>NC_141878.1:248633006-249883006 GCF_056163025.1 Triticum urartu | reverse complement strand
TGATGAAGCCTGGATCTATCCTGACTAGTTGTAAGCCGTTCTCTCACATGACAACCGGCGTTTTAACCTTAACGAGCTCATATGTTGGTCAAATACGCCGTAAAGACTGATCGTTTAAGAGTTCGGCGGGTCAATCAGGATTACCTGATGGAGTTGAAGCAGGTGGCTACAGGTAGGATGACCCGGAAAGGTTATGTTCTCTTTGCTCGAGTATGCCTATGTTGTAACGCCCCAAGACCGGAGCTTCAGATGCCTTCCAGGGTTTCGGGTTTCGTCGTGTGATTTGTTTGGTTCATTGCATTCATCATTGTTTGGGTCACTCCAAAAACCGTGTCCTAGTTCAAACCCATTCGAATTAAATTCAAATGAGTTTGAATTCTTTTCGTTCGATCTGGCCTTTTCTAATTTTCTTGGAACAAGCATATTTTTCTGAGTCTGAGAAAATTAACCCCATGCTCCAATTCTTTCCCTAACCATCTCTTCTTTTTATTCACTAATGTTTTTCTGCTAAATAATTATGAGGGGGAGAGAGAGGTCCAGTTGGCCACTTGGGCCTCAGTGCTAGGCCGACCTGCTTCCCAACTTCTCCCTAAGGCCCAGGCCGGCCAACCATACTCCACTGCGCTGGCCCATTTGGCCAAGGCCTCCCGTAGCCCAGCCACCTAACCCTAGCGCTACGTTAGCCTGATCCCTCGCACACCTCTCCCTCTCGATCCCTCCCTCGTGTCGTCAGGAGAGAAGGCACGGCGTTCGACCACTCCTCTCACCCGTGACCCATCTCCCTCGACCCCATTCTTCTCTCGATCTCCCTCTCGGTTCCTCCCTCGCTCGAGCCTTCTAAGCTCCTCCCTTCGCCCACACCACGACCAAGCTGCCCCCCTGCTCCGACACGGTTGCGCCTCAGCGCCGCCGTCCTCCATGGCTGCTGCTGGCGAGCCCCTGCTCTACTGCACCTACCTCGACCTCCTCTGCTAGGGCAAGCAGCGCCGCCCCGTCGACCCGCTTCGTCCTCGCGTCTCCGGCCTCATCCCCGACCCCCAGCCGCCGGATCCAGCCGGATCGAGTCGGCCCGCGTCGAGCACCTCCGCCACCTTGCTCCGTCGTGCTCTGTCCCACTGCACCTCGCCTTGGGCCATCTGCACCACCTCGGGAACCCCTGCCCGATGCCATGGCCAGCACCTCCGCAACCTTGCTTGAACCGAGCCCCTCCGCGTTGTGGCGTCCTCGTCGTCCTCAAACAGCAGCAGCTCCAGCCTCCACTCGGTCCTCCTCGAGCTCCTTGGCTCCCTCCACCAGAGCACGCCAACTCCGGCTACCCCCCTTTGCCTCGCACCCAGGGACGAGTGCGTGTGGTCGTTGACCATGCTCGGGTCTGCCTCTACCCATCCAGCGCGCGTGGCCGAGCTTCCCTGCCTCGACGTACGACTACTCGATGACGGACCAAGTTCCGATTCAAAATGTTCAATTACATCCGATGAGGATTTCGACAAGTACCATGACGCCCGGAGTCCTCAGATCCATCAAGTTTCATTATGAGATGTACAACTACCGTCAACCTCGAAGACCTTGGGTTCATGAAGTTCCCACGACGACGAGTGTGACCGTTCGGATGCACCAAGTTCATCTACACAAAAATGCCAAGAACCACTCATGTCGGCAAGACCCGCAAGTAGGACCCCGAACGATCGACGTCTCATGGACCGTGTACAACTACTGTCGCCCCGAAGACGTTGGAGTCATAAAGTACCTCTTCGAATGAACGTGAACGACTACCGTTGCAAAAACGGGACCAGAAAGTCCGAAGACCCCAAGTACCATGACACCGATGACATGAATGGCTACGGAAACTCGTGCAACGATAAACATGTACCACTACCGTCGCCGATATTGCGAGAACCTCTATCGTCGACCCTAGAGCTTGCGAGAACGACTACTTCCACTACCGCCGTCGCGAGAACGTCTACTGCCTCTACTTTGCACCGAACAAGAATTGTTCGGCTTGCACGCTTCGAAGGTATAACCTCGAGATGACGTCCGTGAATGAATGCTTGCGATGTTTGAGATGCTTGTACTTGCACCATGTCCAAATTGCCACTCGTTTCCTTATCGCCAACTCATGGGACACCGGAATCCAGGAGCGCCCCACCATCTTTTACACGCATCCGCACACTTCTCCTTTGCATCGGTATCTCAATCGAGTTACCGGAACTGGAACACTGCATGGCACCATTTTCGTTATCGTTGCCGTGGCACCCCTTTCCTTTCCACCACGGTGACAAATGCTTCATAACGCTCTTGTCAACTTTTAATAAGAATTGCATAAACTTGTTCATGTCATCCGCATCATGATAACAACAATTAAAATGTTTGGATTGTTGTTGCAATAAATTACTAAGGCATATGGGGATTTACCGGATTCGTTATTTGTTATATATGGCCCCATTTAAATTGTTTAGATGGTGTAGTTTTGTTATACCTCACCTCTTGCCATGTTAACCAACATTTAGTATTGTTGAGTACCTAACCGGGAGAGAACTAAATAATTGTTGTGGTGTTTCATCAATATGCAACCCATTGCATATTGAGCTCCACTTAATTTGTAGTTTTGGTTGTTGCACGTTGCCATGTGTTGCATATTTAAACCGGACATGCATCATACTTGGTTGTGCATCATGCCATGTTTATGTGGTGGTTGTTTACTTTGTT
This sequence comes from Triticum urartu, assembly GCF_056163025.1. Classification (NCBI taxonomy): domain Eukaryota; kingdom Viridiplantae; phylum Streptophyta; class Magnoliopsida; order Poales; family Poaceae; genus Triticum; species Triticum urartu. The sequence goes on along the minus strand of NC_141878.1, from coordinate 249,880,300 downwards.
GTTTGCTTCTTTCCGGTGTTTCTTCTTCGGGTTAGTTCCGATAACGTCGCGTTTGTAAGGATCCATTCTACTACGTCCGTTTTTCTTCTTCATGGACTCATTCTTCTTCCTTGCGGGATCTCAGGCAATATGACCATACCCTCGAAATCACTTCTATCTTTGCTTGCTAGTTGCTCGCTCTTTTTCTATGCCTATGCTGCGATACCTACCACTTGATTATCATGCCTCCCATATTGCCATGTCAAACCTCTAACCCACCTTGTCTTAGCAAACCGTTGTTTGGCTATGTTACCGATTTGCTCAGCCCCTCTTATAGCGTTGCTAGTTGTAGGTGAAGATGGAGTTTGTTCCTTGTTGGAACATGTTTATTGTTGGGATATCACAATATCTCTTATTTAATTAATGCATCTATATACTTGGTAAAGGGTGGAAGGCTCGGCCTTATGCCCGGTGTTTTGTTCCACTCTTGCTGCCCTAGTTTCCGTCATACCGGTGTTATGTTCCTTGATTTTTGCGTTCCTTACACGTTGGGTTATAATGGGAACCCCTTGACAGTTCGCCTTGAATAATGGGAACCTTGGACAATCCGGTGTGCCCTGAGGACGAGATATGTGCAGCTCCTATCGGGATTTGTCGGCACATTCGGGTGGCTTTGCTGGTCTTGTTTTACCATTGTCAAGATGTCTTGTAACCGGGATTCCGAGTCTCATCGGGTTGTCTTGGGAGAAGGAATATCCTTCGTTGACCGTGAGAGCTTGTGATGGGCTAAGTTGGGACACCCCTGCAGGGATTTGAACTTTCGAAAGCCGTGCCCGTGGTTATGGGCAGATGGGAATTTGTTAATGTCCAGTTGTAGAAAACCTGAAACTTATCTTAATTAAAAGGCATCAACCGCGTGTGTAGCCGTGATGGTCTCTTTCCGGCGGAGTCCGGGAAGCGAACACAATGTTGGAGTTATGCTTGAGCGTAAGTAGTCTAGGATCACTTCTTGATCATAGATTCTCGAACGTGCTTTGCCTTCTCTTCTCGCTCTCATTTGCGTATGTTAGCCACCATATATGCCAGTGCTTGCTGCAGCTCCACCTCATACCTTTTTCCTTACCCAAAAGCTTAAATAGTCTTGATTGCGAGGGTGTGAGATTGCTCAGTCCCCGTGACTCACAAATACTTCCAAAACCAGTTTGCAGGTGCCGATGATATCGTGCAGGTGACGCAACTGAGCTCAAGGAGGAGCTCGATGAAGATCGTGTTCCTTATGTTGTTTCCGTTTCCTGTTGTTCAAGTAGTGGAGCCCAGTCAGGGCGATCGGGCATCTATAGCATTAGGGGTGGTCTTCTTTTATTTTGGTTCCATACTCGGACCTTGATTGTATCTGGATGATGTAATGCTTTAATCATGTATTGTGTGAAGTGGCGATTGTAAGCCAACTCTGTACTTCTTTCTTATTCAGTACATGGGATGTGTAAAGATTACCCCTCCTGCGACATGCCTACAGTAGTAACGCTATGTTCTCTTTGGTCGAATACGGCTATGTTTGGACAGGACGCCCCCAAGTGACATACTGACTAATCATGCTTTGTTAGGGACCTATGTTTGAGTTGTGTTGCGCATCCATCTCTCATGGGTCCGTACAGTTTGGGCGCGAAGCCTCCTAAATGAACGTGTAAGAAGATGATAAAGACTCAGCTTCAAGGAAGTGAAATGACAGAGGCCCTAAATTATCAGGGATGCCGGCTTTATTATTCTGTCTATAATATATACACCATCGGATTATGTACATCATGAGAGCCAGTGGCTCAAGTATAGTAAGGTCGAAGATGAGCAATGTTCCATGGTCGATGGGTCTCCTCCTCCAATGTGCGTGAGTCCTTGTGCTTTCGAACATCGATAAGGTAATAAGACCCATTATGTAGATTCTTGCTGACCACGAAAGGTCCTTCCCAAGGCGGTGATAGTTTATGCATATCCGTTTGATCCTGGATGAGTCGGAGCACCAAATCGCCTTCGTGAAATGTTCTGGTTTTGACCCGGTGGCTGTGATAACGACGCAGATCTTGCTGGTAAATCGCCGAACGAGCCGCAACATTATCACGCTCCTCATCTAACAGGTCAAGTGTCTTGTCATGCTTGTTCATTGTCAGCTTCAATGTAAGCCACCACCCGGGGTAAATTGTGACGGATGTGACTTGAGAGAACCGCCTCTGCCCCATAAACCATGAAAAAAGGAGTGTAACCCATGGATCTGTTAGGGATTTTAGTGATACTCCATAATACTGAGGGTAATTCCTCCACCCAACAGCCCGACATTCTTTGCAAAGGAACCATAAGCCGGGGCTTGATACCTCGCAGAATATCTTGATTAGCTCGTTCCGCTTGACCATTGGACTGGGGGTGAGCCACAGAGGATACATCAAGTCGAATATGCTCTTGTTAACAAAATTCTTTCATGGCACCTTTAGACAAATTAGTACCACTATGGGGAAAACCAAAACGGAAAATCACCTTCTTGATAAATTTAACTGCCGTTGCGACATCACACTTGCTAATTGGCTCTTCTTCAACCCACTTAGTGAACTTGTCCACCGCCACCAAAAGGTGGGTCTTTTTATCTAGGTACCTCTTAAAAGGCCCAACCATATCAAGCCCCCAAGTTGCAAACGGCCAAGTAATTGGAATCATCCTCAATTCTTGAGCCGGAACATGAGCTCGCCGTGAAAATTTCTGACAACCGTCACATCTGCTGACCAAATCCACAGCATGAGCGTGAGCCGTCAACCAATAAAAACCATGACGAAAAGCCTTGGCAACAAGATATTTATAGCCGGCATGATGACCACAATCTCTTTCATGAATCTCTCACAAAATCTCACAACCTTCTTCAGGTGAAACGCAATGTTGAAACGCCCCTGTAACACTTCGATGGTGCAACTCCCCATTCACAATCATCATTGACTTAGATCGCCGGGTTATCTGCCTGGCTAAAATCTCATCTTCAGGTAGCTCACCCTGGGTCATGTAAGCCAGATACGACATTGTCCAATCAGCAATAGCATGAAGAGCCGCCACCAACTGTGCTTCCGGGTCAGGAACATCAAGATCCTCCTCTATAGGCAACTTGACCAAAGGGTTAAGCACAACATCCAGGAAGGTGTTAGGTGGGACCGGCTTACATTGAGACCCTAACTGGCTTAAAGTGTCGGCCGCCTCGTTCTTCCTGCGATCAATATGCTCAACTTGGTAACCTTTGAAGTGACCCACTGTCAAGACCCCGATCCTAAGTCACACCGATCTAGCATGTAACACATCATATCACTTTGCGACCTCATGCAGGGTATTCCCACGGGTGCCACCTTACTTGGCCCGAGACCGTTTGCGCCTTTTGGCTCACGTATATGATAGTGTCGCTAGCATCCATAAGACAGAGAACCCAGGCCGACATGACTAACCGTAAACCCAAAGTGGCACTAACATATAGGGACAGGCATACATGACCCAGCAATGAACGTGCCAGTCATCAGTGAGTGAATCCGGGCTGTAGCAGGCTAGCAGGACTCCGGTAGACACCGTGTGACATTTCCCCGAAGGGACAGACATAGGAACGAAGAAGGACACATGTCGGCCAGCCTAAGTGTTCCGAAGTAGTAGCAAGCAACCATGGCTTAGTGGAAGCACTAGGAGACATTTCCCGGTAAGAGAGGCTACCAAGGATAAACAACTAGGTTGTCGGATCCCACACATACCAAGCATTTCAAATCATACACACAATATGCTCGATATGTGCAAATACAACCTGGCACCACAACAAAACTCTACAACTCAAAGTATTTATTCGTTAGCCCCAAAGAGCCAGATATTAGAAACATGGGTCTGCTGACCAAGCATTCAAGTCATACAAGCAACAAGCACAAGCGGAAGCTTAACTTGTCTCGGTATAGACAACTACAAATGAAAAGGCTGAGAAGCCTGACTATCTACAAGACCCTTCTGAGGGAACAATATCGTAGCTGAGGTAACAAGCTAAACGTCGAATTCCACGCGGAACTACTAGTGAGACTGAAGTCTCTCTGCAAAAACATAAATTAAGCAAATGTGAGTACAAATGTACCCAGCAAGACTTACATCAGAACTAGCTACATATGCATTAGTATAAACAAAGGGGGTGGTGGAGTTTAACTGCAGCAAGCCAGCTTTCACTCAGTGGCTATCCTGAACTATGTATGCAAGTAACTCTTTTGGGGTGGCGCACACAAGTCCACATATTCACCAATCAATACCCCACTATGGATCCGCTCCCGTCTCCCTACGAGAACGCCATCCATAGCACTCACGCTTATCTTGCGCATTTTAGAGTATCCACTTTCACTTGTCTATGAACTGTATAGGCAACCGACAGGGTCCTTTACCGTGTACACGGCTATTCCAATATATCATTTATAACCTTGCAGGGGTGTACTTCTGCACACATGTTTCCACCACTTAGCGTCTGCACACGACATCTGCTCGGCAGAATTCAAGAGAAAGCCAACGTGGGTGTAAACCACGACCTGCCTAAGCACACAAGTCCCTAGTCCAGGTTTATCGCCTATTCAGGTTCCATCCGAAGCAAGTCCGGGTGATGTTTCCACTTACGGCCCCGAACGATGTGTGCAGGGTTCCCGAGGCACCAACCGGGCGTCCCGGTACACTGTGCCAGGTGCCTTCCGCATCACAGCCCACCCCTCGGGTCAGCGCTGCGCATGGCCTCCAGCATACTACAAACACTAGAAACTACTTGCAACTCCAGGACAGAGGACAAGGGGTGTTAATAAGTCGAGCGGGGTCATATTTCAGGGCCCAACGTGTGGTAGTAGCTGTTCATGGATCACAAACATAGAACTCAGTTCCTGAGGATGGCTTCAATGAGGCAACCCACCATGTACTCCTATGTGGCCTCTCACCGCTACGATTATGAAAACGTGTTCACACACTTAGCTCTCAACAGTAGGACATGTTCACCATATTCCAATTCAACCCCGATGAATTGGACCTGAATCAACTCTAAGAAGTAGCAGGCATGACAACAAGCATGAATGAGTAGGCACATCAGGGCTCAAACAACTCCTACTCATGCTAGTGGGTGTCATCTATTTAATGTGGCAATGACAGGTCATGCAAAGGAAAGGGGTTCAACTTCCGCATCATGTAACAGCTGAATCGTTGTTGTTATAATGCAGTAAAAGTGAACAGGAGTGAGAGAGTGGGATTGTATCAGAATGAACAAGGGGGTTTTGCTTGCCTGGCACTTCTGAAGATAGTACAGTTCTTCATCGGTGTCATCGATCTTATCGTTAGAACCACGTCCACTGAGAGGGGACAAATACCGGCAAACAAGGATGAACATGATCAATGCGATGCAACAATTATGATGCATGATAATGACATGGCAACATGTCGTGATTTGAGCTAATGCAACTAGCAGCAATTTAAATGGAGTTGGTTTGAACACAAGATTCAAATTTAAACCCCATACATGAAAATCAAATTCCATTTATTTTTTTCCAATTCAGCAACTATAAGTTGTTCCAACATGCATGAAAATGGTACAGATGGATAGATTGAATTTTTCTGATAATTTTTCATATATAAATTATTTCATTTGGAGTTACGGTTGATTTTATATGATTTTTAGAAGTTTGTAACATTTCCTGAAATAAATAAACCATTTAATATTTATTTAAATTCCAGAAAGGAATTACTACGTAAGCATGACATCACTGTGATGTCAGCGGTCAACACGGCTGGTCCAGGTCAAACCTGACCTGTCGAGCCCACTGTTCAGTGACAGAGTGGCTAATCCCGCATTGACTCGTGGTTTGACTCGCTACGGGGCCCACTGTGAGTGGTTGTTGGGTGGTTAGCTGGCAGTGATTAGCACTAATCACGCGGCCACATTGGCACACCGAAGTTTGGCCGGCGGCGACCTGAAGCCGCACCGGAAGGTCGCCGGAAAACCTCTACGGGGCTCAGTTTTGCAAGTGGTTTGCATCTTCGGGTAGCTGAAGGTGCACCGCATCCAACTAGGCGAGCGATAGCGGCTGGGGTGGCCGGAGTAGGCGGCGATGAGGAGCTAGGCGGCGGCTGGAGTTCAGCTCCGAGAGGGCGCAGGCTACTAGGCACGAATGACAAAACAGAGATGGGGGGACGACGGAGAGGCTCACAGCGGTGTCGGAGAGGGGGTTAGCGAGCTCGGGGAGGCCCCGTGGATGATGAATCAGCGAAGAAAATCTCCGGTGCCCGACGGTGAACATGACGATGCCGGCGACGTTCCAGGGCTTCCAGGCTTGCGTCCGTAGGCTTGGAGCTCCAGGGTGATGTGGCGGAGCCGATGGCCACAGCGGGAGTGGCGCTAGGGACGGCAGCGGCGAGGGGAGGCGACGGGGGCGCTTGGGTCGGGCGAGAGGGCGAGGGAGAGGACGAACAGAGGGGGGGAAGTGAACGTGAAGGCTCTGGGGGTCTGTGTGGCGCACTTAGCGACGTCCAGGAGCAAGCAGCAAGTAGGACGTGGCCGACGCGTGGCGACCACGCGCCTCGCGTCCTTTTGGCGCGAGGTAGGCGATGACTGGCAGCTGGGCTGCACAGCATTGGGCTGGCCAGTGGGCTGCGGTAAGTGCCAGGTGGGTTTTCCTCTCTCTCTCTTTGTTTTTTCTATTTTGTTCTGTTTCTATTTTCTGTAATTTGTTTTCGATTCAGTTTTCAGACTAAATCAAATTTACGGCTTCTGATAAATATTGTGTGGGCTAGTCGATCTATTCCAGAGCCCCACACAAATTTACAGAATTATTGGACTTATAGTAAATATATAGCAAATGTAAATCCAATGCAAATAGTTATTGCATTAACTCCAAATGCTCAAAATAAATATTTATCATCACCTAAAAAATATTGGTTTGAATTTTAGCTCTGGCCAATATCTTCTGGGAGAAACGTGGACATTTTCTTGGACCTATTTGAAGCAATTTTTATCTTGGTCATTTTCGGAAATGATTTCTAAGGCTTTCACATGTCCCCATTTCAAATTCATTGAAATTTAAACATGATGCACACATGACTAGCTAGTTTAGGTCATACCAGAACTAGGGATGTGACACCCGCAATAGCGTTAACCTCTCGACGATAAGCCGCCATGATTGGATCCTTAGAATCCCAAGTGATAGAAACCTGTTGAGCCACCAGATCTGAATCGCTGAAACACCTCACCCGGCTTAAGTTCATCTCCTTGGCCATCCGAAGACCATGAAGCAAGGCCTCATACTCAGCTGCATTGTTAGTACAAGAGAGCATTAACCGAAGAACATAAGAAAATTTATCACCTCGTGGGGAAGTGAAGACAACTCCAGCCACCGAGCCTTCCAACTGCCTGGATCCACCAAAATGAATAGTCCAATATGTGTTATCTGGCTTTTCCTCAGGTGCCTGCAATTCTGTCCAATCATTGATAAAATCCATGAGTGCTTGTGACTTGATGGCCATACGAGGCGCATATTTCAAACCATGGGGCCCAAGCTTAATGACCCACTTGGCAATCCGGCCCGTGGCTTCTCTATTTTGGATTATGTCCCCCAAAGGAGCAGAGCTGACCACAGTAATGGGGTGACCCAGAGAATATTTCTTAAGCTTCCAGCTTGCCATAAAAACCCAATACACAAGCTTGTGCCAGTGCGGATACCTTTGCTTGGACTCAATAAGTACCTCACTGATGTAGTAAACCGGCCATTGAACCAGTTATTCCTTGCCTGCCTCTTTCCTTTCCACCACAATGGCTACACTGACGGCTCGGCTATTAGCAGCCACATATAACAATAGAGGCTCCTTATCAACAGGAGGAGCAAGAACGGGCGGCTCAGCCAACTTTTTCTTCAAATCCTCAAATGCTTGATCAACAGCATCACTCCAAACGAAGTGATCTGTCTTCTTCATCATCTGATAAAGAGGGAAAGCCTTCTCCCCTAACCGGCTTATGAACCGGCTCAAGGCCGCAATACGACCCGCCAAACGCTAAACACCACTAACACATGCTGGTTTAGCGAAAGAAGTAATGGCTTTGATCTTCTCCAGGTTAGCTTCAATGCCTCTGTTAGAAACCAGAAAACCCAAAAGCTTGCCCGCTGGTACACCAGAAACACACTTGGCCGGGTTAAGCATCATCTTGTAGATCCGAAGATTGTCAAATGTCTCCTTCAAATCATCAATCAAGGTCTCTTTTTTCCTTGACTTCACCATAATGTCATCCACGTAAGCATGAACATTACGCCCGATCTGATTGTGAAGGCAATTTTGCATACACCGCTGGTAAGTCGCCTGGGCACTATTGATCGCAAAAGGCATAGATACATAGCAGAAGGCTCCAAACGGAGTAATAAAAGCTATTTTCTCCTGGTCTTTAACAGCCATCTTGATTTGATGATAACCAGAATAAGAATCCAAAAAACTCAAATGCTCACAACCTGCCGTAGCATCAATGATTTGATCAATACGAGGGAGAGCAAACGGATCAGCCAGACAAGCCTTGTTTAAGTCCATGTAATCCACACACATCCACCAAGTGCCATTCTTCTTAAGCACCAACACCGGGTTAGCCAACCACTTAGGATGAAAAACTTCAACAATAAACCAGGCCGCTAAGAGCTGGGCCACTTCTTCACCAATGGCCTTCCGACACTCCTCATTAAAATGATGGAGGAATTGCTTGACCGGCTTGAACTTTGGATCAATATTAAAAGTGTGCTCAGCAAGTTCCCTCGGTACACCCGGCATGTCTGAAGGCTTCCATGCAAAGATGTCCCGGTTCTCACGGATGAACTCGATGAGGGCGCTTTCCTATTTTGGATCCATGTTAGCGCTGATGCTGAACTGCTTAGATGAGTCCCCAGGAACGAAGTCAACCAATTTAGTGTCATCTGCCGACTTAAATTTTAACAAAGGATCATGCTCTGTAGTTGGATTTTTCAAGGACGTCATGTCCGCCGGGTCAACATTATCCTTGTAAAATTTCAGCTCCTCTGTTGCACAAACCGATTTAGCGTAAGCCGCATCACCTTCCTCACACTCCAAGGCCACCTTGGGACTCCCATATACTATGACGGTGCCTTTATAACTCGGCATCTTAAGCTGCAAGTAAACGTAACAAGGCCTTTCCATGAACTTGGCATGAGCCGGCCACCCAAACAAAGCATGGTAAGGGCTCTTGATCTCGACCACTTTGAAAGTCAAAGTCTCGAACCTGGAATCATGCTCATCTCCAAAGGCAACTTCCAAAGATATCTTACCCATTGGCTAGGCTGACTTACCCGGTACCACACCATGAAAAATAGTGTTTGACGGCTTAAGATTCTTATCTGTCAGTCCCATGCGATGGAAGGTCGCATAATAAAGCATGTTAATGCTGCTACCTCCATCCATGAGTACCTTAGTAAACTTATAACCTCCGACCTATGGTGCCACCACCAGTGCCAGGTGACCCGGATTATCAACCCAGGGTGGATGATCCTCACGGCTCCACACAATAGGCTGCTCTGACCATGGTAAATAACGTGGCACCACCGGTTCAACAACATTCACAGCTTTCTTGTGAAGCTTCTGATCCCGCTTAAACAAACTGGTGGTGAAGACGTGGTATTGCCCACTATTCAGTTGCTTTGGGTTACTCTGATAACCAGACTGTTGTTGCTGCTAATTCCCCTGATTATTCTGTTGGTTGTAATTACCTTGGTTGCCGTGGCCTTGATACCCGAAATTTGAACCGCCCCCCTCCATGACCCGGACCATGAGAGCCAGACCCTAAACCGCTGTTCGGGCCACGGTTGTGTTGGATGGACTCACTAAAGCTTCTCCTTATGCTGCAATCTTTCCACAGATGAGCAGCCGGCTTCTGATCCGTTTCGTGTTTTGGACATGGCTGATTTAATACTACATCAAGGTCAAACCTTGTCCCTTGAGCCGGTGGTCCCTTATGACCCTGGTTATAATTGTGCGCATCGGTGTTAGCCACTAAATCCTCAGCCTTGCGCTTATCGTTGCTGCCCTGACTGGTAGGGTTGTACTGCTGCCCCTTCATGCCGCTACTCTTCTTTCCCTTTCCCGATCTCTCATCCTCAGAGTCGGGGTCCTTGGTACCATCAGAGTCGGCATACTTAACAAGAGCTGCCATAAGCTCCCCCATGTCATTGCAATGACGCTTAAGTTGCCCAAGCTTCTGCTTAAGTGGAATAAAATGGCAATTTTTCACCAACATTAGAACCGCTGAGCTGACATTGATGTTATCTGAAGAATGTATGATAGTCGAGACCCGACGCACCCAGCTAGTCGTTGACTCTCCCTCAGCCTGAATGCAAGAAACCAAATCCACGATCGACATGGGCTATTTGCATGTATATTTAAAATTCTGGATAAACCGGGCCTTCAACTCCGTCCATGATGCAATGGAGTTAGCCGGCAGTCCCTTCAACCAGGTTCGAGCCGTCCCTTCTAACATCATGGTGAAATACTTAGCGTACGCAGCTTCACTAACATCCAGCATCTCCATGGCCATCTCATAACTCTCCACCCACGCCTCAGGGAGCTAATCTGCTGTGTAATTAGGCACCTTACGAGGGCCTTTGAAGTCCTTGGGCAGACGCCCATTTCGTAGAGTCGCGGTTAGACACGGCACACCGAAAGCCTTTGAAGTTACACCTTCCTCAAATGAAGCTGTCGGGTAAGCCGGCGCGTGCTGATGAGCCGCCAGCTGAGCCACCAGTTCAGCCTCCCGACGTGCTCTGCCCTGGTCGACCAAATCCTGCGCATTAAAACCATTGCTCACTGGGTCATGCCCATGAGGCTGGTTACGGTGCCGCTCTATACTCGAAACAGCTGGTGAGTCAATACGCCTACTGTAGCTCTGGCTTGGATGAGGGGTTGAATGAATCTGGTCACGACTATAAGAATAAGCCTGTTGCTGCACTAAAGCCGTTTGAAGGAGCTCCCTGGCCCTTCGGGTTTCAACCACCATCGGAGTCTCACCCTTGGCTGGTAAAGCCGCCAGTCGTGTCGCTGCAGCAATCATGTTGTCCAAAGGGGTGGAATAATGACCCGGCGGTGTTACCATGTGTTGAGGCGTGGTGTTGTTCATATGTGAAGAACTTGTCACGCGCGGCTGACCCGGCACCCCACTGCCTAGTGCTTCAGTCATCCGATTCACCACCGGCGGGTTACTGGCCCCAGCTCTAGGGGTGTTGAAGAGGTCCCTTGACTCATAAACTGAGGGCAGACAACTTCGGTATTTCTCCTCAAAACTTTGTTTGAGGCATTCAGATACACCGTGTGCCCGTATGAATCTACTTGTATCCGCTGTGCTTGGGCACTTAAAATGGCCCGCTCTGCAGCCATCCTGGCATTTTCTACAGCCAATTCCGCCTTGGCTTGCGCTATCTCATCATGCAACTTAGCTACTTCTGCCTTGTGCTACTCCTGGTTGTCTGGGGTTACCTCAACCTCCATCAGAGGCGTCACAGCATCCAACAGATCTGTTAAAACTTGAGTCGGCGGGTGCGCTGAACCGCAAGCCCCGGCTGTTGTTACTGCTACTGCACTAGAAGACATAGCCACAGCGGCTGTCGAACCAACAAACGGTTGGGTGCCAACCATGAAGATCGCCACCCTGTTTGGCAGCTCACAGGGGTCCGGAATACTGTCTCCATCGAAACAGCCCCCGAGCCGCCCGTCTTGTAGCTGATACATTGAGTTGTCTCGCCCGTAGACGACTCATCATCAGAGTAGATGGCCGTCTCACCGCGAGACACAGAGCCTTCCAACTCAGCCCCATGGGTGAACCCAACGAAGACATGCTTTATGGAGGGTTGAACCCGGGCGGGTCGTGCACGCTGAGCCATCTCGATGATGTCATTGCAAATGTCTGGCTCAGGGCCCGGTTCGCCAATGTTGCCAATGAAGACGTGGATTCTGCCGATGGGAACCCGGTACCCATACTCAATTCAGCCGGCCTCGGGGCCCCATCCTGCATCATCGATGTAGAGCTTGCCGTGACGACTCTTGGTCATCCGGCCCACAGTGTATCCCTTGAGCCCTTCGAAGCTTCCCTTTAAGAAATCAAAACCACCATGCGCTGGCCCCATGGTGGGCGCCAACTGTTGTGGAATTGTCACGGCAGCTGTCCTCGTAAGACTTAGTTGTGGAGCCATTGCGACAAGGTTAGCTTAAAGGGGTTAAATGGGACAAAGGAAACTGAGATTTTATACTGGTTCGGCCCCTTACGGTGATGGTAAAAGCCTACTCCAGTCTGAGGTGGTATTGCTAGGGTTTCGATTACCAGGGAGCAAATACACTTTGGCTGGCTTTCGACTTGTTGTTTCTTGCCCTAAGCCGCTGCAGGGTCGTCCCCTTATATACACGGGTTGACGCCCTGCGGCCTACAGAGTCCTGGCCGGCTCATACAAACGTGTTCGGCTCGGTGACTTGTCTTACATGCCTTATAACACTAGTTATATATACATGGCGGTTTATAATCACGGGCCTTAAGCCGGCTCTTGGTTTGGGCACCTTCACAGGCCTGCTTCATGAACCGTCACCTTCACATACTTATGGGCTTCGTCTAGATGAACCACCATGGGGATAACCCGACCCCTCCTAGGCGGGTTATACCCAATAGTTATATCCCCAACACCCCCCATGGCACTTCCAAACCTAATGTTTCTTCTATAAATACCCAAATATTCCCCGTAGACCAGAGGGAACACCAAAAATACTTTCCCACCACCGAAAATTTCTGTCTTCATGAGATCCCATTTGGGGACCTTTTTCGCACTCTGCCGAAGGGATATTCGATGATGAAGAGCTTCTACATCAACCTTGTTGCCCTTCCAATTATGTGTGAGTAGTTTACCGCAGACCTACGATTCCATAGCTAGTAGCTAGATGGCTTCTTATCTCTCTTTGATCTTGAATACAATGTTCTCTTCGATGTTCTTGGAGATCTATTCGATGTAATTTCTTTTGTGGTGCGTTTGTTGAGATCCGATGAATTGTGGGTTTATGATCAGGTTATCTATGAATATTATTTGAGTCTTCTCTAAACTCTTTATGCATGATTAAGATAGATTAGTATTTCTCTCCGATCTATTGATTTGGTTTGGCGAACTAGATTGATTTTTCTTGCAATGGGAGAGGTGCTTTGTAATGGGTTCGATCTTGTGGTGCTTATTCCCAGTAAAAAAAGGGACATGACACGTATTTGTATTTTTGCCATTAAGGATAAAAATATGGGGTTTGTTCATATTGATTCGATATATCCCGATAAATCATGTCAGCTTGCTTAAGGCGTTACTCCGTTCTTGTTTTAACTTCATACACTAGATGCATGCTGGATAGAGGTCGATGTGTGGAGTAATAGTAGAAGATGCAGGCAGCAGTTGATCTACTTGTCACGGACGTGATGCCTATATACATGATCATTGCCTTAGATACCATCATGACTATGCACTTTTCTATCAATTGCTCAACAGTATTTTGTTTACCCACCGTATGATTTCTTTCAAGAGGGAAGCTTCTAGTGAAAACTATGGCCCCCAAGTCTATCTTTTAACATATTATTTCCAGATCTATAAAATCAAAAACACAAAAGTGCCATTCTGCAATTTATTTACTTCTATTTTATTTCGCACTTTTACTTATCTCTTATATCTATCACTATCCGATCTAATCCTTGCAAGTAACCGTGAAGGGATTGACAACCCCTTTTATCGCATTGGGTGCAAGTATTTGTTTATTTGTGTAGGTGCAATTATTGGTGGCTTGTGTGTTCCTCCTACTGGATTGATACCTTGATTCTCAACTAAGGGAAATACTTGTCTCTAATTTTCTACATCACCCTTTCCTCTTCAATGAAAAAACCAACGCAAGCTCAAGAAGTAGCAACAGCTCTTCAAAGACCACATTTTTGAAACCATCTCGCTTAACTCAACCTCTGGTGCAGCGCCTGACAGCAATATCCACAATAGGTGCAGATTTCTTCCTCTTTGCTATGCCAAACTTGTTACGTTTAGCGTTCTCAGGAGAGAAGATAATTTTAAAGGGTGCAGCCTACTAATCTAGAAATAGCGCACATGCCACTCAATGTTTGACTGCTGACAGAACTCGCTTGAAAGAAGACACTAACACAGGTCGCAGCATGGAGACATGATTCGTCTCCAACGAATCTATAATTTTTTATTGTTCCATGCTATTATATTATCAATCTTGGATGTTTTATATACATTTACAAGAAACTTTATATCATTTTTTGGGACAAACCAATTAACTTAGTGCCCAGTGCTAGTTGTTGTTTTTTGCTTGTTTTCGACTTTGCAGGATATCAGTACCAAACGAAGTCCAAATGCCACAAAACTTTTTGGAGATTTTTTTTCTGAAAATAAGAGACCCTAGATGTTTCTGGAGGGAACGAGAAGACGAATGAGTGGCCCACTAACTAAGTAACATGGCATGCCAGGGGCCTCTAGCACACCCTGGTGGGTAATGGGGCCCACAAGCCTCCGTTTGACCTGCATCCAGCTCTATAAATATCCTAAAATTACAAAACATTCCAGGGAGTCCAGGAAAAACTTTTTCCACCACCGCGAGTTCTAGACCCCCGAGATCCAATTTACAGGCCTTTTTCGACACTCTGCTAGAGGGGGAAACGGTCACGGAGGGGTTCTTCATCATCCTTGCTGCCCCTCCGATGATGTGTGAGTAGCTTACCACGGACCTATGGGTCCCTAGTTAGTAGCTAGATGACTTCTTCTCTCTTTTTGATCTTCAATACAGTGTTCTCCTCGGTGTTCTTGGAGATCTATTTGAAGTAATGACTTTTTGCGGTGTGTTTGCTGGGATACGATGAATTGTGAGTTTATGATCAGATCTATCCATGAATATTATTTGAGTTTTCTCTGAACTCTTTTATGCAAGATTATTATAGCCGCGTATTTCTTCTCCGATTTATTGGTTTGGTTTGGCCAACTAGATTGCTTATCATGCCCTGGGTAGGGATGCTTTGTGATGGATTCGATCTTGCAGTGCTCAATCTCAGTGACAGAAAGAGTCATGACACGCATGTATCATTGCTATTAAGGGTAACAAAATGGGATTTATATCATCCGTGAGTTTATCTTGTCTACATCATGTCATCTTGCTTAAGGCGTTAGTCCGTTCTTTCATGAACTTAATACACTAGACGCAATGCTGAATAGCGGTCGATATGTGGAGTAATTATAGTAGATGCAAAATCATTTCGGTCTACCTATCTCAGACGTGATGCCTGTATACATGATCATTGCCTTGGATATCACAAAAATTATTTGCTTTTCTCTCAAATGCCCAACAGTAATTTGTTTACCCACAGTATGCTATTTTCTTGAGAGAAGCCTCAAGTGAAAACTATGGCCCCCGGGTATATTTTCTATCATATATTAAAACCAAAAATACCTTGCTGCAATTTTATTTATTTTATTTTATTTTGTATTTTTGTCAGATCTATCTATCAAATACTATATCTTTTAATCTTGCTCATAACGGTCGAGGGATTGACAACCCCTCCACGCGTTAGGTTGCAAGTATTTGTTCTTCGTGTGCAGGTGTTGTTTATGTAGTGTTGCTTGGTTCTTCTACTGGATTGATAACCTTGCTTTCATAACTGAGGGAAATACTTATCTATATTGTACTGCATCATCCTCTCCTCTTCGGTGAAATCCCAACGCAGCTCACAAGTAGCAGGAATAATTTCTGGCGCCATTGTTGGGGTGACATCATCAACATCTATCAAGTACCTACGCATAAACTTTCATCTCATTGCATTTACTTTATTTTCCATTTGCCTGTCATTTTCATCTACCCCACTTCTAATTTTTTTTACAATACAAAAATATTTTCCGTTTGCCTTTTTCCTGTTTGCTTCTTTGCTTGCTTGTTATCTCATTTGCATAGTTACGATGTCTCAAGAAAATACAAAATTGTGTGATTTTCTAACATGAATAATAATGATTGTATTAGTACTCCTATTGCTCCTCCCGCCACTAGTGCAAAGTCTTATGATATTAATGTCGCTTTGTTGAATCTCGTTATGAAAGAATAATTTTCCGGTAATCCTAATGAGGATGTCACGTCCCATCTAAACACTTTCATAGAATTGTGTGTATGCAAAATAAAATGGATGTAAACAATGATATTGTGAATTTAAAAATATTCCCATTCTCTTTGCGTGATCGTGCAAAGAATTGGTTTTCATCTTTGACGCGAAATAGTATTGATTCTTGGGACAACTGCAAAGATGCTTTTATTACTAAGTATTTTCCTCCCGCGAAAATTATTTCCCTTATAAATAAAATTATGAATTTCAAGCAACTTGGGCATGAACATGTTGCCCAATCTTCGGAAAGGATGAAATTGATGATAAGAAATTGTTGTACTCATGGTTTAAATTTGTGGATGATCGTACAAAAAATTTATGCGGGATTGAATTTTGTTTCTATAAATCTTTTAGATTCCGCCGTGGGTGGTACTTTTATGGAGATTAAGTTGGGTGAAGCTACTAAATTTCTTGATAATATTATGGCAAATTATTCACAATGGCATACTGAAAGTGCTCCTACTTGTAAAAAGGTGTATTATATTGAAGAAATTAGTACTTTGATTCATAAAGTTGATGCACTTATGAAATTGCTTGCTAGTAAAAATGCTCCGATTCATCCTAATGATGTTCCTTTGTCCACTTTGATTGAGCAAAATAATGATCCCGTAGATGTGAATTTTGTCTCATGAAACAATTTTAATAGTAATGCTTAGAAAGCTAATTTTAATCCTAGGCCGTTTCTTGGAAATTCCTCTAGTAATTATGGTAATTCTTATAATAATAATAATAATGATGATGATATTAATAATAATAATAAAGCTTTATGCCCTCTGATCTTCAAAGTATATTAAATAATTTATCAATGCTCAAAAAGTTTTCAACACTATAATAGAGGAAAAGTTGAGTAAACATGATGATATGTCTAGGAGCATCGTTAGAATTATTCATGATGTGGAAAATATTAATACTAAATTTTTTCCACCCAAGGTTGATATTAATGAATAAATTAAATATTTATATGTCTCTATGGATGAATGTAAGAAAAGACTGCTTTGCTTAGAGCTAAAAGAGAATTTTTAGAAAAACTGATTCCTCCCGGTTTCTTTCGTAGTAATGATGAAGAGATTAAAATGATTGGTGTTTCTTCTATTGATTCCCTGTTTATTAATGTTAAAGTTCATGGTAAGGGGACTGAAGAAGAGTCAACTTTAGTTAGAAGGCGTCCCCATGTTTCGGAGGGTGAAAATCATGATGAAATAATTGCTAAAAGTGGGTTTGGCGATGTAAAAACTTTAACTAGCAATGTGCCCACTCTCTTAGATTACAAAGATTTTAATTATGATAGTTTCTCTTTGATTGAGTGCATTTATTTGTTGCATTACATGCTAAATTCACCCAATGCATATGAACAAAATAAATCTTTTCCTAAACATATTGTAGAAGCAACGATGAAAGCTTTAGAAGAAAAGTTAGAACTAGAGATTTCAATTCCTAGAAAATTATACGATGAATGGGAACCCACCATTAAAGTCATTATTAAAAATTATGAATGGAATGCTTTATGTGATTTTAGTGCTAGTGTTTCCACAATTCTGAAATCTCTATGTGATGTACTAGGTTTTATCAATATGGATGAATGTTCTCTTAGTTTGCACTTGGTAGATTCTACTATTAAAAAGCCTTTGTGTAGAATTAATGATGTTCTTATTCTTGCAAATAGGAACTATGTACCTTTTGATTTTATTGTACTTGACATTGATTGCAATCTGTCTTGCCCCATCATACTTGGTAGACCATTTTTATGAACTATAGGTGTCGTTATTGAGATGAAAGAAGGGAATATTAAATTACAGTTTCCGTTAAAGAATGGTATAGAACAGTTCCTTAGAACTAGAATTAAGCCACCATATGAGTCAATTATGAGAGCCACCTATGGAACTAAAACCAAAGATGACAACACTTGAAACTATGCATTATACCTAGCTAGGGGCGTAAAACAATAGCGCTAGTTGGGAGGCAACCCAATAGATATCTTTTTTATTTTTTTATTTTCCTATCTTTTTTTCAATAGATATAAAATTATTCTACTGTTATGATTTTGTTCTAGTGTTTTATTTAGTATTTGTGCCAAGTAAAGGCTTTGGGATGATTTGGATGATAGTTGCTTTGATTCTATGCATTAATAGAAACTTTTGCGCCCAGTAGCAGAATTGATGTGTGATGCGGCTTGAACTACGCCGGTATTTCCCCAAAGAGGACGGGATGATGCAAAATAGCTACAGTAGGTATTTCCCTCAGTGATGAGACCAAGGTTATCGAACCAGTAGGAGAACCACGCAACACTATGTAAACGGTACCTGCACACAAAGAAAAAAATACTTGCAACCCAATGTGTAAGAGGGGTTGTCA
Source organism: Triticum urartu (assembly GCF_056163025.1). NCBI lineage: Eukaryota > Viridiplantae > Streptophyta > Magnoliopsida > Poales > Poaceae > Triticum > Triticum urartu. Next base: position 249,861,756 of record NC_141878.1, on the reverse strand, counting down.
ATCCCTCCCAGGTAAAAAGATAGATAAATTTGTAGTAGATTGGAAAAATAGATCTCGCGGAAATGCGAAATAAAATAAGTAATAAAAAATGGCGGCAAGGTATTTTTTGGTTTTGGATTAATAGATCTGAAAATAATAGCAAATAAAAGTAGCTCTCGAAGGCAAATATGAAAAAGAATAGACCCGGGGGCCGTAGATTTCACTAGTGGCTTCTCTCAAGAATAATAGCATACGGCGAGTAAACAAATTATTGTTCTGCAATTGATAGAACTTCAAATAATTATGACGATATCCAGGCAATTATTATTATACATGTATCACGTCCAAGATTAGTAGACCGACTCCTCCCTGCATCTACTACTATTACTCCACACATCGACCACTATCTAGCATGCATCTAGTGTATTAAGTTCATGGAAAAACGGAGTAATGCAATAAGAAAGATGCATGATGTAGACAAGATCCATTCATGTTGGAATAGACCCCATCTTGTTATACTTAATAGCAACAATACATACATGTCATGTCCCTTTCTGTCACTAGGATTGAGCATCGAACCCATCACAAAGCACCTCTTACCATGGCAAGAAAAATCGATCTAGTCGGCCTAATTAAACCAAAGATTTGAAGAAGAAATACGAGGCTATAAGTAATCGTGCATATAATAGATGAAAGCTGAAATAACATTCATGGATAAAATAGATTTGATCATAAACTCAAAGTTCATCGGATCCCAACAAACACACAAAAAGTGTTACATCAAATAGGTCCCCAAGAGGCCATTTTCTTTAGAATCAAAAGAGAGAGAGGAAGCCATCTAGCTACTAACTACGGACCTGTAGGTCTACAGTGAACTACTCACGCATAATCGGAGAGGCACCAATGAGGATGATGAACCCCTCCATGATGGTGTCAAGATTGGATCTGTGGTTTCTGGAACTTGTGGCGGCTAGAATTGTGTTTCGTCGACTCTCCTAGGGTTTTTGGATTTTCAGGGTATTTATAGAGGAAAGAGGTGGTGCAGGAGGCGGCCAAGGTGGGCACAACCCACTAGGGTGCGCCTGGGCCCCAGGCACTCCAAGGTGGGTTGTGCTCTCCTCGGAGCCCTCCTCCGGTACTTCCTTGGCCCATCGTGTGTCTTCTGGTCCAAAACAATTCTCCAAAAAGTTTCGCTGCATTTGGACTCCATTTGGTATTGATTTTCCGTGAAGTAAAAAACAAGCAAAAAACAGCAACTAGCACTAGGCACTATGTCAATAGGTTATTCCCAAAAATTATATAAAGTTGCTATAAAATGATTGTAAAACATCCAAGAATGATAATATAATAGCATGGAACAATCAAAACTATAGATACATTGGAGACGTATCAATGTGATCTGCTGGAACGCGATAAAATTCTAAATATTTTACACATAATAGATATACAAATTGCCCACATTGTCCTAAGTTTTCACAATTTTTGGAATTGTAGAAGTATGGTCAAAGTTCTAATTACAACAAATTATCATGTTGTTTTTGACAGATTCTGTTTTTGTTGCATCGTATACTTATTTGAATGAATCTATGGATTGTATCAGCGGGTATAAGACATGGTATATTTAGAATATCGTAGGTACAATGCAATAACAAAATATGAATGGGTTTACAACAATGCTTAAAGTGGTGATTTGCTTTATTATATTAACGGATCTCACGAAGGTTATGTTAAGTTTTGTGTGACTAAAGTTTGCAAGTTTTGGGTGAGATCACGATGGATGAAGGAATAAGGAATGGCAAGAGCCTAAGATTGGGGATGCCCGAAGCACCCGACGGTAATATTCAAGGACCCTCAAGCAACTAAGCTTGGGGATGCCCCAGAAGGCATTCCCTCTTTCTTCTAACAACCATTGTTAATTTTACTTGGAGCTATATTTTATTCGTCACATATCATGAGTTTTTCTTGGAGAGTTTTGTATTATATGAGTATCTGCTTTGTTTTGCTTTTTATTTTGTCACAATCATCCTTGCTGAACACACTTTTTCGAGAGAGCCACACGCATATCATGATTTGCTAAAATACTTTGTGTGCTTCACTTAAATCTTTTGAGCTAGGCAGTTGCTCTAGTGCTCCACTTATATGTTTTTGAGCACGGCGGTGGTTATATTTTAAAGAAATAAACTCTCTTGCTTCACTTATATTATTTTGAGAGTTGGAAAATTTTAAAGAAATATGCTCTCATGCTTCACTTATATTATTTTGAGAGTTGGGAAATTTAAAGAAATATTTGTGCTCTTGTGCTTCGCTTATATCTTTTTGAGAGTTAAGAATAGTAATGCTAATTTGCACTACATATGAATTTGGTCCCGAAGTGATAGATATCCAAGGGGGATTTAATAAAAACTTTCATGAAGATAATTGGATATTATAAACTTGCTTCCTTACAATAGTTTCGCGCTATAGCGATAGTGATATATGAGTCACGTTGGTAAGTAACAATGCTTTAGTAAGAAGATTGGCGCTAAGGTTTGTGATTCCATATGCATGCACATAAAGAATTATTACTTACCAACATGACTCACATATCACTATCTCTATAGTGTGAAACTATTGCAAGGAATCAAGTTTATAATATCCAATGAGCTTCATGAAAGTTTTCAAAATGAATATCTGCTTTGTGTGCCCGTACCGCTCATGAAACGACACGGGGTGGCCAATATTGTCCATTCTAGGTATTTTATCCTCATGATGAGTGTTTATTCACTTCTCATTGCATGAGAGTGTGGAAGGTAATAGGGATGCCCAGCCCCGAAATCAAAAGAAAATACTATGATAATAAATTACTTGGAAAGTGTTGGCATGGAAGGCACCTGAGGATACGGCTTGCCATGGATTGTGAAAGAATGGTGGACAGGAAATACACTTTATTTTCTATTTTGAAACCACCTATAATTTGTCCAGCATGGAAGATATTGGGAATTCTCAATCATTTTCGTTGACAGCAAAAGTATTCCTCTCAAAACAAATATCTCAATTTAAGCTATGAGCTCTAGCACCTCTACAAATCTCTGCTTTCCTCTGCGAAGGGCCTATCTATTTACTTTTATGCAATTTTATTTTTATTGTGTCTCCATCTTCTCTTATAAAGAACCAACTAGGGAAAACTATTGGCATACTTGTGTATTGGTTGTAGTTAATATTTGAGTGTGTTTCATGAATGGATCAACGATTGAGCATATGGGCTAGGGATAACTTTCTTTAGCATTGATATTTTGAAAGACATAGTTGCTTGTTGATATGCTTGAGTATTGATGTTTTCTTGTCAAATTATAGACTATTGCTATGAATCATTCAAGCCCAAATGTCCATGCTACAAAGAAAAGAATATACGATGAATATGTTAGGTAGCATTCAACATCAAATATTCTGTATTTATCAATTACCAACTCAAGCACGAGCAGGAATTATGCTTGGGGATGCTTGATACGTCTCCAACATATCTATATTTTTTTATTGTTCCATGGTATTATATTATCAATCTTGGATGTTTTATATAGATTTACAAGCAACTTTATATCATTTTTGGGACTAACCTATCAACTTAGTGCCTAGTGCCAGTTGCTGTTTTTTGCTTGTTTTCTACTGTGCAGAATATCAGTACCAAACAATGTCCGAATGACACAAAACTTTTTGGAGCTTTTTGGCAATAAGAGACCCTAGAATCTTCTGGAGGGAACGACACGGCGAAGGAGTGGCCCACTAAGCACCAGGGCGCGCCAGGGGCCTCTGGCGCGATCTGGTGGGTAGTGGGGCCCACAACCCTCCGTTTGACCTGCCACCGCCTCTATAAATACCCTAAAATCACAAAACCTACTAAGGAGTCCACGAAATAATTTTTCAATCGCCGCAAGTTCTAGAACCACGAGATCCAATCTAGAGGCCTTTTCCGGCACTCTGCTAGAGGGGGAAATGATCACATAGGGGTTCTTCATCATCCATGCTGCCCCTCCGATGATGAGTGAGTAGTTTATCACGAACCTATGGGTCCATAGTTAGTAGCTATATGGCCTCTTCTCTCTTTTTGATCTTCAATACAATGTTCTCCTAGATGTTCTTGGAGATCTATTTGATGTAATGACTTTTTGCAGTGTGTTTGTTGGGATCCGATGAATTGTGAGTTTATTATCAAATCTATCCATGAATATTATTTGAGTTTTCTCTGGACTCTTTTATGCATGATTATTATAGCCTCGTATTTCTTCTCCGATATATTGGTTTGCTTTGGCCAACTAGATTGATTTATCTTGCCATGGGAAGGGGTGCTTTGTGATGTGTTCGATGTTGCGGTGATCAATCTGAGTGACAGAAGGATACATGACACGCATGTAACATAGCTATTAAGGGTAACAAGGTGGGATTTATTTCATCCATGGGTTTATCTTGTCTACATCATGTCATCTGTCTTCAGCCGTTACTTTGTTCTTTCATGAACTTAATACAGTAGATGCATGCTGGATAGTGGTCGATGTGTGGAGTAATAGTAGTAGATACATAATCGTTTCGGTCTACTTGTCTCGGACATGATGCCTATATACATGATCATTGCCTTGGATATCGTCATAATTATTTGCTTTTCTGTCAATGCCTAATAATAATTTGTTTACCCATTGTATGTTATTTTTTCTTGAGAGAAGCCTCTAGTGAAAACTATGGCCCTCGGATCTATTTTCTATCATATATTAAAACCAAAAATACCTTGCTGCAATTTTCTTTTATTAATTTTATTTTGAATTTTGTTCAGATCTATCTATCAAAAACTAGATCTTTTAATCTTGCTCATAACCGTTGAGGGACTGACAACCCCTCTATGCGTTGGGTTGCAAGAATTTGTTGTTTGTGTGCAGGTGATGTTTATATAGTGTTGCTTGGTTCTCCTACTGGATTGAGAACCTTGGTTTCATAACTGGGGGAAATACTTATCTCTACTGTACTGCATCATCCTCTCCTCTTCGGGGAAATTCCAACGTAGCTCACAAGTAGCAAGACACTGATATGTCTCCAACGTATCTATAATTTATGAAGTATGAATGCCATGTGTAAAACAATTATATATGGTTTAGGTATGATTTGAGAGGAACTAACCCGGACTGACATTATTTTCGGTAGAACTACCATGGTGTTGTTTTTTGTGCAGAAATTGAAGTTCTCCCAATGCAACGAAGCTTTTGATGATTTTTTGGAACAAAAGATGCACTAGAAGCTTCGTAGGAGGCCAGAAGAGACATGAGGTGGCCACAACCCACCAGAGCGCGCCACCCCCTCCCCCCCGCCCCGCCCCATGCACGGCCTGGTGTATCATGGGCCCCTCGTGGGCCATCTTACCGTGATTCCAACGCCAAAAATTCCATAAATAGGGAAACCATAAAAAATAACCCTATATCAGGAGTTTCACCACCGCAAGCCCTTGTAGCCACGAAAAACCAATCTAGACCCCGTTCCGGCACCCTGCCGGAGGGGGGAATCATCACCGGTGGCCATCTTCGTCATCCCGGTGGCCACCATGATGAGGAGGGAGTAGTCCATCCTCGGGGTTGAGCGTTTGTACTAGTAGCTATCTTTTTAATCTCTCTCTCTCTCATGTTCTTGAGATGTCATGATCTTGATGTACTGTGGGCTTTGTTAATATAGTTGGATCATATGGTGTTTTCCCCTCTCTATCTTGTTATGAATTGAGTTGTCCCTTTGAGATTTCATTCTTAACGGATTGGATACTTTTATGGACTTGAGAACACTTTATGTTTGTCTTGCTATGAATACCCGTGGTAACAATGGGGTATATATTGACTCACTTGATATATGTTTTGGCACTCAACTCACGGATTCCCGAGGTGACATTTGGGTAATCTATGCATAGGGGTTGATGCACGTTCTTGTCTTTGTTTCTCAGGTAGAAATCTTGGGGCACTCTCTGAGGTTCTTTGTGTTGGATTGAGTATTATGAATCTGAATTTTTTTTGGTGTTATCTTATTACGAACTGTTGATAGATCGATCGGAAAGGATAACTTGGTGTTATTTTAGTATGAACTCTCGATAGATCGCCCGGAAAGGATGACTCGGTGTTATTTTAGTACGAACTCTTGGATGGAAAGAATAGCTCGAGGTGGTTTCGTACCGTACCAAAAATTTCTTTTTATGTTCTCCAATATATAGGAACTTTGGAGTGGTTCTTCATCACACGTTGACAGATAGTTATATGATCCAATTATATTAGCATTGTTGAGAGATTGCACTAGCGAAAGTATGGACCCTAGACCTCATTTTCAAGCATTGCAAGACCGTTTGTGTTCCATTTTATCAATTGGTACCTTGCTGTTTTTATTGTTAATATTACAAAAATCAATATATATATATATATCCATATTACACTTGTATAACCATCTCTTCACCGAACTAGTGCACCTTCACAATTTACCATTGTATTTGGTGTGTTGGGGACACAAGAGACTTTTTGTTATTTGGTTGCAGGGTTGTTTGAGAGAGACCATCTCATCCTATGCCTCCCATGGATTGATAAACTTTAGGTCATCCGCTTGAGGGAAAATTGCTACTATCCTACAAAACTTTGCGCTTGGACGCCCACACGAGTCTACAAGAACAAGTTGTGTAGTAGACATCAAGCTCTTTTCTAGCACAGTTGCCGGGGAGATGAGTGCTTGAAGGTATATCTTTAGATCTTGCAATTGAATCTTTTAGTTTCTTGTTTTACTACTATGATACCCTTGATTCAATTGTACACTAAACATACACCCAAACGTGTATGATCAAGATCAAGGACTCACGGGAAGATATCGCAACACAACTGTAAACACAATTAAAGTCATACACGCATTATATTAAAAGCCAGGGGCCTCGAGGGCTCGAATACAAGTGCTCAAACATAAATGAGCTAGCAGAAGCTATAATATCTAAGTACAGACATAAGTTAAACAAGGTGCCATAAGATGGCTAGCGAAAACTGGGATATAGATCGAAAGAGGCGCATGCCTCCTGCCTGGGATCCTCCTAAACTACTCCTAGTCGTCGGTGACCTACACATAGTAGTAGGCACCCTCGGTGTAGTAGGAGTCATCGAAGGTGGCGTCTACCTCTGGGGCTCCAACATCTGGTTGTGACATCCGAGAAGAATGGAAAAAGGGGGGAAAGAGGGAGCAAAGAAACCGTGAGTACTCATCCAAAGTACTCGCAAGCAAATATCTACACTACATATGCAATGGTATCTATGAAATGGGCAGTATCTGTGGACTGAACTGCATAATGCCAGAATAAGAGGGGGAAAGCTAGTCCTAGCGAAAAATACTCTTCTAGCAGCCTCCATCTTGAAGCATATAGAAGAGAGTAGCTAGTAAGTCCACCAAGTATCAACGTATAGCATAATCCTACCTCGATGATCCTCTCCTCGTCACCCTGTGAGAGAACGATCACAGAGTTGTCTCTGGAACATGAAATGGTGTGTTTTATTAAGTATCTGGTTCTAGTTGTCATGAGGTCAGAATTCAACTCTGGGCTGTCCTCTTACCATGGACACGGCTATTCAAATAGATCAATCTTCCCTGCAGGGGTGCACCACATTACCCAACACGCTCGATCCCTATGGCCGGACACACTTTCTTGGGTCATGCCCGGCCTCAGAAGATCAACATGTCGCATCCCTACCTAGGCCTAACAGAGATGTCAGCACGCCGGTCTAAATCCTAAGCGCGCAGGGTTCTTGGGCCCATCGCCCTTTGCACTCCTACATGTTGCAGGGGCGGCTGGAAGCAAAGCTAGCCCCCGTAATACAACAGCAGGCGTTCCAGTCCAATCCGGCGCGTGCCGCTCAACCGCCGACGCCTACGAGGCTTCAACTGATACTACGACGTCGAGTGCCCATAACTGTTCCCATGTGGTGGTTAGTGCGAGTGGCCAACTCAGAGCAAATACCCAATCTCGGCAAGCGTGTTATTTGAAGTAATCGCACATGCCGACCAGGACCAAGCCCACCTGTCTCCTAGGTGGTCACAACCTTCCCTGTCGCTCTGCCACAAAGTAACACTCGGGGGCCATCAGGAACCCAGGCGCACCACTACCTGGATGGAACCACCTATCCCTTTAGCCTCCATATACGAACAATAACATAAGTATGTAATAGTATATAGTATATACCCGTCATCACCTCCCGAAGTGATCACGGCCTGATAGTGTAGCATGGCAGACAAATGAGTATGTAGAGCCACTAATGATAAACTAGCAACCTATACAGAGCATTTAGGATTGAAGGTAAGGTAACAACAAAAGTAACAAGGACATGCTATGAAGTAGTATAGGATCAAACCGATGAATCAGTAGCACTACTCTAATGCAAGCAGTAGAGGGAAAGAGTAGGCGATATCGGGACGAACAAGGCGGGTTTGCTTGCCTGGAAGCTCGATAGAGAAGGACGGGTCATCAACACCATAGTCAATCGGAAAAGTAGTGGCGTTAGTCTCGTACTCTAACCGAGAGAAGTGGGGGATGAAACAATAAATACAATGCAAAGATATGCATGACAATGCATGACATGGCAATAAACGGCCCTAGGTGTGATCGAACGCGGTACTACACGATAATGGCGAGGGGGGAACATCTGGGAATGTGTTCCCGGTTTTGACATTTTCGGACAGATGAAACAGATGGCGACGGTTGCATGTTCGCTATGCTAGGGACGTGTGGCAAACGATCGGAGAGTGTATCCGTATTCGTCTCGTCGTTCTGAGCAACTCTCATGTAGAAAGTATTTTCATTCGAGTTACGGATTAATTTATATTAATTTTTAAAGATTTTAAATCATTTTCTAGAATTAACATACTAGTTTAATTCGAAAAACATTTATTGCATCAGCATGACATCAGCAGTCAACTATGACCGTTGACCAGTCAAACTAATAGATGGGCACATTCATCATTGGTTGTTAATTAATTAACAGTAGTTAGACTAATTAGTAGGTTAATTAAGTTAGATTAATTAGCAGGTTAATTAAGTTAGTTAATTAATTAATTAGTTTTTGTTTTTTTATTCTGCTCTTTTTTGTGGGCCTGGCCTACCTGTCATAGGCACGGGGGTGCCTTAGCGGGCGTGTGGGGAGGTGGTTGCGGGCACCCGACGGGGCAAGCCCGGGAACTCGCTCCGGGTGCAGCCAACCGGGGCGAGGCGTGGGGGCAGCAGAACGGAGCAAGAAGAGGCCAACGAGGTCAGGGGCGGACGCGGTGAGCGGCCAGCGTGGGCGGAGCGGGCTCGGCAACGGAGGTGGCGCATGGGGAGCTCAACGGTAGCAGTGAGCGCGTCATACATTGTGGGGCGCGCGAGTGAGGGAAGGACAGGGTGGTGCGGGTGCGACAATGGCCCGGCCTCACGCAGGAGGGCGCGCAGTGGTACGGGCGAGGCTAGCGGCGGCCGGAGCATGTTGGCCGGGTTGGAGCGCGAGCGGCGCACGAGGGCAGGCTACGTGGGGCCAGCGTGGCTGTGGCGAGCGCGGGCCGAAGCAGGGCATGGTGAGCAGGGGCATGGGCGCGTCACACGCGCCTCGAACGGCGCTGGGGTTGAGAGGAAAGGGAGGAGGGACGGCAGCTCACCGGGCCCTGGATATGTGCATACGCGGGCTTAGGGAGGAGGACGAGGATGGGTGAGGTCGAGGCGACGGTGCTCCATGGAGGTGGTCTGGCAAGGGGGCACTCCAGGCGACGGCGTCACTGTGGTTGGCGAAGGGACACCGGGATCAACCCCCCGATCCAAATTGGATAGGGAGGGGGAGAGCGACGTGGGAGAGGGGGAAGTGGGAGCGATGGGATTAGGGTTTGGGTCACCCAGGGAATAAGGGAGTGGGATGGTCCGGCCGGACCAGTGGCTGGCATGCTGGGCCGTTTGGCCTAGTTGGCCAGGGGGGTCCTGCTCCTTTTTTTGTGACCTTTGTTCTGTTTTCCTTTTACTTTTATTTTTCTTCTCTTATTTCTTTTCTGTTTCCTTTAGTTCCTATTTACTATAGTTTCATTAACTTACCAAAGTGGCACCTAAATTGATGTTACCAGCTATGCCACTGTGACATTGATTTTCTACCCAAACTAAAAAATAGTTTTATAATTGTTCAATATTTAAATAACATTTAAATAATAGTTTTGTTGCTGTTTATTTACTATAGATCATTTAAACACATCATAAAGTGTGGTTCCTTCAGCAATATTATTTGTGATTTATTTGTCATATCCGGACCATTTTAGTTTTGATATTTGAATTTTTTAATTTTTTTCCTTGATTTTGAATTTGAATTCGAATCGGTTTCGAATCAGCGCGAGTTTATCAACAGTAAACGAGGTGACGTGGCATCATTAGCATGGGATTATTGTAGCTTAATTATCTAGATGGCACAATCACTAGTTTGGTTTATAAAAAAACTACAAAAAGGGAATTGAGGTTGCATCATATTATTCATCTTTATAACATCTTTCTTGAAAATGATGGAAAGGAAAATTGTGCTCAATTGACAGAAGAAGAATTCTATAAAATGCTTGACAAACAATCTTTGAATGATGAGCATGATTGCAATGTTGTTGGTACAAACTCTTTGAATATCCATGATGCTAATGATTTGCAAAGCCATTAGTTTGGGGGTGCTATATTTGATGAAGATGGTATTTTTAGTCCCCCAAGTTTTGATGAGAAAATTATTATGATGATTGCATGCCTCCTATTTATGATGATTATATTGATGAAAGTGGATTTGGAGAGGTCATGACTTCTATTTAATGATGAATCCACTATTTTGGAAGAGGTTCCAATTGATTATGAAAACAAATTTGCTACCTATGATGATTATTGTGATGACACTTATGATATAAAGAATAATGATAGCCATGAAACATGTCATCATCATTTTAATGCTCAAATTGATTATGTAAATCAAGTATCACATGATAGTCATTTTGTTGAATTTGCTCCCACTACTATTCATGAGAATAAATTTGCTTATGTAGAGAGTAAGAAGATTTATATGCTTCTGCATCATGAAAAGAATGATTTATTGATAGTTATATTGTTGAATTAATTCATGATGATATTGAAAATTATTATGAGAGAGGGACTTATGCTTTTACATATCTCAATAATATCAAGCTTCCTCTTTATGTGTTAAATTTTTTGAAGTTATACTTTTTCCCCCCTATGCTAGTTGATTCTTGCTCCCATAAATTATTTGCTCACAAAATCCCTATGCTGAGGAAGTTGGTTAGATTTAAATGTTCTAGTCATATGCTTCATGATGCTCTTTTTGTGTTTCAATTACTGTCTTTTATGTGAGCATCATTGAAATCATCATGCCTAGCTAAAAACGCATTAAAAAGCGCTTGCTGGGACACAACCCAACACTTTTACCTACTTTTTTGTTTGTTCACATAATTAAGCTACTGTAGTAACCATGTTTTATAGATTTTTTTTCAATTGAGTGCCAAGTAAAGCCTTTGGGATAGTGTGGATGATAGTTGACTTGATTCTGTGCAAAAATAGAAACTTTTACACCTAGTAACCGAATTGTTAAAATTCACTGGAGCGTCGATTTTTTTTTGAATTTTTTATAGATGATTGATCTACCAATTTCCTATGTTGTCCTATTTTTTAGAACTTTTGGAGTTATATAATTATGGTCAAAGTTCAGATTACTTGTTTTTGACACATTCTGTTTTCAATGCATACTTTGCTTGTTTTATAGTTTCTATGGCTTATATTGCTCAATATAAATTGGGGAAATGATAAGGTACAGTAGGCATTGTGTGAGAACAATTATGAATCTTGTCTTTGATAGTACCAAAGTGAATGATTTTTGTTTATCATACTAACCTATCACACGAAGTTCCGTTAAGTTTTGTGTGATTGAATTTTCAAGTTTTGGGTGAGATATCGATTGAGGGAAATAAGGAAGACCCTAACCTTTGGGATGCCCAAGGCATCCCAGGGTAATATTCATGGAATATCCAAGCAACTAAGCTTGGCGATGCCCCAGAAGGCATCCCCTCTTTCGTCTCCATCATTATCAGTAACCTTACTTGGAGCTATATTTTCATTCCTCGCATGGTATGAGTTTTTCTTGGAGCGTCATTTTATTTTGTTTTTATTTACTTGTTGTTATTTATAATAATGTTTTGCATCTTTCATTCCAATAAAAATGTCAAGTATAGCCTGCACCATTCTTATTTTGCAAGTCTATATGTGGCTGTTTGAAAACAGAACGTTGCATGCTAGTGCGTGAATTGTTAAAAAATGTCAGAATGTGATAAAACGTTGAATGTTTTGCACAATAAGACATGATAAATTTTCAACAGTGTGCTAAATTTTCAGAATTTTTGGAATTAAATAAGTTTGAATATTCTTGCATCCTTACAGACTATCCTGTTTAGAGAGATTGCCGCTATGTTTGCATTGTTTGTGTATGTTTTCTTGTTTAATGATTTTATTTGAGGATAGCAGTATTAAATATGCAGAGGCATTTAGTATGCAATGTTAAATAATAATTTTAGTGATTTGTTACAGTAGAGAATGATAAGGTGTTGCATTGATTCATGCTAACTTTTCTCACAAGTTCTTGTTGAGTTTTGTGTGGATGAAGTTTTTAAGATTTAGGGAAACCGTGATATAAAAGGAATTAAGGAGACACAAAAGCTCAAGCTTGGGGATGACCAAGGCATCCCAAGATAATATTTCAAGAAGTCTCAAGCATCTAAGCTTGGGGACGCCATGGTAGGCATCCCACCTTTCTTCATCAACAATTATCGATTAGTATCTGTTGAGCCCAAGTTCTTTTTACTTTTTCACATGATGTGTGCAATTTTTGGAATGTCATTTCATTTTACTTTGCTTGTTGTTTTAATAAAATACTTAGATCTGAGAGTCAACGAATAGCTACCCATGTCCTTAACTACTCACTTGATCTTCACTTTTATCTTTTCGGAGTAGTTTGTCGAACACTCTCATGCTTCACTTATATTATTTTGAGAGCTTATAATGGTGATGAAAATTTGCACAAGCTATCAAATTGGTCCCAAAGTGATGGATGTCCAAGAAGGATATAACAAAAACATTCATGTAGATCATTGGACATGATAAGTTTGATTCATTGCAATAGTTTTGAGATATAGAGATAATAATATGTGAGTCATGTTGGTGAGTAATTATGCTTTAGTAAGAATATTGGTGTTAAGGTTTGTCTTCCCTGTTGGAAATATGCCCTAGAGGCAATAAGAAAAGCATTATTATTATATTTCCTTGTTCATGATAATTGTCTTTATTCATGCTATAATTGTGTTATCCGGAAATCGTAATACATGTGTGAATAACAGACACCAACATGTCCCTAGTAAGCCTCTAGTTGACTAGCTCGTTGATCAACAGATAGTCATGGTTTCCTGACTATGGACATTGGATGTCATTGATAACGAGATCATCATTAGGAGAATGATGTGATGGACAAGACCCAATCCTAAACATAGCTTAAAGATCGTATAGTTCGTTTGCTAGAGTTTTCCAATGTCAAGTATCCTTTCCTTAGAACATGAGATCATGCAACTCCCGGATACCGTAGGAGTGCTTTGGGTATACCAAACGTCACAGCGTAACTGGGTAACTATAAAGGTAGACTACGGGTATCTCCGAAAGTGTCTGTTGGGTTGACACGGATCAAGACTGGGATTTGTCACTCCGTATGACGGAGAGGTGTCACTGGGCCCACTCAGTAATGCATCATCATAATGAGCTCAAAGTGAACAAGTGTCTGGTCACGAGATCATGCATTACGGTACGAGTAAAGTGACTTGCCGGTAACGAGATTGAACGAGGTATTGGGATACCGACGATCGAATCTCGGGCAAGTAACATACCGATTGACAAAGGGAATTGTATACAGGGTTGGTTGAATCCTCGACATCGTGGTTCATCCGATGAGATCATCGAGGAGCATGTGGGAGCCAACATGGGTATCCAGATCCCGCTGTTGGTTATTGACCGGAACATGTCTACATGTCTCCCGAACCCGTAGGGTCAACACACTTAAGGTTCGGTGACGCTAGGGTTGTAGGGATATGTATATGCAGTAACCCGAATGTTGTTCGGAGTCCCGGATGAGATCCCGGACGTCACGAGGAGTTCAGGAATGGTCCGGAGGTAAAGAATTATATATAGGAAGTACTATTTCAGGCATCGGGACAAGTTTCGTGGTCACCGGTATTGTACCGGGACCACCGGAAGGGTCCCGGGGGTCCACCGGGTGGGGCCACCTGTCCCGGGGGGCCACATGGGCTGTAGGGGGTGCGCCTTGGACTACATGGGCCAAGGGCACCAGCCCCAAGAAGCCCATGCGCCTAGGGTTTCCAAAGGGGAAGAGTCCCACAAGTGGAAGGCACCCGTAGGTGCCTTGGGGGGGGAGGGAAACCTCCCTTGGCCGCCGCCCCCCTAGGAGATTGGATCTCCTAGGGCCGGCGCCCCCCCTAGGCCCTCCTATATATAGTGGGGGAAGGAGGGCTTTTTCATCCATGCCTTTGGTTGCCTCCTTCTCCCTCTCCAACACCTCCTCCTCCTCCATAGCGCTTGGCGAAGCCCTGACGGAGTACTGCAGCTCCATCACCACCACGCCGTCGTGCTGCTGCTGGAGCCATCTTCCTCAACCTCTCCTTCCCTCTTGCTGGATCAAGAAGAAGGAGACGTTACACTGACCGTACGTGTGTTAAACGCGGAGGTGCCGTCCGTTCGGTGCTAAGATCTCCGGTGATTTGGATCACGTCGTGTTCGACTACCTCATCCCCGTTCTTTGAACGCTTCCGCTCGCGATCTACAAAGGTATGTAGATGCATCCGATCACTTGTTTCTAGATGAACTCATAGATGGATCTTGGTGAAACCGTAGGAAATTTTTTGTTTTCTGCAACGTTCCCCAACAGTGGTATCAGAGCTAGTTCTTCTTGCGCGAGTAGAACACAATTTGTTGTGGGCGAGTAGAACACAATTTGTTGTGGGCGTAGATGTTGTCAACTTTCTTGCCGTTACTAGTCTTATCTTGCTTCAACGGTATTGTGGGATGAAGCGGCCCGGACCAACCTTACACGTACGCTTACGTGAGACCGGTTCCACCAACTAACATGCACAAGTTGCATAAGGTGGCTGGCGGGTGTCTGTCTCTCCTACTTTAGTTGGAGCGGATTCGATGAAAAGGGTCCTTATGAAGGGTAAATATAAGTTGACAAATCACGTTGTGGCTTTCACGCAGGTAAGAAAACGTTCTTGCTAGAACCCTACTTCAGCCACGTAAAACTTGCAACAACAATTAGAGGACGTCTAACTTGTTTTTGCAGCAAGTGCTTTGTGATATGATATAGCCAAAGTTGTGATGAATGATGAATGATATATATGTGATGTATGAGTTGTTCATGCTATTGTAATAGGAATCACGACTTGCATGTCGATGAGTATGACAACCGGCAGGAGCCATAGGAGTTGTCTTTATTTTTTGTATGACATGCGTGTCATTGAGAAACGTCATGTAAATTACTTTACTTTATTGCTAAACGCGTTATCCATAGTAGTAGAAGTAATAGTTGGCGAGCAACTTCATGGAGACACAATGATGGAGATCATGATGATGGAGATCATGGTGTCATGCCGGTGACAAGATGATCATGGAGCCCCAAGATGGAGATCAAAGGAGCTATGTGATATTGGCCATATCATGTCGCTATTATTATTTGATTGCATTTGATGTTTATCATGTTTTGCATCTTGTTTACTTAGAACGACGGTAGTAAATAAGATGATCCATCATAATAATTTCAAGAAAGTGTTTCCCCTAACTGTGCACCGTTGCGACAGTTCGTTGTTTCAATGCACCACGTGATGATCGGGTGTTTGATTCTAACGTTCACATACAACGGGTGTAAGACAGATTTACACATGCAAACACTTAGGTTGACTTGACGAGCCTAGCATGTGTATAGACATGGCCTCGGAACACAGAAGACCGAAAGGTCGAGCATGAGTCGTATAGAAGATACGATCAGCATGAAGATGTTCACCGACGTTGCCTAATCCGTCTCACGTGATGATCGGACACGGCCTAGTTGACTCGGATCATGTTATACTTAGATGACTAGCAGAGGGATGTCTATCTACGTGGGAGTTCATTGAATAATTTGATTAGATGAACTTTATTATCATGAACTTAGTCTAAAAAATCTTTGCAATATGTCTTGTAGATCAAATGTCCAACGTAGTCCTCAACTTCAAAGCGTTCCTAGAGAAAACCAAGCTGAAAGACGATGGCAGCAACTATACGGACTGGGTACGGACCCTGAGGATCATCCTCATAGCTGCCAAGAAAGAATATGTCCTACAAGCACTGCTAGGTTACGCACCCGTCCCACAGAACCAAGACGTTATGAACGCTTGGCAGACACGTGCCGATGACTACTCCCTCGTTCAGTGCGGCATGCTTTACAGCCTAGAGCCGGGGCTCCAAAAGCGTTTTGAGAGACATGGAGCATATGAGATGTTCGAAGAGCTGAAAATGGTTTTCCAAGCTCATGCCCGGGTCGAGAGATATGAAGTCTCCGACAAATTCTTCAGCTGTAAGATGGAGGAAAATAGTTCTGTCAGTGAGCACATACTCACTATGTCTGGGTTACATAACCGCTTAACTCAGCTGGGAGTTAATCTCCCAGATGATGCGGTCATTGACAGAATCCTCCAGTCGCTTCCACCAAGCTACAAGAGCTTTGTGATGAACTTCAATATGCAGGGGATGGAAAAGACCATTCCTGAGGTATTTTCAATGCTGAAATCAGCAGAGGTAGAAGTCAAGAAGGAACATCAAGTGTTGATGGTGAATAAAACCACTAAGTTCAAGAAGGGCAAGGGTAAAAAGAACTTCAAGAAGGACGGCAAAGGAGTTGCCGCGCCCGGCAAGCAAGCTGCTGGGAAGAAGCCAAAGAATGGACCCAAGCTCGAGACTGAGTGCTTTTATTGCAAGGGAAGTGGTCACTTGAAGCGGAACTGCCCCAAATACTTAGCAGACAAGAAGGCCGGCAAAACAAAAGGTATATATGATATACATGTAATTGATGTGTACCTTACTAGTACCCGTAGTAGCACCTGGGTATTTGATACCGGTGCAGTTGCTCACATTTGTAACTCAAAGCAGGGGCTGCGGAATAAGAGGAGACTGGCAAAGGACGAGGTGACGATGCGCGTCGGGAATGGTTCCAAGGTCAATGTGATCGCCGTCGGCACGCTACCTCTACATTTACCTTCGGGATTAGTTTTATACCTTAATAATTGTTATTTAGTGCCAGCTTTGAGCATGAACATTGTATCGGGATCTCGTTTAATTCGAGATGGATACTCATTTAAATCCGAGAATAATGGTTGTTCTATTTATATGAGAGATATGTTTTATGGTCATGCTCCTATGGTGAATGGTTTATTCTTAATGAATCTCGAGCGTAATGCTACACATATTCATAATGTGAGTACCAAAAGATGTAAAGTTGATAATGATAGTCCCACATACTTGTGGCACTGCCGCCTTGGTCACATAGGTGTCAAACGCATGAAGAAGCTCCATGTAGATGGACTTTTAGAGTCTCTTGATTACAAATCATTTGACACATGCGAACCATGCCTCATGGGTAAGATGACAAAGACTCCGTTCTCAGGAACAATGGAGCGAGCAACCAACTTATTGAAATCATACATACTGATGTGTGCCGTTGAATGAGTGTTGAGGCTCGCGGTGGCTATCGTTATGTTCTCACCCTCACTGATGATTTGAGTAGATATGGGTATATCTACTTAATGAAACACAAGTCTGAAACCTTTGAAAAGTTCAAGGAATTTCAGAGTGAGGTTGAGAATCAACGTGACAGGAAAATCAAGTTTCTACGATCAGATCATGGAGGAGAATACTTGAGTCACGAATTTGGCACACACTTAAGAAAATGTGGAATAGTTTCACAACTCACGCCGCCTGGAACACCTCAGCGTAATGGTGTGTCCGAACGTCGTAATCACACTCTATTAGATATGGTACGATCTATGATGTCTCTTACCGATTTACCGCTATCTTTTTGGGGCTATGCTTTAGAGACTGCCGCATTCACTTTAAATAGGGCTCCGTCGAAATCCGTTGAGACGACACCGTTTGAATTATGGTTTGGTAAGAAACCTAAGTTGTCGTTTCTAAAAGTTTGGGGATGCGATGCTTATGTCAAGAAACTTCAACCTGAAAAGCTCGAACCCAAGTCGGAAAAATGCGTCTTCATAGGATACCCTAAAGAAACTGTTGGGTATACCTTCTACCTCAGATCCGAAGGCAAGATCTTTGTTGCCAAGAATGGATTCTTTCTAGAGAAAGAGTTTCTCTCGAAAGAAGTAAGTGGGAGGAAAGTAGAACTTGATGAAGTGTTACCTCTTGAACCGGAAAATGGCACAACTCAAGAAAATGTTCCTGAGGTGCCTGCACCAACTAGAGAGGAAGTTATTGATGATGATCAAGATACTTCTAATCAAGCTCCTACTAAAATTCGAAGGTCCACAAGGACACGTTCCGCACCAGAGTGGTACGGCAACCCTGTCTTGGAAATCATGTTGTTGGACAACGGTGAACCTTCGAACTATGAAGAAGCGATGGCGGGCCCGGATTCCGACAAATGGCTGGAAGCCATGAAATCCGAGATAGGATCCATGTATGAAAACGAAGTCTGGACTTTGACTAACTTGCCCATTGAACGGCGAGCCATAGAAAATAAATGGATCTTTAAGAAGAAGACAGACGCGGATGGTAATGTGACCATCTATAAAGCTCGGCTTGTCGCTAAGGGTTATCGACAAGTTCAAGGCGTTGACTACAATGAGACTTTGTAGCGAAGCTAAAGTCCGTCCGAATCATGTTAGCAATTTCCGCATTCTATGATTATGAGATATGGAAAATGGACGTCAAAACGGCATTCCTTAATGGTTTCCTTAAGGAAGAATTGTATATGATGCAGCCGAAAGGTTTTGTCGATCCTAAGAATGCTGACAAGGTGTGCAAGCTCCAACGCTCGATTTATGGGCTGGTGCAAGCATCTCGGAGTTGGAACATTCGCTTTGATGAGATGATCAAAGCGTTTGGGTTTACGCAGACTTATGGAGAAGCCTGCGTTTACAAGAAAATGAGTGGGAGCTCTGTAGCATTTCTCATATTATATGTAGATGACATACTTTTGATGGGAAATGATATAGAACTCTTGGACAGCATCAAGGCCTACTTGAATAAGAGTTTTTCAATGAAGGACCTTGGTGAAGCTGCTTATATATTAGGCATCAAGATCCATAGAGATAGATCAAGACGCCTCATAGGTCTTTCACAAAGCACATACCTTGATAAGATATTGAAGAAGTTCAATATGGATCAATCTAAGAAGGGGTTCTTGCCTGTGTTACAAGGTATGAAATTGAGCTTAGCTCAATGTCCGACCACGGCAGAAGATATAGAAGAGATGAGTGTCATCCCCTATGCCTCAGGCATAGGTTCTATTATGTATGCCATGCTGTGTACCAGACCTGATGTAAACCTTGCCGTAAGTTTGGTAGGAAGGTACCAAAGTAATCCCGGCAAGGAACACTGGACAACGGTCAAGAATATCCTGAAGTACCTAAAAAGGACTAAGGAAATGTTTCTCGTTTATGGAGGTGACGAAGAGCTCGTCGTAAAGGGTTATGTCGACGCTAGCTTCGACACAGATCTGGATGACTCTAAGTCACAAACCGGATACGTGTATATTTTGAATGGTGGGGCAGTAAGCTGGTGCAGTTGCAAGCAGAGCGTCGTGGCGGGATCTACATGTGAAGCAGAGTACATGGCAGCCTCGGAGGCAGCACATGAAGCAATATGGGTGAAGGAGTTCATCACCGACCTAGGAGTCATACCCAATGCGTCGGGGCCAATCAAACTCTTCTGTGACAACACTGGAGCTATTGCACTTGCCAAGGACCCAGGTTTCACAAGAAGACAAGGCACATCAAGCGTCGCTTCAACTCCATTCGTGAAAATGTTCAAGATGGAGACATAGATATTTGTAAAGTGCATACAGACCTGAATGTAGCAGATCCGTTGACTAAACCTCTCCCTAGGGCAAAACATGATCAACACCAGAATTCCATGGGTGTTCGATTCATCACAATGTTACTAGATTATTGATTCTAGTGCAAGTGGGAGACTGTTGGAAATATTCCCTAGAGGCAATAATAAAAGCATTATTATTATATTTCCTTGTTCATGATAATTGTCTTTATTCATGCTATAATTGTGTTATCCGGAAATCGTAATACATGTGTGAATAACAGACACCAACATGTCCCTAGTAAGCCTCTAGTTGACTAGCTCGTTGATCAACAGATAGTCATGGTTTCCTGACTATGGACATTGGATGTCATTGATAACGAGATCACATCATTAGGAGAATGATGTGATGGACAAGACCCAATCCTAAACATAGCTTAAAGATCGTATAGTTCGTTTGCTAGAGTTTTCCAATGTCAAGTATCCTTTCCTTAGCCCATGAGATCGTGCAACTCCCGGATACCGTAGGAGTGCTTTGGGTATACCAAACGTCACAACGTAACTGGGTGACTATAAAGGTAGACTACGGGTATCTCCGAAAGTGTCTGTTGGGTTGACACGGATCAAGACTGGGATTTGTCACTCCGTATGACGGAGAGGTGTCACTGGGCCCACTCAGTAATGCATCATCATAATGAGCTCAAAGTGAACAAGTGTCTGGTCACGAGATCATGCATTACGGTACGAGTAAAGTGACTTGCCGGTAACGAGATTGAACGAGGTATTG
This sequence comes from Triticum urartu, assembly GCF_056163025.1. Classification (NCBI taxonomy): domain Eukaryota; kingdom Viridiplantae; phylum Streptophyta; class Magnoliopsida; order Poales; family Poaceae; genus Triticum; species Triticum urartu. The sequence continues at coordinate 249,840,847 of NC_141878.1, read as the reverse complement.
GGATACCGACGATCGAATCTCGGGCAAGTAACATACCGATTGACAAAGGGAATTGTATACAGGGTTGGTTGAATCCTCGACATCGTGGTTCATCCGATGAGATCATCCAGATCCCGCTGTTGGTTATTGACCGGAGAGTGGTCTCGGTCATGTCTACATGTCTCCCGAACCCGTAGGGTCTACACACTCAAGGTTCGGTGACGCTAGGGTTGTAGGGATATGTATATGCAGTAACCCGAATGTTGTTCGGAGTCCCGGATGAGATCCCGGACGTCACGAGGAGTTCAGGAATGGTCCGGAGGTAAAGAATTATATATAGGAAGTACTATTTCGGGCATCGGGACAAGTTTCGGGGTCACCGGTATTGTACCGGGACCACCGGAAGGGTCCCGGGGGTCCACCGGGTGGGGCCACCTGTCCCAGGGGGCCACATGGGCTGTAGGGGGTGCGCCTTGGCCTACATGGGCCAAGGGCACCAGCCCCAAGAGGCCCATGTGCCTAAGGGTTTCAAAGGGGAAGAGTCCCACAAGTGGAAGGCACCCCTAGGTGCCTTGGGGGGGAGGGAAACCTCCCTTGGCTGCCGCCCCCTAGGAGAATGGATCTCCTAGGGCCGGCGCCCCCCCCAGGCCCTCCTATATATAGTGGGGGAAGGAGGGCTTTTTCATCCATGCCTTTGGTTGCCTCCTTCTCCCTCTCCGACACCTCCTCCTCCTCCATAGCGCTTGGCGAAGCCCTGACGGAGTACTGCAGCTCCATCACCACCACGCCGTCGTGCTGCTGCTGGAGCCATCTTCCTCAACCTCTCCTTCCCTCTTGCTGGATCAAGAAGAAGGAGACGTTACGGTGACCGTACGTGTGTTGAACGCGGAGGTGCCGTCCGTTTGGTGCTAGGATCTCCGGTGATTTGGATCACGTCGTGTTCGACTACCTCATCCCCATTCTTTGAATGCTTCCGCTCGCGATCTACAAAGGTATGTAGATGCATCCGATCACTCGTTGCTAGATGAACTCATAGATGGATCTTGGTGAAACCGTAGGAAAATTTTTGTTTTCTGCAATGTTCCCCAACATTCCCTATGCAAGCACGAAAGTCAATAGTTATGCAATAGAACTACATCCTACTTGTGGTGCATTATTCGATGCTAGTTATGTTTAATGCTTGTTTATGATACTTTTCGTTTCTTGGTTGTTCTCTTCTCCATCTATTTGCTAGCCTTCTTGTGTACTAAGTGGGAATACTAATTGTGCGTCCAAAATCCTTAAACCCAGTTTTGCCCCATGAGTCCACCATACCTACGTATATGCGGTATTTCTGTGCCATTCTAAGTAAATTTGTATGTGCCATCTCTAATTTCCAATATGAATTTCCTTTTTATGTGCTCGTACCGCTCACGAAGCGGCAAGGGGTGGCCAATTTTTTTCATGCTAGATGTGTTATTCTTAGGATGAGTGTTTATTCACTTTTCATTGCACGAGAGTGTGGGAAATGTAATAGGGATGCCCAATCCCGAAAATCAAAAAATATACTTATGTTGTTTAATAATAAATTCCTTGGGAAGTGATGGTATGGACGGCACCCGTGGATACGGCTAGTCGTGGAGTGTGAAAGGAACCACCTATGATATATCTAGCATGGAAAGTGTTGGGAATTACTCTGCCATTTTCGTTCACGGGAAAAGCATGCCTCCCACTTTTTTTATCTCTCTATTTAAGCCTTGAGCTCTGGCACCTCTACAATTCTTTTCTTCCCTCTGCGAAGGGCCTATCTATTTAATTTACGCTATTGTTATTTGAGTCTCCATCTTCTCTTATAAAGCACCAACTGGGGAGAACTATGATCATACTTGCGCATTGGATGTAGCTAATATTTGAGTGTGTTTCATGAATGGATCAATTATTCAGCATGATGGGCTAGGGATATCTTTCTTTAGTGTTGATATTTTGAAAGACATGGTTGCTTGTTAATATGCTTGAGTATTGATGCCCTCATGTCAAATTATAGACTATTGCTTTGAATCAATCAAGTCCAAACACTACTGGAATCAGAGAATTTGCCATCACCCAGTTCTTTGCCGTCTGCTAGTGAATGACACAGAAGGTATTTGTCGCCCCCTTACAAAAAACAGGCGACAAAGAACTGGCTGATGGCAAAGATACAGTTAGCCATCAGCCAGTTCTCCGCCTTCTACTAGCTGACGACAAAGTCAACAAAATCAGACAGCAAAGAGGTGATCGGGTCCACTTGAGGCCAGCGCCGGGCAGTATCCTCTAACGGCCACCCCGCGCCAAAGATTCTTTGCCTTGTGCTAATTGACGGCAAAGATTCTTTGCCACCTGCTAGCGGACGGCAAATAAATCACTTCTAACGGCCCTAACGGCCCACCCCAACTCCCACTCCTCTCTCTCTCTCTCACTCACTCTCTCTCTCTCTGTCTCTCTCCCCCGACCCCCACTGCACCCAGCCGCCGCCCCGACCCCCACCGCCCTCACCGCCCCTGACCCCCCGCTGCCCTGACCCACCACCCGCTGGCCATGCCACCCCGCCGCCCCAGCCAGCTGCCCAGCTCCCCCGACGCCCACCGCCCCCACGGGTCGCTGCGCCCACCTCGACTCATCGCCCCGACGCCCTGCAGGTGACTTTTTCTGGTTTGTTCTCTCTTTTTTAGATTAGGTAGAATAAAAAAGGTTATTTAGATTAGGTAGGATAAAAAGAAAGATGAAAAAATAAAAAAAATAAAAGAAGAATAAGTAGAGGAAGAAGAATAAGAGGACGAAGAGGAAGAAGAAGAGGAGGAGGAGGAGGAGAAGAGGATGAGGAGGAGGAGAAGAAGAAGAGCAGGAGGAGGAAGAGGAAGAGAAATGATGACTATTTATGTTAGGGGGTGCCTTGGCCTCGACGAAAGCCTAAATGACATCTATATAGGTTAGGGGTGTCTCGACGTCGATGGAACCCTGAATGGCATATATTTTGGGTAGGGGTGCCTCCGCATGGACGAAACCTTAAATAATGTCAACTATGGTTAGGGCTTACCTTAGCGTTGATGCAATTCTAAATTAGAACTATTTGTGTTACGGGGTGCCTTGGCATCGATGGAACAATAAATGACAGGTGTTTAGGTTAGCAGGAGCCTCGGTGTCGAAAGAACCCTAAATGATAACTCTCTAGGTTAGGTGTTGTTCCAGGGCACGAGCAGTGTGAATCCTGTTTCTACAACTTGGCGGTGGCATCCTATTGTAAATATTTAGTTAGGATGATGGAAAAACAATAATGCTATGTTACTCATCTTTGGATTTAAATGTGAAGTTGTTTCATCGTTGCGAGGGTCTGGTGTTTGATGAGCTCCGCCCCTGCGTTCGTGGGTGAGCACAAATGATGCCTCCACCTCCCCCCTTCATTTGCTCCGTTCTGGTCTTCGTGTCGAGGAAACTTGCTAGCTATAGGTGTCTTCAATCATTAGTATGCGTGACCAGTATGCGTCTCCCATTCGAAAGGGTTACATGTATAAATATTCATGCATTTGCATATTTATAACCGTGATTCTTTTGAATTGTCCAATGTTATCCATGGACAGCCCGAGTATGTGTAGATTGGGTTTGTTTTCCCATATGCTTTGCTCCGGATCCGATGCAAAATTTCGTCAGTGCCTCCCTATTGTTCTCCAGGTAAACATCCTCTTTGTGTATTTGCGAGACGTGTATCAATAGAATAGCGGGGAGGTGCTGCCAAAATTTTGCGTTGGATCCAGAGCAGAGCATGGGAAAACGAACGCAATCTACACATACTTGGGTGGGATTAGGACATATCATTACCTATTAGCATGTTGGTTGCATGGACGTAATAAAACTGACAAACTTGATTAACTAATGAATATATATTCTGAATTATATTTTTTTCTTGTGTGTCTAGTAGCTAGGAAATATGAGTGATCATGCATGGATGTACACTGGTCAGACTACTCAGAAAGACATGACCAATGAATGGTTAACAAAAAGCAAGGGCTTTGTGAGAGCTGCATTTGCAAATGTCCAGAGAAAAACCTGGTGCCCATGTGTCCGGTGCGACAACTTTTAGAAGAGGATAGAGGGCGAAATGGCTATACACCTGCAAAAGTGGGGGTTTCGCCTGATTATATTTTGGGGATATTTCATGTTGAGTGTGCCCAACGTGCCAGAGCTGAGGTGGTTCATCGTCACACCGACAAGCATGGTATCGGGATCGAAGACATGGTGGATGACTTTGATGATGCTCGGGATTCAGATAATGGGATGGAGGAATCTAGGAAAGGCCTTCAATGAAATGTTGGAGTCTTCAAAACGTCCTCTCCCCGAGCACACTGAGCTTTGTCAGCTGGATGCCATCACACAAGTAATGGCTCTAAAGGCTCAATTCAACTTGGGCAGAGAATGGTACGACGCTATGATGACAGTATTTGGATGCTTTCTAACAAAAGGCCGTGTAATGCCTACAGACCTGTACCAGCAGACAAAATCCTCCATGCACTTAAGATGCCCTATGAGAAGATAGATGCATGTGAGAAAGGATGTGCCTTATTTAGGCTTGAGTATGCGGACTTGAACTATAGTCCCATTTGCAAGTCTTCCAGGTATGTTGTGGTAGACAACGGTATGGGTGAGAAGAGGAAGACCAAAATCCCCGTTAATGTTCTTCGGCATATGCCAATCGTACCAAGATTTCAACGTCTTTTCATGGTCGAAGAGACGGATAGACACATGACATGGCACAAAATGGGCAAAAGTACCGAACTAGATGCATATGGGATTGAGATGATGGTACACACATCGGATGGTTCTACGTGGAAGCACTTCGATGCATTACATGAGCAAAAAGTGGCATATCCAAGGCATCCTCGAGTCGCCATCAGCACAGATGGGTTCAATTTGTTTGGTCTGATGGCAACCCAATACCGTTGCTGGCCTGTATTTGTCATTCCACTCAATCTCCCCCCCGGACAGATTATGCAAAGAAAGATCATTTTCCTAATGTTGATAGTTCCTGGGCCCAACTACTCGGGAAGAATATGAATGTGTACATGCAGCTGCTTAAGGATGAATTGCAAGAAGCTTGGGATAATGGGATCAAAATATACGACACCGCTACAAAACAAAACTTCCCAATTAATGTGTGGTACATGTACTCGATGCATGACTTTCTGGCGTATGCACTATTCATTGGCTGGTGTGTGCATGGAAGGTTCCCATGCCCCACATGTAAGGCAGCTCTTTAGTTTCCTTGGCTGTAGGCGGGTCGCAAGTTTTCTTGCTTCGACTTGCATAGACAGTTCCTAGATCCTCGCCATAATTTCGGAAAAGACAAGAAGAACTTCATCAAAGGTAGAGTTGTCAAAAACTCTGCACCACCTGCGTTGACAGGCTAACAGACCCTAGATCAATTAAACGCTCTTGAGCCTAGTCCAGAGCGTCTAGGGTATTTCAAAGGGTATAATGTGGAACACGCCTCAACTCACAAGACATGCTTGTGGGATCTGCCTTACTTCAAAGACCTCCTTTGCCCACACAACATCGACGTGATGCACGCCGAGAAGAATATCACCGGGGCCCTTTTTGGTACATCGTTCGGCATAGAGGGGAAGTCAAAGCATAATCCTAAGGCTAGAGTCGATTAGAAGGCTCTATGTGATAGACCGTTACAAAACATGTGAGAACCGAAAGGAAAGCAGAACTGGACGAAGCCAAAGGCATGGTTCAATCTTGGTAGGCCAGCTATGAGGGAAATTATCTTGTGGGTGAAACTGCACTTGATTCTCCCCGATGGGTATGCAACGAATCTAAAGAGGGGAGCGAGTCTTGAAAAATTGCAAATATTTGTTCTCAAGAGTCATGATTGGCACATATGGCTTGAGCGGGTAATGCCGGTGATGTTTGCATGGCTTTACCCCTGATGAATGGCTAGTATTGGTAGAGCTGAGCTATTTCTTCCATGTTCTTTGTGTGGAAGGACTATTTCCTGGCGTGCTACATGAAATAGAAGAGTTGGCGCCAGAGTTGATATGCAAGTTAGAGAAGATCTTTCCACCGGGCATCTTTAATCCAAAGCAGCATTTGATTTTGCATCTCCCGACCGAGGCAAGATTGGGGGGCTTGCAAAATCGTTGGTGCTACTCAACTGAGAGGATGCTGAAGACGCTTCGAGCAAAATGTAAAAATATACGTAGAATTGAAGGATCATTGGCCGAGGCATTCATTATTGAGGAGGCGACAAACTTCATGGCAGTACACTATGAAGGCAAAAATCGTCATTTGCATAATCCGAAGCCTAGGTACAATGTTGGCGACCCTAAAAAAGGTGGATCCAACCTCAGCCTATTCAAAGGGAAGCTCGCATCAGCCGGTGCTTCAAAACCAATAGCGTTGGATGTCGAAGAATGGCGGACCATTTTGTTGTATATATTCAACAACCTAACAGAAGTGTGGCCGTACAACGAGTAAGTACTCAGTACATTATTTCACAACTTCTAATTCCTTTGAACTACTCTTATTCTGGATATTTGATAGAGTCAATACGTCGCCAAATTCTCCGATGGAGTGGTGATCCAAAAGGATTCCATCGAAGAGTATGAGCTTCTGGCAAAGCATGGAGGCGGATATCCCGGTTTCATGTCTTGGTTCAAACAAATGGTAATTTCCATTAGACCATTTCATTTCTTTGTCTAATTTGCCGCTAATGCAACAATCCTTTTTTATTAAACTTGTAGGCTAATTCAAAGCTTATGGACACTGAATTGAGACAAGTTGTTAATGGTTTTGACTATACAGTCCATTCATTTGACAAATACGACATCAATGGGTATCGCTTTCGTACCTTTGGCAAAGAGCTATCTATGGCTGACCGAGAGTCTACAAATTGTTGTGTCTCTGCTATCGACGAAGGAGGTACCGAGTATTAAGGAAGAGTTGAAGCAATTTATGAACTTCTATTCTATGGTGAAAACCCACCAGATGTCGTAGTCTTCAAATGTTATTGGTTCCAGGCGAAGGAGACTAGAAGGACTCATGAACATATAGGGCTAGTCGAAATCAAACAAAGCACCCATTTAGATGCTCCCCATGTCTATATTACGGCTCATCAGGCGACCCATGTTTTCTATCTACTGTGGGCCTACCAAACTGATCCAAATCTGAATGGTTGGGATGTCGTTTATGAAGTGTTGCCACGTGTTAGACCACCTCCCCCCAATGAGGAGCATGAACCTCACATTAACCCAGACACATATGAAGGAGAATTCTTCCAAGAAACACGTCTTTCAAAAAAAACATTTCAAGAACCACTTTACTTCACCCCAGAACAATGATGTAGACAGTGACAGTGAATCTGACTTCAGCCCTAAGCCGAAACAAGAAGAGCCAGAACAAGAAGTGGTTACTGCTGCAGATGACCTGTCAATGCTTGGCCGATTACAGAAAGGAGGCCTTCCACATGTTAATGCCGTTGAACCCGATGAGCATGTCATTCATGGTAGTGATGATGATGATGCATTTATTGATCCCGGAGCATATATAGACAATCAAGATTATTATTCATGTCAGGTATTCAATTTTTATTATATACATATATATTATTAGTTCATGTTAGGTATTCATTTTTTCATATTGTACATGATGAAGATACACTTAAATTATATACATATTATAATTCATGTCGGTATTCAATTTTTTTATGTTGTACTAATTTCATTTACTCTTTGTCATGGCAGGTGTTGAAACATGGTGGGCGCGGGTCCAGAGCACTCCGAGGCTCCTTCTTCGTTGGCACGTGGTGGGAGGGTTACTTCGATTCCACCCCAGTCTCTCTAGAGAGTGTTGCTCCACAGTATGCAGACACTGGTGGGCTCTTCTTCATCGGCGTCGTTGCCCACCAGGAGAGGAGGTCCAGGGAAGAAGAAAGCTAGTAGAGGTGCACATGGCCACGAGAGAGGTAGGCAGGCTGCTACACCTTCCTCGCTGCCACCCCTAGCTGATTCACCCGAGCACAGGACTGCTAGGGTGGACCCGTCTGAGGTGGAGGCTACGTAGACTCCGGTCGACGAGCCTTGGGTCGACGGGCCTTCGGCCCACGAGACTCCGGTCCCAGATGCTTCGGCCCACGGGACTCCGGACCAGGCTACGTCCCAGGAGACGTCTGGATGGGGTACCTGGCCAAATCCACCTGAGTGGCCAAGTGCCCTTGCTGATGGTGGCGGGGATCGGTTTTCTGATAGGAGGGCGAGGTGGTTGAGGGGGGCAACCATCTATGAGTGTGGTAGTACACGGCTCCGGCCCGTGCCGGCGACCCATGAGTAGAGGTGGTTGATTAGGCCTGATGGGGAGAAGTGCATTTACTCTTTTTAACCTTTTGCCTTCACGTTTCTTCAAATATCCAATGTGTTGGCCTTGTCATACTGTAGGGGTTGGCTACATGCCAAGGATATTAGTAGGCCCAACCGAGTCCTTGGTGTGATTTGCCAAAAAACTTCTCGAGGTTTGTCGCGTTTCCTGGTGAGGGTCAGCTTCCACTTCTAGGATTGAGCTAGGAGCACTACTTGGCTTCCCCGGCCCCGCCGGAGTAGATGATCAACGGTGGATTGTGTCGCACGAGGGCCGACACAGTGATCAGAATTTTTTGGGTAATTTATCCTTTACACAATCAAAAATAAACAATAGCTAGTTATTGTACTAATCAATGTTGTCTTGTTTGATTACAAACCTTCTACATGTGTGAGGAGGGATATGAGGAGGCCGCGTCACAGGTTATCGATGTCGAGTGCAACTTCCTAAAACAAAACTTATGTCACAAGGATCGGGCGCAGGTTGTTCGAAACTACTACGCCTCGTGTGGTGTTAAGAAGGACAAGCCATCGTGCCGCGCAAAGTTTCTGATGAAGGAGCAGTACATGAAGGTAATTACCTATTCTTAAGGCCTTGTCCATAGTTTCCTTAATTTGATTTGTAGGCATAGTGCTCAAATTTCACTTTACTAACTTGGGAGCCCCCGAGATGGTGTCTGGATAAGATGGATTCTCGGGAGGCATTGGTGGATGAGTGGTGCTCAGACGAATGGCTAGCCGTCCACAACAATGCTAAGGACCAGCGTGCCAAAATGGTTGGTGTGCCACACCATCAAGGCAGCGCCAACTTATATCAATTCGGTCGGAACTTTGTATGTGGTTTGCTTCATGATTTATGCAATTCATTATTCATGCTAGCTTGAGCCCTTTAATTACTAATACTTTGTTCCTCTCTTTTAGGCACGACACAATAACACAGAGGTGTCCGAGGTGTACGACCTCTATGCCATGGCCCATACTACCTTGTACAAGAAGGCCAAGGCATTCTCTATGTCTGTCCTCGATCATCCAGAGAACTCCACCAACATCTCCTCACACCACAAGCCCGTGAGGTATAGAGATGAGGGGAAGGCGAGGAAAGGAGAGGACTTTAACCCAAGCCAACATCCCTTTGATCCAGAGCTGGTGATGATATCTGGTAGCGGGAGGCCCCATGGCTCGATAGCCATTGGAGAAGGGCTTATATGTTGTCCTCGCAGTCCCCCGAAGATCAAGGCGGGCCAAACAAGCTCCTGTCCTGAGATAAGGCCTCGCCCACGGCCAGTCGAGCTCGCCATCAAGGTTAGTTATACGGACTCAGATATATTTCCTCCATTACATTCTGTGGGCAGCCATCGATGATTACAATGATAACAAGGAGTGGTGTTGCAGGCTGCTCTTCAGAAAAGAGAGCGAGGCAACCTAGATGCTTCTGTAGGATAGGGACCGGTAGGCGGCGAAGAAGCAGAGGGAGTTGGAGGAGATGAGGGCTATGTTGTTGGAGGAGGAAAGGGCATGGAATGATGCGGCTCACCGGGCCATGTATGAGCTCCTCGTGGTAAGTTTCTTCGGCATATTAGCCAAATAATGCACGTAATGTTCGTTTCATTACTGACTAATATGACTGACTCGTGAAAACCAAGTGTACAGTCTGTGTGCGAGAACACCGGTCAGACCCCTCTGCCGATGTCGGTCATTGCTCTGGTAACCACCGCGAGTTTCATTTGAATGGTCATTGCACTGGTACAACGACGTGCTATACAAACGGCTTTTAACCCCTTTCCACAACGGCATTTGGAACCATCACCAAGTGAGTGTGGGCGATAGGGGGGGTCCTTCCCACATGACCCAGAAACACTCGGGGATAGGCCCTCCTGGCACACAGGCTGGGGCAAAATGAGCTCGTGTGCAATCTAGTGTGGCATCGAAACCCAATTGTTTCTGTTCGTATGTACATCCCACACGGTGAATCCCAAAAAATCATTTCTGTTCATATGTATATCACACACAGATTTTTGTGTGGAAACATTTGTGCAAGGTGGCCTAACGCAAACAGTTCTCTGTCGGAAGCCGTGTGTGATTGTTAGTTGATCGAACACGCCTTCTTTCTAGAAACCATGCGGGTTGTTTGTGTTCATCGCCCATGGTACTGTCTGAGTAACTGTCTGCAATAGAAAACCCCAATAAGAAGGGTAATTAGCCTATTATTGATAATCCATGTACTAATCAAATTGATATTTTTTATAAAACATACCAGATATTTCATACCCGTATAACAACAACCAGGACTTCATAATCAAATTACATCAGATAGCTTCGGAATTCAGTTACACCATTACACAACAGCACCAAGTTTCACATGCAACATCAAAAACCTTTGGAAAGTAGCATCATACATGGTAAATAGATAGATGAATCTCATCTGGGAAACTGCAGAAGCAAAAGGCAAATATTGAGCCTTCAGTGATGTTAAATGTCGTTGCAACTTTAGGCCAGTGGCTATGGATAATTGCCCGCCCATCATTCGTCCTCTTCAGAAAGACTTCAATATTGTACCTTGGGTGTTGAATGAATACCTTCCTCGCCTTTTGACCATGCAGGTGGTTTGAGAGGTAATCATCGGTGAACTGCTTTGAAAATTACTGAAAACAAAGATATGCATAAATTGTTGTTATAAATTTTGAAATGGTGCAAGGGGTAAAAACAAGGTAAAAGAGTTAGTACCATCCTATAGTTGACTGATGTCTTCTTCATTGTGCAAACAAAGATCTTGATGTTATTCGTCGCAAGTTTCTTCATTCTAACATTCCTTCTAAGCTTCTTGACTTGACTAATATTCATGGACATCTCATTTCCCCATATGCAAAATAGGTCGAACAGTGGGTCTAAGCCTCTAACAGCAGGACCTACATGTGCAAGACAAAATTATAAGAAACCTAAATATTAGAATGATTCCTGCAACTTCACAATAATGTGCTATTAGCGAAAGGACCATGCTTAAACAAACCACAATGGTAAACCGCAGTGTCTCCCATTGTTTCCCTGCAACACACATAAGGAAGATCTTGATCAGGTTAACTAAGAGTTTCCATACTATCAGTAGAATATGTATTGATTACACCCACATTCGATTTATTTCACATGCATAACAATACAAAATTGTACCCATAGAAAATGAAAATCAAATTGCAGAACTGAACCAAATAGTTAAATGGAGAGCAGACCAAATAAACCAAAATAGTTAACTGAGAATGCCATTGCAGAATAGAAACATGTACTCGAAGATAAGACAGTTAACAGAACAAAGAATGCTTGAGAACAGTACTACGAAATGTAGCAATTATTGGACCAAACTGTTAACTGAACATTACATTTCAGAGGACCAAAGTGTTAACTGAGCATTACATTTCAGAGGACCAAACTGTTAACTGAACATCATATTGCATATTAACATTACAGAGGACAAATCACTAGAAGGCACTGGCGGTGGCCTCGAGAAAACAACACAAACTGTATTTTAATGTAGACAACCGCGTGGCGATGTCGACGGTGGCCTCAAAGATGAGGTGCTCCTCCAAGATCTGGTAGTTGCCACACATGGTAGCCATAGTGACATCATGCGCGCATGCGGCCACATGCTACTGAGCTCCACGTTATACTACATGCAAAATGGTTGTGGGCGGTGCTTAATTGGAGGAGGGGGACTGTGATTTCGGCAGAAGGTGTAGCGCCATCGGTTAGGGCATGTGGGACGGGAAAAGAGGAGGATGGTGTGGGTGGGGTGTGGATTACCTGACCATATCGACAAGGGCGCACAACAAGAAGAAGGGTCGACGGCGAGGAGGCCGCATAGCAAGAAGAAGGGTCGCCGGTGAGGAGGCAGCGCTGCAAGAAGATGGGTCGCCGGCGAGGAGGTGGCGCTTCAAGAAGAAGGGTTGCCGGCGAGGAGGCTGAGTTGCCAGTAATAATCAATGAAGGTTTGAACTTGGAAAGCAAGGAGGAACAGTGGAAATGTGGCTTTTGGTGGGAGGGAGGGGCGGGGAGATAGATATTTCCGCAGTGGCAAAAAAGTTTTGCTCGGTGCCGCGCGAAACTAACGCGCAAGTATGGTTCAAGCGGGGGCGATGTACTGTAGACGATGAAGCATCCTACGTAAGCCATACAAGACGGTGCGCCAAGATATTTTATATTGCATCACACACGATTCTTTCTAGTAAACAGTTTGTGGTATACCTCATTTTTTCATTATGTTTTGAAAGACGAAATGGTGTTACGGATGGAAAGGATGGTGTTGGAATTGCGAGAACATTTACGTACAATGAACATGTAACTACTCCTTCCATCTCAGTTTACAAGGCTTGCAAGTGTATCTAAGTCGTCAATTTAACTTATATAAAATAAATAGTATAACATAAAAATATATCATTATAAAATAGAATATCTAAAGTTTCTAATGATATATTTTTTGTAATGTATGCCCCTTATTAAGTTGGTCATATTAACGACCTAGGTACACGTGCAAGACTTGTAAACTAAGATGGAGGGAGTACATGAGTGTCGTGTTTAAATTTGGAATTATTCCTGGTTCGTTTGGCATTTTTATGCAATAATTGAGTTTCTCGACATTTAATGTGCATAATTCAAATCTCAACTACAAGCACATGCTCGAGTGCACCAAAGTTTGTTGAAAAATCACATGTTTGTCTTTGGGTGAATTTATAGGTCCCATGCAAGAAATGGGAATGAAATTCAAACATCTGGGCGTCGTGGCTCGGCCGGAAAGATCGAGAAACTTGGTTTTTTAATTCATGTAAATCCAAAACATGCGTGAAAATCATGAAACTTGGCATGGTGTCATGCCATGGCACCACCATGCTGCGGTAAATTTTTTGGCCGAATTGGGACAAGCTTTGGTACAAGCTTCTTGCAAACCGGATCTTCTCTGAAGAAGGCTTGTGGTTCCAAGAGGGAACGTCTCGTCTCCGTGTGCAAAATGACATACGTACACTGCCTTCTCCCGCCTTAATTTTTTTACACAGGAATATTAGACCAAATAGAAGTATCGTGCTAAATTTTGGAATTATTCCTGGTTCATTTGGCCTTGTTTATACATTCATTGAATTTCTGGGCATTTAATATGCATAACTCAAATTTTAACTACAAGCATATGCTCCAATGCACCAAAGTTGGTTGAAAAATCCTTGGGTGAATTTCTAGGTCCGATGCAAGAAAATGGGAATGAAATTCAAACATCTGGGCATCGTGGTTCGGCCGGAAAGATCGAGAAACTTGGTTTTTTAATTCATGTAAATCCATAACACGCGTGAAAATCATGAAACTTGGCATGGTGTCGTGACATGGCACCAACATGCTGCGGTAATTTTTTTGGCCGAATTGGGAAAAGCTTTGGTATAAGATTCCTGCAAACCGGAGCTTCTCTCAAGAAGGATCATGGTTGTGAGAGGTAACATGTCACCTTTAGTGAGAAACGACATACGTACACTGCCTTCGCCCACCTTAATTTTTTTACACAGGAAGATTAGACCAAATAGAAGTATTGTGCTAAATTTTGGAATTATTCCGGGTTCGTTTTGCCTTTTTATACATTAATTGAATTTCTGGGCATTTAATGTGCATAATTCAAATTTGAACTACAAGCACATGCTCCATTGCACGAAAGTTGGTTGAAAAATCACATGTGTCTCCTTGGGTGAATTTCTAGGTCCAATGCAAGAAATGGGAATGAAATTCAAACATTTGGGCGTCGTGGCTTGGCCGGAAAGATTGAGGAACTTGTTTTTTAATTCCTATAAATCCAAAACACGCATGGTGTCATGACATGGCACCAACATGCTGTGGTAATTTTCTGTCTGATTTGCGGAGGCGCACACATTAATAATCAACAAAGTCATTTTGTAACAAGTCATGTCTCGTTACAAATCGGAAACACAAGTATTATTGAAACTGTGAGCGTTCTACTTACCAATTACATGATGCCACGTGTTCCCTTTTTTTATTGGCTAGGAGGTGTCGTGCGAGGTAGCTATTTAACTATGGGAGGCATGCGATCATACCCCTGCGCGTGCTCATCGGGAGGAGAGCCCTTTAACCTCTCTCTGCCATGCACCTCCCTCCCAACGTCTCCATTAATGGCGCCCGAGCGCCTATTTCACGGCGTGACTATGTCTCACTGGACTGAGATTTATGAGAGAAAAATGAAAATCTGAAAAAAAAAGTTCTGCACGGATCTTGATGTAAGATTCGACGGACCTATATAGCATCAACTGTGACTTATAGCAAGGATGATGAATATAAGGACGACGAAAGTGGATAAGAATTGTCTTACATATTTAGGAACATAATTTAAAATAGCCACATGCAGCAACGCCCGAAATTCACAAGGGCAAAAGAAGAAGGAAGACAATGATCTCACTGATCTCTACTTTCTTGATGCATTGCTGCAGGCCGCGGGAACTAGTCTCCGCGGCAAGCGGCGGTGAGCTCTTTCTTGTCCTCAAGATGCTGCTTGAGAGCATCCACGGATTCCTCCACCAGCCTTCTGCGCTCGATGTGTAGCATGGCATTCTCGTCCATAAGTTTCTCGACAATGATGCTGGTCCTCTTCAACAAGGCAGTGGTCTCCTCCTACTGCTCAACACTTCCAACGATCTTTGCCCTCAGAAGGTCGCGCTCAGCCAGGAGCTTCGCATTGCTCTCATTTAGTTGTCGGATGACGTTGGTAGCCTGTTCAAAAGAGGCTTTCATGTCGTCCTGCAACCTCGCCCAGCCGAAGATCTGATCCATTTGGCTATGGATGATCGCATGCATGCACCTGTAAGAGTAATCGCCTGCCCACGAGACATTTTCCCAGGCCGAGGCGGTGCTGGAGGACATCTCTGCTGCATTCGCGATGCAGCGGGACATCTCTTCTGCTTCCACGGCACGGCCGGACTAGTCTGCTGCATCGACGATGTGGCGGGACCTCCGTGCTACTTCGGTGACGCGGCGGGACCTCTGTTCTGCTACGGCCGCATAGCGGGTCAAGCCGGCTGCTTTCGCAGTGAGGCGGCACATCTCTTGTGCTTCCGCTTCCATGCTCGCCTCTCCCTAGTGGCATTCTCTTGACACAGAACTCACGCTGGCCATGGCAGACGCAAGGGAAAGATGATGCATGACTTGTTTGCTTTTGTGGATGAGGACTTGAGGAGGAATGTGCAGTCATCTTGGAGTAGTAGTATTTATAAACAAGTACTAATACGCTCCTAAGTGTGAAACCGTTTAGGTTTTGATTGGTGTGAACAGGTTTGCAATTAAATATAACGTGACAGTAATTTGGAATGTAACGGGATGCGGGCTCAAAATTTATTGACGGTTCTAAGTGCACACTATTCCTGGAAGGCGTAACGTGGGCACGCATTCTCAGCCGCATATGTGGCGTTTGCACCATAGGGTGCACCGCAATAGGCAATGTAAGCACACGACTTATTCCAACAACCGTGCGCGCTTGTTATTACCATCATGCATAATTCTTCTAATTAGAATGTGTGTGCCCGTCTAGCGCACACACGTTGATCTATCTAACTGTTTCTGTTTGTTGTGGCTAATCGCAAACAGATCACTCGTGTGAAGTGTATGCCATCAATCGCAGACACTTTGATCTGGCTGACCATTTCTGTTATGTTTCCTAATCACAAACAACTAATCCTTCTGAGGCGTACGCCCTCAATCGCACACACCTTTATCTAGCTGCCCATTTCTATTTTTCCTCCTCATCAAAAATAGTTAATCTAAGTGAACTATATGCTGTATATCGCACACGCCTTCATCTGGCTACCCGTTTCTTTTGTTCTGCCTCATCGGAAACAGTTCATTGAACTGAACCGTATGCCCTGCTTCGCACACGCAATTAAAATCAGAATAGTGTTTGATGCATCCGGCATCGCAAACGTTTTTCACATTTTTTGACGGTTCTTTTACACCACCGTTTGCGATTATTGCATCGGACACAGTTTCGTCGAAGGGTCTCTGATCGTAGTTTCGCGTTAGCAGCAACCTGCAGTAGTGTTACTTACTAGTCTTAAAATTTCAGTGTCGTCATGCTAATGAGACATTGCAAATGATCTTTGGTGCAACGTAACTCCATACAATCATCGCACGAACCTTCTCCAGGGGTAACTGGCACGAGCAACCCCGGTGCTTGACCTGCATGATGAGGATAAGTTTTCACTAGTGTTTTGCTTAACAAATGCATAATGACCTATACTTAGCTTATTTAGTTCATGTATGAGATGGTTATCTTACATAGATCAAAAATTGCATAATAACCTTGGTTAGCTTATAAATGTGATATACTTAGCTTATTTTCCTCCAAAATGACACAATAAGCTTACTTAGCTCCAAAATGACCTATCTTACCTAAGTTAGCTCTAAAATGACCTATACTTAGCTTTGTTTCCTCCAAAATGACATAATAAGCTTAGTTAACTCAAAAATGGAATAACTACATAGGTTAGCTCGATAATGACCTATACTTAGCTTAGTTATGTTAAAATGGCATAATAACCTTGGTACCCTCATAAATGTCATATACTTAGCTTATTTTCCTCCAAAATGACACAATAAGCTTAGTGAGGTCAAAATGGCATAACTACCTAGGTTAGCTCTAAAATGACACAAATAAGCAATAATAAGAAGAAAAACATGAGGAGAAAAAGAAAGAGAAGAAAAACTCTTCTTCTTCTTCTAAATTTCTTATTTCCCATTTTGCAGATTTGATTCACTTCATGGAAGCTTGCATTAATGGAGTTCTTGTGTTTACTTTATGTTTTGATTTTGTATCGATGAATAATGTGAAACTTGCTACCTATAGATGAAACTATTGTAATATGGATGAAACTATGCATGTATGGATGAAATTATAGTAATATGGCAGGGACATAGTTTCCCATGTGTTGGATATCATATATTTGCTGTGAAACTTGCACATATTGTTTGCCATGTGAAATATATATTATATATCTTATATTTGTTGTGGAAATGCTTGGATATAAGAAAAAAAACGAATAAAATGGGGCAATACATACACTTTGCCGTCTACCATAGACGGCAAAGGTGACACATGGCAGCAACCTGTGCAACCTAGGAGCACTGTGTCTGACCCATTTGGTCAGTTTGTCGTCAGCTGGCAGATGACAAAGGCTAGTGTGACGTTGCCATCGATGGCAGACGGCAAAGTCTGCCACTACCCAACTAAGGAGCTTGTCTCCTTGCCGTCCGCATGCAGACGACAAAGTCTGCTGTTAGCCACCTAACGGGGCTAACTTCAGTGCTATGTCGTCCACTAACTTTGCCGTATGTTTGGCCTGTATAGCAAATGACAAAGACCTTTGTCGTCCACTTTATTTAAGCAGATGGCAAAGTAGCCCTTTACCGTGGTTTTCTGTGCTGGAAGTGGGGTTTTCTGCCAGCAGACGGCAAAGGCTTTTGCCCTCCGTGGATCTGTCCTTTGACGTTTGCTAGGGCAGACGGCAAATTACCTTATTCCTATAGTGAAATGTCCATGCTACAAAAGAAAAGAACATATGATGAGTATGATAGGTAGCATTGCACAACAAAAAAAATCTGTTTTCAATTGCTACTTTGTGATGATGAGTTTTATGAGAAAGGGTTGTTGTTATGATGCTAGGAAAAGTGATTGAAATTATCCTTGATCAAACTTATGCACTATGCTAGCATTCACACTGCATAAATTACTTCTTTTATCATTCACCTACTCGAGGACGAGTAGTAATTAAGCATGGGGATACTGATACGTCTCCAACGTATCTATAATTTTTGAAGTATTCCTGCCGTGTTTACAACAATTTTATATGGTTTTGGTATGATTAGAGAGGAACTAACCCGGACTGACGTTGTTTTCAGCAGAACTACCATGGTGTTGTTTTTGTTCAGAAATCAAAGTTCTCCAAATGCAACAAAACTTTTTGACAATTTTTTTGGAGCAAAAGAGGGCACTAGAAGATTCGTGGGAGGGCCAGAAGAGCCACGAGGCAGTCACAACCCACAAGGGCGCGCCAGTCCCACCCTAGGCGTGACCTAGTGTATCATGGGCCCCTCGTGGCCCATCTTTGCGTGATTCGAACGCCAAAAATTCCTACAAATAGAGAAATCATCATAAATAACCCTAGATCAGGAGTTCCGCTGACGCAAGCCTCTGTAGCCATGAAAACCAATCTAGACCCTGTTCTGGCACCTTGTCGGAGGGGGAAATCATCACCGGTGGCCATCTTCATCATCCCGGTGGCCACCATGATGAGGAGGGATTAGTCCACCCTCGGGGCTGAGGGTTTATACCAGTAGCTATGTGTTCAGTCTCTCTCTCTCTCTCTCGTGTTCTTGAGATGTCACGATCTTGATCAATCGCGGGCTTTGTTAATATAGTTGGATCATATGGTGTTTTCCCCTCTCAATCTTGTTGTGAATTGAGTTTTCCCTTTGAGATTTTGTTCTTATTGGATTGAATACTTTTATGGATTTGAGAACACTTTATGTATGTCTTGATATGAATACCCGTCGTGACAATGGGGTATCATATTGATTCACTTGATATATGTTTTGGCACTCAACTCGCGGATTTCTGAGGTAACATTGAGGTAATCTATGCATAGGGGTTGATGCACATTCTTGTCTTTGTTTCTCTGGTGGAAATCTTGGGGCACTCTTTGAGGTTCTTTGTGTTGGATTGAGTATTATAAATATGGAATTATTTGGTGTTATCTTAGTACGAACTCTTGATAGATCGATCGGAAAGGATAACTTGGTGTTATTTTAGTATGAACTCTGGATAGATCGATCGAAAAGGATAACTTGGTGATATTTTAGTACGAACTCTTGGATAGATCAATCGGAAAGAATTGCTTCGAGGTGGTTTCGTACCCTAACAACAATTTCTTCTTATGTTCGCTGCTAGATAGGAACTTTGGAGTGATTCTTCATTGCATGTTGAGGGATAGTTATATGATCCAATTATATTAGCATTGTTGAGAGATTGCACTAGCGAAAGTATGGACCCTAGGCCTCATTATCAAGCATTGCAATACTGTTTGTGATCCGTTTCATCAATTGCTACCGTGTTGTTTTTTATTGTTACTACTACAAAATTCAATATCTACTATCCATATTACACTTGTATCACCATCTCTTCGCCGAACTAGTGCACCTATACAATTTACCATTGTATTTGGTGTGTTGGGGACACAAGAGACTTTTTGTTTTTTGGTTGCAGGGTTGTTTGAGAGAGACCATCTTCGTCATATGCCTCCCATAGAGTGATAAACCTTAGGTCATCCACTTGAGCGAAAACTGCTACTGTCCTACAAAATTCTGCTCTTGGAGGCCCAACACGAGTCTACAAGAACAAGTTGTGTAGTAGACATCAGACACCCATGTGCTCATCAAAAGCAATGCACCATTTCCGGTTGGGGTAGATCACAGTTCCAAAGGCCTTCAAAAGTATCGGTCTTTGGAGCTGACGAACAGAGAATTCTCCCAGTAAGCTCTCAAAAGTTCTTTTCGAAATAATCTCCGGAGGAAGAGAGGGTTTAGCCACAATCTGAACCATGCCAATGAACAATTGTTGCTGCTGAAACATAGGAGGTTGATAAAGAACAATGGTTAACAGGTTCTCAGCTGAGCTGACTGCTGAATTTGCTGCTCCACCGAAGCAAAGCCCTCTAGCTAATCAATGACAATGGAGACCTGTTCCTGCTCTAGTTGAATTTCTGGCCCATTGACCTCAGGCTCCTCGCCCCAAATAGCATGTCCCCAGTTACCATCTGCATTGTATTGCACTGGAGGCTCTGGAGCCAGTTCAGGAACATCATTCCATCCTAGTTAAGGATAGGGAGGGAGGACAAACGACAGATTATTTGGAATAAGATTCCAAGGCAGTGGATGTGGGTTCCTGTCTAGGGGCATTAGATCATCACCATTGGACATTTGATCAGCAAAATGTGCCCCTAATACATAACATGCAGTAGTCCATGATACACATGCCCCTCCACATTCTGCATAATCTACAAAAACCACATCTCTAGGCACTAGAGATGTGTCCGAGAAGCTAGCCTCGACTAAAGTCCTCACAAGATATGGGTTCTCACTGTCCTAAGAAATAAATTTGCCAAAAGTCCCCACTGCTTGAGAAATAAATTTATATGTATGTTAATCCAAAGGAATACTAGTGAACATGAGCCATCCCGTGTGAAAACCATGTCCCCCTCATCATGTTTCGTTAATCTTACAAATCGATCATTACCGAGACGAAAAGAAGCATGCTAAATAAAAGAGTACCGTATTGTTGCATCCCTAACTTGGAACAGACCAATGCCACGGAACCAAGGTTCAGCAGAATGGACCAGAATACCTCTGCCTTGCAGGAACTCCACAATCTCCTCTCAAACATGGCCCATTGCACCATTGGAGGCGCAAGCATGACCTCAGCCACCATGTAATCTTCATGGCTCCGTGGTGGCCGATTCGTAGGCATGATGAAGGTGCACGGCTAACGAAGAGGGCCATCGTGAATAATGTGGTGGCCGGTCGGAGCAAATCGCTCTGGGTCGAGCTCGTAGTTCACCATGGAGATGTGGTTCTGTTGGGAGCTTGGAGATGGAATCGATGCCAGAGAGTTGGGGTTTTCGTTGGGGGAAGAACTCTGGGGCTTTGGCATGGATGAAGTGACCGGGTAATCTATCCCATAACCACAACAGTATTCCACGTGAAGGCAGGTGATTCCGAGAAAATCGAATATTGTTGCCGAGAAATTGTCCTCCATGCAAATCTATGTGTGCATGTGAAATCATTGTAGTCCTTCATGCGGTGACCCTGGCGTGAGCAAGCCAAGAAGACCGCTTGCATTCCGCAAGCCGATGATAGGTGTCCCTTCTGGGAGCAAAAAAGGATGCGGTCCACCATGTCATCGACCATAGCATCAAACTGGGCAATTGCCTCCTGCGTAGATGGAATATCGGCCTCCCCAGGAGGGCCAGAAATACTATAGCCCAAGCATGGTGGGTTTTGCTGTGCAGCTGGGTTAGCCAAACTAGAATGTTCTGAAGGGCCCAAGCCCAATGCTATTTGAATATTTCACGTAGCCGCCGCTGAGGATAGTGCAAGATCAGTGTCATCTGCGGGATTTGTTGCCGTATGAGACGAATGTCCTTCTATGAGCACGTCGGCCAACTGGCGGCCAGTCACCGGCAAAGGATAGAAGGTGCCAAAGGTGAGAGGTGGTCTAGCTACCGTCCATTGGAGCTCAATAGGCAGGGGGGGAGGGGGCGTATGATGACACCTTCATGTGTGGAGATATCATATCCTGCATCAAGAACCGTATCAATGCAATTTTGAGTAGCTGGGAAGCTATGGCCCGTCCACGCGGCATAATTCTCATATGTACAAAATGAGAGTTTCTTTTTGGCCGAAGAGGCCGATTTGAGAGAGGACCTAGTAGGAGGCATATGCATAGCCATTAGCCCCATGCTCGAATGATGTTTGGTAGGGCTAACCAAAATCCATTCGGCATCACATTCTTTCCTCCTTATCTTAAGCTCCCCAATCCAGTTTGGACCCCCCATTACCCTAGAGATTAAAGTAACACTTAAAATGTGTGCAAGCAAAGGAACGAAGATCAAGCACATGAAAACCAACTTTCTTGCAAGTAACATTGAAAGATAAAACCTGATCTTTGATCTGAGAGAAACCAAGATCAATGGCAGAACCCCCAATTGTTGATTCAAGAGCTGCTACTGCATAATGTTCTGTTAAATGGAAGGTATGCCGGCTGAAAGAGACCACCAGAGTTAAAGATCCCATGTCCTACATTGGATGCACTCTGAGGCCCATAGATCTGAATATCCCATCTACGAATGCTAAACCCATGGATAAGTCCAAGCCAAGGATAGATCCACCATGAGAACCCATTGGAGATGGGTATTGGTATGATCCAGAGAGGGTGCTGGAGAGGATGATCGGAGAGGATCCACAAATTAGTGGACAAAATTGGAGATTGTCGATGAGGTGGGAGGGGTGGTGGTGGGGTGCGCCATCTTTTAGAGTACATGATGAACCGTGCATGTATCCCATGTCCTCAACGTCAAGCCAATCAAGCGGAGCATGAGGAGCAAGCGGTTGAAGACCATCCTCCATGACATGCGCGCCATCGCCTCCAACAAAATGAAGAGAAACACTAGGAAAGGTCAAGTTCAACATGCCTAAGTTCTCCGGAAACAACGACCCCAAAGACTAGCTCTCATGGGCATTGAAGGTCGACATGATATTTCGTCTTCACAACTATGAATAGGAAAAGAAGATTGACATCGCCTCTCTTGAGTTCCAAGACAACATTCTCATTTGGTGGGAGCAGTCATCGAGCGGCGCCAAGAAAAAGGTGACCTACCCATCACAACATGGAATCAAATGAAGGAGGTCATGAGAGCATGTTTTGTGCCTACACATTATAGCCGCGTTCTCTTCAAGAAGTTGCAACTCGTAAAGCAAGGAACCAAGTCCGTTGAAGAATACGACAAAGAGATGGAGATTGCAATGATATGATCCAAAGTCACAGAATATGATGAGCAAACTATGGCACGATACTTGAATAGACTCAACCACCCGATCAAGAAAATAGCCAACTTCCAACCATACACCAACCTCCTTGAGCTAGTGCACCAAGCTACCAAGGTGGAGTGACAAGTGTAAAATGACCTCAAGTACGCCAAGTACTTTTCGAAAACCTATGGTTCATACACTCAAGCTTCAATGACTATGACATCATCAACCTCGACTAAAGCTTCTCCAAGAAATGGTGAAAAATGAACCTACAAGAAACCTTTGACATCTTTGAGTCATCCTTCTACTACAAGCAACTATAAGCCAAGAGATTCATCATCAACTACTCCAACGGATGAGACCGCCAATACGAGTTCCATCAAATGCTTCACATGCCAAGGCCGAGGCCATAAGACATTTGAGTTCCCCACTCAGTGCACCATGATTGCCAATGATTATAGCACCTATGCTTCCATGAGCGAAGAAGAAATGGAGGCACTTGAGCACGTGGCCATGCACCGTCAAGTGAACAAAGATGAGGATGCTCAAGTATTTTGTGACAACGATTCGAGCCCCGCTCTTGTCTCCAAGTTCTAGACACTTCAGCACCAATAAGACGAATACCAACGATGCCATATCTTCCACACCAAAGCGCGCATCAATTTACGTTCTGTCAAGGTCAGCATCGACAACAGAAGTTATCACAATTTGGCAAGCGACTAGCTATGTACCAAGCTACTATTGGTCAATAAGAAGCAGCCTCGCCCATACAAGGTCCAATAGCTAAGCGACTTCAGCACCATTCAAGTGGAGCACACCGTTCAAGTGTCCTTCAAGATTGGCGCATACGAAAATACATTGGAGTGTGATGTGGTTCCCATGTCCATATGCCACCTTCTCCTAGGAAGACCTAGGGAATTCGACCGTGGTGTCATCCACAATGGATGGACAAATCACTGTAGCTTCAATATGAAGGTCAAGGAGTATGTGCTACGACCCATGTCGCCAAGTCAAGTGATCGCCAACAAGCAAGCATCTACCCGTCGTGGAGAGACTAGTGAGCGAGTGAACCACCAAAAAAAGAGTGAGCACTATAAGTCAAAATTGAGCAACTCCATAGTGAGAGACAAGAAAAACTTAGTGCTTTTAGCCACCAACAGAGACATAGGGATGTGAGTGAGAGCTCATCAAGTGCTCTTCACTTTCTACTTGTGTGCAAATATGAGGTAGTGAGGACTAGTACTTCACGACATCTATCGTTGGTGTTGTCTCATTTATTGCAGGAATTCGAGGACGTGTTTCCTGATACGTCTCCAACGTATCTATAATTTTTTATTGTTCCATGCTATTATTTTATCAATCTTGGATGTTTTATATGCATTATTATGTTATTTTATATCATTTTTTGGGACTATCCTATTAACTTAGTGCCCAGTGCCAATTGCTGATTTTTTCCCTTGTTTTTGTCTTTATAGAAAATCAATACCAAATGGAGTCCAAGTGGAACAAAACTTTTTGAGGATTTTTCTTGGACCACAAAACACCCTGGAAGCTTTGGGAGCAGGTCGTAAGAGCGACGAGGTGGCCACAAGCTCAAGGGAGCGCGACGCGCCCCCCAATTCTTCTACTATAAATACCCAAATATTCCCCGTAGACGAGAGGGAACACCAAAAAAATACTTCTCCACTGCCGCGAGTTTCTTTCTTTGTGAGATCGCATCTAGGGACCTTTTTCGGTACTCTACCGAAGGGGGATTCAATCATGGAGGGCTTCTACATCAACCTTTCTTCCCTTCCGATGATGTGTGAGTAGTTTACCACAGACCTACGGGTCCATAGCTAGTAGCTAGATGGCTTCTTCTCTCTCTTTGATATTCAATACAATGTTCTCCTCGATGTTCTTGGAGATCTATTCGATGAAATCTTCTTTTGCGGTGTGTTTGTTGAGATTCGATGAATTGTGGATTTATGATCGGATTATCTATGAATATTATTTGAGTCTTCTCTGAACTCTTTTATGCATGATTTATATAGCTTTATATTTCTCTCTGATCTATTTATTTGGTTGGGCCAACTAGATTGATTTTCCTTGCAATGGGAGAGGTGCTTTGTAATGGGTTCAATCTTGCGGTGCTCAATCCCAGTGACAGAAGGGGACATGACATGTATTTTTATTGTTGCCATTAAGGATAAAAAGGTAGGATCTGTTCATATTGATTGGATCTATCCCTCTACATCGTGTCATCTTTCTTAAGGCATTACTCCGTTCTTGTTAACTTAATACACTAGATGCATGTTCGATAGCGGTTGATGTGTGGAGTAATAGTAGTAGATGGAGGCAGGAGTCGGTTGACTTGTCTTGGACGTGATGCTTATATACATGATCATTGCCTTCGATATTGTCATAACTATGCGCTACTCTATGAATTGCTCAACAGTAATTTCTTTACCCGCCGTATGCTTTCTTTCAAGAGAGAAGCCTCTAGTGAAAACTATGGCCCCCGAGTCTATCTTTTATCATATTATTTTCAGATCTAGAAAACCAAAAACACAAAATACCTTGCTAAAATTTATTTACTTTTATTTTATTTAGCAATTTTATTTATCTTCTATATCCATCACTATCAGATCTCATCCTTGCAAGTAACCGTGAAGGGATTGGCAACCCCTTTATCGCGTTGGGTGCAAGTATTTCTTTGTTTGTGCAGGTGCAACTATTCGGGACTTGTGTGTTCCTCCTACTGGATTTCTACCTTGGTTGTCAACCATGGGAAATACTTATTTCTACTTTACTGCATCACCCTTTCCTCTTCAAGGGAAAAACCAATGCAAGCTCAAGAAGTAGCAGGAAGAATTTCTTCCGTCGTTGCCGGGGAGGATCTACATCAAGCCTACCAAATACCTATCATAAACTCTCATCTCTTGCATTTACATAATTTTCCATTTGCCTCTTGTTTTCCTCTCCCCCGCTTCTAAAACATTTTTTCAGAAAAAGTTGCCTTTTTTATTTTCCTTCTTTCCGGTTGCCTTTTTCTTGTTTGATCCTTTATTTGCTTGCCTTGAGACTTTCATCATGAATGATTTTGGTATGGCAGAAACAGATGATGGTAGAACTCCTAAAATTGGAAGTTCCACTAATATTGATGCTAAAACTTTTGTCTTGGGATAAAGGAATGTTATAGGAAAAAGTGTCATCCAAGAATTCTTTAATTGCATTAGAAATTTTACTTGTAATGATACTCCTATACTTAAAAGAACTAAAACTTACGAAGAAGCTATTGCCGCACTTGTTCTTAGACTTGAGAGAAGATTTATTCATACTCATCCTACCTTGCAAAGATTGTCTTATGAATTGCACGTTATAAAAGATCCTAGAGCTAAAAAGATAGCCACTCTTGTCCTTATGAATGAGTTTGATCACATAGTGCGGGAAGCTAGGGAAATCTTTCACTTTTATGGTATGAACCGTGAAAAACCGGTGATAGATGAGATACTTTATAATAGTGATTATTTATTAAGGTATTAAATGAATAACGTCGCATCTTTGATGAGAACCTTAAAAAGGAAGTTCCTCCTTTGAGTATGATCGAACAGGTTTTCAATGATATTAATCAACAATATTCTTGGATTGTAGGCGGTAATCAAGGGGGATATACAGATGGGCAACTTGTTAATGCTAGAATCTCTATGGATGACGTGTTTCATGTAATATTTTAAAAACCACCCTATAAAAATGCATCTGCGGGCTTGAATACCAAATATGACAAAACCAAGATCTATGCAATATGCCTAGCTAGGGGCGTAAAACTATAGCGCTTGTTGGGAGGCAACCAAATGATTTTTTATATTTCTTGTTTTTTCTTCTGTTTTGCAATAAATATACCATTATACTTTTGCTATGATTGTTTTCTTGTGTTAAAATTAGTGGTTTTTCCAAGTAAGACCTTTGGGATGGTTTGGAAGATTGTTGATTTGATTCTGTGAAGAAACATAAACTTTTACGTCTAGTAGCAAAAAAATTAAAAATGACTGGAGCGACGAAAAATTCTGAATTTTTTACACTTTCTTGATTTACAAATTTCCCACCTTGTCCTAAGTTTTCAGAATTTTTGGAGTTACGGAAGTTAGGCCAAATTCTAGGTTACTACTAACTATTATGTTTTTGACAGATTCTGTTTTCATTGTTTTGTTCACTTTTTTTGATGAATCTATGGGTTGTATCAGGGGGTATGAACCATGGTGAAGTTAGAATACAGTAGATATAATGCAAATATAAAATTGGAATGATTTTACAATAGTACTTAAAAGTGGTGATTTGCTTTATTTCACTAATGAATCTCATGAGTTTTCTGTTGAGTTTTGTGTTGTGAAGTTTTCAAGTATTGAGTGAAGTTTCGATTGGCTAATGAATAAGGGGTGGAAAGAGCCCAAGATTTGAGATGACCAAGGCACCCTAAGGTAATATTCAAGGACAACCAAGCATCTAAGCTTGGGGATGCCCCGGATGGCATCCCCTCTTTTGTCTACAATCCACTAGTAAATTACTTGTGGCTATATTTTTATTCACTACATGATATCTGTTTTGCTTTGAGTGTCATGTATTATATGAGTCCTTTCTTTATTTTATTTTTAGTTTTCCACAATAATCCTTGCTGGAAACACCTTTTCGAGAGGGACACATATTAATCGTGAATTCATTAGAATACTGCTTGTACTTCACTTATATCTTTTGAGCTAGGGAGTTGCTCTAGTGCTTCACTTATGTCTTTTAGAGCATGAAGGTGGCTATATTTTAAAGAAATTGATGAAATCTCATTATTCACTTATATATTTTGGGAGTCTTATAAATAGTATGGCAATTTTCTTGGGTTATGAATTTAGTCCTAATATGATGGGTAATCAAGAGGGATATAATAAAAACTTCCATGAAGATCATTGAATATATGAGAAGTTTGATTCCTTGCATTTCTTTTGAGATATAAATATGGTGATATTAGAGTCATGCTAATGAGTAATTGTGGCTTAGTAAGAATATTGGTGTTAAATTTTGTGATTCCCGAAGCATGCACGTATGGTCTCTCGTTATGCTATGAAATTGGAGCATGATTTATTATTGATTGTCTTCCTTATGAGTGGCAGTCGGGGACGAGTGATGGTATTTTCCTACAAATCTATCCCCCTAGGGGCATGCATACTAGTACTTTGCTTCAAGGGCAAATAAATTCTTGTAATAAGTATATGAGTTCTTTATGACTAATGTGAGTCCATGGATTATACGCACTCTTACCTTTTCGCATTTTGCCAGCCTCTTTGGTACCGTAAATTGCCCCTTCTCACCTTGAGTTGTGGTACAAACTTCCTTGGTGTATCCAAACCCCGTGATATGATACGCTCTATCACAATTAAGCCTCCTTATATCTTCCTCGAAACAGCCACCATACCTACCTATTATGGCATTTCCATAGCCATTTGGAGATATATTGTCATGCAACTTCCACCGTTCCATTTTATTATGATACATATCATCATTGTCATATTGCTTTGCATGATCATATAGTTGACATAGTATTTGTGGCTCCGCCATCATTCATATTTTCTATACATGTCACGCTAGATCATTGCACATCCCGAGTAATATTTTTGTTCTAGTATTGAGTTGTAATTTCCTTTTGAGTTGTAAGTAAATAGAAGTGTGATGGTCATATTAATTTTTAGAGCATTGTCGCATGTGAAGAATAAAAAAGAGGCCAAATGAGCCCAAAATAAAATAAAATAAAAAAGAGGCCAAATGAGCGCAAGAAAAAAAGACGCCAAAGAGCCCAACAAAAATAAAAAATGAGAGAAAAGAGAGAAGGGATAATGTTAATATCCTTTTCCACATCTGTGCTTCAAAGTAGCACCATGTTATTCATGATAGAGAGTCTCCTACTTTGTCACTTAATATATTACTAGTGGGAATTTTTCATTACAGAACTTGGCTTGTTTATTCTTATGATGGGTGATGTCTACTACACAACTTGTTCTTGTAGAATCGTATTGGGCCTCCAAGCCCAGAGTTCTGTAGGACAGTTGCAAATTTCTCTCAAGTGGATGACCTAAGGTTTATCAATCCACGGGAGGCACAGGATGAAGATGGTCTGTCTCAAACAACCCTGCAACCAGACAAAGACTCTCTTGTGTCCCCAACACACCAAATACAATGGTAAATTATATAGGTGCACTAGTTCAACCAACAGACGGTGATACAAGTGTAGTAATTATAGTAGATATTGATTTTTGTACTAGGAACAATAAAAAACACCAAGGTTGCAAGTAAAAAAAGTGAGCACAAACGGTATTGCAATGCTTGATGACACATATTTGTATTGTTGCCATTAAGGATAAAAAGATGGGGTTTGTTCATATTGATTGGATCTATCCCTCTACATCATGTCATCTTGCTTAAGGCATTACTCCGTTCTTGTTAACTTAATACACTAGATGCTTGCTGGATAGCGGTCGATGTGTGGAGTAATATTAGTAGATGCAGGCAGGAGTCGGTCTACTTTTTGGTGCAATGATAGGCCCCTTATGTTTTGCAGTTTGTTGACATAAATAGAATGGGACTTATGTGTTTGCTAGTGCACACAGAGTAACAGGTCCGTGAGATATCGAGGAGTTTGATGCAAACGATGAAGATAATCTCCCTGTGTTGCAGAGAAGTTTATCACCAAAGATGATGCTAACAAGAGTGACCCCTAAAAATTGCTGAAGTGAAGCAATTGGTTCAGTGTCTGTCCGAAGAAAATGACTGCATCCAAGGAGAATGAAGACGAAGTGAAGACATAGCATTTGTTTCATTCTTCTTCTTCTTTTTATTGAGTCATAGGACCACCGTACTATGAAGAGGGGCGTAGCGTTCGAAACTTTGATTCTATGATCGTAAACCAAAATCCTATGAAAATTGTGAGATAAATCTCTATGTGTTCCGAGCAAATACTTGCCAGCAAGAGACTATGATCTTCGCTGCGAGAGATTTGTCTCGGGTTGAGGAGTTAGCATTACTTGTTCCTCAAGTAATGTTATTGTCGCTCCGAAATCCGCCTGTTGTGAACGTGTCGGTTGTCCATTGGCTGGATTGTGCGTCCAAAATGGTCATTTCCCATCTAGGAAGGTTGCGGCTATAAATAGCCATCATGTGTCACCTTTTTCCAGCAGCTGCTCCGTTTGATTCTAAGAAGATTGTTGAGCAACCCACTCTCTAAGCGATTTGAGTTTAAAATCCACCAAGAGAAAAAAAACCTAGAGATGAGGAATTAGATAGTGGTTAGCTGTAATGCCCTTGATGTGGCTATATCTCCCATGTGTCGAAGCACTACTTAGAGGCATAACCGCATTGAAAGCAATGTCGCAAGTGTGGTAATCTTCACAACAACCCATGTAAATAAATAAAGGGGAAAGGATACATAGTTAGCTTACAATCGTCATGTCACACAAATACATAAATAAGTCATTACATTCATCCAATACACTCAAGGTCCGACTACGGAACCAAAATAAAGAACAACCCCCAAATGCGACAAAGTCCCCGATCGCCCCAACTGGGCACCACTACTGATAATTTGGGAAAGACATGTAGTAATGACGAGAGTCTTCATCGAACTCGCACTTGAGCTCGGTCATATCATCTGGAGCGGTATCATCGGTCACTGCATCTGGTTTTGGAAGGAATCTGTGAGTCACGGGGACTCAGCAATCTCACACCCTCGCGATCAAGACTATTTAAGCTCATAGGAAGCGTAAAGGTATGATGTGGAGCTGCAGCAAGCGACTAGCATATTTGGTGGCTAACATATTCGCAAAAGAGAGAGAGAAGAGAAGGCAAAAGCACGGTCGAACAACTATGATCAAGAAGTGATCCTAGAACAACCTACGTCAAGCATTACTCCAACACCGTGTTCACTTCCCGGACTCCGCCGAGAAGAGACCATCACGGTTACACACGCGGTTGGTGCATTTTAATTAAGATAAGTTTCAGGTTTTCTACAACCGGACATTAACAAATTCCCATCTGCCCATAACCGCGGGCACGGCTTTCGAAAGTTCAAATCCCTGCAGGGGAGTCCCAACTTAGCCCATCACAAGCTCTCATGGTCAACGAAGGATATTCCTTCTCCCAAGACAATCCGATCAGACTCGGCATCCCGGTTACATGACATCTCGACAATGGTAAAACTAAACCAGCAAAGCCACCCGAATGTGCCGACAAATCGCGATAGGAGCTGCACATATCTCGTTCTCAGGGCACACCGGATTGTCCAAGGTTCCAGTAGGCCATACCAGAGTTTCCCCTGGTGGCCACCGGCAGCTGACAGGTTGGACCAACACTCAGAGGAGCACTGGCCCGGGGGTTTAAATAAAGATGACCCTTGAGTCCGTGGAACCCAAGGGAAAAACAGGCTAGGTGGCGAATGGTAAAACCAATGTTGGGCCATGCTGGAGGAGTTTTATTCAAGGCGAAGTGTCAAGGGGTTCCCATTATAACCCAACCGTGTAAGGAACGCAAAATCCGGGAACATAACACCGATATGACGGAAACTAGGGCAGCAAGAGTGGAACAAATCACCAGGCATAAGGCCGAGCCTTCCACCCTTTACCAAGTATATAGGTGCATTAAGATAAACAAGATAATATTGTGATATCCCAACAATAAACATGTTCCAACAAGGAATGATCTCTAATCATCACCTGCAACTAGCAACACTATAACAGGGGCTGAGCAAAGCCGTAACATAGCTAAACAACGGTTTGCTAGGACAAGGTGGTTAGAGGTTTGACATGGCAATATGGGAGGCATGATAAGCAAGTGGTAGGTATCGTAGCATAGGCATAGCAAAAGAGCGAGCATCTAGCAAGCAAAGATATAAGTGATTTCGAGGGTATGGTCATTGTCGGTGTCAAAACCGGCGGATCTCAGGTAGGGGGTCCCGAACTGTGCGTCTAGGTGGATGGTAACAGGAGACAAGGGACACGATGTTTTTACCTAGGTTTGGGCCCTCTCGATGGAGGTAAAACCATACTCCTGCTTGATTAATATTGATGATATGGGTAGTACAAGAGTAGATCTACCACGAGATCAAGGAGGCTAAACCCTAGAAGCTAGCCTATGGTATGATTGTTGTTCGTCCTAAGGACTAAAACCCTCGAGTTTATATAGACACCGGAGAGGGCTAGGGTTACACAGAGTCGGTTACAATGGTAGGAGATCTACATATCTGTATCGCCAAGCTTGCCTTCCATGTCAAGGTAAGTCCCTTCCGGACACGGGACGAAGTCTTCAATCTTGTATCTTCATAGTCTAGGAGTCCGGCGGAAGGTATAGTCCGGCTATCCGGACACCCCCTAATCCAGGACTCCCTCAGTAGCCCCTGAACCAGGCTTCAATGACGACGAGTCCGGCACGCAGATTGTCTTCGGCATTGCAAGGCGGGTTCCTCCTCCAAGTACTTCATAGAAGATTTTGAACACAAAGGTAGTGCCCGGCTCTACAAAATAAGTTTCCACATATCACCATATAGAGAATAATATTTACACAAATCTAATCTACTGACGTATTTCGTAGCGTGACATCACACCACGGCCAAGTCTTTATTCGAATTGCTTTACTATCCCACCTCAGCGCGTTTAGCGAGGTGGTTCCCTTGGCACATCTTGTCAAAGCAGAGATCATGTCCCCTTATTCCGGGATTCTCATCAATACGGGCGTGGGTAACCCAACCGCGCCATTGATTACGGCGCTTGGGAGATAAGCGAGTTTTACCAGGCTGGTGGGGATGCATAGTCGCGTCCACCCATATAAGGGGATAAGGATCCACCTTTTCATCCACACCTTCTTCCTCCTTTGCCTATCCATTTCCGCGCACTCGATCTCGAGCGCCCGAGTCTGCACACCCCACCTCAACCTGCTCCAGCCATGGCCAGAGCGGGAGGCAAGTGGATGGTCTCCTCCGTCACGGAGGGACACATCAAAAAACTGGGGAAGGCCGGATACTTGTCTAACGACATTGCGCACCGGCTTCCTGAAGAGGGGCAGCTCATCCCCACCCCTAGGCCCCACGAGAGGGTGGTGTTCCTCCCCCATTTCCTTCGTGGACTGGGCTTCCCTCTCCACCCATTTGTCTGGGGGCTCATGTTCTACTATGGCCTGGATTTCCATGATCTGGCCCCGAACTTTGTCCTCAACATCTCGGCGTTTATCGTCGTGTGCGAGGCTTTCTTCTGCATCCGCCCCCATTTCGGCCTATGGCTCAAGACTTACAATGTCAAGCCGAAGGTGGTGCACGGCACCCAGGCGGAGTGCGGAGGCGCCATGGTGGGCAAGATGCCCAACATCCTATGGCTCGAGGGCTCCTTCGTGGAGACCCTAAAGGGGTGGCAATCGGGGTGGTTTCACATCACCGAGCCGCACGACCCTGAATGGGTCACTGCCCCCGAGTTCTGATCCGGACCCCCTACACGGCTCACCTCCTGGAAAGAGACAGGCCTGTCGTGGGGTAAAAAAGGAGAGCTGACCGGACTCCAAACATGCGTCCAAACCCTGGTGGACACGAAGCTCAAACTTGTCAACGTAGTCCAGGTTATGCTCATCCGTCGGATCCTCCCGTGTCAACAACGGGCTTTCAACCTATGGGAGTTTGACCCAGGGCAACACCGAACTCTGAGCAGGCTCTTCGAGACGACGTACGAAGATGCCTGGAAGGTGCTTTTCAAGGGCGCCGAGGCCCCCACATCTACTACCGAGGATCGCGGATTCAGCACGCAGCATCAAGCTAGTGCGGTATGCTGTTTTTACCTTTTACAGGGATTAGTTTTCGTAGTTTGACTCCATTCGGGATCTAAGCCCCCTTACCTTTGACAGGATTGGTAGGAGACGTCCGGACAGATCAACTATCCAGCTCCTTTACCCGAAGGCCCAGCGGACGCTCGCTTGGCGAAGCTGCTGGTTCCGGCACCCTATGTGGTGCCGGAGAAGAAGGCCAAGAAGAAGGCCACGGGGACTCGAAAGAGTGCTCGATGCCTGGAGGTGTCGGATTCATCATCCGACGACTCCAAGACGCACTCCTCCCGTGAAGACGAGGAGGAGGAAGAAGAGACCTCTCCCCCTCCAGCGGGGGGAGGGAAGAAAAGGAAGGCCGCCCCAACTGGGGAGGCTGAAGGGTCCAAGAAGGGGCAGAACCTTCCTCCGGACTACTCCACCAACGCCGACGACGGCGAAGAGGAGTGGCCGCAAAGGGCCAAGCCCCTGACGAGATCGTAAGTATTCGGACACCAGAGCAATTCATAGTGTTCCTTTCTTGCACAGCTCCTCCTTACGCCGAATATGACTATGCAGTCCGCCCAAGGGCGGGCTCGATGAGTCGTCGAGCGGCTCCCTGGATTCGTCGGACGTGAATTCACTTCCGCCCTCTACCTCCCCCCACCCTACGGACGACACCAAGGTTCTGTCCCAACAGGTTCCAAGCCAGGAGGAGGTGGTCCTGGAGGTGCCGCAAGGCGACCTCCCGGACTCCAGCCGCAAAGGGGATAAAACCCCCAAGGGCTCCGAGTCCAGCCTTGAGCCGGACACCGCGCCTGAACCTTCGACGGTTCCGGACTCCGGTAGGCAGCCTCCTTCCAAGAGGAGCAAGCCTACCGAGCCGGTGACCTCCGTCCAACCGGAGGCACCGGACAATTTGCTGGAGGTGCTTAACGGCGCCTCCATCGACGAGGAGCACCGCACTATTATGAGTGCGGTGATCCAGAAGGTTCAGTCCGCCAAGAGCGGACTGACTGAAGCCTGTGCCAGCCTTCTAATAGGCTTTGAGGTAAGTAAAGAATATGTAAAAAATATTACCGCATAGACAATAGCCCCTGATGCTCTGTTCGGCATTCGGAAAGAAAAGCCGAATAGAGGATCTAATAACATTCACAGGAGTCTAACGTAATCAAGTCAATATGCGTATGCAGGCTTCGCTGCTGGCCTCCGCCGCACTGACTGCGGAGGTGGATACGCTGAAGCAAAACCTCGCGTGGTCCGAGAACGAGCTCGGCCATGCTAAGAGGCAACTCGAGGAGAAGGAAGGTAAGTAATACCTTGCGCAAGTATATAGAGAAGATGTGGTTGCAAAAAATCACAGGATCAACGTGCTATTATAGGGGCCACGACCGAGGTCGCAACCCTTAAGAAAGCGCTGTCCGAGGCTGAAAACAGAGCGGCCGCGGAGCGCACAGAGAGAGGGAAGCAGGAGGCGCGGGTGGAGGAGTTGCAGAAAGAGCTCCAGGCTCTCGTGAAAAAACACGAGAGTTTGGAGCTTAACTCAAAGACGCAAGCGTCCGAGCTTGCGGCAGCCCTCGAAAGCGCAAAGTCTGCCAAATCCGAAGCCCAGAAAGCCCTCCAAGAAATTGAAGCGATGAAGAAGATAGCGGCGGGTAAGGCATTCATTATGCAAAGCAAGCACATGAAAGTGAATTACTTGTTACTTACCTGAGTCCGGAGCTCTCTAGGAGCATTCGTAGATTTGCCCCGCAGTGTGTCTGATGCCGCCGCCTACTACCGATCCGAGGAGGGGAGCTCGACGGAGAAGGTGTTCTGGTCTCACTATGCTGAGGCCGGACACTTTGTGCCTTTGAGCGACCAGTTGAAGCAAATGGTCGAGCTCCACAAGGTGGCCGAACAGCCATAAAGGGCCTCAGAGTTTGGCTTTGTCCTGGAGAGGCTCTGCCTGGGAGCTACTTCAGGCTGGTGAGGTGGCTGGTGGATGCCTGTCCACGGCTTGAAGTAATCAAGCGCTCCGTCTGCATCGAAGGTGCCCGTAGGGCGCTTGCCCGTGCTAAAGTGTACTGGGGCAAGATGGATGCGGAGAAGCTGGTGAAGGACGGGCCGTCGTCGGGCAAGGAGCATCGCGTCCCGGAAGCGTATTATGAGGGCGTCCTGAAGGGTGCCCGCATTATAGCGGATGAATGCTCCAAAGATGTAATTTTTGAGTAAACTCGCATTTGTGATCCTGTACGCTGAAAACTTGTTCATATGCGCTAAGCAACGCTTTTGAATTTAAAATATTACCTTTTCTGCGGCCGTTTATCAAATTTGAGAGATGGCGAGTCGTCGGCTTCTGCCCCCATGCCACGAGTGGTGGGGTGTTCGGGATAAACATGTGCGCTCTTTTTCCCATTCTTGGGTCCTGCGAGGGAGGCACGCAACACAACGAACAAGGCAATCGGACTATAATGCTTGAACACTCTCACTTAGCCATAGAATTCTATAATTTTAAATTTCGGCGAAGCCCCTAGTGCTCGGAAGACCGAGTTCGGGGCACTATCCACGCCTAGGCCGGACAAAGCCGACTCCTCGCTCTAAGCAGCATAAGTCTTTAGGGACTCGAAAACCTCTCGAACAGCGACCAGCTCTCGCCTCATCATGATGGTCAGTTTTAGCTTTCTCTACTGAGGTGCTTAGCCCAGCTTAACTGGGGCACAATCGCAGTAGTTCTCCTAGTGCTACCTTAGCCGATATAATGGAATGTAAGGTACCAAAACATAGGAGCGGGGCAAACCCAAATATTGACCCAAGACATGATTCGGAGCCGATGCATATAATGCTATAAGTTAGGGGCGCCGCACTTGTGGAAGTGTTCGGACTTCTCACACCATATTGTGGGGTACTTAAGCCCCTGGCGTATTGGCCATACCAAAGTGTACGGGTGCAACATGTCATTAATGAACATATATTCGTAAAAAAAGAGTAATGCAATAATAGACGGAAGTTATGCATTGTTTATTTTAAAAAAGCTGCGATCAAAGTAGAACGATACAAATAGTGCAATAAGCAAAAGATGGGACTATTTAAGATGTCCTTTCCAGGGGCGAGCTGCGGAATGGTATGTGAAACAGGTATACTACTCGTTATAGAGACCACCTTAGAGTTCCATAGTGCGGCATAACTTTCTGCTTGGTTGGATCGTTTGTGCGGCAATTGTACTGCCGTACAAGCCTTCCGAAGAATGGAGTCCTGAAAATAAGAGAAAATTAAGAAATCGGCAGCCCCTAGTGCAGTTTAAGCCGCGTTTCGGGCGTGCCGTGATGGTGCCGCTCTCCCTGTGCCCATGGTATTTCCAGAGCGTAGTTATGTACGCGCAACACTGGTTTCGCAAGTTCGCGAGGGCTGGGGTTGGGGCCGCATTGCTACGCTTGCTCGGAACGTGCCAGGTGGTCTTGTTGTAGGTTACTCCGGGCGCGCTTAACGGTGTCTAGACGTTTAATGGCCGGACTGGAGAATTGCCTTGAGAGGCTGTTTTGTACTTCCGCTGCGATAGCCGCCGTATGTTCCTTTGTTCGGAGAGAGCGTTCGGTGTTTCCATTGACCGTGATGACTCCTCGAGGGCCTGGCATTTTGAGCTTGAGGTATGCGTAGTGCGGCACCGCATTGAACTTGGCAAATGCGGTTCGCCCGAGCAGTGCGTGATAACCACTGCGGAACGGGACTATGTCGAAGATTAACTCCTCGCTTCGGAAATTATCCGGAGATCCGAAGACCACTTCAAGTGTAACTGAGCCTGTACAGTTGGCCTCTACACCTGGTATGACGCCTTTAAAGGTCGTTTTAGTGGGTTTAATCCTCGAGGGATCGATGCCCATTTTCCACACTGTATCCTGGTAAAGCTGGTTCAGGCTGCTGCCGCCGTCCATAAGGACTCTAGTGAGGTGAAATCCATCAATAATTGGGTCTAGAACCAATGCGGCGAATCCGCCATGACGGATGCTAGTGGGGTGGTCCCTTCGATCAAAAGTGATCGGGCAGGAAGACCATGGGCTGAACTTTGGGGCGACTGGCTCCATCGCGTATATGTCCCTTAGCGCACGCTTCCGCTCCCTCTTGGGGACGTGGGTTGAGTATATCATGTTCACCGTCCGCAATTGTGGGGGAAAACCTTTCTGTCCACTGTTGTTCGGCGGCCGGGGCTCCTCCTCGTCATCTCTATGCAGCCCCTTGTCTCTGCTTCTGGCATTTAACTTGCCTGCCTGCTTGAACACCCAACAATCCCTGTTGGTGTGATTGGCTAGTTTTTCGGGGGTGCCATGTATCTGGCATGAGCGGTCGATTATTCGGTCCAAACTGGACGGGCCCGGAGTATTTCTTTTGAATGGCTTTTTCCGCTGACCGGGTTTAGAGCCTCTGAATCCGGCATTAACTACCATATCCTTGGCATTGTCGCCATTAATGCGGCGCTTTTGGTTGTTGTGACGCGACCTACCACTTCTGTCCTTCGTATCCGAATTACCAGGGCTCTTGGTCATGTTATTGATGCGAGCTAGCCAGCTGTCTTCTCCCACGCAAAAGCGGGTCATAAGTGTCGTGAGGGCTGCCATAGATTTCGGCTTTTCCTGTCCTAGGTGCCGTGCAAGCCACTCGTCGCGTATGTTATGCTTGAAGGCTGCTAGGGCGTCTGCGTCCGGACAGTCGACGATTTGATTTTTCTTGGTTAGGAACCGTGTCTAGAATTGCCTGGTCGATTCCTCTGGCTGCTGAATTATGCGGCTAAGGTCATCGGCGTCTGGTGGTCGCACATAAGTGCCCTGGAAATTGTCGAGGAATGCGTTTTCCAAGTCCTCCCAACAACCAATTGATTCTGCTGGCAAGCTGTTAAGCCAATGCCGAGCTGGTCCATTAAGCTTGAGTTGGAGGTATTTGATGGCGTGTAGGTCATCACAGCGGGCCATGTGGATATGAAGGAGATAGTCCTCGATCCATACCGCAGGATCTGTTGTGCCATCGTATGATTCGATGTTCACGGGTTTGAAACCCTCGGGGATTTGATGATCCATTACTTCGTCTGTGAAGCATAGTTGGTGTGCGACGCCTCTGTATTGGGCTATATGACGACGCAGCTCAAACGAGCTTTGTCTACTGTGTTCGGCCCGGCCGGATTGACTCTATCCAGAGTGACGATTACCGTATCGTGCCGTTGGGCGCCCACGCGATCCGTAGATCGATCTTGTTTGCCTTTCCTTTTACTCCAATATATCTCGCAGGTCTAGCGCATTTTCCCATGCCTTGGTATTTTTTGAGCGGCGCCGGGGTGCGGCTTGAGTGGAGGGCCGAGAGGCCTCTTTGTTGCGGCCACGGGGTGGCCAGTCGGCCGCATCATGCGCTGGTGATGTAGGTTTAGGTGCTTCCTCCTCTAATCGGGGTAGCAACCTGCACTTTGGGTAGCTCTTGGAGGGGCGTTCGAGTTCATACTCTTCGACCGCAAGGACTTTAGTCCATCTGTCGGCTAGCAAATCTTGATCAGCTCTAAGCTGTTGCTGTTTGTTCTTGAGGCTGCTCTCCGTGGCCGTAAGCCTGCGTTTGAAACGCTCTTGTTCGACGGGATCCTCCGGCACGACAAATTCGTCGTCGTCGAGGCTTGCCTCGTCTTCGGAGGGAGGCATATAATTATCGTCCTTGACCTCTCTGTCTGCCGCTCTCTCATGAGGGATGGCTTCTCCATCCTCCTGTGCTGAATCTTGCTGGAGGTGGTTGTCTTCGGCACTGTCGGGGGTGTTATTATCTCCCGTGCCGGAATCACCGTTTTTGCTTTGGCGGGATTTAGAGCGGCGCCGCTGACGCCGGCGCTTAGGCTGCTTCTTGGAGGGGTCATCCTCCGCTGTTCCATCGCCATTGCCTTCTTTTGGGGTGTCCACCATGTATATATCAGATGACAAGGTGGCTTTCCAGTGCCCTATAGGCGCTGGTTCTTGATCGTCTCCTACATCAGCGTCCATACCGTCGATGTCTTCGGAGTCGAAGTCGAGCATGTCGGTCAAATCATCGACAGTGGCTACGAAGTGGGTGGTGGGTGGGCTTTGAGTTTCTTCATCA
The DNA here is from genome assembly GCF_056163025.1 of Triticum urartu. NCBI lineage: Eukaryota > Viridiplantae > Streptophyta > Magnoliopsida > Poales > Poaceae > Triticum > Triticum urartu. Next base: position 249,801,026 of record NC_141878.1, on the reverse strand, counting down.
TCCGCATCCCAACCTTGCTGACCATAGTCCGGCCAGGGCTCTCCTGATAAAGAGAGAGACTTTAGTGAATTCAGAATATCGCCGAAGGGCGATTGCTGAAAGATGTCCGTGGCGGTGAACTCCATGACCGGCGCCCAATTGGGTTCGATCGGTAGGGGCGCGGAGGGCTCGGAGTCTAGAGAGGAGTCCGGCTCCTTGGAGTCACGGGCTTCACAGAGAATAGGGCTGGTGTTCGGCTCGATCACCGTAGAGATTGCAGCCCCTGAGGCGGTGTCCAGCCACCCATCCTCGATTGGCGCAGTTGGCTCCGAATTAAGGGTCGGAGCTGATGCGGGCGCGGCCTCCAGGGCCCTGTTTGGCGGTAGAGCAAGATCATGACAATCGTGACAGTGCCGCGCGCTCGGCTGCGGCTCGAATCCGTCGAAGATCAAGTCTCTGCGGAGGTCATTCGTGTAGCTCAAACTTCCAAATCTGACCTGATGGCCAGGGGCGTAGCTTTCGATCTGCTCCAGATGGCCAAGCGAATTGGCCCGCAGCGCAAAGCCGCCAAATACGAAGATCTGTCCGAGGAGAAAAGTCTCACCCTGGATCATATCGTCGTTGATGATCGGAGGAGCCATCGGGCCTAAAAGTGATGACACAGAGGAACTCTCAATGAAAGCACCAATGTCGGTGTCAAAACCGGCGGATCTCGGGTAGGGGGTCCCGAACTGTGCGTCTAGGCAGATGGTAACAGGAGACAAGGGACACAATGTTTTTACCCAGGTTCGGGCCCTCTCGATGGAGGTAAAATCCTACTCCTGCTTGATTAATATTGATGATATGGGTAGTACAAGAGTAGATCTACCACGAGATCGAGGAGGCTAAACCCTAGAAGCTAGCCTATGGTGTGATTGTTGTTCGTCCTACGGACTAAAACCCTCCGGTTTATATAGACACTGGAGATGGCATAGCAAAAGAGCAAGCATCTAGCAAGCAAAGATAGAAGTGATTTCAAGGGTATGGTCATATCGCCTACAAAGTTCTCAGAGTTGCCTTGATCCTCGTAAGCGTACTCAACAGGCTCCTCATTCACGTACTCGTCTCCCGGCTCTACCCAAACAAGAACAACAAGCAAACGGAACACAATCAACCACGTGCAAAGCTCAAACAACATGATGCAAACATGGTATGATATGCAGGATGCGATATGTGATGCATATGCAAGATTTGGAAAGGAATGATTGAACCTGGCCTCAACATGGAAATCCAAGAGTTCCACTGGAAAGGTGAGGTGATTTTGGTTGAAATCGATATAAAGATCACCGGAATCGGATGCACGGTTTGGAAATGGCAAGCAAAACAAATATGGCACCGGTCTGCGATAAACAGCAAGTAGCCTCCTAAATGCATCAAGAACAACAATGTACAACACTCCAACATGACAAAAAAATACATGGTAGAGATCCATTCATGATGATTGACAAAAGAAGAACACTGAGATACAGCTAATTCACTCATTAACAGGTTCAAACAAGCATGGAAAAAGGGCAAAAGATAACAGGTTATAGACTTGGTGGAATTAACAACATATCAGGAATTTATCATCGATAAGCAATCTTTACAGCATGCAAACTACATGCTACAGGAACATATCATGGCAAAGCAAGGCATGGCATGAAGCTACTCTAAGCATATAACAAAAGTCCCTTAGTGACAATGAGCCAAAAGGGATCAGAAAATACAATTGCAAGCATGTGAACATAGCAAAAACATAAACAGATTCAGACTTAGTGAAAAACTGGAGCATGCAAAACAGATAACGAGTAGGCATGTTTACGAGCTCGATGCACTCACTACGAGGCATTGCATGACAAACTAAGCATACACCCAGCAAGTAGACATGGCATAGAAGCTATACATGGCAAGAACAACATCATAGCATGCATGGATCAAGAACAACAAGCTTGGAAAAATTGCAAAACATGTTAACAATCTGCCAGGAACATTTTATAGCAAAAGTAGAGCTCGATTGACTCAAGCTTGGGTAATCCATAATTGCAAAAAAAGAGATGGATGGATAGAGCACAACATTATCTACAAAACATCCTTACTGATCATGCTCAAAAGATGCATGGATCACTAGGAAACGACATGAACACATGGCATAAAAGCAATAACAGGACAAGGACTTAGTGAAATTCTAGGTCCCTGAAATCAGCATCATTGAGTAAGCTACTTTGCATGTTTGTGCTAGTCACCAAAAGGATCACAAACATACATGGCATACACCCCAGTAAAGATGGCATGGCATTCTTCAAAACACATGTAGAGCTCAGGATCATATCATGCACACATTAATCATGGCAAAAATGACAAAAGTGCATTTGCTGAAACAGATCTGAAATTATCATCACATAGCCATCTTCCAACAGCATTTCGGGTATCAAGATGAGCACAAATGAAAATGACGCAATGAGATGAAATGATGTACTCGTCGAGGCGAACATTTTAATATGCTACACGCATGAGTCGGAGCTACGATGAGGAAGTTATAGCATGTGAAAGAATGCAAAAAAATATTGAGAGAGGGGGAGAAAGTCAACTCAGATATAGGGTTTACTGTAGCGGGTACTGTAGCAGCGGTAGGATCTCGAGGTCTGCGGCGAGGTTCCTCGCTCCGGCGAGGTGGCAAGGGCGTGGGGAAGGCCGGAGGAGGCCGGATCCGCCCGAATCCGGACCAGGATGCGCGGCCCCGAGGTCGGGGAGGCCGGGCGGCGAGGTAGGCGCCGGCGAGGTGGTGAGGGAGAGGCGGCCGGCGAGTGCTCCGGCGAGGTCGCGGTGGCCTGCCGCAGCGAGCGGCAGCCGGACGCAAGGAGGAAGACGGGGCGCGGGCGGCGCGAGGAGGAGATGGGCGGCGCGAGCTCGGGCCCTCAGGGGCCGGCTGCGGGCTCGGCGGGCCTAGCGCGGGGATGGCCGGTGGTTGCCATGTGGCGGCTGCTCACTGGCTCTGGGCGGTGTCCGACGCGGAGGCGGACATGTCCGGCGGCGGCGCGAGGAACTTTAGGGTTAGGGGAAGAAGAGACCCGGGATTTTGGGGAGGGGATCTATTTATAGAGGTAGAGGGAGCTAGGAAGCTCCAAATGAGGTGCGGTTTGTGGCCACGCGATCGTGATCGAACGCTCTAGGTGATGGAGGGGTTTTAAGTGGGTTTTGGGCCACTTTTTGAGGGGTGTTGGGCTTCAACACACATGAGGCCTTTTCGGTCCCTCAGTTAACCGTTGGAGTATCAAACGAAGTCCAAATGGCACGAAACTGGACAGGCGGTCTACTGGTAGTAAACCAAGGCCCCATGACAAGTCTCGGTCCAATCCGAAACCGTTTAACACCCGCACACGAAAGGGCTAGAAAGGACCACAAGAGGACATAGGAGCGCCGGAATGCAAAACGGACAACGGGGAAATGCTCGAATGCATCAGACGAACACGTATGCAAATGCAATGCACATGATGACATGATATGAGATGCATGACAAAGACAAAAACACAAAGAGACAAGAACCTGACAACAAGGAAATAAAATAACTTAGTGCCGGAAACGGCAAGAGTTGGAGTACAAATAAGGAAAATTACTTCCGGGGTGTTACATTAGCATCACGCGAATCTAAGTCAGTACGCTCCCCCTATTACTCTTGACAGCTGTAAACTCTCTAGATGGTTAGGTGTCAATTTCTTTAGAGACTAAGAGTGATTGTGGTTCTCGAAGAAGAAGTCTATGAAGGTTTGGAGATCGCCTCAAGTATATACCATGAGTAATCAGCATTGGTTGATGAACCAATTGTCGAGGAGAATAGGGTGAAAAGAGTTTATCTTCCGTGTTAAGTCACAGCCCCTCCAAACAGACGTAGTCCTTGTGCAGAAGGATGATATGTCCCTGTCGTATCTATAATTTTTGATTGTTTCGTGCCAATATTATACAACTTTCACATACATTTGGCAATATTTTACATGATTTATTGGACTAACCTATTGATCCTGTGCCCAGTGACACTTCCTATTTTTTGCATGTTTTTCACTTCGTAGAATATCCATATCAAACAAAGTCCAAATGCGATAAAAAATTTATGGAGAATTATTTTGGAATATTTGAAATTTTTGGTAGGTGGAATCAAAGCAAATGAGGGCCCACAACTCCCAAGATACACCAGGGCACGCCTAGGTGTCTTGTGCCCTCCTCGTATGTCGGTTGGAGCCCTTCTTTGGGCACAAGAAAGATAATTTATGGAACAGAATCTTGTTAAAATTTCAGCGTAGTCGGAGTTACGTATCTCCGAGAATTTAAGAAACGGTGAAGGCCCAGAAAATAGGAACGTGAAACAGAAGAGAACATAGAGGGAGATCCAATCTCAGAGGGGGCTCCCGCCCCTCCACCGCCATGGAGGCCATGGACCAGAGGGGGAACTCTCTTCCCATCTGGGGGGAGGCCAAGGAATAAGAAGAAGGAGGGAGGCTCTCTCCCCCTCTCTCCTAGTGGTACAGGAGTGCCGTCGGGGCAAGGATTGTGACAACGATCTACATAAACAATCTTGCTACCGTCAACACCAACTTTCTCCCCCTCTATGCAGCAGTGTAACACCTCTTCTCCCCATTGTAATCTCTACTTAAACATGGTGCTCAATGATATATATTATTTCCCAATGAGCTATGGCTATCTTATGATGTTTGAGTAGATCTGTTTTGTCCTATGGGTTGATAGATGATCATGATTGGTTTGAGTTGTATATTTTATTATGGTGTTGTCCTATGGTGCCCTCTATCTCGCACAAATGTGAGGGGCCCCGTTGTATGGTGTTGCAATATGTTCATGGTTCTCTTATGGTGGGTGGAGTGAGTGACAGGAGCACGGACCCGAGTTTGGGGGTCATTGCGTATGGGATAAAGAGGACTTGATACTTAGTGCTATGAATGGGTTTCATGTCCTTAATGATCTTTAGTAGTTTCGGATGCTTGGTAGAGTTCCAATCATAAGTGCATATGATCCAAGTAGAGAAAGTATGTTAGCTCATGCCTCTCCCTCATATAAAATTGCAACAATGATCACTAGTTTAGTTATCGATCACCAAGGGACAAATGACTTTCTTGTTGGCACAAACTATCTACTTTAATTATCTTGCAATTTATTCATAGTTTTATTCTCACAAAGTACTTCTAGTTTTATACTTGTTCTAGGTAAAGCAGACGCAAAGTGTGCGTAGACTTGTGTCGGTGGTCGATAGAACTTGAGGGAATATTTGTTCTACCTTTAGCTCCTTGTTGGGTTCGACATTCTTATTTATCAAAAAAGGCTACAGATGACCCCCTATACTTGTGGGTTATCAAGACCTTTCTGTGGCGCAGTTGCTCGGGAGCAATAGCGTGGGGTGAATATTCTCTTGTGTGCTTGTTTGCTTTATCACTAGTTAGTTTTTATTTTCTATCCTAAGTTGTTCTCTATCTTTAGTAATGGATATGGAACATGAAATACCAAAAAATAGTTTTACTTGCTTCTCATGGAGATGGGGAACCTCCTAAAACTCTCGATGCTCGTTATGTGAAAAATATTATGCATTGCTTTGATAATCCTGAGAAAATCCCATTCAACATGATAATGGGAGACACGTTGGATCAATGTGAATACTTTAGGGATTATCGCTTGACACAAAAAGGGAAACTTTTATGGGATCAAATTGAAATGTTGCATTGGTATGCTCGGGATTTATGCTTGAGACATTATTATACTTGTTGCTCTAGGATGAGGTCTCCACACCTTCCCTTTTCAGGCAAATTTAATGATAATGAAAACTTAGCTTCTTATGCTAATGGTAGATATGATTACTATGATGTGGACCGAATAGAATAATTTGTTGCTTTTAAGGGTGCTTATGAAATTGAATCTATGTTTGAAAAGTATGAAGATTTTGATGATTCAGTTTATAGACCTGAAAATTTTGGTATGCTTAAATATTGTTATGAGAATTATAAATACAATTCCGAGATTGATGCTTTTATTGAGAAAGTCTCCACTGCCCAAGAAGAAACTAATATTTGGTAGGAGTCTATGGAAGAAGGAATTGATGAAACCGTGAGCTCATTGGATGAAAAAGATCACGAGGAGAGTGAAGAACAAAAGGATGAAGAGAGGATTAGCTACCCGTTCCCACCTTCTAATGAGAGTAACTCTTCAACTCATACATTTTCTAATTTCCCTTCGTGCTTACCGAAGGATGAATGCTACGATAATTGCTATGATCTCGTTGATTCATTTGAAATATCCCTTTTTGATGAACTTGATGCTTGCTATGCTTGTGGCCAAGATGCCAATATGAATTATGCTTATGGAGATGAACTTGCTATAGTTCCTTATGTTAAGAATGAAATTGTTGCTATTACACCCACATATGATAGTCCTATTATCTTTTTGAATTCTCCCAACTACACTATATCGGGCAAGTTTGCACATATTAAGGATTACATTGATGGGTTGCCTTGTACCGTTTCACATGATAATTTTGATTAATATAATATGCATGTGATTGCTGCTCCTACCTGAAATTATTATGAGAGAGGAACTATATCTCCGCCTCTCTATGTTTCCCACACAATAAAATTGCAAGAAACTGCTTATGCTATGTATTGGCCTTTTACTTGATGTGCATGAATTGTTATTTTATGACATGCTGATGCATAGGAAGAGATTTAGACTTCATCATTGCATGATTTATGTAGCTTTGTGCTCACTACTAAATTAAAATTCATTGTTAATTAAAATTGGCTTTGATATACCTTGGGATCTAGGTGGATCCATTATTTCAACACTTTATTCCTAGCTTAATGGCTTTAAAGAAAGCATTGCCAGGGAGACAACCCGGAAGTTTTAGAGAGTCATTGTCGGTGTACAAAAGTAGGGGCTCTTCTTTTGACCCCCATTACTTGTGCACGGGCAGTCGGAGCCGCATGCCATGGCCACACTTTGCAGGGCAGAGGCGAGAAGCCAGAGAGAAGCTGAAGTGCGAGGCAACCAAGGCAATGCCATGACCAGAAGCGTAGGAGATCAAAAGGGCGAGGTGGACTGCCTCAGCAAGATCCTTGCCGAGGTAGCCTCCGCAGCCCCGACAAGAGCCTTGCCGGGGCAACTTGCCGGATGCCGGTGGAGTGAGCAACCCTTGAGCCCGCAGGCTCCAACCCAACCAACTACGTTGGAACCAAGGCTCGAGAGGCGCCTCTGTGGTGGCATGCAAATCTTCATCAAGATCATAAACATATGAGATCAGATGAGGACCAGAAGACGACGAACCTCGGCGGGATCCCAGCCGAGGGAATCCACAAGACCCCCGACAGGACCCTTGCCGGGGACGACTGCAACGCCACAGCAGCACCCTTGCCGGGCACCCGGCAAAACCCTTGCCGAGGGCATCAGCAGGGTCACTACTAGGCCCACACCAGCCAAGACTCCACCACCATCCCCAAGCAGCTGCTAGCTCAACTAGCTAGGCAGGCACCTATGTGGAGATAGGCAGCCTCTACACCGACCCAACAAGCACCTGCGTGGCGGCATGCGACCCTTCATGAAGGCTCCATCACCGAACCAGCCTTGCAACCAGCCAACGTGGTGCCACGATGCCTCATCAGCTCGGACGCATATCAAGGCTAGGCAATAGCTGGGACGTGCTTCCCTGGCGTCCCCGATAAAGCGAGGAGGGCACGTCGGTAGCGCATTAAATGCATTTTTCCAACGGTCCCAGAGGATAGGCTTGTCTACTGTAGACCTTTCCACCTCGTGTGTGCCATTGTGGCAACCCCTTTTTCCTATAAAAGGAGTCCCGATGCAACTAGGAGGGGGATTCATCTCTTTTGGGCAAGTTGCACCCCGTAGCTAGCTCAAGAACACAAGAACACACTCAAATACACCCACCAAAGCAGGACTAGGATATTACGCATCTTCGCGGCCCGAACCTGGGTAAACGATCCGTGCGCTTCCTGTCAGACCCACTCTTTGCACAACCTCGCGCTCGCCAACCGTAGAAGGGATCCCAATGACCCCAGAGGTGTCGTTTCACACCGACATCTCTGGCATGCCAGGTAAGGGGCACGGTTGTGAAAATCTGGTTTGGTCGAAGCAGTGCCTTCATGGTGGCCGTCGTTCCATGGATGAAGACGACCGAGCTTGGCGGCTCCATCTATGGATGCAGTGGACACTCGTGCAACGACAGAGAAGCTAAGTCGTGTGAAACTTTAAGCAATTTATTTATATATATATGGTTATTATCCTCGAAGGTCCTGCCCTGTGTATCGAAAACCTGCATGCAAAGGGGCCCTTCCACAATTGGCAATGCCCTTATTCTGTTTCGGGTCCGCTCAAGATCTCAAGCGGCCTCATCGAGACTGGCAGGGTAGCCTTCCGCAATTGGCAACGCTCTCGATTCTGACTCGAGTCAAGCTCGACAATTCGAGCAGCCACGTTGAGAGCGGTAAGGTGGTTCGCCGGGCAGCAAGCACACTCGGCAGGCTATTGGGGATCTGTCCCCAAGGTGCCGCCCTGGGTTTACGCATCAGCGAGCCTACCCGGTTAATGTAGGGTGGACATACAAGGGAGGTCAGACAAGAGAATAACATGCATTGTATCAAAAGTATTGCAGAGTTATATTACATCAATTGTTGATGCGATTCAAACTAAAGATATAAATTGTCTTGGACATCAACCTCCAGCGGCAACGAGAAACGGGGTGCCTAATCCCGGCGCTGGCCCTCCACCCTCTCGATTCCGTCGATGAGACTGATGATGGACTTGATACGCTCCTTGAGCATCGTGAGGTCTGCATCCTCGGGAAAGCTCTGCAGCACGGCGTCAAAGTCGAGGTTGGGGTTCCAGTGCGCCACTTTGGTGAGAACCTTGGTCATGGCACCCCGGCAAAGCCTCCGGGACTCATCGGCCAGGGAGGCCGCCTGGTTGGAGTGGAGCTTCTCCAGGGCCCCGAGGACGCCCTTGAAGAAGATGGTCAGCTTGGGTTGGGTTCGCGTTTCACTCCGGGGTATACCTCACATTTGGCATCCCCATGGTAGCCAGCTACGTGGTGATCCTGCCGGCGACGCCTTCGAGGCGCCCGATCCAGCGGTTCTCGACTTCCACAAAATCCTTGTGGTTGGCGGCTTCATTCTTCCGCAGCTGCTTCTCGGTCTCCAAGTCCTTGGCCACGGCCTCCTCCGGGGCCTTGCCCTCCAACAGCATCCCCTCCAAACCCTCCAGCTTCAGAGGTCTTTGATGGAGTTGTTGGCCTCGGAGAGCTGCCTAGCCTAGTCGAGGACTACACCCTGCGCCTCAACCAGGGCACCATTGAGCGTGTCCTTCTCCTTGGATAGCTTCAGGACCTGATCCTTCAGCTTGTCCCGTCCCGCTCCACCTACAGCTCCTTCACCCTGTCGGCGTGAACCAGAGCCTGGGCATCGAGTGCCTCCTTGTGCCTCTGCTCCAGCTCCTGGGTCTGCTGCACGACAAGCTTCTCCACCTCCTCGTCCTTGCCGCAGAGTGTTGCGGCAAGCTTCTCCTCGCGCGCGGCAAGGTCCTCCTCCTAATTAAACATGGTGCTCAATGCTATATATTAAACATGGTGCTCAACGCTATATATTATTTCCCAATGATCTATGGCTATCTTTTGATGTTTGAGTAGATCTCTTTTGTCCTATGGGTTGATAGATGATCATGATTGGTTTGAGTTGTATATTTTATTATGGTGCTGTCCTATGGTGCCCTCCGTCTCGCGAAAATGTGAGGGATCCCCGCTATTGGGTGTTGCAATATGTTCATGTTTATCTTATGGTGGGTGGCGTGAGTGACAGAAGCACAGACCCGGGTTTGGATGTCATTGCATATGGTATAAAGAGGACGTGATACTTAATGCAATGGTTGGGTTTCATGACCACAATGATCTTTAGTAGTTGCGGATGCTTGGTAGAGTTCCAGTCATAAGTGCATATGATCCAAGTAGAGAAAGTATGTTAGCTCATGCCTCTCCCTCATATAAAATTGCAACAATGATCACCGGTTTAGTTATTGATCATCTAGGGACAAATGACTTTCTTGTTGACAAAAACTATCTACTTTTTTTATCTTGCAATTTAATCATAGTTTTATTCTTGCAATGTACTTTTAGTTTTATACTTGTTCTAGGTAAAGCAAATGCTAAGCGTGCATAGAGTTGTATCCATGGTCGATAGAACTTCAGGGAATATTTGTTCTACCTTTAGGTCCTCGTTGGGTTCGACACTCTTATTTATCGAAAAAGGCTAGAAACGATCCCCTATACTTGTGGGTTATCAAAGGATGAACTGTTTGAACAAATATCCTGTCGCCATCGAGCACCACTAGTCATCCCTTCTACTTGTGTTTATATTAGACATATTTTCCATCATGAGTTTTGTGTCGTTGCATGTTTAGTTTACTTTCGGTGCTTAGAATTAGTTCATTGTAGTTTGTTTCTTATTCGTTCCGCTGCTGGGTTCAGGGAGTTTTGAGATTTCTGAAGAAATTTACAACTCCCATTCACCCCCTTGTAGACATACTTTGTTCCTACAATTGGTATCAGATCTAGGTACTCCTTGACTCTGCTCATTTTAGTCTAACGACTTTGGACTTTAAGTATGTCTTTAGTAAGCTACAAGTCGCGTCTAAAGATCCCCATCTTCGATGGGACGGACCATCCCTTCTGGGAGGAGAATATGAAGATCTGTCTCCGAGCGACACATGATGACATGTGGAATGTGGTACAGTTGGGGTTCACCGTTGCTATACCTCAAGCCCCCACTGATGAAGAGAAAAAACTCATTCAGAATGATGCTCAAGCCAAAGATGAAATTGTTGGCCATCTCTCTCGAGCACAATTTCTTTGGTATCACCAGTGTGAAACTGCGAAGGATTTGTGGGATGTACGCAAGAAGATCAATGAAGGAGTTTCAACTCAGAATGAAGCTCGAATCGATACCCTTCGAGCGAAATTCAATCGCTTCAAGCGCATTGGAAATGAAAGCTGTCATCAAACCTCTGACCATCTCAGTGACATAGCAATTGAGCTTCAAGGTTTCGACGCCAAAGACACCACTGACCATGAAGTTGTCTTGATGATTCATGAATGTGCTCAACTACTTCGATCACTTGACACCTCATTTGAGACCTTTGTCTTGATGATTCATGAATCTGCTGGTTTCAAAACCCTCGACTCTACTGATATCATGGAAATACTGAACACCCACATGGAACAAGAAGAAGAGAAAAGATATCTCTATGGGTCAAGTCACCATAAAACTCAGGCCCTCAAGCCTGCAGCTGATTCTTCCTCGGATGGAAAGGCCGAAGAAGATTCTAATGATCTAGAAAGGCTCAGCAAAGATCTTGCATTAATCACAAGAGATTCCAGCAACTCCAGAGGAGGAGAAAGTTCCAGAAGAAAGGTCCAAGCAATTCTGGCAGGCCAAAATCCTCATCAAAACCCGCTGGAGAATACACCTGCTTTAAGTGCAAAAAGCCTGGACACTTCATTTCAGACTGCTCTCTTTGGGAAGCTGAAATTCGTGCAAATGGAAGATACTATATATTCTGGCAACTATCGAGGCAAAAGCAAGAGCAAGAACTACAACTCCGATGATGAGAAGAAAATGAAGAAATTCTTCAAGAAGAAGGACAGTTCCACCTTAAAAATCTTTGGCAAGATCTTCATCCAGGAGTCCTGCTCCAACCGCAAGAATAACTCTCGCAAGGCCAAGGCGTACATAGACAAGGAAATGGACTCTAAAGAATAAGAATCGTCAGACTCCGAAGAAGCTGTTGATTCCAATGAGGATTTCGACTATGGCATGGCAGGCATAGCATATGCTTCATGCCCTATGACAAATTTCTTCGGGAATCCGTCAAGCGACAATGAAACTCCTGCCTACTGCATCATGGCCAAGGCTTCGAAAGAAAAGGTATCCTCCAAACATCACAAGCTTCACTCCAGCGATCGGCATTTTCTGACAAGGATGACCATGCTAAGTTGATCAAAATTGCCAATATTCAACAAAACTATCTTGAGAATATTGAGAAAACCCTCAGGAAGTTTGAAGGGTTACTCGTTTAGGAGATGGAGAAAAATTAGTTGTTGACCAAAGAGTATTCTACTCTACAGTCACAAAAGGAAGAACTGTCAAATCGTCATGATTTTCTCTTGGCCAACCACGAAAGCTTGACCTATGATTACGTGAAAAGGAAACAGGAACTCAAGGCACTGAGAGAGGCTCATGAGGATTTGATTAGGGAAAATTCTCTTCTCACCCAACAACTTAAAGACAAACCTAAAGTGTTTGTTCCACCCTGCTTAAAATGCCTTGAACGAACCAATGTTAAATCAGATGTTGAATCATCTGTGAATGCTAACCCCTCGATCGAGGAAAATGGTTATGTTTCTGATGAACATGCTAGGTTGAAGGATCTTATTCAGAAAGGAATGTTCAAATCTAGGCACCAAACCCTTTGTGGTGTTCTGAAGAAATCTATTCTTCACAAAAATCCCTGGAAGCAAGGTATCAATTTCGAAAGGAAACTGAATGGAAATGGTTCATATTGGGAACCTCATCCATATCCTCGCACTGTGTGGGTACCTGCAAAGAGCAAAACACTCGATTCGGCATTACTTTCGGGATATAACTCTCCCATACCTGAATATCCTGATGATGATTCTCTTGACAACTATAAGTTGTTCAAAAATCAACATGGTGAGGCTATTGCTCGCTATGTTGGACCAAACAGCAGAAATGCCCCCCAAAGAAAGCTATTTGGGTGCCTAAGAAAACAATCGAAGCATTACATGTTACCACATTACTAACCATGCAGGCTCAAAATGCTCGATACGTCCTTCAAAAGGTTTGACAGAATGAGTGTATGCATACTTCATACAATCACTATGCTCATTCACTTGGAAGGAATTTCAATGCTTATTCTTCTGATTATGCTTGTTCTTTATCGAGCAACCACTATGCTTACTGAAAGAAATCATATCCTGCTCCTTCTACTGTTTCGAAGCCATCTGCAAAGATGTGGGTGGTTAATAAAGCCTAATTCTTCTGCAGGACTATGTCTCCGGGTGTACAGAATGGATAATGGATAGTGGATGCAGTAGTCATATGACCAGATACAAGTCGTTGTTTGTCGACCTCAATTTAACTTCTTCTCCTCTGAAGTATACCAATTATGGCGACAACAACAAAGGAAAGGTAATTGGGCTAGGTAAAATTGTCATATCCAAAGACAAGTCCATTGATGATGTTCTACTTGTTCAGTCTCTTGGATTCAATCTTATGTTCGTTGGTAAGCTATGTGATCTAGGCATGGTAGTTCTATTTTCCATATCCAAATGAATTGTCTTCATGGCCTTTGACAATTCCTTCGTCTTTGAGGGAAATAGAAAAGGTGATCTATATATTGTGGATTTCTCTAAGGGTCCCTCAGTCCAAACTTGTTTGCTTGCAAAAGAAACGGAAAGTTGGTTGTGGCATCGTAGGATTGGTCATGCAAGTATGAGGAATTTATAGACCCTGGTGACAAAAAATCATCTTCGTGGCATTCCTGATGTAAAATTCAACAAGAATCGTCCCTGTGCTGCATGTGATGCTGGGAAAATTAGCCAAGAAGCATCATTCATCAAAGACAATTATGACCACAACAAGACCTCTAGAAATTCTTCATATGGATTTATTCGGTCCTCAAAATTATGCAAGTTTCGGTGGCAGTCATGATGGCCTGGTTATTGTTGATTATTTCTCTCGATACACATGGGTATTATTTCTCGAAGACAAAACCTACACCCAAGATATCTTCAAAAGCTTCGCTAAGAAGGCCCGGAATGAATATGATGTGAGAATCAAGAATGTCAGAAGTGACAATGGAACTGAGTTCAAAAATACTCACATCACTAAATTTCTCGACAAAAATGGTATTACTCATGAGTTCTCTGCTGCATACACTCCGCAACAAAATGGAGTGTTGTTGATCGAAAGAATAGAACTCTCATTGAAATAGCGAGAACAATGCTCAGTGAGTATAGAACTCCTATTCGCTTCTAGGCTGATGCTATTAACACTTCTTGTCATGTTATCAATCATGTTTATCTTCACAAGTTCCATATATAAACTTCATATGAGCTCATCACTGGCAAGAAACTGAATGTTTCTTATCTACGTGTTTTTGGTGCACCTTGTTACATTCTTGATATGAATCATTCCTCCAAGTTTGCACCTAAGGCACATGAAGGTTTTCTTCTTGGTTATGGTTCAAACTTGCATACAGATCGTGTCTATAAATCTCACCAAAGGTAAGTTATGGAAACGCTAAATGTGTGGTTTGATGAAACAAACGGCTCCCAAAAGGACCACCTGCCAAATGTGATAGATGAACCACCAATTTCTGATGCTATTCAGCAAATGGCTATTGGGAGTGTCAAGCCTATTGAAGAAAATGCTCCTGAATCCTCTGATGATGATGCCCCTATGAATCGAAGCAGAACTCGTCCAGCCACTTTCGAAGAAAATGCTACTCTCAATGCAAATCGCAATAAAAATCCAAATGCTGATTCAAATAGCAATCCTGAAGGGAATGATGATACTAATGCTGATGCTGATGAAAATGACAATGATCATCACGAAGAAAATGCTTATCCTCGAGTGTCTAATTGAGTTGATCCTTCATAAATTCTCGACGAACTTGAGAATCCAGGTTATCGATCCACTACTTGTTCACGGACTCGTTTTGGCTAACTACTATGGCAGTTTCTCCTTTGTTTCATTGGCAGAACCTACCAAGTATTGTAGGGAAAAATATATAGGGGTATGCATTTTCCCCTAACTTGTGCGCGGACAAGCCAAGATTGGGGCACCATCTTAAGTCAGAGATTGAAGAACCAAAAGATTTGAAGAACCAACAAGCAGTTCAGAGAGTCCAAGATCAGGATAGAGGAGCAAGATATTGGCAAGAGAAAGGCCTCCTTTCCAGGGCAGGTGAGCCGGACAGGGGGCGAGACCACCGCTAGAAGCTGGCAAAGCGGGCACCCCGGCAAGGTCTGCCTGGGCTCGCGGGGGCAGAACCACCGCACCAACCACTAAAGAACGACCCACATCGTCAAACAGGGCGGTGTCGTGCAGGAGAGTGATTAAGTAGCAGTCGTTCGCCACATGGCAACCATTTCCTACAGAAGAAACCCACAGATGACACCCGTCCTGCGATGTGTCAATAGAACAGGCGTGGAGCTGGCAAGATAGCCCGGCAAGCCTTGCCAGGCAACCAGTGATGCGACACTAAGCGGTGCATTTAATGCACCCTGTCAGCCCGCAGAGTTAGGCATGATAGCACTGTTTGCTATCATATCAGTGCCTAATGACTACTTTCACTACAAAAAAAGACATATCCGTGACATTTTGGGCCAAACGAAATTTTTTTCTGTCATACTTATGACACTTCTATGACGATAATTGTGACAAAACCTGGTATCATCATAGATGTGGTGGGGTCCTACTTCTATGACAAAAAATCAGGACAGAAAATGGGCTTTTCGTCCTGGGCGGGCCGAAGACGCAGCTGCATGACTTTCGTTAGGCCATCCATGATGGAAAAAAACCGTGGTAGAAGCGAGGGCGAGGAAAATATCGGGGAGTTCCTGGTTACGGTGGGTGGTCGAGGGCCGAGCGATGCGCGTTTCTCTCGTACGTACGCGCATGTGTGCGAGGCATTGGGCTCTAACTGAATCCGAGTGAGGCATTGGGCTCTAACTGAACCCGAGCGATTGCACTGCAGGCTACACGTTACTGAACCTGAACGATCGATCGATCCCTTGCTGTTAACAGAACCCGAGTGATTCCTTCGCTACTGCTGCTAACTGAAGCCGATCGAACACTGCTGCCACCTTCCCTGGAAGAATAGTGAGCGTAGTTGAGGGGGTTTGGATTAACAGTACCCGGTGGGGGTTGGATGAACAGGAACCCGTGGTAGTAGAGGCCGTTGCCGCTAGATGACCAGTACCTCGATCGATCGAGCCAGTGGATGACGGGACCCCGTGGAGGGCTGGATGAACATGACCCCGTGGAGGGCTGGTTGAACAGAAGCCGGTGGAGGTCTGGATGAATAGTAGCCCGTGGAGGGGTGGTTGAATAGGACCCCCGTCGGGAGGGCTGGTTGAACAGTAGCCGGTGGAGGAGCACGCGGTGGAGGCTGGATGAACAGGAGCCCGTGGATGAACAGTCACATGTGGAGGCTGGAGGAGGTCGACGGGGGATGAACAGGAGCCTGTGGAGGCTGGAGGAGGTGGATGGTGGAGATGAACAGCATCCCGTGGAGTCACATTTTGCAGTACGCCACACCCCTCCCGATGAACAGGACCCCCGTTTCAACCGTAGCGCTCCAACACAAGTCCGTTTCATCCGTTTTGCGGTACGCCACACCCCTCCTGATCAACAGGATCCCGTTTCCACTGTAGGAGGTCCGTTTCCTCCATTCTGCGGTACGCCGGACCCCTCCTAATGAACAGGATCCCGTTTCCACCATGGCTGGTCGAACACAAGGTCGTTTTGTCCGTTCTGCAGTACGCCAGGCCTCCTTTCCATCGCCTATTCTGTCCATGCCGGTTGGCTCCTGATGAATCCCACGCGTTCCGTTGCCTCCTGATGAACACGATGACGATGGCATGTACCTGGGGTAGGACAATAGACCTGATCTAAGCACCACTCCCAAGGACACTGCCCTATAGTCAAAGACATCTAAAGGACAACAAATTATACCAACTGAAGTCACCTCAAGATATAACTCACTCGACCATGGTTCCACTCGGATAACCCAGTTCTAGTCGACCAAGATATAATTATTTGACCACATCAGAAACCACTCGAATTACAGAAGATCTAAGGTCACTCTAGACGGCAATGGTCAGGCATTCACTCCGTAGTCTTAAGGGCCATTTATGTCACTTTAATGCTAACGTTACCAGTAACGTCCCCTCTTTATGTACATTGAACTCCTTGTAACGTGGGCTGGTTGGGGTCCTGGCGCACTCTATATAAGCCACCCCCCTCCACTGAGACAAGGGTTCAAACCCTTTGTAACTTCACGCATAATCCAATTGACCAGCCTCCGGGCACCGAGACGTAGGGCTGTTAACTCCTCTGGGAAGGGTCTGAACTTGTAAATCTTGTGTGCACAACTTCACCGTAGCTAGGATCTTGCCTCCTCATACCTACCCCCATTCTACCGTCTGACTTAGAACCACGACAGTTGGCGCCCACCAAGGGGCAGGTGTCTTAGCGACTTTCCGGTGAGGTTGCGATTTTTCCGAGTCCCTTCATCATGGTTTCCGGCGGAGGTTTGGCTGAGGGCCGCGAGATGCGTCTCGGCGTGCTTGTTTTCATCACCGACGACTCTGCTTGGCTTCAAGAAGCTCCCCTCAACGTCGAGGCACTCCCCGTCCACGGGGTGACGCACTTTCGCATGTGCGTTCGCGGCATCCTTCTGCGATAGCTGTCGACCCAGTATTGGTCGGCTCCCGCGGTGTCTTCGCTCCCTGCTGTTTGCTGTCACAAGCGGTCCCATCAGTCACCGCTTGAGCGGTGGGTGAAGCATATAGTGGCACGTCAGTCAGCCACCTCTCAAGTCGCGGCGATCGAGCCTGACGAATCTCTCTACGGCCTGTTTGATCTGTCGACTGGCTCCATCGAGACCCTATCCAAGTGCGACAGCAACGACCCCACAGCGGAGGTCCTGATGGTCAACACGCCATGCAGCCCGCCTGGCATGCGTCGCAACGGCGGCGATGAAGGCAATGGTGATCCATAGCGCGTTCGCGAGGAGTACAACCCCGAAACCCTCTCTTCTCAACAGAGGAAGGAACTTCATCGCTGCAATATGCAGGCGCTCCACACCCCCGTTGTCGGAGAGACCTCTGAGGCTCGGGCCTTGGAGGCAGCGCGCTTGGCTATTTTGGATGAGCGCACTCGATTGGAGAACCTGCAGCGTGCACTCGACGAGCATGCTCGGTGGCAGATCCCCGAATCCAGTCGATGGCAGCGACAGCTGTTCCCGCCCGAACCACAGGTATACAGTACTCTGATTCAAAACCTTACAACCGCAACCCACATAGCAGAATCTATTCAGCCGTCCCAATCAGAAGCTGGTAGAGGTTTGATTCAGATCAGAGCGCTGGTCTGAGCAGCAAGAGAGCAGAACATTGTAGTGTCTCAGTCGCATAACAGAATTCATAGCAGATCTGTGGTAGCTGACACAGTTCAGTCGGCTCACAGCCCAAGGTCACCTCCGCGGCGTGAGGGATGAGGGCATCACCAAGGGCAGTGCTTGGGTCGGAACCACGAGGAGAACGATCATCGGGTCAACCGTGATGATCGCCGTCGAGTACCTACGCCCCCTCCGAGGGGCGAATCATATGTGCCCCGGCATTATGATGATAGGCACCCGTACAACAAAGAGCGGACGAGGCCAGTCGACCCAAGAGAACCAAGGTTTGATGCAAGGTCAATTCTGGTGCAAGGTTTGGTGGACAGAAATCGAGCACACAGAGAAGGGCAAGACATAGATCGCCCGACTGGAAGCAGAGTGCATGTTTCTGGTCCCGAGTGTTTTAGCAGAGCCATCAGGGCTGCAAAAAACCCTCCCAACTTTAGGTTGGCAATTGGAGTCAGTAAGTTCACTTGTGAATCGAAGCCTGACACCTGGCTTGAGGACTAGCGAATGGCTGTGCAGATCGGTGGAGGAAACGATGAGGTGGCCATTAAGCACCTTCCCATGATGCTTGTAGGGTCAGCTAGAGCATGGTTGAATCGTTTGGGTCCGGGCAGTATATTCAGCTGGGAGGAGTTGGCCCGAATGTTCGTCCGAATGTTTGAGGGCATGTGCAAATGACCAGCAGGATTGACAGAATTGCAACATTGCATGAAAAAACCGAATGAAACTTTGAGGGATTACATCCAGAGGTGGACCACTTAGCATCACACTGTGGAGAATGTGTCTCAGCATCAAGCAGTTTGCGCCTTCAAGGAGGGCGTTCGGTATCAGGAGCTCAACCTGAAATTCGGTCGGACAGGAGACATGACCCTGACCAGAATGATGGAGATAGCCACTCGGTACGCAAACGGCAAAGAAGAAGACCGACTCCGCAACAGCAAGGGCAAACTAGTTGGCCAGGACACGGGAGGAGGTAATTCCAATCGAATGCAGAAGCGCAAAGCAGAACCTGCGGGTACTGGAGAAGTTGCAGTCGCAACCCAAGGAAAATCTAAAGGAAAGCCTAAAGGGCCCTGGACCCCAAAGAAGGTGAAGGATTCAGTAGGGAACGACGTGTTGGATCTGCCATGTCACATTCACATCAAGAAAGATGAAGAGGGTAATATGATTTATCCCGAACATACCACTCGACAGTGTCGAGTCCTTATACAGCAGTTCCGAGAAAAGCAACCTAGTGAGAAAGAGAAGGAATCTGACAAGGATGAGAACAAGGAAGAGGATGATGAAGGATTTCCCAATGTCAATTCCACTTTGGTGATTTTTGCCGACATTGAAAGTAAAAGTCGACCGAAAGTGATCAACGGAGAAGTAAACAAGGTTTCTCTGGCAACGACCACGTATCTAAAGTAGTCGAAGACTCCCATCACATTCGACCAGTCAGACCACCCGCCGCACGTAGCCACCCCCGGGAGGCAAGCGTTGGTGGTCGACCCGATCATTGGGACACCCGATTGAGCAAAGTCTTGATGGATGGCGGTAGTGGTTTGAACATTTTGTATGCTGAGAACCTCCGAGGGATGAGCATTCCAATGTCCAAGCTCAGCGAGAGCAACATGCGGTTCCACGGAGTTATACCTGGAAAGAAAGCCGATTCACTCGGCCAGATCACTCTTGACATGGTTTTTGGTGATTCAAAGAATTATCGTAAGGAAAAGTTGACATTTGAAGTTGTGGATTTTCACAGCGCCTATCATGCTATCCTGGGCAGAACTGCATATGCTCGTTTCATGGCTCGACCATGTTACGTGTACCTCAAACTCAAGATGCCTGGCCCTAGATGTGTGATTACAATCACTGGTAATCGGCAGCAAGCAGAAGAGTGCTTCCAAAAGGGCTCGAAGATTGCCGATGAACAAATGGCAACAATAGAAATGGAAGAATACAAGAAGACTATAGATTCGAGTGATTTGTTGAGAGCTAAGAAGCCTGCTTCAGAATCTGCATTTAAGTCGTCTGGTGAAACAAAGTCAGTTCATATTCATCCGACTGATCCGAATGCTGCTCTGACTCATATTTCAACAACACTCGACAGCAAATAGGAAGAAGGGCTCATCCAGTTCCTCCGTGAGAACTGGGACATCTTTGCATGGAAACCTTCTAACATGCCAGGTGTACCCAAGGAATTGGCTGAGCACTGTTTGCGAGTCGACCCAAAAGCAAAACCTGTCAAAGAGCATCTCCGACAGACCACCGTGGAGAAAAGAAAGGAAATTGGTGAGGAAGTGACTCGGCTTCTGGCAGCTGAGTTCATCTGAGAGATTTACCACTCCGAGTGGCTCGCCAGTGTCGTCATGGTTCCCAAGAAAGATGATTCACTCCATATGTGTATTAACTTCAAGCGTATCAATCGGGCCTGCCCGAAAGATCACTTCCCTCTCTCCGCTGCAGGATGTGAGTGACTGTCCTTTCTGGACGCATACTATGGGTACCATCAGATCTGACTGTATGGACCCGATGAAATAAAAATAGCTTCTATCACCCCATTCGGGTGCTTTTGCTATGTTACCATGCCCTTTGGTCTCAAGAATGCTGGCGCCACATTCATGTGCATGATACGGAAGTGCCTGCTCACTCAAATCAGTCGGAATGTGGAAGCATACATGGATGACATCATGGTTAAGTCGCGTAAAGGTTCCGACCTGCTGACTGACCTCGACGAAACCTTTGCCAACCTGAGAAGATATGATATCAAGCTTAACCCGTCAAAGTGTACATTCGGAGTTCCAGGTGGAAAGTTACTTGGTTTCCCGTTTCCGAACGTGGGATTGATGCTAACCCAGAGAAAGTTGGCGCAATACTCCGAATGAAAAGCCCTGTGTGCATACACGATGTTTAGAAGCTTACTGGTTGTTTGGCTGCCTTGAGTAGATTCATCTCTCGTCTCGGTGAAAAGGCATTGCTCTTTGCCGATTGATGAAAAAATCTAATAAGTTCGAGTGGACTCCTGAAGCTGACGCAGCGTTTGCAGATCTCAAAACCCTGCTTTCCACCCAGCCGGTGCTCGCTGCTCCAATCAGCAAAGAGCCTTTACTGCTTTATATTGCAGCCACTAGACAAGTTTTCAGTACAGTACTCATGGTTGCGCGGGAAGAAGAAGGTAAAGCCTATAAGGTTCAGCGCCTAGTGTATTATATTTCTGAAGTCTTAACAGGAGTTCCCTCACGAACATTGCTACTGCTGCCTCCCCGCGTCATCCTATTGTGGATTTTTCCCAAGACAACGCAATCAAGATGAGAAACATCCAAGAAGAAATTTAGGGAAAAGCCAGCGACAAATCCCAGAAGAAAGCAAAAGAGCGAAGAAAATACGGCGAATAAAGTCCCAATATAATTATACATAGGCTCATACATGAAAGATAAACAACATGACAGGTTCAACTACTCTCATACAAGCAACGAAACATCATGACTCGTACGACTACATCCGTACATCATCCGGACGACTGCGAATACTCTGAGGTAATACTGCTCTACTGGTGCTGCGGTGTCCTCCCCTGAAGTGGACTCGGATCCTGAACTGACATGGTTAACGGACACCTCCGAGTTAAAGGTAACATGACGACGCTTCCTCGAGGGCTCTCCCTCAGGGGCAGGGGCAGGATGATGCATCGGGGCTACAGGAGTGGTGAGAAGTGAAGCCCACTCGGCAGGAGTACTGAGAGGGTTCACCGTCGAGGTGCTTGAGCTACTCGGGGGAATAACCAGTGAAACAGGGGAACTAGAACTGTCTGGAATAAAGGGAGTAAATCCCAGAGAAGATGGAGTAGTGGCAGATCTAGTAGTGACCCAAGCAGCGGCTAAAGTAGTACGGACATGAGTCAGCTCTCGAGCGAGCTCATGGATCATAAGATAGCTAGTAGTGACATAACGAGCAAGGTGGCTAGAAACACTATCAGACTCCGGATCAATGATTTGGAAGCGGACACTACCATTGTCGTGCAGAGAAGGGTAGTAAGAGAAACCTGGATGTTTTTGCATTCGGATCTCGTTGTAGCGAAGCTCAACAAGGACCTCGAATGTAGCAAAATGTACAGCCTGAGAAGCAGTAGAGGCGTAACCGCTCCGAGAAGTACGAGTGTAAGAGCCGGAATCGGAACTAGTGCGCAGAGTAACCACTGTGTGATACTCATACACTGAATCAGCTAGACGCTCCCGGCACACACGATAGACTGGATCATCTCCGAGGGGGTACAGCCGATGCCACACGTTGCGAAGAAGGTGCGGTGACGTGTACGGCATCAGCTGCAACTGGCGCGAATACGGCACCGGAGCCATCTACACTCACAACCATTAGCAGGTTAGCATAAAAATATAAATCAAGTGCATGCAATGCAACAATCAGCTACATTAGCGACCGACACTCAACTAAAACTCGTATCTAACTTCCAGTTAAAACGTCGTAGACTAGCGTGGCCTACAGTCAGCGCGGTTCTAATACCAAGCGTTGTGGCACCCCGGCTCAGAGCGACCGGTTTACCCTGCATTTCCAGCCTAGAGACCATGTCTTCTGGCAACACACAACATCTTGGTACAGAAAACAACAGCTTTATTGATGCTAGCGGGTCGGAGTTTATATTACAACAGATGTCAAGGCCGAGCAGCACACATGGTGCGGCTGAACAATATGTACATTATTTAGTGAACATAATGGGGCCTCGATCATATCAACTATGCGGCAGCGGAACAACGTCGTAGCGGTAACTCCATAGCACAGGGACACCAATGTGGACACGATCTAGACTCGAGCAGCACTCCTTTCCAACGCAACTTTCCTGAAATCTGGCATGACACGCCAGGTCAGTACATTGAATGTACTTGCAAGTTCACGACAGGCATAATCATAATGACAAACAATATCATGATATTTAACCAATTAATAATGCAATAATGTTCCAAAATGTTGTGCTCATGCTCCTGGGATAAACGTCCCTCGGGACCAACTTACCAACCGTGATCGTTCTCGGATCACAAAACAAACCACCATCGTGGTATTAACCAGAGTAACATGTGATGCTTACGGCGATCACCACCACACCACCATTGTGGTCTTAACTAGAGTAACTCATGATCCTTTCGGCGATCACCACCACACCACCATCATAGTCTTAACCAAAGTAACTCGTGATCCTTTCGGCGATCACCACCACGACACATATTGGGTCTCGAACAGCTCGATGGCCTTTCCACCATCATTACCAGTGCAATGATCATAACTTAGTGTGCATGTTTATTAAACGTTGACTCATGGTGGGACCTACTATGAGTTGTCCATGACTGTGGACTCGGCTATCGATAGATTATACACTCTGTAGAGGTAGCACACTGTACCCACACCATGGAACCCATGGCCTCGCACTCCCATTCGGGTGGACCAACAGCATTCCGACAAAACCCTTTCATTGCTATGACACTCTCCCGGCCACTCCGACCCAATCCCCAACGGGCTAGTCCTGGGTGGCCCCGTGTCTACCAAAGACACACCGGCGACCGTCGTGGCAAAAACAATCCGACTCGGGGACCCGGTACCAAAATCTCAACAATGAGCACACAAGGTTATGCCTGCTTACCGGGCTAGGGTAAGCACGCCCATAACCTTCCCTAGTTGGAGGCGCCGACGAGAGACATGTCAATGGACCGAATCAAGGCCTTCCCACAAAGGCAAATGTGGTTGCACTGGGAAAATCTCGATTCAGCGGCACCATGACCCAGTCAACGATATATTCAAGTTGAGTTATATTTAGGTTCAACTTAAAATGAAAATGACTGCTGTCATAGCATGCCATGAAATGCAATACTACACAAGCATCGTATAATACGAAAATGACTGTTGTCAACCATATTCACACTAACCATAAGCATCAACAACTTATCTTACTTTCCTGGTCTCACTTTAACAATATATTTTTCAGCAAGTAACATTATTTTCTCAGGCAAGAAAATAACTTCGATTAATTCCTCATATGCATAGCAAAGATTCTACCATCATAACCTCATGAAAATCAAAATTTCTTTACCAATCAAGTTAGGTTCAAACATTCTGGAAATTATGTAAAATGGCTACACCAGCACTAAACATGATCTATTCTAGCAAATCTAACTATTTATTTATGCAAGAAAATAACTTTAAGCAATTATTCATACACATAACAACTCATTTTGTCATTACCATAATTAGATCTTAGCCTCTTTACCAACTAAACTAGTTTCAAGGTTCTGTAAATCAAGCATAATACCAGCACACACTATAACAACATATAAATAACATAATAGTTATTTAAAATTCATGGATTAATCATTCAATTCAAGCAAGAAATTCATCAATATTGAAATGGCACCATGAAAATGTTGTTGTGGCTTGCCTTGGTGCAGCTGAGGTTCACAAGCCTTCTGGTGATCCTCAAGACAAGCTTCACCCTCTGAAAATACTTTTAAACACAAAAAGAAAATATCAAGAACTCTTCTGAAAATCACCAGAAATTCTAGACAGCTCAGAATAATCTCATTTAGCTGAGCTGCAAGATTTCCTTGCAAAGAACATAATGCAAATAGTATCAATTCATTTGGACTTATGGTTGAAAAGTTATGGCTGTTTGAAGCTCTCTGGAATTGAATGAAATTTGAATTTAAATAAACATACTAGGGGGGTAACATCGAAGGCGTAAAGCCTCAGGGCACCACCACTCGTACCGCTTCGCGCGCGTACAGAGTGGCTGACTAGCGGGCCCCGCTAGTGAGGTGAGAAGGAGGGAGAAGGAAACAGGGGAAGGTCACGGCTTCGCCGGAGCTCTCGCCGGTGACGAGGGCTCCTTTGCCAAAACCAGAGGGAGGGATCAAGAGAGGGGGTTGAGGCGCACCTGCCCGTACCCGTAGCGTAGCTAGGGGCGGTCGGACGGCGTCGGAATCTTCCTCGCAAACGGAGGAAGAGGGACGGAGTCGCCGGAGATGAAGAAGACGGCGAGCAGAGGCAGCTCCAAGGGCTCCAGGGGGAAGGGATGGCTTCTCCGAAGAGAGGCGGAGGCCCTGGAAGGATCGCCCTGGCCTGGGAGGGGCTGGAGCTACTGCGTCAACCAAAGGGGCTCGCCGACGAGCTCGTGCTCGAGGGCGGCTACCCACGGCCTGCCCGGTCGTGCTACGGCTTCCTACGCGTTTGTGGGGTGTGTGGGAGTGGTGGATGGTGCTCGAGGAGGCTGGGGTCTGCTCCATTTATAGGTGAGTGGAGAGGGGGGTTCGGGCTCCACTGGTGGACACCTGTCCACGGCGCCCGGCGACGAGCAGCGTCAGTGAGAGGGGGAGAAGGCGAGGCAACTCACACGGGAACTGTGGGCGAGCGTGGACGAGCACAAGAACGAGGAGATGGCGACGAGCACAGTGCGCACTGCACTGTTGGGTTGGCCGGACCGTGCCCGTTCTCGCTGCGGCGAGCTCCAGCATCGGCGAGTGCCAGGGAGGAGTAAATGGCGTTGAGACGATGATGGTGGCGAGGTTTGGCACGCTTAGGCAAGCGGGGAAGCGAGTACGCGAGCAATAGAGGCTCGGGCGCGTCGCAGAGCGCGTCGGCTGCATGCCAGCACGCCTGGATGAACGCGGTCACCGCGTGAACTATGACCTCATGCCGACCTAAGCCCAAACTCCATGTCTGGCACGTTGTCCGTGGTAGTTTTGAATGTTACCATGCCTTGGTTTGGCTCAAGGTGCAGTAGAGAAGATTTCACACGCCAGGTAAGCTTCTGATCAGTAACTTTGAGGTGTTACTATGGTTAAATGGCTGGGAGTTGGGGGCTGTGCTTTGGAGGCTAGCCATCATCTACTAAGGTGATGATGCACAAGAAAATTCAGGCACATGGGAGCAATTAAAATGGTAGTTGCTATAGAAACCACCATTTCTGTCCAGAACAGATAATATTTTCTGTAGCAAAAATATTCCAAAAAGTGATGAAATATTTTTGCTCAGGAAGGTGCCCTAGGGTTCAAAGAATATTTGGTAATTTTCTCAGATTTTTGTGGGCCATAAAAATGAGGGTTGCTTGGGAGCTTATTGAACTAGCTAGGGTTTTAGAGAAGA
Source organism: Triticum urartu (assembly GCF_056163025.1). NCBI lineage: Eukaryota > Viridiplantae > Streptophyta > Magnoliopsida > Poales > Poaceae > Triticum > Triticum urartu. The sequence continues at coordinate 249,774,647 of NC_141878.1, read as the reverse complement.
AAATGAATATTTTTCATTTAAGAAAAATATTCCCAAGATTATTTTGAGATGGATCAGAAGGGGAATGATGATTAGAGAGGCGAATGATGCACTTGGGTGAAAGCCAAGGGTACCCAAGTGTTTAAGTCCATATGAAAAGATTCAGAAACCCCAACTTTCGAAATAAATCCAAGTGAAAATCAGGCAAATAAGAGAAGGCAAAATCAGGCTGTCACAAACCTCGCCCACTTAGAATGAATCTCGTCCTCGAGATTCGGTTGCTTGGGAAAACCTCTCTGGATAATGAGCCCTTAGGAATTCTTCCCGCTCCCAAGTTGATTCTGACTCTGTGTGATGCTCCCACTGAACCTTGTAAAATTTTCTCACTTTACTACGAGTGACCCTTTCCATCTGATCCAAAATTCTATACGGTCTTTCTTCATTGGTCAAATCATTTGCCAACTCTACCTCAGCCATAGCAGTCCTTTTCTCAGGCGGGGATATGCAACGCCTTAGTTGTGAAACATGAAACACGTTATGCACGTCTCCAATTTAGTGGGTAGTTCCAACTGATATGCAACAGTACCCACTCAGGACATAACCAGGAACGGACTAATAAACCTGGGTGCCAACTTTCCACGGGTCTGAAATCTCTTGACTCCTTTCATAGGGGTGACTCAGAGGTATACGTGTTCTCCGGGTTTAAAATTGATCTGTCTGTGCTTTGCATCATAATAACTTTTCTGTCGAGATTTGGCCAATTGCAATCTGTCTCTAATTTCCTTAACTTGCTTCTCAGCTTCCATCATGAGATTTGTTACGAAGATACGGCTATCTCTAGTTTGAGACCAATTTAATGGAGTGTGGCACTTACGGCCATATAGAGCTTCATACGGTGACATCTTTAGACTGGTCTGCAAGCTGTTGTTGTAAGAAAACTCAGTATATGGCAATCAATCTTACCATTTAGTTCCTTGGGCTAAAGCATAGGCTCGCAACATATCTTCGAGTATTTGATTTACCCGCTCTATCGGTCCATCGGTCTGAGGATGATAAGCAGTACTATATTTCAACGTTGTCCCCAAGGCTTGATGGAGACGGGACCAAAAAGTGGAGGTAAATAGGGAACTTCGGTTAGAAGTGATGGTTCGAGGTACTCCATGCAGACTGACGATTCTGGATACATATAGCTGTGCAAGTTGATCTGCTCGATATCTGGTGCTAATCGGAATGAAGTGAGCAACCTTGGTTAAGGTGTCCACTATGACCCAGATTGCATCATTTCCTCTCTGAGTCTTAGGCAATCCCGTAATGAAATCCATACAAATGTCATCCCATTTCCATTGCGAAACCAGCAGCGGTTGGAGGAGTCTGGCTGGCTTCTAATGCCCTGCCTTCACCTTGTTGCATATGTCGCAACAGGACACAAAATAGGCAATGTCTTTCTTCATTCCATCCCACCAAAATATTTTTCTAAGGTCCTCATACATTTTCGTGCCTCCCGGATGAATAGAATATGAGGATTAATGTGCTTCCGACAGGATTTTCTTCTTTAAGTCTGGCTGATTGGGTACACAAATCCGTCCACGGAATCGGAGAGTACCGAATTTGTCCTCGGAGAAATTTGGGGTCGGCCCTGCCATCGGGCTCTTGGCATGCTTCTGCAATTTGATGTAAGCTGGCTCGGCCTTGCGGAGCTCTTCCTCAAGTGTGGCGGTAATTTCCAAAATATTAGCGAGGCCAGCATCCACTATGACCAGGTTGAGCCGAGTGATCTCCTCTTGGAGTTTGAGAGGCAGGGATTTCAATATGACATTTAAGCTGACAGGCTTTCGACTGAGGGCATCGGCAACCACGTTGGCCTTTCCCGGGTGGTAATTTATTCCAAGATCATAATCCTTGACCAACTCTAGCCATCTTCATTGATGGAGATTTAAATCCGGCTGAGTAAATATGTATTTAAGGCTTTTATGATCGGTAAAATTTTGGCACCTTTTTCCAATGAGGTATTGTCTACAAATTTTTAGCGCATGAACTAGCGCAACCAATTCCAAATCATGAGTAGGATAATTTCCATCGTGGGGCCATAGCTATCGCGATGCATATGCTAATACCTTGTCGTCTTGCATAAGTACGCAACCGAGGCCTTGCCTGGAGGCGTCAGAATACACATCAAAGCTGCGATAAATGTCTGGGAGAGTCAATACAGGTGCGGTTGTCAGCCGTATCTTTAGCTCATTAAAACTTTTCTCATAGTCCTCCGTCCATTCAAACTTTGTATCCTTTTTGAGAAGCTCCGTCATGGGTTTAGCAATCTTGGAAAACCCTTTAATGAAACGATGGTAGTATCCAGCTAATCCGAGAAAACTCCGCATCTGTGTCACTTCCATGGGCGGTAACCAATCAAGCACATCTTTTACTTTGCTCCGGTCCACGGCTATACCCTCACCGGATAGTACATGTCCAAGAAACCCAACTTTCTTGAGCCAAAACTCACATTTACAGAATTTGGCGTAAAGCTGATGGTCGCGGAGTCATTGTAGCACTACTCGGAGGTGATCCTTGTGCTCGTCTTCACCCTTGGAGTAAATGAGGATGTCATCGATGAAGACTACCGCGAATTTGTCGAGGAAGTCCATGAATACTTTGTTCATCATATGCATGAAGAAAGCAGGGGCATTGGTGAGACCAAAGGACATCACTGTATATTCATAAAGACCGTACCGAGTAGTGAATGCGGTCTTAGGAATATCTTCCTTTTTAATTTTGAGCTGATGATATCCGATCCGTAAATCGATCTTAGAGAATACCTTAGCCCCACTGAGCTGATGAAACAAATCATCAATCCATGGTAGCGGATATTTATTTTTGATGGTGACCTCATTCAGCTGACGGTAATCTACGCACATGCGGAGGCTGCCATCCTTTTTGTCCACGAAAATAGCGGGTGATCCCCATGGTGAAGAGCTGGGACGAATATATCCTTTTTGGAGCAGTTCATCAAGCTATTTCTTTAGCTCCACTAATTCCGATGAAGGCATCCGGTAATACTTCTTGTATAACGGTGCAGTTCTGGTCACAAGATCTATTGCAAATTCCAGTTCTCGGTCTGGTGGCATGCCTGGTCGTTCTTCTGGAGATACATCAGGGTACTCGCTGACCACAGGAATTAATTCCAACTCAGCCAAACGTTGAAAACCAATTCTTGCTTGGATATATTCTTGCGAGCATAGAATTTGGTAGTCTGCCCATTTAGACTGGTCAAAGTGACTTCTCGTGTTGCGCAGTTTATACAAACTTGATATTGGGTCAACCAATTCATACCCAATATAATATCCAACTTGTCAGACTCAATAATTATCAGAGAGGTTGGAAAGTAGACTCCGTTGATATTGATTTCCAGATCACGATAGACCATGTTGCTCTTGATTAGAGATCCCGGGGTTTGTACTGGCATATTTTTTTCCCAAAAGTGTACAAGGAAATTGGTTTTGAGCAGCAAAACTCCGAGAAATAAAAGAATGGGAAGCCCCAGAGTCAAATAAAATTAGAGCATGTATGCCATTAACAGAAAACATACCAATGTCGACTTCGGGGTTCTCTTGTGCTTCATCGCCTGAGAGATGATGGACGTGCCCAGTAATATTTTGCTGGGTCGGGCATAACTCTATAAAGTTGACTTGTGGCCTGAATGGGGCATCCGCCTTGTTGTTCTTGGGGCACTGTTTGGCATAATGTCCGTTCTACCCACAAATGAAGCACGAATTGTTGTGCTGACGCTCCTCACGTATTGAGTTGGTCACGACATTCTTGACTAGAGTGGTGGTCTTGTTAATATTCTGTAGCCAATTGGGCTTGTATTCCACCTGAGGCTACTGCCAGGTTCGAGCCTTTTGCACTGGTTGCCCATCCTTCTTTGGCTCAAACTTACGCTTGTTGTCGTTGTTGGTAGGCCTATTATCTGATATAAGCTTGTGCTCCCGTTCAGCAATGAAAGCCTTGTTTACCAAAGTTTGGAAATTTGGGAAGTCAAACATACTGAGAGTACACCGGAGTTGCGGATTTAAGCCTCCAAGAAATCTGTCAATCTTCCTTTCTACGGTGGGCACGTCATAAAGGGAGTAACGGGCCAGGTGATTGAATTTTTGCCAATATTCACCCACAGACTGATTTCCTTGAACGAGTGCGAGAAATTCACGTTGCTTAACCTTCATAACTCCAGTAGGGATATGATGTTTTCATAACTGATCCTTAAATTTTTCCCAGGTGATTTCTTCATCAGCAGGCCACATTGCTTTTGTATTTTCCCACCATATGGCAGCAGCACCTTCAAGATAATGAGTTGCAAATGGAACTTTATCATTTTCTTCAGTACAAGCAATCTCAAGCTTTTTCTCAATGGTACGCAACCACTCGTCTGCATCCAATGGGTCAACAATCTGACTGAAATTGGCTGTCTTGGTCCTTTCAAAATCTGACAGCTTTGAGTAACGACCGTTCTGATTTCCATTCTGTCCAACCATAGCTTGCACACTTCTTAATATTTCAAGCAGATCATTGTTCCTTCTTTCCTCAAACATACACAGAATTTGCTCGGTGGAGGGCAGATTTGGCGGTGGAGGCGGTGACGGAACATACGGCTCGGGAGAATGTCCTGCCTGTCGTGCGGAACGAAGAACAACACTTCACTCACGAACGTTGCTACTACTGCCTCCCTGCATCATCCTATTGTGGATTTTTCCCAAGACAACGCAATCGAGATGAGAAACATCCAAGAATAAATTTGGGGAAAAGCCAGCGACAAATCCCAGAAGAAAGCAAAAGAGCGAAGAAAATATGGCAAATAAAGTCCCAATATAATTATACATAGGCTCATACACGAAAGATAAACAACACGACAGGTTCAACTACTCTCATACATGCAACGAGACATCATGACTCGTACGACTACATCCGTACATCATCCGAACGACTGTGAATAATCCGAGGTACTACTGCTCTGCTGGTGCTACGGTGTTCTCCCCTGAAGCGGACTCGGATCCTGAACTGACGAGGTTAACGGAAACCTCCGGGGTAAAGGTAACACGATCACGCTGCCTCGAGGGCTCTCCCTCAGGGGTAGGGGCAGGGGCAGGATGAAGCATCGGGGCTGCAGGACTGGTGAGAAGTGAAGGCCACTCAGCAGGAGTACTGAGAGGGTTCACCGCCGAGGTGCGTGAGCTACTTGGGGGAGTAACCAGTGAAACAGGGGAACTAGAACTATCTGGAATATAGGGAGTAAATCCAAGAGAAGATGGAGTAGTGGCAGATCTAGTTGTGACCAAAGCAGCGACTAAAGCAGTAAGGACACGAGTCAGCTCTCGAGCTAGCTCGTGGATCATAAGATAGCTAGGAGTGACATAACGAGCAAGGTGGCTAGCAACACTATCAGACTCCTGATCAATGATCTGGAAGCGGACACTACCATTGTCATGCAGAGAAGGGTAGTAAATGAAACCTGGATTGTTTTGCATTCGGATCTCGTTGTAGCGAAGCTCAACAAGGACCTCGAATGCAGCAAACTGAACAGCGTAAGAAGCAGTAGAGGCGTAACTGCTCCGAGAATTACGAGTGTAAGAGCCGGAATTGGAACTAGTGCGCAGAGTAACCACTTCGTGATACTCCTCCACTGAATCAGCTAGACGCTCCCGGCACACACTATAGACTGGATCGTCTCCGAGGGGGTCCAGCCGACGCCACACGTTGCGAAGAAGGTGCGGTGACGTGTACGACATCAGCTGCAACTGGCGCGAATACAACACCGGAGCCATCTACACTCACAACCATTAGCAGGTTCGCATAAAAATATAAATCAAGTGCATGCAATGGAACAATCAGCTACATTAGCTACCGACACTCAACTAAAACTCGTATCTAACGTCCAATTAACATGTCGTAGTCTAGCGTGGCCTACAGTCAGCGCGGCTCTGATACCAAGCGTTGTGGCACCCCGGCTCAGAGCGACCGGTTTACCCTGCATTGCCAGCTCAGAGACCATGTCTTCTGGCAACACACAACATCTTGGTACAGAAAACAACCGCTTTATTGATGCTAGCGGGTTGGAGTTTATATTACAACAGATGTCGAGGCCGAGCAGCACACACGGTGCGGCTGAACAATATGTACATTATTTAGTGAACATAATGGGGCCTCGATCATATAAACTATGCGGCAGCGGAACAACGTCGTAGCGGTAACTCCATAGCACAGGGACACCAATGTGGACACGATCTAGACTCGAGCAGCGTTCCTTTCCAACGCGACTTTCCTGAAATCTGGCATGACACGCCAGGTCAGTACATTGAATGTACTTGCAAGCTCAAAACAGGCATAATCATAATAACAAACAACATCATGATATTTAAGCAATTAATAATGCAATAATGTTCCAAAATGTTGTGCTCATGCTCTTGGGATAAACGTCCCTCGGGACCAACTTACCAACCGTGATCTTTCTCAGATCACAAAACAAACCACCATCGTGGTCTTAACCAGAGTAACTTGTGATCCTTACAGCGATCACCACCACACCATCATCGTGGTCTTAACCAGAGTAACTCGTGATCCTTTCGGCGATCACCACCACACCACCATCGTGGTCTTAACCGAAGTAACTCGTGATCCTTTCGGTGATCACCACCACGACCCATATTGGATCTCGAACAGCTCGATGGCCTTTCCTCCATCATCATTAGTGCAATGATCATAACTTAGTGTGCATGTTTATTAAACATTGTCCGTGACGGTGGACTCGGTTATCGATAGATTATACACTCTGCAGAGATAGCACACTGTGCCCACACCACGGAACCCATGGCTTCGCAGTCCCATTCGGGTGGACCTACAGCATTCTGACAAAACCCTTCCATTGCCATGATACTCTCCCGGCCACTCCGACCCAATCCCCAACGGGCTAGTCCTGGGTGGCCGCGTGTCTACCAAATACACGCCGACCACCGTCATGGCCAAAACAATCCCACTGGGTGACCCGGTAGCAAAATCTCAACAATGGGCACACAAGGTTATGCCTGCTTACCGGGCCAGGGTAAGCATGCCCATAACCTTCCCTAGCTGGAGGCACCGACTAGAGACATGTCAATGGACTGAATCAAGGCCTTCCCACAAAGGCAAATGTGGTTGCACTGGGAAAATCTCGATTCAGCGGACATAGCATGCCGTGAAATGAAAATGGCCGGTGACATAGCAAGCCATGAAATGCAATACTACACATGCATCATATAATACGAAAATGACTGTTGTCAACCATATTCACACTAAGCATAAGCATCAACAACTTATATTACTTTCCTGGTCTCACTTTAGCAATATATTTTTCAGCAAGTAACATTACTTTCTCATGCAAGAAAATAACTTTGATTAATTCCTCATATGCATAGCAAAGATTCTACCATCATCACCTCAAGAAAATCCTAATTTGTTTACCAATCAAGTTAGGTTCAAACATTTTGGAAATTAAGTAAAATGGCTACACCAGCACTAAACATGATATATTCTAGAAAATTTAACTATTTATTTATTTCAGAAAATAACTTTAAGCAATTATTCATACACATACAAACTCATTTTATCATTACCATAATTAGATCTTAGCCTCTTTACCAACTAAACTAGTTTCAAGATTCTGTAAATCAAGCATAATACCAGCGCACACTTTAACATCATATAAATAACATAATAGTTATTTAAAACGCATGGATTAATCATTCAATCCAAGCAAGAAATTCATCAATATTGAAATGGCACCATGAAAATGTTGCTATCGCTTGCCTTAGTGCAGATGCGGTTCACAAGCCTTCTGGTGATCCTCAAGACAAGCCTCACCCTCTCAAAATAATTTGAAACACAAGAAGAAAATATCAAGAGCTCTTCTGAAAATCACCAGCAATTCTAGACAGCTCAGAAAAATCACATTTTTTGTGAGCTGCTAGATTTCCTTGCAAAGAACATAATGCAAAAAGAATCAATTCATTTGGACTTATAGTTGAAAAGTTATGGCTGTTTGAAGCTCTATGAAATTAACTGAAACTTGAATTTAAATAAACAGACTAGGGGGGTGACGTCGAAGGCGTAAAGCCTGAGGGCGCCACCACTCGTAGCGCTTCACGCGCGTACAGAGTGGCTGACTAGCGGGCCCCGCTAGTCAGGTGAGAAGGAGGGGAGAAAGAAACAGGGGAAGGTCGCGGCTTTGCCGGAGCTCTCGCCGGCGACGAGGGCTCCTTGGCCAAAACCAGAGGGAGGGATCGAGAGAGGGGGTTGAGGCGCACCTGCCCGTACCCGTAGCGTAGCTAGGGGCGGTCGGACAGCGTCGGAATCTTCCTCGCAAACAGAGGCAGAGGCGGAGGCCCTGTAAGGATCGCCCTGGCATGGAGGGGCGTGAGCTACTACGGCGACCAGAGGGGATCGCCAGCGAGCTCGAGGTCGAGGGCGGCGTCCCGCGGCCTGCCCGGCCGGGCTACGGCTTCCTACACGTTTGTGGGGTGTGTGGGAGTGGTGGATGGTGCTCGAGGAGTCGGGGGCGGCTCCATTTATAGGCGAGCGGAGAGGGGGTTTCGGGCTCCGCCGGTGGACACCTTTCCACAGCGCCCAGCGACGAGCGGCATCATTGAGAGGGGGAGAAGGCAACGCAGCTCACGCGGGAACTGTGGGCGAGCGGGGACGAGCACAGGAACGAGGAGATGGCGATGATCACAGTGCGCACTGCACTGTTGGGTTGGCCGGACCGTGCCAGTGCTCGCTGCGGCGAGCTTTGGGATCGGCGAGCGCCAAGAAGGAGTAAATGGCGTTGAGACGATGATGGTGGTGAGGTTTGGCACGGTTAGGCAGGTGGGGAAGCGAGCACGCGAGCAATAGAGGCTCGGGCGAGTCGCAGAGCGCGTCGGCTGCATGCCAGCACGCCTGGACGAACGCGGTCACCGCGTGAACTATGACCTCATGCCGACCTAAGCCCAAACTCCATGTCTGGCATGTTGTTCGTGGTAGTTTTGAATGTTACCATGCCTTGGTTTGGCTCCAGGTGCAGTAGAGAAGATTTCACACGCCAGGTAAGCTTCTGATCAGTAACTTTGAGGTGTTACTGAGGTTAAAGGTTTCCATAAAAGACTGGAAGTCAAGTATCTTGGTGTTGGCAACCTTGATCGCTGCGAACTTCTCTTCTTTGGCCTCCTTGCAATGGACGCGAACAAGAGACAGAGCTACATCAGCACCGCATCGAGCAGACGACTTTTTCCATTCCTGCACTCGACCAGGGATCTCATTGAGTCAAGTCATCAAGGACTCGAGGTAATTTTGGAGCGTCTCCTTTGGCCAAAGCGCTGTGTCAATCCACGACACCGCAACCTTTAGTCGAGCGAGGTAGTCTATGACGCTGGCAAGACGTGATTCGAGTCGGAGCACGTTCATGGCAGCTTCATCCTTGACAGGAGAGTTGACGGGGTCCAAGCTTGTCTCGATTCGCCCAGTTTCCTCCTCAAAGTTTTGACAGAATTATACAACAATAAAGAACTAGTTAGTCGATGGCTTTATGGTGAATCGACGATAACGAAACAGTCGGACAATGAAAAGTACCTTCAAGCATAAGGAATAACTTCTTGGCGAGCCCCTCCAGATAATCCTCCAGGTCATTTCTCTTCCAAGAAATGTCTTCAATTTTGTCGTTCAAGGATACTTTATCCTTCTTCAGATGGGTCACTTCTCTATTAGCCTCAGCAAGAGATGTCTTCAGCTTGGCGTTGTCTTCCTCTAGCGCCCCGACTGAAGCAAGCTTATTGTCGGTGAGTGTTGTTTTTCCTGAGCTTCCTTCTCTGCTGCGGCGAGTTCAAGGTCCTTTTGTGCCAGAGCCTGCCTCATTTTCTCCGAAATTATATATATATATATATATATATATATATATATATATATATATATATATAACACTCGGTTCAGAGAGAAGAATGAGGAGATGACTTGAGAGACAATCCAGTCACACAGTCGACAATTTGTTACCTTCCATGCCAGATGCTTCGTCTTTGGCCTTCTGCAAGTTCTGCTTGGCCAACTCTGAGTCAAGGTTGAGTTGTCTCTGCTTCCCCTCGAATTCAGCAAATTTGGAGATGAGCTCACAGGATTTCTGAAGTCAGCAAAAAGATGCGTCAATGGACAGAATCAAAGATTATTCGCTTCCGAGTGAAAAGAATTCTAAGACTACTACAGAATCAAACATTCAACAGTAGTCTCGGGGACTACACCCAGTGGGTGCACTTAGCATGCCCCCACTAGTCCAGGTTCCACTCAATATGGTCCGCCCAGATCGAGTAAAAAAAGAGAGAGGACACAATTATTCTCAGACCCCAACCGACTACCCGTAGTCGACCGCGGTCTCAGGGACTACACCGAATGGGTGCACTTAGCGTGCCCCCACTGGTACAGGTTCCACTCGACATGGTCCGCCCATATCGAGTGGAAGAACCGAAGAACAAGATATTTTTATCAAGACCCCCGCCAAATCACACATTCGATGGTGGCCTTGGGGACTACACCAAGTGGGTGCACTCCGCGTGCCCCCACTAGTCCAAAGTTACAATCGACATAACCTGGTCGACTCAACTTCAAAAACTACTCATCATAAATTGAAACACCCAGTGGGCGTATAGATGCGAAGAACAGACTGACAAATGGATGCACAATGAAAAGTTTTCGGGTAGCATATCCTAACAAAACAAGCGTCAAGATAGGAGATCAGTCGGAAACCAACTAACTTGGACATTGTCTCGGAGGGCTGCACTGCCATCATAGGCATCTTGGTTGGTCTCGTGCACTGTCTTCATCCGCTCCATCATCAGGCCTGCTTGGCGTATAGCTTCCGTAGCAGCGCTTGCCTGGTCCCCCGGAACATGATGGGCGACGAACATCGGAGACGTGGCTCTAGTCACGGCAGCTTGAGGATCCGAGGCGTGGTGTTGGACAGATGAAGCAGGGACTTGCATAGTCGGTGATGAAGGGTGTTCACTCGCACTGAACAACAAATGTAACAAAATCCCGGTTCACGTCTCCGGACTGCTGAATCACTGGTTCCGTCACCGGCGTCGACTAGGACGTCTTGCCAGCTGGTGCCTTCCTGCTCGAAGTCCTGCCCCTCCTTCCCATGGCTCTCTATGGCACATCTTCATCGTCATCTGGAAGTTCAATGACATTGGGTGGAGCTGCAAAGCAATCGATTATAGAAGTTCAGTCGACTGTCAAAATGGATGATAAAGTAAAGACAAAATGACAAAATTTATACCCGCGTGGGAGGTGACTGCGTATTCCATCTCCTCGCCAGCATCATCTTGGTACATAGAAGTCCCAGAAGCAGCACTACAAATTTCAGAATTCACTCGGTTAAAACGAGAAAGTGAATCGACCAATGATTGGGTCATGCTAAAACCAAGAGGTCGAGCTCAGTGATTACCCAGAAGCGATAGGGACATCCACTTTAATCTTGGGCAAGGCCTTTCGGGGGTTTGGCAGCACGACTTTGACTTGCTTCGGAGCTTTTTCAGTTGGCACAGGAGAAGATGTCCCAGTGCACTTGGAGGTTTGTTCAGTCGGTGGAGTCGCTTTGCCACGGACACTAGCTGGGTCCTGCCTCTGCTTGGAGCGTCTTTCCTTGTGAGAAGGGGAGTCGACCTCCTCTCCACTGCTCAAGTCCTCAGTCTCCTCATATCCTCTTCCGTCAGAATGCCAGTCGCCATTATCGCCCCCGCTTGCCTATCCCTCCTCCTCCTGCTCTCCGTTCGGCATCGAATACATCTCACTGTAAATCTGCAAGACACGGGGTCGAGTGTGTCGAATCACGGGTTCCAGCAAAACCCTTAAGGTTTGAACTCTGGGGTGCGTGCGAAGACCTCCCCCCCTATCGATCTGCGTCCTAACTTAGCCTAGATCTCACGAACTAACTCGACGAACTCGCAGCACAAAGGACACAAGATTTATATTGGTTCGGGCCACCGTTGTGGTGTAATACCCTACTCCAGTGTGGTAGTGGTGGATTACCTCTTGGGCTGAGGATGAACAGTACAAGGGGAAGAACAGCCTCCTCAGGTTGAGGTGTTCTTGTGCTTGGTGCACTTGTGTGGCTGAGGATGACCTTGATGATCTCTCCCCTTGCCTATGGTCGTGGCTAGTCCTATTTATCGAGGCCCTGGTCCTCTCCCCAAATATTGAGCGGGAAGGGAGCCAACAACGACCAATTTGAAAGAGGATAGCTAGTAGAAGCTATCCTGACAAAAGGTGGTCTTCGCCTGCCAAAGGTTCTGGTGGTCACGCCGTCCTGGGCTCCATGGTGACCTCCGTCTTGCCGTCCTTCTGGTCTTGGTCTCATTGCACCAATATGGAAACCTTTGCTTGATGCCTTGGTACTCCGCACCTGTGCTTGCCCCCCTTAGCACCAAAGGGGAAACAAGGACACTGCACACGCTGGCGCCCGCCTGTTCTCAATCGTCACGGCTTATGTCACGGAAACCTCACGAGGTTTTCCCAACCTTGAACTCTCCGCCCCTCATGAGCCGGCCTGATGAGGCTGCTTTTGAGGAGGTCTTGTGTCGTCCGCCTCACGAGGCTTGGCCCCTAGCAAGTGTCTGGATTCCTTGTTGATGAAGATGGGTCGTACAGGCCTGCCAGCAAAGCCACGCCGTGGGCCATAGGCAGGCAAGTATGGGGACCCTCGTTCCCAGAACACCGACGGTAGCCCCTGGGCCCAAGGAGCGCTCAGGCTTGGCTTCGAGGCGAAGCCAAGGGTCAAGTGCGGAGCGCCGTGGGCCCTAATAGCCTGCGGCCTCGGTCGATGCGTGGCGGTTGATTGGACGTGGGCATCTCCGCTTCCCCATGCTGCCTCGGCAACTGCCCGATGTGGCAAGTCCCTGCGACATGCAAGGAAAACCATCATTACCTGTGATCATGGGGGGCGCTGGTTGGCCTCCTCCTGGTATAAATGGGAGGGGGCGAAGCCCCCGTCGCCCATCTTTCCTATGCCTCTCCTGCTTCTTCTTCTTCCTAGCTCCACTTGCTTGTGTAGACATGGCGCCGATCCGGAGGTTCTCGGCCGCAGAGAAAGGCAAGGCTCCTCTCAACGTGCCCGAGCTGCTCCCGCCGAAGAAAAGGATGTATCATCGGCGCGAGGTGGTCGTGAGGCCGGTGGTGTCAAGGCCTTGGTATGAGAGGCCGCCTCCTGGGTACCTCCTGCCCTTGTACGCTCACCATGACGATTCCAGAGGGAGGAGCGGTGAGCGGCGCCGCCCGCGCCAGGGCCATGGTCGCCGTGCCGCGGAGGCACACGCCGTCGCCCCAGGGGTCCATGATGCGGAGTCTTCGCGCGAGTTCGTGCTGTGGGCGGCGATGCCCCCGAGCACCTGGATATGCCTCCCGCCGTTCTTTGCCGCCGAGATGCCGCCGAGGGGCCTTCGCAAACTTTGGCTGCAGCATGCCGACTGCAACGCCCCAGCGACTGGAGCGGAGGTTGGAATTGTTGCCTCTGGGAAGATCTTCATGACCCGAGGCTGGGGTGAGATTGCCCGAGTTTGCCACCTCCATCCTGTTCTTCAAGGTCCTCGACGAGGAAGGCCACCGCCTGGAGTGCTGCCCTGAAGGAGGTCACCAGGGCGACGTTGCAGCGGCCGCAGGGCCCGCCACTAGTCTCGGTTGCAGCTCCTCCAGCAACAACGGCGACTCCTGGTGGTCTAGCAACTCTCCTGAGCTCTTGGAGTCTCCGGAGACGAGCGATGACAGTTACGTGCCCTGAGCTCCCGCCGAGCCCGGAGCAGGGCCGCGGCGTCCAGCCGCCGTCGCCGCTGATCTGGATGGGGTTGGCACCGTCCTCACGTGGCCCACTTTTGATGATGGCATCGGCGACACCTGGTGCGCGTAGATAGAACCCCTAGGAATTCCTCCCCTTTGTTCCCTGCGAGTAATCATGAAACGGGCCCCGTGGGGGTGTGTAAAGCATTTGTAATGTCTTTCGTCAATATAGCCCCCGTTATGAAGATTTGTGTGCACATATCCTGCCAAGGCTTGGCCTCCCCTTTCCAATCCTGCGGTAGCTTGGTGCTCTACGCTGACATGTCCCGGTCCCCAGGCGGGCTGCAGCCGTTGCTGGTATGCCAGGTCGCGTGCCGTGGTCAAGGCAAGGAGGTGAGCGGCCTGAGGTACAGTAAGAGCTCCTGAGGCGCGATGCTCAGGAGGCCCCCCTTAGCGCACAAGCAGCTATCTTTGAACAGGAAAGGAAGAAAACATTGCCGCGGCAGGGCAGCGAAGGGAGTGAGCGAGGGTCTCATGCCGCAAGCGACTGGTGGATCCAGAGCAAGAACTTATCTTTGGTTGTCTGGGGTCTGCTCCTTGGGTCGTGCCGGACTCGCTCGCCGGTCACTTTAGTGTGGCTAGGTCTAGCCCGTGCGGGCCTCCCCCTCCCCTACATGTCCTTCTCGGTGCTCTACATCCTCATGTCCCGGCCCTCGAGCGAGCTCAGCCGCCGCTAGTATGCCAGGTCGCGTGCCGTGGTCAAGGCCAGGGGGTGAGGTCTAGAGAGCCAGTGAGAGCTCCTGAGGTGCGATGCTCAGGAGCCCCCCTTTTAATGCGCAAGCGAATCGCATGAGGAGAGAGAGAGAGAGAATACGTGGTACCGCCTGTTGTGGCCCTCATGACGTTCCTGCAAGCTAGCACAAGGAAGGGCACCGGTCGCCGTGGCGATTGCTGGTTTGCTTCTGGTGCGTGAGTGGGGACTCCCTACTGCGTAGAGCCCCTGGTGCGTGTACAGCCCCGCCCTGACACGTGGCTTGCACGACAGGGCTAGACGACGTGTATCTGGGCACTCGTGAGCCAGCTCGGGACTCACAAGGCCCTACCCAAGGAGGGTTGCGCCTGGTCTTGGTTCTTGTTTGCTGTCCTGGTCCTGCGAAATGGTTAGACAACGCGAAGGGTCATGAAGAAAGTCAGCCGACGCACGGCTCCCACGGTGGGTGACAATCAAGCATGCGATAGTCATAGATAGATTAAGCATGGAAAGCAACCTAGCTCAGGTAAGTGCAGGGAAGATGCATGCCACCGGGTCCGGCCCGAGCGGCTTGGGGATGATGCAGCCCGAGGGGTGCCCCCAATAGGGTAAGCTGAAGACATAAAAGGAAAGATACATGCCACAGGGATGGACCCACGCGGCCTGGGAATGATGCAGCCCTGGGGGCGCTCCCAAGTGAATGAACCTTGGAAAATGTCACCTGGTCCTGTTGATGAAGGAGAGTTGGGGTAGCTGAAGGCGTGCGGTGAAGGGTTGCCCCTCATGAGCCACTTGGGCCTTGAGGCTCGGGACGCCCTTGGGGCACAGGGGGTTCCTCGAGGACCGTCTTAATCTCTGTCAGCACCGCGTGGTGCCTGGCCTCCTGAGCCACCAGGATGCTCCGCATGTTGCGATGATATGCGGTCGCCACGCTCGGCAGACCGAAGGGCATGTGAACGTAACTGTGGGGTGGGCCCTCACATCGTCCCACACGCAAAGGCTAGAGAAGCTCCTGTGAGGCGGCCCGATTGAGCCCTGGAACGTCGATGCAGATGCGCAGCCTGGCATCCTCGCCTGGATGGGGAGCTGCGCCTGGTGAGCGGCGGTTGCCATGCATGGCCCTCGCGTCTTGCAGCTCCTGAATGGTCTTGGCGATGAACTCCTGATTGGGGGGCACTCCTTGCCCTGTGTCCTCCTGAGGGAAACGTGTCGCGAAGCACGCCTCCAAGTGGTGCCCAAGGCGTGCAGCAAAGTCTGAGGCCCTCCAGAAGAGAGCCCCGAGCCCTTCCCGAGAGGGGCGCTGGGCACGGCTCTCTATGCGATTGAGGGAGGCGCCCCAAGTGCGAACGCCGATCCTGACGAGGTGCCGCTTGCCTGAGGACCTGCGTGACGCTGCTGCTTCTTCTTCTTGGGGGTGGCCTCAGGAGGGCACTAGCCCTGGCTGTCGGGGTCATCAATTGCTGCAGCTTGGAAGGCACGCTCGAGGGAGCACACTGCGTCTCTTTCTTCGCACGGGACTGTGATGATTCCGCTGCCATGATGGGTCAACGCCATGAACTTGGCCAAGGATGGATACCATAGGATGGCGTTGTATGGCAGGTGGATGTAGGCGACGTGGAAGTCGATGAGTTTGGTGCGGTAGTTGTTGCGTTCTCCGAAGGTAACGGGGAGGCGGTCCTGCCCGATCAGGGTAGTAGAGCTGTTGGTCACTCCTGAGAAAGGCTTGGTAGGCTGAAGCTGATCATATGGCACTTAGAGGTTGTCGAATGTGTTGACAGACAGGACATTAAGCCCTGCGCCGCCGTCGATGAGAGTCTTGGTAACTTGCACGTTGCTGATGACTAGTGAACAAAGCATTGGGAGGACGCCAGCAGTGGCCGCGCACTTGAGCTGATCTGCCGAACTAAATGTGATGGGGCACCTAGACCATCTGAGTGGGCGTGTGGCCTCGAGTTTGGGGAGAACTGCATTCACTTCACGGGCAAACTGTTTGAAGATACGCTGCGAGACTGGGGCTTGAGCTCCGCCCAAGATGCAAGCGACAGCGCGTGGCTGCGGGAAGCCCCCAGCCCCCTCGTCTTGATGGTGGTCGCCATTCCTTCTGGGTGGTGGCGGTAGTGGAGGAAGGCCTGCGTTGCCTTGAGGACGAGCCTCACGAGGCTGGTCCCTCCAGGAGCCCTCGCGAGGCTGATCCTACCAGCGGTCCTCATGAGGCTGATCGTGCCACTCCTGGCGTGGGCCACGGTCGTCCCAGCGTCTGTCACCACGTCCTCCTCCTCGGCCGTAGCCCCAGTCGCTGCGCTCGGGGCGTCGACCGAAGCGTCCTTCTCGAATGGCTCTGAGCTCTTGACATTCGCTGGTGTTGTGGGTATGCAGGTTGTGGAAGGCGCATAATGGTCTTGGTCTTTTTCTCCTCTGGGTCTGCAGTAGGGAGCTCGAGGAATGAGAGGCGCCCCTCCTCAGCTCTTGCACACTTAGTTGCGATGTTGAACAACTCTAGGGTCGTGCACATCTCTTCGTGGATGGCAAGCTCCTCCTTCATCTTGACATCGTGGACACCGTCAGAGAACGCTGAGAAGATGGCCTCGTCAGTCACATTGGGGATTTTGATGTGCGCGCTGTTGAAGAGCTGAATGTACTTCTATAGGGTCTCTCCTGGTTGTTTCTTGATGTGTTGCAGGTCACCCGTGACCGGGGGGCGGTCGCGAGTGCCCTGGAAGTTGGCGATGAAGCAGTTGCGCATTTCGTCCTAGGAGGAAATTGAGCCTGGAGGCAGGTTCAGGAGCCAGGAGCAGGGACCATCCTTGAGAGCCATGGAAAACTAGTTCGCCATGACTTTATCGTTGCCGTTGGCCGCCTCGATGCTTAGCTCGTAGAGCTGCAGGAACTCTGCGGGGTCGGGGGTGCCGTCGTAGCGAGGAGGCAGATCTGGCTTGAACTTGCCCGGCCAGGCGACGCTACGCAGCTCGCGGGTGAAGGTGCGGCATCTGGACATGGTCACCGGGGCCCAACTTGGAGGTGGAGCTTGGCCTTGGCGCCTGCAGGCCACTACAGCCAGCGGTGCGGGGCCTTTCCGCAGCAAACGATCCTAGCGCGGCGGAGCGAGGAGTGGCGGAGCGTTCACCTGCGGTCGAGGGACTTCTTGACCGCTTCTTTCTTCACGCGCGGGCGCCGGACGCGGTGGGTCGCGCCGCGGAGCCGCGTGCCTTGGCGCTAGGGTGCCATCTTGGGGCAGAGGTGGTGGAGGTGCTTCATGAGCGACGGCGCACGAGGCTGGCGGAGGGCGAGGCAGAGAGTGGGATGGCGCAGGGGAGCCCCCTGTGGCGCAGACAAGCTCGGCAATGCGGTCAATCCAGTCCTCGTAGAGGTCGTCGACCCGGCGGTAGCGCAGGAGCTCGTGCGCCATGAGGAGCGCGGCCCGTGTGTCCGTGGGAACGCAACGAGCGTGAGAGGACGAACTAGCGGGAGTCAGTGATGGAGTGGCGGTGCGGTCGTCCTGCCGCACCGAGGGGTGCAGCGAGGATGCTTGCTGCTCGTTCCCCGCCCGGCCGGTGGCGGCGTTGGCGGCAGGCGACGGAGAGCGATGGGGTGGCCCACCGACAGGGGCCGTCTGAGCAACGTGGGTGGTGAGGGCAGCCCGACACTCGTCACAGGCATGACGCGTCTCCACCATGGAGACGATGAACCGACGCGACACAAAGCGACGGAAGGGAAGCTTCGGTGCACCCCTACCTGGCGCGCCATATGTCGGATCATGGGTTCCGGCAAAACCCTTAAAGTTCGAACTCTGGGGTGTGCGTGGAGACCTCCCCCCTATCGATCCGCGTCCTAACTTAGCATAGATCTCATGAACTAACTCGTCAAACTCACAACACAAATGACACAAGATTTATACTGGTTCGAGCCACCATTGTGGTGTAATACCCTACACTAGTGTGGTGGTGGTGGATTGCCTATTGGGCTAAGGATGAACAGTACAAGGGGAAGAACAACCTCCTTAGGTTGAGGTGTTCTTGTGCTTGGTACACTTGTGTGGCTGAGGATGACCTTGATGATCTCTCCCCTCGCCTATGGTGGTGGCTAGTCCAATTTATAGAGGCCCTGGTCCTCTCCCCAAATATTGAGTGGGAAGGGAGCCAACAACGGCCAATTTGAAAGGGGACACCTAGTACAAGCTATCCTGATAAAAGGTGGTCTTCGCCTGGCAAAGGTTCTGGTGGTGACGCCGTCCTGGGCTCCATGGTGACCTCCGTCTTGCCGTCCTTCTGGTCTTGGTCTCGTTGCACCAATATGGAAACCTTTGCTTGATGCCCTGGTACTCCGTGCCTACGCTTGACCCCCTTAGCATCAAAGGGGAAACAAGGATGCGGCACACGCTGGCGCCCACCTGGCACCCGCCTGGTCTCGATTGTCATGGCTTACATCACGGAAACCTCACGAGGTTTGCACAACCTTGAACTCTCCGCCCCTCACGAGCCGTCCTGATGAGGCTGCTTCTGAGGTGGTCTCGTGTCGTCCGCCTCGCGAGGCTTGGCCCTTCACGAGGGTCTTGATTCCTTGTTGATGAAGATGGGTCATACATGCCTGCTAGCAAAGCCACACCGTGGGCTGCAGGCAGGCAAGTCTGGGGACCCCCGTTCCCAGAACGCCGACAGAGTGGATATCAATCAGTTTCAAGAACAGATACATATCAGAGAAAAAGACACTCGGAAGAAAAGAACCAGACCTTGTCGGGATCAGTGGTGTTGTCTAGTGGAGGAAACCTCCTAGACCCCCGGGGTTGTCTTTGTTGCCAGTAATACCTTGCAGCCACTGCACCGCTGTCCCCTCATTGACTTCCTCAGGGCGGATCTGAGTGCTATCTTCAACACCCGAGAACATCCACAGTGGATGATCATGGGCTTGGAGTGGCTGGATGCGTCGACTGAGAAACACTTCTAACTAATCCATGCCAGTCACACCATCGCGGACAAGTTGGAGAACTCGCTCAGCCCACATATTCACCTCCTCCTTTTCAGCCGGAGTCACTCTTGTCGGCATTTTGGGAACGGGGGTCCTCAGACTTGCCTACCTCCGGTCCATGGCGTGGCTAAGCTAGCAGGCCCGTACGACCCATCTTCATCGACAAGGCATTCAAGACCCTCGCGAGGGGCCAAGCCTCGCGAGGCGGACGATGCAAGACCTCCTGAGGAGCGGCCTCGCTAAGCAGGCTCACGTGGGGCAGAGAAATCAAGGCAAGGCAAATCTCGCGAGGTCCTCATGACGTGAGCCATGACGATCGAGACCAGGCGGGTTCCAGCATGTGCAGTGTCCTTGCTTCCTCTTTGGTGCCAAGGGGGCAAGCGCAGGCGCGGAGTACCGAGGCATCAATTAAAGGTTTCTATATCAGTGCAATGAGACCAAGACTAGCAGGACGGCAAGATGGAGGTCACCATGGAGCCGAAGACGACGTCACCACCAGAGCCTTTTGCAGGCGAAGACACCTTTTGTCAGGATAAGCTGTACTAGCTGTTCCCTTTCAAATTGGCCGTTGCTGGCTCCCTTCGCGCTCAACATTTGGGGAGAGGACCAGGGCCTATATAAGTAGAACTAGCCATCACAGTGGAAAGGACGATCGGATCGAGGACAGATCGAGAGGCATCTCACCCACACAAGTTCACCAAGCACAAGAACACCTCAACCTCAGGAGGCTGTTCTTCCCCTTGTACTATTCATCATCAGCCCAAGAGGCAATCCACCACCACCACACTGGAGTACGGTATTACACCACAACGGTGGTCCGAACTAGTATAAATCTTGTGCCTTTCTGTGTTGTGATTTCGTCGAGTTTCTCCACGAGATCTTAGAGAGCTAGGGCGTGGATCTATAGGGAGAAAACCTTCGCGCGCACCCCAGTGTTCGAACCATAAGGGTTTTGCCGGAACCCGTGATCCGATATTTGGCACGCTAGGTAGGGGTGCGCCAGAGTCTCTTCTCTGCCAATCGACCCGCCGACGCTCCGCTACCACGATGTCCGGCGACCCAAGGGCCGACTCCGACCGCTGGGCAACCTGGCCAGCCCGGGCGGCGCCACCTGCCCATGAAGACCTCAACCCCGCACTCCAGGCACCACGAGCGCCACCTAATGCTGCTGGGCGCGGGCGGCGCGGCCAAGCGTCGTCCACCCTCACTCCACGACAAGCGCGAGCTCCTGCAAGGGCCGCAAGCCACGCCGCAGCAATGGCTCCACACGCCCGGCAGGAGCGGGTGAACACGCGGGCCGTGCTCACGGTGGCACAGGAGTTGCTGAAGTGCCGGCTAATGGAGAGCGGCCGCGACACACTGCTGGAACGTGTCGCCGAGCTCCTGGATGTGGCGGCGTCGGGAGCACCACCTTTCTTCTATCTGCTTCCTTCCCAAGCGGCTGCTGGAGCGTGGTGGCTTCATCGACACCAGGACGACCGGCAGCGCCATGGGCCCCGTTTCCCACACGCCTCCTCTGATGAGCATGGGCACAAGCATGCCCCACAAGGCCCCAGCGAGGCGTCGCACTATCATCCTCAGGACGCCGCACTGGGTCGGGCGACATGGAGTGTGGGGCACTACGGTGAGGTGTTTGGGGTGGCAGCCCCGGAAGCCTATGTGGCCCGCATGATGGACTAGGGGTACACGCCGGAAGACGACCCTGGATCATTTCTCGGGCCAGGTTGGGAGGAGGCATTAGGAGCTGAAGCCTTCCAGGAGCCGTCGGATAACCCCGCCAACCACGCCGTCGACAACAGATACATGGTACCACTAATCCCTCAGGAGCAAGCTTACGCTTTCCATGAGTCACAGATGAACCAGGCCACGGCGCCGAATGATGGTTCCGGGATGGCGATGCCCGCACCGACAGGAGAGACCCGCTGGGGGCTGCATGGAAGGGGCCAGGAGCAAGGCCCCACCCCGCACTGCACGGAGCAAGGAAACGTTTGGAGGTAGGACCTCTGCCGGGGTGACGTCTCCTCTGCCCTCTTTGGGCCGTCCTGGTTTTCGGTCATCCCAGCGGTGGTAGGGGGTGGCGCAAGGCGGGGCCCTAGCCTGGCGATATGAAGCAAGGCCGGTATCTGTGAAGAAGGTCCAGTGCCTGTGAAGATCACCGCCCGTGAAACTCTCATGTAATAATGAGTGGGGCTGTACACGCCTCGGACTCTCCAAAGAGCCGCCCTCGGGCCTCAGGGGCTCCCTCCCACGCCAGTGGCAGCACCTAGCTCCGCGCTGGTGAGAAGACGTCGAAGACTAGACTAGGAGCCGGACGCGGCCATTTGCTTTGAATCTCTTTTCTGTAACCCTGCCTTCTGGATTTGGATTAAAGTTGAAGTTGAATTTTCATTTGATGCGCGCGGGGGATGCCTTTTCTCGTTCGAGCCATTTCTCGCGGTCTAGTTCTTGCCTTATTTCGGAGCTCGCGCCAGTCGCTCCCCCCTCGCGGGCCCCTCGTGAGCCTGGCTGGGCATAAAGCGCACGATCCACACGCATGCTGAGCCGTGGTAGTCACTCGCTTATCACATGGCCCTCTTGGGCGTGGCGACGAATTCCTTAGGAGCCTCTCAGAAACCCGCAATCTCTCAGGCTGGTTTAGGGATCGTCCAAGCTAAGGCAAACCACAACAACGACCTTGCGCCGGTATGCGTAAGCTCATGAAGACGCGTGCTCAATTTAGCACTAAAGGATAAAAGTTGCGATTGTTTGCATGAGGGGCTCCCCCTCTAAAAATGCACTTACAATCTTCCGGGGCCACGCCCAAGTTTTTACAGGGTAAATAACAGGGAAAAGAGGAATCAGCCGGATACGTTGCTCGCCGCGTCCCCCATGTCATCTTCAGATGTGCCGCTGTTGTCGCTATCACCATCGTTGGCATTGCCTCTGCCTTCGCCGGTGCCGACGTCGCCGTCATCAACCACGTCGCCTTCGTCCGCCGCAATCACTACCCCATCATTGTCAAAAGAGAAGGCCCTGACGAGCGCATCCACGTGCTCTTCAACCCATCGTGCCAAGTTGGCCCAGCTGGACTCCGACATGGGAGCAATGGCGGCTTCAAAGTCGAAGTCGAGATTAATGTTCCGGAGGTTGCTGAAGATGCGGGAGAACGTGCGCCCAAGCAGACTGTGACATCTCTCTTCCACAAGCTGGCGAGCCCTATTAGACCGGGCTTGCAGGCGCGTCACCACGTTGGTGAAGAAGTTCAGGTGACTTGCGTAGTCATTCGAGTGGGGGGCGGTGCATTCTCGTCACATATGAAGCCCAGGGCGGTATTAGCCCTGTTCCGGAGGCCCTGAAGCATGGGGGAGTGCTCGCGTTCCACTGTCCGCCGTTGAAGCACTTCCTCCCTATTTTGTCGCGCGACAGCCTCGGCGTCATCAACCCGGTTCCGAAGAGAAAGCGGCTCCGTGACCAGGGCGGCAGCCGTGCCCTCCTCACGCCTCTCCGCCTCATCTAGCCTGGGCCTGAGAGCCGCGGTCCTACCCGCTGCCTCGGTTTCCGCGAGCTTCAGCTTCAGGTCGTGTCAACCTTCAAGATCCACGCGAACCTTGGCCACCCGGTGGTCGACTTCCTCCTGGACCTTGGCCTCGCGAGCCCCGACGACATCTTCCGCTTGGGAAACTTGACGCTCCCTCATCTCCAGTTGCTCAAGCTCGAGGCTACGCTCCATGGCTTCCAGAGCCAACGCCTCCTCGCGCTTCTGGACCTCCTCTTCCTCGGCAGGCGTCCCCCTCAGCGACACAAGGGCTTCCACTTCCTGCTCGAGGGACGCACTCTAGGCATGGAGCTCCCACGCGCACTTGTCCGCAGCCTCGCGACGGCAGTCAGCTTCATGAGCCTCCTCCAGAGCTCGGGAGCAGGCCTCACGGGAGGCCGCAAGCGAGGCCTGAGCCTTCATGTTATCTAGCTCGCGCTGGTGGCGCCCGAGGTTGATGGACACTTTCAGCCTGTGCCACTCCACCCCCAACCGAAGACCCTTGGCTTCAAGGCGCGCGTCAACACCCTCAAGTTCTTCGCCGAGTCGGCTCATCGCGCTCGTTGCCTCCTGAAAGAGCTCATGGCGAACGACGCTCCGCCCGCGCTCGAACTCGAGCACACGGCCCATCTCGCCCTCCGCTACGGGGGCTGTGGGCGATGCCTGGCGCGGCTGGCCCCCTCTCAGCAGGGGTCTGGGGGCTGGCGCGGCCCCTGGCACCAGCCGGCCCTTGCGAGGGGCCCAAACCAAACAAGGGCCGTGGCTTGAAGAAGACCCCAGTGTCGAGGCCAGCTAGCTGCCGAACGTGACCAGGGAGGGAGCCCTTGGCTTGCCTACTGCGCTTCGAGCGAGGCCGCGAAGAAAGGAAGGCGAAGGCGCAAGCTCGGGGCGTCTTGATGACGGACCAACTCCCACGGCTGACCCCACGCCATGGGCAGCACCTGAGCCTGCAGCACTGGAGCTTGGCGGGTGCGACGGGTCGAGAGGGAGCTGCTTCTCAGGAGATTTCACGGCCTTGGCAGAAGGGGTCCTAAGGGGACAATCGTCAGGAAAGGAACGCGGAACACAGAAGATCACCAAGATAAGGTACTTACTCATCGACGGCGATGTACTTTCGTCGCTTCAATGGCTCAAAGATACCGCTGGTGCTTGGAGATCCTTTCCTCTTGCGGAGCTCCTCGAAGTCCATGCAAAGTCGACCAAAGTGCTGAACGTGGCGGCCAGTACGGGGTGTAGCTAGAGAAGTGCTCCGGAGAACAACTTCAGGGGTGCCTGGCTGCGGAGAGCAGTCGGGCTCCGTCTCACCGCGACCTCTCGAGGCCTTTAGAGTTTCGGCCTCGGGGGCCGCGTGCTGCATCACCTCAGCAACTGGCGTCCCAGAATCACGGGATCCGGAGGACGACGCCTCAGGAGCCCCAAGCGGCGTCCGCACATTAGTACTCGTGTCGCCAGCCTCTGGCGGCACTTGTCGCCCTGCACCAACATCCGAGACGAGCTCGGCGCCAGCGACGAAGAGGGGAACCACGCTGGTAGGGTTCTCGCGGGACCCCACCAGGCCATCCAGACGCAGCCCCGACTCGTCAAAGGGGGGCATTCTCCGTGTGAATTCAGCCTTGTTCCTGCAGTGGTATAGCTGACAGTTCTTCCCAGGCAAGTCGTCTAGTGAAGGGACACCTGTCAGGACCTTGATCACCGTTTGCCACGTACCAAGGGGGAGCCCGGACTCGTGAAACCCCATATGGTCCTAACTCCTGAGCAAGGTCCACATCGGGCGAAAATTGCGGTGAAGCGGAGCAACCCGGCGCATGACGAACTCCTTCACCACCATCGGTGCAGTCACGCCACGGTCCTTCATCATCCTTAGCCCGAGCCAGACGGGGACAAGATGGGGGCCCGCGAGCCTGTCGTGGCCCCAGCCGGAGTGGGAAACGGCAGGCGCTAACGGGGTGTGGAGCAGAGGGCTGAGGACACCAGCGTCGACAAATACCCACCGTGTCCGAAACTCGCTCATGGATAGAGGAAGCTCGAAGTCGATCCCTGTGCCCGCCATTGCGGCCACGGCCTGGAAGCTCACGCACCCTGAGCTTTGCCTGGGATCAGTCAGATGCAATGATAAGAAATGGCGGAGAAGGGCCATAGAAGGGGCGATGCCCACCATGGCTTCACACACGAAGGCGAAGACGACGAGGAGAGTCACGGATTGGAGGTCGAGATGCAGCACATGGATCTGGTAATGTTCAAGCACCACATTGAGGAAGGTGGAGAAAGGGGGGATCAGGCCTGCCCAAAGGGCATCAATGAAGATTGGGACCTCGGTGACCGCACGAGCAATGCGACCGCGAGATGCAGGTCAAGCCACCGTCTCCCCCCACTCGTTGAAAATGGTGGTGAGCATGGGATGCACCTTGTCCATGGCCTCGATGTTGAGCACCAAGGATTGGCCGACTGCAGGCTCGCCGGCTAAAGGCGCACTTGGCAAAGATAGAGGATTCTTCCCCTTGTTTGCTTGTTTCGGTGCCATGGCGATGAAGCAGGCGGAGTGCAGGTCAGATTGGAGAGGAGGAGCAGAGTCTCGAGGAAGCAGAAGGACTGGGGAAGCAAGGCGTGGGTGATGGGTGAATAACTGTGTAGGTTGTGAGGGCCGCATAGCCAGGCGGAATCAAAGGCAGCATGGGGAAGCGGATACGCCCACGTCCAATCAACCGCCACGCATCAACCGAGGCTGCAGGCTTTTGGGGCCCATGGCACTCCGCGCTTGACCTTCGGCTTCGCCTCGAAGCCAAGCCTGAGCGCACCTTGGGCCCGGGGGCTACTATCGATGTTCTGGGAACGGGGGTCCCCAGACTTGCCTGCCTGCGGCCCATGGCGTGGCTGAGCTAGGAGGCCCGTATGGCCCATCTTCATTGATAAGGCATTCAAGACACTCGCGAGGTGGATGACGCAAGACCTCCTCAGGAGTGGCCTTTCCAGGCAGGCTCACGAGGGGCGGAGAAATCAAGGCAAGGCAAACCTAGCGAGGTCCTCGTGACGTGAGCCATGAGGATCATGACCAGGCGGGCGCCAACGCGTGCAGTGTCCTTGCTTCCTCTTTGGTTTCAAGGGGGCAACCGCAGGCGCGGAGTACCGAGGCATCAAGTAAAGGTTTCCATATCGGTGCAACGAGACCAAGACTAGCAGGACGGCAAGACGGAGGTCACCATGGATGCCAAGACGGCGTCACCACTAGAGCCTTTTGTAGGCGGAAACCACTTTTGACAGGATAAGCTGTACTAGCTGCCCCCTTTCAAATTGGTCGTTATTGGCTTCCTTCCCGCTCAACATTTGGGGAGAGGACCAGGGCCTATATAAGTAGAACTAGCCACCACAGTGGAAAGGACGATCAGATCGAGGACAGATCGGGAGGTATCTCACCCACACAAGTTCACCAAGCATAAGAACATCTCAACCTTAGGAGGCTATTCTTCCCCTTGTATTGTTCATCATCAGCCCAAGAGGCAATCCACCACCACCACACTGGAGTAGGGTATTACACCATAATGGTGGCCCAAACCAGTATAAATCTTGTGTCTTTCTGTGTTGTGAGTTCTTTGAGTTTGTCCGCGAGATCTTAGAGAGCTAGGGCGTCGATCGATAGGGAGAAAACCTTCGTGCGCACCCAGTGTTCGAACCTTGAGGGTTTTGCCCGAACCCGTGATCTGACAACTCTCAAGGGAGAAGGCTTCTCAACTCGTTCTATGGAAAACGGGGGAAGGCCAGTCGAGTGACTCGGGGTCGGTTGGTCCTTACAGTAGAACCAGGTCGACTGCCACCCTCTGACTGACTCGGGAAGAATCATAGTGGGGAAAGTGCTTTTATTTATCATCTGGATCCCCAGACTTCCACACAAGGAGATCACGTGTGTCCACTCATCACTCGGATTTGCCTTTTTAACCGACTGAGAATGACAGGTGAAAAATGTGTTTGAAGAGACCCCAGTGCAGTCGACAGCCCAGAAAGTTCTGACACATGGACATGTATGCGGCAAGGTATGTGATGGTGTTGGGAGAAAAGTGATGAAATTGGGCTCCAAAAAAGTTCAGAAAACCCCAGAATAAAGGATGGGGAGGCAAAGAGAAACCACGGTCGACGTGGGTCGCAAGAAGGACGCACTCACCCTCTTGCGGTCGCGGCTCGGTCTCGTCCTTCGGAAGCCACCAAGATTCATGGGGAATCAATCCTCCATCAACCAGATCCTCCATGTCTTCTCGGTGGATTGTCGACCGGATCCAGTCGCCTTGGATCCAGCCGGGCGGCAGGCCAGTTCTCGATGACGACCCTGCCTGTCTCGTCTTCTTCCCCTTCGCCTTCGCCGTCTCCTTCTTCGCGCGCTCCAGAGCCACTGTCTTGTCCTTCCCCATTGCGGCGGGTTGAGCTCGGACTGGGCGGCGGCACCGAGGGAAAAGATGGATGCAGAGGAGAAGCAGAGAAAGAAGGGGGAAATGGAGCGCACTTTACAAAGACCCCGGCCCTGACACCTTATACGGGTTGGCTCCCCGAGTGGCTAAATTGTGGGTCCAGGCGATCCTGTCAAATCCCGCAACAGTTGCCCGCGTAGTACGTGGCGAAAAAGGTGGCACAGGGATCGAGGTGCCCTTGCGTAATCCCCTCCGATTACCATGGCCCTCTCCGCCCTACGCGCTTCCCCAAATTTCGAATCCTGCGAGTTCCGAAAACGGCCAAGCAGTCAATCATGCCGGAGATTTTATGCGGTATCAGTAGTCGAAGCTTATCAGCAAAAATTTCTCGACAACCTCTGAATGGCTCAAGGCAACTGAAAATAAAGTCGAAATTGTTGCATGGTTCTCCAACCCAAGTAAGATGCTTCCGCACCACGAAGATTGGGTCGGAACCATCTTCAACTCCATCACCACTCGGACCCATAACCATTCGGGGGCTAATGACGATGACATGTACCTGGGGTAGGAAAATAGACCTGATCTAAGCACCCCTCCCAAAGACACTGCACTACAATCAAAGACATTTAAATGACAGCAAATTCTACCGACTGAAGTCACCTCAAGATACAACTCACTCGACCATGGTTCCACTCGAATAACCCAATTCTAGTCGACCAAGATATAATCATTCGACCACATCAGAAACCACTCGGATTATAGAAGATCTAAGGTCACTCTAGAAGGCAACAGTCTGGCGTTCACTCCGTAGTCTTAAGGGCCATTTATGTCACTTTAATGCTAATGTTACCAGTAATGTCCCCTCTTTATGTACATTGAACTACTAGTAACGTGGGCTGGCTGGGGTCTTGGCGCACTCTATATAAGCCACCCCCCTCTACTGAGACAAGGGTTCCCACCCTTTGGAACTTCACGCATAATCCAATCGACGAGCCTCCGGGCACCGAGACGTAGGGCTGTTACTTCCTCTCAGAACGACCTGAACTCGTAAATTTTGCGTGCGCAACTTCACCGTAGCTGTCGGATTTCGGGTTCCGGCAGACCCTTGAGGTTCGAACACTAGGGTGCACGCAGAGATTTCGCCTCCGACCTACCTGCACTCCTCCGCATTGCTAGGATCTAAACTAAGGAAAGAACAACACAAGAGACGCAGGGTTTATACTGGTTCGGGCCACCGTTGTGGTGTAATACCCTACTCCAGTGTGTGGTGTGGTGGATTGCCTCTTGGGATGATGATGATGAACAATACAAGGAAGAACAGCCTCGCAAGGGTCTGTTCTTGGCTGGGGCGATGAACTGCTGGGAGGAGCTCAGTCACCCTTCTTTCTCTCTCTCTGTTTCTTTCAACCTCTCAGCCCCCTTTGCTCTGTGGGTGGCTGGTCCTATTTATAGAGGCCCTAGTCCTCTTCCCAAATATCGAGCGGGAAGGGAGCCAACAATGGCGGGCTAATTTGAAGGGGGACAACTAGTATCAGCTATCCTGACAAAAGTAGTCTTCGCCTGCGCAAAGCTCTGGTGATGACGCCGTCTTGGTCTCCACGGTGACCTCCGTCTCGTAGTCCTGCTGGTCTTGGTCTTGTTGCACCGAAATGGCAACCTTTGCCTGATGCCTCAGTACTCCGCGGCTGCGCTTGCCCGCTTTGCACCAAACAGGAAGGGAGGACACTGCGCGGGCTGGCACCCACCTGGCGCCCCCGGTCGTCATGGCTTGCGTCACGGGCACCTCGTGAGGTACCCCGCCTTGATCTCTCCGCCTCCTCGTGAGCCAGCCTAACGAGGCCGTGCCTGAGGAAGCTCCGCGTCGTCTGCCCCGCGAGGCTTGGCCCCTCGCGAGGGTCTTGGGTTTGTGTTGGTGAAGATGGGCCGCGCTGGGCCCCCCTTTGAGCCACGCCGCAGGCCGCAGGCAGGCAAGTCTGGGGACCCCCGTTCCCAGAACCCCGACAGTAGCCCCCGGGCCCAAGGTGCGCCCGGACTTGGCCATGCAGGGAGGCGGAAGGGCAAGAGCGAAGCACCGCGGGCCCTAACAGCCTGCGGCCTTGGGCGCCGTGTGGCGGTTGATTGGACGTGGGCGCCCTAGCGACTGCGCGAGTTGATAAAGGAGCGGCATCCACCTAGGCTTTGCTTCTTGCTTTCCCAGGTTGCTGCTCAGATCCCTTTCCTGCGCCTCTCCTTCCTCCAAAATTTCCAGATCCACTCTGACCGTGTGACCTAGGAAGCCATGGTGCCTCGTCAGCCCACGGCCGTAGCTTGGTACTCGTCTGCCCTGGACCCGCCAAACGTGTCGGAGGCGAGCCTTGCCCGGTTGCGTCGGATGGCGACGGCGCGGGGCATCAACGGGGCGAAGGTGTTTAAAGCCGTCTCCGCCACCCCTGAGGGTCAAGGGAGCACCTTATATCCGCTCTTCGTAAGTGCCATTGCTGCTGGCCTGGTGCCTCCCTTCTCCGAGTTCTTCTTCTCCGTCCTCCGCCACTATAAGCTACAAGCCCTGCATCTCCACCCCAACTCCGTCCTTCTCCTGGCAATCTTCGCCTATTACTACGAGGCTCACGTAGGGGTGCAGCCCTCAGTGGCCTTGCTGCGCCACTACTTCTACCTCTGGACCTCTCGTGGTACTGCTTCCGCGTGCGCGAGCTTCGTCGCGTACGGTGGCGCCATTGCCATTTCGAACCCCGGGAAAAGGATTGAGGGCTTCAGGAGCAAGTGGGTCTTGGTGGATGCTGGGCGCATCCACCCTCGGCTGATCTTGCCCACGGAGCAGCCCACGAGCTCCAGCGATTGGGGTCGAGCGGAGCTCACGGACCCCCGCGTGAAGCTAATGTTGGAGAAGATGGACGCGGATCTGAGCCCGGCCAACATGGCGGCGGCGAAGCTGACCGGCGCGTCGCTGCTGAGGGAATTCCTGGAGCACCAGCTGGCCCCGCTTCGGCGGTAGTCACTTCCTATGTGGAGGCCCCGTCCGAGCCCCGCAGCCTTTGCCGACAGAGATCTAGCTGCGGTCCTCCAATGTCTGGTCAGGGGCGATGTGGCGAGGTTGGCGGGCGCTCCTACGCCCTTGTTCCTCCGCGACGACTGGGAGCAGGTAGTGGAGTCCATGCCCGTCTTCAACGGGGATGGGCCCGTGCCCGTGGAAACTCCCGAGGAACCGGTGGACGTGCCCTCCGACGACTCCATCGAAGAGGAGGAAGGAGGGGAGCGGGGAAAGGGGCCTGACTACGAGGCGACTGATGGAGAGTCGGGGGCTCCCCTCCCCCGGCGCAGGTCCCGCGTTTTCCGCATCTCTCCGAGCGATGACGACGAGGATGACGACGAAGACGACGACAAGGACAACGACGAGTAGGATAGCGGGAGCTCGCCCCCGATCCCGAAGAAGGAAAGGACCGGGCTGATCTCCCGCGGGTCTTCCCCGGCCCCGGGGCGGACCACAGATGTGCCTTCCGCCTCCAAGCTTCCCGAGGTTGACCCTTCCAGCCGGCTTTCAGGCTTCAAATTTGGCCGGAGGCCGCTTGAGCTCACTGGCGACGACCCGTAAGCATTCGATTCTTGTCTTTATCTCATGCTCTGCTTCTGAGGCTTGACGTCCGCATCTGTTGGATAGGCTGGCGCCCGCAGCAAAGAAGCCGAAGGGAGCTCCCGAGGTTCCATCCGTGGCAGCGCTTCTACCCGCGAAGGAGGGTGACCGCGACGCACAAGCTTCTCCTGCCCGGTCGTCCTCACGAGGCCTGGCTGAGCCGGCTGGGGCGAGCTCAGCCCCCACGGCCCAAGTGGCTCCCGAGGTGCTCTTGCCTGCCGCCGCCACTTCAGCTGTCAGGGCGCGGCAGACTCCGCCTCAGGATGATGTGGCCGCGCTGCCGTCTTGTCCTCCTACTCCATCGGTTGCTATCTCTCCGACTCCTTCTGCCGTTCTGGATCGTGCTATTGCTGAGATGGACCGACTGCATCAGGATCTTCTTGGCGCCGACCCCTGCTTGGTGGCCGGGCACTTGGAGCTGGATTCAGGATGGGTTCGCTCCGACGCTTCGATTCGGGCGACGCTGGTCCAGGCCTCGATGGCATGCGACGAGGAGAAGCAGGCTGTCCTTGAGGCGAAGGCTGCTCCGGACGTAGCCCTGGGGGAGGTGGTCGACATCCGTGGACGTTGCAAGGCGCTGGAGGGCAAACTGCAAGGTTTGCGGGACCAGCTCGCGAACAACACGGTGAGGCCTGTGAAGGGTACAACACGGAGTCTGGGAAGACACGGCAGTGGCTGCCCATGTGATGGGGAGTACGAGGGTTGACTGGTTTGGCTGCCGTCATCAGAGAATAACAGCAGGTGTGGGTGAGTACGGTGGGGCGGTGAGTCCTGCGCGGCAGCACAGCCGGCCGCAGGAGGAGGGAGCAGGCAGTCCCGCCAGCGCTTGTTTGAGCGGCTGGAGCAGGAAGAGCAGAGATTGAAGAAGCACGACGGCCGTTGGATGGACATCCAACAATCACTGCTTGTGTGTCAACCTTTTTTTAAGAAAGCCTCAGATCTGTGGGAAACAACATACATGCCATCTGCCATTATTTCTAATAATTTACAGCCCATTTGCTAATTCTTAAGGTTTTTTTGGGAGCCCATATTCTTTTTGTTAGCATTATCGCCCATATAGTAGCCACGGTTTAAAAATTATAGGAAAATTTGCATATTTCGGTGCGGTCCGAACCGTTTTTAATCCCGAAATTTCGAGTCACATTCTAACTGATTTTAAAAATAAATGTATATCAATATAGAATCCAACAAATTGTCCACGCATAAAAATCAATGCAATTTAAAATCTAGAAATGAAAAAAATTGCAACTAATTGCCGGTTTGATGTGTTTTAAAAATGTACATCCCATTTCTCATTACTGATAGGCCATTTTCTCTGCCAGCCGAATGAAGCTCTCCTCGTCTTGAAAGTTTGCAGCCCAATAGGCCTGACAAAGCGACTTACTTGACAAATCAAAAAAACTAGGCAAGCCATTTTCGGAAAGAACAAAAAACTACTGGGCTGGTCTGTGGTAAACATAAAAGAAAAGGCTGTCTAGACAGGCCAGAGTGCCCCGCACTGCCCAGTTGACACCCTGCTTCCGTCTCAAAAACAAATTAATAAATGCCACTCCAATTATGGCGATTCATAAAAATGCCACTGCAATTTTCAAACTTTGAAAAATGCCACCTCAATTTTTGCAAACTTTGAAAAACGCCACTGCAATTTGCAAACTTTGAAAAACGCCACTGCAATTTGCAAACTTAGAAAAATGCCACTGGAAATGGCATGAAATGGCATTTTTCAAAGTTTGGAAATTGCAGTGGCATTTCTCAGAATCACCAGATTTGGAGTGGCATTTATCAAATTTACCCAAAACAAAAATAACTGGGCGAGCTATAGGGTCCCTGGTGTCAGCCGCTCATTGTGCAATTCTCTCGTTTATTGACTACGTTGACAATGGCATGGCACCCAGATGTCAAAAATCCATTAGGAGGAGCCCTTTTTTATTGGCTTGAAATAAGGAGGCACTTGCTTGCGTACTGCCATGACCTTGGTGGGTATCCGCTGTCATCCTCTCCACGTACAATCATGTCCTGATTGTGTACATGTCAACTTGGTAGGCCCACAATCAGCCTCTAAACCCGTGGCGGACAAATACAACCCATTTAAAAAAATAACAACCCATTCCATACGTTCAAATGGAAAGTTCAACATTCAGAGCAAAGTAACAGTTCTGATCTAGATATAGAGTACTGAACTTCCACGTTGACAACCATCATAAGCAAGTTAACTATCTACTCCCACTAATAGTCTAGTAGTGTACAAGTACTAACTTACTCTTAGCTAAAGAGACAATGTCGACCGCCATCTGCGCTACACGCTAAACGCTGGCACCGGCATCCTACGCCCCGCCTCGGACTTGCTAGAGGTGCGATAGGGTGTGTTGCTCGCGCGCGTTGGCCCTTTCCATGCCTGCGTGGTCCATCGAAGCTTCGGCTTCTAAGCGGGAAAACCACATGACGAGCTTGTCGTACAATTCTGCGTCGTGACCGCTTGCGTGGCTAACAGTCTCCAGGGCTATTTGCCGGGCACCAGCCTCCACGTAGTCGGCCCAGTTGTGGGCGCTCTACTCATGACTCAGAGCGTTCGTGGACTGCTGCTTGATGTCCCGCTAGTGGCGCAAATCGGAAACATGCTGCTCCTCCGCTAGGCGGTCACACTCCAACAAATCCTCATACTCCACATTTCCATCTAAAGACCGATAGAATGCCTCCTCCCTCCGTCTGCCTTTCGGTGAAAAACCGAGCACTAGTTCCAGCGGTGACCACCTCCAGCGTCGCCTATCACAGACGGGCGGGTGCATGGCGGATGTGGCGAGAGCGAGGATAAGTGGCCAGCGACGTCGGCCTAGTGGGGGCTTATGAGGATAGGGCGAATTGGGTGATGGTGCCACTGGAGAAGCCCGGGAAACAGTAATTACTGGGGGAAGGTAGGCGAACTAGCGTGTCGGGTGAAATTCGACGGTCATCATGGTCATTAGAATTCAATGCATAAGCATGCATGGGTTAGCGCACCAGCTTGCTGTGGAAAACTAGAAAACTGAAATTATGACTGTGCTATCCCGTCCCGTCAGTGGTGCGTCCCGTTCGTGCTGGGTCGCAGGCGGCATGAAGGTCAAAAGAGCGCACTCGAATCATCCAGATTGGGTACTCCCTCATTGTCAAAAATGATTCCACAGATTTAAAAGGCCCGCAACAATTAAAGAGCATCTTTTTCACATCAGTTAGGTACCTTAATTACGACCGGCTGCATGCAGCCACTCAGAATCGCTCGCAGCCAGTACGCGGAGCAGCATGCAACGAGGCGCAGCCGAGGGCATGCATGCAACCACTTAAATCACTGGAATTAATTGGGCTTAAACTTGTGCATGCAGTTAATTATTGCCATGCCTTGGTCTTTCTGTTTTGGCTCACGGGACTAATAAACCGGGACGGAGGGACTACCTTCGTTGGTGAGATTTTTGACTTAAGCCCTGCAAACCGGAAAGGAGGTACTAGTACATGCGTGATCTGCTATTTATTCGTGTAGGATCGAGTAAGTCGTTTCCTAAATTGAGCCCTGCAAACCGGAAAGGAGGTAGTACGTGCGTGATCTGCTATTTATCCGTGTAGGATCGAGTAGGTTGGATAGTGTACGTGTAGGATCGAGTAGGTTGGATGGTGTA
Organism: Triticum urartu; assembly: GCF_056163025.1. Lineage (NCBI taxonomy): Eukaryota > Viridiplantae > Streptophyta > Magnoliopsida > Poales > Poaceae > Triticum > Triticum urartu. The sequence continues at coordinate 249,739,963 of NC_141878.1, read as the reverse complement.
CGTGTACGATCGCATTAGCTGATGAACGTTGGCTGGGAGATAGGGCATTTGTGAACGTTTTTGCTAGCAGTTTCTTCAGATTCCCATGGCATTTTCTTCAGAGCTGCTTGTCAGTTTCTTCAGAGGTAGGCATTTTTATTCAAAAAACTGCCACTTCGGATCTCGCGTCGCAACTAAAACTGCCAGGAGTGCATTACTGCATTAGTAGGCTAGCTAGTGATCGATCAGTAACTTGTAAACACTGAGTGAATAGAAATAATGAACTGTTAGTAACTTGTAAACACTGAGAACAAAGAAATAAGGATCATGTTCTACACAGCAGTAAGAGCCGATCCGTTCGAAATGTTCACACGAGACTCACAGGCCTGGCATTGTAATATGTTCACATTAGTAGCCCAAATTCAAAACCAACTAGTACGATTCCCATACATAAGATCAACATGTTAATGCATCTCAATGATTCATAGATCATGTACAAATATGTAGCTCCAAAAGCAAAGATCTAGAAAAAACATATGTTCTTCCTATGAACATGGATGCTTCTCTTGGCCAATATTCAGTATAGACTGAAAGACACATTTTTTTGTGAAGTCTACAATTCCTCTTGCAAACGTAAGTGGTTTCACCAATAGCTGGAACCATTAGAATGAACCACATATGATGGAGGAACATCCACTGCAATCTGATTTGGTCTTCTCTCGATCACATGGCGAGACTATTTTCGAAATACAAACTTTAACTTAGGCAAAATGATGCCCATTGCATAATCAAGCCAAAGCAATGAAGCAACTAGTGTTGGCCAATAAATAGTACAGTACTACTTTTCTGCAGTCCATGAAGTGACTATCCAATCTTTCTGTGTCTATTTTCAAATGGCACTGTATGCAGTGACTATACTATTCTCTTGTGCAGTTCAACCAAAATTGCGGTCACTTTGTTTGTTTGCCAAATAGTAGCAGACAGACATCTCTGTCTGCTCAACTATCAAGCAGCTAGTAAACATATACCCCACCTTGTATTTTCGGTTTAAACACATCTCTTCCGCTTAGCATCTGTCATGTTTTGCACTAGACAATTTGATATAGTCATGTTTTGCCCTAGAAAATTTCATACTGAATTGATTTGCTGGTTCAGAGAAGAAATATAGTGCCTATTCTTCATCAGACCAAGGATATCCATGTTTGAAGTGATGGAAGAGGTGAAATCGATAGAACTGAAATTGAGCATCCAATCATTGAATCATGTCTTGCACCTCCAATGTAGGTCAAACCTGCCAATAAATTCACATGCAAACCACTAGTATTACTATCTAATGACAGTACAAAAAGAGTAGCAAGATAGTAGCAAACCATGTACCTTCGTAATGAACAGCTCATAGTGCCACCAATTGGATATAAAGGTTTGGAAGAAAACATGCTCTTAATGTTGAACCATTTGGACTTTTTGTGCAGTTCCACTAAAATCGAGCATCCCTGTTTGCATAGATATTGAATGTGTGATTACTATAAAAGTGGCACTAGTTGAAGCATAGACTCACAAATATACCAATTTCCAAATGGGAAAAGGTAGGAAGACTGTTTCTAACCACCTGTTTGAAGGAATAAATAAGGCAACAACGACTGATGTCAGGAAGGCATACACAGATTTTTCTTGAAAAATTGAACCTTTCCTCTTATTTTAAGAATATTTTGTGCAGTTCAACTAAAATAAAATGCCATCACCGCCTTTAGAATTTAGTGATACCGTACAAAAGGAAATGACTTAAGATTACATCATGATGTCAGGTATGTAGTCGACAGGCATTAGAGACAAACATACAGACCTCCTCTGATAACATAATGAACGTTAATTTTAACAAAGGTGTGACTAGCTTTATCGGGATAATTTGAGTGAACTCTACACCCTCTATTCCTTAATATAAGACGTTTTCGTAGTTCAATTTAAAGTACCGAACGTCTAGTATTTAGAAAAACAGGTAGTAGTTTTCTTGAGCACATATCTGGGAAAGCTTGCCACGCTTTATTTATATCCATACGCTAATGCAACACCATTCGAATAGTACAAATATACACTAATCTAGTGGCTAGTGCAATAGTAGAGTAGTTATTTTATTACAGGGTATAGTACAAAGGTTTTACTGAACAAATTTCAATAAACTCTCGCACTGGAAGATTTCTATAAGAATTAACAATACAAAATGTAAAGGTAACAAGTTTCTTCAAGGTATACTAGCTGTGCATGAGCATTAAACCAAATACAAAAGTCTGAAGGTAACTAGCATTATTAACTAATGACAGTATAAAAAATGCAAACCATGTACCTTCAAGGTAAATATCATTTCGAATTCGAGGGGACCTAAAAATTGCTATCCCAATCTCGATAATCGGTCAAACATAAAAACTTGATCGAACGAATCAAGAGAACAGCTGGAGGAGGAGGTCCCCACTCTAGACCTTTCCTCTTGACACTGTACAAAAAGATTGATTTATCTCATGAAAGTGAGGTATGTAATCTATAAGCATTAATAGTGCAAAAATCTGAAGCTAGTAACAAGATTTATCATTGGTATACTAGCTATGCAACAACATTAGAATGCCTTAGCTGAAAAATCTTTAATACATCCACAATCAACAGCTAACCCTGAAATAATCCAGTGACACTAAATGGCATTGCTTAAATTTATCGGTGGCATTAGACTGAGTACGGCAATAGTTAAATTTGGCATCACTTTAGCAGTAGCATTGCATGACTTGACTGCTGGCGTTTTACTAATAGCAAAAAAGTGGCAATAAGAGCATGGGAGGCCCATTCAGATAGTGGGCACACCAGTACGATGTACCTCCAGAGACGCATAGAGTGGTGAGGGAGGTATGGTTGCCTAGAGCAACAAATATCCAGGCAGCATATGTGTATTACGTCCCATTTTTATTCTCTTTAGCCACCTTTTCCCACGATCGACCTGGTCATTCTCTATTGCGTTGTCATGCCTTTCTACCATTCTTCAACCAAGAGACACGAGACTCGTTCCTTAGCTACTGATTCCCTCCTTTTCAACCTAGAAGAGGGTTCGATGCCTACTCTCTTGGACAGTACAATGTCCCTTCCTTTCCTTATTCAACCCAGACATGGATTAGTCTGCATGAAGTAGGGTCTCCTTTAATAGTGCAAATTAAGGTTTTCGTCTGCGTGACCAGCAGAGCAGAGGATAGCAAATTGGGAAGATGGTGGAGTGGAAAAAGATCCACATACAGCTATGTGGCAGATGGGGCAATAGAACAAGGGTATGGTTCGAAAAGAGGTTAGCATACCTGAGGGTCAGCGGGAAGTGGCTTCGCTCGTGGTCATCGTCCTCCGTAGACACTACGGCAGCGAGCTTGGGGACGGAGGCCATCCCATGCGGGCGCTAGGTCTGAGAGGACGGCCTTGTCATCAGTGTGTGACCTCGCTCGCCGACGAGGAGTGCGTCAACGCTGCACGTCCTTTTCTTCCCTGACGGATCTGTGACCACCGGTGAGGAGGGAGAGAGAGGCCATCTTTTTTAGATCTGGAGAGAGGGTGATAGTGTGAGAAGCAAGTAGGCAGCCCTTAGCAAGAAAGCGCAGAAGCTCCAGCCTATATATCTTTTTTATACTACTAGTACTAGAGGTGGAGTAGTGCTAGAGTACTTTATATTTTCTCTACATACAGTACCAGTTAGTTGTGCTTCGAAACTGAACGGCACGCCATTAAAAAAATAAAGTCGAGAAATTTTGCATGAGAAATGAGACACCATGTTTCATTGACATGTGGTCCCGTTCCAACATGTCAGTGAGCCAATGGTGAGTCCTTTTGTACAATTTCTGTACGGACGTCTATGTAGGCCGGGGCGCCTCTTCATGTACCGTGGCAACTGTCCACCGCCTCTTCGCCTTCCCCTCTCAATTTGGAACTGTTCTCGCACGCTCTTCCTCCCTCTTCTATTAGCCTTCACCCTTCCTTCTGCCATTTTTCGATCGTCTTCTCCATGGAGGGAACAAGTCAGAAATGACCTCGTTATTCTTGCCCCGATCTGAAAGATGACGTGGTGGAGGAACTCATTGATCGGTGCAATGTCATCACCTCGGCTAGCATGGCAGGTTTGTTCAAGACCATTCTCGACTCAACTAATAACATCATTACAAGGAACCAAGAGTCCAGGAGCGGTTTGATCTCCCTTATCTTCTATGCTATACGCCTGTTCGCATGGGCGTGGACGACGGAGGCCTTGCCTTGTGCAAGTTGATGCCGCTTGATAACGATACGTGTGATATCAAGATGCCATCGCTTAAGGGTAAGTCTTGGGCTGGCGCAAATGGAGATTGGGTTGTTTATATTGGGTACAATTGCGAGTGGGAACTTGTGAATGTGTACACTCGTCAGTGGATTCACCTTCCAAAAATCTTAGAGTGCCCTGAGGTTTAGCACAGAGATGATCTATGTACGTTTAAATACGATCATGGTGGTTGTCATCTATGGAAGATAGAAATTTTTCGAGTTCCCAACCACATTTGGAATTACGAGAACTATGAATTTGTTTCTACCTTTGACAAGCTTGTTGCCGCCGTTATTAATTCCACGGTTCATCCATGGATATTGCTCAAAATTCAGTTTTTGTACACGGATGAGTACTGTGATGCAATTGAATACGAGGATCTTGTGTTTGCTGCCACCACTCGTGGCACTGTTTTTGCATGGGATCCTCGTTGTTTCGGTATGTTTGTCTTCCACCATAATTATAATTGTTTCATCCACATGCATGTGGGCTAGCAAGTTTCCCTTTACTAATTAACCTTCTTGCGTTTCCAAGTTCTTGTGAACATTCCACCACCTATACTTGAAATTTTTTATAACAAAGGCAAAGATGACGATGGTGATGATCACGAGCATGAGGATGAGCAAAACTTATATACTCAGTGGCGCCTGACAACTAATGCCGATGGATCACCTCTTCCTGTATGTATATAGTGCACTGAGATTGATACTATTGAGGGAGCAGGTGATGTCTCCCATGGTCGCCGTCTCTGGACCTATTCCAACACCCATTGCAGGGTATTCGGGATGGATACTAGTGTGCTAGTGCCAACACTTTCTCCCTGGTTCAGTATTGATAGTCTTGGAGAAAACTCGCTCTTCCTTGGATCAAACTATCCAATGATGGTGAAAGGCGATCCAGCTGCTGTTGACACAACGTTAATACCATTTATGAGAAACAACTATATCTATACCTCGGACATGGCGGTGGTTCCCTGATATATGTCGCTTCAGCCTGGATGATCAGTCCTGCGTTTCTCTCGATATTGACAATAGCTGGCCCTTCCCAAAGCACCTATGGTTCAAAGCAAGCGTTTCCAACGCTGAGGATTGGTTGAGTTGAAGTTCATTTCATTGCTTGTTATTTGTTGTGTGATGAAAACTGCAGTATTTACTAGAATGTTTTGTTGGAAATAAACTATAATCCAACATGTATCCTCGTTGTTGTTGTGTGTTGATGACTTGTTGTATGTAATGAATGGTACATTTGCAAATGCATGTCATAGACTCAATTTATGAATGGTTTTCGAGTCACTTCTTGGAGTGAGAGTACCGTAGTAGTATATCCAGCATCCGGTTAGTATTCGAAGTTGCCACATCACATAGGGCCAACCTAATATTGGAGTATGCTAGCCCTCCACCGGCGCACCGCTTCAAATGGCGGATGAAGTGAGAGGTCGTGTCACCTTGTGTCTAGATCTGAGATGCCACGTGTACCAGATGAATGACTCCAAGTTCGACCACCGTGATGCTAGGTGCGAGCAGAGGAACATTGTTGGAGAGAACCCCCTCATAATTTTCCTACATTGGTAGTTTGATTCATAGGATAGAATGCTATATGATTTTTTTCCTATGTAATCATGTTTTAATTGGCAATCTAGCATCCACTCCAACTTCTTTTTCACTTCCTTTGTTCCTACAAAAAGAGTACTTGCTCTAAATGACGTGCCGCTGGAAGAGCCGCGTATATTAATTAACCTTGCTCTAAAAAGGTCGACCAGCTTTGGCTATAGTAGTACTATACTAGTTTAGTAGGTGACCTTGCGCTTGCCTCTTCTCCTCTTACAGAAGTCGAACAATAATGATGGTACTACAGTAGTACTTCTGCAATCTGACACCAAATGAATTGTTGCACGTCCACCGCTTGTAAGCAATAGTTTCTCCTCGTGCTGCGAGCCACCGCGCACGCGTTGGCGAGGGAGAAGGCGTAGTAAGCAAGCTTCTCGTTGTTCTACGAGTTGACGGGACACATCACCGTTACGTACATTTATTAGTGCTCTCTTCAAAAAGGGCTTACCATGTCCATATCTACCATCCCGTCCTCTGTCATTGAGTATGTGCACTATTCACGTGCCATAGTGGAGAAAAAATATTGCGTAGTACTAGGTATCATCGAAGTGCATGACTCACTTACGCACTGCATATCTCCATTTTCTTGCATGACACGCCACCTTGATGTTAGATGTGTCGGCAAAAGGATGAAGAAAGCTCATGTCTTAAACGAAAGAGTGGAAGAACATAGATTCCTGATGACCGAGAAGGAACAACAAACCTCGCGGTGGAGCGTCTGCAGTCATAATATTTTATATTATTCAGCGATATAAAATCAACCAAATCTCTCCATGTTCCTATAACATTCTATAGTATGAGAATAACTTTGAACGTAAGCCATTGATTCACTCTATCCAATGGTCATATTTGGAAAATCCAAACAAAACCAAGCATTGGATCAACTCTTTTAGCACTTAGATTGTTGCCGCCTGCCCACCTAGCCCACCTATATATCCGCACATGTGTGATGACCATAGGAGCAATCCACACAGATTGTATGTTAAAAAAATAAAGGTCGATATCTAATGTGGCACCTCGGGCCAACGCGGCCTGATCGCATTTTGCACGAGAAATTACACACCATGTTTCGTTGACATGTGGTCCCGTTCAAACATGGAAGTGAGACGAACGTGTAGGCCAGGGCGCCTCTTCAGGAACCATGGCAAACTGGCAACCATCCACCGACTCTTCGCCTTTCCCTCTCGATTTGGAACTGCTGTCGCACGCTCTTCCTCCCTCCTCCATTTGGCTTCACCCTTTCCTTCTGCCATTGTTCGATCGTCTTCTCCATGGAGGGAACAAGCCGGAAACGACCACGTTATTCTTGCCCTGATCTGAAAGATGACGTGGTGGAGGAACTCATTGATCGGTGCGACGTCATCACCTCGGCTAGCATGGCAGGTTCGTTCAAGACCATTCTCGACTCAACTAATAACATCATTACAAGGAACCCAAGGGTCGAGGAGCGGTTTGATCTACCCTATCTTCTTCGCCGTGACTCTGCTGACTAGCGCGGGGACGAGGGAAGCCTCGCCTTGTGCAAGTTGATGCCGCTTGATAATGATACGTATGATGTTAAGATGCCATCGCTTGAGGGCAAGGCTTGGGCAGGCGCAAATGGAGATTGGGTTGTTTATATTGGGTCCCCTGTCTCCTGTTACCATCGACCTTAGACGCACAGTTCGGGACCCCCTACCCGAGATCCGCCGGTTTTGACACCAACATTGGTGCTTTCATTGAGAGTTCCACTGTGCCGTCGACAACAAGATTGATGTCTCACCTTGTTCTCAAGGATAATATCACCACCGGAGGAACCCTGGCTCCAGGCCAAACCCTCCCGCTGGGCGGCTTTACCATGACCGCCTGTTCGGTCATTAAGTCAACGATGACCTCTTGGCTCATCGAAAAACCCCTTCGTATCAACTCCGAACACTCCAAGCAGATGGATCCAGCAGAGCTTTTGTCTTTAAACGAGCTCCTAGATCGCATCGCTGCCCTGGGGGTCGCTACAGACTACGATCGGATTGGGTTTAAACCCGATCAGAGAGAAATCAATTCTCCGCCGATCACCCACCAGATAGCGGTAGTCATTGAGCGAGTAGATAACTCTTCCTCCATATTGAGGACGGACTATGTCCGGATTTCCGGTCTCGAAGAGCCGGACACCTACCCGCGAGGTGAAGCATCCTGCCCTCCGAACAAAGAATCGGACGATGGGCCTAAGAAAGTAGTGGACATCCCGGAGCCCGATCTGTTAAGTTCGGAAGACCTCCGGACTCCGGATCCAAAATTGGGGTAGGGTTCAGATTTAAATCCACCCACCCACCCGAATACAAGCACTCTCATGAGCATAAAACAGCAGTCTCAAGAAATAGTCCACCACTTCTGGGCCAGATTCCTTCTTGTCAAATACAAGATTAAAGATTGCCGCGGCAAGGAAGCGATCTCAATGTTCCGCAAAAATTGCAGGGATGAAGGAATCCTCAACGCTACCAACCGACGTCGCATCCTACACTTCAATGACTTGGCAACCATCGTACAGAAGTACCGTGCAATTGAAAGCGCCTGGAAAACTCAAGTGGCCAAGAGCGGCGAGGATATCCTCACCAAGAGTAACCCAGAACAACACTCCCTAGAGGACAACGACCCCAAAGTACTGACGGTCTTCGAGACATTCGCCTCCAACAATAGGCGCAAGAGGGCACTACGCGGACTCGTCGAAGTATGTCAAATAGAAGCAATAAACCCTTGGAACGACACGGCTATAACTTTTAATGCCGGCGATAAACCAAAATACAGGGCAGTCCGAGCACTAGCCGCCTTGGTCCTCAATCGAATTGTGGACGGCTTTCGAGTTACCAAGGTCCTTATGGACGGCGGCAGCGGACTAAACCTCATCTACGAAGATACACTCCACAAAATGGAAATAGACAAGAGCCGCATTGAGCAAAGCAACACGACCTTCTCAGGAATTATTCCCAGTCGGGAGGCACGGTGTGCAGGAAAAATAACACTCTACGTGGTATTCGGCACGCCAGAGAATTATCGGTCTAAAGAAATAACCTTCCAAGTGGCGCCTTGCAACAACGGGTATCACACCCTCTTAGGGCGAGATGCATTTATGCGCTTCCAAGCGGTACCCCATTACGGATAGATGAAGCTTAAGATGCCTGGGCCCAACGGTATAATCACTCTAGCTAGTGATCCGGAAATAGCACTCCGCCAAGAATAAAACTGCATCTGTGGCCCTCGAGGCATTATCTGAAGCCCTCGCGGCCGAAGAGTTAACTGCGCTGCGCTCTACGGTGGAAAGGGATGATGTCATCCTAGACAAACGACCCAAATCCACCTCTTTCAAACCAGCAGAAGAAATAGTCAAATTCCAAGTCCATCCAACGAATCCCAAAAAGACAAATTGGGATATATTCGCCTGGCACCCTTCTGATATGCCAGGAATCCCACGCGAGCTGGCCGTACACAGAGTCAATATATTAAAAGGATATAAACCGATCAACCAAACACTGCGGTGCTTTTCTGAACCCAAACGTCAAGCTATGGGGGAGGAGCTAGCCGAGTTAATTCAGGCCGGAATCATCAGAGAAATAAAACATCCGGACTGGCTGGCAAACCTAGTGATGGTACCAAAGACAGACAAATCCTGGTGGTTGTGCATCGATTTTAAAGACCTCAATAAGGCCTGCCCTGAGGATCCCTTCCCCCTCCCCCTCATTGATCAAATCATTTATGCTACCGCAGGACAAGACTCATTGTGTTTCCTGGATGCATATTCTAGATACCATCAAATCAAAATGAAGGAGCCCGATCAAGCTGCAACAGCATTCATTACCCCATATGGGCCATTCTGCTTCAACACCATGCCCTTTAGGCTCAAGAACGCCGGCGCCACATACCAACGCATGATTCAAACAAGCCTGGAGAAGCAGATCGGCAAGACAGTTGAAGCCTGCGTGGACGACATCGTCATTAAAACCAAGCGCGTCGAAACATTAATAGACGATTTACGTCTCACATTCGATATCCTCTGCGCGTATGACATCAAGCTCAATCCTGAAAATTGTGTTTTCGGCGTACCCGCCGGAAAACTACTGGTCTTCATCATTTCCAACAGAGGAATTCAAGCAAATCCAGCCAAAATCCGAGCTCTGTCACAATTGGCTACGCCGACAGACCTTAAACAAGTCCAAAAGCTCACGGGTTGCGTGGCAGCTCTAAGCCGCTTTATCTCCATATTGGGATAAAAAGGCACTGGCACTCTATCGTCTTCTACGACGAACAAATCACTTCGAGTGGACGGACGCGGCAATAGCCGGACTGGAGGAAATAAAAACCCTTCTTGTGAACAACCCAATCCTAGCCGCGCCAAACGTCGGCGAACCAATGTTGTTATACATATCGGCAACACATCAGGTGGTGAGCGTCGTGCTCGTCGTCGAACGAGAATAGGACAGACACGAATTCCCGCTTCAGAAGCCAGTATACTACGTATCCACTGTCCTTACACCATGTAAATCCCGGTACCCCATTATCAAAAGATGGCATACACGGTCTTCATGGCATCCCGAAAGCTCCGTCACTACTTCCAGGAGTGTTCGATCACGGTGGCTTCCGAAGTACCACTCAATGACATTATAAAAAACCACAATGACACGGGCCGGATTACCAAATGGGCCATTGAGCTCCTTCCATTTGATATTACATACATACCACGTCGAGCTATTAAATCCCAAGTACTGGCTGACTTCGTCGCCAAATGGACAGAGGTTGAACTCCCTAAAGAGTACGACACATATTCCAATTGGGTTATGTATTTCAACGGCTCCAAAATGCTGGCAGGGCTAGGAGCGGGCGTCATTTTAACGTCCCCTACTGGAGACGTCGTTCAGTACGTACTCCAAATGCTATACACAGACTCCAATAACGTAGCCGAATATGAGGCCTTATTGCATGGTCTCCGAATGGCTGTCTCCATGGGCATACAACGCCTAGAAGTGTGCGGGGACTCAAACCTCGCAATATCTCAAATAAATGGAGACTTCGATGCCAAAGATACGAAGATGGCAGCTTATCGTAACTCAGTCATAAAAATGTCGGTCCGGTTCGAGGGGCTCGAGTTCCATCATGTGGTTTGAGAAAGTAATCAAGCGGCGGATGTTCTTGCTCATATCAGCGCTAAGCGCGACCCCGTCCCACCTAATATATTTCTCAAAAGGCTTTTTAAGCCATCCATGGTGTGGCAGGGGAAAAACGACAACACTAGTCCGGATCCGAACATAACCCCAGATTCTGAAAACACCGACATCATCGGATGCTCAGCCACCGAAATAGCACCGTCGACGCATCTCATCATGGCAGTCATTGCCCCATGGACCGAACCCATCCTGGCCTACCTTAACAGGAAGGAGCTTCCCAAGGACCAGAATGAGGCCCGCTGCATTATCCGGCGTTCGAAGGCCTACAAGTATCATGACGGAGAGTTCTATAAGAAAAGCGCTACCGGAGTTCTTCAAAGATGTATCTCCGAGGAAGAGGGGCGAAAGCTCTTGGCCAAGATTCACGTCGGGCTTCGGCGGTCACCATGCCGCAGCTCGGGACCTTGTTAGCAAGGCCTTCCGTACAGGGTTTTATTGGCCGACGGACCGAGCAGATGCACAGGACCTTGTCCAATGTTGCGTCGTATGCCAACTCTTCGCCAACCAAAGCCATATGCCCCCACTACCTTACAAACAATCCCCATCACTTGGCCTTTCGTGGTCTGGGACTCGATATGGTCGGACCCCTTAAAGGAGGAAGCCATAAGAGAAAGTACCTATTGGTCATGGTGGATAAATTCACTAAGTGGATAGATGCCAAACCAGTCAAAACGGCCGAATCGGGGCCGGTAATAGATTTCATATCCGGCGTGGTACACCGTTATGGTGTCCCACACAGCATAATAACCGATAATGGCTCTAATTTCATAGACGTTGAAGTGAAAACTTGGTGTGCTAATCTAGGTATTAAACTCGATTACGGCTCGGTCTATCACCCGCAGACAAACGGTCAAGTCGAACAGGCTAATGGTCTTATTATGAGCAGCACCAAACCTAGACTAGTGCGGTCTTTGAAAGAATCAGACAAGCACTGGGTGGAGGAACTTGACTCTGTACTTTGGGAGCTGCAGACCACGCCCAACCACACTACTGGATATACACCATTCTTTAGGGTGTACGGTGCAGAAGCGGTGTTACCCTGCGATATTATTCATGACTCACCTCGAGTGCGCATGTACGAATAGAGAGAAGCCGAGCTTGATCGGCAGGACAGCCTAGATGCCTTGGAGAAGGAGCGTGATGTCGCAAAAGCCCGTTCCGCATTTTATCAACAGCAGGCTCGCAAGTATCAAAGCAGAGAAGTGCGGGCCAAGACTTATAACGTTGGTGAACTCGTTCTACGCCTGCCGGAGAAGAAAAAGCACAAACTCAAGCCCAAGTGGGAGGGTCCCTTCATCATTGACGAAGTTCTCACCGGTGGAGCGTACCGCCTACATGATGCGTCAGCCAATCACCTGGAGTCGAACCCCTGGAATGCGGCCAGACTACGATGATTTTATGCCTAGCGTGGAACTATGTGTTCGTCTCCTCCCTCCTGTTATTAACGTTATTTTTTCTCTCTTTACGTTTTTTATCTTTTTGTTTCATTTGCTCTTTAGCCTTATGGTTTTAGTACGGCTAGAACGTCCTTACCTGATGCATACATCTCTGCATATGTATGTTCATTATACCTGGGGGCTTCTCGTACAGAAGCTTGCTATTATCCTTTGAGCATCAACTCACCACCTATGCGTTTTTCCATACATACCTTTTCTTCACCATTATATGCATCGATATGACTTAAGTTTTGGCCAAGCTGGGTTGCCTGGCTCCTGTGCTTATGCCCTACGTTCCCATTAGTTGGACTAGGGCATAAAGGGAGCACCTCTGCGATTGTTACTGCCGGGTCATCCGGATGTGTACCTTAGACTGGGTGAAGCCAAAAACTAGCATTCTTAAGGGAATATTCGGTCGGTGAATTAAAGATGTCCCCACATTCATTCCATTATGAAACCCCAGAAGTTACTTACTCTGTGATTTTTTCAATCACAGTTCGGACATGCACATTCAACGCATGCACACCCAGGGAAAGGAACCCTTAACGGAACTATTCACTCTGGAAGATGTTTCTTACATAATGTAATATAACATAACTAGCCGGATACACATTGTCTGTTCAAGCAACTATGACCCCTACGTCTGGTTCCCATGCATGCCCCGGTATATTGTACCGTTAGGGTATTCCGAATCACTCCGCACCTTCGGGTCCAGAGGTCGAAGCGAAAAGGTCGGCCATGACAATTGTTTTTATTATCCAGCTAGAAGGAAAGTACATAGTCACTTAGGACTCCAAAACTTCTTCCTCTATACCGTCCTGCAAGCGGTCTAACTTACAATCATGTTGTGAGTATCTAGGAGCCACCTCAACTTGGCCATATACTAAACTAATGGGAATTTCTTCCCCATTTGACCCTAGCGGTCCGACCCGGGCCATGTGATTCGGATCCAGCTTGGTATACCACGTTTTTATAGTGGCCCAGGCTTCTCGCGCACCCTCTCGGCAGGCCGATATCTTCCACAGTCAGGTACGCCGCCGCGCTCCCTTGAACAGCTCTACAAGCTTCTCCATACTCCCTGGAGGGGAGTCGGATAGCCGTAAGGCCTTGGCTACACTCCACATTGCCTGCCGAGCTTGCTCGTGCAACTGCAAAAGCTCTTGCAGAAGATCACTTAAGGATCCGGACACCTCCTCTTCAGGGCGGCCTGTCAATACACCTGCAATCACACCTATATCAGCTACGGTTACTACCAAACTGTTAAAAGATAAATGCGGCCACATACTGAATATGTCGCCTCGCCGTTTTTTGTTCTCCTTCACGGAGTCAGCTAGCTGAGCTCGCACGTCTTTCAGTTCTTCGCCCAGTTTGGTGTTCGAATCCTGGAGCTTCTTTTTCTCCTGAACGACTTTTGTTAACACACGCTCGCCCACTGCTAGCAGTTTTTTTGGCTCTATGTTCTTCGCCTCGAGCGGCGTCCAGCTGCTCCCGCAGTTAGTCTAGCAAACCAATACAACGATAAGCAACCAGATTAGTATTGTTAGTATACAATTATGATTTATCGATGGAGGGAAACATTACCGGGGGATGCCTTCTTGGATTTCTCCAGTTCGGCGTTGGCAGCAGACAGCTGGCGCTGACATTTTTCTAGTTCCCGAGTTAACATGGTGTTCTTCTCCGTAAGCACCTGGTTGTACATTGATCCTTAAATCAGTTGTTTCAACTACTTTATGTCTCGGGGGCTACTGGCATATGGTCATCATAGTCAGACAAAACAAACTTACCTGCACATCTTTTAAATGATGTTTGGTGGCTCTATTAAGCCCATCTCGAGCAGCTCGGATATATGCATCGGCCGAGCTGAAGGCGTTAAATGACTCTTCTCAAAAGCTAGGGTCTCATAAAATGGCCCTGCGGTGCCGATGATTCATGGCTGTCTTCACTTCCGAGTTGGTGATGGATACATCATCCGAATCCTCGGCTGGAGAACAGTCCGGCGTCACCTCCGCATCAGCCCCATCTTCACGATAGGATTTGAATCCTGGCTGCGGGAAGTATGACCGGCTGGACCCCCGGGTATAGTCCGGCACATATTTTTCCTGATACAGGGTAAACGGAAAGGTCACAGTTGTATGTGACTGCAAAAGTGCATACTTGCAAATTCATACCTCCTTGATGAAGGCTCAACCGTATCTTCGTTTGCCTTCCTCTTAGAAGGCTTGCCTGGTATGGGGGACGCTCTCTTCGGCGATGCTCCCTGGGCAGCATGGTGCGCCGAACGCTTCCCCTTCTAAAGCACAGGACAGTGCGGTGGGTAAGGAGGAATGAGAAAACTCTTTTGGATAAGGTGTCTTCGGATTACTTACACGTGAAGAAGGAAGGAGGCCGGGTAATCCATGATAATAGGTACATATGTACCGTCGTCGCTCATCTGATAGTATATTCCCTCCTCAAGCTCCACAAATATGTCCGGATCTTCCTCATATCAGGGGTCAAGATCCCGGTTGCGATTCTCCGGCTGAGGGGCAGGGTCATAGATCCCCTCGACAGCCTTTCGCCATTCCTGTTATGAGCAAGATAAGATGCTGCCTGTCAAGAATGATTCAGGGACAAGAATAACATAGTGGAGTTGAGCCTTACCCAGCTGGGAGGATTATACATGAGAAACCTGTCTCGAATTTGGAGACGGGTGAACTCCTCCTTCTCCCCTTTATACAGCTCGACCAGTATTTTGGCTAGGGCGGCAGGAGTCTTCGGGCCCTTTCATCCATAGTGTGAGGCGTCGTATTCCCCGTTATAATGCCACATGGGCAGCCCTCTGTATTGAAGTGGCTGGACCCCCCGCGTTATCGAAATCGCCATCACCTCGGCTATTGACAATCCGGACTGGGCAAGCATCTTAATCTTGCCTAGCAGCAGGTTGATCTCTGCGGACGCCAGCTATGGTGTTTCTTCAGCGGAGCATTTGAAAACTCGGGGAGGCCCATGTGGACGGGGTCGGGTAGAGCGACATCGTCGATGTCGAACCATTTGGAAGGCCACTCTTCGGGAGCTTTCTTCGGCGTGCTGGATAGGTATCCGGTCCCAGCGATACACCACACTTCGCCCCCTCCCACTTCAAAAATTGACCCACCTTGATTGCGAGGGACAAGGCAGAACAGTCTTCTCCACAAATCAAAATGGGCCTCGCAACCCAGGAATTGTTCGCATAAAGCAACATAACCCGCGATGTGCAGAACGGAGGCCGGGGTAAAATTATGCAGCTAGAGGCCGTAGTACTCCAGCGGCCCTCGGAGGAATGGGTGAAATGGAAATCCAACGCCCCTCAGTAGATAGGGGACGAAGAACACTCGTTCTCCCGCAAACGGATTGGGGAAATCCTCCGTCAGGGTTTTGCCGTTGAAGGAGGCTAGTCCTGCTCGAACAGGGACCAGATCTGTAGGAGGGAGAAATCCCTGCATTTGCAGTTTTACCAGTTGGCTGTGGGGCATGGAGCACCTCTTCCACTCACCTCTCTCTAGGTTGGAAAGGGAAGAGGAGCTGGGAATGTTGGCCATGTTGGAATGATTTCGCCTGGCAGTATCTGAGGATTTTCTCCACGTGATGCCGAAAAGATCTGAGATCCAATCCCTTTAAATAGACATTCTTTCTTGCAGGGCTAGGGTGTTATTTGCAAAAAATACCCTGACCACCCACACTCGCCCGACACATGGAGGATGAAGTCATAAATGCACAGAAGCCGAGGGGTGTGGCATTAAATTGAAAGCTGAACACATTACTAGGAAGACGTTGGAGGAGGAACCTGCCTTGCAATGCCGAAGACAGTCTACGCGCCGAACACCTCGTCATTGAAGCCTGGTTCGGGGGCTACTGAGAGAGTCCTGGACTAAGGGGTCCTCGAGCGTTCGTCCTTCTAGCCATGGGCCTGACTGATGGGCTGTGAAGATACGAAGACCGAAGACTGCACCCGTGTCCGGATGGGACTCTCCTTGGCGTGGAAGGCAAGCTTGGTGACTGAATATGTAGATTCCCTTCTTTGTAACTGACCTTTTGTAACCTTAGATCCTCTCGATGTCTATATAAACCGGAGGACTTAGTCTGGATGGGATACTTCTCATCATAGCCATACAAGCTAGACCTCTAGGGTTTAGCCATTACGATCTCGAGGTAGATCAACTCTTGTAATACTCATATTCATCAATATCAATCAAGCAGGACGTAGGGTATTACCTCCATAGAGAAGGCCTGAACCTGGGTAAACATTGTGTCCCTTGTATCCTATTACCATCGACCTTAGATGCACAGTTCGGGACCCCCTACCCGAGATCCGCCGGTTTTGAAACCGACAAGAACTATGAGTGGTAACTTGTAAATGTGTACACTCGTCACCGGGTTCCATTTCCAAAAATCTCAGACTGCCCAGAGGTTGAGCACACCAGTATTCTACGCACGTTCAAATACGATCATGGTGACTGTCTTCTACGGAAGATAGCAATTTGTCGAGTTCCCAACCACTCTTGGCACTACAGGAACTATGGAGTTGTTGCTATCTTCAATAAGCTTGTTGCCGTCCTTCGTGATTCGACTTGATGGATATTTCTCAAAAATCTGTTTCTATACACGGATGTGTACTGTGATGCAATTGAATACGAGGATCTTGTGTTTGCTGCCAACACTCGTGGCACTGTTTTTGCATGGGATCCTCGTAGTTTTGGTACATTTGTCTTCCATCGTAATTATAATTGTTTCATCCACATGCATGCGAGTTAGCAAGTTTCCCTTTACTAATTAACCTTCTTCTTGTGTTTCCAATGTCCTGTGAACTTTCCACCACCTATACTTGAAATTTTTTATAACCAAGGGGGATATGATGATGGTGATGATCACGAGCAGGAGGACGAGGAGGGCCCATATACTCAGTGGCGCCTGGCAACTTATTCTGATGGATCACCCCTTCTTGTTTGTATAGAGCCCACTGCTGATGTTACTACTAAGGAAGCAGGTGTTGTCTCCCATGGTCGCACTATCCGGACCTATTCCAACACCCGCTGCATGGTATTCGGGGTGGATACTAGTGTGCTAGCGCCAACACCTTCTCCCTGGTATAGTATTGATAGTCTTGGAGAAAACACGCTCTTCCTTGGACAAAACTATCCAATGATGGTGAAAGGCGATCCAACTACTCTTGACACAACATTACTACCATTTATGAGAAGCAACTATATCTATACCTTAGACATTGAGGTGGTTCCATATCCTTGTCGTGATATAGTAGGCCGCTTCAGCCTGGATGATCAGTCCTGCGTTGGACTCGAGATTGACAGTAGCTGGCCCTTCCTAGAGAATCACTTGTGGTTCAAAGCAAGCGATTCAAATGCCGAGGATTGGTTGAGTTGAAGTTCATTTCATTGCTTGTTATTTGTTGTGTGACGAAAACTTTAGTATTTATAATGTATCCTAATTGTCGTTGTGGGTTGATGGCCTATTGTATGTAATAAAGTGATATGCCTGTGATAAACTTACTAAATTTATGAATGGCTTTCGAGTAACTTCCCTGAGTGGGTGCTGCGACGAGGCAAAAAAATATCTCGGATGCGGTGGCGTGCGCCCAACGCGCGGATGCATCCCAGCCGCGTACATTTTTCTTTGCAAACACATATCTTTTTTTCATCATTGACTTTTGGTACATGGAAATACATCACCAAAATTTGACTAGAAAAGCAAGACCAAAGAAAACAAGAACCACAAGAATACAGTTTAGAAGATATCCAACTTCCATGACTGCTCCTGTAAGTTGGATTAGTGCCTTCTTGATGCATTCATTGTTGATCTACGGAGGATCGATCTTGCGTGCTTCTTTCTTCTTAGAGTGTAAAGAAATAGACGTTGCTTCCTCGCATCTAGTCTCCTGTCTAGCCTCTATTCTATCATCAAGTGCACTAGTCTCATCTCTAGCCTCTATGCTAGCTAAAAGTGCAACAACATCTACTAAATTGCGCTCTATCAATATATCGATGTACTCTTCTTCCCAATACCAAAACTTGCATCCATTCTACACCGTAAAATTTTAAGTTAGCACAACAAGTCTAATCCGAGAGCACAAGCGAAGCTAAAGTAGCACATACCCCATCGGTTGAGCACTTGATGAACACCCATCCGGGATGTTCCAGCGTTGTAGGCACGCGGCGCTAGACCTTCCTTGGGCAGTCGTCGCAAGTAATGAGTGGCAACGGTGCACCGACGAGCTTTTGGGCCAGCACCGAGCCCGGCCAACCGCCATTCATGTATCTGCCGGCGGACCGCCGACGGTGTAGATCAGAGCGGCTAGAGGAGGAGTCAGTACCTTCATGCGGCCTTGCGGCCTTGCCGGGGCCTTCCGGCCCTATGCCCGGCCAGTCCATGGCACAACGTGGCCTCCCACAAACGGGCGAGCTCAAGCCCGACCGGATCCGCTCCAAATCCGTCCGCCGGGTGCGCAAAACAAGTAGCCGTGGTTGGGTAGCTCCGGGGCGTTGAGGGAAAGGGGGCTGAGCGAGCGCGCGTCCGAGCGGCACACGCTGGAGTTGGCCTAGCGGTGTGGCGGACCAACCGTGTGGGGGTGCCATGTGGCTTCGCTCATGTGGAGGATGGAAGCTATCCCGCGCGGGTGCTAGGTCTGGCAGGACGACCTTGTCGTCAGTGTGTGACCTATGTGGCAACTGTCCGCTCCCCACTAGCCTCTTCTTTGACATGTGGTCCCGTTCCCACATGTCAGTGAGACGACGATCCTTTTGTACAATTTCCGAACGGATGTTTATGTAGGCCGGGGCACCTCTTCGTGTACTGTGGGAACCGTCCACCGACTCTTCGCCTTTCCCTCTCGATTTGGAACTACTGTCGCACGCTCTTCCTCCCTCCACCATTTGCCTTCACCCTTCATTCCGGCATTGTTCGATTGTCTTCTCCATGGAGGGAACAGACAGGAAACCACCTCGTTATTCTTGCCCCAATCTGAATGATGACGTGGTGGAGGAACTCATTGATCGGTGCGACGTCATCACCTTGGCTAGCATGGCAGGTTCGTTCAAGACCATTCTCGACTCAACTAATAATATCATTACAACGAACCAAAGGGTCCAGGAGCCATCTGATCTCTCCTATCTTCTTCACCATGACCCTACTCACTGGCACGCGGACGACGAAGGCCTCGCCTTGTGCAAGTTGGTGCCGCTTGATAATGATACATGTGATGTTAAGATGCCATTGCTTGAGGGTAAGGCTTGGGCAGTCGCAAATGGGGATTGGGTTGTTTATATTGGGTCCAACTTCAAGTGGGAACTTGTGAATGTGTACACTCATCACCGGGTTCCACTTCCAAAAATCTCAGACTGCCCAGAGGTTGAGCACACCGGTTATGACCATACTATCAACTACGGTCATGGTGACTGTCGTCTACAGAAGATAGCAATTTGTCAAGTTCCCGACCGCTCTTTGGATTTATTGGAATATGTAGTTGTTGCTATCTTCGACAAGCTTGTTGCCTTCCTTCATAGTTCGACCGGATGGATATTTCTCAAAAAGCAGTTTCTATACAAGGATGAGTGTTGTGATGCACTTCAATACGAGGGTCTTGTGTTTGCTGCCACCACTCGTGGCACTATTTTTGCATGGAATCCTTATGCTTTTCGTACGTTTGTCTTCCACCGTAATTATAATTGTTTCATCCACATGCATGCGGGTTAGCTAGTTTCCCTTTACTAATTAACCTTCTTGTGGTTCCAAGGTTCGGTGAAAATTTTTATAACTAAGGGGGAGATGATGTTGCTGATGATCATGAGCATGAGGACCCATATAGGATTGCTCAATGGCACCTGGCAACTTATTCCGATGGATCACCTCTTCTTGGTATACAAGGCACCGCTGATGTGACTAAGGAAGCACGTGTTGTCTCCCATGGTCGCACTCTCCGGGCCTATTCCAACATCCGTTGCAGGGTATACGAGATGGATACTACAGTGCTAGCGCCAACACCTTCTCCCTGGTTTAGTATTCATACTCTTGGAGGAAACTCGCTCTTCCTTGGACAAAACTATCCAATCATGGTGAAAGGTGATCCAGCTGATGTTGACACAACATTACTACCATTTATGAGAAGCAATTGTATCTATACCTTGGACATTGCTATGCTTCCCTACCATGGCATCACAATATGGGTCATGAAATAGGCCGCTTCAGCCTGGATGATCAGTTCTGCGTTGGTCATGAGATTGATAGTAGCTGGCCCTTCCGAGACAAACTCTTCTGGTTCAAAGCAAGCATTTCCAACACCGAGGAGTGGTTGAGCTGAAGTTCATTTCATTGCTTGTTATTTGTTGTGTGATGAAAACTTTAGAATTTACTAGAATGTTTTGTTGGAACTAATCTATAATCCAACATGTATCCTCGTTGTCGTTGTGTGTTGATGACTTGTTGTATGTAATGAATGGTACATTTGCATATGCATGTCATAAACTAAATTTATAAATGGTTTTCGACTCACTTCTTGGAGTGTTAGTGTCGTAGTAGTATAGCCAACATCCATAGTAGTATGAAGTTGCCACATCACATAGAGTCAACCAATAGTTAGGTGTCGCACGGAGGCCGAGAAATATGGTGATAGCGTGACTGCATGAGGTGGGCTTGTACGTAGTATGATGTATGCACTGGGCTTGCCGTGTTTCCTACTCCTCCGGTCTAAATGTTGAGAAGATTTGGTCGGGTTCTTCCTCCTTTTGCCGACACGTGGAACATCCAGCATCCAGGTCGTGTCACGCAAGAAAATGGAGTGGTAGTTGAAGCCACATGATGTGCATCTTAGGTTAAACTGTAAATAGAATCTTACTACTCCTGAGTAACTCTAAAAGTGGCCACCGAAGATCTTTATTGGATTTGTTTTTCATCACCAGCACGTCGACGTGAAAGATGTGCAGGTTCAGTGGGTCCTCTTGCGTTTTCACTAACATGTGGGACCGCATGTGAGCAAACAAATGATGGGCTTCGCGCGTCTGCTGGCTGGCTGAGAAGAGATATAGAGGAGAGCTGAGCATGGACTCCAGGAAATTTGTTGTACATAACCAACACCTCGATATAGGCTCGATATAGTAGGGTGGCATGGGCCATAACTAGCATTCACGTGCAACAGTATGACACATGACACCCACACGAGTCCCATCCGACACCAATTCTCTTGGAGTCTGTGCTACAACCATCTCTTCTCCCTCCTGTTTTCTCATCCATCGCGCGGTGGACGGGGTGGGGGTTTGCCGATGGTCGGTTTGCTCAATTGTGGTCCCACTTGTAAGTGAAAATGCAAAACAGCACGCATTCCCCCTTAAGCGGCGTGCCGGACCAACAACGTGGGCAACGTGGTGCGACACGAACACGGAAAGCTTTTCCTTTTGAACTTGTAACTTGTAAACTTTGGTTCTGCTCCATGGCGCGACCGATAGATAGAAATAACGATTTTCCCTAGAGTAATGAGAAGTTAGGTTCTGGCGCGGTTCATGCATGGAGTACATACAAAAATTATGAAGTTGATGCGAAAGGTAAGATAATTAATAGTACATGGATTTGACGGAAAGATAAATATACATACGGATCCATCAATGACATCCTCACGCCCTAGTAAGCCGGGTCACCAACCGACGTGTGAGGAGCAGCGGCGTTGGCGGCGAGCTTAACGTGCTTCTGAACAATGCCATCCAAGGTTGCCCTGTGGGTCAAGAAGGCCAGTGACCTATCGTCCTCCTCTGGCACATAGTAGTCCTTGTGGACAATTTGCGTGTAGACGTGGGTGATTATGTCAATGATGTCTTGCTACGCCAGGCGCTGCATGGTGAGCGCGACCTCGAGGTGGACATTCTTCGGCGCGACGGCGGGCAGTCGTAGGGCCACCAGTGAGTCGAAGAGGTTGTCACCATAGAGGCCGCTGAGGGTGGCGGGCATCACAGAGCCTGGGCGCGTGAGCTGGAGGCGTACGTCAAGGTCAGCCGCGAGCTTCTTGAAGACGGTGAACTTGTCAAGGAAGCTGACGAGGACCTTGTCGAACAAGGAGAGGAAGCTGTCGTCCAAGCGACCTCTCACCCTGGTGGCCTCAAGCACGACCTGGAGACGTTCCTCGGTGCCGGGCCACAGGCCGGCGTCATGGACCATCTGGCATAGCCGACTGATGGTCGCGCTCATCGCCTCCATGGGTCTAGCTTCTAGTCAACTGATCTTGTGATTGGAGTGATCATACTTGCCCTTGGTTAGGGTGCGTAGGTGCGTAGGATTTCGTAGACTGGACTGCGGGGAGCCTTTATATGAGAAGTGCAGACTCCATTGAATTCATGTGCATGTTGGCCATCTACTCGTCGGCCCTCTACTGCACCTGCCTTTGGTTGTATGATAGGGTGGCCAGCCACCTGTTGGGCCCACGTGTCATACAACCAA
Organism: Triticum urartu; assembly: GCF_056163025.1. Classification (NCBI taxonomy): domain Eukaryota; kingdom Viridiplantae; phylum Streptophyta; class Magnoliopsida; order Poales; family Poaceae; genus Triticum; species Triticum urartu. The sequence continues at coordinate 249,716,988 of NC_141878.1, read as the reverse complement.
AGGCAGGTGCAGTAAGTCAATCAAGCTGCGTCCCCCTCCATGCTGGTGCAGTATAGTCATCTCACTGGACCTCTAGTTGGGGCCAAACGAGAGAACTTTGATGTTTACTGGTTTATTGGTCCCCTTTGCATTTTGCGCCAAGTTTTGACATTTGATTTAACTAATAAAATGTTAATGCATGTAACCAAAAATGTTGTGTAATCCCAAAACACTTAGGCATGGTACATTAACTCCCTCCTCATTTCTTATTTCGTGACATATCAACCAATGAGAGATGTGGGTCGTGCATGCTTTCAATGTCTTGAGACTACCAAACATGACATGCAGTGGTTAGTTCATTGCATGTAATCCTATTAATTAGCAAAAAGACATTAAGTTCTCTCGCCGATAGGAATAAAACAATACACCATGTATTTATTTACAAAGGGAGTAGTACATTTTTTGTGACATGCATTACTAGATATTGCTAGTCAAATACTAAATCCAGATGGATGTGGTAGTACTACTAAATCTAGATGGTGGTGCTCGTACTAGTAGTAGTACTACCAATGTACTAGTAGCACTATACTACTCGTTGGTCAAATTATTATGTGCTGCTCCTCATAGTGAAGTGACAAGAGCCTGCGCCGAAGATGACACCTGAGTATAGGCGCCGTGTTCAGCATACGATAGTCATCCTCACCGTCTACAGTCACTATCATCATGGCTGTAGAGCTAGCCTGCTTACAACTTAGCCGTGTTCGACATAATTTCCCGTGCATAGATGCCCGTGCATTGCATGGAACACCAAGATTGGAGGTGGACGCCGCCGGCTGCGGCGATCGCGCCAGATTTTTCCATGGCCTTCTAGATGTGGTTGGGAGGAGATAAGGCCGATTGTGAGAGACAAGGAGTTGTTTGTAAATAGGGAACAAGTGCGGGCATATTTTTACAAAACTGGAGAAGTTTGGTTTGTATGCGTCAGATCTAGATCCGACGGCTTTTGGTGGAAGATGGCAGACACAACATCATCACCAACGCAGGACCTCTTTGATTCATAGGATTTTGAAACCGTAGGAATAGGACATGGCAATATTACAAGTTTCAAACTGATATTACAAATGTTAGGAGTAATGCTGCACCTACGAAGTGGGAATTACTAGGAAGTTTACGTAAGACCTTTTGTTACTTTAGGTGGATGCAGCATTATCATACAAACTAAAAATCCACCACCCTGAAAAGTCACTAATGTGCAAATAAATTTTCAAGTCTCTGGCCACTTGGTGTTTCAAAAACAAATCCAGCTTCTATGGAGACTTCGTCATTTTGGCTTAGATGCTTGCGATGATTAGCACATCATTCATTGTTGCGACAGAGAACGCAAAACCTCATTACCTTGAGCACACTTTCCTCCAGAAAAAGAACCTGACCAATTTAATCTCAGATGTGCTGCCTCGAGAGTCGATCAAATCAATTTCTGTAAGATGGAGATCAAGGCATTCGATGTGATTGTTATAGTGCAGCACATTTTTCACTTACGGGTCTTTTTTATCTGCAAAAGAAGAGAACATATTAGAGCAGCTAGCTGTATAAGATTGTCGCGTCATCAAGAGGTACCAATATCATTCGCTCACTCGATAGGGTTGGCTGGCTAGTGATATTTTTTCACTCTCTCTCTCTCTCTCTCTCTCTTTCTCTTTCCTCTCATTTACCTAGGAGCACGTGAAGAGCTTGGGCATTTGTTGCCTTCCACTATGTGGCCGATTAAATAATTCTCAAAAGTATGCCACATAATACGCATCGATGTCAAATCAAAAGATTTTGGCACCGCTCTCGTGATGTAAGAGAGTCGGCACCGCTATGCACACAGACCCACATGTATAAACAAATCAATCAAACCAACAACACCAGCCTATCACTCTCCCAAACAAGTGTTTTTTTATTGCCTCGGTCCTCTCTCTCTCCCACGCAAGTGTTTTTTCATTGTGTGAGTTAATTTGGCACCGGAGCAATGTAGGTGATCCAGATTGGGGCACCAGGTGACCAATGGTGGGGCATCAATGCCAAATGCATCACAAGTGAATTTGGCACGTGTTTTTGCCTACATAGTGGAGGGCCGTTATAGCCCACTTTTGTACTACCTCGTATTTAGTGTAAAATTTTGACCATAGATTTACCTAAGAAAATGCCAATGCATGTCACCAAAAATTATACCATTTGAAATTATGTTCAAATACGAATCCAACGACATAATTTTTAGTGACATGCATTAACATTTTGTCAGCTAAATCTATGGTCAAATTTTGATACTCTACTACAAAATTGGAAGAGTAAACCAGGACGGAGGTAGTACTTGATAGCAAGGGTAAACCAGGACAGAGGTAGTACTTGCTCTTAGGGTAACCATAGAGTTACTAGTCTAAGTTACTTTCCACTCTGACTAGCCTAGGCTACTATAGTAGTACAACAAAAAAATGATGCAGGTGATCACGTGAGAAAAAATACTAAAAACATTTTTTTCGGTGTAGTGCGTAGATGCAATTTTGAACACTACACTTGTCATCGTAATTTGGGAAAATTACGAAAAGATTGAGCTACATTGTGATTACCGTTTACTAATAGGAAAGAAGTTTCACCTCGATGAGTAACTTCTCACTGCTCGGAAAGCATGTAAGGAATCCAACAACTTGATCCAGATTGGGGCCGATAGATTTTATTGCCAAGATCTTCATTGTGCGCATAGACTAGGTCAAGCTTGTGGGAATCATTTTTTGGAAGATGGTTGTAAATACATCAAGAAGAAACTTAAAAATGTGAATTTCAAGAAGACAGAGAAGAAGATGAGTGTTGTACCTTAACGATTACTGATCCAATAAAGAGTTCGAAGAATTTGGCAGACGAGTGCACCAACGCTATCAATTTTGGCGCGTCAATGACCTAGATTTTTGTTGGACCTTCTAGATCAGATACAAGCAATCCCTTAAGGAAAGGCGCATTCTCAATGACCACAAAGTGGAACACCTGGAGTGATCTCTTCCCAATTGATGTCTTGTTGCGGGGCCAGCAAGACACAAAAATCCATCGAAGATTCGTCGAGGCGATGTGGAGGCTAATGAACCCATGGATCTGCCCAAGACAAAGGTACTCGAGCACAGTACAGCTGCGGAGCAGGTGATCCATAGCCTTGTTCGAGATGCCAACGTCGAAGAGGTCGAGCTACTTGAGTTGAGGGCGAAGAAGGGCGGGCGCGACATTAATCTAGGGAACATAGCAGGAGCTAAAGCTGGCGCGGCACAGCGTTGGCGTGAGGCGGCACGCGGACGGCGGCAGAGAGCGACATCGTCCAGCTTCAAAGCTGAGCTCCTCGAGCTGATCTAGGGTGGGGGATAAGAAACACTCATCGAACTTGGCTTGGACCTTGCAGTTGGTACTGAACATGCGGATGTCAAGGCATCTGGCTAGCCCAGGGTGCGATGAAATGATCTTGGAGACTGCAGCCATGTGTTTGCAATCCCCGTCGCAGAGGGAGCTGTCGACGGTGAGGTTGAGGGGGATGCGGCGCCAGAGGGGGCACCGCGGCCGAGAGAGTAGGTTGGTCCACACGGCAAATTTGGTGGGGAGGAGGCCAATCATGACAAGCAGCATGTTGTCGAGGAGGCTGCTGATGAAGTCCGGGTTCACCGGATGCGGTTTTGGCTCGAGCTGCCTCCGCTTGTTGGCTGCCTCGCCGTCTATCTCAACCGGCAGCGACGCCGGTGTACACGTGTGCTGGTTTGTGTTGTGTGATGGCCTGATGGGTGTGCGCGAGTGCGTCCTTCTATGCATGCCGCCGCGTAGTGGTGAATTGTGCAGGAGTGCGTCCTTCACGCGGAAGAAGTTTATCCTCAATGCGCCCTTAATTTACTAGCGTGCGGGGTGCTACCCTGAGTGGTTTCAACTTTGTTTACTTCACCGTGTGTCAGATGGGCCTCTAGTTTACTTATTTTCACCCACTGTCACATGGGCCAACACACGAAGATAGAGAACATGAGCTGACAAGGCAGCATGTGGACTAGTTGACCGGTCAACTAAATAATATACTGAGCTATACGCTGACACGGTGAGAGTATAATCCGTCGGTATAGAGAGTTCAAATGAGAGGGGAGGCCCGTGAGAGATGACTCAACTTTGTACTAACTTTATACTAAAGTTGAGTCATCTATTTTGGAAAGGAGGGAGTAGCAGAGAGAGAGAAAGAGCTACTCCCTCCGTTCGATAATGTAGTGCCAACATTTTTTTAAAGTCAAACTTTTGAAACTTTGACCAGGTTTATAAAGAAATTACTTATATCTACAATACCAAAGATAAATGATAGTATGAAGTAAGTACATGTTGTGATGAATCTAATGATTGTTCCAGATGTAAATTTTTTTCTCCACATATACCTGGTCAAACTTTTCTGAGGTTCAACTTTTCAAAACATCCATGTGTGAGAGAGAGTGTGTGTTAAATAGAAAGATTGAGTTAAAAAAGTGTGTGTGCATGTGTGAAAGACACATGGACAATACACGATAAAAGTAGAGAAAAGGCGTGTGTGTTTATGCAAACATATCACACATGCATCTTCGACAACAGAAGCAAGGTGAGGAGATAGTGTGTGGTTGTTTGCAACCGAGAGAGAAGACCCCTAGCACGTGGCCAACAGGGGTCTGACAAGCAAGGGAGAGAGGTTGAGAGAGACGTATAGAGAAAATGCAGATATGGGGAGGAGAGAGTGTATGTTTGTGATAGATAAATCCCCTGGGATCATGATTGGACTACATGGGTGGGAGATCGAGTTACAAGGTGTGTGCGCGATACAAGATACCCCAAGTGATATCGAGATAGACGTATGGATGGAAGGAGACAATACGTGTGTTCCTGATGGCTAGTGAGAGATAATCATACTTAGGGGGGGGAGTGTGTGCGCCTATGATGGAGTGAGGGATTATGGTACTTAGGGGGGTGCGTGTCACATAGAGAGAGAACAAGGGCGGAGAGTGTTGGATGGGGCTATATGTAGCGCGAGCGAGACAAGTGTATGTGTGAACCAGGGAGATGTAAAAGTTTGAGAGAGACAGAGGAGCCCCAATAAGACTGAGTGGTGCGTCAGATAGCTAAGAGGGGGAAAGAGATATTCCCTCCACTCGATAATGCAGTGCATGTAAAAAAAATTAGAAGTCAAACTTTGGAAACATTGATCAGGTTTATGCAAATGTTATTTATATCTACAGTACCAAATATACATCATATGAAACTACATCTCATGATGAATCTAATGGTATATGTTTGCCGTTCTAGATGTAAATGTTTTTCCACACGTACATGGTCAAACTTTGTTATGTTTGACTTAACATTAAATCTATATGCAATGGACCGAAGAGAGTGCCGAAGTCGAGAGAGATCAAGTGTGTGTGAAGGAGAATGAGTGAGTGTGTGTCGGATTTCGGGTTCCGGCGAAACCCTTGAGGTTCGAACACTGGGGTGCGCACGAAGATCTCTCCCCCCTCTCTAGCTCGCGCACATCATGATCTCACGGCCTAGCTTGAGAAGCCCAAAGAACAAGAGACACAAGAGTTTATACTGGTTCGGGCCACCAATGTGGTGTAATACCGTACTCTAGTGTGGTGTGGTGGATTGCCTCCTGGGCTGTGGATGAACAGTTAAAAGGGAAGAACGGCCTCCTAAGGATAGGTGTTCTTGTGCTTGGCAAACTTTTGTGAGGCTATGGATGGAATGGCTCCGGTCATATCCGTCTTCTCTCTCACCTCTCAGCTCTCTCCCACAGTGGTGGCTAGTCCTATTTATAGAGGCCTTGGTCCTCTTCCAAAATATTGAGCGGGAAGGGATCCCACAACGGACAAATTCGAAGGGAGACAACTAGTACAAGTTATCCTGAGAAAAGTAGTCTTCGCCAGCCAAAGGTTCTGGTGGTGACACCGTCTTCGGCTCCAGGGTGACCTCCATCCGGCCGTCCTGCTGGTCTTGGTCTTGTTGCACCGATATGGAAATCTTTGCCTGATGCCTCGGGACTCCTCGCCTGTACTTGCCCCTTTAGCACAAAAGAGAAAACAAGGACATTGTGCTCGCTGGCGCCCGCCTGGCGCCTGCCTGGCCTTGGTCATCATGGCTTGGGTCACAGAAACCTCGCGAGGTGTCCTTTGCCTTGATCTCTCCTCCCCTCGTGAGCCTGCTTGGTGAAGCTTCCCTCGAGGAGGTCCTGTGTCATCCGCCTCGCGAGGCTTGGACCATCGCAAGGGCCTTGAGTGTTTGCTGGTGAAGATGGGCCGTACAGGGCCGCTGGTGGAGCCACGCCGCGGGCCGCAGGCTGGCAAGTCTGGGGACCCCCGTTCCCAGAACGCCGACAGTAGCCCCCAAGCCCAAGGCACGCTCAGAGCACCATGGGCCCCAACAGCCTATGGCCCTGGTTGGCGCGTGGCGATTGATTGGACATGGGCGTCTCCGCTTCCCCATGCTGCCTCGGCAACTACCCGACTTGACGTGTCCTTGATGCATGTAGAAAAAGATCATTATTACCTTAGATCATGGAGGCCGGCGGTTGGCCTCCCCTTGGCTATAAATGGGGAGAGAGGGGCGGTGCCCCTGTCACCCATCTCCTCCTTCGCTTCTCCCGCTCCTTCTTCTTCCTCGCTTCATCGCTTGTTGCATCGATCATGGCGCCGATATGGAGGTTCTCGGTCACGGAGAAGGGAAAGACTCCCCATAACAAGCCCAAGCCACTTCCGCCGAAGAAGAGGCTGTCGCAGGTTGCGACCTAGTCATGAGACCGGAAGTGTCGCGGCCATGGTATGAGCGGCCACCTCCCGGGTATTTGTGTCCCTTGTACGCCCAAGCTGAAGGCTCCAGAGGGAGGGGTGACGAGCGCTGCTGCCCATGCCAGGGCCGTGGTTGCCAAGCCACGGTGACACACACCGTCGCCCCAGGGGTCCATGCCGTGGACTCCTCGCGCGATTTCGTGCTGTGGACGGCGATGCCTCCGCGCACTTTGATTCGCTTCACGCAGTTCTTCTCCACCGAGATGCCACCGAGGGGCCCCCTTGAGCTTTGGCTAAAGCACACCGACTGCGATGCCTCGGTGACTGGAGCGGAGGTTGCAGACGTCTCCTCCGGAAGGATCTTCATGACTCATGGCTGGGGCGAGGTCGGTCGAGTCTGCCGCGCGGAAGGTTTCCTCGCCATCCACTTCGATTACGATAGTGCCTCCATGATGTTCTTCAAGGTCTTCGATGAGGAAGCCTGCCGCTTGGAGTGTTGCCCTGAAGGGGGTCGTCAGGACGGCGCAACGGCCAACACCGAGCATGCCGCTGGGCCCCCCAGCAGCTCCTCCAGCGGCAGTGGTGACTGCTGGTGGTCCAGGGATTCTCCCGAGCTCGTCAAGACTCCGGAGACAAGCGATGACACCTTCGTGCCTCTGAGCTCTCGCCAGGCCCGAAGCAAGGCCGCAGCGTCCGGCTGCCGCCGTTGCTGATCTGGATGGGGTTCCGGAGGCCCACTATTGATGATGGCGTCGGCCGCCCTGGCACGTATAGATAGAGTTCCTAGTAACTCCCTTCTTTTAGTTCCCTGCGAGGAATCCAAATGGACCCCGTGGGGGCATGTAAAGGGTCTATAATGTCTTTTGTTTTTATTATCCTTATTATGAAAATTTGCAAATGCATGTCGTGCTAAGGCTCGGTCTCCCCTTTCCAACCCCGCGACAGCTTGATGCTCTACGCCAACAGGTCCCGGTCCCCAGGCAGGCTGCAGCCGTCGCTGGTATGCCAGGTCGCGATGCCATGGTCAAGGCCAGGAGGTGAGTGGCCTGACGTCCAGTAAGAGCTCCTGAGCGCGATGCTCAAGAGGCCCCCTTTAGCATGCAAGCAGCTACCTGAGGATGGGAAAGGGAGGTGACGTTGCCGCAGCAGGGCAGCGAAAGGCGATGATCTTATGCCGTAGCGCTGGGTCGATCCAAGCGCAAGACTTATCTTGGCATTCCGTAGTTGGTTCCTCGTGTTCCAGGCGCGACCACTGTTGGGTAGCTAGGTTAGGCCCATGCGAGCCTCCCCATCTTCTGCACGATCTTCTATGTGCTCTACGTCCTCAGGTCCTGGCCCTCGAGCGAGCTCAGCCGCTGATGGTATGCCAGGTTGCGATGCCATGGTTAAGGCCAGGGGGTGAGGGCTGGAGAGCCAGTAAGATCTCCTGAGTCGCAATCCTCACGAGCCGCCCTTTTAGCGTGCAAGTGAATTGCATGGGGGAAGAGGGAGACCGTGGTACCGCCTGCTATAGTCCTCAAGAGGTTCCTGCAAGTTAGCGCGAGGAAGGGCACAAATTGCCATGGTGATTGCCGATCTGCCACTGGTTGCTTCGCAAGAAGGTGAGGGCACTGAGGGTCTGGTGAGGTGACGTGCGCGGGCGTGCCGTGAGCCAGAGCTCGACCGCGTAGATTTGTCAGGGTACAAGGACGGACCCGAGCACAAGCACCGTGCCGGCAGGAGAGGTTCCTGTGGCGGGCGATAATCAAGGAGGCAGTGACGATAGGTAGCTTATGCAAGGAAAGCAAACTAGCTTAGGTAAATGTAAGAACGATACATGCCACTGGGTTGGACCCGAGCGGCCTGGGGATGATGTAGCCCGAGGGGCGCCTCCAGCAGAGCAAGCTAAAGACATAAAGGGATACATGCCGCAGGGACAGACCCATGCGTCCTGGGAATGATGCAACCCAGGGGGCGCTCCCAGATAAATAAACTTGGAAAATATCACCTGGTTTGGGTGTCGAAGGAGTGTTGGGGTAGCCGAAGGCGCGCGCTAAAGAAGTCGCTCCTCACGAGCCGTTGAGGCCCAGAGCCTGGGAGGCTCTGGAGGCTCAGGTGGCCTCCTGAAGACCGTCTCCATCTCCGCTAGTACTGGGTGATGCCTGGCCTCCTGCCTGCCAGGCTGGTTTGTAGGTTGCGTTGGAAGGTGGCTGCCACGCTCGGCAGGCCGAACGGCATGCGAACGTAGCTGTGAGGTGGGCCCTCACACCATCCAGCATGCGAAGGCCAGAAGCGCTCCTGATATGCGGCCCTGTTGAGCCCTGGGATGTCAATGCAGACACGCAGCTCACCCCCCTCGCCTGGGTGGGGAGCTACACCACGTGGGCGATGGTCGCCACGTATTGCTCTTGCTTCCTGAAGCTCCTGAGTGGTCTTGACGATGAACTCCTGAGCGCCTGGCGCTCCTTGCCCGGTGCCCTCCTGAGGGATATGTGTTGCGAAGCACGCCTCCACGTGGTGCCCGAGCGCCTCCCTCGTGATGTTGGCCAGGTCTGAGGACCTCCAGAAGAGAGCTCCCGAGCCCTGACTGAGGAGGGCGTCGGGCATGCCTCCCTATGTGAGGGAGGTAGGCATGCCAGGCGTGGGCACCGATCCTGAAGTGGCACCGCTGGAGGCGCCGCTCCCCTGAGGCCCAGTGCGGAGTAGCTGCTTCTTCTTGGGGTTGGCCTCAGGAGGGTACTGCACACCCGCGTTGTCAGGGTCTCCGACTGTTGCGGCTTGGAAGGCGCGCTCGAGGGAGCATGTCAGGACCCCGATTCCAAGCCACATCGATCTAGCTGGTAACACCTCATATCACTTTGCGGCCTCACGCACGGTATCCCACGGGTGTCGCCTTACCATGGCCCGGGACCGTTTGCGCCTTTTGGCTCATGTATATGATAGTGTCGCTAGCATCCATATGACAGAGAACCCGGGCCGACATGGCTAGTCGTGAACCCAAAGCGGCACAGACCTATGGAGACAGGCATACATGAATCACATCGAGCATGTCGGTCATCAGCGAGTGATTCCGGGCTGTAGCACTAGGATAACAGGACTCCGGATATCACCGCGTGACATTTCCCCGAAGGGACAGACATAGGAACGACGTGAAACACATGTCGGCCAGTCAAGTGTCCTGAGCAGTAGTGCTGGGCTAGTAGGACTCCGGTGAACCGGGCTGTAGCGGACTACTATGGCTCGAGGAACACTAGACTACATTTCCCCATAAGAAAGGCTGCCAAGGATAAACAACTAGATTGTCGGATCCCACTCATACCAAGCATTTCAATCATACACACAATATGCCCGATATGAGTACATACAACATGGTCACAACAAAACTCTACAACTCAAGTACTTTATTTGAAGGCTCCAGAGAGACATACATAACATGATCATACAGATAGGGGTCACATGACCCGACACTCAAGTCATACAATCATACAAGTACATGCGGAAGCAACTAGTCTGAGTACAGACTCTAGAAAGAAAGAAGGCTTCTCGAAGCCTGTCTATCTACATAGGGCCCTCCATGGCCAGGATCACCACCTGGGTGGCTAGTCACTCGTCGACGTCAAGGTCTACGTAGAACCCATCGGAGGGGGCGGTGTTGTCGTCTGAAAACAGTAATTAAGCAAACATGAGTACAAAGGTACTCAGCAAGTCTTACATCAGATCCTAATATACATGCTCATTCTCAAGAACGTGGTGGGGTTAATGCAGCAAGCCAGCTTTGACTCTTGGCTAAGCTATCCTACGGTACTCCACTAGTAAAATAGTTTTCGCACACGAGTCCACTACTCACCAACACAATACTCCACCGGAGATCCTCTCTCATCATCCTACGAGAGGGCCATCCTCGGTACTCACACTTATCTTGAGTCTTTTAGTAGTATCCATCAACTTGTCTATGAACTGTATAGGCAACCAAGTAGTCCTTTACCACGGACGCGGCTATTCGAATAGTTTTATACCCTGCAGGGGTGTACTTCGTCACACATGTTTCCACCACTTAGCGTCTGCACACGACATGTGCTCGGTAGACTTCAAGCGAAAACCGACGTGGGTGTAGACCACGACCTGACTAACCTCACAAGTCTCTAGTCCAGGTTTATCGCCTATTCAGGTTCCATCAGCAAGGAAATCCGGCCGGGGTGTCCTCAATGGCCCCAAACGATGTGTACAGGGTTCCCGAGACACCAAACGGGCGACTCGGTGCACCGTGCCACGGTGTATCTACCGCATCATAGCCCACCCCTAGGGTCAGCGCTACGCACGGCCGCCAACACATAACCTACAAACACCAGAAACTAGTTGCAACTCCTAGACAGAGGACGAGATGGGTCAGTAAGTCGAGCGGGGTCATATTTCAGGCCCCAATGTGTGGTAGTAACTGAATCTTAAATCACGCATACAGATCTCAGTTCTTATGGACGGCCTCAATGAAACAACCGACCATGCACTCCTACATGGCCTCTCATCGATACCTTTACCAAAACATGTTCAACACATCCCTCACATTACCGACATAAGCATTTCACCCTAGCCCATCACCCAGATGAACCAGACCTGACACAACTCTAACCATAGCAGGCATAGCAAGGTAGGAATCACATACATGGCTCAATCAACTCCTACACATGCTAGTGGGTTTCATCTAGTTACCGTGGCAATGACAGGTCATGCAGAGGATAAGGGTTCAACTACCGTAGCACACAGCAGTTTGAATCGCATTCTCTTAATGCGGTAAACAAGAGTAGAAGCGAGAACATGGGTTTGTATCAGAATGATCAATGGGTTGCTTGCATGTTGTAGAGGTAGTAGGGTACTGCCCTTCAGACGGATACTCGGTGTTATCCTCGAAGGCAGAACTTACCACGAAAGACACACCGAACATAATCAACTCATGGCAATATGCAACAATATGATGCATGCTATGACATGGCAAGCTGAAAGTGTCTTGGCCTAATGCAAGCTAAAACAGAATGGAATGAACTCATTTGAATCAAAGATTCAAATATTAGCTCATTAAACATGGCCTTATTAGTGCATTACCTTATTCTGCATAAACAGTAAGGTAAACTTGTTTTGTCATGCATGAAACCATTACAGATGGATAGATTGAATTTTTCTGATCATTTTTCATATATAAATCTTTGCATTTGGAGCTATGGTTGATTTTCTATGATTTTTAGAAGTTTTGACTATTTTCTGGAATTTCCTATTAAAGAATAAATCCAGTAATTGAATTAATGCGTCAGCACTGCATCACTGTGACGTCAGCGGGTCAAAGGCGCCAGCCCAGGTCAAACCTAACTGGTGGTCCCCTTCTGTCAGTCTCTCAGCTAACTAACAAAGTTGGTTAGTGTTTAGCTAGCACTAAACTGGGTTAGTTAGGCTCTGGACCCACATGTCAGTGAGAGAGGGGTAGTTAACGACGTCATTAACCTCTAATAGAGTGATTAGCTCTAATTTAAACTAATCTAAATTAGTTAGGAGCCGGCCCCACCTATCAGTGTCTCAGGCGGAGTCAAACTGGGGTCAAACCCCTGGTCAGCGGGGTTAATCCCGCCGGCGTTGAGTCGCCGGCGAGGCCGAGACGGCGGAGGGCTTCGGAAATCGCCCACAGGCGACCAAATCGACCGCGGTTTGGTCCTACGCGTAGCTGGGGCTCGCGCGCATCTAGTGGGGCAAGTGGGAGGAGCTGGGGTGGAGCGAGCTCGCCGGAGTCGAGCTCGTGGCGGCGGCCGGAGCTCGGCCGTTGGTGGTTTTGCTGCTGCAGCGAGCTAGGGGGAAAACGGATGTGCTAGCGAGGCGCTGCGAGGTGCGGGGAGTGCGTTAAGCACCTGCGCTTGACCAAATGACCACCGGAGTGATGCCAGCGTCGAGCTTGCACAGCGGCGTGCTACGGTGAGAAAGGGGGCGGCGTCCACGGCGAGCAAATGAAGCAGGGAAGAGGGGGGATCGATAGAGGAGCTCACGACGGTTGTAGAGCGCGTCTCCGCGGGCTCGGGGGAGGTCAGACGTCGTCGGCGCGTTGCCGGCGATCTCGGCGGACCAAGGAAGAAGAAGGCATCGGGGAGGCGCTTGGAGGCGTCCGGCGTCGCGTGAGTCGATGAGGAGGTCGAGGACGGCAGCACGGAGCTAATGGGCTTGTCGGAGGGGAGAGGGGGTGGCTCTGGTGACGACTACGGTGAACGGCAGCGAGGATCACGCTCGGCCATCGCGGGAGAGGGTGAGGAAGACAAGGGGGAGAGTGAGGAAGGAAGAGAGGGGGACGTGGGGGTCGGCATGGCACCCCTGGACGTCTCCAGGGCGTCGGCAGAAGCAGGAGGTGGCCGGCGTGTGGCCGCGGGCGCCGACCATGCGCTCCTCGTCCTCCTGGCTGGAGGAGGAGGACGACTGGCAAGGCCAATTGGCTGGGCCAAGCCAGGTGGGCTGGGCCAGCACAGGTGAGGCCCAGGTGGTTTCCCTCTCTCTCTTTTTTTTGATTTGTTTCTGTTTTCTATTTTTTTCTGCAACTGTTGGGCTTTATTAAAAATACTAAAACGTTTCCAAAAATCCTGAAAATAATTGTGGGCTCTGTTTAGAATATTTCCAACAGCAAACATTTATTTCCAGAATTATTAGAGCATTTAAATTATTTTATAGCATTTAAATGCCCAAAATCAAATACTTATGATTTAATTCAATGACCTTCTATTGACCTAGAAAATTGTGCATGAATTTTGCCAGAGGTTCCCCAAGATAATGAGGGTGAACTTTTTAGAAGGGCATTTCAGGTTCATTGAAAATAATTTTAGTAAACCCTAGTCTTTTCTAGGGGGGTGCTGGGGGTTCTGTCTTCCCCATTTCAAATTTAAGAGGAAATTAAACATGATGCACACTCTAATGGTTGAACTTACTAGGGTATGACAACTCACCCCCACTCAAAAGAATCTTGTCCCGAGATTTAGGATCCTCCGGGAAGAAGGTGGGGTACTCGAGTCGAAGACGATCCTCCCTTTCCCAAGTGGCTTCTTTCTCGGAATGGTGTGACCATTGAACCTTGAGAAACTTGATATTATGACGTCGAGTGGTACGCTCGGCTTGATCAAGGATACGAACGGGATATTCCCGATAGGAGAGGTTGTCTTGTAGATCAAGCGTTTCGTGGTCCTGTCCACGGATAGGATCCGCGAAGCAACGCCTGAGTTGTGAAACGTGGAAAACATCGTGAACTCTGGAAAGATGCGGAGGTAGTTCCAATTGGTAGGCAACTTCTCCTTGTTTGGCAAGAATATGAGAGATTTCTCGCCGATTTGCCAATGTAACGAGGAGCCAATTTGCCATTGATACCGAAACGATGGGTTCCCTTTAACGGGGTAACCCGAAGGTAGGCCTTCTCGCCGACTTCATAAGTCATAGGCTTATGTTTACGATCATATTGACTCTTTTGATGAGATTGGGCTGTTTTCAATTTCTCACGAATAACGCGAACCTGCTCTTCTGCTTCCTGAATCATATCCGGGCCAAAGAGTTATCTTTCCCCGGTTTCTGACCAGTTAAGAGGCGTTCGACATTTTCGTCCATAAAGAACTTCGAAAGGAGCCTTTCCTAATCTAGCTTGATAACCATTGTTATAAGCAAACTCCGCGAATGGAAGGCATTTCTCCCAACTCATTCCGAACGAGATGACAGAAGCTTGGAGCATATCTTGCAGAATTTGATTGACTCGCTCTACTTGACCACTTGATTGAGGATGGAAGGCGGTACTAAAAGAGAGACGAGTTCCCATAGCATTTTGGAAACTTTCCCAAAATCGAGAGGTGAAGAGACTCCCACGGTCTGAGTTAATTTCCAATGGAACACCATGAAGAGACACTATTCGGGAGATGTATAAATCAGCTAGCTGGCTAGCGGTGAGACTCTCACGAACAGGTAGGAAATGGGCTACTTTGGAAAGACGGTCGATCACGACGAAGATGGCATTATTCCCTCTCTTGCTCCTGGGAAACCCAGTGATGAAATCCATACTGATTTTATCCCATTTCCACTCAGGAATATCCAAAGGTTGAAGGGTGCCAGCAGGCCGTTGGTGCTCTGCTTTAACACGATGACAAACGTCGCAATTAGCAATGTATTGAGAGATTTCTCTCTTCATCCTAGTCCACCAAAACCTCTGGCGTCGGTCTTGATACATTTTAGTACTACCAGGATGAATGGTGAGAGGGGATTCATGAGATTCCTTAAGGATCAACTGGCGTAGATGTTGTTTCTTCGGAACCACCAAACGGTTCTCGAATAAGACAACACCCCGCATATCCATGGAAAAACATTTAGCAACTCCGCTAGCAATGTTTTCCTTAATCCCGAATATGCCCTTATCACACTTCTGGGCAGCTATGATTTGATCCATAAGGGTAGGTTTCGCCACCAGGGTGGATAGGAATCCTCGAGGAACAATGTGATGATTAAGCTTACGGAATTCCTCATGGAGAAGTGGTTGACTTTGTTGTAACATCAGGTTGTTACAATAGGATTTACGACTTAGTGCATCAGCCATGACATTGGCTTTGCCCGGGGTGTAAGTTATTCCTAAGTCGTAATCCGAGATCAACTCGACCCAATGTCTTTGCCTGAGATTCAAATCTGGTTGGGTGAAGATATATTTCAAACTTTGATGATCAGTCAAGATCTCGCAACGATTACCGAGGAGGTAATGTCGCCAAATTTTAAGTGCATGGACTACAGCTGCAAGCTCTAGATCATGTGTGGGATAATTTTCCTCATGTGGGTGTAATTGCCGTGAAGCATAGGCAATTACCTGACGATCTTGCATGAGTATGCAACCTAGTCCTTGTCGCGAGGCGTCGCAATAGATAATAAAGTCCTTGGAGAAATCTGGTGGTACCAGTACGGGAGCAGATGTGAGGCGTCTTTTCAGTTCCTGAAAGCCGAACTCGCACTGTGGAGTCTACTCGAACTTTTTATCTTTCTTGAGGAGTTCAGTTAGAGGTTTAGCAACCTTGGAGAAATTCTCAACCAAGCGGTGGCAATAGCTCGCTAAGCCAAGGAAACTCCGAACTTGCTTGACCGTCTCAGGTGGAGTCCAATCAAGGACGGCTTGAACTCGCTTGGGATTGACAGCAATACCCTTACCAGAGATTACATGGCCTAGATAGGTCACTTCTGGCAACCAAAATTCACACTTGGAGAATTTGGCATAAAGGCGATGCTCTCGAAGTTTCATCAATACCAGCCTTAGATGTTCGGCATGTTTCTCTTCATTCTTGGAGTAGATGAGTATGTCATCGAGGTATACTACGACGAATTTATCCAAGTACTCCATGAAGACCGAGTTCATTAACCGAGAGAAGGTAGCTGGGGCATTGGTTAAACCGAAGGACATAACGGTGTACTCGTATTGGCCATAACGAGTAACAAAGGCCATTTTGGGAATGTCCCCGTTTCTGATTTTGATTTGATGGTAGCCCAACCTCAAATCCATCTTGGAAAAGACTGAGGACCCAGCGAGCTGATCATACAGATCGTTGATCCTGGGAAGCGAATATTTGTTCTTGATGGTGACCAAATTGACAGGTCGGTAATCCACAACCATTCGATCCGTTCCATCCTTCTTCTTGACGAAGAGGACGGGGCAAGCCCAAGGAGAGGAACTAGGACAGATGAAACCCTTTTTCAAGGACTCATCGAGTTGTTTCTTAAGCTCGGCTAGTTCTAAGGGTGCCATCTTGTAGGGTCTTCTAGAAATTGGAACGGTTCCTGGAACAAGGTCTATCACAAACTCGACATCCCTGTCAGGTGGAACACCTGGCAGTTCTTCTGGAAAGACATACGGAAAGTCTCAGACTACCAGAACATCCTCAAAGTCTGGAAGGGGGTTGGCATTTAGGGAGTAAAGCTGGCGCTTGGCCACTCGAGTTAAGACATTGACTATCTTGCCCGATGGGTGAGTAAGTTGAACGGTTCTAGTGGCACAATCAATCTTAGCATAATGCGCTGACATCCAGTCCATACCCAAGATGATGTTTATGTCCGAGGACTTGAGAGCTATTAAGGATGCAAGGAAGACAAGTCTATCGACAAGAATTTCATTCCCATGGCTTACTCTAGAAGTTTGCCATTTGGAACCCGAAGTTTGAATTACCATGGAAGTGGGCATGTCACAGAATGTCGTGTTATGCAATCGAGCATAGTTCTCGGATATGAATGAATGAGATGCTCTAGTATCGAAAAGAACAGATGCCGGATGGCAGTTAACAAGGAGCGTACCAAGGACGACGTTGGGATCCTCATGAGCCTCCTCGGCTGAAACATAGTTGACATGGCCACGGGCAGTAGTGACCGTCTTGGCGTAGAATGTCTTTCCCGCGGGCTTACCACGGCAAACGGACTTTCCAGTTTGATTGGGGTTGTTGTTCTGGGGACACTCTCGACTATAGTGACCCGGCTCTCCACACTTGAAGCATGTCACCACATTGGGGCATGGAGCAGCATTAGCAGCGGGGCCACCATAAGGCTTGGGCAGTGCAAACTGCTAGTTGGGACGAGGCGCCTCAAAGGATGGCCTCGGGATGAACCTGGGTGGCAGTGCCGTGCTTGGGATCCACACCCGGCGCTTCTGAGCTCCAGAGCCGGATGAAGAGCCAAAATCACGGGAGTTCTTGCGTGAAGCGTCATAATCAGTCTGGCCTGTCTCAGCACTGATGGCTTTATTGACCAACTTCTGAAAGGAGGTGCACTCGTGCAAACAAAAATCGCGGCGAAGCTCAGGGCTAAGTCCCTTGCGGAACCTTGCCTGCTTCTTAGCGTCAGTAGATACCTCTTCAGGGGCATAGCGTGCCAGATTCCCAAATTCACGACTATATGCATCCACAGTCAGTCTTCCTTGGGTGAAATTGCAGAACTCCTCCCTCTTGCGATCCATGAGACCTTCTAGAATGTGATGCTCACGGAAAGCCTCACTGAATTCATCCCAAGTACTGATTTGGCCAACCGTGCGCATAGCTTCGAAGTTTTCCCACCAAAGCCTAGCAGGGCCTTCGAGGTGATAGGCAGCATAAGTAACCTTGTCGGCTTCGGCTACGTTGGCAGAATGTAGCTTGTGGGTGATGCTGCGAAGCCAGTCATCCGCGTCGAGGGGCTGGACGAAATGGTTAAACTTTGGTGGGTACAACTTGATAAAGTCATTGATTGACACTAAGTCATTTCGCTGATGGCGTGCAGTGTTCTGCTCAATCCGCTCTAGCAGGCGGTTAGTATCATGCTTGTTTCTTTCCGCCTCCAGCATCACTTCGGCCAGAGAAGGCGGGTGAGGCAGATTTTCACCCCTAGTTGCACTGGCTTCCCCCTGCTCCGAGGCAGCAGGGTTGTTGCGGGTGTTGACCATCCTAGAAGAGAACAAGACAACGGTTTAGATAAGGATGGCTCAAACTTAGCAAGGAAGTGCAGAATGTAATGGATAACACGGAATGCAGAGATGTTCATCCATATGTCATGGTAATATAAAACTGCCATATATATACCAACGGTCATACACATCATACATAGTTTAGTACAAGCCCATGCTATAGTACAACTATGATGAAAGAAGTTACATCTCATCGGAGGCATTCCAAGCTCCTATACATTATTTGTCTACACCTCCGGAATTGATAACACACAAAGTCATATTCCACAAGTCACGCAGGACAGTGGAGATACAACTACTACAATACTAGTGATACTACTACTAACTCAGACAGCTCCATAGTAGTCCTCATAGAAGTCACCTCCATAGCCTGGAAGTTCAACGTGATCATCCGGGAACAGACGGTCCTGAGGAGCCTATGGACCAAAGGGGCTAGGATGAGGTCTTCGACCAACAAACGGTGGCCTGCGGGGACCACGGGGTGGGGTGATGCCTCCCACATCACGCCAATCCACCATGTCTGGTAGAGCAGATCTCACAGGATAAAGATCCCTTGTATCCATACATCCAGCTTGCACCGCAGGTGCAAACCGAGTCAATGTGGCCCAATGATCACCACGGGTATTGAAAAGCTCCAGCCTCAAGGCCCGATTCTCTCGGTCCTTATCTTCGAGCATCTCGGCAGTGGTACGAGTTAATGAGTCCTCCTGAGTGGAGTCAGCATAGATAGCCTGAAGATACCCTTGCGCTCCCGGAAGTGAAGCTGGCATGTAACGGAAGTCGGTGTTCCGAAGCAGGCCAGTCCGGACTCGCATGATGGTCATCATGGAATAGGCAACATCCTGCACAACCATATCAACAGTAACCCTGAGCCCATAGGAACAGTGAAGGGGCTTGGTAGATCCAGGATAAGAAGGAAATATCCTGATGGTGCAGAAATATTGGCTTTGATTAAAGTCGCGAAATTGCTCTTCGACAGTGTATTCGGGATACCAACGGTAACCCGTCTCGATCATTACCCGTACTAACATAGCAGTATGACCGAGCACGTCAAGGCACCGGGTCAGGCGAACCACTTGGTTTTGAACACGGTTGGCCATCTGAAAGCGCAACCACAATGCAAAGACATTAGAATTTCTAGGGAAAATTGGACAGCATAACAGCTGTAAATGCTCAGAAAAAGATTTGAGACATCCACAACAGTTCGCAATACCCCTCAACAACATCATATCAAGGTTCTGATTCAATTTGCAACATACTAAGAATAGTAGAAACTGATCTAGGACTTGTAACAACAATCCTATAAGCTACTACGGATTAGTAACACGTGAACCTGATAGAAGAAGAGAGCCTAGTCCTTAACCCACGTTGAATGAGAAGAGAATGACTCAGATTAGAGGGCATAGGGTAAAGGAGTAAAAGAGCCTTACGTTCCCTCCCACAATCAATTCCCCTACATATAACTAAAGCATTTCTAGGCTCAAGATCGACCAGTTTGGCTCAACGAACCTACAGGTAGTCCAGCTCTGATACCAACGCTGTCAGGACCCCGATTCCCAAGCCACATCGATCTAGCCGGTAACACCTCATATCACTTTGCGGCCTCACGCACGGTATCCCACGGGTGTCGCCTTACCATGGCCCGGGACCGTTTGCGCCTTTTGGCTCACGTATATGATAGTGTCGCTAGCATCCATATGATAGAGAACCCGGGCCGACATGGCTAGTCGTGAACCCAAAGCGGCACAGACCTATGGAGACAGGCATACATGAATCACATCGAGCATGTCGGTCATCAGCGAGTGATTCTGGGCTGTAGCACTGGGCTAACAGGACTCCGGATATCACCGCGTGACATTTCCCCGAAGGGAAAGACATAGGAACGAAGTGAAACACATGCCGGCCAGTCAAGTGTCCTGAGCAGTAGTGCTGGGCTAGTAGGACTCCGGTGAACCGGGCTGTAGTGGACTACTATGGCTCGAGGAACACTATACTACATTTCCCCATAAGAAAGGCTGCCAAGGATAAACAACTAGATTGTCGGATCCCACTCATACCAAGCATTTCAATCATACACACAATATGCCCGATATGAGTACATACAACATGGCATCACAACAAAACTCTACAACTCAAGTACTTTATTTGAAGGCTCCAGAGAGGCATACATAACATGTTCATATAGATAGGGGTCACATGACCCGACACTCAAGTCATACAATCATACAAGCACATGTGGAAGCAACTAGTCTGAGTACACACTCTAGAAAGAAAGAAGGCTTCTTGAAGCCTGTCTATCTACATAGGGCCCTCCATGGCCAGGATCACCACCTGGGTGGCTAGTCACTCGTCGACGTCAAGGTCTACGTAGAACCCATCGGAGGGGGCGGTGTTGTCGTCTGAAAACAGTAATTAAGCAAACATGAGTACAAAGGTACTCAGCAAGTCTTACATCAGAACCTAATATACATGCTCATTCTCAAGAAGGTGGTGGGGTTAATGCAGCAAGCCAGCTTTGACTCTTGGCTAAGCTATCCTACGTTACTCCACTAGTAAAATAGTTTTCGCACATGAGTCCACTACTCACCAACACAATACTCCACCGGAGATCCTCTCTCGTCATCCTACGAGAGGGCCATCCTCGGTACTCACACTTATCTTGAGTCTTTTAGTAGTATCCATTAACTTGTCTATGAACTGTATAGGCAACCAAGTAGTCCTTTACCGCGGACACGGCAATTCGAATAGTTTTATACCCTGCAGGGGTGTACTTCGTCACACATGTTTCCACCACTTAGCGTCAGCACACGACATGTGCTCAGCAGACTTCAAGCGAAAACCGACGTGGGTGTAGACCACGACCTGACTAACCTCACAAGTCTCTAGTCCAGGTTTATCGCCTATTCAGGTTCCATCCGCAAGGAAATCCGGACGGGGTGTCCTCAACGGCCCCAACGATGTTTACATCGTTCCCGAGACACCAAACGGGCGACTTGGTACACCGTGCCATGGTGTATCTACCGCATCATTGCCCACCACTAGGGTCAGCGCTATGCACGGCCGCCAACACATAACCTACAAACACCAGAAACTAGTTGCAACTCCTAGACAGAGGACGAGATGGGTCAGTAAGTCGAGCGGGGTCATATTTCAGGGCCCAATGTGTGGTAGTAACTGAATCTTAAATCACGCATACAGATCTTAGTTCTTATGGACGGCCTCAATGAAACAACCCACCATGCACTCCTACATGGCCTCTCATCGATACATTTACCAAAACATGTTCAACACATCCCTCACATTACCGACATAAGCATTTCACCCTAGCCCATCACCCTGATGAATCAGACCTGACACAACTCTAAGCATAGCAGGCATAGCAAGGTAGGAATCACATACATGGCTCAATCAACTCCTACACATGCTAGTGGGTTTCATCTAGTTACTATGGCAATGATAGGTCATGCAGAGGATAAGGGTTCAACTACCGTAGCACACATCAGTTTGAATCGCATTGTCTTAATGCAGTAAACAAGAGCAGAAGCGAGAACATAGGTTTGTATCGGAATGATCAATGGGTTGCTTGCCTATTGTAGAGGTAGTAGGGTACTGCCCTTCAGACAGATACTCGGGGTTATCCTCGGAGGCAGAACCTACCACGAAAGACACACCGAACATAATCAACTCATGGCAATATGCAACAATATGATGCATGCTATGACATGGCAAGATGAAAGTGTCTTGGCCTAATGCAAGCTAAAACAGAAGGGAATGAACTCATTTGAATCAAAGATTCAAATATTAGCTCATTAAACATGGCCTTATTAGTGCATTACCTTATTCTGCTTAAACAGCAAGGTAAACTTGTTTTGTCATGCATGAAACCATTACAGATGGATAGATTGAATTTTTCTGATCATTTTTCATATATAAATCTTTGCATTTGGAGCTATGGTTGATTTTCTATGATTTTTAGAAGTTTTGACTATTTTCTGGAATTTCCTATTAAAGAATAAATCCAGTAATTGAATTAATGAGTCAGCACTGCGTCACTGTGACGTCAGCGGGTCAAAGGCGCTAGCCCAGGTCAAACCTAACTGGTGGGCCCCTTCTGTCAGTCTCTCATCTAACTAACAGAGTTGGTTAGTGTTTAGTTAGCACTAAACTAGGTTAGTTAGGCTCTGGGCCCACATTTCAGTGAGAGAGGGGTAGTTAAAAACGTCATTAACCTCTAACAGAGTGATTAGCTCTAATTTAAACTAATCTAAATTAGTTAGGAACCTGCCCCACCTATCAATGTCTCAGGCGGAGTCAAACTGGGGTCAAACCCCTGGTCAGCGGGGTTAATCCCGCCGGCGTTGAGTCGCCGGCGAGGCCGAGACGGCGGAGGGCTTCGGAAATCGCCCACATGCGACCAAATCGACCGCGGTTTGGTCCTACGCGTAGCTGGGGCTCGCGCGCATCTAGTGGGGCAAGTGGGAGGAGCTGGGGTGGAGCGAGCTCGCCGGAGTCGAGCTCGTGGCGGCAGCCGGAGCTCGGCCGTTGGTGGTTTTGCTGCTGCAGCGAGCTAGGGGGAAAACGGATGTGCTAGCAAGGCGCTGTGAGGTGTGGGGAGTGCGTTAAGCACCCGCGCTTGACCAAATGGCCACCGGAGTGACACCGGCGTTGAGCTCGCGCGGCGGCGTGCTACGGTGAGAAAGGGGGCGGCGCCTACGGCGAGCAAACGAAGCAGGGAAGAGGGGGATCGATAGAGGAGCTCATGGCGGTTGCAGAGCGCGTCTCCGCGGGCTCGGGGAAGGTCGGACATCGTCGGGGCGTTGCCGGCGATCTCGGCTGACCGAGGAAGAAGAAGGGCGCTTGGAGGTGTCCGGCGTCGCGTGAGTCGATGAGGAGGTCGAGGATGGCAGCGCAGAGCTAATGGGCTTGTCGGAGGGGCGATGGGGTGGCTCTGGTGACGACTACGGCGAACGGCGGTGAGGATCGCGCTTGGCCATCATGGGAGAGGGTGAGCGAGATGATGGGGAGAGTGAGGAAGGAAGAGAGGGGGACGTGGGGGTCGGCGTGGCACCCTTGGACGTCTCCAGGGCGTCGGCAGAAGCAGGAGGTGGCCGGCGTGTGGCCGCGGGCGCCGGCCATGCGCTCCTCGTCCTCCTGGTGGGAGGAGGAGGACGACTGGCAAGGCCAGTCAGCTGGGCCGAGCCAGGTGGGCTGGGCCAGCACAGGTGAGGCCCAGGTGGTTTCCCTCTCTCTCTCTTTTTTGATTGGTTTCTGTTTTCTATTTTTTTCTACAACTGTTGGGCTTTATTAAAAATACTAAAACGTTTCCAAAAATCCTAAAAATAATTGTGGGCTCTATTTAGAATATTTCCCACAACAAACATTTATTTCGAGAATTATTTGAGCATTTAAAGTATTTTATAGCATTTAAATCCCCAAAATCAAATACTTATGATTTTTAGAAGGGCATTTCAGGTTCATTGAAAATAATTTTAGTAAACCCTAGTTGTTTCCAGGGGGGTGGTGGGGGTTCTGTCTTCCCCATTTTAAATTTAAGAGGAAATTAAACATGATGCACACTCTAATGGTTGAACTAACTAGGGTGTGACAGAGCACATCACGTCTCTTTCTTCACAGGGGACTGTGATGATTCCGCCACTTCCCGGCATCTTGAGGACGTTGTAGCCATGGAGGGTGACTTCCATGAACTTGGCTAGCGCTGGGTACCCGAGGATGGCATTGTACGGTAGGAGGATGTGGGCGACGTCGAAGTCGACGAGCTCGGTGTGGTAGTTATTGCGCTGACCGAAGATGACAGGGAGACGAACTTGCCCTATCGGGGTGGTGGAGCCGTCAGTCAATCCTGACAAGGGCTTGGTGGGCTGGAGCTGATCGTATGGCACTTGAAGGCCGTCGAACGTCTCGACGGACAGGACACTGAGCCCTGCGCCACCGTCGATGAGGGTCTTGGTGACTTGGACATTGATGATGATGCATGAATAGAGCATCGGGAGAACGCCGGCAGTTGCCGCGCATTTGAGCTGGTCCGCCGAGCTATAGGTGATGGTGTACTTGGACTACCTCGCGAGAGAACTGCTTGAAGATGCGCTGGAAGCTGGGACCTGAGCGCCACCCATGATGCAGGCGATGGTGCGCGGCTCCTGGAAGCTCCCAGCCCCTTCGTTCTGATGGTTGTCATCGTTCTTCCTTGGTGGTGGCAGCAGCGGAGGGAGACCAGGGTTTCCCTGAGGACGGTCCTCGCGAGGCTGGTCCCTCCAGGCGCTCACGAAGCTGGTCTTGCCAACAGTCCTCGCGAGGTTGGTCGCGTGAAAGTGCAACTATCCCTGGGTGGTTTTGGTAATTCCTAACAACATATAGCTCATTGAGCTAACATTATTCCAAGATTAATATTTCAGGAAAAGCTCAATGAATGGCATGGCATGGATGAGGAAAGTGGATCCCTCAAAATTCTAAGGACAAAAAGTTTGGCTCAAGCTTGAAGCTCAAGACTCTACATTTTATATTTTAGTGATCCAAGATCACATTGAGTCTATAGGAAAAGACAATACTATCAAGGAGGGATGAGGTGTTGCTTAATGGCTTGCTTGCTCAAAATGCTTAGTGATATGCTCCAAAATCCTCAACTACCTTCCCACATCCACATATGACCTAAACCAAAAGTCAAACTCGGCCCCACCGATTCTTTCTATCCGGCGCCACCGAGTTTCAAATGTCATAGCCACTGCCACAAACCCTAGGCAAATCGGTCTCACCGATAGGGATCTTGGTCTCACCGAGATGGGATTGTAATCTCTCTGTTTCCCTTCGTAACGTTTCGGTCTTACCGAGATGAGCGATCGGTCCCACCGAGATTGCAATGTAAACTCTTTGTTTCCCTTTTGTAACACTTCGGTCTCACCGAGATGAGCGAATCGGTCCCACCGAGTTTACCTGACCAACTCTCTGGTTAGCTTATTACCAAAATCGGTCCTACCGAGTTTGTGTAATTGGTCACACCGAGATTACGTTATGCCCTAACCCTAACCATATCGGTCCTACCGAGTTGCATCTCAGTCCCACCGAAAATCCTAACGGTCACTAGGTTTGCTGAATCGGTCCGACTGAGTTTAACCATTCGGTCCCACCAAGTTTGGCAAATTATGTGTAACGGTTAGATTTTGTGTGGAGGCTATATATACCCCTCCACCCACTCTTTATTCGAGGAGAGAGCCATCAGAACATACCTACACTTCCAATACACATTTTCTGAGAGAGAACCACCTACACTTGTGTTGAGGTCAAGATATTCCATTCCAACCATATGAATCTTGATTTCTAGCCTTCCCCAAGTTGCTTTCCACTCAAATCTTCTTTCCACCAAATCCAAATCCGCAGCCTAGCCCCAGTCGTTGCGCTCGGGGCATCGACCGAAGCATCCATCTGGAATGGCCCTGAGCTCTTGACAATCATTGGTGTTGTGGCTGCGCACGTTGTGGAAGGCGCAGAATGTACGGCTTCCCTTGGACGACTCGGGGAGGTCTCGGCTGCGGTTGGTATCTGGCTTTGCCGCGAGTACGGCCACCCCTTTGCACTTCACATCCTTGACATTGGCCTTCTTCTCCTCTGGATCCGCAGCAGGGAGCTCGAGGAGGGAGAGACGCCCCTCCTCAGCTCTTGCACACTTGGTTGCTATGTTGAACAGCTCCAAAGTCGTGCACAACTCCTCATGGATGGCGAGCTCCTCCTTCATCTTGATGTCACGGACACCATCGAAAAACGCTGAGATGATGGCCTCGTCCGTCACCTTGGGGATCTTGAGGTGCACGCTGTTGAAGCGCTGGATGTACTTATGCAGGGCCTCTCTTGGCTGTTGCTTGATGCGGCGCAGGTCACCCGCAGCTGGGGGGGGGGGCGGTCGCGAGTGCCCTTGAAGTTGGCGACGAAGTGGTCGCGCATCTCACCCCAAGAGGAGATCGAGCCCGGGGGCAGGTTCAGGAGCCATGAACGGGCATCGTCCTCGAGAGCCATGGGGAACTAGTTCGCCACGACCTTCTCGTTGCCATTGGCCACCTCGATGCTCAGCTCATAGAGCTGCAAGAACTCCGCAGGGTCGGGGGTGTCGTCGTAGCGAGGAGGCAGATCCGGCTTGAACTTGCCCGGACAGACGACGCTATGCAGCTCAAGAGTGAAGGCGCGACAGCCTGCCATGGCCACTGGGGCCCGTTTTAGAGGCGGAGCTTGATCTTGGTGTCCCTGCGCCGCCACGGCAAGTGGCGTATGGCCCTGCCGCGGCAAACGATCCTGACGTGGCGGTGCTGGGAGAGGTGGAGCATTTTGTTGTGGACGGGGAATCTCTTGGCAGCTTCTTTCTTCGTGCGTGGGCGCACGGGGCGGTGGATCACACTGCGGGACCGCACATCTTGGAGTGAGGACGCCATCTTGACGCGGAGGGGGCGGAGGCGCTCCATGAGCCGCGCGTCTCGGCGTGAGGACGCCGTCTTGATGCGCAGGGGGTGGAGGCGCTCCGTGAGCCACATCGCCCGCAGCCGTGGGTGGGCGAGGCAGCGAGAGGGATGGTGCGGGGGAGCCCCCAGCGGCGCTGACGAGCTCGGCGATGCGGTCCAACCAATCCTCGTAGAGGTCATCGACTGGGCAGTAACGCAGGAGCTCGCGTGCCATGAGCAGCGCAGCCTGCGCGTCCATGGGTGCGCGGCGAGCGTGAGACGATGAGCCGGCTGTAGTCAACGACGGGTGGCGGTGCGGCCGTCTCGCCGCACGGAGGGGTGCAGTGAGGAGGCTTGCTGCTTGTTTGTCACCGGGCCGGTAGCGGCTTTGGCGGCGAGTGATGGAGAACGATGGGGAAGCCCGCCGACAGGGGCTATCTGAGTGACGCTGGTGGCGAGAGCGGCCCGGCGCTCAGCGCAGGCCCGGCGAGCGTCTGCCATGAACATGGTGGAGTGCCGAAGCGCGGATTGGTGAGGGAAAAGCTTTAGCGCACCCCTACCTGGTGCACCAAATGTCGGATTTCGGGTTCCGGGGAAACCCTTGAGGTTCGAACATTGGGGTGCGCACGAAGATCTCTCCCCCTCTCTAGCTCGCGCACATAATTATCTCACGGCCTAGTGCGATGAACCCAAAGAATAAGAGACACAAGAGTTTATACTGGTTTGGGCCACCAATGTGGTGTAATACCCTACTCTAGTGTGGTGTGGTGGATTGCCTCTTCGGCTGTGGATGAACAGTTACAAGGGAAGAACAGCCTCCTGAGGAGAGGTGTTCTTGTTCTTGGCGAACTTGTGTGAGTCTATGGATGGAATGGCTCCGGTCCCATCCGTCTTCTCTCTCAGCTCTCAGCTCTCTCCCACGGTGGTGGCTAGTCCTATTTATAGAGGGCCTCGTCCTCTTCCCAAATATTGAGCGGGAAGGGATCCCACAATGGCCAAATTCGAAGGGAGACAACTAGTACAAGTTATCCTGACAAAAGTAGTCTTCGCCTGCCAAAGGCTCTGGTGGTGACGTTGTTTTGGGGTCCATGGTGACCTCCGTCCCGCCGTCCTGCTGGTCTTGGTCTTGTTGCACCGATATGGAAACCTTTGTCTGATGCCTCGGGACTCCTCACATGCGCTTGCCCCTTTAGCACCAGAGAGGAAACAACGACACTGTGCTCGCTGGCGCCCGCCTGGCCTTGCTCGTCATGGCTTGTATCACAGAAACCTCGCGAGGTGTCCTTTGCCTTGATCTCTCTGCCCCTCGCGAGCCTGCTTGGTGAAGCTGCCCCCGAGGAGGTCTTGTGTCGTCCGCCTCGCGAGGCTTGGCCCCTCGCGAGGGTCTTGAGTGTTTGCTGGTGAAGATGGGCCGTATAGGGCCACTGGTGGAGCCACGCCGCGGGCCGCGGGCAGGCAAGTCTGGCAACCCCCGTTCCGAGAACACCGACAGTGTGCAAAAAGAGTATGTGTGTGTGAAAGAGAAAGGGACAACAAATGATAAATTAGAGAGAGTCTGTGTTTTTTCGTTTCTTATGCAAACATATCACGTATGCATCTCCGAGATAGAAAAGCAAGGTGAGGAGACACACGAAGATAGCTAGTGTGTGATTGTTTGCAACGGAGAGAGACACCCCTATAACACTTGTCCAATAGAGGTTTGGCCAACAAGGAACAAAGGTCGAGAGTGACAGATGGAGAACATGGACGCATGGGGAGGGAGAGAGGGTGTGTTTGTGATAGAGAGATCCCCTCGAGATCGTGAGGGTACTTATATGGGTGGGAGATTGAGGGAGGTGCGTGCGAGATAGAAAGATGCCCCGAGAGAAATCAAGATAGACCACGCACATGTTTGTGATTGAGACTAAATTAGTTAGTCATATACATATATGGGGTACTGCATGTGCCTACATTTGAGTGAGAGAACATCATACTTGGCTAGGCATGAGATTGTTTGTTTGTACGTGTGAGATGGAGAGAGAATGGGGGATAGAGATAAAGTTTTAGATGGGTCTATCAAGTGTGAGTGAGATATGCATGTTTATGTGTGACCCCTATAGATGGAGAGTTTGAGAGAGAGAGAGGGAAGAGCTCTGAGATGACAGAGTGGTGCGTGAGAGAGTTACGGGCAACGAGCCAAGGAATTTGTGTGCGTATAAGGAGTGCACCCAAGATATTTAGCTTGGACTAGAGAATCATAGATAGTGTGCGAGAGAGACCTATAGATGGAGCATATATGCATGCGAACTAGAAATACCCCCCCACACACACAAAGAGAGAGAGAATAGGAGTCCAGGAGAGGGGGAGGTTGCGTTTTATGCATCAAAGACTGATATAAACCATGTTTCGATATAAACTTCCATTCAAATATTTAAATTGGAGAACATGTCTGCAATCCACACATGAACGAAGATATGCGTATATCAAACAAGTTCATTAATTTGACTCTGAACATGTGCATGGAGTACTATCATACTCTACAACATGCTACTCGATTGAGGTGTTTAATTTTGATTTAGTTCACTATTTTGACCCGGTGAACGAGCTATTTCATTGAATCAAGATATTTCATTTTGGGTTTGATTCCCATTTTTTAGTGGGTCAACTATTTATCATATAGTAAATTGCTAGCAACGAGCATGTAAAAACACATTACTCCCGAGCATCATCTCTCCATCTAAAAAAGAAGTGGCAAGCTAATATTTCAAAATTTGATTCAAATCGACTTGGTAAGGTAGACATGGATGCTCGTAGTCCCAAAATTTGAACGAACCGTTAAACACCCTTTGCTCGATGGAATTCGCCTGAGAAAATAAATGGGAGACTCGAAATTACTGGCCTATGTGGGATACGCATCAATTGGCCCATTGTACATCGAGGGTAGGTTCGTAACATCATCCAAGCGGGCCTTCTCCTCGGCCGAAATGACATGTGCCGAATAATTCATAAACCATGGTCGGAAAACACCCTATCCTCGCCCGAAATAGCTCGCGCCCATTGTTTCAAAACACGCTCTCCTCGCCCGAAATCGCTCGCGCCCACTATATTTCAAAACACGCCATCCTCACCCGAAATCGCTCGTGCCCACTATATTTCAAAACACGCCCTCCTCGCCTGAAATCGCTCGCGCCCAGTATATTTCAAAACATTCCCCCCTCTCCCGAAATCGCTTGCGCCCACTATTTGGGAGAAGCAAAGTTACTCTACTATCCCCGGACCCTCAGTACATAGACCCAAGCCTAGAAGCCTAAAGGTAGGGTAGAACTGTAACTCCCCCCCACATTTTAGAAAAATGCGTCCGTAAGACATGGTTCCCCCTCCCAATTCCCCATTCATACCTCGTGGGCACCAAATCACGTTCAACCGGGAAGCTCCCTTCTCCCGAGCCGCGAAACCTCAGCCCCTCCTCCATGGCGCCCCCACCGCACCAAATTCGCAGCCTCCCTCCTCTCTAATCCTGGAGACGCTGTCCATTTGTCGTAGTGCACCGGGCCGTGTGCCTCTTACTCTGTGCTGCCGGAGCCGCCTCGACGATGGACACGTGAACCGTACCGGAGCCAACTCACCCCCGCCGTTGTTCACGGCGCTGAAGCAGCTCCAACTTTGGACCCGTTTAGATCCCCGACACTGCTTCCCCGTAGCCGTCGACCATCGCGATATCTCTAGTTCGCTGCTGCCGGTAGCCACCGCAACCGCGCCGGCCTCACCGACTAGGCAGCTGGAGCTGCCTTCTTCACCGGGCCGCCAGATAGGTCGCACCCTCACCTCAAATCACATTATTTAGGCGTCAGTTGTCTGAATTTTTATTCTGGGCCAATCGATTCCCAATGGGAAGCAGCACCCCTCGAGTCGGCGGAGCTCCTAGGCTGCCGGTTGGCGGGTTTCTAATGTAAGGGTGCGGGGGCGCAAGTTCACCATGGAAGTAGCGCTTAGATGTCTATCTTAGAGTTGCGTGGGTTGAAGGTACTGCTGCCGCCAGATGTGGATGATGGCGAGTCTTTGTGGATTGGCCCGGGGACGGCGCAACCACGGTAGTGTGGTGGGGCGGGGAGCGAGGTTTTGGTCGGGACCATGGACGTCGGATTCCGAACAGTGTCAGTCAGGAGGCACAAGACGGCCATCAAGCCATCCGGCGTAGATCGGACAATACCAAAATAAAATAAAATCGTGTGACCCCAATTTAGTGTTTAGTCAATAGACGTGTGACCACTCTCGTAACTTGCTATTGATCTCTTAGGGTATTTCTTCAGATTAGAGAGATGTGTCGTTCTTAACATTATGCATTTTCTACATCTTCATCCACACCGTCTTCCGACTCACCGCAGCTGCTCCAACAAGGGAAGCATGCACCAGAAGGGAGCTATAGTCCCCACTCAACAGTTCCCTGCATCGAATGCGCATTCCTGACATGGACAACCACAACAACTGCAGGGCCAACGTCAAGTTAGCACATGATGCTCACTCCTATGGATGGCGGCCAGATAGGTTGTACCCTCATCTTAGTTGTGTGCAACATTTATGGCTCTTTTATTCATCTAAGCGTTGAAAATAGATTATCACATTTCACTGTATATTCATGTTGATCTCTTTCAGGTCTTGTTCAGGAGTTAACGTTGTTCCATAGTTCAGCTAAGAGACTTGTTCTTTAGGTAACGTTGTTTCATAGCTATCATCCATCAGCCAATGTTATTCCACAGGCTGGTGATTATAGTATTATACCTCATCTAGTATAACCTATGTTGTTCCTTAATACTTTTGTGTACCATCTAGTTAATCTCGAGTACAAATGGTACATATTCTATAGCTTACATCTGTGTTCTCCCTTTAGTTTTTGAGACCTGTTGCTGCTAGTTAACCCAGTCCTACTATTTATGTCGTCTCCTACAGGCACTCATTACATAAATCTAACTACTAGTTGTCTTCCATGCATGTCAGATATAATTGCACACATTGATTTATCCGCAAGAACCTCACGGAGTGATGTAACGGCCAACAAACTTGATGTCAATGATACCCAATATGATGGAACATGTAAAGGCAGTTCTTCACAAGACTTGCTGAAAGATGATGAATCATATTCACCCCATAAGGTCCTTGCTCTAACTTCGCCCTTGACATGGGTACAACATGCATATAATGTCTTGGAGTGCATCTACTCTATTGCAATGCCTTGTGCTTCGCCTGCTGATCATGCATGTAAATATGGCATGCTTTCCTGTTTTTCAATTCCTATTCCATTAATGATAACATGTTTTCAAATTCAAGTACTGTCATTCTACTCTATCGCAATGCCATCTGCTTAGTTTGGACATCATGCATCTCAATATCTTATGCATTGTTATTCATCAGTATGTACTTCATCTGTCTACCATACCATGTTCTTTTTTACATTGAAGTGATGTTCTAGTGGTCTCTTGCAATGCCATCTTAGTTTCCCAATCATACACGCGTATGTTGCCTTAGTGTTTTTCTGTAATGTATTCCGCTAGCATACAATTTTACATTCAAGTAGTGTTTTTTTACACTGTTGTCCTGTCGTATCCCTAGCTCTTACATCATACCCCCTCCGTCCGGATTACAAGTCGCAGAAATGGATAAAACTGGATGTATCTAGAACTGAAATACGCCTAGAACCATCCATTTATTTCTGATGGAGGGAATACATGTCAATATGTCATGCCTTTCTATACTTCAGTACCTATTCCATCTCTGCTGTAGCATTTTTTATAATTGAAGCACCATTCTTCTATATAAGGCATGCAAGGGGAAGACGACTATGTTAGAATCTGAAGGGTTACAAACCAGGTCTTTCAAAAAGATCCAAACACCAGGAGATAATAAACCAACTCCAATTTTCATAGATACTGCTCGAGCACATAGAAACCCAACTCCCCCTGATAATAAGCAGATTCCAGTGGCCAAAGAACTAGTCCGCTCCAGTCCTGCAAAAATATGTCAACTCCATTCTAAGAAGCGTGTGTGTATCCTCGCATCATGAAATTTATAGCATTCTGATCATATTTTCTACATGTTTCTTACCCATCTCTCTTTTAGAAAATAAGGTTAAACGATAGAAGATTCCCTCCATTGGGATCGTATTCGAGGAAAGTATCTTGCGGGAATTCTCTATGCTCCAATGCTGATGTAAGTACCTGCTGTATATCTCTATATTTTTACATCGGCATGTATTTTGTTAATCGGTGTGAATCCAACCTTTATCTGATCTAAATTCAGTTGTAGCAAAATGTTAAAGGCGACAATGTTGATTTTTGTAAGGAAAACTGCCTGGTAGTTTTGCATACTGAGCTGCATGAGTGTACTATCTCATATCATGCACATTACTGAATTGTAGTGCTTCTTTGGTTACCCATTCATTCATTTTGTCAATGGTGCTTTTGTATTACCTTACCTGGCTGATGATAGATGTGCCATATTGTGTTATTGGTGTAGGCTGGTGTGGTTTGGTTGCCCAAACGTTCATTGTGTCAATGTTGCTTTCCTATTATCTGACCTGGACAATGATAGCAATGCTAGTGTGTTAATTTGGTGCAGAATGTTGAAGATAAGAAGACAAACTCTGAAAACAGCAAGGCAACCCCATTGTTTCTTTCCAATAAATCTAGACCAGGTAATATGGCAATAACTCATGATTAATATGTTCGGTTCCCCTCCTAATTTATGTTATGATGCAGTGGTCGAGACACTCTCCACTATAAATAATACAAGCCTGCCAAAATCACCATCTGAATCTGTTCAGTTTCTTCTGTCTCGAATGCAACGGAAAAATGTATGTTTGTGAACCAATTAATGGCTGAAGCAATGATGGAAATGGTGGAGGAATCAGAGCTGCACATTCGTGCACAACAACAACTAATCAATGTTTTCCGAGACAGTGTAGCAAAGAAGCAAGAACTTGCCCACATGCTTATGGGCGCCATCCGCGTTGATGTTGAAGATTGTGACGTTGTAGATCGTTAGGTTCTGTTCATTTATTTGCACTGGCATCAATCTTTGATTGCCCAGTGGATGTAATTTCCTATAATATATGCTGGATGTGCAACGTTTTCCCCTGTATGCCGTACCTTTGCTTGATCGGTTTTTGTCCTGTGCATAATTGCTCGTCGTAATGGGCTCAAATTATCTAATTGGGACTAAAGACATGTACGAACTTTAGTGGGCCCATTAAGTTAATGGGCCGTTACCAGGCTGAAAGTTAATGCTCGGCCCTCTTACTTCTCGGGTCGTTAACAGGCCGACATCGAAGCGGGTATCAGGTGGGCCATTTGATTTCACGGGCCGTTAGCAGGCCGTTACTAAGATCGGGCTACATATGAGCCAACTATACCGTGGGCCTTTAGCAAGCCGAAAGAGACAGCGGGCTCGTACTGGACCATGAAGAGCATGAGCCGCTAAGAGACCAAAAGTCAGGTTGTACTATAAATGACCCAACTGTGTTGTGGGCCTTTAGCAGGCCGAAAGACAAACCGGGGTTGTATTGGACCATGAAGAGCATGTGCCGTTAAAAGGCCAAAACTCAGGTCCGACTACAAATGGCCCAAATCATTTATGGGCCGTCAACAGGCTGAAAGACACACAGGGCCGAGAATTGGTCCAACACTTAAATGGGTCGCTAAAAGGCCAAAACTAAGGTCCGACTACAAATGGCCCAACTCATTTATGGGTCGTCAATAGGCTGAAAGACACATCGGGCCAGAAATCGGCCCAACACTTAAATGGGTCACTAAAAGGCCGAAAGATGTACATCCTGAAAATCGACCCATCCCTTGAATGGGCCGTTAACAGGCCGAAATCACATCGGGCCGATATTGAGCCCAAATATATAGCGGGCTGTTAATGGGCTCGAACTTACGATGGGCTGCAATGGTGTCAAATCTTTAACGGGCCGTTGACGGGCCGAATTAGCACATCGCGTATGGGCCGTGTGCTTAAATGGACCTGACACAAGTAGGCCTTATATGGGTCGGCCTGCTAATTTTTATTGGGCCGGCCTTTTTCACCGGAATGGGCCACTATTCGGCCGTGCCATGGGTCGACCTATCATAGGCGCCCCCTGTCCAATTTATGGATGACATCTGTCCCAACGGTTAGCCAACACGTGTTTCCTCCCGCCAATGAGAATTTTACATGAAAATCCTCATTGGTCCGGGCTATTAGCGGGTTATCGGATCCAAAACCGGACCCGATAGCTTAACGGTGTTCCGTTACGGTGGATGCCACATGTCGGTCACCCTTGACGAAAGCACTTCCATGACGCACGATTTATCGTCATGGAAGTGGACACTTCCGTGATGATAATTTTGGTAATGTCATGGAACACTTCTGCGACAGCACAGGTATGATTATCTTGATTCTGTCATAAATTTGTCGTGGATGTACATGCATGACACAAAATGTGACCTACTGTGGCAAACACGTATCATCACGGAAGTGTCTTTTTTTGTAGTGTTTGCCATTGTGGTGACCCCTTAATCTATAAAAGGAGGCCCATGGCACTCGTAGGAGGGGTTAGAAGGTTAGAAAGTTGATGATCCGATACCACCGTATGTGCATAGTGACTACAGCCCTCCGGCAACCCCTACCGGGCAAGTGTATTGCGTTCCACAATCCTCATTCCACCATCAATCCATCAAACCAGGAGTAAGGTCTTACACCTTGCGGTGGCCCGGACCTGGGTAAATCGCTTGTGTGCTCTCTGTCGTGCTGCCGTGCGCTGGTCTGCTCTTCGTGCAACACGACGTCCCCCTGCTAAACCAGCAAAGGTCCTCCTGGTCCCATAGGTGTCCATGGATATCCCGCGACATCTTTGGCACGCCAGGTCGGGGGCTCTCTTGTGCGAACCTGAAGGCGTGCGCAACGCGTCATCTTCATAACCGTCTCCATCTTCGACGGCGCCATCAATTATGGCGCCCGCGAAGGCGCAGAAGCAAAGCGGGGGACCTTCCCACGCCGTCCTATCGTACTCCAAGCTTCGCCGTGGCAACGGTTACGGCCAAGACCATCGCTCACGGCGGTAGATTTATCCTGGGGCTCGTATGGCGTTCTTGCCATTCGGGCACCGTCTGGAGGAAGGGGCACAAGACATGCGGGCGCGAGCCCCCTCCTTCCTGTCCCACCCCCTCGTAAGCAGTCGAGCTGCTTTAGCCTAGGCATCGTCGGCGTCGATGATTACCACGCGACACTCGATCCAGTATTTCCCCCGCCGTGGGTAATCCTGAGCAAAGCGCTGGTATGAGTCCGTCGATTGATGCCTCGGCAAGCATGCTTCGGCAAGGTTGCCTGCATTGGCAGGACCAATGCGACGGCAGCCGCCGCGCTGACTCGAGGGGATGGGAGCAAAAAGGGAAGAGGACCAGGGAAGCCCGGTACCGTGCCCCGATGCCCTCCAGTTGCAAGAAGTGCATGTCAATCCAGGCCGGGAAAAAAGAGACCACTTGATTTCCTTCTACTTCTTAAGGTGTCGCGGACGCGTCGCGCGCGGCCCGTCAGAAGAAAAAGAATCTTAAAACAAAAGCTAACCACATGTTATCAATTCTTGTTGATGCATTTCAGATTTTTGCAGTCGTTTATCCCTTAACTCTAGTGAGTGTTTGTATCGGGAGGTCCCTCATGTGATGGAACCTTGGCTAGTTTCATTGATTGCACCATCGTCCTGTCCCATGCCACGCTCTCAGGTCGAGAGGCTGCATCAAGAGCTACCTAGGAAAAACCACCCGAGACGCATCCACACCAAGATGGCTGTTAAGGGCCGGACCCTTACAACAATCGCAACAATCGCAGCAATATCAGCCAAGATAACTTTTGTCCCATTATATTTCGTAGACCCATCTTAAACACTGTTAATGCTAGGATAGACTGCAAAAAGGATGTTGTTACTATTGGTTTAGGTGATATGTCTCCTGAGTTCAACTTTTCTAAATTTTGTAGACAACACCGTGAAGAGGAACTGCCTAGTAAATATGAAATTATTGGTCTTGCTTCTATTGCCGTACCTCCTAGTGATCCTTTAGAACAATATTTGCTAGACCATGAAAATGATATGTTTATGAATGAAAGAAGGGAAATAGATGAGGTGTTCTTTAAACAGGGACCTATTCTGAAACACAACCAGCCTGTTGAAATCTTAGGGGATCCTCCTCCACCGAAGGGTGATCCCGTGTTTGAGCTTAAACCATTGCCTGATACTCTTAAATATGCTTATCTTGATGAAAAGAAGATCTATCCTGTTATTATTAGTTCTAACCTTTCAGAGAAGGAGGTTGAAAAAAATATTGAAAACTCTGAAGAAGCACTGTCTTGCTACTGGATATACTCTTGATGATCTTAAGGGCATTAGTCCCACTCTATGTCAACACAAAATAAATTTGGAAAAAGATGCCAAACCAGTTATTTATCACCAACGAGGACTGGATCCTAAGATGAAAGAAGTGGTAAGAAAAGTAAGACTAAAGCTCCTTGAGGAAGGTATAATTTATCCCATTGCTGATAGTCAGTGGGTAAGTCATGCCCATTGTGTTCCTAATAAGGGAGGTATTACTGTCGTTCCTAATAATAAAGATGAATTGATTCCGCAAAGAATTATTACAGGTTATGGGATGTTAATTGATTTCCACAAATTAAATAAGGCTACTAAAAAAGATCAT
This sequence comes from Triticum urartu, assembly GCF_056163025.1. Classification (NCBI taxonomy): domain Eukaryota; kingdom Viridiplantae; phylum Streptophyta; class Magnoliopsida; order Poales; family Poaceae; genus Triticum; species Triticum urartu. The sequence continues at coordinate 249,679,640 of NC_141878.1, read as the reverse complement.
TATCCCTTACCTTTCATTGATCAAATGCTAGAAAGATTGTCCAAACATGCATATTTTTGCTTTCTAGATGGTTATTCTAGTTTCTCTCAAATACCTGTGTCAGCTGATGATCAATCAAAGACCACTTTTACTTGCCCTTTCGGTACTTTTGCTTATAGACGTATGCCTTTTGGTTTAGGTAATGCACCTGCTACCTTTCAAAGATGCATGATGGCTATATTCTCTGACTTTTGTGAAAAGATATGTGATGTATTCATGGACGATTTCTTTGTTTATGGATCCTCTTTTGATGATTGCTTAAGCAACCTTGATCGAGTATTGCAGAGATGTGAAGAAACTAACCTTGTCTTGAATTGGGAGAAGTGCCACTTTATGGTTAACAAAGGTATTGTCTTGGGGCATAAAATTTCTGAAAGGGGCATTGAAGTTGATAAAGCTAAACTTGATGCTATTGAAAAGATGCTGTGTCCCAAGTACATCAAAGGTGTAAGAAGTTTCCTTGGTCATGCCGGTTCTTATAGGAGGTTCATTAAGGACTTCTCAAAAATTTCTCGGCGTCTGACTAATTTATTACAAAAAGATATAGCATTCATCTTTGATGATGATTGTGTAGAAGCATTTGAAATACTTAAGAAAGCATTGATCTCTGCACCTATTGTTCAGCCACCTGATTGAAATTTACCTTTTGAAATTATGTGTGATGCTAGTGATTATGCTGTAGGTGTTGTTCTAGGGAAAAGAGTTGATAAGAAATTAAATGTTATTCAATATGCAAGTAAAACTCTATACAATGCCCAGAGAAATTATGCTACAACTGAAAAATAATTCTTAGCAGTTGTATTTGCTTGTGATAAGTTCAGACTTTATATTGTTGATTCTAAAGTAACTATTCACACTAATCATGCTGCTATTAAATATCTTATGGAAAAGAAAGATGCTAAACCTAGACTTATTAGATAGGTTCTCTTGCTACAAGAATTTGATTTGCATATTATTGATAGAAAGAGAGCTGAGAACCCCGTTGCAGATAAATAGTCTAGGTTAGAAAACACTCTAGATGACCCACTACCTATTGATGATAGCTTTCCTGATGAACAACTAAATGTCATAAATGCTTCTCACACTGCTCCATGGTATGTTGATTATGCTAATTATATTGTTGCTAAAATTATACCACCTAGTTTCACATACCAGCAAAAGAAAAAGTTCTTCTATGATTTGAGACATTACTTTTGGCATGACCCACATCTTTATAAAGAAGGAGTAGATGGTATTATTAGATGTTGTGTACCTGAGCATGAACAGGAACAGATCCTACGCAAGTGTCACTCCAAGGCTTATGGAGGACACCATGCTGGAGATAGAACTGCACATATGGTATTGCAATCCGGTTTTTATTGGCCTACTCTCTTCAAGGATGCCCGTAAGTTTGTCTTGTCTTGCGATGAATGTCAAAGAATTGGTAATATTAGTAGACTTCAAGAAATGCCTATGAATTATTCACTTGTTATTGAACCATTTGATGTTTGGGGCTTTGATCATATGGGACCTTTTCCTGCCTCTAATGGATATACACATATTTTAGTTGCTGTTGATTACGTTAATAAGTGGGTAGAAGTTATTCCAAGTAGTAGGTCTGATCATAACACCTCTATTAAGATGCTTAAAGAAGTTATTTTTCTGAGGTTTGGAGTCCCTAGATATTTAATGATTGAAGGTGGTTCACATTTTATTCATGGTGCTTTCCGTAAAATGATTGATAAGTATGATGTTAATCATAGAATTGCATCACCTTATCACCCACAGTCTAGTGGTCATGTAGAATTGAGCAACAAAGAGCTTAAATTAATTTTGTGAAAGACTTTTAATAGATCTAGAAAGAATTGGTCCAAGAAACTTGATGATGCATTATGGGCCTATAGAACTGCATATAAAAATCATATGGGTATGTCTCCGTATAAAATGGTTTATGGAAAAGCATGTCATTTACCTCTCGAACTAGAACATAAGGCATATTGGGCTATCAAAGAGCTCAACTATGATATCAAACTTGCCGGTGAGAAGAGGTTATTTGACATTAGCTCACTTGATGAATGGAGAACCCAAGCCTATGAGAATGCCAAATTGTTTAAAGAAACAGTTAAAAGATGGCATGACAAAAGAATACAAAAGCATGAGTTTAATGTAGGTGATTATGTATTGCTATACAACTCTCATTTAAGATTTTTTGCAGGAAAACTTCTCTCAAAATGGGAAGGTCCTTACATTATAGAGGAGGTTTATCATTCCGGTGCCATAAAAATCAAAAACTTCGAAGGCACAAATCCAAAGGTGGTGAACGATCAAAGAACCAAACATTATATCTCAGGTAATCCCATAAATGTTGAAACCAATGTTATTGAAACCGTAACCCCGGAGGAATACATAAGGGACACTTTCCGGAACGTTTCAGACTCCGAAAAGGAATAGGTATGTGGTACGGTAAGTAATCCGACTCCAAAACAGTTCTAATGGCAATTTTTCTCCGTTTTGGAATATTTAGAAAAGTAGAAACATAAGAAGCAGTCCGGGAAGCACACGTGGGCTCCACGAGGGTGGAGGGCGCTGTCGGTGTCAAAACCGGCGGATCTCGGGTAGGGGGTCCCGAACTGTGCATCTAAGGAGGATGGTAACAGGAGGCAGGGGACATGATGTTTTACCCAGGTTCAGGCCCTCTTGATGGAGGTAAAACCCTACGTTCTGCTTGATTATTCTTGATAATATGAGTAGTACAAGAGTTGATCTACCACGAGATCGGAGAGGATAAACCCTAGAAGCTAGCCTATGGTATGATTGTATGTTGTCCTACGGACTAGAACCCTCTGGTTTATATAGACACCGGAGGGGGCTGGGGTTACACAAGGTCGGTTAGAAAGGAGGAGATATACATATCCGTATTGCCTAGCTTGCCTTCCACGCCAAGTAGAGTCCCATCCGGACACGGGACAAAGTCTTCATTCTTGTATCTTCATAGTCCAACAGTCCGGCCAAAGGATATAGTCCGGCTATCCGGAGACCCCCTAATCCAGGACTCCCTCAGTAGCCCCTGAACCAGGCTTCAATGACGATGAGTCCAGCGTGCAGTGTTGTCTTCGGCATTGCAAGGCGGGTTCCTCCCGCGAATACATCACGAAAGATTTTGAATACAAGGATAGTGTCTGACCCTGCAAAATAAGTTCCACATACCACCGTAGAGAGAATAATATTTCCACAAATCTAATCTGCTGACACGTTTTGGCAGCATGACATCACGCCACAGCCCGATAATTATTTGAACCATTTTTATTTAACCCGCATCGCACATAACGCGAGACGGTTTCTTGACACGTCTTGTCAAAGCAGAGATCGTGTTCCCCTTATTGCGGGATTCTCATGAATACGAACGTGGGTAACCCAACCGCGCCATCAATTATGGCGCTTGGGGGATAAGCGAGTTTTACCAGGCTAGTAGGGGCGCATAGTTTAGTCTGCCATTATAAAAGGATAAGATCTCACCTTTTTCTACCCACGCCTTCCTCCTCCTTGCTCATCCATTCTCGTGCACTCGAGCTCCAGCGCCCAAGTCCACGTCCTTCTCCTCAACTCTCTCCAAACATGTCCGAAACAGGAGGCAAATGGATGGCCTCCTCCGTCACGGAGGGACACATCAAAAAGTTACGTGGAGGCGGATACTTAGTCACGAATATCGCGCACCGGCTGCCAGCCACGGGGCAGATCGTCCCTACCCCGGAACCTCACGAAAGGGTGGTTTTCCTCCCCCACTTCGTCTGCGGACTGGGGTTTCCCCTCCATCCATTCGTCCATGGTCTCATGTTCTATTACGGGCTAGACTTTCATGATCTGGCCCCGAATTTCATCCTCAACATATCGGCATTCATCGTCATGTGCGAGGCTTTCCTCCGCATCCGGCCCCACTTCGGCCTATGGCTGAAGACCTTCAATATCAAGCCGAGGGTAGTAGGCGGCCAACAAGCGGAATGTGGCGGAGCCATGGTGGGTAAAATGCCCAACGTTAAATGCCTCGATGGCTCCTTCGTGGAGACCATAAAGGGGTGGCAATCGGGGTGGCTCTACATCACCGAGCCGCGCGACACCAACTGGGTGGCAGCCCCCGAGTTTCGATCTGGAACCCCCACGCGGCTCACTTCCTGGAAGGAGAAGGGCATGTCTTGGGGCTCTTCAGTGGAGCTGGACGGACTCCAGAAGTGTATCCGGAATATGACAAGCAAGAAACTGAAGCTTGTCAACATAGTCCAGGTCATGCTCTTCCACCGGATCCTCCCGTGTCAACAACAGCCTTTCAACTTATGGGAGTTCGACCCGGCCCAGCACCAGACTCTACACGAGCTCTTCGACACGACGCATAAGGACATCTAGAAGGTGTTGTTCAAGGGCGCCGAGGTCCCTCATTATCTTACCGAGGACCGCGGGCTAAGCGTGAAGCGCCTTGCGAATCCGGTAAGTTCTGTACATCTGGCAGGCTATTTATTTCCCATAGCTTAACCATGTGCGGGGTCTGAGCTCCCATGCCTTTGACAGGACTGGGTGGAGACATAGGAGCAGATTAACTGTTCGGCCCCTCTGCCCGAAGACCCTGCGGATGCTCTCCTGACGGAGATGCGTACTCCGGCTCCTTATGAGGTGCCGGAGAAGACCAAGAAGAAGGCCAAGGGAACCCGAAAGAGTTCCCGGTGACAGGTGGTATCGGACTCATCGTCCGATAACTCCGAGACGCACTCCTCCCATGAAAACGAGGAGAAGGAAGATGAAGACTCTCCCCCTCTAGCTGGGGGAGACAAGAAAAGGAAGGCCGCCCAACCGAGGAGGCTGAAGGGTCCAAGAATGGAAGGACTCTCCGTCCGGACTGTTCCACCACCGCCACCGACGGCGAAGACGAGTGGCTGCTCAGGGCCAAGCCCCTGGCGAAGCCGTAAGTATTCGAATACCAGAGTAACTCATAACATACTTTTTTTGGAGTGCTTCTCCTAACGTCGAATATGATTGTGCAGTCCGCCCAAGCCCGTATCGATGTATCATCGTCGGACGGTTCCTTGGACTCATCGGACATGGATAGTGATACACTTCCAACCGCCACCTCTCCTTGCCCTATGGACAATGCCGAGGTACTGTCTCAAGGGGCACCGAGCCGGGAGGAGACAGTCCTGGAGGCGCCTCAAGGCGACCTTCCGGACTCCAGGAGCAAAGGGAGCAAGGCTCCCAGGGGCTTCGAGTTCGGCCCAAAGCCGGACACCGTGCCGGAACCTCCAGTGGTTCCGGACTCGGGCAGGCGGCCCCCTTCCGAGAGGGGCAAGCCGTCCGTGCCGGTGACCTCTGTCCATCCAGAGGCACCAGATGAACTGCTAGGAGCGCTTCGCGGCGCTTCCATCGACGAAGAGCACCGCACTATTATGAGCGCGGTGATCAAGAAGGTTCAGTCCGCCAAGAGCGGACTGACTGAAGCCTGTACCAGCCTTCTTACAGACTTTGAGGTAAGTATTTAAAATATAGGAAAAATATTACCGCATAGACAGTAGTCCCTGATGCTCTGTTTGGTGTTCACAAAGAAAAGCCAAATAGAGGATCAAAAAAATATCTGCAAGAGTCTAATATAAGTATGTCTGTATGCGTATGCAGGCTTCGCTGCTGACCTCTGCCGCACTGACTGCGGAGGTCGCTGCACTGAAGCAGAACTTCGAGCGGTCTGAGAAAGAACTCGGGCTTGCCAAGAGGCAGCTCGAGGAGAACAAAGTTAAGTAATACCTTGTCTATATAAAAAAGAAAATGTGGTTGCGAACTGACAGTATCATCATGAATGTGCCAGGGGCCACGACCGAAGTGGCGACCCTGAGGCAAGCGCTGTTTGAGGCCGAAAACAAAGCGTCCAAGGAGCACACCGAGCGGGAAAAACAAGAGGCACGGGTGGGTGAGGTACAGCAAGAGCTCAAGGCTCTCATGAAGAAGCACGAGGCTTTGGAGCTTGACTCGAAGACGCGAGAGTCCGAGCTTGCTGCGACCCTCGAGAGCACAAAGCATGCCAAGGCTGAAGCCCAAAAGGCCCTCCAGGAAATTGAGGCGATGAGGAATATAGTGGCGGGTAAGGCATTCAATATGCAAAGAAAGCATGTGAAATTAAATTACTTGTTACTTACCCAAGTCCGGAGCTTTCCAGGAGCATTCGCAGATTTGCCCCGTAGTGTGTCGGATGCCGGGAAGTATTACCAGGCCGAGGAGGGAAGCTCGACAGAGAAGTTGTTCTGGTCTCAGTATACTGGGACCGAACACCCGATGCCTATGATCGACCAGGTAAAGCAACTGGTCGAGCTGCACAAGGCGGCCGAACAGGCCATGAAGGGCCTTATAGTCCAGATGTGGCTTGGCAACTCCCTTCCCAATAGCTACTTCGGCCTAGTGAGGTGGCTTGTAGATGCCTGCCCACGGCTGGAAGTCATCAAGCGGTCCGTCTGTATCGAAGGTGCCCGCCGGGCTTTTTCCCGTGCAAAGGTGCACTGGGCCAAGATGGGCGCCGAGAAGCTGGTGAAGAAGGGGCCTCCGCAGGGAGAGCATCGCCACCCCGAAATGTATTATGAGGGTGTCCTGAAGGGTGCCCGTCTTGTGGCGGACAAGTGTGCGAAGGATGAAATATTTGAATGAACTCGCTTGTGTGATCCTGTATTATGAAAACTTGTTCATATGCGCTATGCAACACTTGTTTGAATTTAAAATATTACCTTATGTGCAGCTGTTTATTAAATCTGAGAGATGGCCAGTCGTCGGCTTCTGCCCCCATGCCACGAGTGCTAGGGTGTTCGGGATAAATCCGAGTACTCTTTTTCCCATTGTTGGGTCCTTCGAGGGAGGTGCTCAGCTCAACGAACAAGGCAATCAGACTATAATGCTTTATCACTCTCACTTAGCCATAGAAGTCTACAATTTTAAATTTTGGCGAAGCCCCTAGTATTTGGAAGGCTGAATTCGGGGCGCTATACATGCCTATGGCGGACAAAGTCGACTCCTCGCCCTAAGTGGCATAAGTCCTTAGGGACTCGAGACCTCTCGAACAACGACCAGCTCTCGCCTTATCATGACAGTCAGTTTTAGCTTTCTCTACTGAGGTGCTTAGCCCAGATGAACCGGGGCACAATCGCAGTAGTTCTCCCAGTGCTACCTTAGCCGATATAGCAGAACGTAAGGTACCAAAACATGGGAGCCGGGCAAGCCCAACTATTGACCCAAGACATGATTTGGAGCCGATGCATATAATGTTATAAGTTCGGGGTGCCGCACTGTCATAAGTGTTCGGACTTCTCACGCCATATTATGGGGTATTTAAGCCCCTGGCGTATTGGTCGTACTAGACTGTACGGGTGCTGAATGAATGAACATATATATATATATATATATATATAAAAGAATAGAGAATGCGGTAATAGTCTAGTGCTATGCATTGTTTATTCAAAAAGGTGCGTCGAAGCAGAATGATACAAGTAGTGCGATAAGCAAAAAAGTAGGACTATTTGACATGTCCCCTCCAAGGGCAAGCTGAGGAATGGTATTTAAAGTAGGTATTTCACTCATTATCAAAGACCACCTGGGAGTTCCATGGTGTCCAGCAATCGTACTGCCGGACGGGGTTTCCAGAGATTAAAGTCCTGAAAGACAGAAAAATAACAAAGCGGGAAGCCCCTAGTGCGGTTGAGCCGCGTCTTGGGGCGTGCCGTAGTCGTGCCCCCCTCCCCACCTGTGCCCATGGTATTTTCAATGCGTAATTATGCACGCGTGGCACGGATTTCGCCGTTTGGCTGGGACTGGGGTGGGGGCCGCATTGCTATGCCATCTCGGAACGTGCAAGGAGGTCTTGTTGTCGATTATTCTGGGCGCGCTTGAAGGTGTCCGGGTCTTTAATCGCCGAACTGGTGGATTGCCTTAAGAGGCTGCTTTACGCTTCTGCCGCGAGGGCCGCAGTGTGCTCCTTCGTGTGGAGAGAGCGCTCTGTGTTTCCATTGACTGTGAAGACCCCCCGAGATCCTGGCATCTTGAGCTTGAGATATGCATAGTGCGGTACCGCGTTGAATCTCACTAATGCGGTTCACCCGAGCAGTGCATGATAGCCACTGCGGAACGGGACTATATCAAAGATTAACTCCTCGCTTCGGAAGTTATCCTGGGATCCGAAGACCACTTCTAGTGTGACTGAGCCTGTGCAATGGGCCTCTACACCTGGTATGACGCCTTTGAAGGTCGTTTTTGTGGCTTTGATCCTTGAAGGGTCTATACCCATTTTGCACATTGTGTCCTAATAAAGCAGGTTCAGGCTGCTTCCACCATCCATGAGGACTCGAGTGAGGTGAAATCCGTCGATGATTGGGTCTAGGACCAGTGCGGCGAATCCGCCATGACGGATACTAGTGGGATGGTCCCTGTGATCGAAGGTGATCGGACAGGAGGACCATGGGTTGAACTTTGGGGCGCTTGGATCCAACGCATATACATCCCTTGACGCACGCTTCCGCTCCCTCTTGGGGATGTGGGTTGCGTATATCATGTTCACCATTCGCACTTGTGGGGGGAACCTCTTCTGTCCTCCGGTGTTCGTCTGCCAGGGCTCCTCCTCGTCATCTCTATGTGGCCCCTTATCTTTGTTTTCGGCGTTTAACTTGCTGGTCTGCTTGAACACCCAACATTCCCTGTTGGTGTGGTTGGCTGGCTTGTCGGGGGTGCCATGTATTTGGCACGAGCGATCGAGTATACGATCCAAACTGGACGGGCCCAGAGTGCTTCTTTTGAATGGATTTTTCCGCTGACTGGGTTTAGAGCCTCTGAATCCGGCATTGACTGCCGTATCTTCGGTATTGTCGCTGTTGACGCGACGCTTATGTTTGTTGCAACGTGACCTGCCATTGTTATCCTTGGTATCTGAAGTACCGTGGTTCTTTGATATGTTATTGGTGCGAGCCAGCCAGCTATCTTCTCCCGTGCAAAAGCGGGTCATGAGTGTCATGAGGGCTGCCATAGATTTCGGCTTTTCCTGGGCAAGGTGCCGGGCGAGCCACTCGTCGCAGATGTTGTGCTTAAAAGCTGCTAGGGCCTCTGCATCCGGACAATCGACAATTTGATTTTTCTTTGTCAGGAACCGTGTCCAGAATTACTTAGCCGATTCCTCTAGCTGCTGAATTATGTGGCTCAAGTCATCGGCATCTGGTGGTCGCACATAAGTGCCTTGGAAGTTGTCGAGGAATGCGGCTTCCAGATCTTCCCAATAGCTAATGGATTCTGCTGGCAGGCTATTGAGCCAATGCCGAGCTGGTCCTTTGAGCTTGAGTGGGAGGTATTTGATGGCGTGTAGATCATCACTGCAGGCCACGTGGATGTGCAGGAGGAAGTCCTCGATCCATACCGCATGATCTGTTGTGCCGTCGTATGATTCGATATTTACAAGTTTGAAACCCTCTGGGATTTGGTGATCCATTACTTCGTCTGTGAAGCATACGGGGTGTGCGGCGCCTCTGTAGTGGGCTATGTCGCGACGCAGCTCGAATGATTCTTGTCCGCTGTGTTCGGCCCGGCCGGATTTACTTTTATTGTATCCGGTGTGATGGTTATCGTCTCGCATAGTGGCGCGCCCTCGTGATTCGTAGATCGATCTTGCGTGTTTTGCTTTGTCCTCCAATACGTCTCGCAGGTCTAGCATATTTCCCCGTGCCTTGTCATTTTTATTTGAGTGGCATCGGGGTGCGGGCTAAGTTTTTGGCTGAAATGCCTCTCTGTCGCGGCAACGAGGTGGCCGATCAGCCGCATCGTATGCTGGAGATGTAGGTTTTAATGCTTCCTCCTCTAGTTGGGGTAGCAACCTGTGCTTTGGGTAACTCTTGGAGGGGTGTTCGAGTTCATATTCCTCGGCCGCAAGGACTTCAGTCCATCTGTCAGCTAGCAAATCTTGATCAGCTTGAAGCTGCTGCTGCTTTTTCTTATGGCTATTTGCCGTGGCTATAAGCCGGCGCTTGAAGCACTCTTGCTCGACGGGGTCCTCCGGCATGACAAATTCGTCGTCGTCGAGGCTTGACTCGTCTTCGGAGGGAGGCATGTAATTATCATCCTCCGCCTCTCCATCTGCCGCTCTCTCGGGAGGGCTGGCATCTCCATCCTCCTTCTCTAAATCTTGCTGGAGGGGATTGTTGTCATCTTCGGCACTGTCCGGAGTGCTGTTATCTCCTGTGCCGGTGTCACCGCTTTTGATTTGGCGAGATGTAGAGCGGCGCTGCTGACGTTGGCACTTGGGTTGCTTCTTGGAGGGGTCATCCTCCGCTGTCTCGTCGCCATTGCCTTCTTTGGGTGTGTCCACCATGTATATATCGTATGATGAGGTGGTTGTCCAGTGCCCTGTGGGCAGTGGTTCCTCTTCGTCTCCCTCATCGTCATCCATATCGTCGATGTCTTCGGAGTCGAAGTCGAGCATGTCGGTCAAATTGTCGAGAGTGGCTACTAAGTGGGTGGTGGGTGGGCGGCGAATTTCTTCGTCATCCGCATCCCAATCCTGCCGAACATAGTTCGGCCAGGACTCTCCTAACAGGGAGAGACACCTTAATGAGTTCAGTATGCCGCCGAAGGGCGAGTGCTGAAAGATATCCACGGAGGTGAACTCCATGATCGGTGCCCAGTCAGATTTGATAGGCAAGGGCGCAGGCGGTTCGGAGTCCGTGGCCGGGGAAGAATCCGGTAGTTCAGCGTCACAGCTCCCATGAAGGGTAAGGTCAATATTCGACTCGATCACCGCTGAGAATACGGCCTCCGTGGCGGGCTCTATCCACCCATCCATGGATGGTGCAATTGGCTCCAAATTGAGGGTCGAAGCGGTTGCCCGTGTGGTCTCCTGAACACTGTCCGATGGCAGATCTAAATCATACTCATCGTGATCGTGCGGCACACTTGGCAGGGGCTTGAATCTGTCGAAGATCAAGTCTCCACGGATGTCGGCCGTGTAGTTTAAGCTTCCAAACCTGAACTGGTGGCCAGGGGGTTTAACTCTCGATCTGCTCCAGATGGCCAAGTGAGTTGGCCCGCAGTGCAAAGCCGCCGAATAAAAAGATCTGTCCGGGGAGAAAAGTCTCACCCTGTACTGCATCGCTATTGATGATCGAAGGAGCCATCAAGCCTAACGGCGACGACACAGAGGAACTCTCAATGAAAGCACCAATGTCGGTGTCAAAACCGGCAGATCTCGGGTAGAGGGTCCCGAACTGTGCGTCTAAGGCGGATGGTAATAGGAGGCAGGGGACACGATGTTTTACCCAGGTTTGGCCCTCTTGATGGAGGTAAAACCCTACGTCCTGCTTGATTATTCTTGATAATATGAGTAGTACAAGAGTTGATCTACCACGAGATCGGAGAGGCTAAACCCTAGAAGCTAGCCTATTGTATGATTGTATGTTGTCCTACGGACTAAAACCCTCCGGTTTATATAGACACCGGAGGGGGCTAGGGTTACACACAGTCGGTTACAAAGGAGGAGATATACATATCCGTATTGCCTTGCTTGCCTTCCACGCCAAGTAGAGTCCCAGCCGGACACGGGACGAAGTCTTCAATCTTGTATCTTCATAGTCCAACAGTCCGGCTATCCGGAGACCCCCTAATCCAGAACTCCCTCAGGTGCGCCCTACCCCCTAGGCGCGCCCCTACCTCGTGTGCACCTCATGCGCTCTCCGGACTCCATTTCTTGCACGTTGCGTATTTTGGTCGGTAAAAATTCATTATATAATCTGCCGAAGGTTTTGACTCCCGTATCACACAATTATCCTGTGTTTGTGTTTTGAGTTGTTGCTGCTGCAGATTAGAGCAAGATGTCTTCGCAAGAGTCAGTCGGGGAGAGTCGGGTGTCTCATTCGGCATCGAGATCAATGACAAACAGCAAGGCTGACAACTTTGGGCGAGCAATAGAGGAAGTGATGGAGGCTGATTTTAAGAGGATAGATGCTATGGAGGAGGATCAAGAAGCCACTTCTCGCTTCCGAGCTGGATTCACAATGGGGGAACTACAGAGCTCGGCTATCCCAAACTCGGTTATCCCTTTCAACGTTAGATTTCTTTCTTATGAAAATATGAAAAAGAGTGTCACTTGTTCTCCCGCAGCTATGCAACACCCTTGGGTGCAAGGAGCTTTGGTTGTTACAGGAAAGCTTCGAAAGGAAATAATGGACCTCAAGTAGCAAGTCAATAAGCTCGAGGAGGAGAATCGTATCCTGAGGGGCATCATCGCCAAGAATATCACATCACCATCCCCGAGAAAGGAGACATAATCAAATGGGTATGGGCACTCCCCTTGGCAACTGCCAAGCTTGGGGGAGGTGCCCCGATATCGTATCACAATCACCTTCATCATTACCGTTTTTCTTAGTTCGATCCTTTTAGTAATATCTTGATCTAGTAGAGTAAAGTTTTTAGTATGATCTAGTTGTGAGTTTTGCTTTATGATCCCTCTATGTAATCGAGTCCGTGAGCTATATAATAAAGATTAGTGTTGAGTCAAGGGCTTGATGATTTTTCTATGATCTTGAGGGAATAAAATAAAAGAGAAGAAATAAAAAGAAACAAAGAGATCATATGGATCTTATGGAGAGTAATGAGCTCACATATAAAGAGTATGATGAATAAAAGTTGTTGAGAGTTGACAAACATAGCTTTGGTCATTGTTGCAATTAATAGGAAGTAATAAAGAAAGAGAGGTTTCACATATAAATATACTATCTTGGACATCTTTTATGATTGTGAGCGCTCATTAAAATATGACATGCTAAAGAGTGGATGTTGGACAAGGAAGACAACGTAATGGGTTATGTTTTCTTACATCTGAGATAAATTATATTGTCATGGATCATCCAACATGATTGAGCTTGCCTTTCCCCTCATGCTAGCCAAATTCTTTGCACCAAGTAGAGATACTACTTGTGCTTCCAAATATCCCTAAACCCAGTTTTGCCATGAGAGTCCACCATATCTACCTATGGATTGAGTAAGATCCTTCAAGTAAGTTGTCATCGGTGCAAGCAATAAAAATTGCTCTCTAAATATGTATGACTTATTAGTGTCGGCGAAAATAAGCTTTATACAATCTTGTGATATGGAAGAAATAAAAGCGATGGACTGTATAAAGGTCCATATCACAAGTGGCAATATAAAGTGACGTTCTTTCGCATTAAGATTTTGTGCATCCAACCATAAAAGCGCATGACAACCTCTGCTTCCCTCTGCGAAGGGCCTATCTTTTACATTTATCTCCTACCTTACATAAGATTCATGGTGATCTTCACCTTTCCTTTTTTTCATTTTATCTTTTAGCAAGCACAATATGTTGGAAAGATCCTGGTATATATGGCTAATGGGATGTGAGTTTTCATGAACTATTATTGTTGACATTACCCTTAAGGTAAAACGTTGGGAGGCAAAACTATAAGCCCCTATCTTTCTCTATGTCCGATTAAAACTCCATACCCATAATTATTGCGTGAGTGTTAGCAATCGTGAAAGACTATATGATAGTTGAGTATGTGGACTTGTTGACAAGCTCTTATATTGACTCTTTCCTATGTTATGATAAATTGCAATTGCTTCAATGACTGAGATTATGGTTTGTTAGTTTACAATGAAATTTATGATTCATACTTGAAATTGTGATTGAATTGTTACTCTAGCATAAGAGATCATATGACAATAATTATATAAGCTGCTATTCTAAGAATGATCATGATGCCCTCATGTCCGTATTTTATTTTTATCGACACCTCTATCTCTAAACATGTGGACATATTTTTCGATTTCGGCTTTCGCTTGAGGACAAGCGAGTGTCGGTGTCAAAACCAGTGGATCTCGGGTAGGGGGTCCCGAACTGTGCGTCTTAGGCGGATGGTAACAGGAGGTGGGGGACACGATGTTTACTCAGGTTTGGGCCCTCTCGATGGAGGTAATACCCTACTTCCTACTTGATTGATCTTGATGATGTGAGTATTACAAGAGTTGACCTACCACAAGATCAGAGAGGCTAAACCCTAGAAGCTAGCCTATGGTATGATTGTTGTTGTCCTACGGACTAAAACCCTCCGGTTTATATAGACACTTGAGGGGCTAGGGTTACACAGAGTCGGTTACAAGGGAGGAGACCTACATATATGAATCGTCAAGCTTGCCTTCCACGCAAAGGAGAGTCCCATCCGGACATGGGACGAAGCCTTCAATTTTGTATCTTCATAGTCCAATAGTCCGGCCAAAGTATATAGTCTGGCTGTCCGAGGACCCCCTAATCCAGGACTCCCTCAGAGCCCCCGAACCAGGCTTCAATGACGATGAGTCCGGCGCGCAGATTGTCTTCGGCATTGCAAGGCGGGTTGTCCTCCAAATCACGAGTACAGGTCATAACGAGTTGTGTCCGGCCTCCCATGAATGTTGCACTCCTCGGCTTTTGTGCCTTAATAATGGCTATCTTACACGTGTCGAGTGAATGCGAGAGGTCGGGGTGTTTTTACATTTACCTCCCTAACCAGGTAGGTGAATCGTCTATTTAAACAGTCGGGGATGTTCAGATCTAGATCATGCCACCTTCCAACTGCGGGTATCCATTAGAGCGTGCCCGGAAAAATCCATCCCATCATGGCCGGCCACCGCAACTCCTCCTCTCGCCCCCGTAGCCCTACTCCAGGTAGTTGGGAGAAGTGTTCTGTTCCCCGTAGCCAACTAGTAGAGTTGCAGACCCAGGGGTTTCTCCCTCCTGCGTACATGGTCCCCGTCCGAGCCGGACTAGCCACTTATAATGGCGGGGAGCAAGCGGAAAGCTTTCCCAACCCATCCACAGGGGAGCGGGTATGCCTCATCCCTTATTTGTTGAGGGGACTCGGATTTCCAATCCATCCATCCCTCTGCGGGCTCCTGGAGTTCTATGGCCTCCAGCTGCATAACTTTACTACCGCCTCCATATTACACATCGCATGCTACGTTGCCCTTTGCGAGCTGTTTCGGGGCTGCGAAGCTCATTTTGAGTTATGGCACAGGCTATTCTGCCTCGTGCCCCGTACATAGAGGGGGTTAATATTTCAAGTGGACGGAGTCGAAATATGGCGCATTGCTAGGACCGGACACTTGTCCGGTACTCCGAAGAAGACATCCCAAGACTGGCCTTCAGAGTGGTTTTATATGGAGGACCTTCCTCTCCTTGACCCTATTCGGATGGGCCTTCCTGAGTTCAACAAAGCCCCTTTGAAGAAACGCCGTAGCTGGCGCCCTCGGAGCCCCTAGGAGGAAGACAACAGGGAGGTCCTTTACCTAATGAGCCGAATAAACACACTGGCCGAATCAGGACTGCCAATAATCAAGGTTATGTCAATATGTATAACGCGGGGGGTGCAGCCACTTCAATATCGGGGACAACCCATGTGGCACTTCAATGGAGAAGATGATGCCACCCGCTGCGGCCGTAAAGGTCCAGACTCCGCCACCGCTTTGGCGAAAATACTTGCTATTTCATAGCAGGAACTACGAAAAGCTGTGAGGGAGATTCATAGCCCGTCTCCACAGCCAGAGGACCCTGATCGGGCCCTCAATCCCGGACTCGAAGAAGATCCGGACATATTCGTGGAGCTCATCGACGGTGCCTTGGTGGCCATCACCACGATTATCCTGGACTGCTCCCTGCATCGCGTGTAAGTAAAACCGAAGTACCAACTTCCGAGAAGGATCCCCTTTTTTGCACTTCACCCACCGCACACGTATGGTGTCTTGTAGGGAAGGCCCTCGGGACGCCATGCCGAACCCGTAGTGACTCACCAACAAGGGGCACCGAAACTGGGTAGGCTTAAAAGGAAGGCGGTCAGGACTAAGATGTCGTCGCAGAGGTATGAAAAAGAACCCCGCTCCGTGGTTATTGTCTTTAAAGTATAATAACGTCCGTGGTTAAAACCAGGAAAAACGCTCGCCGGACCGTATCTGGAGAGCCTGCCGGCCATGCCTCCGCCAGCCGGGCTCCGGAGCCGGACCTGGAGGCAGATGGTAACGTGGGGAAAACACCAGATATTCCTCCTACCGAGGATGCGGATAGGTTGTCCGCCACAAATTCCGAAGTAGAGAGTGGCATTAAGCACATGCGTCGCCGGGCCGTACTCCGTGACCCCGGTTTTTCTGAGGAGGCGTTTGATGCCTTCAACTCAGGGGACGCGTACATCCATGCTGCTCAAAATGGTCTTGCCAGAGCCACGGACCAGTATGTAAAGGATATACGGGTAAGAAAATCTGATAATTATATATATATATACCGGTAGCCCCTGAGAGTTGAAACAGTTGGCAAAACTGATTTAAGGATCATTATTTGCATAGGTTCTTACTGAGAAGAATACCCACTTGTCTCAAGAGCTGGAGGAGTGCAAAGCCCAGCTACGGGCCGCAGTTGCCAAAATGGTGGAGTCCAAGAAGGCCCCATCTAGTAACACCGGTTCCTATCGAAAAGAATGAAATGTACCAGTTAATATTTGGCTTGCATGCTAATCTAATCAGAAGATTCTGCAGATGATCCCGGAGTGAATCGGGAGGAGCAACATGCTCAACGACAGCTGAAGGCTGGCGAGCGTGTGCTTACACCAGTAAGGCGGGAGAAAAACGATCACCAAGATGCCAATACCCGATTGGATGTTAAACTGAAAGATGTTCGGGCCTAGCTGGTTGACTCCGTAAAGGAGAAGAAAAGGCTTCGATGTGGCATTTTCAGTAACTGCTTGAGCGAACTTCTATAGAGTTCGGCGAAGAAACCAGCTAATAGAGCTATATCTATAGGTATGCTAACGGGCTGTCCCGGAGAGGAGATGCCCGGGTCTGCTGGAGATCTTTTGCTAGAGCTCTCACAACTGCACGAACAGGTTCGGCAGGTGATGAAGGACCTTGCCCAGGCCTTGTGGCCATCGGCCTCCCTGCCAGGAGGCATGGGGGAGTTTGTAGAGATACTCAAGGGAGCGCGGCCGCGCTTCCGATTATGGAAGATATCTGCCTGTCGACAAGGTGCGAGGGAAGCCTGGGCCTGAAGACTCGATATAGCAAGGCTGACCTGAACCATATGGCCGAGGTCGGACCTGTAGGGCCTGACAGGAAAAAAATCCCCGTCAGCTTGGTGTATGACCAGGTGAAATTAGCCGGAAAGTATTCCCAATAGGATTCTAGGCTAGACAGCCTATTGGATGGTATAGAAGAAGAATTTAGTCAGTCTAAGTGACTGTGTACTTCGGGTTGACATATATTGTCCGTAGCCAGATTGTAAATCATTTGTCATGGCGGACCTTTTCGCTTCGACCTCCAGACCCGAAAGTCCGGAGTGTATCCGAATACCCACTCAGTTATATAAAAACCGGGGTACACATGGAAACTAGGTGTAGGGGTCATAAGTGCTTGAACAGACAAGTACCCAACTAGTTATGTTATATTACATGGATAGTAAGAAAAATCTTCCAGGGAGAATAGTTCCGTTAAGGGTTCCTTTCCCTGGGTACGCATGCATTAATGTGCATGTCCGAACTGCGACAAGATACGCAGGATATAAACATCTGGGGGTATGTATTCTAATAAGTAAAAAAGTCATCCTTTGTTCGCCGACCGAATATTCCATTAAGAACGCTAGCTTTCGGCTTCACCCAGTCTGAGGTACACGTCCGGCTGACCCGACAGTAACAATCGCAGAGGTGCTCCCCTTATGCCCTAGCCGAATTAACGGGAAAGTATGGCATAAACACAAGAGGTAGGCAACCCAGCTTGGCCAAAACTTAAGTCATATCGATGCATATAATGGCACAGAAAAGGTGCATGTGTAAAAATAACACATGTGCGGCAGGCATAGAGCCCGGATCATAATTATATTCAGCTTCTGTATGAGAAGCCCCCAGGTATAATGAGCGCGTTTAGCGCGTACAAATTGTGCAATCAAGACAGAGTTTAACCTTTGAAGGCCGCGAAGAAAAGGAAGAAAGATAGAAAACTATAGATAACGAATATATATAAAAAATTGACGAAGTTACAGAGACGAACACAGAGTCCAGCTCTAGGCGTAGAACCTTCGGAGTCTGGCCGCGTTCCATGGGTTTGGCTTGAGTAGATTGTCCGATGCATCCCACAGACGGTACGCTCCACCGGTCAGAACTTTGTCAATAATGAAGGGACCTTCCCATTTGGGTTTGAGCTTGTCCTTTTTCTTCTCTGGTAGGCGTAGAACGAGTTCGCCAACATTATAAATTTTGGCCCGTACTTCTCTGCTTTGACATCGTAGAGCCTGTTGTTGATAGAATGTAGATCGGACTTTTGCCACGTCACGCTCCTCCTCCAAGGCGTCCAAACTATCCTGCCGATCTAGCTCGGCTTCTTTCTCTTCGTACATGTGCATGCGAGGTGAGTCATGAATGATGTCGCAGGGCAGTACCGCCTCTGCGCCGTACACCATAAAGAAAGGTGTGTATCCGGTAGTGCGATTTGGCGTGGTCCGGAGCCCCCATAGTACGGAGTCGAGCTCCTCGACCCAGTGCGTATCTGATTCTTTCAAGGACCGCACTAGTCTGGGTTTAATGCCGCTCATTATAAGACCATTTGCTCGTTCGACTTGACCGTTAGTTTGAGGGTGATAGACGGATGCATAATCGATCTGGATGCTCATGTCGCCGCACCAAGTTTTTACCTCATCGGCTGTAAAGTTCGAGCCGTTATCGGTGATGGTGCTGTGAGGGACACCGTAGCGGTGTACAACCCCGGATATGAAATCTATCACTGGTCTGGATTCGGCTATTTTAACTGGTTTGGCTTCTATCCATTTGGTGAATTTATCCACCATGACCAATAGGTACTTTTTCTTATGGCTTCCTCCTTTAAGGGGTCTGACCATATCAAGCCCCCAGACCGCGAAGGGCCAAGTAATGGGGATTGTTTGGAGGGCGGTAGGTGACATATGGCTTTGGTTAGAAAAGAGCTGGCAACTGATGCAATGTTGAACGAGGTCCTGTGAGTCTGCTCGAGCTATCGGCCAGTAGAAACTTGTACGGAAGGCCTTACTTACAAGGGCCTGAGCTGCGCGTGATGGCCGCCGAGTCCAGCATGAATTTCTGCCAAAGTTACCGTCCTTCCTCCTCGAAGATGCACCTTTGCAGTACTCCGATAGCCCTTTTCTTATAAAGATCTCCCTCATGGACCTTGTAGGCTTTAGACCGCCGCACAATGCAATGTGCCTCGTTTTGGTCCTCAGGGAGTTGTTGCCTATTTAGGTAAGCCAAGAAGGGTTCTTTCCACGGGGTGATGACAGCTGCTACCTCTTGAGCATTGTGTTGGTTTTCCCCGAAGAGGAAGGGATGATGCAGCAAAGTAGTGTTAGTATTTCCCTCCGTTTTTGAGAACCAAGGTATCAATCTAGTAGGAGGCTACGCACAAGTCCGTCGTACCTGCACAAAACAAATAAATCCTCGCAACCAACGCAAATAGGGGTTGTCATTCCCTATGTGGCCACTTACGAGAGTGAGATCTGATAGATATGATAAAGATAATATTTTTTGTATTTTTATGATAAAGATGCAAAGTAAAATAAAGGCAAAGTAAATAGCAAAATAGTAGGAGAACAATATGATGAAGATAGACCCAGGGGCCATAGGTTCCACTAGTGGCTTCTCTCGAGAGCATAAGTGTTCTACGGTTGGTGAACAAATTACTATTGAGCAATTGACAGAATTGAGCATAATTATGAGAATATCTAGGCATGATCATGTATATAGGCATCACGTCCGAGACAAGTAGACCGACTCCTGCCTGCATCTACTACTATTACTCCACTCATCGACCGCTATCAAGCATGCATCTAGAGTATTAAGTTAAAAACAGAGTAATGCCTTAAGCAAGATGACCTGATGTAGAGGGATAGACTCATGCAATATGAAGAAAACCCCATCTTGTTATCCTCGATGGCAACAATACAATACGTGCCTTGCTGCCCTTACTGTGACCGGGAAAGGACACCGCAAGATTGAACCCAAAGCTAAGCACTTCTCCCATTGCAAGAAAGATCAATCTAGTAGGCCAAACCAAACTGATAATTCTAAGAGACTTGCAAAGATAACCAATCATACATAAAAGAATTCAGAGAAGATTCAAATATTATTCGTAGATAGACTCAATCATAAACCCACAATTCATCAGCCTCAACAAACACACCGCAAAAAGAAGATTACATCGAATAGATCTCCACAAGAGAGGGGGAGAACAATGTATTTAGATCCAAAAAGAGAGAAGAAGCCATCTAGCTACTAAGTATGGACCCGTAGGTCTGAGATAAACTACTCAAACTTCATCGGAGGGGCTATGGTGTTGATGTAGAAGCCCTCCGTGATCGATGCCCCCTTCGGCAGAGCTCCGGAACAGGACCCAAGATGGTATCTCGTGCATACAGAAAGTTACGATGCTGGAGTTAGGGTTTTGGCTCCTGTTCTGATCATTTGGGGGTACGTGGATATATATAGGAGGAAGAAGTACGTCGGTGGAGCAACAGGGGGCCCACGAGGTTGGGGCGTGCCTAGTAGGGTAGGGCGCGCACCCTACCTTGTGTCCTACTGTTACGTGCTTTGGCGTAGGGTCCAAGTCTCCCGGGTCTTATCTGTTGAGAAAATCACGTTCCCGAAGGTTTCATTCCGTTTGGACTCCGTTTGATATTCCTTTTCTTCGAAACCCTAAAACAGGCAAAAAACAGCAATTCTGGGCTGGGCCTCCAGTTAATAGGTTAGTCCCAAAAATAATATAAAAGTGGATAATAAAGCCCAATAATGTCTAAAACAGTAGATAATATAGCATGGAGCAATCAAAAATTATAGATACGTTGGAGACGTATCAAGCATCCCCACGCTTAATTCCTGCTCGTCCTCGAGTAGGTAAATGATAAAAACAGAATTTTTGATGCGGAGTGCTACTTGGCATAATTTTAATGTAATTCTTCTTAATTGTGATATGGATATTTAGATCCAAAAGATTCAAGACAAAAGTTTATATTGACAGAAAAATAATAATACTTCAAGCATAGTAACTAAGCAATTATGTCTTTTAAAATGACACGGCCAAAGAAAGTTATCCCTACAATATCATATAGTCTAGCTATGCTCCATCTTCACCACACAAAATATTTAAATCATGCACAACCCCGATGACAAGCCAAGCAATTGTTTCATACTTTTGCTTCTCAAAACTTTTTCAATTTTCACGCAATACATGAGCGTGAGCCATGGACATAACACTATAGGTGGAATAGAGTCGTGGTTGTGGAGAAGACAAAAAGGGAGAAGATAGTCTCACATCATCTAGGCGTATCAACAGGCTATGGAGATGCCCATCAATAGATATCAATGTGAGTGAGTAGGGTTTGCCATGCAACAGATGCACCAGAGCTATAAGTATATGAAAGCTCAAAAAGAAACTAAGTGGGTGTGCATCCAACTTGCTTGCTCATGAAGACCTAGGGCAATTTGAGGAAAGCCATCATTGGAATATACAAGCCAAGTTCTATAATGAAAAATTCCCACTAGTATATGAAAGTGATAAAATGAGAGACTCTCTACTATGAAGATCATGGTGCTAGTTTGAAGCACAAGTGTTGTAAAAGGATAGTAGCATTGCCACTTCTCTCTTTTTCTCTCATTTTTTATTTGGGCCTTTTCTCTTTTTTTATGGCCTTTTTTCTTTCTTTTTTTCATTCGGAGTCTCATCCCGACTTGTGGGGGAATCATAGTCTCCATCATCCTTTCCTCACTGGGACAATGCTCTAATAATGGTGATCATCACACTTTTATTTTTCTTACAACTCAAGAATTACAAGTCAATTCTTAGAACAAAATATGACTCTATATGAATGCCTCCAGCGGTGTACCGGGATATGCAATGATGCATGAGTGACATGTATGAAAGAATTATGAATGGTGGCTTTGCCACAAATACGATGTCAACTACATGATCATGCTAAGCAATATGACAATGATGGAGTGTGTCATAATAAACGGAACGGTGGAAAGTTGCATGGCAATATATCTCGGAATGGCTATGGAAATGCCATAATAGGTAGGTATGGTGGCTGTTTTGAGGAAGGTATATGGTGGGTGTATGATACCGGCGAAAAGGTGCTTGGTATTAGAGAGGCTAGCAAAGGTGGAAGGGTGAGAGTGCGTATGATCCATGGACTCAACATTAGTCATAAAGAACTCATATACTTATTGCAAAAATCTACAAGTTATCAAAGCAAAGTATTACGCGCATGCTCCTAGGGGGATAGATTGGTAGGAAAAGACCATCGCTCGTCCCCGACCGCCACTCATAAGGAAGACAATAAAAAATAAATCATGCTCTGACTTCATCACATAACGGTTCACCATACGTGCATGCTACGGGAATCACAAACCTCAACACAAGTATTTCTCACATTCACAACTACTCAACTAGCACAACTTTAATATCACCATCTTCATATCTCAAAACAATTATCAAGCATCAAAATTATCATAGTATTCAACACACTCATAAGAAAGTATTATTATTAATCTTGTATACCAAGCATATTAGGATTTTAAGCAAATTACCATGCTATAAAGACTCTCAAAATAATATAAGTGAATCATGAGAGATCAATAGTTTCTATAAAACAAATCCACCACCGTGCTCTAAATATATAAGTGAAGCAGTAGAGCAAAATTATATGACTCAAAAGATATAAGCGAAGCACATAGAGTATTCTAACAAATTACAAATTATGTATGGCTCTCTAAAAAGGTGTGTACAGCAAAGATGATTGTGGTAAACTAACAAATAAATACTCAAATAATACAAGATGCTCCAAGCAAAGCACATATCATGTGGCGAATAAAAATATAGCTCCAAGTAAAGTTACCGATAGAAGTAGACGAAAGAGGGGATGCCTTCCGGGGCATCCCCAAGCTTTGGCTTTTAGGTGTCCTTAGATTATCTTGGGGGTGCCATGGGAATCCCCAAGCTTAAGCTCTTGCCACTCCTTGTTACATAATCCATCAAATCTTACCCAAAACTTGAAAACTTCACAACACAAAACTTAAAGTAGAAAATCTCGTGAGCTCTGTTAGCGAAAGAAAACAAAAGACCACTTCAAGGTACTGTAATTAACTCATTATTTATTTATATTGGTGTTATACATACTGTATTCCAACTTCTCTATGGTTTATAAACTATTTTACTAGCCATAGATTCATTAAAATAAGCAAACACAACACAAAAAACAGAATCTATCAAAAACATAACAGTCTGTAGTAATCTGTAGCTAGTGCAAGATATGTAACCCCCAAAAATCTAAAATAAATTTCTGGACGTGAGGAATTTATCTATTAATCATCTTCAAAAATAATTAACTAAATATCACTTTCCAAATAAAAATGACAGCAGCTCTCGTGAGCGCTAAAGTTTCTGTTTTTTACAGCAAGTTCAACAAGACTTGCCCCACGTCTTCCCAACAGTTCTACTTGGGCTTCAGTTAATAGGTTAGTCCCAAAAATAATATAAAAGTGGATAATAAAGCCCAGTAATGTCTAAAACAGTAGATAATATAGCATGGAGCAATCAAAAATTATAGATACGTTGGAGACGTATCAACGGCCATAATCACGTGGGCCGAAGGTGTTATCTCGGTGGCGGAGCCTCCGATTATGTCAGAGTGTTCAGGGTTTGTTGTTGTGCCCGGATCCGGGCTATTGTTGCCGGTCTGCCCTTCCCACGCCACGGATGGCTTAAACAGCCTTTCCAAGAAGATATTAGGTGGGACAGGGTCGCGCTTAGCACCGATTCGGGCGAGGATATCTGCCGCTTGATTGTTTTCTCGAACCACATGGTGGAATTTGAGCCCCTCGAATCGAGCTGACATTTTGAGTACGGCATTGCGATAAGTCGCCATTTTTTGGGTCCTTGGCATCAAAATCTCCATTTATTTGAGATATTGCGAGGTTCGAATCCCAATGCAATTCTAGGCGTTGAATGCCTATGGAGACTGCCATCCGGAGACCATGTGTAACGCCCTCGATGCGGCTATAGCTCCCACGTGTCGAGGCACGACTTAGAGGCATAACCGCATTGAAAGCAATGTCGCAAGTCAGGCAATCATTACAACAACCCATGTAATACATAATAAAAGGGGGAGATAACATAGTTGGCTTACACTCGCCACGTCACATCAGAGTACATAAATAGCATCCATCAAACAAACACTCATGGCCCGTCTACGGCGCCAAAATAGAAAAGAACCCAACATGCGACAAGGCCCTGAATCAAACCCCAACTAGGCACCACTACTGATCATCCGGAAAAGACACGTAGTAACGCTGAGAGTCCTCGTCGAACTCCCACTCGAGCTCGTACTCGTCACCTGGAGCGAAATCACCTGGACCTGCATCTGGAATTATAGTATCTGTGAGCCACAGGGACTCAGCAATCTCGCACCCTCGCAATCAAAACTATTTAAGCTTATAGGAAGGATAAGGCAAGTATATGTGGAGCTGCAGCAAGCGACTAGCATATGTGGTGGCTAACTTATCCGCAAAAGAGAGCGAGAAGAGGAGGCAAGGCGCGAGCGAGAAACTAGAGGAACAACCTGCACAAGCATAACTCCAACTCTGTGTCCACTTCCCGGACTCCGCCGAGAAGAGGCCATCACGGCAACACACGCGATTGATTCATTTTAATTAATTAACGTTTAAGTTATCTACAACCGGACATTAACAAATTCCCATCTGCCCATAACCGCGGGCACGGCTTTCGAAAGTTCAATCCCTGCAGGGGAGTCCCAACTTAGCCCATGACAAGATCTCACGGTCAACGAAGGAATAGACCTCCACCCGAGACACACCGATCAGACTCGGTAACCCGGTACAACAAGACAATTCGACAGGTTAAAACAAGACCAGCAACACCGCCCGAATGTGCCGACAAATCCCGATAGGAGCTGCACATATCTCTTTCTCAGGGCACACTCAGATGAGACTAGCTACGAGTAAAACCAACCCTCAAGTTTCCCCGAGGTGGCCCCGCAGGCAGCTCATTTCGGACCAACACTCAGAGGGAGCACTGGCCCGTGGGGGGCTAAAATACGATGACCCTTGGGTCTGCAGAACCCAAGGGAAAAAAGGGTAGGTGGCAAATGGTAAAACCAAGGTTGGGCATTGCTGGAAAAGCTTTAATTGAGGCGAAATATCAAGGGGTCCCCATTATAACCCAACCGCGTAAGGAACGCAAAATCCGGGAACATAACACCGATATGACGGAAACTAGGGCGGCAAGAGTGGAACAAAACACTAGGCGAGAGGCCGAGCCTTCCACCCTATACCAAGTATATAGATGCATTAAGATAACATAGCAATATAATGATATCCCAACAAGTAAATAAATGTTCCAAGAAGGAACGGCTCCAATCTTCACCTGCAACTAATAACGCTATAAGAGGGGCTGAGCAAAGCGGTAACATAGCCAATCAACGGTTTGCTAGGACAATGGTGGGTTAGAGGTTTGACATGGCAATTGGGAGGCTGACAAGCAAAAGGTAGGCATCGTAGCATTGGCAAAGCAAGAGCGAGCAAACTAGCATAGCAAAGATAGTAGTGATTTCGAGGGTATGATCATCTTGCCTACACAGTTGTCAAAGTTGACTGGATCCTCACAAGCAAACTCAACGGGCTCCTCGGTAGCGAACTCGTCTCCCGGCTCTACCCAAAAAGACAAAAAAGCAACAAGGATACAATCAACCACGTGCAAGACCAAGCAATACGATGAAATGATGATATGCTATGCGGGATGCGATGCGGGATGCAAAATGCAAGATATGACGGGAAATGCATGAACCTGGCCTCAACATGGAATTCCAAGGGTGCCACTGGATAGAGGGGATGAAATCGCTTGAAAACAATATAAAGATCATTGGAATCGGAGTTACGGTTTGGAAATGGCAAGCGTTTTAAGATATGACACCGGTCTGCGATTTACAGCAAGTAGGCATCTAAATGCAACGAAATGAACATGCTACAGCCACCAAACATGAAAACAAAATACATGGCAGTGGTGTAGACAATATGGTTAACAAAACACTAGCACTGATCCATAGGCAAATTGATCCATTAAGAGGTTCAAACAAGCATGGCAAAAATGAATATGCAAAACAGATTCCATACTTAGTGAAATTAACACTAGCCTGAAATTTCAGATCACGAAGCACTCTTCAGAGCAGCAAAACAACATGATGCAAAATCTGAACATGACAAGTAAGAACATGGCATGGAGCTACTCAACAAGATTAACAAAACACCAAAAGTGACCTGTGGCCAAAAGGGTTGACAAAATACTCTACCGAGCTCACGAACATAGCTCGAACACAATCAGTTTTCAGACTTAGTGAAAACTGAGACATGCAGAAATTTAACTCACGAGGGCATGTAAACGAGCTCGATGCACTCACCATGGTGCAAGTCACAGCAAGGCAAGCATACATCCATTAAGAAGGCACAAAATACAAGCTAGACATGGCAAGAACAATGGCATAGCATGCATGGAACACTAACGGTAGCATCGGCAAAATCGCAAACAAGTTGACGATCTGCCCAGATTAACAACGAAGCAAAAGTTGAGCTTGATTGAGTCAACCTAGAGCACTCCACATATGCAACCAAAGACATGGATGGATATAGAATAACATAAATATCAAAACTCCCTTACTGATCATCCTCAAAAGAGGTACGGATCACTGGGAAACAAGCTGAACATATGGCATCATGAACTAAAATATCCCAGACTTAGTGAAAATCACTAAGTCACTGAAATCAGCAATCTCAGGTACCTCTCTTCGCAAGCTTGCACAAGACAACACACACATCCTAAAAATGCATGGGTGGCACCTCTGGAAATAAGACAAAATGCATAACAATTCATCCCAAAGGGGCACAGGCATATCATGCACGGATTAAACATGGCAAAAATGACAAAAGTGCATGATGAACTAACGGATCTGCAATTTAACTCACGAAGCCTCCTTCTAACAGCATTTTGGGCATGAAGATGAACTCAAATGCAAATGATGCAATGGGATGAAATGATGTACATGTCGAGGCGAAGATTTTGATATATTATATGCCCAAATCGGAGCTACGGTTGCGGAGATACGAGCAGTCAAAGGTAGCAAAAAAAATAAGGGGGAGAGGGAAAGTCAACCCTAGATCTAGGGTTTACTGTAGCCGGATCGGGCACTGTAGCTGGGCGCGCGCGACGAGGTTCGTCGGCGCCGGATCCGACGCCGCCGGCGTGGGGGGAGGCGGTGGCCGGCGTCGAGGGGCGGCGGCGGAGCGGCGCTGGGGCGGCGAGGTGGCCGGCGGGGCTCGCCGCGGGCGCGCGGCGTGGAGCGGACGGGCGGCGGGGCCCGGCGCGGCGGCGGCCGGTGCGGTGGCGGCGACGGCGCCGGTCGCCGGAGGTCGGGGAGGCGGCGGCGCCCGAGAGGAGGAAGAGGCGCGGGGGCGCGGGCTCGCGGGGGCCCCTCCTGGGCCTCCCGGGCCGGGACGGCGGCGGCGGCGGCGAGGGACACGTGGCGCGCAGCGACTGGCGGGGGTCGGCGGCGGACGTTGTCCGGCTCCGCCCGGACACGTCCGTCGGCGGCGGTGTGGATCTGCTCTTTTTTTTAGGAGGAAGACGGGGAGAAGAAGGGATCCGAATGGAGGGGGTATAAATAGGCATAAGTGGAGCTAGGAGAGTCCAAAAGAGGTGCGGTTTTCGCCCACGCGATCGTGATCGAACGCTCTAGGACATGGAGCAGAGTTTGGTGGGTTTTTGGGCCAAATTTGGGGGGTGTTGGGCTGCAACACACACGATGCCTTTTCGGTCCCTCGGTTAACCGTTCGAGTATCAAACGAAGTCCAAATGATACGAAACTTGACAGGCGGTCTACCGGTAGTAAACCAAGGCCGCTTGGCAAGTCCCGGTCCAATCCGGAAATGTTTAATCCCCACACACGAAAGAAAGCTAGAAATGGCCACCGGAGGAGAACGAAGCACCGGAATGCAAAACGGACAACGGGGAAAATGCTCGAATGCATGAGATGAACATGTATGCAAATGCAATGCACGAGATGACAAGATATGAGATGCATGAAAAAAAAACAACACACGGAGACAAAGACCCGAACCCGAGAAATAAATATAACTTAACACCGGAAACGGCAAGAGTTGGATACAAATATGGAAAGTTACATTCGGGGTGTTACAACACTCCACCACTACGAAAAGATCTCGTCCCGAGATCTAGGACTAAAAGAACTCCGGGTACTCAGAACGGAGGTGATCCTCGCGTTCCCAGGTAGCTTCACGGTCGGAATGGTGAGACCACTTGACTTTGAGAAATTTGATTGACTTGTTGCGAGTCTTGCGTTCAGTCTCTTCAAGAATAGCAACTGGGTGCTCACGATAGGAGAGATCTTCTTGGAGCTCAATGTCCTTGAAGTTGACGGTGCGGTCAGGAGTCTTGAAGCACTTTCGAAGCTGAGAGACATGGAACACATCATGAACATTTGCAAAGTTTGAAGGAAGCTCGAGTTGATAGGCGAGGTCGCCTCTCTTGCTGACAATCTTGAAAGGTCCGACGTATCTGGGGGCAAGCTTCCCTTTGATACCGAAGCGACAAGTACCTTTCATAGGAGAGACGCGGAGGTAAACGTGATCCCCGATCTCGAAAGCCAAATCACGGTGCTTACTGTCATAGTAGCTCTTCTGGCGGGATTGGGCTGCTTTGAGGTTATCACGAATGACCTTGCACATTTCTTCTGCCTCTGTGATCAGGTCATTACCCAGCAGCTGACGTTCACCGGTTTCAGACCAGTTGAGAGGGGTACGGCACTTCCTGCCATATAGAATTTCAAAGGGGTCCTTGCCCGAACTTGCTTGAAAACTGTTGTTGTATGAGAATTCAGCATAAGGAAGACAGTCCTCCCACTTCATGCCGAAAGAAATTACGCAAGCCCTGAGCATGTCTTCGAGAATCTGGTTGACACGCTCGACTTGACCGCTCGTTTGAGGATGGAAAGCAGTGCTGAAGCGGATGCTGGTGCCCATGGCCTTCTGAAAAGAATCCCAAAACTTGGAGGTAAAGATGCTGCCACGGTCTGAAGATATCACTTGGGGAATACCGTGCAGAGAGACAATGCGAGAGGTATAGAGTTCCGCCAATTGAGCTGCAGTGATCGACTCTTTGATAGGCAGAAAATGAGCCACTTTGGTGAGCTTGTTGATGACAACAAATATAGCATCATTGCCACGCTTGGACTTTGGAAACCCAGTCACGAAGTCCATTTCAATGTGGTCAAACTTCCATTCTGGAATGGCAAGAGGTTGGAGGAGACCAGCTGGCCTTTGGTGTTCTGCCTTCACTCTTCTGCAGACATCACATTCATTCACGAATTGAGCGATCTCGCGCTTCATTCGAGTCCACCAATAAGCTTGCTTGAGATCCTGATACATCTTCGTACTACTAGGGTGGATGGAGAGGAGAGAGTTGTGAGCCTCGTTCATGATCACTTTACGAAGTTCACCTTTGGGCACAACAATTCGATCCTCGAAGAAGAGAGTGTCCTTGTCATCAAGTCGGTAACACTTGTACTTGGACTGACTCTTTGCAATACCAATCTTCACCTTTTTCACCATAGCATCAAGAAGCTGGGCTTGGCGAATCTGGTCTTCCAAGGTAGGAGAAACTTGAAGGTTGGCGAGGAAACCTTGAGGAACAACTTGCAGATTAAGTTTGCGGAAAGCTTCACAAAGCTCGGGTTGATAAGGCTTGAGAATCAGACGGTTGCAGTAGGCCTTTCTGCTCAAAGCGTCAGCAATCACATTAGCCTTGCCTGGAGTATACTCAATACTCGGATTGTACTCTTGAATCATTTCGACCCATCGAGTTTGCCTTAGGTTGAAATTAGGCTGGGTGAAGATGTACTTGAGACTCTTGTGATCAGTGAAAATGTCCACTTTCCTTCCCAATAGAAGATGTCTCCAAGTCAAAAGAGCATGCACAACTGCCGCCAACTCGAGTTCATGAGTGGGGTAGTTCTTCTCATTAGGCTTCAACTGGCGAGATGTATAAGCAACAACTTTCTTCTCTTGCATCAATACTGCGCCAAGACCTTGGAGAGAGGCATCACAAAAGACCTCGTACGGCTTGGATTCATCAGGTGGAGTCAGAACTGGAGCAGTGATCAACTTCTCTTTCAAAGTGTTGAAAGCAATATCACACTCCGGAGACCAAACATACTTGACGTGCTTCTGAAGAAGATTTGAGCGAGGCTTCGTGATCTTGGAAAAGTTTTCAACGAATCTTCGGCAATAGCTTGCGAGTCCGAGAAAACTGCGGAGTTGCTTCACATTCTGAGGAGGTTCACAATTCACAATTGCGGATACCTTCTCGGGATTCACAGAAATGCCCTTGGTAGAGCTGATATGACCAAGATAAAGAACCTCATCGAGCCAAAATTCACACTTGGAGAACTTGGCGTAGAACTGATGTTCCCTGAGCTTGTCAAGAACCAAACGCAAGTGCTTGGCATGATCTTCCTTGTTCTTCGAGAAAACCAGAATGTCATCGAGATAGACCAAAACGAAGTCATTGGTGTAGGCGTTGAAGATGAAATTCATCATGCGAGAGAACGTCGGAGGAGCGTTGGCGAGGCCAAAAGACATGACGGTGTATTCATATGAACCAAAACTTGTTCTGAACGCCGTCTTGGGAATATCTTGCTCACGAATACGAATCTGATGATAACCCATATGGAGATCAAGCTTGGAGAATACTTGGGCACCCTTGAGTTGTTCGAACAGCTCATTGATGTTGGGAAGTGGGTATTTGTTCTTAATGGTCTTCTTATTCACTGGACGGTAATCAACACAAAGTCGGCTCGATCCATCCTTCTTCTTCACAAAAAGAACACCACAACCCCACGGAGAAGTACTAGGCCGGATAAGACCCAATCTTTCTTGCTCATCGAGTTGTTTCTTCAACTCCTTCAACTCTTCGGGGCCGAGCTTGTAGGGACGTTTGCACACAGGTTCCGTACCGGGCTCAAGTTCAACCGGCCGGTTTGGAGGCATCCCTGGGAGTTCTTTTGGAAAAACGTCTTGATATTCGCAAACGACTGGAATTTGCGAGATAGCATCCAATTCACCCTTCTCATTGAGAGAAAATAGACGGATGGTATTATCCCGAGCGGCAAAGACAATTACTTCCTCAGACGAATGAGTCAATTGAATCTGCCTGGCTGCACAATCAAGCTGAGCCTTGTGCTTAGAAAGCCAATCCATTCCGAGAATAAGATCAATATCAGAGTTACCAAGAACCATTGGAGAAGCAAGAAACTTGAAATCACCCATCAAGATAGAAATATCCGGCACCTCCATACTAGAACTCAGTCGCTTAGCTGGAGAGACGACTTGCATAGCTCTAGGTAATGCCTTAGTGCTAAAATTGTTCTCCGATGCAAATGGAAATGACATGAAGGAATGCGATGCACCAGAGTCAAAAAGAACTTTTGCGGGAATATCATTAACAGGAAGGTTACCCATGATCACATCTGACGAGTCCTCTGCCTGAGCTGCATTCATCAAATTGACCTTGGCGTGCTTGGGATTATGCTTGACCACAGCTGTACTTGTCGATCTCACGGGAGGAGGAGGAGGAAGACGCCTCTGGTTGAAACACTTGTTGGCATAGTGACCCTTCTGTTGGCACTTGTTGCACGTGACCTCTGAAAGCGGACGGTGATACGGAGCGCTCGGTCTTGGAGCTTGAGACGAAGACTTGTTCTGAAAGCCTGGGTTGGGTGGGTGGGAAGAACCACTGCCACCTTTGCTCTTCTGCTGATACGGCTGACGGAACGGAGGAGGAAGCCAAAACTTCTGCTGCTTGGCCACTTGAGTAGAGGAAGACGGAGTAACATCTCTGACTCGCTTCCTGGAAGCATCACACCTCAACTGAGCAGCCTCTTGCTTCAGTGCCATGTTGTAGAACTCATCGTATCTCAAGGGCTCAAAGAGAACAAGAGCGAGCTGAATATCTTCTCTGAGACCACCCCTGAACTGATATATCATGCTCTTCTCATCAGGCACGTCCTGCTTGGCAAAGCGGGCAAGCTTTTGGAACAATTTGTTGTAGTCATATACAGACAAAGAGCCTTGCTTTAGATTGCGGAATTCCTCACGCTTGCTTTCAACCACGCTCTGCGGAATGTGATGAGCTCGGAAATCTTGACGGAAATCATCCCAAGTGATAACACGTCCACCTCTGGAATCCTTGTACTGCTGGAACCATTCTGCAGCTTGATCTTTGAGTTGGAAGGAAGCGAACTTCACAAAGTCCTCAGGCCTGACGTTGCTGCACTCGAAATGCTTACACAGATCCACAAGCCAATCGTCAGCATCGGTTGCCTCAACACAATTGCTGAAAGTCTTTGGCCCATTAGCAAGGAACTGGTTGAGTGTTGCAAAGTGACTCTGATTGCTTCCTTGATTCCCTTGACTGCCTTGATTGCGCTCTTGGATAATTTGCATGATCAGCTGAGTGTTTGCATTGGTTGCGGCCATCACAGCTTGCCATGCCTCTGGAGGAGGTGGAGGCGGTGGCAGATCTTGATTCTGGTTCTGACTGGTGCTCTTAGCGGGAGCCATCCTGAAGAGGTTGACCACCGTTAGCAGACAAATAGACAAATATTGAAGCTGAATCCAACAGAATGAAAATTGCAACATACAGTCTTCACATCCGAACAAAATGAACGAATGCATTTCTCTTGAAGTGGTCACATATTCCTAAATTGCGAAGCCACGAAGAATCAGGTAGAAGGGGTACAACAACGAGGGATGGAATCAACATATGACGTCGAAGCAAAATGAATGCCACAACTCGAAATAAAACCAAGGGTTGGCTTGCGGAATAAGCCGAAACAAATACATGATAGAAATTTCGTCCGAAGTTTTCATGGTGGGACCTACATGGGCTCGATCGTACAGCACCATCATGTACAAGGCAGTGCACATGACATACGAAGCGTCCCCGAGTCAGCATAGCCAAGGACTCTTTAAGACACAACGAGACCACTGTAAAATCGACCGTGAATAGGCGAACCACTAGACGTCGAACCCCAATTTCATATCATACATCTGTCGGAAAGATATCCTAAGGCTACTTGAATTCCCACCTATGAAATTCCCGAAATTTTCCCGGTTATGCAATCAGGTGTTGGGGATACAGGGGAGCATAATATCTCACTCAAGCTAGCAATCCTACATCCAGCTGTATCCATCCTTCAACACATAACCAAGAAACCTTCGGAAACCATCTACCTCAACCTTCGAAAAGCAGCCGTTATACAAGTTATGGTGATACTCCCGAACTCCCGCCCCAGTACTGGGTGCCGTCGAGGTTATCTCACCAACGAACTGCATAAAGGAGATTTTCGATGTTGCGCACAAATCTCAAGTATACCAGAATTGCAACGATAAAATTGTGACGACAACACCTCGGAGCTCAACTCCCCGGGACACTGCCACAACCCCTAAAGACAGGAGGCACCAAGAACAATGTTCTCGTCACAAAACCATCAGAACAAAACCAAGATACTCGCGTGATCCTAAAAATTTTTTTAGTGAAATTTGAGAAGAGAAGAGTCAAAACTCTACGTCAGGATGCCTTACCAGAGCGATGAGGAGACTGGGAAGTAAAAAGAATTCCTAAGCTCTCCGATATATAATTCCTAAATGACTCAAAACATCTTTCTAGACACAACTCGGCTGCTAAAAACGATCAAGCAATGGGGGCTCCTAAGGTCGGGGAAGGCTCTGATTACCAACTTGTAACGCCCTCGATGCGGCTATAGCTCCCACGTGTCGAGGCACGACTTAGAGGCATAACCGCATTGAAAGCAATGTCGCAAGTCAGGCAATCATTACAACAACCCATGTAATACATAATAAAAGGGGGAGATAACATAGTTGGCTTACACTCGCCACGTCACATCAGAGTACATAAATAGCATCCATCAAACAAACACTCATGGCCCGTCTACGGCGCCAAAATAGAAAAGAACCCAACATGCGACAAGGCCCTGAATCAAACCCCAACTAGGCACCACTACTGATCATCTGGAAAAGACACGTAGTAACGCTGAGAGTCCTCGTCGAACTCCCACTTGAGCTCGTACTCGTCACCTGGAGCGAAATCAACTGGACCTGCATCTGGAATTATAGTATCTATGAGCCACAGGGACTCAGCAATCTCGCACCCTCGCGATCAAAACTATTTAAGCTTATAGGAAGGATAAGGCAAGTATATGTGCAGCTGCAGCAAGCGACTAGCATATGTGGTGGCTAACTTATCCGCAAAAGAGAGCGAGAAGAGGA
Organism: Triticum urartu; assembly: GCF_056163025.1. Lineage (NCBI taxonomy): Eukaryota > Viridiplantae > Streptophyta > Magnoliopsida > Poales > Poaceae > Triticum > Triticum urartu. The sequence goes on along the minus strand of NC_141878.1, from coordinate 249,645,153 downwards.
GGCAAGGCGCGAGCGAGAAACTAGAGGAACAACCTGCGGAAGCATAACTCCAACTCCGTGTCCACTTCCCGGACTCCGCCGAGAAGAGGCCATCACGGCAACACACGCGATTGATTCATTTTAACTAATTAAGGTTTAAGTTATCTACAACCGGACATTAACAAATTCCCATCTGCCCATAACCGCGGGCACGGCTTTCGAAAGTTCAATCCCTGCAGGGGAGTCCCAACTTAGCCCATGACAAGCTCTCACGGTCAACGAAGGAATAGACCTCCACCCGAGACACACCGATCAGACTCGGTAACCCGGTACAACAAGACAATTCGACAGGTTAAAACAAGACCAGCAACAGCGCCCGAATGTGCCGACAAATCTCGATAGGAGCTGCATATATCTCTTTCTCAGGGCACACTCAGATGAGACTAGCTACGAGTAAAACCAACCCTCAAGTTTCCCCGAGGTGGCCCCGCAGGCAGCTCAGTTCGGACCAACACTCAGAGGGAGCACTGGCCCGTGGGGGGCTAAAATACGATGACCCTTGGGTCTGCAGAACCCAAGGGAAAGAAAAGGGTAGGTGGCAAATGGTAAAAGCAAGGTTGGGCATTGCTGGAAAAGCTTTAATCGAGGCGAAATATCAAGGTGTTCCCATTATAACCCAACCGCGTAAGGAACGCAAAATCCGGGAACATAACACCGATATGACGGAAACTAGGGCGGCAAGAGTGGAACAAAACACTAGGCGAGAGGCCGAGCCTTCCACCCTATACCAAGTATATAGATGCATTAAGATAACATAGCAATATAATGATATCCCAACAAGTAAATATATGTTCCAAGAAGGAACGGCTCCAATCTTCACCTACAACTAACAACGCTATAAGAGGGGCTGAGCAAAGCGGTAACATAGCCAATCAACGGTTTGCTAGGACAATGGTGGGTTAGAGGTTTGACATGGCAATTGGGAGGCTGACAAGCAAAAGGTAGGCATCGTAGCATTGGCAAAGTAAGAGCGAGCAAACTAGCATAGCAAAGATAGTAGTGATTTCGAGGGTATGATCATCTTGCCTGCACAGTTGTCAAAGTTGACTGGATCCTCACAAGCAAACTCAACGGGCTCCTCGGTAGCGAACTCGTCTCCCGGCTCTACCCAACAAGACAAACAAGCAACAAGGATACAATCAACCACGTGCAAGACCAAGCAATATGATGAAATGATGATATGCTATGCGGGATGCGATGCGTGATGCAAAATGCAAGATATGACAGGAAATGCATGAACCTGGACTCAACATGGAATTCCAAGGGTGCCACTAGATAGAGGGGATGAAATCGCTTGAAAACTATATAAAGATCATTGGAATCGGAGTTACGGTTTGGAAATGGCAAGCGTTTTAAGATATGACACCGGTCTGCGATTTATAGCAAGTAGGCATCTAAATGCAACGAAATGAACATGCTACAGCCACCAAACATGAAAACAAAATACATGGCAGTGATGTACACAATATGGTTAACAAAACACTAGCACTGAGCCATAGGCAAATTGATCCATTAAGAGGTTCAAACAAGCATGGCAAAAATGAATATGCAAAACAGATTCCATAGTGAAATTAACACTAGCCTGAAATTTCAGATCACGAAGCATTCTTCGGAGCAGCAAAACAACATGATACGAAACCTGAACATGACAAGTAAGAACATGGCATGGAGCTACTCAACATGCTTAACAAAACACCAAAAGTGACCTGGGGCCAAAAGGGTTCACAAAATACTCTACCGAGCTCACGAACATAGCTCGAACACAATCAGTTTTCAGACTTGGTGAAAACTGAGACATGCAGAAATTTAACTCACGAAGGCATGTAAACGAGCTCGATACACTCACCATCGTGCAAGTCACAGCAAGGCAAGCATACATACATTAAGAAGGCACAAAATACAAGCCAGACATGGCAAGAACAATGGCATAGCATGCATGTAACACTAACGGTAGCATCGGCAAAATCGCAAACAAGTTGACGATCTGCCCAGATTAACAACGAAGCAAAAGTTGAGCTCGATTGAGTCAACCTAGAACACTCCACATATGCAAACGAAGACATGGATGCATAGAGCATAACATAAATATCAAAACTCCCTTACTGATCATCCTCAAAAGAGGAAGGGATCACTGGGAAACAAGCTGAACATATGGCATCATGAACTAAAATATCCCAGACTTGGTGAAAATCACTAAGTCACTGAAATCAGCAATCTCAGGTACCTCTCTTCGCAAGCTTGCACAAGACAACACACGCATCCTAAAAATGAATGGGTGGCACCTCTGGAAAGAAGACAAAATGCATAACAATTCATCCCAAAGGGGCACAGGCATATCATGCACGGATTAAACATGGCAAAAATGACAAAAGTGCATGATGAACTAACGGATCTGCAATTTAACTCACGAAGCCCCCTTCTAACAGCATTTTGGGCATCAAGATGAACTCAAATGCAAATGATGCAATAGAATTAAATGATTTACATGTCGAGGCGAAGAATTTGATATATTATATTCCCAAATCGGAGTTACGGTTGCGGAGATACGAGCAGTCAAAGATAGCAAAAAAAATAAGGGGGAGAGGGAAAGTCAACCCTAGATCTAGGGTTTACTGTAGCCGGATCGGGCACTGTAGCTGGGCGCGCGCGACGAGGTTCGTCGGCGCCGGATCCGAGGCCGCCGGCGTGGGGGGAGGCGGTGGCCGGCGTCGAGGGGCGGCGGCGGAGCGGCGCTGGGGCGGCGAGGTGGCCGGCGGGGCCGGCCGCGGGCGAGGGCGCGGCCACGGAGGCGCGGGCGCGCGGCGTGGAGCGGACGGGCGGCGGGGCCCGGCGCGGCGGCGGCCGGTGCGGTGGCGGCAACGGCGCCGGTCGCCGGAGGTCGGGGAGGCGGCGGCGCCCGAGAGGAGGAAGAGGCGCGGGGGCGCGGGCTCGCGGGGGCCCCTCCTGGGCCTCCCGGGCCGGGACGGCGGCGGCGGCGGCGAGGGACACGTGGCGCGCAGCGACTGGCGGGGGTCGGCGGCGGACGTTGTCCGGCTCCGCCCGGACACGTCCGTCGGCGGCGGGGTGGATCTGCTCTTTTTTTTAGGAGGAAGACGGGGAGAAGAAGGGATCCGAATGGAGGGGGTATAAATAGGCATAAGTGGAGCTAGGAGAGTCCAAAAGAGGTGCGGTTTTCGCCCACGCGATCGTGATCGAACACTCTAGGACATGGAGCAGAGTTTGGTGGGTTTTTGGACCAAATTTGGGGGGTGTTGGGCTGCAACACACACGATGCCTTTTCGGTCCCTCGGTTAACCGTTGGAGTATCAAACGAAGTCCAAATGATACGAAACTTGACAGGCGGTCTACCGGTAGTAAACCAAGGCCGCTTGGCAAGTCCCAGTCCAATCCGGAAATGTTTAATCCCCACACACGAAAGAAAGCTAGAAATGGCCACCGGAGGAGAACGAAGCGCCGGAATGCAAAACGGACAACGGGGAGAATGCTCGAATGCATGAGATGAACATGTATGCAAATGCAATGCACGAGATGACAAGATATGAGATGCATGAAAAAGAAAAACAACACACGGAGACAAAGACCCGAACCCGAGAAATAAATATAACTTAACACCGGAAACGACAAGAGTTGGATACAAATATGGAAAGTTACATTCGGGGTGTTACAACACTCCACCACTACGAAAAGATCTCGTCCCGAGATCATGGAAAGTTACATCCGGGGTGTTACACCATGCAACAGGGCCTCGTATTCGGCTGCGTTGTTGGAGTCTGTGTATAATATTTGGAGTACGTATTAGATTGTATCTCATACTGGGGATGTCAGGACGACGCCTGCTCCCAGACCCGCCGGCATTTTAGAGCCGTCGAAGTGCATGATCCAATTGGAGTACACGCTGTATTCTTTAGGGAGCTCGGCTTCTGTCCATTAGGCAACGAAATCGGCCAGTACTTATGACTTAATGGCTCTCCGTGGTTTGTATGATATGTCGAACGGGAGGAGCTCAATAGCCCATTTAGCAATCCGGCCCGTGGCATCGCGGTTGTTTATAATGGGATGCCATGAAGACCGCGTATGCTATCTTTTGATAATGTGGGTACCGGGATTTGCATGGAGTGAGGACAGTAGATACGTAGTATACTGGCTTTTGAAGCGGGAACTTATGTCCGACTGCTTCTCGTTCGACGATGAGCACTGCACTTGCAACCTAGTATGTTGCCGCTATATATAACAACATTGGTTCGCCGATATTTGGCGCGGCCAAGTTCGGGTTGCTGGCCAAGGCAGCTTTTATTTCTTCCAATCCGGCCGTAGCCGCGTCCGTCCACTCGAAGTGTTTGGTGTGCCGAAGAAGGTGATAAAGAGGTAATGCCTTTTCTCCCAATTGGGAGATATAGCGGCTTAAGGCAGCCACGCATCCAGTTAATTTCTGGATTTGCTTGAGGTTTGTTGGGATAGCCAACTGTGACAGAGCTTGGATTTTAGCCGGATTCGCTTCAATTCCTCTGTTGGAAACAATGAAGCCCAAGAGCTTTCCGGCGGGTACGCTGAAAACGCATTTTTCCGGATTCAGCTTAATGTCATATGTTCGGAGATTACCGAACCTGAACCTCAAGTCGTCTATCAAAGATTCGACGTGCCTAGTTTTAATTACCACATCTTCTATGTATGCCTCCACTGTTTTGCCGATTTGTGCTTCCAGGCATGTCTAAATCATGCGTTCATAGGTCGCACCGGCATTTTTGAGCCCGAAAGGCATGGTGTTGAAACAGAAGGGGCCCTATGGGGTAATGAATGCCGTTGTGGCTTGATCGGGCTCCGTCATCTTGATTTGATGGTATCCGGAGTATGCGTTGAGGAAACACAACGAGTCGTGTCCCGCGGTAGCATCGATAATTTCGTCGATGCGGGGGAGGGGGAAGGGATCCTTGGGGCAAGCTTTCTTAAGGTCCTTAAAATCGACATATAGGCACCAGGATTAGTCCCTCTTTGGTACCATGACCAAGTTTGCTAGTCAGTCCGGATGTTTTATTTCTCTGATGAATCTAGCATCGAGTAACTTGGCTAGTTCTTCTCCCATGGCTTGTCGCTTAGGTTCGGAGAAACGCCGAAGAGTTTGCTTGACCGGCTTCTATTCCTTTAGAATGTTTAGGCTATGCTCGGCCAGCCTGCGTGGGATGCCTGGCATATCTGAAGGATGCCAGGCGAAGATGTCCCAATGCTCGCGTCAGAACTCCCGCAGTGTGGCGTTTGTTGTGGGGTTCAGCTGTGCCCCGATGGATGCTGTTTTTGTAGGGTCCGTTGGGTGGACCTGGAATTTGACTATTTCATCCGCTGGTTTAAAAGAGGTGGACTAGGGTCTTTTGTCTAGTATCACGTCGTCCCTGTCCACAGTAGAGCACAGCGCAGTTAGTTCTTCGGCCGCGAGGGCTTAGGACAATGCTTCTGTCACATCCCTAGTTCTGGTATGACCTAGAGCAGCTAGTCAGTTGTGCATCATGTTCACATTCCATTTAAATTTGAAATGGGGATTGTGAAACCCTCAGAAATCATTTCTGGAAATAACCCAGATAAAAATTGCTCCAAAAAGGTCCAAGAAAATGTTCACGTTGCTCTCTGAAAATATTGGTCAGAGGTAAAAATCAAACCAATATTTTTAGGAACTCATAAATATTTATTTCGGCCTTTGTGAATTAATGCAATAATTAATTGCTTGGATATATATATGATATATATAATATATGTCCAAAATTTATGCTAGTGGTTGAGGAGCTCTGGAATAATACCACTAGCGCGTGCAAAAATTGGCATAATAAAATAAAATGGTTTAGTATTTTTATTAAACCAAACAAATGTCAGAAAAATAGAAAAGAAAAACAAAAATGGAAAAACCTACCTGGACCTTACCTGCGGCCAGGTCCTGTGCTGGCCCAGCACTGTGCGGCCTGGCCCGGCCCAACTGGCCAAGCCAGTCATCCTCCTCCTTGCCGGGAGGAGGCGAAGGAGGGCACGGCGAGCGCGCGCATGCACGCCACGCTCCTGCCTGCCCCCCTCCTCCTCGGTGCTGTCCACCCTAGAGAGCTCCACCGAGCCCCCTGGCCTCTCCTCACTCTCTCCCGAGATCTCTCCTCTCCTCTGCTCGTCTTCTCTCCCACGCCCGAATGCCACCGCAGCACGTCGCCGTGAGCCACTACGACCATCGCCACCGCCCCGTCCCTTGCTGCTGTCCAGGAGCACTGCCGCCCTCTACTACGCCTCCTCGTCGAGCTGGACGACACCAGGAGCACTGCAGTGTCACCACCGCCGTCATCCCCTTCATCGGAGCCGCGGATCGCCGCCGACTGGTCCTCCCCGAGCTCACCGACGACGCCTTCGAGTTCGCTGTGAGCTCCCCTTCCCCCTCCCCCTAGCCCCGTAGCTCGAGCGCCCCCTAGCCATGTCGGCCACCTTGGCCGAGAGCTCGGCTCCGCCATTCATGTCGTCACCATGGCCACAGCTCGCAACTGAGCTCACCGCCGTTCTCAGTGCCCTCCCGCGCGTTGTTTGCACCCAACCGCAGCCCCCTAGTGCCCTGTAGCGCCGAACCAGCCGTTCTCGTAGCTCCGGCCGCCATGGATGACCTCGCTGCGGTCGTCTCCAGCGACCCCTCCTCCTCCTACCTACCCCACTAGATGCGGGAGAGCACAGGCTATGCCCCGGTGCTCCCAGCCGCCGCCCCCGTGCCTTGCAGCGTGGACGCCGCCGCGTCCAGAGGTCGCCGCCGACGACCCTAGCGGTCCTGACGTGCGGGCCCGGCCTGACAGGTGATTAGCTTAAGGCTAATCACCGTTTAACTAATCCCTGACACTGATAGTGGGCCCGGGCGCCCTAATCCTTTAATTAGATTAGTTTAATAACCCCCTGTTAACTAACCGGTCACTGACGTGTGGACCCCACACGTCAGGTTTGACCTGGTCAGCTCCGTTGACCTGCTGACGCAGGCATGACGCAATGCTGACGTAGTTATTCATTTTCTGGTTTAAAATTAAATCAGGAAATTCCAGAATATATTCAAAACTTCAAAAATTCATAGAAATTCAACCATAGCTCAGATTGAAATAATTTATATATGAAAAATTATCAGAAAAATTCAATCTATTCATCTGTACCTGTTTCATGCATGTCTAACCAACTTATACTTGCTGTATAGGTGAAAACATATAAATGGCATTTATAAAGATTTAATTTAGAGTTGCATTTGAACCTTGGGCTCAAATGGACCTCTTCCAAATAGAATGCTAAATGCATTAGCTCAAAGCACATCACATACTCATGCCATGATCATGCATCATATTGTTGCATATGCTTGTGTTTGATTAACGACACTGTTCCTTCTCGATAGGTCCTGCTCCGGAGACCCTTCCAGAGTACCTATCCGAGGAGCAGTGCCTTCCTTGTTGATCTACCAGGCAAGCAAACCCCCTTGTTCATTCCGATACAATCCTGCTCTCTAACTCCTGCTCTCATTTATTGCATTAGGACAACAATGATTCAACTGCTACTTTATGCTGCGGTAGTTGAACCCATTCCTCTGCATGACCTGTCATTGCCACAGTAAATAGTTAAAACCCACTAGCATGTGTAGGAGTTGATTGAGCCATGTTGTGTTCTTGCCATGCCATGCCTCCTATTGCTTAGAGTTGTGTCAGGTCTGATTCATCGGGAATGAATTGGAGTGGTACGATATGTTCTGGTGCTGAGAGTTAAGCGGGTGAACACGATTTGGTAAAGGTAGCGGTGAGAGGCCATGTAGGAGTACATGGTGGGTTGTCTCACTGGAACCGTCCTTAAGCACTGAGTTCCGTGTATGTTGTCCAGTGACAAGCTACTACCACACATTGGAATGCTTAAGTGCCCCTCTCGACTTATTAGCCAACTTGATCTCTGTCCAGGAGTCGCAAATAGTTTCTGGTGTTTGTAGGTAGTGCTAGTAGTCTACCAAGTGGCACGTGGCCAGGTGGGCTTGGGACAGACTAGGCACAAGTGGCACGGTGTACCAAGCGTAGATCCATCCGGTGAGGTGGGCTTGGGAACCCTGCACATATCGTTTGGGGCCGTGAGCGACAGCTCGGCCGGATCTCCTTGCGGATGGAACCCGAATAGGCGATAAACCTGGACTAGAGTCTTGTGTGGTTAGTCAGGTCGTGGACGACACCCTCGCCAGGCTTCCGCTTGAAGGTTGCCGAGATACATGATGTGTACATGGTGATAAGTGGTGAGAGCGTGCGTGAAGAAGTACACCCCTGCAGGGTTATCATGATCTATTCAAATAGCCGTGTCCTCGGTTATGGACTTCTTGGATGCTTACGTGGTACATAGACAACTTAAAGTGGATACTCTAAAATGCTCAAGACAAGTGTGAGTGCTATGGATGGCCTTCTCGTAAGGAGACGAGGATGAATCCATAGTAGTGTATTTGATGTGGTGTTTAGTGGACTCGTGTGCGCTGCCTCACCTCAAAGATGTTTCTCGTTGTTGTAGAACAGGATAGCCACTGAGTCAAAGCTGGCTTGCTGCAACTAAACCCCACATTACCTTCTTGATACAAATGCATGTCTGATAGGATCTAATGTAAGTCTTGCTGAGTACCTTTGTACTCACGTTTGCTTTATTTATGTTTTGCAGGTGAGACATCTGTCTCACTAGTAGTACCGCTTGGACTTCGACGAGTAGCTTGTTACCTCAGCTACGATCTTGTACCCTTGGAAGGGTCTTGTAGATAGTCAAGCTTCTTAGCCTTTTTCTTTTGTTGTTGTCTGTACTCAAACATGTAATGCTTCCATTGCTTTTATGCTCTGAATGATGGGTCATGTGACCCCTGTTTGTATTTAATGCTATGTGGCTGTTCTGGGCCTTTATCTATATGAGTTGCATTATGTTGTGATGCCATGTTGTACAGCACATACTTGCAAGTTATGCGTACGTGTGACGTGTATTGCTATGTGTGGGATCCGACAATCTAGTTGTTTATCCTTGGCAGCCTCTCATATGGGGAAATGTAGTCTAGTGCTTCCTTGAGCCATAGTAGTCCGCTACAGCCCGGTTCACCGGAGTCCTGCTAGCCCAGCACTACTGCTCAGGACACTTGACTAGCCGGCATGTGTTTCACTTTGTTCCTGTGTCTGTCCCTTCGGAGAAATGTCACGCGGTGACATCCGGAGTCCTGTTAGCCCAGTGCAACAGCCCGGATTCACACGCTGCTGACCGACATGCTCAATGTGAATCATGTATGCCTGTCCCCATAGGATAGTGCCTCTTTGGGTTCACAACTAGCCATGTCGGCCCGGGTTCTCTGTCATATGGATGCTAGCGACACAATCATATACATCAGCCAAAAGGCGCAAATGATCCCGGGCCAGGGTAAGGCGACACTCGTGGGAATACCATGCGTCAGGCCGCAAAGTGATATGAGGTGTTACCGGCTAGATCAATGTGACTTGGGATCGGGGTCCCGACAGCTTTGGTATCAGAGCCTGACTGCCTGTAGGATTTCCAAGCCAACCTAGTCGAAGTTGAGTCTAGAAACTCTTTTGTTATTTAAGGGAATTGATTGTGGAAGGGAACGTAAGGCTCTTTTTACTCTTTTCACCTCTTGGCCCTCTGATCTGAGTCATCCTATCTTTCCTACGGGGTTAAGGAACTAGGCTCCCTTTTCTGTCTATCAGGATCACGTGTTACTACTCCGTAATCCCATAGGTTTGGTTGATCAGAGTCATATTCCAGTTTTTAAGTACTTTAGGTGTAGTCTGCTTAGTAATATCTCAGAACCCTGAGTGATGATGTTGAGTTTGGTGCTACCCCGTCCTTGCAAAATGTTTCATTTTGAGCATTGTACTGCCGTTATGCTACCGGAATTGTCCTAGGAGTTCAAGAGATGGTATTTTCTTTGTACTATATTCTACATCCTTATGATGATGCTGAGTCCATCCTTGTTTCCTTGGTTTCGTTCTTCAGGATGTTGTCTGTTAACCGAAATTCTGTTGCTCGTAGCCGGAACCACGGAGACGGTAGGGATGAGGATCCTCCCGATCAGTCTTCGCTGGCAAAGTTCATGTTAGAAGTTGAGATGAACAAGCATGAGACCGACCGCTTGTTAGCACGTATCGAGGAGAACACCGCACCCTAGTGCAAGGAGTTAGCGACCATTTATGATTTCATTGGTCTGAAACCACCTAACTTCCATCATTCCATCGAACAACTCGATGCAGATGACTGGCTTCGTAGTATCACTCACAAGCTGTGTTCTGCGAACGTAGCTGAAAGTGACAAGGTCACCTATGCTACATATCACCTGGAAGGTCCTGCTAGTCTTTGGTGGCAGAACTATGAGGCCATGCTTCCAGCTGGCCAGATAACCACCTGGAGAGATTTCACTGAGGCCTTTCGCAAGCATCACATTCCTCAGGCTCTCATTGACCGCAAGAGAGAAGAGTTCTATAGTTTCACCCAGAGTAAGATGGCTGTTGATGCTTACAATAGGGAATTTGAGAACCTTGCACGCTATGCTACAGAAGAAGTGTCCACAGACGCCAAGAAGCATGCTAGGTTCCGGAAGGGTCTCAACCCCAAGTTGCGTCGTGATCTCCACTTGCACCATTGCAATACATTCTAGGCTCTTGTGAATAAGGCCATTAATGCAGAGACAGCTCAACTCACTTACGAGGAGTCTCGTAAGCACACCCGTGATTTGGGTTCTTCCTCCGGTTCTAGTTCTCAGAAGCGCCGGATTTGGGTTCCGAACTCCGCTCTTCCACCCGGTTATACACCGAGGCCTTCTTGTGTGGCACCTCACCCAGTTCAACTGTATACTACACCCATGCCTATTGGTAGACCACTTGTCAATGCGGGTCCTTGTCCTACCTCCAAGAATTGTTACAAGTGCGGAGAGCCAGGCCACATTGCCCGTATTTGCACTCAGACCCGTGTTGCTCCACCCCAGCCCGAGAAGTCTGTTGGCCATGGTAGTAAGCCATCACGCAAGATGATCAGTGCCAAGTCAGCTCCCACTGAACTTGGACGTGTGCATCACGTCTCGGCTAAAGACGCTCATGATGATCCAGATGTCGTTCTTGGCACACTCCTTGTCAACTGTCATCTAGCTTCGGTTCTATTCGATACTTGAGCATCTCACTCCTTCATTTCTGAATGTTATGCCCGCTTGCAGGACATGTCATTTTGTGATATGCCCTCCCCACTACTCATTCAAACTCCTGGATCCAAGTGGCAAACTTCTAGGATAAGTTATGGCAATGAAATACATGTTGACAGACTTGTATTCCTAGCTTCCTTGATATCCCTTAAGTCTTCAGATATTAACATCATCTTGGGTATGGACTGGATGAAAGCTCATTATGCCAAGATTGACTGTTACACCAGGTCTGTTCAGCTCACACACCCCTCTGGCAAGATAGTCACTGTCTCCACCAAAATTGCAAAGCGTCAACTATATTCTCTAAATGCCAGCCCTCTTCCTGACCTTGAAGATATGCCGGTAGTCCGCGACTTTCCGGATGTCTTTCCATAGGAACTGCCAGGTATTCCACCTGACAGAGATGTAGAGTTTGTCATAGATGTTATCCCTGGAACCGCCCCAATTTCTAGGAGACCTTACAAGATGGCACCGTTAGAGCTAGCCGAGCTTAAGAAACAACTTGATGAGTCCTTGCAAAAGGGTTTCATCCGTCCTAGTTCTTCTCCCTGGGCTTGACCCATCCTCTTTGTCAAGAAGAAGGATGGTACGGACTGGATGGTTGTAGATTATCGCCCCGTTAATTTGGTCACGATAAAGAACAAGTATCCGCTCCCCAGGATCAACGATCTGTATGATCAGCTCGGTGGATCCTCAGTCTTCTCCAAGATGGATTTGAGGTTAGGCTACCACCAAATCAAGATCAGAAACAGGGACATTCCTAAAACGGCTTTTGTCACTCGTTATGGTCAGTACGAGTACACCGTCATGTCCTTTGGTCTAACCAATGCTCCAGCTACATTCTCTCGCTTGATGAACTCGATCTTCATGGAGTACTTAGATAAGTTCGTCATGGTTTACCTTGATGATATTCTTATTTACTCGAAGAACGAGGAAGAGCATGCCGAACATCTTAGACTTGTGTTAGAAAAACTCAGAGAACACCGCCTTTATGCCAAGTTCTCCAAGTGCGAATTTTGGTTGCCAGAAGTGACCTATCTCGGCCACGTAATCTCTGGTAAGGGCATTGCTGTCAATCCCGAAAGAGTTCAAGCCGTTCTTGATTGGACTCCACCTGAAATGGTTAAGCAAGTTAGGAGTTTCCTTGGCCTAGCCAGTTATTGTCGCCGCTTCGTTGAGAACTTCTGCAAAGTGGCCAAACCTCCCACGGAACTTCTCGAGAAAGATAAAAAGTTTGAGTGGTCCCCATAGTGCGAGTATAGCTTTCAGGAACTGAACAGACGCTTGACTTCTGCTCCCATACTTGTGCCACCGGATTTCACTAAGGACTTTGTTATCTATTGTGATGCCTCACGACAGGGACTAGGCTGCATTCTTATGCAAGATCGTCATGTGATTGCCTATGCATCTGGACAGTTGCATCCTCATGAGGAGAATTATCCTACACATGATCTAGAGCTTGCAGCCGTAGTCTATGCACTTAAGATATGGCGACATTACCTTCTCGGTAAACGTTGCGAGATATACACCGACCACCAGAGTCTGAAGTATATCTTCACCCAACCAGATTTGAACCTTAGGCAAAGACGTTGGTTGGAGTTGATCTCAGATTACGACTTAGGAATTACCTACACCCCAAGCAAGGGGAATGTCATGGCTGATGCGCTAAGTCGTAAGTCCTATTGCAACAATCTCATGTTGCAACAGGGCCAACCACTTCTCCATGAGGAATTATGTAAGCTTAACCTTCACATTGCCCCTCACGGATTCCTTTCTACCTTGGTGGCGAAACCTACCCTTGAGGATCAGATCATTACTGATCAGAAGTTTGATAGGGGTGTTATCCGCATCAAGAGAAACATTAGGAAGGGAGTTGGTGGATTTTTCTCTATGGAAGCTCGAGGTGTTGTTTTCTTTGAGAATCGCTTGGTGGTTCCCAAGAATCAACATCTGCGACAACTCATTCTTAAGGAGGTGCATGAATCTCCTCTCACGATTCATCCCGGTAGTACTAACATGTATCAGGACCTGCGCCAGAGGTTCTGGTGGACTAGGATGAAGATAGAAATTGCTCAGTTTATTGCTAACTGCGACGTTTGTCGTCGCGTTAAGGCAGAGCATCAAAGACCTGCTGGCACACTTCATCCTTTAGCTATTCCTGAATGGAAATGGGATAAAGTTGGTATGGACTTCATCACATGCTTTCCCAGGACCAAGAGAGGGAATAATGCTATCTTCGTAGTCATTGATCGTCTTTCCAAAGTGGCTCACTTCCTACCTGTTCGAGAGAGTATAACTGCTAGTCAGTTCGTTGACTTATATATTCCTCGAATAGTGTCACTTCATGGTGTTCCACTAGAGATCAATTCAGACCGTGGTAGTCTTTTCACTTCTCATTTCTGGGAGAGTTTCCAAACTGCCAAGGGCACCCATCTTTCCTTCAGTACCGCTTTCCACCCTCAATCAAGTGGTCAGGTGGAAAGGGTCAACCAAATCCTCGAAGACATGCTTAGAGCGTGCATTATCTCATTCGGTATGGATTGGGAGAAGTGTCTTCCTTTCGCCGAGTTTGCTTATAACAATAGCTACCAATCCAGTCTCAAGAAAGCTCCTTTTGAGATTCTGTATGGACGAAGATGTCGAACACCTTTGAACTTGTCAGAAACCAGTGAAAGACAATTCTTTGGACCGGATATGATCCAGGAGGCAGAAGAGCAAGTTCGCATCATTCGTGAGAATTTGAAAACAGCCCAATCTTGTCAGAAGCGCCAGTATGACCGTCGTCATAAGGAAGTGGCTTATGAAGTTGGCGACAAGGCTTACCTTCGGGTTACCCCTTTGAAGGGTACCCATCGTTTCGGTATCAAGGGCAAGTTGGCTCCTCATTACATTGGTCGTTTTCTCATTCTCGCTAAACGAGGAGAGGTTGCCTACCAGTTGGAACTACCCCCACATCTTTCTTGAGTCCATGATGTCTTCCACGTCCCTCAACTCAGGCGTTGCTTCTTGGATCCCATCCGCGGAGTGGACCACGAAACACTTGATCTCCAAGATAACCTCACATATCGAGAGTACCCCGTCCGCATTCTGGATCAAGCAGAGCGTGTCACTCGATGTCATAACATCAAGTTTCTCAAGGTTCAGTGGTCTCATCATTCCGAGAGAGAAGCTACTTGGGAGCATGAAGATAGTCTTCGACTTGAGTAACCCGCTTTCTTTCCGCCGACTCCTGAATCTCTGGACGAGATTCTTCTGAGTGGGGGCGAGTTGTCACATCCCTAGTTCTGGTATGACCTAGACCAGCTAGTCAGTTGTGCATCATGTTCACATTCCTTTTAAATTTGAAATGGGGATTGTGAAACCCTTAGAAATCATTTCTGGAAATAACCCAGATAAAAATTGCTCCAAAAAGGTCCAAGAAAATGTTCATGTTGCTCTCTGAAAATATTGGTCAGAGGTAAAAATCAAACCAATATTTTTAGGAACTCATAAATATTTATTTTGGCCATTTGGAATTAATGCAATAATTAATTGCTTGGATATATATATATATATGATATATATATATAATATATGTCCAAAATTTATGCCAGTAGTTGAGGAGCTCTGGAATAATACCACTAGCCCGTGCAAAAATTGGCATAAGAAAATAAAATGGTTTAGTATTTTTACTAAACCAAACAAATGTCAGAAAAATAGAAAAGAAAAACAAAAATGGAAAAACCTACCTGGACCTTACCTGCGGCCAGCTCCTGTGCTGGCCCAGCACTGTGCGGCCTGGCCCGGCCCAACTGGCCAAGCCAGTCATCCTGCTCCTTGCCAGGAGGAGGCGAAGGAGGGCACGACGAGCGCGCGCATGCACGCCACGCTCCTGCCTGCCTGCCCCCCTTCCCCTCGGTGTTGTCCACAACAGAGAGCTCCACCGAGCCCCCTGGCCTCTCCTCACACTCTCCCGAGCTCTCTCCTCTCCTCTGCTTGTCTTCTCTCCCGCGCCCAAATGCCACCGCAGCACGTCGCCATGAGCCACCGCGACCATCACCACCGCCCCGTCCCTTGCTGCTATCGAGGAGCACCGCCGCCCTCGACTACGCCTCCTCGTCGAGCTGGACGATGGCAGGAGCACTACAGCGTCGCCACCGCCGTCATCCCCTTCGTCGCAGCCGCGGATCGCCGCCGCTAAATTCGTCGCCGACTGGTCCTTCCCGAGCTCACCGACGACGCCTTCGAGTTCGCTGTGAGCTCCCCTTCCCCCTCCCCCTAGCCCCGTAGCTCGAGCGCCCCCTAGCCCTGTCGGCCACCTTGGCCAAGAGCTTGGCTCCGCCATTCATGTCGCCGCCGTGGCCACAGCTGCCACAGCTCGCAACCGAGCTGACCGCCATTCTCAGTGCCCTCCCGCGCGTCGTTTGCACCCAACCGCAGCCCCCTAGTGCCCTGTAGCACCGAACCCGCCGTTCCCGTAGCTCCGACCGCCGCGGATGACCTCGCCGCGGTCGTCTCCGGCCACCCCTCCTCCTCCTACCTACCCCACTAGATGTGGGAGAGCACGGGCTATGCCCCGATGCTCCCAGCCGCCGCCCCCGTGCCCTGGAGCATGGACGCCACCGTGTCTAGAGGTCGCCGCCGACAACCCTAGCCGGCCTGACGTGCGGGCCCGGCCTGATAGGTGATTAGCTTAAGGCTAATCACCGTTTTACTAATACCTGACGCTGACAGTGGGCCCAGGCGCCCTAATCCTTTAATTAGATTAGTTTAATAACCCCGTGTTAAATTACCGGTCACTGACGTGTGGACCCCACATGTCAGGTTTGACCTGGTCAGCTCCGTTGACCTGCTGACGCAGGCATGACGCAATGCTGATGTAGTTATTCATTTTCTGGTTTAAAATTAAATCAGGAAATTCCAGAATATATTCAAAACGTCAAAAATTCATAGAAATTCAACCGTATCTCAGATTGAAATAATTTATATATGAAAAATTATCAGAAAAAATCAATCTATTCGTCTGTACCTGTTTCATGCATGTCTAACCAACTTATACTTGCTGTATAGGTGAAAACATATAAATGGCATTTATAAAGATTTAATTTAGAGTTGCATTTGAACCTTGGGTTCAAATGGTCCTCTTCCAAATAGAATGCTAAATGCATTAGCTCAAAGCACATCACATACTCATGCCATGATCATGCATCATATTGTTGCATATGCTTGTGTTTGATTATCGACACTGTTCCTTCTCGATAGTTCCTGCTCCGGAGACCCTTCCAGGGTACCTGTCTGAGGAGCAGTGCCTTCCTTGTTGATCTAACAGGCAAGCAAACCCCCTTGTTCATTCCGATACAATCCTACTCTCTCGCTCCTGCTCTCATTTATTGCATTAGGACAACAACGATTCAACTGCTACTTTATGCTGCGGTAGTTGAACCCATTCCTCTGCATGACCTGTCATTGCCAAAGTAAATAGTTAAAACCCACTAGCATGTGTAGGAGTTGATTGAGCCATGTTGTGTTCTTGCCATGCCATGCCTCCTATTGCTTAGAGTTGTGTCAGGTCTGATTCATCAGGAATGAATTGTAGTGATACGATATGTTCTGGTGCTGAGAGTTAAGCGTGTGAACACGATTTGGTAAAGGTAGCGGTGAGAGGCCATGTAGGAGTACATGGTGAGGGGCCATGACGTGTACATGGTGATAAGTGGTGAGAGCGTGCTTGAAGAAGTACACCCCTGCAGGGTTATCACGATCTATTTGAATAGCCATGTCCTCGGTTATGGACTTCTTGGATTCTTACGTGGTACATAGACAACTTAAAGTGGATACTCTAAAATGCTCAAGACAAGTGTGAGTGCTATGGATGGCCTTCTCGTAAGGAGATGAGGATGAATCGATAGTAGTGTATTTGATGTGGTGTTTATTGGACTCGTGTGCGCTGCCTCACCTCAAAGAAGTTTCTCGTTGTCGTAGAACAGGATAGCCACTGAGTCAAAGTTGGCTTGCTGCAACTAAACCCCACATTACCAGCTTGATACAAATGCATGTCTGATAGGATCTGATGTAAGTTTTGCTGAGTACCTTTGTACTCACGTTTGCTTTATTTATGTTTTCCAGGTGAGACATCTATCTCACTAGTAGTACCGCTTGGACTTCGACGAGTAGCTTGTTACCTCATCTACGATCTTGTACCCTTGGAAGGGACTTGTAGATAGTCAGGCTTCTTAGCCTTTTTCTTTTGTAGTTGTCTGTACTCAGACATGTAATGCTTCCATTGCTTGTATGCTCTAAATGATGGGTCATGTGACCCCTGTTTGTATTTAATGCTATGTGGCTCTTCTGGGCCTTTATCTATATGAGTTGCATTATGTTGTGATGCCATGTTGTATAGCACATACTTGCATGTTATGCGTACGTGTGACGTGTATTGCTATGTGTGGGATCCGACAGTCTAGTTGTTTATCCTTGGCAGCCTCTCATATGGGGAAATGTAGTCTAGTGCTTCCTTGAGCCATAGTAGTCCGCTATAGCCCGGTTCACCGGAGTCCTGCTAGCCCAGCACTACTGCTCAGGACACTTGACTGGCCGGCATGTGTTTCACTTCGTTCCTGTGTCTGTCCCTTCGGAGAAATGTCACGCGGTGACATCCGGAGTCCTGTTAGCCCAGTGCAACAGCCCGGATTCACACGCTGCTGACCAACATGCTCAATGTGAATCATGTATGCCTGTCCCCATAGGTTAGTGCCTCTTTGGGTTCACGACTAGCCATGTCGGCCCGGGTTCTCTGTCATATGGATGCTAGCGACACAATCATATACATCAGCCAAAAGGCGCAAACGATCCCGGGCCAGGGTAAGGCGACACTCGTGGGAATACCATGCGTCAGGCCGCAAAGTGATATGAGGTGTTACCGACTAGATCAATGTGACTTAGGATCGGGGTCCCGACAGCTTCGAGGGCCAGTGCGGCGGTTTTGTTTTCGGCACGGAGTGCTATGTCCGGATCACTAGCGAGAGTGATGATTCCATTGGGCCCGGGCATCTTGAGCTTCATGTAGCCGTAATGGGGTATAGCTTGGAAGATCGTGAATGACTCTCGCCTTAGAAGGGCATGGTATCCGCTACTAAATGGGGCCACTTGGAATGTGATTTCTTCGGACCTGAAATTCTCTGGCGTGCAGAATAGCACATCTAGTGTGATTTTTCCCGCACATCGTGCCTCCCGACTAGGGATGATTCCTCTAAAGGTCGTGCTACTTTGCTCAATGCGGCTCTTCTCTATTTCCATTTTTCTAAGAGTCTCCTCATAGATGAGGTTTAATCCGCTGCCACCGTCCATTAGTACTTTAGTAAGCCGGAAGCCATCCACAATTGGCTAAGGACCAAAGAGGGTGGAGCTTGGGCTGTGCGGAATTGAGGTTCGTCACTGGCATTGAATGTTATGGCGGTGTTATATCATGGATTTATCGTTGTGACGTGACAGACTTCGGCGAGGCTGCGAAGTGCTCGCTTGCGCCTATTGTTTGAGGCAAAAGTCTCAAAGACTGTCAGTACTGTATTGTTATTTTCCGTGGGAGGGCGCTCTGCGGTATTGTTGATGAGGAGATCCTCGCCGCTCCTGGCCACATGCCGGAGTATCCAACATGCTCTAAGGTTGAGTGTTGGCATGGTATCTGATGTACTATAAATTTTGAATGGCCCATTGAGCCATCCCTCCAATACGATTCCGCGCCCTGTAGTGGGTTTTGGCTTCTTTGTAATTGGATTGGGTGACTTACGAGAGTACACCCTTTTTACTTCGGACAGAGGGTTTATTTAGAGCCGGAGGATCCCAGAATTGTGTTTGGGATTTCCAAGTGTTTTCCATCGCACAATACTTCCATACTATGGACGCCAAGTCAGCAAAGTGTGTTATATCACGGTGACTTATGGCGTTGAGGATTCCCTTGTCCGTGCAATTTTTGCAAAAGAATGAAATTGCGTCTTCCTCGCAACAGTCCTTCGCCTTGCTTATTGCAAGGAGGAATCTGGCCCAATAGTGATGTACTGTCTCTTAGGGCTCTTGTCTAATATGGGAAAGAACACTTATGTGAGGGTGGGTGGGTAGATTTAAGTCCAAACCCTGGCCCGGTCTGAGACCCAAAGGAGTTTTCGAGCTTGGTAGTTCAGGCTCTGGGATGTTGCCCAACGGTACTAGCCCGCTGTTCAATTCCAGGTTTGAAGCTTGGGCCATGTCCTCCCGTAGATGGGTATCCTGCTCGGAGAGCTCGGGAATCCGGACATAGTTTGTCCTCAAAATAGAGGAAGAATCGCTGCATCGCTCCTCCACCACCGCTATCTGATGGGTAACCGGCGGAGAGTTAATCTCCCTTTGGTCGGGTTTAAGCCCGATCCGATCATAGTCCGTAGTGACTCCCAAGGTGGCGATGCGATCCAAGAGCTCGTTCAAAGAAGAGAGCTCCATTGGATCCATCTGCTCGTTGAATCCCGAGACGACGTGGAGGCTATTTTTGATGACCCGAGAAGTCATCGTTGGCGCGACGGCCGATGGGGTGGTCACGACGAAGCCGCCTAATCGGAGAGTTTGCCTACAGCCAGGGCTCCCCCAGAGGTAACATTGTCCCTGACAACAAGGCGAGCCATCAGGCCTTACCATGACGCCACAGTGGAACTCTCAATGAAAGCACCAATGTCGGTGTCAAAACCGACGGATCTCGGGTAGGGGGTCCTGAACTGTGCGTCTAAGACGGATGGTAACAGGAGGTGGGGGACACGATGTTTACCCAGGTTCGGGCCCTCTCGATGGAGGTAATACCCTACTTCTTGCTTGATTGATCTTGATGATATGAGTATTACAAGAGTTGATCTACCACGAGATTGGAGAGGCTAAACCCTAGAAGCTAGCCTATGGTATGATTGTTGTTGTCCTACGGACTAAAACCCTCCGGTTTATATAGACACCGTAAGGGCTAGGGTTACACAGATTCGGTTACAAGGGAGGAGATATACATATCCGAATCGTCAAGCTCGCCTTCCACGCAAAGGAGAGTCCCATCCAGACACGGGACGAAGTCTTCAATCTTGTATCTTCATAGTCCAACAGTCCGGCTGTCCAAGGACCCCCTAATCTAGGACTCCCTCAGTGAGGTCTAACCTTGGGGGAGTTGATACGTCCATTTTGCATGATGCTTTTATATCGATATTTATTGCATTATGGGCTGCTATTACACATTATGTCACAATACTTATGCCTATTCTCTCTTATTTTACAACGTTTACATAAAGAGGGAGAATGCCGACAGCTGGGATTCTGGGCTGGAAAAGGAGCAAATATTAGAGACCTATTCTGCACAGCTCCAAAAGTCCTGAAACTTCACGGAAGTTATTTTTAGAATATAAAAAAAATACTGAGTGCAAGAAGTACCAGAGGGGGGCCACTCACTAGCCACGAGGGTGGGGGCGCGCCCTACCCCCTGGGCGCAGCCCCTTGCCTCGTGGGCCCCCTGGTGGCCCTCTCATGCCCATCTTCTGCTATATGGAGTCTTTCGTTGAGGAAAAAATCATAAGCAAGCTTTCGGGACGAGAATCCACCGCCACGAGGTGGAACCTTGGCGGAACCAATATAGGGCTCCGGTGGAGCTGTTCTGCTAGGGAAACTTCCCTCCGAGAGGGGGAAATCATCACCATCGTCATCACCAATGATCCTCTCATCGGGAGGGGTCAATCTCCATCAACATCTTCACCAGCACCATTTCCTCTCAAACCCTAGTTCATCTCTTGTATCCAATTCTTGTCTCTAAGTCTGGGATTGGTACCTGTAGGTTGCTAGTAGTGTTGATTACTCCTTGTAGTTGATGCTAGTTGGTCTACTTGGTGGAATATCATATGTCCATATCCTATATGCACATTAATACCCCTCTGATTATGAATATGAATATGCTTTGTGAGTAGTTACATTTGTTCCTGAGGACATGGGAGAAGTCTTGCTATTAGTAGTCATGTGAATTTGGTATTCGTTCGATATTTTGATGAGATGTATGTTGTCTCTCCTCTAGTGGTGTTATGTAAATGTTGACTACATGAAACTTCACCATCATTTGGGCCTATAGGAAGGCATTGGGAAGTAATAAGTAGATGATGGGTTGTTAGAGTGACAGAAGTTTAAACCCTAGTTTATGCGTTGATTCGTAAGGGGCTGACTTGGATCCATATGTTTCATGCTATGGTTAGGTTTAGCTTAATACTTTTGTTGTAGTTTTTTCGGATGCTTGCTATAGAGGTTAATCATAAGTGGGATGCTTGTCCAAGTAAGGACAGTACCCAAGCACCGGTCCACCCACATACCAAATTATCAAAGTAACGAACGCGAATCAAATGAATGTGATGAAAACTAGCTTGACGATAATTTCCATGTGTCCTCAGGAGCGCTTTACATCATATAAGAGTTTGCTTGACCTTTGCTAAAAAAAGTATTGGGCCATCTTGCTGCACCTTATTTACTTTTATTACATGCTACTCGTTACCAATTACCTTATCACAAAACTATCTGTTACCGATAATTTTAGTGCTTGCAGAGAATACCTTGTTGAAAACCGCTTATCATTTCCTTCTGCTCCTCGTCGTGTTCGACACTCTTACTTATTGAAAGGACTACGATAGATCCCCTATACCTGTCGGTCATCAAGGAACAGCTTAAACACAAAGAACCCTGTCGGCACGGGGGACAGCTTTCTCCTCAGTGGCGGCGACGTCAGCACACGCTGGCGGCTTCTTGAAGCCATCATCAAGATCGAGTTCTAGGTGGCGGCAGGCGATGTTGCTCAAGACCATGAAGAGGGCGTTGCGAGCGAGCCTCCGCGACTCGGTCGGGAAATGCTCGGCCCTCCTCTCTTCATGCACCTTCAGCTTTTCGATTAAATCATTGAAGAAAAGCCTCATCTTGACACTCAGGACCTCTTGCTCGCTGGCTGAGTAGACTAGGCCATCCATGCCCATCACCGCAACTTGGGCGCCAAGACGTTCTGCGATGTCAATCAGGCTCTTGATCCAGAGGTTGGTTGTCTCGACCCGATTCTTCAGCCTGTCCTCTGCATCTTTCTGGAGATGCTTGGGGGTTTCCAAATGTTTGGACAACAGCTGCTGCTGGGACTCAAGGGATTTCGCCGACCGCTCCAGCGAACCGATCCTCGCCTCCATGTCAGAGATGTTGCCGTTGGCGGTCTCAAGGCTTTGGGTCTTGGACGAGAGCTGCAACTGCACAACGGGGTGAAGCTCTGCCTGCTATGCTTCCTCTTTGAGTGCCTCTACCTTCTTGGCGCTCTCGGCAAGGCCCTTGTTCAGTTCGGCCACCTGCCGATGAAGCTTGGCCTTGGCAAAGACGTGGAGTCCAAATCTTCAACAAGCTTCTTCAGCTGGGTGGCATGGTCGGTGGCGAGGGTGTCCAGGGTAGCTCCATGCTTATCTTCCAATTCCTTGGTGCATTGCCGCATAGAGCCTCCCGACTTTCATCCTTGGCATGAAGGGTAGTTTCAAGATTCTCCTATCGAAGGGAGATCTCGCGCTCCCTAGCATCCAAAGATGCCTTGTGGTCCGCCAAGTGTGTCCCCCGAGCCATGACATCCTCCCTCAACATCTGGAGGGTCTCTTGCTACCTCATGAGCGACTTGAACTATTTGTCGTGCCATACGCGTAGCTCCAAGCACTTGTCTTTCAGCTTCTGATATACCTTGTCGGTGGATTCGCATTGTTCCTTAAGCTCCTGCCACTTGTGACGGTGTCGGGCCTGCATTTCCTTCACGTCCGCCGCCATGGACTCTATGAAGGACAAATCCATGGTGATGGGAGCTGAGTTGTCGGCCTCCCCGCCTCCCAGGTGTAGCGGTGCCAGAAGGCACTGAAGCTCTTCGTAGAGCTCTGCGTGTGTTAGGAACGGGCCCGGAGCTCGATATCAGGCGGCGACTATTGGATCTCGGGTTCCGGAAAAACCCTCAAGGTTCGAACACTGTGGTGCGCGCGAAGATCTCTCGCTTCCCTAGCTCACCTACTACCCACGATCCCAAGGCTCAGCACATCAAACTCGAAGAACAAAGGACACAGTGTTTATACTAGTTCGGGGCACCGATGTGGTGTAATACCCTACTCCAGTATGGTGTGGTGGATTGCCTCTTGGGCTGAGGATGAACAAGTACAAGGGAAGAACAGCCTCCTGAGAAGAGGTGTTCTTGGGCTCGATGAGCTTGTGTGGTTGAGGATGGAATGGATCTGACCCAAGATTACTTTCATCCTACTGTGGTGGCTAGTCCTATTTATAGAGGCCCTGGTTCTCTTCCCAAATGTAGGCGGGAAGGGATCCAACAATGGCTAAATTTGAAGGGAGACAACTAGTACAAATTATCGTGACAAAAGGTGGTCTTCGCCCGCCAAAGGCTCTAGTGGTGACACCGTCCTGGGTTCCACGGTGAGCTCTGTCCTACCGTCCTGCTGGTCTTGGTCTTGTAGCTCCAATATGGAAACCATTGCCTGATCCCTCTGCACTCCTCGCCTGTGCCTGCCCCTTTAGCACCAAAGAGGAAACGAGGACACTATGCGCGCTAGCGCCCGCCTGGTACCCGCCTAGCCTTGCTCGTCATGGCTTGTATCACAGGAACCTCGCGAGGTGCCACTCGCCTTGATCTCTCCACCCCTCGCGAGCCAGCCTAGTGAGGCCGCCCCCGAGGAGGTCTTGTGTCATCTGCCTCGCGAGGCTTGCCCCCTCGCGAGGGTCTTGAGTGTTTGCTGGTGAAGATGGGCCGTACGGGGCCACTGGTGGTGCCACGCCGTGGGCCGCAGGCAGGCAAGTATAGGGACCCCCGTTCCCAGATGGCCGATAGTAGCCCCCGGGCCCAAAGCGCGCTCGAATTTGGCGTCGGGGCGAAGCCAAGGGGCAAGTGCGGAGCGCTACGGTACCCAACAGGCTGCGGCCTCGGTTGATGCATGGCGATTGATGGGACCTGGCTGTCTCCGCTTCCCCAGGCTGCCTCGGTAACTACCCTAACTTGACGAGAACCTGATGCATGCAGAGAAAACCATCTTTACCTGTGATCGTGGGGGTCGCAACTGGCCTTCTCCTGCTATAAATAAGGAGGGGGCAGAGCCCCCATCGCCCATCTCTTCCTATTCCGCTCGCTTCTTCTTCCTTGCTTCATTACTAGCAGCGACACCCATGGCGCTGGTGAAGAGGTTCTCAGCCGTAGAGAAGGGAAAGGCCCGCCAGGAGGTGCCTGGCTCACCGGCGCCCAAGAGGGGGCGCGGTCGCCCGCGTAAGCTCGTCGCGACCCCTGCCGTGGCCCCTTGCGGCCGCGGCGGCGCCTCCTCACGTGGTGGGAGCCGCCTAGGTTGTGGCAGCCCCGTCAATGAAGTAAGGCGCAAAGGCCGTGCTTCCACTCGGCGGAGGTGCTGCCGGAGTTCATTGTGTGGTCGGAGAACCCGGCCGGCACCTGGCTTCGGCTCCCGTGCTTTTTCGTCGGCAAACTACCGTCCACGGGTCCAGGCGGTCTCTGGCTGCAGGCGGACGGCTGCTACAGCAAGGCTTCAGGGGTCGCGGTGGAGGTCTCTATCGCGGGCAACGCAACCCTGGCCCGCAGCAGGCAGACGCTTGCCTGTGCGCGCGGCCTGGGAAGGCGGTGTACCCTCCACTTGAAGTATGATGGCAACGTGACCCTCTATGGGCGGGCATTCAGGGAAGATGGTCCCCGTGTCGGATGCTGCCCCGAGGAGAATGACGGCGGCAAGTTGCTCAGCCTTGGTGATGGTCGTGACGAGGGTGAAGCTGGACTTGCCCACGGCGCCGGCCGTGGCTTGTCTAGCTACGGTGGCTCTTCCTCTAGTGACAGCTCCAGCAGCGGTGGCTATGACCAGCCGCTGTGCCCGCTTCAAAGGTGGCAGCGGGTCGTCTCGTCGCCGCGCCCCAGTGAAGCGCAAGGAGGGGTCCGGCTGAGCTAGGAGGGCACCAAGGGCCTACCCTCATGAACCGTTGCGGGAGCGCGCGCCGCTTTTTTTTGTTCTTTCCTTTCTTCCTACATTCGAAAAAGAAACAAGTATGGGTCCCTACAAGGGCGTGCAATGAACCGTGATTTCCAAGTCGCTATGTTATGTTTATTGTTCCTCTGTCGTGTCGCAGTAGCAGTGTTTTATGTAGGCGTGTAGAGATAACTTAGCTCGACGTGTCTGAAGTAGTTTGTGCCTCGTGAGGCGTGCATCTCCCAGCACCTGATGAGACCTCCTTGCCATAGGCTTGGGAGGCATCGAGGAACTACGAAAACTTGTTAAGGAACTCTTGTTCTTCCAAGCCCAGTGCCCTAGGTGTGGTCGGCCATGACCCAGCGCTCCACGTCGCGGTACCCGAGGGGCACAAAATCAATAGAGGGAGGTACGCCAGCTTGCGAGCTCGAGCGAGGGTACCTCGTGAAGACCAGGAAAAACGCTCACGAATGCACCTATACATCACCCTAGCGAGGCATGCGAGGGAGAGTATGGGCCAAAATAGAGAACCGAGGGAAGAAACAGAGGAAAAAGGCAATTGAACCAAGACGACAAGAAACACCAGAATGCGAATTTCCATTAGAGAGGGGTAAGCCAACTACGGAAAGCAAATGAAAAGCCGCGTATCACACCTAATCTAGTCTTATCACCAACGTGGAGCTAAGTGCTGCCACTAGGACATGAGAGGGAGCCCCCGAGGCCCGAGGGTGGCACTCCTGAGACTCCGGGTCGTGTATAGACCCACTCATTACTATGTGAGAGTGTCACGAGCGAAGACCTTCACAGGCAAGGGGCCTTGCTTCACAGGCGCTGGGCCTTGCTTCATGGGTAGAACTTCCGGAGTTGCTGGATGTTCCAGGCGCTCTGGATGGGGACCTAGTCCTGCATCTCTAGGCGCATGGCGCCAGGCCTGGAGATGTGGGCGACCCTAAACGGACCCTCCCACATGGGCGAGATCTTATGCAACCCTTCCCTGGAGAGCACCCGCCTTAGGACGCGGTCGCCCACCTCGAGCGTCCTGGAGCGGATGCTGCGGCAGTGATACCGCCGCAGTGCCTGCTGGTATCTTGCCACTTGAAGCATGGCTTTGCGGCGGCATTCCTCCCCCAGCACAAGGTCCATCCCCCGCATGGCATCCTGCTGCTTCTCATCAAACGCCAGGACCCGCGCGGAGCGATGCTTGACCTCGTGAGGAGAACCGCTTCTGCTCCATAGACGAGGAAGAACGGGGTCTCTCCTGTTGGCTTGGTGGCGGTGGTGCGGATGGACCACAGCAAAGACAGGAGCTCGTCGTGCTAGCCCCTGCCACATGCATCGAGCTTCTTCTTGAAGGTCCTGGTCTTGAGGCCTCTCAGGACTTCCACATTGGCGCGTTCAGCTTGACCATTGCTCCCGGGGTGTGCCACCGAAGCGTAGCAGATCTGCGTTCCAAGGTTAGCACAATATGTCTTGAAGAGATTGCTAGTGAACTACGAGCCATTGTCGGTGATGATCCAGTTAGGGACCCTGAACCGGGTCACGAGACCCCTGATGAACTTGACCGCCAATCCGGCCGGGATGGTGCGGACAGCTGTACCTCCGCCCATTTGGTGAACTTGTCAATGGCGACGTAGAGGTAGCGGTAGCCCCCAGGCGGTCGAGGGAACGGGCCTAGGATATCCAGCCCCCAGACTATGAATGGCCACGAGAGAGGGATGGTCTAGAGGCCCTGAGATGGCCGATGGATCTGCTTGGCATGGAATTGGCATGCCTCGCAACACTTCACCAGCTCAGTCGCGTCATTGAGTGCCATAGGCCAGTAGAAACTGTTGCGGAACGCCTTGCCGACGAGGGCCCATGACGACGAGTGGTGCCCACAGTCTCCGCCGTGTATGTCAGCTAGCAATTCGTTCCCTTGTTCCCTAGAGATGCATCGCAAAGAAACATCATTTGGCTGCTTCTTGTATAGCTCACCATCCTGGATGCAGTCTGTCGGGCCACACGCTCCGTGTCTTCCTCTTTCTCCGGCAGCATCCCTTGCGTCAAGTATTCCTTGAACACCTTGGTCCAGCACCCCTCCTGAGGCTCCAGCGCCAAGACTAGGTGTGCTCCCGAGGTCGGGACACAAGCCGGGGCTCCCAATGTAGGTGGTTGGGGGAGCTCCTCCCGAGGCGGTGCTGGCCCTGAAAGTAGAGGTGCGGCCGAAGGCTTGAAGAGCCGCTCCTCGAAGACGCCAGGCTCTTGGGGTTTTCACTTGGATGCCCTTTTGGTGATGTCGTCGGCCTCCTTGTTGGTGCCATGGGGCACGTGCTGCAACTCTAGGCCCAAGAACTATTTTTTCATTTTGCGTACCTTCGCGAGGTATGCCTCCATGTGCTCGTCCCTCGGCTCGTATACCTTGTTGGAGAAGTTGACGAGAGGCTGCGAGTCGCCCCTGATGGTGACGCGCTTCACTCCCAGGGCCACCGCAGCCTTAAGGCCAGCGATGAGGCCTTCGTACTCCGCAATGTTGTTGGAGACCTTCTCGCCTTGTTGGAAGAAGAGTTGCACGGCGTAGTAGAGCTTGTCCTGAGTGGGCCAGATGAGCACCGCTCTAGCTCCCGTGCCCTGGCGTGCGAACGCACCATCAAAATACAGGACCCAGCCATCTAGTGCTTCACTTCCTGGCGAGAGGGATCGGTCCTCGCTTGCTTCAAGCTCCGGGGTGTCGGTCCATTCCGCCACGAAGTCGGCGAGCGCGGCTCCCTTTATGACCCTGGTTGTGTTGAACTCCAGCTGGAATGCTTGCGGCTTGATGTTCCATTCAGCGACTCTTCTAGCAGCGTTGGGGCTCCTAAGTACCCTCTCCAGCAGGTAGGCCGAGACGACCTTGATTGGGTGACCTTGGAAGTAGTGACGTAGTTTACACGAGGCCACCAAGAGCGCGAGCAAGAGCTTCTGAGGCATGGGGTACCATGCCCTTAAATCCCGTAGTACTGTGCTGACGAAGTACGCTGGGTGCTCAACGAGGGCAGGAGCATCGACGGAGCCTGCGTCTACTGGAGGTTGGGGCATCTCATGAGGTGGCCGGACCCCAAGAGCCTGGTCGCCCACTGGGGCCTCTGCAGGCCCGAGAACGCCGTCTTGCTGGGCCTGATCATTTGCTGGCACTGTTGCAACCCTTGCGGTGCCCTCGATGTCCCGTGTCGCCCCGGGTAGAGGCGCGGCACGGAGCGGTGGCCTCTTGGCCTGGCGCTCTTCCCGAACCGCCACTAGAGCTGCACTAGCGGAGTAGGGAGTGGCGGCAAGGTAAAGCACCATGGGCTCGAGAGGGCGAGCCGCCACCATCACCGGAGGGCTGGTCAGGTATCTCTTGAGGTCTTGAAATGCTTGGTCGGCCTCCGGGGTCCACTCGAATGGGCCCTTCTTCTTCGTCAGCTTGAAGAAAGGCAAGGCGCGTTCTCCCAGCTTGGAGATGAAGCGCCCCAGCAAGGTTACGCAGCCCGCAAGCTTCTGCATCTCCTTGAGAGTTTGTGGTGGGCTCATGTCTTCTATCGCCTTGACCTTCTCCAGGTTAGCCTCGATCCCTCTGTGGGACACGAGGAAGCCCAGCAGCTTGCTGGAGGGGACGCCGAACACGCACTTCTCTGGGTTGAGCCACAGGTCCACCTGGCGCAGGTTCACGAAGGTCTCCTCCAGGTCCTGAATCAAGGTTCTCGCCTCCCGATATTTTACCATGATGTCGTCGACGTAGGCTTCAGCGTTCCTCCCGAGCTGCTGACCCAGGGAAATGTGCATCAGCCGTTGGAAGGTCGCGCCTGCATTGCGCAGCCTGAACGGCATGCAAGTGTAGTAGTACACCCCACACGGGGTCAGGAAGGCCGTCTTCTCCACACCCTCCACTGCCATCTTGATCTGGTGATAGCCTAAGAACACGTCCAGGAAGCACAGTAGGTCGCTCTCGGCGGTGGAATCGACAATCTGGTCGATGCACGGAAGCGGGAATGGGTCTTGAGGACATGCCTTGTTGAGGTTGGTGATGTCGACACACATGCGCTCCTTCCCGCCTTTCTTTGGTACTACGATGGGGTTCGCCAGCCACTCAGGGTGCCGAACCTCGCGAATGACAACTGCTGCCTCCAGCTCGCCGGTTCCTGGACAATGAAGGACTGCTTCTCCGTGGACTGTCGCCGCGCCTTCTGCTTCATAGGGCACACATTGGGGCACACCCTCAAATGATGCTCGATCACCCCCCTCGGGACCCCGACTAGCTGCTTGGGTTCCCAGGCGAAAACACATCCTTGTTCGCGCACAGGAACCTCACCAATGCCTCCTCTTGGTCCGGGTCGAGGTTGGCGCATATGGTGAAGGTGGCTCCCGAGGACCCATCTTCCTCGACCGGCACCTGCTTAGTTTCGGCTCGATCTTGAGTGAACAACTACTTCTTCTTTGCCGGCACGACCTCCTTAGCTCCAGGGGTGGCCTCATTGGTCGGTCGTGCCGCAACGGCGGTTTTGAGGGCAAGCTTGAGTGCCGCCAGAGCCTCCTTGGTATCTCCAACTATGATGAGGACGTCCTTGCTCCGGGGCATCTTCATGAGGTTGTAGGCCGGATGAGTCGCCACCATAAACTGAGCCAGAGCTGGTTACCCGAGGATGGCGTTGTATGGGAGGCCAATGCGGGCGATGTCGAAATCAATCAGATCGGCACGGTAGTTGTCACGCATGCCAAAGGTCACGGGAAGGTGGATCTGCCCCAAGGGGCTGGCGGAGCCGCCACCGACCCCTGAGAAGGGCTTGCTGGGGAAGAGCCATTGGAGTGGTACATGAAGAAGGCTAAAAGCCTCCATGGAGAGCACGTTGAGGACGGCGCCACCGTCAATGAGGGTCTTGGCGACAGCTACGTTGCAGATGGTGGGCATGCAAAGCATTGGGAGCACGCCCGAGCCGACGGTGGTGACGGGTTGATCCGCTAAGTCGAAGGTGAGGTTGGCTTTGGGAGCCGCCCAACCCGAGGGGGCTCCTTGCTGCACGGAAGCGGCGCCGATCTGGCGAAAGAACTTCTTGGTGTGGCGGTCCGAGGGCGGCGCTTGCAAGCAGCCGAGGAGGACTGCGACGGCGAGGGTCGCCGGTGCTGCGAAGTGCACGGCGAGGAGCTCGTGCAGCTCCTCCCAAGATGCAACTAAGGATCCTGGGAGGGTGAGCAGCCAGGTGCGTGGTGCACCAGCGAAGGCCATGGGAACCAAGTTGGCCATGACCTTGCCATCGCCCCCAGCCTTTAGGATGGCCTCTTCATATGTCAGCAGGAAGGCCGACGGGTCCGCCGTGCCGTCATAACGCTGTGGCATCTCCGGCTTGAACTTGGGCAGCCATTGTACCCGTCGCAAGACGGGGGCAAAGGCTCTGAGCCCCCTGGCGCCGTCGTGGGCATCCGTCATTCGAGCCGAAGGAGCAACGCCGGCCATGGTAACAAGGCGGGGAGGTGGTGGAGCGTGGATCGATGAAAGGAAAGCTTCAGCGCACCCCTACCTGGCACGCCAAATGTCAGATTTGGGTTCCAGCAAAACCCTCAAGGTTCAAACACTGGGGTGTGCACGAATATCTCTCCCTTCCCTAGCTCACCCACTCCCCACGTCCCAAGGCTCAGCACATCGAACTCGAAGAACAAAGGACACATGTTTTATGCTAGTTCGGGCCACTGATGTGGTGTAATACCCTACTCTAGTGTGGTGCGGTGGATTGCCTCTTGGGCCAAGGATGAACAAGTACAAGGGAAGAACAGCCTCCTGAGGCGAGGTGTTCTTGGGCTCGATGAGCTTTTGTGGTTGAGGATGGAATGGATCCGATCCAAGATCAGTTTCCTCCTACTGTGGTTGCTAGTACTATTTATAGAGGTCATGGTCCTCTTCCCAAATGTAGGCGGGAAGGGATCCAACAACGGCCAAATTTGAAGGGAGACAACTAGTAAAAGTTATTTTTAAGAAAGGTGGACTTCGCCTGCCAAAGCCTTTGGTGGTGACGCCGTCCTGGGCTCCACGGTGACCTCCGTCCTGCCGTCCTGCTGGTCTTGGTCTTGTAGCACCGATATGGAAACCTTTGCCTAATGCCTCGGGACTCCTGGCCTACGCCTGCCCCTTTAGCACCAAAGGGGAAACGAGGACACTACGCACGCTGGCGCCCACCTGGCCTTGGTCGTCATGGCTTGCATCACAGGAACCTCATGAGGTGCCCCTCACCTTGATCTCTCTGCCCCTCGTGAGCAAGCCTAGTGAGGCCACCCCGCGGAGGTCTTGTGTCGTCCACCTCGCAAGGGTCTTGAGTGTTTGCTAGTGAAGATTGGTCATACGGCCCCGCTGGTGGTGCCACGCTGTGGGCCACAGGCAGGCAAGTCTGGGGACCCCCGTTCCCAGAACACCGACAGCGACAGCACTATAGCCAGCGTGTTTAAGGAAGATGGCGGGGCCTCAGCGATGTCCCCTGAAGAAGGGAGTGGACCCCTGGTTTGAAGAGGAATCTTTGCCTCGATAACCATTTCCTCTACCGGGGCGCTCTCTAGAGAGTGCTCCACCACTGCCAAGGAACTTTGTGTTTCCCCAGTAGCGGGATCCCACCCCTAGCAGCTGCGAGCTTCATGGCCTCATCCGCGGAAGACCTCCCTATGCCAGCCACCACCTCCAACAAATCTCGTTCTTCAGTTTAGGGGCCTGCATGCAGGAGGGCCAGGAAGCAGTGAAGAAATAGAAATCTCAAGCGAATGAAGAAACAGGTGGAGGCAACTAGAGTATAAAAGAAAAGAAGGGTTCAGCCAGGTACCTGGGGAAGTCTGCCGGGCAGGGGCCTCCATTTCCCCGGCAGCAGCTGTTGCTGGGTCACGAGCCTCATCCTCTGCTTGGTAGGCTCGACATCCTTCTGAACCGTCTCTACCGCGGAGGATTCCATGACGACCACTTCGGCTTGAGATGCAGAGGAGGCATGTCCATCTGGGAAGGGCTCGCCCTGTGTCGACTCACCACCTCCTCCATGCGGGGGTGGGGAGGGTGGGGCTGCCTCCATCATCTCCGGCAGGCAGGGCCAAGTCTTCGCTCCCAGGCCGGGGGCTGGGCTGGGGGATCGGCACAAGCTCTTCTGCATCCTTCCCTACCGAAGCAGGGCCCTCTGCACCCTCCAGCGACCTGAGGCACCGGAGCCTCTTCCGGGAATGACGAATGGGGGTCTCCGTGTCCTCCTCCACTTCCTTGCCGGCAGCGACAAAAACGAGAGGTTAGTCAGCCAAAGCTTTCAAATCTGCATAAGGAGATGCCTGCCACAAACAGAAACCCTCCTTACTCTTCCGCGATGAGCATGGAGTTCAAGTTGAACTCCGTGGGAGGAGGAGACTCCCGTCCTCTCTTCAGAGGCAGAAGGGTGGAACTCTTCGGCAGCTTCGGTGCCTGCCGTGATGCCAGGAGCTCCAAGGAAGACGAGCCTTACGAAGAGCTCGAGCCGGAGCAGGGGCTGGACTCCGCCTCCGCGGCCACCGACCGTTTGGTGGAAGAGCCTTGGCCTGAGCAAGGTGAGGGGATTGACGACACGCCACCTCAGCCTTGGTAGACTTGGTGGAGGTCTTCTTTACCCTCTTGGTGGGTGGCGCTAGGTTGGAGGCCGTCACCCCTCATGCCGCGGTGCGACGACGGGTGCGCTGTTTCGGGTCCGGTGCAGGAGCTTGCGGTCCTGTAACAAGCCACTCATCTTCAGGGGCCGCTGCCGCGTCCTCCTCCCTCTCCTCCTCCTCTCCCTCCTGAAGATCTGTCGTTGCCATGGCTAGGGCGTCCAGCCCGACAAATTTATCCCTGGCAAGCTCTCCCCCGGCAGGATCTTCCGTGGCTTGCGCCTTGCTACCACCCTAGGAAGAGCTCCCGTCTCTAGCCTTCGCTTTGCCTTTCTCGGCCTTTGCGGCCTTCTCCATCTCTGCACTGCTGGCCACCTTTTCCTCCTCAACCCTCTTAAGAATATACGCCAGCTCCATAGCGGAGGTGCGCTTATACATCTCACCCTCAGTCTTGGTGCCCTCTCCACTAGGGCGCTCAACCACTGAAGCTCTTCATCGAGGGAAGGGAGCTTCCAAGTGCTCGATACCCCCTCAACGGTGCAGTCCGGCTATCAAGTTGACTGTTTGCATGTGTGCCCGCTATCAAGTTTGATGAGGACATAAATACCATTGTTACACCCACAGCCCCTACTTCTATACATACTGGACCAGTTACTAGAGCTCGCTCACAGCAATTGAATTACCAGGTACTTCCATATCTTGTTGAAGATTCTAATATTCATGAGAATATGATGCTGCCTAAATTGGATACATTTGTTTTGCTTACAAATGATGGGCCTAGCTTGGACAAGAAAGATGAACCTTGGAACAAGTTCAAGCATGGAGATGATGGCATGCACAAGGGGAACAAGAATGAAGTTTCAAGTGATGATTTCAGGACTTTGAAACCACCATAATGAGTACATGAAGGCTTGGACAAAATATACAAGATGCCACTTCCTAAATTTCGTCCAGAGGCTATTATAGGTCCCGCGTCGCCTTATTATTGGGCTAGGCCCATGCAATTTCGAAATACTTGAGTATAGGTTGTTTTTAGAGTCCGTATGTGTGGCGAAACAAGAGATAGGTTTGGTTTTGGACCCATCCTCCAAGGTCCACTAAATTCCCCCCTCTTCCTCAACATATATAGCCCTTAAGGCACTGTTTAGACTTTGGGTTTTGTTTAGATTAAAAGTTCGCCATAGTTGCAACTTCGCGTACTTTGTTTGTTTTCAACGACTAGACCAAGACGTCATGGAACCCCACCTTGATCAATAAAGCTTTCATATTATATTCGCAATATCTAGATTGCAAACTTAGTTTCTTGCTTGTTCTTCATTTGCCTGAAGGAAATAGACCTTTGTGGTCAGGTTAATCTTGCGTCGGCATGGTCAATAACCTCTCGGAGTTGGTTTAGAGATTGCTAAGGCACGACGTCCTCACACATTCGTAGTCGGGTCGTCAAAGTCTACTCCTCCAAAATGATAATCACCATCTCATCGAAAGATGGGACACATTTGCCTCTATCAAGTGATAACAGATTTCCAGCTTGCTCGATGAGATTTTACAATTTTTTCCTAGTTTAGATTGAGTCTATTCTTCATACCTATAGTCCATGAAAAAGCCAAAAAAATATAGGGTTAGTTCCTCATATTCGAACCAATCTGAGCCTTTGCATAACATTTTTAGAATTTTGCTTTGTTGAATTTTCAGTTGCATCGTCGTGTCGAGTTGCTGCTCTTAGCGTCTAGTCCTTTAGGGTTTCGAGTTCTGGTCACAGGTCTTCACACCGCCGCTGCACCTTCGTCATCGGTGCCATATATCACCACCCCACCAGATCCGTCACCGCTGCCATATACCACCATATCTCTGCCACCAATCCAAGTTCCACATATACCACATATTCGCCACCAATCTGAGTTCCACATATACCACATATTCACCATCAATCCGACTCCACATATACCACCATATATACGCCACCAATCCGACTTCATATATACCACGCCACCAATCCAAGTCCACATATATCACTGTCCTATACCATACCCAATCCGAGTTCTTTTCATATCAGGTTAGTTTCCGAGATCCATCTATTTTCTTATTCATGTTTCCTGGCCTGAGTAGGATTTGAAAAAAAAGTCTGGAGACCGCCGGGCAGTTTTTAGGCCAAAATTTCAGTGTTCGAAAATATGTTTTCCTATCCTATTTTTAGGTCCCAGTGAGCGTTTTGAGGCACCCGCCATCATAGTGATTTTCTGTCGCACTTTTTCATTGTCGCTGCCTTGATTTCCGAAAAAATAGTCAAAAAAAATTCTGTGCCTATCCTGTTATTTTTACTTGCGAGGAGTTTTGGGACACTCGCCATTATAGTGATTTTTCAAAAAAACAGAGTGCAAAAAAAGGAGCATTGAGGGAGTCCTGGATTAGGGGGTGTTCGGGTAGCCGGACTATACCTTCAGCCGGACTCCTGGACTATGAAGATACAAGATTGAAGACTTCGTCCCGTGTCCGGATGGGACTTTCCTTGGCGTGGAAGGCAAGCTTGGCGATGCGGATATTCAAGATCTCCTACCATTGTAACCGACTCTATGTAACCCTAACCCTATCCGGTGTCTATATAAACCGGAGGGTTGTAGTCCGTAGGCAATCAACTGCATATACAACAATCATACCATAGGCTAGCTTCTAGGGTTTACCCTCCTTGATCTCGTGGTAGATCTACTCTTGTACTACCCATATCATCAATATTAATCAAGCAGGACGTAGGGTTTTACCTCCATCAACAGGGCCCAAACCTGGGTAAAACATCGTGTTCCCTCCCTCTTGTTACCATCCGGCCTAGACGCACAGTTCGGGACCCACTACCCGAGATCCGCCGGTTTTGACACCGACATTGGTGCTTTCATTGAGAGTTCCTCTGTGTCGTCACCTTTAGGCCCGATGGCTCCTTTGATCGTCAACAACGATGCGGTCTAGGGTGAGACTTTGCTCCCCGGACAGATCTTCGTCTTCGGCGGCTTCGCTCTGCGGGCCAATTCGTTCGGCCACCTGGAGCAGATCGAAAGCTACGCCCCTGGCCATCAAGTCAGGTTTGGAAGCTTAAACTACACGGCTGACATCCGCGGAGACTTGATCTTCGACGGGCTCGAGCCACGGCCAAGCGCGCCGCACTATCTCGAGGGGCATGATCTAGCTCTGGCCCCGGACAGTGTCCTGGAGGCCGCACACGCATCGATTCCGACCCCTAACTCGGAGCCTATTGCGCCAATCGAGGATGAGCGGTTGGACGTCACCTCGGGGGCTGCGATCCCGAAAGCGATCGAGCCGAACGCTAGCCCCGCACTCTGCACGACCCATGACTCCGAGGATCCGGACTCCTCCCAGAACTCCGAACCCCCCGCGCCCCTGCCAATCGAATCCGATTGGGCGCCGATAATGGAGTTCACCGTCGCAGACATCTTTCAGCATTCGCCTTTTGGCGACATCCTGAATTCTCTTAAGTCTCTCTCTTTATCAGGAGAGCCCTGGCCGGACTACGGTCAGCGAGGGTGGGATACGGACGATGAGGAAATTCAAAGCCCACCCTCCACCCACTTTGTAGCCACTGTCGACGATCTAACCGACATGCTTGACGTCAGCTCCGAAGACATCGATGGCATGGACGACGATGTAGGAAACGAACAGGAACCAGCACCTGTAGGGCGCTGGAAGGCCACCTCGTCATATGACATATATATGGTGGATACTCCAAAAGAAGGAGATGGCGATGGAACAGTGGGGGATGACGCCCCCAAGAAACAGCCAAAGCATCGGCGTCAGCGGCGCCGCTCTAAATCCCGCCAAAGCAAAAACGGTGATTCCGGCACGGGAGATAATACTACCCCGGATAGCGCCGAAGAACACCCACCTCAGCAAGATTCGGCACAGGAAGATGGAGAAGCCAACCCTCATGAGAGAGCGGCAGACCGAGAGGTCGAGGATGATAACTATACGCCTCCCTCCGAAAACGAGGCAACCCTCGATGACGACGAATTCGTCATACCATCAGACCCCGCCGAACAAGAGCGTTTTAAACGCAGGCTTTTAGCCACGGCAAACAGCCTCAAGAAAAAGCAGCAACAGCTTAGAGCTGCCCAAGATTTGCTAGCTGACAGATGGACTGAAGTCCTTGCGGCCGAAGAGTATGAACTCGAACGCCCCTCAAAGAGTTACCCGAAGCGCAGGCCACTACCCCGATCAGAGGAGGAAGCACCTACATCACCAGGGCATGACATGGCAGACCGGCCACCTCGCGGCCGCGACAGAGAGGCCTCTCAGCCCTCCACCCAAGCCATGCCCCGACGCCGGTCAATTAAGGCACGGGAAAATGCGCCCGACCTGCGAGACATACTGGAGGATAAGGCAAGACAAACAAGATCGATCTACGGATCGTGTAGGCGCCCTACGGCATGGGACAATGATCTTCACGCCGGATACAACAAATCCGGACGGGCCGAACACAACAGACATAGCTCTTCCAAGCTGCGTCGTGATATAGCCCAGTACAGAGGCGCCGCACACCCGCTATGCTTCATGAATGAAGTAATGGATCATAAAATCCCAGAGGGTTTCAAACCCGTAAACATCGAATCATACGATGGCACAACAGATCCGGCGGTATGGATCGAGGATTATCTCCTTCACATCCACATGGCACGCGGCGATGATCTACACGCCATCAAATACCTCCCGCTCAAACTTAAAAGGCTGGCCCGGCATTGGCTTAACAGCTTGCCAGCAGACTCAATCGGTTCTTGGGAGGACCTGGAAGCCGCATTCCTCGACAACTTCCAGGGCACTTACGTGCGACCGCCGGATGCCGACGACTTAAGCCACATAATTCAGCAGCCAGAGGAATCGGCCAAACAATTCTGGACACGGTTCCTAACAAAGAAAAACCAGATAGTCGACTGTCCGGACGCAGAGGCCCTAGCAGCCTTCAAGCATAACATCTGCGACGAGTGGCTTGCCCAACACCTGGGACAGGAAAAGCCGAAATCCATGGCAG
Organism: Triticum urartu; assembly: GCF_056163025.1. Taxonomy (NCBI): domain Eukaryota; kingdom Viridiplantae; phylum Streptophyta; class Magnoliopsida; order Poales; family Poaceae; genus Triticum; species Triticum urartu. The sequence continues at coordinate 249,607,346 of NC_141878.1, read as the reverse complement.
CCCTCACGACACTCATGACCCGCTTTTGCGCGGGAGAAGACAGCTGGCTAGCTCGCAGTAACAACTTATCAAAGAACCCTGGTAATTCGGATACCAAGGACAAAAGTGGCAGGACACGTCGGAATAAGCAAAAACGCCGCGTTAACAGCGACAGCAATGAAGACACGGCAGTCAATGCCGGATTCAAAGGCTATAAATCCGGTCAGCGGAAAAAGCCATTCAAAAAGAATACTCAGGGCCCGTCCAGTTTGGACCGAATACTCGATCGCTTGTGCCAGATACATGGCACCCCTGAAAAGCAAGCCAATCACACTAACAGGGATTGTTGGGTGTTCAAGCAGGCAGGCAAGTTAAGGGCCGAAAACAGATACAAGGGGCGGCACAGCGATGACAAGGAGCCCAAGCCGCAGAACAACAATGGACAGAAGGGCTTTCCCCCACAAATGCGGATGGTGAACATGATATACGCAACCCACATTCCCAAGCGGGAGCGGAAGCGTGCGCTACAGGACGTATACGCGATGGAGCCAGTCGCCCCAAAGTTCAACCCATGGTCCTCCTGCCCGATCACTTTCGATCGAAGGGGCCATCCCACTAGCATCCGTCATGGCGGCTTCGCCGCATTGGTTCTCGACCCAATCATCGACGGATTTCATCTCACAAGAGTCCTCATGGACGGCGGCAGTAGCCTGAACCTGCTTTATCAGGATACAGTGCGGAAAATGGGCATAGATCCCTCAAGGATTAAGCCCACAAGAATGACCTTTAAAGGCATTATACCAGGTGTAGAAGCCAACTGTACAGGCTCTGTAACACTTGACGTGGTCTTCGGATCCCCGGACAATTTCCGAAGTGAAGAGTTAATCTTCGATATAGTCCCGTTTCGCAGTGGCTATCACGCCCTACTCGGACGAACCGCATTCACAAAGTTCAATGCGGTGCCGCACTATGCATATCTCAAGCTCAAGATGCCAGGCCCTCGAGGAGTAATTACGGTCAACGGTAACACCGAACGCTCCCTCCGTACGGAGGAGAATACGGCGACTCTCGCAGCGGACGTACAAAGTAGCCTTCTCAGGCAATTCTCCAGTCCGGCCATTAAAAAGCCAGACACTGCCAAGTGCGCCCGGAGTAACCCACAGCAGGACCGCCTGGCACACTCTGAGCAAGCATAGCAATGCGGCCCCAACCCCAGCTTTCATGACATAGCGAAACCAGTACCTCGCGTACATAACTACGCCCTTGAAATACCATGGGCACAGGGGAAGGGGCACAATAATGGCACGCCCAAAATACGGCTTAAAACGTACTAGGGGCTGCCGGATTCTTTTTTTAATTTTTTCTTACTTTCAGGACTCCATACTTCGGACGACCTGCTCGGCAATTCGACTGCTGCACAAACGATGCAAGATCCAGGGAGGCAGACAAGCCATGCCGCATTATGGAACTACCAGGTGGTCTCTATTACGAGCGGTATACCTATTTTAAATACAATTCCGCGGCCTGCCCCTGGTCAGGAAATACTGAATAGTCCAATATCTTTTGCTTACCGCACTATTTGTATCGTTCGGCTTTGATAAATAGCCTCTCTATAAACAATGCTTAGCTTCTTGTCTATTTTTTGCATTATCTTCTTTTCACATTTATGTTTATTAAATGACATGATTGCACCCGTACACCATGGTACGACAAACACGCCAGGGGCTTCAGTACCCCTCATAATGGTGTGGGAAGTCCGTACACTTTCACAAGTGTGGCACCCTGAACTTATAGCACTATATGCATCGGCTCCGAATCATGATTTGGGTCAATAGTTGGGTTTGCCCGGCTCCTATGTTTTGGTGCCTTACATTCCGCTCTATCGGCTAAGGTAGCACTAGGAGAACCACTGCGATTGTGCCCCGGTTCAGCTGGGTTAAGCACCTTAGTGGAGAAAGCTAAAACTGACTGTCATGATGTGGCGAGAGACCGGTCGCTGTTTGAGAGGTTTTTCGAGTCCCTAAAGGCTTATGCCGCTTCGAGCAGGAGCTGGCTTTGTCCTGCCAAGGTGTGGATAGCGCCCCGAACTCGGTCTTCCGAACTAGGGGCTTCGCCGAAATTTAAAATTATAGAGTTCTATGGCTAAGTGAGAGTGTTCAAGCATTATAGTCCGATTGCCTGGTTCGTTGTGCTGAGCGCCTCCCTCGAAGGACCCAACTATGGGAAAAAGAGCGCTCAGGTTTATCCCGAACACCCCAGCACTAGTGGCACGGGGGCAGAAGCCGACGACTGGCCATCTCTCAATTTTTGATAAACGGCCGCACAGAAAGTAATATTTTAAATTCAATAAGCATTGCTTAGCGCATATGAACAAGTTTTCAGCGCACAGGGTAAACACGAGTGAGTTCATTCAAATATCACATCCTTGGTACATTCATCCGCCACAAGCCGGGCACCTGCAAGAACATCCTTGTAGTAGTTCTCGGGCTTGCGATGCTCCTTCCCCGGTGGCGGCCTGTCCTTCACAAGCTTCTCACCGTCCAGCTTACCCCAGTGCACCTTTGCACGGGCAAGGGCCCGACGGGCAACTTCGATGCAGACGGAGCGCTTGATGACCTCAAGCCTCGGACAGGCCTCCACCAGCCGCCGCACGAGCCCGAAATAGCTCCCAGGCAGGGCCTCTCCGTACCACAGCCGAACTATGAAGCCCTTCATGGCCTGCTCGGCTGCCTTGTGGAGCTCGACCAGCTGTTTCAGCTGGTCGCTCAAGGGCACAGGGTGTCCGGCCTCAGAATACTGAGACCAGAACACCTTCTGCGTCGAGCTACCCTCTTCAGCTCGGTAGAATGCGGCGGCGTCGGATACGCTGCGGGGAACATCTGCGAATGCCCCTGGAGAGCTCCGGATTCGGGTAAGTAACAGGTAGTTCACTTTTATATTTCTGCTTTGCATAAAGAATGCCTTACCCGCTGCTATCTTCCTCATCTCCTCCAACTCTTGGAGGGCCTTTTGGGCTTCGGCCTTGGCAGACTTGGCAGCCTCTAGGGCCGTTTCAAGCTCGGATGCTTGCGCCTTCGACTCCAGCTCCAAACTCTCATGTTTTTTCATGAGAGCCTGAAGCTCTTGCTGCACCTCACCGACCTGAGCCCCAAGTCTGTCTCGCTCGGTGCGCTCCGCGGCCGTTTTCTTTTCGGCCTCAGACAACGCCTGCTTAAGTGTCGCCACCTCAGTCGTGGCCCCTACAATAAGCAGTACAATCCTGTTACTCTTTTTGCAATCAAGCCTTTTTATAGGAACTTTTTCTGTAAGGTATTTCTTACCTTCTTCCTCCTCGAGCCGCTGCTTGGCAAGGCCGAGCTCTTGCTCTGTCCGCTCGAGGTCCTGCTTCAGGACACCCACCTCCGCAGTCAGTGCGGCGGTGGATAGCAGCGAAGCCTTCATACGCATATTGACTCTTTTTTGTTAGACTCCTGCGATATTTAATAGATCCTCTATTCGGCTTTTCTTTCCGAATGCCAAACAGAGCATCAGGGGCTACTGTCTATGCGGTAATATTTTTACATATTTTTACTTACCTCGAAGCCTGTTAGAAGGCTAGAGCAAGCTTCAGTCAGTCCGCTCTTGGCGGACTGAACCTTCTGGATCACCGTACTCATAATAGTACGGTGCCCTCGTGGATGGAGGCATCATCAAGCACCTCCAGCAGATTGTCCGGCACTTCCGGTTGGACGGAGGCCGCCGGCTCAGAAGGCTTGCTCCTCTTGGAAGGAGTTCGCCTACCGCGGTCCGGAACTATGGAAGATTCCGGCGCGGTGTCCGGCACAAAGCCGGACTAAGAGCCCTGGGGAGCCTTATCCCCTTCACCCCTGGAGTCCGGGAGGTTGCCTTGCGGCTCCTCCGGGACCACCTCCTCCTGCCCCAGAGCTTGTCGCGACGCCACTTCGCCGTCGTCTGTAGTGCGGGGGGAGACAGCGGGCGGAACTGAGTTCACGTTCGATGAGTCCAGGGAGCCGCCCGACGATTCGTCGAATTCGACCCGGGGCGGACTGCATAATTACATTCGACATTAGGGAAAGCTGTGCAACAAAGGAACATCATGAGTTATTCTGATATCCGAACTTACGATTTTGCCGGACGCTTGGCCCTATTTGGCCACTCCTCTTTGCCCTCTTCGGCATTAGGGGCGTAGTCCGGCGGAGGGGTCTTCCTTTTCCTAGACCCCTCGTCCTCCCCCGTTGGGGCGACCTTCCTCTTCTCTCCTCCCTCCGCTGGGGGGGAGAGTTTTCTTCTTCCTCCTCCTCGTTTTCACGGGAGGAGGGCGTCTCGGACTCGTCATATGACGAGCCCGACACCACAACGTTGCGGGCACTCTTTCGAGTCCCCATGGTCTTCTTCTTCTTGGCCTTCTTCTCCGGCACCACATAAGGCGCCGGAACCAGCAGCTTCGCTAGTAGAGCTAGGGCTGGGTCTTCGGGCAGCGGAGCTGGACAGTTAATCGGTCCGGATATCGCCCGCCAAGCCTGTCAAAGGTAAGGGAGTTTAGATCCCACATAGAGTCAAACTATGACAAAAAAGCTTAAGATCCTGTAAAAGGTGTAGATGGCATACCTCTCTAGCGTGACGCTGCGAGCTGTATCCGCGGTCCTCGGAAGAGGATGCGGGAGCCTCGACGCCCTTGAATAGCATCTTCCAGGCGTCTTCGTACGTCGTGTCGAAGAGCCTGCTGAGGGTTTGATGCTGCGCCGGGTAGAACTCCCACAGATTAAAATCCCGTTGTTGGCACGGGAGGATCCGGCGGACGAGCATAACCTGGATTACATTAACAAGCCGGACGAGCTTGTTCACCAGGGACTGGATGCATGTTTGCAATCCGGTCACCTCTTTTTCGTCACCCCACGACAGGCCCGTCTCTTTCCAGGACATAAGCCACGTGGGGGGTCCGGATCGGAACTCGGGGGCTGCGGTCCATTTCGGATCATGCGGCTCGGTGATATAAAACCACCCGGATTGCCATCCCTTTAGGGTCTCCATGAAAGAACCCTCGAACCATACGACGTTGGCCATCTTGCCCGCCATGGCGCCTCCGCACTCCGCCTGGCTACCGCGCACCACCTTGGGCTTGACGTTGAAGGTCTTGAGCCAGAGGCCGAAATGAGGGCGGGCGCGGAGAAAAGCCTCGCACACGACGATAAACGCCGAGATGTTGAGGATGAAGTTTTGAGCCAGATCGTGGAAATCCAGGTCGTAGTAAAACATGAGCCCCCGGACAAATGGGTGGAGTGGAAAACCCAGTCCGCAGAGGAAGTGGAGGAGAAATACTACCCTCTCATGGGGCCTTGGGGTGGGGAGAAGCTGCCCCTCTTCGGGAAGCCGGTGCGCGATGTCCTTGGACAGGTATCCGGCCTTCCTTAGCTTCTTGACTTTGCCCTCCGTGACGGAGGAGACCATCCACTTGCCTCCCGCTCCGGACATTGCTGGGGAAGGTTGAGGTGGGAAGTGCAGGCTTGGGCGCTGGAGCTTGGGTGCGCAGGAGATGGATAGGCAAAGGAGGAAGAAGGCATAGGTAAAAAGGTGGATCCTTGTCCCCTTATATGGGCGGATGCGGTTGTGCGTCCCCACCTGCCTAGTAAAACTCGCTTGCCTCCCAAGCGCCGTGATAAGTGGCACGGTTGGGTTACCCATGTCCGTATTGATGAGAATCCCGTAAAAGGGGGGTACACGATCTCTGCTTTGACAAGACGTGCCAAGGAAACCGCCTCGCAAAACACGCTGAGGTGGAAAAGTGAAAACGATTCGAGTGAAGGACTTGGCTGTAGTGTGATGACGCACTGCGGAATATGTCAGCAGATTTGATTTGTGTTAATATTATTCTCTCTATGGCAATACATGGAAGCTTATTTTGCAGAGCCGGACACTACTCTTGGTGTTTACAAAACTTTTATGAAGAATTTGGAGGAGGAACCCGCCATGCAATGCCGAAGACAATCTACGTGCCGGACTCGTCGTCATTGAAGCCTGGTTCAGGGGCTACTGAGGGAGTCCTGGATTAGGGGGTGTTCGGGTAGCCGGACTATACCTTCAGCCGGACTCCTGGACTATGAAGATACAAGATTGAAGACTTCGTCCCGTGTCCGGATGGGACTTTCCTTGGCCTGGAAGGCAAGCTTGGCGATGCGGATATTTAAGATCTCCTACCATTGTAACCGACTCTATGTAACCCTAACCCTATCCGTTGTCTATATAAACCGGAGGGTTGTAGTCCGTAGGAAATCAACTCCATATACAACAATCATACCATTGGCTAGCTTCTAGGGTTTAGCCTCCTTGATCTCGTGGTAGATCTACTCTTGTACTACCCATATCATCAATATTAATCAAGCAGGACGTAGGGTTTTACCTCCATCAAGAGGGCCCGAACCTGGGTAAAACATCGTGTTCCCTGCCTCTTGTTACCATCCGGCCTAGACGCACAGTTCGGGACCCACTACCCGAGATCCGCCAGTTTTGACACCGACAAGCGCCAAAAAGAAAGGGCGAAAAAAATTCTAGAGTGTGCTTTTCCCTTGTTTACGTGCCGCGCCATGATTTTGTTAGTGTTCTAGGCTCGCTTCTCTAGTACGGTCTAGCCTAGGACCAGCATAGTACTGTCTTGTTGAGCATTCATTCAACTTTGCATCTCTAAATTGATTATTGCTGACACTTTTTGCTACCATATTATAAGCCTTCACAGCTCCACATACATCTATGTCGTGCGTTTGATTCTCCTGGTAATCGCTCTATCCAAGATTTGAGAGTTTTTGTAACACCCACGATGCGGCTATATCTCCCACGTGTCGGGGCACGACTTAGAGGCATAGCCGTATGGTAGGTTTGTCGCAAGAGGGGTAATCTTCACACAATCCCATGTACTGAATAAGAAAGGGATAAAGAGTTGGCTTACAATCGTCACTTCACACAAATACAAGTTAAACATACATCATCCAGAATACAATCAAGGTCTGACTACGGAACCAAAATAAAAGAAGACAACCCCAAATGCTAGATCCCTGATCGTCCCAACTGGGCTCCAATACTGATCAACTTGAAAAAACATAAAACAACGACCAAGATCTTCAACGAGCTCCCACCTGAGCTGGGTGGTGTCATCTGCACTGGAATCATCGGCACCTGCAACTGTTTGGAAGTATCTGTGAGCCACGAGAACTCAGCAATCTCACACCCGCGAGATCAAGACTATTTAAGCTTATGGGTAGGAAAGGGATAGTGAGGTGGAGCTGCATCAAGCGCTAAGCATATATGGTGGCTAACTTACGCATATAAGAGCGATAAGAGAAGCAATTCCACGGTCGTGAACTATAAGTGATCAAGAAGTGATCCTGAATCTACTTACGTTCAAGCATTAACACAAGAACCGTGTTCACTTCCCGGACTAGCAAAGATAGCAAGTGGTAGGTAGCGCGGCATAGCAATAGAGCGATCGACTAGCAAGCAAATATAGAAGTGATTTCGAGGGTATGGTCATCTTTCCTGAGATACTGCAAGGAGGAAGAACGAGTCCATGAAGAAGGCAAGCGGACGAAGTCGAACGGATCCTGACAAACGCGACGTTATCGGAACTAACCCGGAGAAGCAACACCGGAAAGAAGCAAACAACATAGTAAACAACCATCACATAATCATGGCATGATGCACAATCAAGTATGATGCATGTCCGGTTTAATGAGGCACGACATGGCAAAATGCACAAGCAAAACTACAAGTTCAGTGGAGCTCAATATGCAACGAGTTGCATATTGACGAAACACCACAATAATTATTTAGTTCTCTCCCGTTTAAGTACTCAACAATATTAAATGTTATTAAACATGTCAAGAGGTGAAACATAAGTAAACTACACATTTAGGCATTTTAAATGAGGCCGGAGACATCAAACAACAATTCCGGTAAATCCTCATGTGCATTAGCAATTTAATGCAACAACAATTTAAACATTCTTGATGTTGTTATCATGATGCGGATGACATGTACAAGTTTTAGGCAAATTTTATGAAAAAGTGGACATGATGATGATATGGGGCATTTGGTCGCCACGACGGAAAGAAAGGGGTGTCATGGCGGCAAAAACGGAAACGGTGCCACGGCAACGTTCCGATGATCCGACAACTAGTTGAGATGCCGGTGCAAGAAACAAATGTGAGATGTGCGGAATGTGAAAGAGGTACGGGGAGTGATCCCGGATACCGGGTTTCCCATGTATCGGTGGCAAGGAAACGAGTGACAAAATGGACACGGTGCGAACATGGCCAAACAGGAGCATCTCATACAACAAATCACAAGCATTTGTCCACAGGCGTCATTCCGGCGGTTATACCTTACAAGGGAGCATTCTCAGAGCGGTTCGAGTTCGTAGAGGAAGTAGTTGTTCTCGCGACGGTAGTGGAAGTAGGGGTACATGACGATGGTAGACGTACTGGCGACGGTAGTGGTACACATTTCTTGTCAAAATTACAGCGGCGGTAGTGGTACTTGGCGTTTCGTTCAGTACTCGTTCCAGCATCCGTGTGGTCTTGTTGACATGAAGTGGTACTTGTCGAGTCCGCATAGTTGTACATGTTGCGTTGCACACGTGACGAATCCGAGCCTTTCGGGGTCGGTCTTGGCGAGGGATGGTCGTAGTGGTACTTGTCAGTCTCGGTTGGGGTGGCAAAACGTAGTCGAACTTGAGGTGGTCCTGACGATCCCAAAAAACGCTCCTGCTCGAGGAGGTCTCTGTCTTGGACTTCACCGGTCGTGGTACTTGGCGAAAGGGATCCACGAATGCGATAGTCCTCAGACTTGAGGCTTCGTGCCCGGAGATGGTCTTGGCCTTGGCAGTGATTTGCAAAGGGGCCTTGCGGAGAAAACCCAGCGAAGGCATGCTAAGATCGAAGGGCATGGGTCTTCTGCCCGCAAGGAACAAAACATGGTGGCGACTTTGGCTAATGCGACTGAGCAAAACAGCGAGCAAGGCCAAAGTGGCCATGGTGGATATGAACTAGGTGGGGCCAGGAGGTGATGCAGGGGGTCGGACGTCGCGGACGAGGTCAGAACGAGGCACGAGGAGAAGCAACGGGGATGGACATAGGAGGTGGGCTCGCTGTTGGTGTCGTGCTTGTGGTTCTCCAACAACGAGGTGCGCTGAGGCGGCGCTGCTGCCATCTGCTGGCGCTAGTCGGCGGCGGCGACCAGCTGAGGAAGGGGTCGCCGGAGGCGCCGTTGGCGCAGCACAGCAGGAGATGCGGGCGCCATGGCAGGGCGATGAGGAGGTCGGAGACGCGAGGGCGAGGTGTGCGGAACTCCGGTGGCTTTGGTCGCCGGCGGGGTAAGTGGCGCTCGGCGTCCCCGGCGATGCAGCGATCTCCTGGTGAGGCGGCGGCCTCCTTGTGGTTGAAGGCAGTGGAAGTGGTGGAAGATAGCAGGGGAAGGGGTCGTGCAGAGGAGCGAGAGGGAGGAGGAGGTGAAGGGGATTGGGATCGGGCACTAGGTGCGGCGCTGAGGAGAAGGGGGGATCGAGAGGAGGCGATGAGGGAGAGATGACGGCGCTGGGGATCGAGAGGGAGAGGGTTCAGGCTAGGTTAGATGAGAGGGACTAGGCTGGGCCTTAGAGGCCGGCCCAGTGGGGAGGCAAATGGCCAGGGGCCGGCTAGGCCTTGGGCCAAATGGCTGCGGGGAAGCAGGCCGGCCTAGCGGTGCACTACCTCTCTCTCTAATTCTCTCTTCTTCATATTTCCTTTAGCAGAAAACAAATAAAGAGAAGAAAAAGAAAGAGGGGGTTAGGGAAAGAATTTGCACATGCGGATAATTTTCCCAGACTCACGAAAATGTGCTTGTTCCGAGGAAATAGGAATGGCTAAGATTGCAAGGTTAAATTCAAACTCATTTGATTTAAATTCAATTGATTTGAAAAGAAAGAGAGGTTTAGCAAGGTCCAAAAATGTTCGGATTTTTGGTGGAGCTCCGGAATATGATGAAAGAATGTATGGCAATATTTGAGGAGAAACTCGAAGCAGAGAAGACTTGAGAGTTTAGATTGCAAGGGTGTTTGCGGTTAATTCCAAACTAATGGAATATTATTTTATAGCTCCCTAATAATATTGGGAGGATATATGTTATAAAGATAAAATCACCATGTGCATTTCCCTCTATTTAAATGGATCGAAGATCCATACAATTTATTTATAAAGAGTTTTGAAACGGTTGCAATATTAATGGCATGATGACATGGTGCAAAGCAAAATATGCAATGATGCATGAAACAGAAAAAACGAAACACCCGATGGAACTCGGAATACATGGAAGGCATCTGAAGCGCCGGTCTTGGGGCGTCAGAGTTTTGACTACAACGGTTGCCGATCACCACCTGCTGCTGGGTAAGAACTGGTAAGAATTTGGGATTTGCTTGACGGATTTGTGACACACTGCCACTTTCTAGTAGTCTTTAGGATCATATTCTTGTGTGTTTCTATTGCCGCTAACCATGGTAGGACCACAAGCGTCAAGCCGATGAGATTGACTGGGAGAACATGACGAAGAAGGAGCTTCATGATAAATTTCAGCAAATGTTGAGTTAACAGGTTGAAGACGTGATGGCAAACTTTGGAAAGGCACTGGAGAGGATTGATGACATTGAGAAGAAAATTGACACCAAGTTGGATGCCAAGTTCGATGAAGTACTTGGGCGTCTTCCACAACCACCACCTGCATCTGCTAAACCATTACAACAACAACCACCTGCATGTCGCGAAACAGCCCTCCGCCGAGTTGGTCGCGTTCCTCTTGAGCCTGGACAAACTTCTGGTGCCACTGATACTGCTGTTGATGCTTCTGTAGCTCCTGCTACTACTGCAGAGGTGGAGGACTATTAGGAGGATGAGGTTGATCAAAATCAAAACTACATGCACCCACCAGCACCAGGTCGACCTCATGTATATAATCGCAAAGGTAGGGCTGCAGCACCACCTTGGGTAAGAGATTATGACCATAATCCTAAGCTAAAATTGAATATTCTACCGTTTGAGGGTAGAAACATTCCTGGTCTATATCTTACTTGGGATTTAGAAACTAAACAACGTTTTCATGCTTACAATATCCTGAGGATAGATGTGTTACTGTTGCTCTTTGTGAATTCACTAGTTTTGCTTCTATTTGGTGGTCTGAACATTGTAGATTATATCATGATAATATCCCTACTACATGGGCTGATTTGAAAACTGCTATGCATACTCGCTGGGTTCCACCATATTATCAACGTGAATTACTTCAAAAACTGCAACGTTTGAGACAAGGAAATTTTTTTGTAGAGGAGTATTATCAGGAATTACAAACTGGCGTGATTAGATGTGGTATTGTTGAGGATAATGAAGCTATGCTTGCACATTTTATGGGTGGATTAAATAAAGAGATTCAGACCATTCTAGAGTATAAGGAGTATAATAATATCCCTCGTTTATTCCATCTTGCTTCCAAAGCTGAACGTGCAGTGTAGGATCGACAGGCATTGGCACGAACTAATTTTTCTGTCGGTTGATCTTCCTCATGGAAACCATGTACATCCTCTACTCGCACACGTCCTACTCTAGAACCACTGACTTCAGTCAGCAATTCCAACCGAGATACAAGAAAATAGGCATCACCACCACCATCTGCCAGGAGTACACCTTCCGGTCCCGCACAGAGCTCTTCTTCATCCATGGCATCAACAGGGCAAACACATGAGGTTATATGCCATTGTAGCAGGTGTGGAGGTCACTATGCGAGCAAATGTCCATCTCCGCGTGTGATGATTGTTACTGAGGATGGTGGGTATGAGTCTGCTAGCGAGTTTGGCTCTTATTGCAAGTGAAGAACATGGCGAAGATGATTCTGAACATGAGAAGCAATACATGGCTGCTGAGGATGATGACAGTATGAGAGTTTAGTTGCTCAACGAGTTTGGAGTGTGCTGGTAACACAAGATGAGAAAAATCAGAGGCATAATTTGTTCCATACAAAGGGAGTTGTGAACGAATGTTCTGTCCACGTCATCATTGATGGAGGGAGTTGCAACAACTAGGCTAGCATGGAGATGGTGGAGAAGCTATCTCTCACCACAAGACCCACATCCCCATCCTTACTACATCCAATGGTTCAACAATAGCGACAAGGTGAAGGTAACATGTACTGTTTGTGTGCATTTTAGTATCTCTAAATATGCTGATTACGGTGATTGTGATGTGTTACCCATGCAAGCATGTTCCTTATTCCTTAGTAGACCATCGCAATTTGATAAAAATTCTATACACTGAGGTAGAAACAATCAGTATACTCTTGTTCATAAGGATAAACGTACTACTTTTCTTCCTATGTCTCCTGATTCCATTTTGAAAGATCGTATTAATCAAGCTAGTAAAGCAAAACAGGAGCAAAATAAGAGTGAAAATCAGATAGTGGCAAAAGAATTTGAGACTAGTCACAATGGGAGTAACTTAACTAGTAACATCACACATTTCAATACAATATTGCTTATGTGGCAGCTAATTAATGAGGAGAGAGGGGTTTGTGGTAACTTAGGTAGTTACTGTAACATCAGACATTTCAAGGCATAATGAGTCTATAGCCTAATAAATGATCTCTTTCATGATACCACTCATATGTTACTACCCACTATGGAGGTAGTAACATAGAGTAGTAACATCGGCAAGTTACTACTCTATGTTACTCCCCACTGTGAGCAGTCTGAGGAACAAATGAAACCTAATAATAAACCATCTAGTGTTGCTTCTGAAATTAAATTGAAAAGTGGATGCTTACTTGGCACCAATTAAATATGATATTGATGATAAAGATTGCAGCAAATCTGTTTGTTATGCTTTTGTGTGCAAAGAGGCATTATTTTCATTCGAGGACGTGCCTCTTTGACTCCTGTTGTCACTAACATATTGCAGGAGTTTGCTGGCGTCTTTCCACAAGACGTGCCATCGGGATTACCACCTATTTGAGGGATTGAGCATCACACGTGCCACCGGGATTATCACTACCCAACCGTCCACCATACTATACCAATCCAGAGGAGACAAAGGATATTATGAGTCAAGTACAGGAGCTGCTCAACGAAGGTTATATATGCGAATCTCTTAGACCTTGTGTTGTTCCTATTATACTAGTGCCAAAAAAGAATGGTACATCGCATATGTGTGTTGATTGTAGAAGCATTAATAATATTACTATTCATTATCATCGTCCTATTCCTAGGCTAGATGATATGCCTGATGAAATGAGTGGCTCTACAATATTCTCCAAAGCTGATTTGCGTGGTGGATACCATCAAATTCGTATGAAATTGGGAGGTGACTGGAAAACAACATTTAAAACTAAGTTTGGATTATATGAGTGGTTAGTCATGCCTTTTGGGTTAACTAATGCACCTAGTACTTTTATGAGACTAATGAGCAAAGTTTTACGTGCTTTCATTGGATGATTTGTGGTAGTCCATTTTCATGATATACTGATTTATAGAAGATCTTTGGAGCAACATTTGGAACATTTATGTGCTGTTTTTATGCTCTACGTGATGCACGTTTGTTTGGTAACCTTGGGAAGTGCACCTTTTGCACCGACCGAGTATCTTTTCTTGGATATGTTGTTACTCCACAGGGAATTGAAGTTGATAAATCCAAGATTGAAGCTATTGAGAGTTGGCCGCAGCCCAAAATGGTTACATAAGTGAGGAGTTTTCTTGGCCTCGGTGGATTCTATAGGCGTTTAGTGACAGATTTCAGCACCATTGCTACACCTCTCAACGAGCTTACAAAGAAGGATGCGCCATTTGTTTGGGGTACCACACAGGAAGAAGCCTTCACAATATTGAAAGATAAGTTGACACATGCTCCTTTACTCCAACTTCCTAATTTTAATAAGACCTTTGAGATTGAATGTGATGCTAGTGGAATTGGATTAGGACTAAACTGCTTTTTAGTACTACTTGTCATGCCCAAACTGATGGACAAACTGAAGTAGTCAATAGGACATTGTCTACTATGAATAGGGTTGTTTTGAAGAATAATAAGAAAATGTGGGAAGAATGATTGCCTCATATTGAATTTGCTTATAATTGTTCGTTGCATTCTACTACTAGGATGTGCCCTTTTGAAATTGTGTATGGTTTCCTACCTCGGGCACCTATTGATTTGTTGCCTCTTCCATCTTCGGAGACGGTTAATTTTGATGCTAAAAAACATGCTGAATTGATCTTAAAAATGCATGAGTTAACTAAGGAAAACACTGAGCGTATGTATGCTAAACATAAACTTGCTAGCGATAAAGGTAGAAGACCTATTGTGTTGGAACCTGGAGAGCTTGTTTCGTTACATTTGCGTAAGGATAGGTTACCTAATTTGCGCAAATAAAAGCTAATGCCACGTGTTGATGGTCCTTTTAAGGTGTTAGAGAAAATAAATGATAATGCATATAAACTTGAGTTGCCTGCAGATTTTGCGGTTAGTCCCACTTTTAACATTGCAGATTTGAAGCCTTATTAGGGTGAGGAAGATGAGCTTCCATCAAGGAACACTTCATTTCAAAAAGGGGAGGATCATGAGGACATCAATACCATTGTTACACCCACAGCCCCTGCTGCTATACATACCGGACCGGTTACTAGAGCTCGCGCACGCCAATTGAATTCTCAGATACTTTCGTTTCTTGGTAAAGATTCTAATGTTCAAGAGAATACGTTGCTACCTAAATTGGATACATTTGTTTTGCTTACAAATGAAGGGCCTAGCTTGGACAAGAAATATGAACCTTGGAGCAAGTTCAAGCTTGGAGATGATGGCATGCGCAAGGGGAACAAGAATGAAGTTTCAAGTGATGATTTCAGGACTTTGAAGCCACCATAATGAGTGCTTGAAGGATTGGCCAAATATACGAGATGCCACTTCCTAAATTTCGCCCAGAGGCTATTATAGGTGCTGCGTTGCCTTATTATTGGGCCAGGACCATGTAATTTCGAAATACTTGAGTATAGGTTGTTTTTTGAGTCCGTATGTGTGTGGAAACAAGAGATAGGGTTGGTTTCGGACCCATCCTCCAAGGGCCACGAAATTCCCCCCTTTTCCTCCATATATACATCCCTTAGGACACCGTTTAGACTTTGAGTTTTGTTTAGATTAAAAGTTTTCCATAGTTGCAACTTCTTGTACTTCGTTTGTGTTCAACGACCAGACCACGTCGTCACAGAACCCCACCTTGATCAATAAAGCTTTGATGTTATATTCGCAATATCCAGATTGCAATCTTAGTTTCTTGCTTGTTCTTTGTTTACTTGCAGGAAACAGACCTTTGTTGTCAGGTTGACCGTGCTCCGGTGTGGTCAATAACCTCCCGGAGTTGGTTTAGCGATTGCTAAGGTGCAACGTCCTCACACGTTCATAGTCGGATCGTCAAAGTCTACTCCTCTGAAACGATAATCACCATCTCATTGAAAGGCGGGACACCTTTGCCTCTATCAAAGTTGTACCAAAATAATCACATGACTAAGTGGTCAAGTGCATTCTGAGATATTTGGCTCACACCCCCACCTTAGGTTTATGGTATCCTAAGGGAGCATAGTTTGATCTCGTTGGAAATTAATACTCAGATTGGGTTGGTGGCTTGGTTGACAGGAAATCTACTTCGAGGACATGTCATTTCCTCAGTAGATCATTGGTGTGTTGGTCATCAAGGAAGCAGACTTGTGTATCTCTTTATATGGCTAAGGCTGAATATATTATTGTTGGTGCTTGTTGCACTCAGTTATTTTGGATGAAGCAGACTTTGAAAGATTATGGCGTCAAGATCAAGCATATCCCTCTATATTGTGACAATGAGAGTGCTATCAAAATTGCACATAATCCTATGCAACATTCTCGCATGGAGCATATTACCATCAGACATCATTTCATTCGCAATCATGTTGCTCGAGAGGATATTACCATCAATCATGTTAAGAACGAATACAATCTTGCTGATATTTTCACCAAGCCTCTCGATGAGAAAAAATCCCATGCATTGTGGTGTGAGATAAATATCCTGGACTTCACAAACATGCAGTAAGCTGGACTCAGCACCCATGCTAACACTCCACATCTTAGAAGGTATGGGTGCATAACACTCAAAGAGTTTTAAAATTTTCTACAAAGTGAAATTTTCTTTCTAAGAATGAATACATTAACGAAGAACTAGACTAACCGGGTGCCACGATAATTGTGCGACGCTCGGGGTCATACAGTTCTTATATAGTGGGTCATGCCACAACAATTCTCTTTCATTCAATTTATTTTCGATCGAAAGTTTTTGTGTTAGTCCGAATGCATTTCTCTCATAGCCATTTGTTCGGGTGTTTGTGTTTCTCTGACTATGTGAAATGCCTCGGACCATGTTTTCCCTCTATTCTTTCTCTTCCAGTCTATGTTGTTCCGTTACGAATGCTCAATTTTATCTGGAGCGAAACATTATCTCGTGTCCTTGACCACGATTAAGATTCAATCAAAACATTAATCTGTTTTGGCAAAAGCTGTACAAAATTTGGGATTTCTTGGACCATGATTTTTATGATGGTTGCCATGTGCTATCCATCAACTACCATCCAATCTTGTCCGTTGGATCGCAATGGTCTCTGTATTAAGGTCGTTCAATCAGATTCACAGTGTGCGGTTATTTCCATTCGCATATAAAAACCACACCAACCCCCCTCTTCCACGCTCACTACCTTTTATCCTTGCCACCATCTCCTCTGAAACCCTCACTAAAGCGCTCCTCCTTGAGCTTGACGCCGACAACCCCTTCACCGCTTAACTGCCGGAAAGAGGTCACCGGGGTCTTTCTTCGCTGCCGTGGGCCATCTTCTTCCCCGTGCTGCCGTAGGTGCTGCACGCCACCGAGCTAGTGTACGTGTAGTTCAAATGCGGGCCTCCGTCCTTCATGATTCGAGTTCCGTCCACGGTTATTTTCCTCCAATTTTAGCGCATATCTTAGATCTAGGTTTTTAACTTTACCAGTGCGGTTGTGGTTTGTAGTTGTCCCTCGCATCCGAACCAGTTCAGATTTAGGGTTTGTGTTATGTTTTGTTCAAATGGAATGCCTAGCACGCTGACTAGTATATTCTTCAGACCTACTAGCTCGTTCTATACGTTTCCTTCATTCGAAACATTTCTCAAAGTCTGTATCTAATTCTTCTTCAAAATGCTTTTTGTTTGGAAAATATTCATTGTGAGCATTTATAACCCTGTCCCCATTTTCCCTCGAATGTATTCTTATTCACTGGTATATGCAGCCAGTTAAGGATTATGCTAGACCGTTAAGTATGGCCGGTGAAGAAGAGATATTCATGGGTACATCTGATGAATCAAAAGCTCCAAATGCCAAGGGCCCAACGGTAGGCCCGTCAACCAGCAAAAGAAAGAGATCCGAACCAAATGAAAATGAGAAAGAAGAAGATGCTCCGAAGAAAAAGAAGGGTGGCAGGCAACCCTTCACAAATTCATCTTAGTATATTTCTTGTGCGAACTACAACACTATTCTAGGAGAAACAACTACATAAAAAAGAAGGCGTCTGAAGAAGATTCGACGTCACTGGGTATGCAAGTGGTTCAACTATAAAATGATTCATCCTTGATTTGCAAAGAACGTTGCCTTCCATCCTCCTTGGGGTGATTGTCGTGAAATTGGACTCCTACGTGCTGATGAGTCATCTCTCAAGACTCTAGCATCCTATCCTGATGAGTTGGATGAATGCAAGAAGAATGCTGAGAAGAGAGCTAAAAAGGCAGAAAAGGATAGAGCTCGAGAAGAAGAAAATAGTCGTCTTATCAAATCTAACGTCGAAAAGAAAAAGGCTGAAGGAAAATTAGAATGGCGTTTGAAGCGCAAACATGATCCCAGCTCTGCTACTTTGAAGAAAAAGAGCGCGCCAAAGAAGAGATCGACTACTCCATTTGATAGAAATGGTGAAAGCGAATCCTCCGATCAATATGATCCTCCACTCACAAGGGAAGAAGTTGACGCAACTCTCTCCGAACAAGTGAACATCACTACTTCCACCGTACTGCCTGATCTTCGAGCTCGTGCAGTCCCAATAGCACCTCCGAAGAAGATCACTTTGAAGAGAAAAACACCCCTTACCACTGTCACTATGGTGGATCATGTGGATACAACCCCTCATCCTGAGGCAATTGACACGCAAGACTTGGTTGTTGATGCCCCAGTAAGCATAGCTCAGCCAGGAGAGAAAATTCCAAAGACAAAGTGAAGTGAATCAAAGCTCCTTCCACAGAACAAAGTGCTCCCCGAGCTGATGTTCTGAAAGAAAAGGCTGCTAAACTTGCTCCTACCTTGACTCAGCCATTGGCTTCTATGCCTCCAACCGAGCTAAATTTGCACAGACTGATGACCACTCTAGTTCCCCTCATTATTTCAATCAAGTGTTCATTATGGAGCAGCTTGACAAATTTGTGGAAAACTTATTCGATGGAGAAGTAGCATCTTTACCGATCCCTACTGAAGTCATTACTCAAGCTTCTGCTCTAGTTCAAGAAATGAGAGAATACTCTGTTGAGATCAATAACCTCACTACCTAGCTTAATGATCTTGACAACCGTATGAAAGCTGCAAAATCCAAGTTTGTCATCAAGCAACCTAAAGAATCATACGTCGATGTCAATCAAGCCTTGACTATCCTTTGGAAGAAGAGATTGATATTTCATTCTGACCTAGACCAAATTATTCGCAAGATCGGCCTCGATCATCATGACCAAGCAACTGGCTACAATGATCTTGTCAAAGGGCATATTGATTAATCTGCTCAACCGAAGCAAAGGAAGAAGAAAATTGCAAAGAAGAATGCTCCTCCTCCTCCAACGAAAGAAAAATCTCCTAAAGTTAATCCATAGAAGGAAAACTCTCCGGAGCAAGCCGTTCCCTTGCTAGTGAATGATCAAGTCACAGATGCTCCTACTACGCCAAGGCGAACTGAACCAGTGCATGTGGCCCCCCTGTTCATGAAGCAAATCCTTCTCAACTAAATGTATGAAAAGAAGGTGAAATTCCTCAATCTGAGCATAAAGCATCTCCAGCTCGTGTCGAACAAAATGAATCGGTTCCTCCGTCTGCACCTCAACCGTCTACTGATGAACATCCCCATCAGTCCCTAGTGCCTGATAAAGCTTCAATGTCTCTTGCAAAACTATCTGGTCCCTGTCCACTCCGAATTTCACTCAACACTATGAAAAGAACTTCAGGTGTTGATTCTTCTACAGTGAAATCTATTTCTGCTCATCATTCAGACTCTGCAGTTTATGGCGATGAAGTGATTTCTGTTGAAGATAAGCTCAAATACCCATATCCTCATGAACAACTGTCGTTACTCTCTATAGGTGTTGGCGTCAAAGGGCCACTTTACAATCGGAACACTCATCCTCTTTTCTTTCAAGAGACTCCATACAACAAGCCTTGCACCTCTGAATCTCCTCAGTTTTGGACTCAAGAATGGGCTATATTTTACTCTCGGGTCATATATGACAGCCGAAAGATATGCTCATGAGTTCCCGGACATCGCTGCTATGAAGAACATTGGCTGCTTTAATCAAGTCTTGGAAGATATCGAAGATTTTGGCCTATATCTTTGCATTTCAGCACCTGTGGAACAGAGAAATAATACTTCAATTCTATGCCACATTGTACATCTCTGGTGATGAATCTGATAGCACCAAGTGGATCATGGAATGGATGACCGAAGGGAAACATATAAAATGCTCTGGAATAGACTTTGTCTCACACTTTCATTTCCCTCAGTACGAGCATGGCAAGACTGAAATTCGAGTACACAACATTGATGCCATTTTCGATGAAGATTTCCATTGCACCATGAACCAAGAGAAAATTCGTGACTACAATGGTCCTCCCTTGCCTGAGCATTGTACTTGTGATAATTAGACTCCATACCACATGCTTACTTATACCATCTGGCCTCTGGCCGGGATGAATTCCAACAATGTTATAATCTGGACCCAGATTCCAACTCACATCGATCTAGCCGGTAACACCTCATATCACTTTGCGGCCTCACGCACGGTATTCCCACGGGTGTCGCCTTACCATGGCCCAAGACCGTTTGCGCCTTTTGGCTCACGTATATGATAGTGTCGCTAGCAGCCATATGACAGAGAACCCGGGCCGACATGACTAGTTGTGAACCCAAAGTGGCACTAACTTACGGGGATAGGCATACAAGAATCAACATTGAGCATGTCAGTCAGCAGCGTGCGAATCCGGGCTGTAGCACTGGCCTAACATGACTCTAGTGAACCAGGCTGTAGCAGGCTAGGCAGGACTCCAGATGTTACCGCATGACATTTCCCCGAAGGGATAGACACATGAACGAAGTGAATCACATGTCGGCTAGTCAATTGTTCCGGAGCAGTAGTGCTGGGCTAGCAGGACTCCGTTGAACCGGGCTGTAGCGAACTACTATGGCTCATGGAAGCACAAGACTACATTTCCCCATAAGAGAGGCTACCAAGGATAAACAACTAGGTTGTCAGATCCCAGACATACCAAGCATTTCAATCATACAACTATATGCTCGATATGTGTAAATACAACATGGCATCACAGCATAACTCTATGACTCAAGTATTTATTCATTAGGCTCCGAGGAGCGAGATATTACAAACATGGGTCTCATGACCCAACATTCAGAGCATACAAGTCAAAGCACATGTGGAAGCTTAACATGTCTGAGTACAGACATCTACAAATGAAAAAGGATGAGAAGCCTGACTATCTACCAGATCCTGCCGAGGGCACAAGATCATAGCTGAGGTATCAAGCTAAACGTCGAAGTCCACACGGAACTACTAGCGAGACTGACGTCTCTTTGCAAAACATAAAATAGGCGAACGTGAGAACAAATGTACCCAGCAAGACTTACATCAGAACTAGCTACATATGCATCAGTATCAACAAAGGGCGTGGTGGAGTTTGACTGTAGCAAGCCAGCTTTGAATCAGTGGCTATCCTAAACTATGACTGCAAGTAACTCTTTTGAGGTGGCGCACACGAGTCCACATATTCACCATATCAATACACCACTATGGATCCACTCCCGTCATTCTACGAGAAGGCCATCCATAGTACTCATGCTTATCTCACGCATTTTAGAGTATCCAGTTTCACATGTTTATAAACTGTACAGGCAACCTAGAAGTCCTTTTCCATGGACACGGCTATTCGAGTAGATGATGTTAACCCTGCAGGGGTGTACTTCTTCACACACGCTCTCGTCACTTACCATCATGTACACGTCGTGTATCTCGGCAACCTTCAAGCGGAAGCCTGGTGAGGGAGTCGACCATGACCTGACTAATCACACAAGTCTCTCGTCCAGGTTTATCACCTATTCGGGTTCCATCTGCAAGGAGATCCGGCCGGGGTGTCGCTCACGGCCCCAAACGATGCGAGCAGGGTTCCCAAGCCCACCATCCGGGTGCCACTTGGTACACCGTGCCACTATGCCTAGTCTGTCCCAAGCCCACCTATACCGGGTGCCACTTGGTAGACTACTAACACTACCTACAAACACCAGAAACTAGTTGCAACTCCTAGACAGAGATCAGGTTGATTAATAAGTCGAGTGAGCTTGGAGCGCCCGCAGCCCAACGCAGAACTCAGTTCCTGAGGATGCCTGCAATGAGACAACCCACCATGTACTCCTACATGGCCTCTCACCACTACCTTTACCAAATCGTGTTCACACACTTAGCTCTCAACAGTAGGACATGTTCACCACATTCGAATTCAACCCCGATGAATCGGACCTGACTCAACTCTAAGCAGTAGCAGGCATGACAAACAAGCATGAATGAGTAGGCACATCAGGGCTCAAACAACTCCTACTCATGCTAGTGGGGTTCATCTATTTACTGTGGCAATGACAAGTCATGCAGAGGAAAGGGGTTCAGTTACCGCAGCATGTAACAGTTGAAACGTTGTTGTCCTAATGCAGTAAAAGAGAGAAGGAGCGAGATAGAGTGGGATTGTATCGGAATGAACAAGGGGGTTTTGTTTGCCTGGCTCTTCTGAAGATATTATAGCTCTTCATCGGTGTCATCGAACTCATCGTCGGGATACGCCTACTAAGAGGGGACAAGCACCGGCAATAGAGAAGAACACAATCAATGCAAATGCGACAATATGATGCATGATCATGGCATGTATATGTGATGTTGTTTGTGCTAATGCAAACAACAACAAGTTCAATGGAGCTCATTTGGATCAAGGATTCAAATGCAACTCCAAACTTAAGCATTTTAAATGCCCTTTATGTGTTTTCATCTATACAGTAGGTTTAGGTTGGTTTGTCATGCATGAAACTAGTACAGATGGATAGATTGAATTTTTCTGATAATTTTTCATACATAAGTTATTTCATTCTGAGCTACGGTTGAATTTCTATGATTTTTCAAAGTTTTGGATATTTTCTGAAATAAATAAATCATTTTAAGACTTATTTAATTTCCAGAAAAGATTTATTGCGTCGGCACGACGCCACTGTGATGTCGGCAGGTCAGCGGGGTCGTCCAGGTCAAACCTGGTCAGTGGCACAACTAATTAACCAAGTTAATTAGCCTTAAGTTAATTCTAAGTAAACTGTTTGTGGGGCCAGGGCCCACTAGTCAGCGACTAACTAGCTAACTAACCTAGGTTAATTAGTGTTAAACTAATACTAACTAAAAGTGTCAGGGGGGTGGCCCACGCGTCAGTGACACAAGGGGGAAGGTCAAACCCTGGTCAGCGGGGTCAAACCCGCCAGACCTAGTCCACGGCTCGTCGCCAGCGACGACACAGACGGCGGAGGGCTTCAGAAATCGCCCACAGGTGTCGGCGTTCTGGGAACGGGGGTCCCCAGACTTGCCTGCCTGTGGCCTGCGGCGTGGATCAAGGGGGGCCCAGCGCGGCCCATCTTCACCAACACAAACCCAAGACCCTCGCGAGGGGCCAAGCCTCGCGGGGCGGACGACGCGGAGCTTCCTCAAGCGCGGCCTCGTCAGGCTGGCTCACGAGGAGGCGGAGAGATCAAGGCGGGGTATCTCACGAGGTGCCCGTGACGCAAGCCATGATGACCGGGGGCGCCAGGCGGGTGCCAGCCCGCGCAATGTCCTCCCTTCCTTTTTGGTGCAAAGGGGGCAAGCGCAGCCGCGGAATACCGAGGCATCAGGCAAAGGTTGCCATTTCGGTGCAACGAGACCAAGACCAAGAGGACTACGAGATAGAGGTCACTGTGGAGCCCAAGACGGCGTCATCACCAGAGCTTTGCACATGCGAAGACTACTTTTGTCAGGATAGTTGATACTAGCTGTCCCCCTTCAAATTAGCCCGCCATTGTTGGCTCCCTTCCCGCTCGATATTTGGGAAGAGGACCAGTGCCTCTATAAATAGGACCAGCCACCCACAGAGCCAAAGGAGGCGAGAGGCAAGAGGCTAGAGGCTGGGGGAAAAGAGCTGGCCGGAGAGTTGGAAAGATAGAGAAGATCAGGTAGAGAGAGAGAGAGTAAGGTGACTGAGCTCCTCCTAGCAGTTCATCGCCCCAGCAAAGAACAGACCCTCGCGAGGCTGTTCTTCCTTGTATTGTTCATCATCATCAGCCCAAGAGGCAATACACCACACCACACACTAGAGTAGGGTATTACACCACAATGGTGGCCCGAACCAGTATAAACCCTGTGTCTCTTGTGTTGTTCTTTCCATAGTTTAGATCCTAGTAAGGAGGAGGAGTGCAGGTAGATAGGAGGTGAAATCTCTTCCTGCACCCCAGTGTTCGAACCTCAAGGGTCTGCCGGAACCCGAAATCCGACATTTGGCGCGCCAGGTAGGGGTGCGCCGGAATCCACCTTCTACCGCTCCGCGTCCCGTCGCGTCGTCATCACCATGTCCGGCGACCAGGCGGGCAACCCAGATCCGTGGGTGGCGTGGCCGGCCCGCGCAGAACCGCTTGCCTCGGGCGACCCCGTGCCCCAGGCAGCTCGCGGTCCGCAGGGCGCTGTAGGCCGCGGGCGACGCGGACAGGCTCCGACAGCTCTCACACCGCGGCAGGCGCGGTCCGCATCAAGGGCCACCAATCACGCCGCGACCACGACACCGTACACCCGCAGGGAGCAGGCGAACTCGAGGGCCGCGCTCATAGTGGCCCGAGAGCTGCTGCAATGCAGGCTGCTGGAGGGCGGCCACGACGTGCTGCTAGAGCGAGTGGCAGAGCTCCTGGGCTTCGCCACCTCGGGGGGCCACCCCTTCTCCACACAGCTCCTATCTCAGGCCCAGGGCAGCCCGCGCGGGGGCTCTGCGTGCGCCCATGGGCTCCAAGGCTACTCCAACGCCAGCGAAGCTGTCAGCGCCGGACTGGCGGCGGCGCTGCCCCCGCTCCCGGACCGCGAAGAAGAAGGACTCGACGTGACCCGCGACCCCAGTGGACAGCCGCGCTGCCACGCCACGGTGGGCGCGTCAGGCAGGACCGCGTGGCATGCGGGGCATTACGGCGTGGCATTCGGGATGACGGCGCTGGAGGAATACGTGCCCCTCATGATGGACCGAGGATACCCACACGAGAGCGAACAAGGCTCGCTCCTCAGCCCAAGCTAGGGGGACGAGGCGCCAGAAGCTGAGCCTTTTCGGGGGCCCCGGGACGGTCCCACTGGCCACGATGGCGCCAACGATTATCGGGTACCGCTAATTTTTCAAGAGCAGGCATACGCTAACCATGGATCGCAGGAGGTGCAGGTCGCCACAGCGAGCAACTGCCCCGCTCCCACAGTCTCCTACCCCTCGGGAGGAGGGCGTAGGGGGCTGCAGGAGAGGGGCCGGGATCCGACATCACCACCGCGGCATTCGGAGCAAGGTGCTCTCAGGAGGTAGGCCCTCCGCTCGGGAGGTGCCTCAGGGCCTGCCCCCAGCGGAGGACCGGTGGTCGTCGGGGGAACCGCTGGTGACCGCTCTACCCCATCGGCGGCGTCCTGGTTTCCGGTCGTCGTTGATGGCACTAGAGTGTGGCGCAAGGCGGGGCCCTCATCTGGCGATATGAAGCAAGGCCAGTACCTGTGAAGAAGGCCCAGTGCCTATGAAGCTCGCCGCCCCGTGACACTCTCACGTAATAATGAGTGTGGCTGTACACGCCCCGGAGTCTCAGGGGTGCCGGCCTCAGGCCCTGGGGCTCCCTCCCACGCCCAGTGGCAGCACTTAGCTCCGCGCTGGTGAGAAGACGTCCAAGACTAGACTAGGTGCCGGACGTGGCCTTTTGTTTGCTTTCGTCGCTTTTCCCTTTGGTTGCTGTTTTCCCTCGCTGGATTCAAGTTGGATTCGAACTTGAGATTTGCGTGTGTTCGGGGAAGGGGTGCTTAGTCTCGTTCGAGCAATTTCTCGCATTTTGGTTACCGCGTCGCCTCAGCTTCCTCCCCTCGCGAGCCCCTCGCGAGCCGGGTCAGGCCTAGCTTGCGCGCAGCCCAGACTGCCGCCGACGTGACCTCTCAGGAGGAGGTTTTACTGCAGATCCTGCGAACCCAATCAGGGAACACTCGAAACACCACAACTCCCCGCGGGCTGTCTCAGGGCCAGCACGGGACAAAGGTAAACTAGCCAACCAGTGTGTCGCTTGGGCCAACCACTTGGCGCGGGCGCATGGGCAATGTAGCGTCTACTAATACGATGAACACAAGTTTTACATAAGGGGCTCCCCCTCCAAAATGCTCTCACTGCAATCAGGCCAAAACCTGAGATCTATTCATGCAGGGTAAGGAAGTAGGAGCGATGCACAATCAGTCGGATGAATCCCCCAATGCGTTCTCAAGAGCACCACCCGAGCCGTTGCTGGCGTCGCTGAACTCGCCATCGCTGTCCGCGTCGCCGCCAGCGGCGTCAAGGCCGTTCACCACGCCACCCTCGTCGGCCGCCACGGTCGCGTTGTCGTTGTCTGAAGCGATGGCCCTGATGAGAGCGTCCACATTGTCCTCCACCCAGTGCGCCAGGTCGCCTCGGACGGGCTGGGAGACTGGGGCGATGGCGGCGTCAAAATCAAAGTGGGGATCCATGTTCTGGAGGTGGCTGAAGACGCGATAAAAGGCGCGCCCAAGCAGGCCGCGGCTCCTCTCCTCCACCAACCTGTCAGCCCTGACCGACCGCGCCTCCAGCTGCGTCACCATGTCAGTGAAGAACTGAAGATTGCCAGCATAGTTGACTGCGTGCGGCTCGCCAACAGCCGCCTCGCAGATGTTGCCCAAGGCTGCGTTGGCTCTCTCCCGGAGCATGGCAAGCATGGGGCCGTGCTCATGCTCCAGGATCCGCCGCTGACGGATCTCGTCTGTGTTCTGGCCCGCGACGACATCAGCCTCCTCCACCCGCTGGCGGAGAAGGAGCACCTCAGCCTGGGAAGCGGTTAACTCACCTTGCGCCACCTCAAGAGTGGCCCGGAAAGCGTCGGCCCGCCGCGTCGCCTCCTCCAGCTTGGCCCTCAAGGCAGCAGTTCTGCCTTCAGCTTCAGCCCGGATCAACCCCAGCTTCTCGTCGAACTTGTGCTCGAGGTTCAAATGCGCAATCGCCACTCGACGTCCGACCTCCTCCAGGACGCGGGCTTCCCGTGCGGCAACATCATCCTCCGCCTGCATCACCAAGCGCTCCCTCATCTCCAGACGCTCGTACTCATGGGTGCGTTCGGCGGCTTCCAACGTCAGCGCCTCCTCGCGCTTCTGGAGCTCTACTGAGTCGCCGGAGGCCACCTTCATCGACGCGAGAGCTGCCTCGTGCAGCTCCGCCTGCTCCTCCAGTGAGTGGCACCAGGCCAGGAGCTCCCGAGCCTGCTCCTCCGCCGCCGTTCGCCGCCGGTCAGCTTCCCGAGCCTCCTCAGCGGCCCAAGATCGGGCCTCCCGAGAGGCCACCAGCGACCCCTTGGCCTCTGCGTCATCAAGATCGCACTGACGGCGCGCAAGGGCGATGGCATCCTCCAGCTCGCGCCTCTCTGCAGCCAGGCGTAGGCCCTCGGCCTCAAGGCGCGCGTCTTCATCGCCAAGCTCCTCTCCAAGCAGGCTTACCGCGTCAGCCGCCCTTCGAAGGAATCCTTGGCGTAGAGCGCGACGCTCCCGAGCACGCTCGAGCACGTCCCCCACACCATCATCTGCCCCAAGCAAGCGCCGGGGGCCGTGAGTCAGCACTCCCCCTCTGGGCTGGGGGCTGGGGGCTGGCACCCTCGCGACGGCCGGGCACGCCGCGTCAGAAGCCCGGCCGGGGGCCAGCCCGTCCCCAGGTGAAGAGCGCAGGAAGCGCCTCAGCCAACCGCAGTCCACGACCAGGCGAGAAGCACATGGTAGGCCGGCTATGCCATGAGAAGGCCCGCGAAGGATCGCAAGGTGCGCAGGGCCACGATACGCCTCGGGACGGTTCGCCTCGTCAGTCGCCCTCACCACAAGGGCTCCACTGCTTGGAGCGCTTGAGGACGGTGGAGGGGGCGAAGCCAAGAGGGACGGCTCCTCAGCCGTCTTCGCAAGCTCAGCTGGAAGGGGCCTGCGGAGCAAGAGTCAGTAAGAGCAACAGAAGGATCGGGAGCTGGGAAAGGAGAAGGCTTACTCATCAGTGGCGAAGTACTTCCTACGCTTCAGCAGGCGACAAGGGTAATCATCGCCCAGGGCCTCCCTTCTCTTCCAGAGGGCCTGAAAGTCCACGCGGAAGCAGCCTAAGAGCCGGGCGCAGGGATCAACCTGCGACGAAGATGGAGCGTCAAGGCGATCTGCGTCAGGGGCGCCTGCCTGGCGTGCGCCGCCAATCGCCTCGCCAAGAGAAGCCACTGGAGCCTCAGTGGCCTCGGTCGAAGGCACAGAGGGCAGCTGCTTGTCACCCTCAGCCTAGGCGGCACGGGCCCCGATAACTGCTTCCTCACGAGCCTCGCCCAGCGTTGTCACCCCGCCGGGAGCCCCCTCGGCCTCCGGCGCCTCGTGCCTCCCTGCTCCACCACTTGAGGGAGAGCCGCCTTGGCCGACTGGAAGGGCGGCCACCACCACTGGGTTCTCGCAAGGCCCCTGAAGGCCGGCGGGGCCCAGCCCCCACTCATCGAAGATAGGCATCTGCCTCACCAAATCGCCCCCGCTCTGGCAGAGGTATAACAAGGCCCCTCCTTGCTAGATACTGCCAGGGTTGGGGTCCCCCGTCAGGGTCAAGAGCGCCGCCCTCAGGACTTCAGGCGTCAGGTCCTCTTCCTGGAGCCTCAGACAATCATCGCGCCCGATGAAGGCCCACATCCGGCGGGAGTGGCGCCAGAGAGGAGCAACGCGGCGCAGCAGGAACTCCTTCACCACCTTGGGCGCTGTCGCGCCAAGCGACCTCAAGAACGCGAAGCGGTGCCAGACGAAGACAAGCCGGGGGCTCTCAAGCGTCTCCTGGCCCCAGCCCGAATTGGGGACAGCAGGCGAAGTTGGCTCCGACAGCAGGGGGCTGGGCACCCCAGCATCCACATACAGCCACCGCTCGCGGAACCCAGCCGCAGGCGGAGGGAGCTTGAAGTCAATCCCAGAGGCCGCCGTCTCAGGCGCGGCAACGAAGCTCACACACGCCCAGTGTTGGGTAGGGTCAACAAGGCGCAGCGAGAAGAAGTGGCGCAGCATGGAAACTGAAGGAAGGATGCCCATCATAGCCTCGCAAACAAAGGCGAAGACCGAAATGAGAGCGATGGATTCAGGACCCAGATGCATCATGTGGATCTGATAATGGGAGAGTACGGCATTGAAGAAATCAGAGAAGGGAGGAACTAGACCCGCCCACAGGGCGTCGGCAAAATACGGGACCTCGGTGGCTATCCTGCCGATGGAGAAGTGGGACGCAGGCCAAGCCGTCGTCCTCCCGCATTCATTGAAGATGGTGGCCAGAGCCAAGCTGACCCTGCCCAAGCCCTCTGCGGGGGCCGCCAACGGCGGCAGGCAAGGCGGAGACACGGGTTTCTCCCCTCTTCCCTTCTTCGTTGGAGCCACGGCGATGGGAAGGGGGGGGAAGGTTCGAGATTGAATTGGAAACAGAAACCAGAGTTCGAGCGGAGGAAGGATAGAGGGCGCTCGAGCAACCAAACAGGGGAACGGCTGTGTACGACTACGGGTCCGCCCAGCATGCCGCAAAATAAGGAGGGCGTGGGGGAACAGTGCCGCCCACGTCCAATCAACCACCACGCGGCGCCCAAGGCCGCAGGCTGTTAGGGCCCACGGCGCTTCGCTCTTGCCCTTCTGCCTCCCAGCACGGCCAAGTCCGGGCGCGCCTTGGGCCTGGGGGCTACTGTCAGCGTTCTGGGAACGGGGGTCCCCAGACTTGCCTGCCTGCGGCCTGCGGCGTGGCTCAAGGGGGGGCCAGCGTGGCCCATCTTCACCAACACATACCCAAGACCCTCGCGAGGGGCCCAGCCTCGCGGAGCGGACGACACGGAGCTTCCTCAGGCGCGGCCTCATCAGGCTGGCTCACGAGGAGGTGTAGAGGTCAAGGCGGGGTATCTCACGAGGTGCCCGTGACGCAAGCCATGACTATCGGGGGCGCCAGGCGGGTGCCAGCCCGCGCAGTGTCCTCCCTTCCTCTTTGGTGCAAAGGGGGCAAGCACAGCCGCGGAGTACCGAGGCATCAGGCAAAGGTTGCCATTTCGGTGCAACGAGACCAAGACTAGGAGGACTACGAGACGGAGGTCACCGTGGAGCCCAAGACGGCGTCATCACCAGAGCTTTGTGCAGGCGAAGACTACTTTTGTCAGGATAGTTGATACTAGCTGTCCCCCTTCAAATTAGCCCGCCATTGTTGGCTCCCTTCCCGCTCGATATTTGGGAAGAGGACCAGGGCCTCTATAAATAGGACCAGCCACCCATAGAGCCAAAGGAGGCGAGAGGCGAGAGGCTAGAGGCTGGGGGAAAAGAGCTTGCTGGAGAGTTGGAAAGATAGAGAAGATCAGGTAGAGAGAGAGAGTAAGGTGACTGAGCTCCTCCCAGCAGTTCATCGCCCCATCAAAGAACAGACCCTCGCGAGGCTGTTCTTCCTTGTATTGTTCATCATCATCAGCCCAAGAGGAAATCCACCACACCACACACTGGAGTAGGGTATTACACAACAACGGTGGCCCGAACCAGTATAAACCCTGTATCTCTTGTGTTGTTCTTTCCTTAGTTTAGATCGTAGTAAGGCGGAGGAGTGCAGGTAGATAGGAGGTGAAATCTCCGCGCGCACCCCAGTGTTCGAACCTCAAGGGTCTGCCGGAACCCGAAATCTGACAACAGGCGATGGTTTTGGGCGTGGGGAGGCTCTAGGAAGAGCTGCTGCTCGCGCGCAGCTGATGGAGCAGACGGCAGGAGCTGGGGTGGCCGGAGATGACCGCGGAGAGGTCATCCGTGGTGGCCGGAGTTCGGACACGCACGGGTTTAGTGTTCCGGTGCACGACAGGACCAACTGGTGGTCGGGGTCGTCTCCTAGGAGCAACCCGAGCACGATGACACACCCAGGCGCAAACTATGGCCGGTGGGCGGGAGCTCTCGTCTCCGGCGGAAGAGGCGGCCAGAGGGCGGGAACGACCTCGAGGAGGCGGGGAAAAGGCGGCAGAGCTCATAGTGGATCGAACGGAGGGGTCGGCGAGCTCGGGGAAGGCTTGGACGGCGTTGGAGCCACGACGGCGATCGTCGGACCCGAGGATGAAGATGACGTCGATGGCGATGATGCAGGGCACCGGGCGTCTCGTGGCTTAACGGAGAGGTTGGGGGAGACTTGGCGGGGCTCTTGGCATTTCAGAGGGGAGAGGGGGAGGCTCAGGCGTGGCGGCGGCGACGATGGCGCTCGGTTGCGGGAGAGAGAGCGGGTCAGAAGAGGGAACGAGCACGAGGAAGTGCGAGGGAGTGAACTAGGGAGCTGTGTGGCATCACGGGAGGCATCCAGGGTGTCGAGGGGGAGCGGCAAGCGGGAGGTGGCCGGGGCGCATGGCCGCGCGCATGGGGCACATGCCCGGCGTCCTTCTGTCGCGAGGAAGACAACAGGGGGGAGGCCAGTGGGCTGGGCCGTACAGTGCTGGACCAGCACAGGAGCTGGGGCGGTTGGAGGGCGCCAGGTTAGTCCTTCTCTCCCTCTCCCTCTCTCTCTTTTATT
Source organism: Triticum urartu (assembly GCF_056163025.1). NCBI lineage: Eukaryota > Viridiplantae > Streptophyta > Magnoliopsida > Poales > Poaceae > Triticum > Triticum urartu. The sequence goes on along the minus strand of NC_141878.1, from coordinate 249,576,185 downwards.
TTTCTTTTCTATTTCTGTTATTTTGTTTTGATTTAGTTTGGAAACTAAACCATTTTTGTTGCTTCTGATAGTTCTTTGTAGGGATTAGTTGGATTATTCCAAAGCCCTTCACCAAAGATCAGAATTATTGGACATATATTAATTAATTAACAAATATATATCCAATGCAAATAGTTATTGATTTAATTCAAAGGACCAAAATAAATATCTCTGAGATTCCAGAAATATTGTTTTGAGTTTTACCTCTTGCCAATATTTTCAGAGACTAAGAGGAACATTTTTCTTGGACTTCTTTGAAAAGATTATAATGTTGATTATTTCTGAAGTGATTTCTGAGGGTTTCAACTAACCTCAATTCAATTTTTGGAAATTTTAGACATGAAGCATGAGTGTAGATGCAACTATTCACCCAGGTATTCTAGGGCTGTGACAACTCACCCCCACTAAACAAGAATCTCGTCCCGAGATTCAAGACGTGAGGTAAGCAGATAGAGGGGACACAAGGCTAACACAACTTCATGATCCAATTGTCCTTCTCGAAGATGTTGATTCATTGCTTCAAATTGATTTTGACGTCTTTGTTTTCGAGATCTTCATCCAACACGACAATGCAAAAAAATGGAAACTCTACAGAGTCAATCTTCTAGAAGATCGAGCAAGTCAAAATCAACTCATGGAATGAGACGTGGAAAACATCTCTTGAGCTGGGACACAAAACATACATCATGGGCAATGGAAAGAAGCAGATGACAAGGGTTCACTTTGGTAGGCAACAATTCCACGCTTGAGTAAGAGGTGCATGGTTTCAAAGTAGCGGGGATATAATTGTGGAGATTCCATAACGGGGCACCTTAGAAGAGGTGACTCGTAGAACTATTCCCTTAAGTGGCAAAAAGAATTACTTTTGATACAGAGATCATTGAAACTCTCTATACCAGTCTAAGGAAATGCACAAACGATCGTTTGAAGGAGTTCGAAAGGATGGCATACCCAGACTAGAATGGATGATGTGGACTACCTTGTTGAAGACAACGCAAGGCATGATTTTGCTTGCGTGCTCTCAAAAACTTAAGCATTTCCATATTCATCAAGGTTCTACCAACATCCGTGTCAAGGATCCTGGCAACACAACATACTACCATGATGAATAGTGATGGACGATGCAGATGCAAAGAAAGATAACACTTTCTCAGATTTCACCTTAGCGAGGCCAAGGGATTAAAATCTGGATGATCAACCGAGAGACATTTGGCACTCCGCTTCTAATGTTCTCCTTGATGTGCTAGCATAACCAATTTATTGATATGGTTTGGTATCTAGAACATCAAGTAAAAGGTCAGACTTCGGGAACACAAAAATCCATAAGGAACAACTACTGGAATAAATTCTATGAGATCCTTATGGGGAGGTGGCCAACTTCCTCAAAAAAGATTACTACAATAACGGTTCTTCCGGCTTGTGTGTTGGCCACGACATCCACTTTACCGGGTTACAGGGAGACCAATATTATAGTTCTTGGGAAACATTCCAACCATCATACATTCCTGAGATTCGGATCTGGTTGGTATTAGAATAATCCAGACTCATTAAGTCTAGAAGGAAAAAACGAAAGTTTGCAACACAAATCGACGAGACGGCGTTGCGAGATTTTCGGGGAATAAACTGTGATGGCAAGCTCCAAAACATGAGCGGGTTCTGCTACTTACATGTGAACACGCTGTCCCAGACAAGCATGGCCACGTAGTAGTCATATAATAAAACACTACTGAGTTCAGGTTGGGAACCATCAACGAGGACAACGGAGTCTTGTGCATGACCTAGGATAGCACAACAACTCCTTTTCCTTGAACAAGTCAATCAGTGGCTTAGTGTGCTACGGAATTCATATGGAATGAAGATGATCAGTCTAACATACCACAGAATACTTTGCATGTGCATGGCTGACTTGGGATGATTCCAGAGGAAACAACAATGACTTTCTCGAATTCACGGAGGCAACTTGCTTCAATGCACATGTATTAGAGGAAGTTACTTCTTTCATCCGAGCATATGCTTCATGAGATAGCATGAAGAAATTATTTCAAAGTTTCCAACACTAGCTTAATGTTCAACACGAATCATGGACAAGATGAAAATATTGCCGATGGACTCAACAACAGGTCATCCAAATTTCCATGAAGATGGAATTCCATAACTATGTAAACAAAGCGATAGCATTGGTCAAACCCAAAGAATATAATGGTGTATGCTCGAGGAAACAACCACAAGTAAGACATCATTACGAATATCGTTCCTTCTGATTTGATTTGACGATAGCCCATACTCAAATCAAATGTTGGATAAGGTGATAGGTCCCATTAACTAATCACGAGGGTCAATCGATGAAAATACCAGCTTCCTTCAACACACATACAAGATATCCCTTAGTGATGAGCTAGGTTGGACAAGCTTTTATCTTTCAACTCTCCAAGTTGTTGTTTAGCTTAACCAACTAGCTCAGGGGTATGCAACACAGATTCTTGGAGAAGGGTTGGTTACAAGAAACCAACTTGATCACGAGCTCAACATAGCGGTCAGGGGACAACCTGGTGATACTTCCAAGAAGATATTTGGAAAATCACAACCCACCGATATGTTATTAAGCTCGCGAACAATCTTGCTTTTCAAGGCAAGATGATATGATCAACATAGCAAGGGTTTGACAAAATCCTAACTCATTGATCAAAGAGTGCACCAGAAATAAGTACTAGGTAGCACGATCAATCCTAGAATAGTGATTCAATAACCAACATGCTAAGAATGAGATTATTGTCCATTAACTACCAAGCAACGGGGTTGCTAGGAGTATTGGTTCGACACATCACGGTTCACCTATCGGCATTCTGGTTACAACCAACACGGAGACCAAGAAATGAATAATGATGGCGAAAATATCACTATATCAAGAATTCATAAGAGATTGTACAATTCTCACATCATTCTTGATATGAAAGAGGGTGACACTCCAAGGTAGAACAGAGCAAAAGCTGAATTGGCATTTTGATCTGTGTAATACAACTACTTTGACCCAATCCTCGAAGTGGACAAGGTACTAGAGTTTGTTTCTCCTAGTCATTCTAGAATAGAATGGCTTGACGGACCACCAGAATAATAGGCATCGATGAACACAATGCACACATACTCTTGACTACCAATTCATAGATGAAGGTCACAAAACAACTAAAGAGGGATAACGCAAAGGAACGTATGATTTTCTGAGTTGTGGATGCATAGATTAGTATGTCAAACCAAGTTCATAGGTTTCTTCCGGATAATCCATGCGGAGAGGTAGAATTGGCAGAGTCACAATATAGAATGGAGAACCCATCAAGAGCACTCTGGCTGTGATGTCTTGGTTAAAAGAACTTCTGCCAAAAATGGTTCATGGTATTTGGAAGAAGGAAATACCACGGACCTCGAGGACTATCGCAAGGGTTACTAATATCCTAAAGGAACTAGCAACACTATCAACATGAAGTGAGTAGGGTGAATTTTGGGATCAAAAACCCAGGAGTAGAATACCTACTACTAAGTAGTATCATGGGATGCTTTCGAGAATAATGGCCAGAATCATCACACTTGGGATACAAAGCATTGCTAGATTACGGGGTGGTACTCTAAGATACCCTAGTGTCACAAAAATAGTTCCAACATATATATATCGATGCAATGAAGTACCTCAACACACTGGTTAGTGTGGTTACTCTGGCCCAAAGGAACATCGGGAACGGAAAGAAGGGATTTGGAAATGCATCAGACTATTTAGAAACTTGGGATGACTCGGATAGCATAACGACTGTAAATGCTAAAAAAGATGTGAGACATCCTGCAAAAACAGTGGCATTACCACTCAACATCACAATATCAAGGTTCCGAGATCAACTGTTAACACACAGAAGTACTAGAAACTGAATTGAGACTTGAATCTATCAATCTTATAAGTCTCTAACATAGAAACTCGTCATCCTGACAGATAGATGAGAAGGCCTAGTTCTTAATCCCCACAGAAAAGAAGAGGGTGACTCAGATCAGAAGGGCATAAGGTAAAGGAGTAAAAAGAGCCTTACGTTCCCTTCCACAATCAATTCCCTTATATAACTAAAGCATTTCTAGACTCAACTTCGACCAGTTGGCTTGGTAATCCTACAGGTAGTTATACTCTGATACCAAAACTGTCAGGACCCCAATTCCAAGTCACATCAATCTAGCCGGTAACACCTCATATCACTTTGCGGCCTCACGCATGGTATTCCCACGGGTGTCGCCTTACCATGGCCCGGGACCGTTTGCGCCTTTTGGCTCACGTATATGATAGTGTCGCTAGCATCCATATGACAGAGAAACGGGCCGACATGACTAGTCGTGAACCCAAAGTGGCACTAACTTACGGGGACATGCATACATGAATCAACATCGAGCATGTCGGTCAGCAGCGTGCGAATCCGGGCTGTACCATTGGCTAATAGGACTCTGGTGAACCGGGCTCTAGCAGGCTAGGCAGGACTCCAGATGTCACCGCGTGACATTTCCCCGAAGGGACAGACACAGGAACGAAGTGAATCACATGCCGGCCAGTCAAGTGTTCCGGAGCAGTAGTGCTGGGCTAGCAGGACTCCGGTGAACTGGGCTGTAGCGGACTACTATGGCTCATGGAAGCACAAGACTACATTTCCCCATAAGAGAGGCTACCAAGGATAAACAACTAGGTTGTCGGATCCCACACATACCAAGCATTTCAATCATACACACAATATGCTCGATATGTGTAAATACAACATGGCATCACACCATAACTCTACGACTCAAGTATTTATTCATTAGGCGGAGCGAGATATTACAAACATGGGTCTCATGACCCAACATTCAGAGCATACAAGTCAAAGCACATGCGGAAGCTTAACATGTCTGAGTACAGACATCTACAAATGAAAAAGGATGAGAAGCCTGACTATCTACCAGATCCTGCCCAGGGCACAAGATCATAGCTGAGGTATCAAGCTAAACATCAAAGTCCACATGGAACTACTAGCGATACTGACGTCTCTCTGCAAAACATCAAATAGGCAAAGGTGAGTACAAATGTACCCAGCGAGACTTCCATTAGAACTAGCTACATATGCATCAGTATCAACAAAGGGGGTGGTGGAGTTTGACTGCAGCAAGCCAGCTTTGACTCAGTGGCTATCCTAAACTATGACTATAAGTAACTCTTTTGAGGTGGCACATACGAGTCCACATATTCACCATATCAATACACCACTATGGATCCACTCCTGTCTTCCTACGAGAAGGCCATTCATAGCACTCACGCTTATCTTGCGCATTTTAGAGTATTAACTTTCACTTGTCTATGAACTGTACAAGCAACCCAGAAGTCCTTTTCCGTAGACACGGCTATTCGAATAGATGATGTTAACCCTGCAGGGATGTACTTCTTCACACACACTCTCGCCACATACCACCATGTACACGTCGTGTATCTCGGCAACCTTCAAGCGGAAGCCTGGTGAGGGAGTTGGCCACGACCTGACTAATCACACAAGTCTCTCGTCCAGGTTTATCGCCTATTCGGGTTCCATCCTCAAGGAGATCTGGTAGCGGTGTCGCTCACGGCCCCAAAAGATGTGAGCAGGGTTCCCAAGCCCACCATCCGGGTGCCACTTGGTACACCGTGCAACTGTGCCTAGTCCGTCCCAAGCCCACCTGTACCAGGTACCACTTGGTAGACTACTAACACTACCTACAAACACCAGAAACTAGTTGCAACTCCTGGACAGAGATCAGGTTGATTAATAAGTCGAGAGAGCATGGAGCGCCCGGAGCCCAATGTGTGGTAGTAATTGTTCATGGATCACACACACAGAACTCAGTTCCTGAAGATGGCTGCAATGAGACAACCCACCATGTACTCCTACATGGCGTCTCACCACTACCTTTACCAAATCATGTTCACGCACTTAGCTCTCAACAGTAGGACATGTTCACCACATTCCAATTCATCCCCGATGAATCGGACCTGACTCAACTCTAAGCAGTAGGAGGCATGAAAAACAAGCGTGAATGAGTAGGCACATCAGGGCTCAAACAACTCCAACTTATGCTAGTGGGTTTCATCTATTTACTATGGCATTGACAGGTCATGCAGAGGAAAGGGGTTCAGCTACTGCAGCATGTAACAGTTGAAACGTTGTTGTCCTAATGAAGTAAAAGAGAGCAGGAGCGAGATAGTGGGATTGTATCGGAATGAACAAGGGGGTTTTGCTTGCCTGGCACTTCTGAAGATATTATACCTCTTCATCGGTGTCATCGAACTCATTGTCAGGATATGCCTACTGAGAGGGGACAAGCATTGGCAATAGAGAAGAACACAATCAATGAAAATGCGACAATATGATGCATGATCATGGCATGTATATGTGATGTTGTTTGTGCTAATGCAAACAGCAACAAGTTCAATGAAGCTCATTTGGATCAAGGATTCAAATGCAAGTCCAAACTTAAGCATTTTAAATGCCCTTTATGTTTTTTCATCTATACAGTAGGTTTAGGTTGGTTTGTCATGCATGAAACTAGTACAAATGGATAGATTGAAACTAGTACAGATGGATAGATTGAATTTTTCTGATAATTATTCATATATAAATTATTTCATTTTGAGCTACGGTTGAATTTACATGATTTTTCAAAGTTTTGGATATTTTCTAAAATAAATAAATCATTTTAAGACTTATTTAATTCTAGAAAAGAGCAGGTCAGCGCGGTCGTCCCGGTCAAACCTGACCAGTGGGTCCCACTGGTCCGTGGCACAACTAATTAACCAAGTTAATTAGCCTTAAGTTAATTCTAGCTAAACTGTTTGTGGGGCCGAGGCCCACTAGTCAGCGACTAACTAGCTAACTAACCTAGGTTAATTAGTGTTAAACTAATACTAACTAAAAGTGTCAAGGGGTGCCCCACGCATCAGTGACACAAGGGGGAAGGTCAAACCCTGGTCAGCGGGGCAAACCCGCTGGACCTAGTCCACGGCTCTTCGCCAGCGACGACAGAGACGGCGGAGGGCTTTGGAAATCACCCATAGGCGATGGTTTTGGGCGTGTGGAGGCTCTACGAAGAGCTGCTGCTCGCGCGCAGCTGATGGAGCAGACGTCGAGAGCTGGGGTGGCCGGAGACGACTGCGGTAAACTTATTATGTAAACTTGATCATTTTGTGCTAACATTAGTAATTTTGGAGCTAACCTATAGGAAACTAAGCATATAAGCTCTAAGTTAGCATATTAGAGCCAACTTAGGTAAAATGAAGCTAACCTATGTCATTTTGGATAAGAAGAAGAATAAGAAGAAGACTATAAGCTTATTATGTAAACTTGATCATTTTGTGCTAACATAAGTAATTTTGGAGCTAACCTATAGGAAACTAAGCATATAAGCTCTAAGTTAGCATATTAGGGACAACTTAGGTAAAATGAAGCTAACATATGTCATTTTGGATAAGAAGAAGAATAAGAAGAAGACTATAAGCTTATTATGTAAACTTGATCATTTTGTGCTAACATAAGTAATTTTGGAGCTAACCTATAGGAAACTAAGCATATTAGAGATAAATAGGTAACTAAGTATATATATATCATTTTGGAGATCTGACATACCTGACATAGTTCAGTTCTCATTGTTCTTCTCCTTCTCCTTCCTCAGCCTGATGCGCCAAGAGCGGCGAGGCGGTGGAGGCAGCTGTGGGATGTAGTCTTCTACCACAATTGGCGTGGTCATGTCGCCCAGCTGTGGGATCGCCGGCGCCACCACCGGTGCGTGGTAATTGTCAGGCACCACTACCATCGTGAGGCCACCCTCAGCCACCACCATCTCTTGCCCATGGTCAGCCACCACCATCTCTTGCCCATGGTCAGCCACCACCATCTCTTGCACCTGGTCAGCCACCACCATCTCTTGCCCTTGGTCAACCACCACCAGCGCTAGGTCATCCTCAGCCTGATGCCCATCGTCATCCTGCAGCTCCTCATCCCCACTCTGCTCCTCTTCTCCCCCACTCCAGTCCGGATCATCCTTCTTGTTGTCTTCGCTGCTGCCAGAATCGCTGCTGCTTTCGCTAAGGCCAGAATCGCTGTTGCTTTTGCTACAGCCATAATCGCTGCTGCTTTGGCTGTAGCTAGTGTCGCTGCTGCTGCTCCCATTGCCTGTCCAAATGCAACAATAACCGTTAACAATCGATGTGAGACAAGGCCAAATATGGAGGAATAAGAAGAGGCAGAACGCACTAGCATCTTCGTCTTCAGCATAGCGCATGCGACACATAGTCTTGTTGAAAACCTTCATGATGAGCATTGTGGCGTCATCGCCGTACCTCAAGAGAAGAAAGTACCCGGTCCACAGGTCGTAGGCACTGTAGAACTTCTCCCAGCCACGGCACAGGTACATGTGGCCCTCCTCGATCACCAACTCCACGTCCCACAGCCTGCGAACCCCGTTGCCGGCCTGTCGGAGCTTCACATTATATGGCGGATCTTCACCCAGCATCTTCATAAAAGTGTCAGGCAGCCTCTGCAATTTGGGACATGGAGTGATGTAGCAAATAACAGAGTTATCATAATGAGATGGGTGAAGGGGAGATCTCTCGTTTTATATACCTGCCTCATGGCTGATACTGAAGAAGAAAGTATGATAGTGAAGAACTCAAAAGCATCGAACTCGTACTCCGGTGAGGCAGAGCGGCGGTGGCTGCTTCCCCCCATCTCTGATAAGCAGTAGAAGAGACCAATTAGTACCCTTACTACATTATAGCAGCATAAATTTTGAGCAGAAGATAATTAACATTTGTCGCAAGTACCCCATATGTCCTATTTTTAGCAAAGTCATGCTAAAATTCACGGAAAATTTCAGCATGACCTTTGCTGAAAATAGGACATATGGAGTACCCGAATTTGCCGGAACGGAAGTTAATCGACATTCCGGCAAACTCAAGGGCCTCTCGGGGTACCTGCAAAATCATTATCCCCGCATAATGAAGTCGCCAATGGGTCATTCAGAAGATCACAAGTAGCATCATCACAAGTACAACATCATGACAAGTACAGCAGTAGCAGCAGTGAATACAGGCATAACAGCAGTAGCAGCAGTTAAGAAAAAGTTGCCGAAGCTTGTAAAACTATACTGTCCTATAACAAATAAGCTGGCAGTAGGTCCATTGGGACTCATTTAAATGCAGAAAGTCTTGTTTTGGGTTCAGTTTACATTTCAGGTCAAGACTTATTCCATGTCTCCCTCCTCTTGATCTTTTGCTTTGCCCAGAGAATTATTGGTACCAAGTACTACTACTACTACACTTTTTTACTTTCACCGATTTAACACTTGTTACCTTCATACATAGTTAGTTCCTCACTGTACTTAACTGGATTTTTTACAGTAGCTCAAGTTTTTGACAGTAGCTCCTCACTGTATATGTAAGGTTTCAACAAGACTCATCATCAGTATATATAAGCAGGATCTCTGTAAACAAATGAACATCATGTTCAGTAGTAAGCAGGATCATGGATTACTGTTAATTAAAAATAGAGCATCTGGCTTGTCTTATCATGTTCACTAAGTCCACAAAAATAGAGCATCATCTACTCTGAATTATTTGATAATTAATACTGACAACTTCAGCATCTATAGACTTTGTGTTGTGGCAGCAGCTAAAAAACCCTACATCTTGTCTCTCCGTTTATTAAAGCTGTAGTTTATGTGTCAAGTTTGACATCAACTTGACTGAATATCAACTTGACAGATCAAAAGCTGATAGAAATTGACAGGTTTTGAGCATCAAGAGATCTGAATGCAGTTAACTTGTTTTGAAAATCAGAGAAGGCTAAGTTGACAGATTGTGGCCAGGGCCATACTAATCTGATTTTACACTAGAACAAGCTCACTACACACACTACACTACACTACACGTTCTTAAACTCCAAACATAAACAAACACCAGCAATGCAATATGTAAACTACCTCTATTTCTAGGCAACAAGAGTTATCATCAATGCTTTTGAGTTTATTAAGTACCTTCACTTCTGAGCTTTAAATGTCAAAAGAGCTTCATAGAATCTTGAATCCTCCAAATCACTCTTAACAGTTCTGCATTGCACAAAGGCAGCAATGAGCCAATGATATCAGTAGCAATAATAGGTGCTTACATTCTCATAACGTCAGTATTGGTTAACCAAAATTGAACCTACAGAGTTCTAGTACAGTGAGTAACTCCCAATTCTTTTAATAGAAGCACAATTAACAACAGAACTAAGGATTCTAGGACAATGCCACTAGATAGAATTTGATGGAAAAACATTCTTCCAGAACCTTCAAGCCACAATCATACATAGAGTGGCTGATCATATAAGCTATATTTAAATAAACATCAACTAAACTTGATGAAAAGAAAAACTACAATCACATTGATAAACACAGATCAATTCTTAAACTAATTCTAACTAGATTTATAAGTACTCATGGACACCAGTTGCATCAGCGGCACAGCACTGGATTACACCACCTAAACTAGCCAAACAATCAAGCTAGAAATAGTTGGTTGAACCATGGCTAACCAAACTCCAACCTACAAAGTTAATCTGCACTGAAAGAATTTTGCATCCTTTTTTCAGGGTGACTTCTACATCCTTGTAAACAGCACAGCACAATTGAAAAAAAAATTGTAGAGCATCCTGTTACAAACTTGTTCTGATCCTGCAAAGAACAGACTTGGGCGGGCGCGGCCGGTCGCCGGAGGGGTCGGGGAAGGGTGGAGAGGGAGGAAGGAGGAAGGAGGAGAGGAGGAAGGAGGAAGGAGGAGAGGTACCTGGGCGGGCGCGGCCGGTCACCGGAGGGGTCGGGGTCGGGGTCGGCGGCGGCGGCGGCGAAGGGATGGCTTGAGGGCGCCTTGGTTGGTTGTGGGGAGGCCGGCGGCCGCGGTCGTCGTCCTGCACCCCGTGCCCGGACTGAGGTAGAGGCGGCGCAGGGCAGGGGCCGACGCGGGGGGCGTGGGGTTTCTAGGGTTTCGAGGGGGAGGCGGGGCTTGGGGGGAGGCGGGGCTCGGGGGGGAGGCGGCGCTCGAGGGCGAGGAAGGGGAGAGGGAGGCGGCGGGGGCGCGTGGGCGGCTGCGGCGGGGGCGCAGTGGGTCGGTGGTGTATGGATAGGGGAAGATTCCTAACGGCGCACCCCCAGGCGGTGTGCCATTAGAATGTTTTTTTCATAGCAATGGCGCACCAGCGGGATAGTGCGCCATAAGTATTCTTTTTTTAGATAGCAATGGCGCACCAGCTACCCGTGCACCATAAGTAAGAATTTTTTTATTTTTAAAAAAATGAATATGAATATGAATATGAATATGAAACAGTAATATTTTTTTTATAAAAACAGTAATAATTGTTGTTTAACAACAATTATAGTCTACACTTTTTTATTATTATTTTTTAAAAAATGAATATGAATAAGAAATAGTAATATTTTTTTTATAAAAACAGTAATAATTTTCGTGTCGACGGCGGCGGTGGAGCGGGGGAGGGTGTGGGGGGTGCTCGTCAGCGGCGGTGGAGCGGGGGAGGGTGCTGGGGGTGCTCGTCGGCAGCGGTGAGCGGGGAAGGACGCGGGGGGTGCTCGTCGGCGGCGGTGGAGCGGGGGCGGGTGCGGGGGGTGCTCGTCGGCGGTGGTGGATCGGGGGAGGGATCGAGATCGAGATGGAGGGGGATAGAGATCGAGATGGAGGGTGTATGCTGCTACTTCGTCGTCGTCGTCATGTTCGATCTTCAGGTCGCCGTACTTGTCGAAGTCTTGCTCATTGGCTACTCCATCCATTCCGATGATCTTCCTTTTGCCTCTCCTCACGACAACACGACTGGGCTTTGACGGGTCGGTGATGAAGAAGCATTGGTCCACTTGTGAAGCCAGTACCCATGGCTCATTTTTCGCGGTGACGTTTGCGCTCGCGGTCTTGGATTTGGCTCTTTCAAAGTCTATGTGTTGTAGCGCGACTAGGTTTGCTCTTTCAAAGTCGGCGAGTCGACCCTCGAAGTCGACATGCATTTCGCGGCGACCCTCACGGTGACCCCATCCAGCGAGCCTGCCGAGGTGCCTGTTGACGGGAAGACCAATGGGGTTCTCGATGCCTATATAATTCGTGAAATAGGAGATGCACTCTTCGGTCAGAAAGCCCCTGGCTATACTTCCCTCTGGACGTGACATGTTGCGAACGTATCCTTTGATGACACCATTCATCCTTTCGAACGTCATCATGTTGTGCAGGAACGTCGGCCCGAGTTGGATGATATCCTCGATGATAAGGACCAGCAGATGCACCATAACGTCGAAGAATGCGGGCGGGAAGTACATCTCAAGCTTGCATAGTATCACCACAATCTCTTCTTGTAGAATTCTGAGTTGCCTCACGCCAACCGACACACGTCATCTTCTTGCTTCTTCCCCTCCCTATCCGCGTGCCAACATAGGAGCTTTGCTACCTTAGGGTCCATGAAATACCGCTGCAGACGAGGAGTGATCGGAAAGTACCACACCACTTTTCAAGGAGCTTTCTTCCTCTTCTTGTATCGAGTGGCGCCGCACACCGGACATATGGTAGACTCCGCGTGCTCGTCCCGATAAATGATGCAATTGTTCATGCACACAAGGATATTTCACGTGCGGTAAATCCAGAGGACACACGATTTTCTTCGCCTCCTCGAAACTGGTCGGGCACTTGTTCCCCTTGGAAGCCGTTCGTGCCAGAATGACATGTTCTTGTCGAAGCATGCATCGGTCATTTTGTGTTTTACCTTCATCTCCAGAGCCATGAGAGTTACTTTCAGGCGGGTATCCTCGGGCCTGCATCCTTCATACAATGGAGTAACCGCGTCTATCTCCAGTTGATCCAGCTTCGCTTTCTCTCGGGCGGCAGCTCTTGCGTTATCCGTCTGTGGGGTAGAGCAAAACGATATTTTAGAACCAAGAAAAAATTTGGCATGACTTTCCCTAAAAATAGGACCATCGTGTGGACCATGGTCACCTGCGGGGTAGAGCAAAACGATATCTAGCTGGTCCCAAGTTACTAATGGCGCACCACACAGCCATGCGCCATTAGTAACCCAACATACTAATGGCGCACCACACAGACATGCGCCATTAGAAGTTTTGCAAAAAAGTAAAAAAATAATTTTTATACTAATGGCGCACCGTTGCATAGTGCGCCATTAGTAGTTTTGCAAAAAAGTAAAAAAAAATATAGTAATGGCGCACTCTTTGGCTGGTGCGCCATTAGTAGTTCTAACTACTAATGGCGCACTCTGCCCGGATGCGCCATTAGTATGTTTGAAAAAATGAAAAAAAACATTTTGTTACTAGTGGCGCACCGTGTGCCTGGTGCGCCATTAGTGTCTTCCACACTAATGGCGCATCTCCACATGGTGCGCCATTAGTATATAGTAGTGGCGCACCACTTCTCTCGTGCGCCATTAGTGTCAATTTCATCTTTAGCCCTTTTCCTAGTAGTGACATCTACCTCAGCATGATAGACAACCAACTAATCAACCTCCTTCACATCTTAAAGTAACTTTGCGTACTCAATAGTTGTTGTTGCAGCATATGGCTAAGGATAGCCAAGAGAAACAACATCTAGCTGCCGAACTGAATGCCATCAACAACTGTATGGAAGTTGTGCACATGACTACAGCTGGAAAAAAGTAGCGCCTACGGAAATTGCATCAAAAGTTCTTCTCCAAGAAACAACTTAGTGACTCCGATCTTAAACAACTCTATGAGTATTGTAATGCCCGAATAATTATGCTACAGTAAACCCATGCTAATGATGCCACGTCACCTTTGTTACTATCGCTAATCTCGCGTTAGTTCAAATCATTTTGAATTCAAATTTGAATTTTTGTTAAACATCAAAAAATTTCTAATACTAAAACTAAAATGTTCGTAGTGTGCCAATTATTGCCTAGGTATTTATGGTGAAGCAACCATATTTTTACAGGATGTCTAAATAATTTAAATTGTATTAAAACAGTAGAGAAAATAAACAAAAAGGAAAATAATAAATATAGAAGAAAAAAGGAACCCCCCGCCACTAGGCCAACCGGCCCAGCTAGTCAGCAGGCCAGCCAACCCACCCACTTCCCTCCATAAACCCCCACCAACGGAAACCCTAGCCCACGCACCCATTCCCCCCATGACGCCCCACCCTCCCCCGAAACGATCTGGATTGGGGCACGACCCCCCCCACCGCTCGACGCCGTGCGCCGCACCACCGCCTCCTGGAATGTCGCTCGACGCCGAAGCCATCGCCGGACTTCCTCCCCAACATCGTCGTCGTCCCCGTCGCCCTCCCCGAGCCCCGGTGAGGCCCCCGGCCTCTCCTCTCCCCACACGGCGCGCTCACCATGGTCATTGCACCGGCCATCGGCGCCTGGCCACCGCGCTTCCCGCGCCCACCGGCGTCGTCCGGCTTCTGCGCCCGCGGTCACCCCTGATGCCGCGCGCCCGTTGGCCGTCCACCGCACCTCACACCCGCACCACCATAGTGCTTGCCAATGCCGCCATCAGCCCCGCCGTTGCTACTAGCTTCCGCGCCCCCGCTGCGCCGTTCGCCCGCACGCACCACTGCCGCCCGCGTCGCCCTCCCCTGGTCGCTGACCGGGTTCGGCCATGCCTCAGCCGCCATAATTGCACCCGAAGCCGCGCGAGCTCTGGCTCCCCTGCTCCACCTCGCTCGCACCGTCGCCTTACCTTGCCTCGCCGGCACTCGTGCGGCCCCCACTACTCGTGCCCATAGCCATTGCGCTCGGCGCCCTACTGCGCCGATGGCCGCGCGTCGCCATGCCATTGTCGCGCGCTGCTCCTCCTCCTGCCGCCCGCGCACCTGCCCCGTGGTCGGCCCCTTGCTGCCGGCTCTACACCACCGGCGCCACCCTCCGTCGGCACCGCTCGCCGTCGACCGCCTGTAGCGCCCCCCGCACGCGGCCACTGACATCGCCGGCCGTCGCACCGTGAGCTGGGCTGCGCCCAACCCCGCTCGAGCGCCCATGCTCCTGTGCCCGTAACCGCCACCCATGTGCCCGACTTGCTAGCCCCCTAGGGCCTATGACAAGGGGCCCCACCCCAGAACGTTTATAAAAAATTAAAAAAGTAAATAAAAATATATTAATTAAATTAATTAACTTAATTAATTATGTTTAATTAACCTAATTAACTATTGTTAATTAATTAAACAGTAATTAGATTAGTTAAACCCTAATTAATTAAAAAGTGTATGACATGCGGGACCCACACGTCAGTTTGACCAAGTCAACGCCCTGTCGACTGCTCACGTCAGCATGCACTATTCTGTATAATGTTGATTTAAAATAATTAAATAAATCCTAAAAATTATTTAAGTCTTTAGAAATTAATATAAAATAACCCGTAGCTCGGATGAAAATACTTTGTACATGAAAGTTGCTCGAACAACGAGACGAATCCGGATACACAACCCGTTTGTCCACCACACATCCCTAGCATAGCGAACACGCAACTTTCCCCCTCCGGTTCATCTTTCCGGAAATGCGAAACACCGGGGATACTTTCCCGGTTGTTTTCCCCCTTCGCCGGTATCACCTCCTACTGCGTTAGGGCACTCCTAGAACCGTTACTTGTCATGTCATGCATCGTTATGCATATGTTTGCATTGTATTCATTGTTTCTTCACCCTCTTCTCTCCGGTAGACTACGACACTAACGCCGCCACTGGTGCCCTGATCGACTACGTTGTTGACGACCCCTACTTGCCAGAGCAATCATGCAAGCCCCCCTGATCACCACATATCGCCTATTCTTCTTTCTACTGCTTGCATTAGAGTAGTGTAGCATGTTACTGCTTTTCGTTAATCTTATCCTGATGCATAGCCTGTCTTTGCTACTACTGTTGTTACCTTTACCTGCAATCCTAAATGCTTAGTATAGGATGCTAGTATTCCATTAGTGGCCCTACATTCTTGTCCGTCTGCCATGCTATACTATCAGGTCGTGATCACTCGAGAAGTGATCATGGGTATATACTTATATACATTATACCTGATATATGTGGTGACTAAAGTCGGGTCGGCTCGTAGAGTACCCGCAAGTGATTCACAGATTCGGACCGAAAGGACGTTTGTCCTGACGGCCCTCTGAGTGGACCTTTGTGGCGGAGCGAGAGGGCGGGTTGAGACCACCTAGGAGAGAGGTGGGCCTGGCCCTGGTCGGCGTCTGCAGTTACTCCAATTAACACGCTTAACAAGATCTTGGTATTTGATCTGAGTCTGGCCAGTGGCCTATATGCACTAACCAACTACGCAGGAACAATTATGGGCACTCGACATCGTGGTATCGACCGAAGCCTTCATGACGTCAGCGACTGAACGGAGCGCGCCGGATTGGACTAGAATGCCTGCTCTTGTATTAGGGAGGCTAGGCCTGCTTCCGGCCACCCACACAATGTGCACGTGTGCAATGGGCGATGGGCCCAGACCCCTGCGCCATAGGATTTAGACTGGTGTGCTGACCTCTCTGTTGTGCCTAGGTGGGACAGCGACGTGTTGATCTTTCAAGGCCGGGCATGACCCAGGAAAGTGTGTTCGGCCAAAGGGGATCGAGCATGTTGGGTTATGTGGTGCACCCTTGCAGGGAAGTTTATCTATTCGAATAGATGTGTCCCTCGATAAAAGGACGACCCGGAGTTGTACCTTGACCTTATGAGAATTAGAACCAGATACTTAATAAAATACACCTTTTCAAGTGCCAGATACAACCCGGTGATCGCTCTCTCACAGGGCAACGAGGGGAGGATCGCCGGGTAGGAATATGCTATGCGATGATACTTGGTTAACTTACCATCTACTCTCTTCTTCTTCTTCAAGATGGAGGCTGTCAAAAGCGTAGTATTTGATAGGACTAGCTATCCCCCTCTTATTCTGGCATTCTGCAGTTTAGTCCACATATACTACACCTTTCATTGATAACAATGCATATGTCACTACAAAAAAAGACACATCCGTGACATTTTGGGCCGAACGAAATTTTTTTCCAATCATACTTACGACACTTCTATGACGATAATTGTGAAAAAACCCGGTATCATCATAGATGTGATTGGGTCTTACTTCTATGACAAAAAATCATGACAGAAAATGGGATTTTCGTCCTGGGCGGGCCGGAGACGCAGCTGGATGACATTCTTTGGGTCGTCCATGATAGAAAAAACTGTGGTAGAAGCGAAGGCGAGGAAAATATCAGGGTGTTCCTATTTACGGTGGGTGGTTGGGGCCGAGCGATGCGCGGTTCTCTCGCACACGCACGCACGTGGGTGCGAGGCATTGGGCTCTAACTGAACCCGAGCGAGGCATTGGGCTCTAACTGAACCCGAGCGATTGCACTGCAGGCTACGCGTTACTGAACCTGAGTGATCGATCGATGACTGTTAACTGAACCTGAGCGATCGATCGATGGCTACTGCTGCTAACTGAAGCCGATCGATGCTGCCTCTAGATGAACAGTGAGCATTGCTGGGGGGTTTGGATGAACAGTTCCCGGTGGGGGTGGATGAACAGGACCCCGTGGTGTTGCGTCTGGATGAATAGTGAGCATTGCTGGGGGTTTGGATGAACAGTTCCCAGTGGGGGTGGATGAACAGGACCCCGTGGTGTTGTGTCTGGATGAACAGGACCCCAATCGATCGAGTCGGTTGGGCCTGGATGAACAGGACCCCGATCGATCGAGCCGGTTGGGGCTGGATGAACAGGACCCCGTGGAAGGCTGGATGAATAGGACCACCCCATGGAGTGCAGGATGAACAGTAGACAGTGGAGGGCTGGATGAACAGTAGCCCGTGGAGGGGTGGTTGAATAGGAGCCGTGGAGAGGGCTGGTTGAAAAGTAGCCGGTGGAGAAGCGCGCAGTGGAGGCTGGATGAACAGGAGCCCGTGGATGAACAGTCGCAGGTGGAGGCTGGAGGAGGTCGACGGTGGATGAACAGTAGCCCCGTGGAGGCTAGAGTGGGTCGTCGGTGCAGATGAACAGTATCCCGTGGAGTCCCATTTTGCGGTACGCCAAACCCCTCCTGATGAACAGGACCCCCGTTTCGACCGTAGCGCTCCAACACAAGTCTGTTTCCTCTGTTTTGTGGTACACCACACCCCTCCCGATCAATAGGACCCTCGTTTTGACTGTCACACCCTAGCCAGTTCAAGCATTAGAGTGTGCATCATGTTTAAATTCCTCTTAAATTTGAAATGGGGAAGGCAGAAACCCCCAACACCCCCTGGAAACAACTAGGGTTTACTAAAATTATTTTCAATGAACCTGAAATGCCCTTCTAAAAAGTTCACCCTCTTTGTCTTGGGTTAGAACCTCTGGCAAAATTGTTGCACAATTTTCTAGGTCAACAGAAGGTCATTGAATTAAATCATAAGTATTTGAATTTGGGCATTTAAATGCTATAAAATAATTTAAATGCTTAAATAATTCTGGAAATAAATGTTTGCTGTTGGAAATATTCTAAACAGAGCCCACAATTATTGTCAGGATTTTTGGAAAGGTTTTAGTACTTTTAATAAAGCCCAACAGTTGCAGTTAAATAGAAAAAGAAAACAAATCAGTAAAAGAGAGAGAGGGAGAAGGTCACCTGGGCCTTATCTGTGCTGGCCGGCCCACCTAGCCTGTGCCAGTCGTCACCCACCTCTGCCAGTAGGCAGAGGCGTGTCGCCGGCGCGTGCTCCCGCAGCCACCTCCTGCTTCCACCTCCTGCTGCCTCCTCGTCCCCATCCGAGCGCCACGGAGACGCCCAACACCTCCCTGCACTCCTCCCCTCTCTCCCCCTCGTCTCCCTCACCCTCTCCCGCGATGGCCGAGCGCGATACTCGCCGCCGTTCGCCGTAGTTGCCACCAGAGCCACCCCCTCGCCTCCCTGACGTGCCCGTGAGCTCCGCCTCCATCGTCTACGCCTCCCCGCCTCCATCGTCTACTCTCTTTTTCTGATTTGTTTTCTTTTTCTATTTAACTGCAACTGTTGGGCTTTATTAAAAATACTAAAACGTTTCCAAAAATCCTAAAAATAATTGTGGGCTCTGTTTAGAATATTTCCAACAGCAAACATTTATTTCCAGAATTATTTGAGCATTTAAATTATTTTATAGCATTTAAATGCCCAAATTCAAATACTTATGATCTAATTCAATGACCTTGTGTTGACCTAGAAAATTGTGCACCAATTTTGCCGGAGGTTCTAACCCAAGACAAAGAGGGTGAACTTTTTAGAAGGGCATTTCAGGTTCATTGAAAATAATTTTATTAAACCCTAGTTGTTTCCAGGGGGGTGTTGGGGGTTTCTGCCTTCCCCATTTCAAATTTAAGATGAATTTAAACATGATGCACACTGTAATGCTTGAACTAGCTAGGGTGTGACAACTCACCCCCACTTAAAAGAATCTCGTCCCGAGATTTAGGATCCTCTGGGAAGAAGGTGGGGTACTCGAGTCGAAGACGATCCTCCCTTTCCCAAGTGGCTTCTTTCTCGGAATGGTGTGACCATTGAACCTTGAGAAACTTGATGTTATGGCGTCGAGTGGTACGCTCGGCTTGATCAAGGATACGAACGGGATATTCCCGATATGAGAGGTTATCTTGTAGATCAAGCGTTTCGTGGTCCACTCCACGGATAGGATCCGCGAAGCAACGCCTGAGTTGAGAAACGTGGAAGACATCGTGAACTCTGGAAAGATGCAAAGGTAGTTCCAATTCGTAGGCAACTTCTCCTTATTTAGCAAGAATGCGAAAGGGTCCAATGTAACGAGGAGCCAATTTACCTTTGATACCGAAACGATGGGTTCCCTTTAACGAGTAACCCGAAGGTAAGCCTTCTCGTCGACTTCATAAGTCATAGGCTTATGTTTACGATCATATTGACTCTTTTGACGAGATTGGGCTGTTTTCAATTTCTCACGAATAACGCGAACCTGCTCTTCTGCTTCCTGAATCATATCCGGGCCAAAGAGTTGTCTTTCCCGGTTTCTGACCAGTTAAGAGGCATTCGACATTTTCGTCCATAGAGAACTTCGAAAGGAGCCTTGCCTAAGCTAGCTTGATAACTATTGTTATAAGCGAACTCCACGAATGGAAGGCATTTCTCCCAACCCATTCCGAACAAGATGACAGAGGCTCGGAGCATATCTTCCAGAATTTGATTAACTCGCTCTACTTGACCACTTGATTGAGGATGGAAGGCGGTGCTAAAAGAAAGACAAGTTCCCATAACATTTTGGAAACTTTCCCAAAATCTACAGGTGAAGAGGCTCCCACGGTCTGAGTTAATTTCCACAGCCAAGAGTCAAAGCTGGCTTGCTGCAATAACCCCATCACCTTCTTGAGAACAAGCATGTATATTAGGTTCTGATGTAAGACTTGCTGAGTACCTTTGTACTCATGTTTGCTTAATTACTGTTTTCAGACGACAACACCGCCCCCTCCGACGGGTTCTACGTAGACCTTGACATCGACGAGTGACTAGCCACCCAGGTGGTGATCCTGGCCATGGAGGGCCCTATGTAGATACACGGGCTTTGAGAAGCCGTCTTTCTTTCTAGTGTCTGTACTCAGACTATTTACTTCCGCTTGTGCTTGTATGATTGTATGACTTGAGTGTCGGGACGTGTGACCCCTATCTGTATGAACTTGTTATGTATGGCTCTCTGGAGCCTTTAAATAAAGTACTTGAGTTGTAGAGTTTTGTTGTGATGCCATGTTGTATGTACTCATATCGGGCATATTGTGTGTATGATTGAAATGCTCGGTATGAGTGGGATCCGACAATCTAGTTGTTTATCCTTGGCAGCCTTTCTTATGGGGAAATGTAGTCTAGTGTTCCTCGAGCCATAGTAGTCCGCTACAGCCCGGTTCACCGGAGTCCTGCTAGCCTAGCACTACTGTTCAGGACACTTGACTGGCCGGCATGTGTTTCACTTTGTTCCTATGTCTATCCCTTCGGGGAAATGTCACACGGTGATTTCCGGAGTCCTGCCTAGCCTGCTACAGCTCGGGTTCCCCGGAGTCCTGTTAGCCCAGTGCTACAGCCCGGAATCACTCGCTGATGACCGACATGCTCGATGTGATTCATGTATGCCTGTCTCCATAGGTCTGTGCCGTGTTGGGTTCACGACTAGCCATGTCGGCCCGGGTTCTCTGTCATATGGATGCTAGCGACACTATCATATACGTGAGCCAAAAGGTGCAAACCGTCTCGGGCCATGGTAAGGCGGCACCCGTGGAATACCGTGCGTGAGGCCGCAAAGTGATATGAGGTGTTACCGGCTAGATCGATGTGGCTTGGAATCGGGGTCCTGACATTGACCCTAGGAGGTCCGATTCCTCCGTTTTGCGGTACGCCAGACCCCTCCCGATGAACACGATCCTGTTTCGAACGTGGCCAGTGTCAGTGTTCTAGGAACAGGTGTAACAGGTGATAGACTTGCCTGCCTGTGGCCAACGGTGTAGCTGGGCTAGCAGGTCTGTATGGCCCATCTTCATCGATGAGGTATTCAAGACCCTCGTGAGGGGCCAAGCCTTCTGAGGCGAACGACGCAAGACCTCCTCCGGAGCGGCCTCGCCAGGCAGGCTCATGAGGGGCAGAGAGATCAAGGCAAGGCAAACCTCACGAGGTCATCGTGACATGAGCCATGATGATCGAGACCAGGCGGCCGTTAGGCGGGCTCCAGCGCACGCAGTGTCCTTGCTTCCTCTTTAGTGCCAATGGGTCAAGCGCAGGCGCGGAGTACCGAGGCATCAAGCAAAGGTTTCCATATCGGTGCAATGAGACCAAGACCAACACGACGACAAGACGGAGGTCACCGTGGAGCCTAAGATTGCGTCACCACCAGAGCCTTTTGTAGGCGAAGACTACTTTTGTCAGGATAAGTTGTACTAGTTGTCCCCTTTCAAATTGGCCGTTGTTGGCTCCCTTCCCGCTCAATATTTGGGGAGAGGACTAGGGCCTATATAAGTAGAACTAGCCACCACAGTAGAGACATGATTGATTCGGGGAGAGAAGATGGAGAACTCATTCAGAGGCATCTCACCCACACAAGTTCGCCAAGCACAAGAACACCTCATGCTCAGGAGGTTGTTCTTCCCCTTGTGCTGTTCATCATCAGCCCAAGAGGCAATCCACCGCTACCACACTGGAGTAGGGTATTACACCACAACGGTGGCCTGAACAAGTATAAATCTTGTGTCTTTGTGTTGCAAGTTCATGGAGTTCGTCCGTGAGATCTTAGAGAGCTAGGGCGTGGATCAATAGGGAGAAAACCTTCGCGCGCACCCCAGTGTTCAAACCTCAAGGGTTTTGCCGGAACCTGTGATCCAACATTTGGCGCGCCAGGCAGGGGTACGCCGAAGCTTCCCTGCGTTGCTCCGCGACATGCTGCTCCGCGACCTGTTGCTCCGTCGTCTCCATGGCAGACGCACGCGCGCTCGTGCTGAGCGCCGTCTGCCCTCGCCGCTCGCGTCGCTCAGACGGCTCCCAACGGCGGGCCACCACGTCAGTCCCCGTCGCCTGCCGCCAATGCCACCACCAGCCCGGCGGGAACGAGCGGCAAGCATCCTCGCTGCACCCCTCAGTGCGGCGGGACGGACGAACCGCCACTCCATCGCTGACCCCGGCCGGTTCTTCTTCCCATGCACGTCGCCCTCCCATGGACACATGGGCCGGGCTCCTCATGGCTCATGAGCTCCTGCGCTACTGACCGGTCGACGACCTCTACGAGGACTGGCTCGACCGTATCGCCGAGCTTGTCTGCACCGCAGGGGGCTCACCTGCACCGTCCCTCTCTCCGCCTCGCCCTCCTTCAGCTATGGGCGACGTAGCTCACGGAGCGCCTCCACCACCTCTCCCCCAAGACGGCGCCCAGGCGCCAACGCGCGCGGCTCCACGACCCAACCCGCCGCGTCCTGCGCCCGCCCGTGAAGAAAGAAGCTATCAAGAAGTCCTGCGACCGCAAGAAAATGCTCCACCGCTCCTCGCGCCACCATGCCAGCACCGACTGTGGTGGCAAGACCGTGCGCCACCTGTAGCGGCAGGGCGCGGACCCCATCAAGACCAAGCCCCACCCCCAAGGCGGGCCACGGTGACCACAGCCGGCTGCCGCGCTTTCACCCCCCCGAGCTACGTAGTGTCGCCTGGCCGGGCAAGTTCAAGCCAGATCTGCCTCCTCGCTACGACAGCACCCCCGACCCCGCGGAGTTCTTGCAGCTCTACGAGCTGAGCATCAAAGTGGCCAATGTCGACGAGAAAGTCATGGCGAACTAGTTTCCCATGGCTCTCAAGGATGGCGCCCGCTCCTGGCTCCTGAACCTGCCACCGAGCTCGATCTCCTCCTGGGACGAGATGCGCAACCGCTTCATCGCCAACTTCCAGGGCACTCGCGACCGCCTGCCGGATGTGGGTGACCTGCGCCTCGTCAGGCACCAATCGGGAGAGACCCTCCAAAAGTACATCCAGTGCTTCAACAACGTCCGCCTCAAGATCCCCAAGGTGACGGACAAGGCCATCATCTCTGCGTTCTCTGATGGCATCCCTGACGTCAAGATGAAGGAAGAGCTCGCTATCCATGAGGAGCTGGGCACGTCCCTGGAGGTGTTCAACCTCGCGACCAAGTGCGCAAGAGCTGAGGAGGGGCGCCTCTCCCTCCTCGAGCTCCCAGCCGCAGACCCAGAGGAGAAGAAAGCCAAGGCCAAGGAAGTGAAGCGCAAGGAAGCAACTATGCTCGCAGCGGAACCAGACACCAAGCGTGGCAGAGACCAACCAGAGTCATCCAAGAGCAGCCGTCCATTCTGCGCCATCCACAACCTGAATACGCACAAGACCAGCGACTGTCAAGAGCTCAGAGCCATTCGTGAAGGATGCTTTGGTCGACGCCCCGAGCGCGGTGACCGAGGCTACGATTGAGGAGGACGCGGTGGCGGATGCTGGGACGACTGTGGCCCGTGCCAGGAGTGGTGCGACCGGCCTCGTGAGGACCGCTGGAAGGATCAGCCTCGCGAGGGCGCCTTGAGGGATCAGCCTCATGAGGATTGTCCTCAAGGCAACGCCAGACTCCCTCCACTACCGCCACTGCCAAGAAGGAATGACGAACACCATTAAGGCGAGGGTGGTGGGGGCTTCCAGGAAGCGCGTGCTATTGCCTGAGTCTTGGGCGGAGCCCAGGCCCCAGCCTCGCAGCGTATCTTCAAGCAGTTTGCTCGTGAAGTGAATGCAGTCCTCCTCAAGCTCGAAGCCACACGCCCACTCAGATGGTCCCAGGGCCCCATCACGTTCAACTCGGCGGATCAGGTCAAGTGCGCAGCTACCACTGGCACCCTCCCGATGCTTTGCTCCCAATCATCAGCAACGTGCAAGTTACCAAGACCCTCATCGACAGCGGCGTAGGGCTCAACGTCCTGTTCGTTGACACGTTCGACAAACCTCCAAGTGCCATATGACCAGCTTCAGCCTACCGAGCCTTTCTCATGAGTGACCGACGGTTCCACCACACCGATGGGGCAGGTCCGCCTCCCTGTCACCTTCAGGGAACACAAGAACTACCGCACTGAGCTCATCGACTTCGATGTCGCGCACATCTGTCTACCGTACAATGCCATCCTCGGGTATCCAGCCCTGGCCAAGTTCATGGCGGTGACCCATCATGGCTACAATGTCCTCAAGATGCTGGGAAGAAAGAGATGTGGTGTGCTCCCTCGAGCGTGCCTTCCAAGATGCAGCAACCGACGACCCCGACAGCAAGGGCGAGGGCCCTCCTGAGGTCATCCCCAAGAAGAAGAAGCAGCTGCGCCGGGCAGGACCTCAGGAGGGAGGCGTCACAGCCGGAGCCTCGTCAGGATCAGCGCCCGCTCCCGGGGCGCCTCCCTCCATCGCATAGTATGGCGTGCCTGGCTCCCTTGCCGGGCAGGGCTCAGGGGCTTTCTTCTAGAAGGCCTCAGACCTTGCCCACATCATGAGGGAGGTGCTTGGGCACCACTTGGAGGCGTGCTTCATGGCACGTTTCCCTCAGGAGGGCATAGGGCAAGGATAGCCCACCGTTCAGGAGTTCATCACCAAGACCACCCAGGAATTGCAAGACTCAAGGGCCATGCACGGCGTTTGCCGCTCATGAGGCTCAGCTTCCCATCCTGGCGAGGATGTGGGGCTACGCGTCTACATCGACGTTCCAGGGCTCAACAGGGCCGCTTCTCAGGAGCTTTTTTGGCCTTCGCTTCTGGGACGCTGCGAGGGCCCACTACACAGCTACATTCGCATGCCTTCGGCCTACCGACCGTGTCGTCCACCTACCAGCGCAACTTGCGGTGCATCCAAGCAGCTCAGGAGGCCAGGCACCACACTGTCCTGGTGGAGATGGAGACGGTGTTCAAGGAACCACCTGAGCCACCAGAGCCTCCTGAGGCTCAGGGCCCCGGTGGCTCGTGAGGAGCAACCCTTCGCTACACACCTTCAGCTACCACAACTCTCCTTCGTCAACATAACCAGGTGACATTTTCCAAGTTCATTTAGCTGGGAGCGCCCCTCAAGCTGCATCATTCCCAGGTCGCGTGGATCCGTCCCTGTGGCATGTATCCCTTTTTATGTCTTCAGTTTACCTTGTTGGGCGCGCCCCTCGGGCTGCATCATCCCCAAGCCGCTCGTGCCTGACCCAGTCGCACGTATCTCCCATGCACTTACTTAAGCCTGCTACTCTCATGTTTAATCTACCTATGATTACTACTTGTTCGATCGCCACCCATCATGGGGACCGCATGCCGGCCGTCTTTCTTCAGGACCCTTCTTGTGAGTAAGTTGGGCATGGCGTCTGTGCTCAGGACCGTCCCTGTAGCATCGATAAATCCAACAGCTGAGCTCTGTCTCGCGGGCCGGCCCCGTTTACGTCACCTCCTAGGGCCATTGGTGCTTAGCTTTCTCACGCGATAACCTCAGGAGATTCGTTCGGCCGAGGTTGTCTGACCACCTCGCAGGACCAGCACAGCGAACAAGAACCAAGACCAGGCGCAACCCGCCTTGAGGTAGGGCCTCGTGAGTCCGCGCAAGCTCATGAGTGCCGAGATACACCTCGTCTAGCCCTGCCGTGCAAACCATGTGTCAGGGCGGGGCTGTACACGCCCCGGGGGCTCTCCGCAGAGGGAGCCCCCCTCCCACACACAAGTGGAAGCACCATGCTCCGTGCTGGCCGTCAACACTGCCGAGGAGCGGCTATGCCCGTGCACAAGTGGAAGCACTATGCTCCGCGCTGGTGATAAACAACTGAGGGCAGCTTCACGGTCATACCAACCTCAGGGAGCCCCAGAGCTCAGCGTCCGTCCTCACCGCAACGCCTCCCCTCGGGATAGCCGCGAGAGGGGGCTGGGCACGGGGGCTGCGCTCGGGCCACGCCCAAGCGTACGCCACCCAACCAGGTCTCCCGGACCTCGGGGCTGCGCTCGGGTCACGCCCAAGCGCACGCCACCCAACCAGGTCTCCCGGACCTGGTCGTCGCACGCCCCTCCCGAGCCGAGCCTCGACGAGGGCAAAGGTATAGATATTGTTTGCACCTCAAGGGGGACTCGTGAGCATCGTGACGCAAGAGCCTAAGTGGTCACGTAGACCCTCATTCCTTGGTCCGTCCTGGTCTCCGGTCGGCCCAATGGCGGTTGAGGTATGCGCGGGGTCGGGCTCTGCCGACGTAGAACATTAACCTATCCTCACGTACTCTCCCTGTAAGTTGTTTTGCGCATCAAGGGGGACTCCTAAGCATCGCGACTCAGGAGCCTAACTCATCATGTAGCCCCTCACTCCTTGGTCTGTCCTGGTCTCTGGTCGGCCCAACGGCGGTTGAGGTATGCGCGGGGCCGGGCTCTGCCGACGCAGAACACAAAGCAAATAGGAAGAAATTCACAAAATCTCGAAGAAAATATTACAAGACATATTGTCCTCACAATATCAAATGAAAGTTTTAACGCCTCCACATGACCTGATGTGTATTGCAGGAATGAAATAGGAAAGCCGCCGCAGGTCACCCGTGGACACTGCCATCGCCTGCAAAAGGTGCTCCTCCCTTGGTAGCGTCCTCTTCACCTGCACCACCAGCTGCAGGATCGGTGGCATCGCCTGTCGAGGGCGCGAGGATGAAGCAGCGGATCTTCTTCAGTAGGGCCTCCACATGACCTTTCACGATGCG
The DNA here is from genome assembly GCF_056163025.1 of Triticum urartu. Lineage (NCBI taxonomy): Eukaryota > Viridiplantae > Streptophyta > Magnoliopsida > Poales > Poaceae > Triticum > Triticum urartu. The sequence goes on along the minus strand of NC_141878.1, from coordinate 249,548,905 downwards.
GCGGCGGCCGCGCAATGTTCATCAGCTACATGCTCCAGCAGCTCGTCGAGATGAGCATTGGGGTTGCGAAGGTATAGATGGCTGAAGACAAGCGTCAACGTAGCTGAATAAAGGACACGAGCCTCTGCCTCAGCCATGGGACCGATGCCCTCCATGACTTCCTCAAGCGCCTTCACCAAGTGGGGAAGCAGCTGAGCAGGGCCATCCTCGTCGGTGGTCAATGGCTTCTCCAGGCCGTTCTCGTACAGTGACTTCAGCGCCACGATGGACCTCTTCTCCAGAAGCGAGAAGGCCACGTGGTCTTCGGCCAGGACCCTCGCCTTGGCGTCGAGCTCGGCCTCCCTCGCCTTCGCCTTCTGCTCCAGCTCCTCCAGTTGGCTGCGCTCCTTGGCCTGCACCTTCGTCAGCTCCCCCAGCTCAGCATCGCGGCCCTTGACGGCATCCTCCCGAGCCTTCATCACCTCCTCCTTCCCTTTGCAGTCACGTGCTTCTTTTGCGCGCTCATCACACAGGCTCTTCAGCTCACCCTCCAGCTTTCGGCAGCGGTCGCGGGCGGCCTCGGCGTCCTTCAACGCCGCCTAGCGATCGGCCGCAGCTCTGGCGGTGGCCTGCTTCTCATAGTCGAGTGACGCTCGAACTGCCGAGTCGAGTGAAGCCAGCCTGAGGCCAGCTCCAGGCACCCGACCACTAGGTGCGGGTCCGTGCCTAGGAGGTCTTCCCGCAGCTTGGCCATCCTCAAGAAGACACGCTCCAAGACCATGGAGGGAGCAGAAGAATTTGGGGCCAGAGGTGCAGTAGGAGGAGGAGGCGTAGCCGTTACCAGAGCCTGGAAGATTGAGGGCTCCGGAGCCCTTGGGACCTCATCCGCTGAGCCGGGTGCCGGCACTTCCGGAGCCAGCAGGGCCACGGGGGCTGATTCATCCCGTCGATGCTCCTCCTAGCCTTGCAAGGGCGACCGAGCTGGGGAGGTGTGGGTGCTGTCACCTCTCTCCTCCGTAGAGGGGGCACGGCCGTGACATCCTCCTTCCTCTTCTTCGCTGAAGACACCGGCCTGATCAACCAATGGAGAATGTCAGAAAATAGCAAGTACAAGCAGGAACAAGACGAAGCTCGAAGCACTTACTGGTCCACTGCGGCATAGTCCACCTTCCGCTTGGGGAGCCTATAACCCGAAAGCGTCGGGGCCTGAGGAGTGGTCACACGGGCTCCGGGGGCAGAAGATGGCGCAGCAGAAGGGCCGGATCCGGCCCCAGGCGGTGCTAAGTCGGAGGCAGCATCTCGAGAGACCAGCGATGATCTACCCCTTGTCGGGATGAGGGACAGCTCCCTCTCCTTCTAGTGGGCGTTGACCTCGGCGTCGTCTGGCAGAGCCTGGAGGATGTCGGCCTTGCTCAAGGGGGAGTTCTCCCCCATCTCCTCGGGGGTCTCCTCCAAGTCTTCCTCCCCCTCTTCCTCCCCGCGGGACTCGTCAGAAGACACCTCCACTGGTTCGGCCTTGCAGAGAGCCCAGCGAGCGCTGGTGGCACCAGCCTGCATGCGTCGAAGGTTGGCCTGGAGGCAATGAATTACTCCCAGTCCTTGCGATGGAACAAAGGAACAAAGGCACTCGGTGGGTACGCTTGGTTATCCCCAACCAAGAAGCGCGGAACTGTAGTCATCTCGTCATCAGGCAAGGCCACCAGGCTCAGACGAATCTTGTCTTCTTCATCTCCAAGCTTCCACAAAGGGTGCGCGCACGCCTGAAGTGGAGCAACGCACAGTGTCAAGAATTCCTTCAGGAGCATGGCCTCCGTCACCTTGGCTGCCTTCGCATTGCCCGGCTTCGAATCAATCTTCATCTGCTCCAACACCGATGACGTCCTCTCGTCGATAAGCTCTACACGAGACCACTGCTTGTCAGACTGGGGCACCTCCGTCGGCTGTTCCAAGCGTGGATGGACACACTTGGCCCTCATCATGACCCATTTGGCCCTAATGTTGGCAACCCTCTTCCTGGTGTTCGAGATCGAGTTGGCCTCGCCGGCCGCGATGAAGTTAGCGCACCTGGAGATATGACCGTCGATGAGGCAGAGGAAGAAGAAGTGGCGCAGCAGTGCCACAAACAGCATCACGCCCAGGTACACCTCGCAATAGTAGGCGAAGATAGGCAAGAGAAGAATGGAGTTGGGATGGAGATGCAGCGCCTGCAGCCCGAAGTGTTGAGGACCTCGAAAAAGAAATCAGAAAAGGGGGGAACCAACCCGGCGGTGATGCTGCTCGTGAAAGAAGGGAAGAAGGTGCTTCCCTCAGGCTCCGGCTCGTTGGAGGCAAGACGGAGCTCTGTCTTCCCCCTCTCGTTGCTCTTCCCCACCACCAGCAAGCGCGTAGAGGCTAGGTTCTTCTCCGTGATGTTGGGCGCATCAAGGGCTGGCTCGAACCAAGCCGGCACCAAGGAGGACTTGACCTTGCACGGCGCCATTGGACGCACATGCGGAGCCAGGTTGGAGCGGATCTGGAGATTTCGGCAGCAAGGAGCAAGAAAGGGGATCTGGAGCAAGGCGAGGAAGAAGCAATGAAGGCAAGCACTATCTGCGCCAGCCTTTTTGTCAAGACGGGTGGTTGCTAAGGCAGCATGGGGAAGCGGAGACACCCACGTCCAATCAACTGCCATGCGTCAACCGAGGTTGCAGGCTTTTGGGGCCCGCGGCGCTCCACGGTTGACCTTTGGCTTCGCCTCGATGCCAAGCCCGAGTGCGCCTTGGGCCCGGGGGCTACTATCGGCATTCTGGGAACGTGGGTCCCCAGACTTGCCTTCCTACAGCCCACCACGTGGCTGGGCTAGCAAGTCTGTATGGCCCATCTTCATCGATGAGGTATTCAAGACCCTCGCGAGGGGCCAAGCCTCGTGAGGCGGACGACACAAGACCTCCTCAGGAGCGGCCTTGCCAGGCAGGCTCATGAGGGGCAGAGAGATCAAGGCAAGGCAAACCTCACGAGGTCCTCGTGACATGAGCCATGACGATCGAGACCAGGCGGGCGCCAGTGCGCAGTGTCCTTGCTTCCTCTTTAGTGCCAAGGGGGCAAGCGCAGGCGCGGAGTACCGAGGCATCAATCAAAGGTTTCCATATCGGTGCAACGAGACCAAGACCAGCAGGACGGCAAGACGGAGGTCACCGTGGAGCCCAAGACAGCGTCACCACTAGAGCCTTTTGCAGGCGAAGACTACTTTTGTCAGGATAAGCTGTACTAGCTGTCCCCTTTCAAATTGGCCGTTGTTGGTTCCCTTCCCGCTCAATATTTGGGGAGAGGACCAGGGCCTATATAAGTAGAACTAGCCACCATAGCAGAGAGGGCACGGATTCGGGGAGAGAAGAGGGAGAACTCATTCAGAGGCATCTTACCCACACAAGTTCGCCAAGCATAAGAACACCTCAACCTCAGGAGGTTGTTCTTCCCCTTGTACTGTTCATCATCAGCCCAAGAGGCAATCCACCACCACCTCACTGGAGTAGGGTATTACACCACAACGGTGGCCCGAACCAGTATAAATCTTGTGTCTTTGTGTTGCAAGTTCGTGGAGTTTGTCCGCAAGATCATAGAGAGCTAGGGTGTGGATCGATAGGGAGAAAACCTTCGTGCGCACCCCCGTGTTCGAACCTCGAGGGTTTTGCCAGAACCCGTGATCCAACAGCCAGTCAAACACAAGGCCGTGTCCTCCGTTCTGCGGTACGCCAAGCCTCATTTCCATCGGCTGTTCCGTCCAAGCCGGTTGGCTCCCACGCGTTCTGTTGCCTCCCGATGAACACGACGCGTTCCGTTGCCTCCCCAAGAACACGACGACGATGCAGCTTCTCCATTCCGACCTACCATGTACACGAGCCCTGGCCGTACGTATGCGTGAGTAGGCGTTCGAGACCCCGCCCGTATGTATGTATGTGTCCGTATTTTCTTTCTTGCACAGTGGCCATTGTTCGTACGTGTACATGCTACATGCGCGCCTCAACTATGACACGTGCGCGCTCTACATTGACCAGTATGTACGTACACGTTCGCGACCAGAATGACAATGCTACATATGCTTCGACCCGGTGGGTCCCGACCGTCAGGCACTTCCTTGCGTGCGAAGATATAGCTGGTGGGTCCCAGCAGTGAGGGGGTGAATCATTTTTGTTTTTGCTCGGATGCACTTCCTTGCGTGCGAAGATGTAGCTGGTGGGTCCCAGCAGTGAGGGAGGAAACGTTTTTTCGCAAAATACGGTGGCCCGTCCGGTGGGTCCCCGTTGTCAGGTACAGGAATAATTATTTTGCACGTAATAAGGTGGCACTTCCTTGCGGCTGTCGTGGACCCAGCTGTCAGCCTCTCCACGTATAGTACTCTTCCGATGGAAGTCGGTCGTTGACCACATTGACCACGCCGCGCCAAGAACAGCAAGGCGGTGGACGACGGCGAGGCCTAGGAAGGGGACGACGCAGAGCCAGGGAAGATGCGGCAGTGGATGCCTACACGTAGAGGAGTATGAGGGTTCACTGGTTCGCTGCGGTGTGAGGCTACCGTCGCCGTAGAATAACAGGGGGTGTGGGTGAGTAGAGGGATGGTCTGGCTAGCGGTGGGAGTAGTAGGGGTGGTGAGGCCTCCTCATCGCAGCCGGCCACGGGAGGCAAGAGCACGAGGTACGACCGGCGCTGGTTTGGGCGGCTGGAGCAAGAAGACTAGAGGTTGAAGAAGCACTACGTCCGTTGGACGGACATTGTACGGTCACTGGAGCTAGAATCGGGCATATTGACTAAGTTGACAAAGCCCGCCATCCCCGTCAACTTAGTAGGCGCACAAGTCAGCCTGCCAATATACTGGGTCCCAGCTAGCAGGGGGAGTATTCATTTTTTTGTGCGTAATAATGAGGCACTTCCTTGCGTGCGAAGATATAGCTGGTGGGTCTGAGCTGTCAGTGGCGGTAACGTTTTTTTCGCGAAATATAGAGGCCCTTTCGATGGGTCCCAGATGTCAGGTGGAGGAATCATTACTTTGCACGTAATAAGGAGGTATTTCCTTGCATGCGGCCGTGGACCCAACTGTCAGCCTCTCCACGTACAGTCCAGTTCAGATGCGTGTCGGTCGTTGACCACGTTGACCAGGCCGCGCCGAGAGCACCAGCACGGTGGACGACGGAGAGGCCTAGGAAGGGAACGACATGGAGGCAGGGAAGACTCGGCAGTTGTTTCCCACGTGGAGGGGAGTACAACTATATGAGGGTTTACTGGTTTGTCTATCGTCGAGGGAGAATAATAGCAGGTGTGGGTGAGTAGAGGGATGGCTAGGCCAGCGATGGGAGTACGGTGGGGCGGTGAGGCCTGCACGGCAGCACAGCCAGCAGCGGGGAGGAGGGAGCAGGCAATCCCGTCGGTGCTTCTTTGAGCGGCTGGAGCAGGAAGAGTAGAGATTGAAGAAGCACGACGGCCGTTGGATAGAAATCCAACAGTCATTGCTTGTGCGTCAACCTTTTTTTAGGAAAGCCTCAAATCTATGGAAAACAACATACAACCCATCTTCCATTATTTCTAATAATTTACAGCCCATTTGCTAATTCTTAAGGTTTTTTTGGAGCACATATTCTTTTTGTTAGCAGTACAGCCCATATTGTGGCCACGGTTAAAAAATTATACGAAATTTTGCATATTTCGGTGCGGTTTGAACTATTTTTAATCCCGAAATTCTGAGGAACATTCAAAAACATTTTAAAAATAAATGTATATCAATATAAAATCCAACAAATTTTCCACGCATAAAAAATCAATGCAATTTAAAATCTCGAAATGAAAAAAATGAAATTTGAAACTAATTGCCGATTTGATGTGTTTTAAATGTACAACCCATTTCTCATTACTGATAGGCCTTTTTCTCGACCAGTCAAATGAAGCTCTCCTCATCTTGAAAGATTTGCAGCCCAACAGGCCTGACAAAGCGACTTACTTGGCAAATCACAAAAAAAATGTGCTGTGGCTGTGGACCCAGCTGTCAGCCTCTCCACGTACAGTACTGTTCTGATGGAAGTCCGTCCTTGACCACATTAACCATGCCGCATCGAGAGCACCAAGGCGGTGGACGACGGCGAGGCCTAGGAATGGGACGACGCAAAGCCAGGGAAGTTGCGGCAGTGGATGCCCACGCGGAGAGGAGTACGAGGGTTCACTGGTTCAGCTGCGGTGTGAGGCTGCCGTCGCGGCAGAATAACAGGTGATGCGGGTGAGTGGAGGGATGGCCTGTCCAGCGGTGGGAGTAGTATGGGGGTGGTGAGGCCTCTGCGGCAGCATCGTCGGCCACGGGAGGCAGGAGCAGGCGGCACGACCAGCGCTGCTTTGGGCGGCTGGAGCAAGAAGACGAGAGGTTGAAGAATCACTAAGGCCGTTCGATGGACGTCGTACGGTCATTCGAGCTAGAATAGTTCATATTAACTAAGTTGACAAAGCCCTCTATCCCCGTCAACTTAGTAGGCCCACAAGTCAGCCTCCCACTGTGGTGGGTCCCAGTTGGTAGGGGGTATTCATTTTTTGTGCATAATAAGGAGGCACTTCCTTACGTGCGAAGATATAGTTGGTGGGTCCGACCTGTCAGCGGAGGGAACATTTTTTTCGTGAAATACAGAGGCCCTTCCGGCAGGTCCCAGAGGTCAGGTGGAGCAATCATTATTTTGCGCGTAATAAGGAGGTATTTCCTTGTGTGCGGCCGCGGACCCAGCTGTCAGCCTCTCCACGTGCAATCCACTTCCGATGGATGCCGTTCGTTGACCATGTTGACCACTGAATGTGCGTTATATCGACTAGAGGGGGTGAATAGGCGATTTTTATGAAATTCTTCACTGAGGAATTTGCCGGTGAGGAAATTCCTTAGCGAAGAACTACTAGCAGCGGAATAAGTACTCAAAAGTAAACATAACAGAATACAAGCATAGTCATCATGATGAAATGAAGACAGGCAGAGAGTACAGGAAACGTAATCACAGGATAACACAGGATGAAGACAAAGAAACTGAAGAAATTAAACTGAGGAAATTGGGAAAGTCTTCAGTCAAAGTCTTCAAACACAGATATGAACAAACACACAACATAGTTATGAGGAAATGAAAGAGTTTAGGAAATAGAACCAGTAAGCTTGGTGAAGACAATGATTTGGTAGACCAGTTCCAACTGTTGTCGCAGTTGTACGTCTGGTTGGAGCGGCTGAGTATTTAAACTCGAGGACACACAGTCCCGGACACCCAGTCCTGAACACGCAGGTCAGGACACCCAGTCCTCATCGTATTCTCCTTGAACTAAGGTTACACAGACCTCGTCCAATCACTCGTGGTAAGTCTTCAGGTGACTTCCAAACCTTCACAAACTTGGTCACTCGGCGATCCACAATTCCTCTTGGATGCTCTAGACCATGACGCCTAACCGTCTGGAAGAAGCACAATCTTCAAAGGTAACAAGCGTCGGATCCACTCAGGATCAATCTCTTCAGTGATGCTCAATCACTTGGGGTTTGTAGGTGTTTGGGTTTTGAGTTGTTGGTTTTTCCTCACTTGATGATTTTCGCTCAAAGTCCTCAGAGGATGGTTTGCTCTCAAATGACAAGTCTCAGTTTCTCTCGGAGCAGCCAACCAGCTAGTGATTGTAGTGGCTGGCTATTTATAGCCTAGGGAGCAGCCCAACATGATAAGACATAAATGGCCTTCAATGATATGACCGTTAGGTGGATAGATATTTTGGGACAGCTGGTGCATAGCACAACAATGGTCGGAATTTTGAGTAGCAAAATCCTCAGGGCTATCATGTTCCTCACTGTGTAGGCAATCCGCATTGGCGAATTCCTAACTCCTCAGTCAGGACAAATTCCTCAGAGACCAGAAGAACTTCGTCTCTGTCACTAAAGAAATTGATTGAACTGTATGAGATTTCCAATGGCTTCACTCGAAGGGATTGGTAGGTGTAGGATTTTGAGTTGAGCATCACATGGAAATTTTTCCTTAGTATTTCCTCGACCCCCTTTAACTGTATGGTGTTTCCTATGACTCAAGAAAGAGAAAAACAAAACTATGAAAACGAAAGTCTTCAAGCTTCATATTCCTCGCATGAATATCAAGTCTTCACGGACACACCAATTTCTTCACTTTCAAAGTCTTCATGAAAGTCTTCAGAAATACCAAAATCTTCAGTCGAAGATATTCATTTTTAGGGGTCAACTTTTCCTGTAAATATCAAACTCCTCATAGACTTATAGACCTGTGTACACTCACAAACACATTAGTCCCTTAACCTATAAGTCCTCAATACACCAAAATCACTAAGGAGCACTAGATGCACTTACAATCTCCCCCTTTTTGGTGATTGATGACAATATAGGTTAAGTTTTCAACGGGGATATACATATGAAGTGTAACTACTGATATTGAGGAATTTGATTGCAAGATATAGAAGAACTCCCCCTGAAGATGTGCATAGTGAGGAATTTTCCTTTGAAGCAATGCACACTTGAAGAGTTGAATCATGGAGATCTCCCCCTATATCTTGTAATTCATACACGCATTTAACATATAATATGAAGAATTTGAAATGCATGATGAAATATGGTGCCTGATGAAATTCATCATGCGTGCAATAATATTAATGAGGAATAAGCATGCAGAATAGTGCATCAAAAGTATCAGAGCACAGTGCATCAAAAGTATCAGAGCACCATCGGGTTTAAGATTACAACTCGATCCAATAAAGTTTTAGAAGAACGAGATTTGTAACTTAGCAAATAAAAAAACACCCATATAGTAGACCCGCTTGAAGACTAACTCATATTTCTCCCCCTTTGTCATCGAATGACCAAAAGGATCGAAAATGAGGACTAATGCCCCTAAAGATAATTATGTTGATGAAGGAGCGCCAGTGTTGTTGGGGTCGTTTGTTGATGTAGGGCCTGCCGCAGTGTCGTCCAAATCTTCATGTTCATCAGTGTCGCGTGATGAAGAAAATGAGCTGGCCACCAGAGAAGGAACTTGGACCTTCTTGAATTTCTTCGGTGGAGGTGCAGACCAGTCAAAATCTTCTTTGAGACCCATGTTCTTCAGATCTTCTTCACCATACAGACGTGACAGGATTGCCCAGGTGCGACCAAAGACTTGATGGAGGTAGTAGTTGTTTTTCTTCACTGCATTGTCTGTGGCAGTCATGTTGTGAAGAAGTGAACCAAACTGATGCTTAACCCATTTGTGATTTCGATCCACCTTTTGGTGAAGACTAAGCAGAAGTTCGCGGTCAGTCATCACGCGTGGAGCAGTGGCTTGAGGAGTGGACTTAGGTGCATTGGCAGAGTCATGTGTAGCAGAGTCATCATTGGTGGAATAAGATGCAGCTTTGTGAAACTGACCATCCAATGGACGAATGCCTTCATCTATTACAGCTGGTGCCTTGCCCTTTCCATCAACTGAGGAATATGTCTGCTTGAGGACTTCAATTGGGGGCAAGTAGCTGAGGTGATTCTAGAAATCAGATTTGTAGTTGAGTGAAGACCTTGTCCTGAGGAATCTCATAATCCAAGGTGCATAAGGCTTCAGCTCAAACGGAGACAGTGCAACATTGGCCATAGTCCTCATGAAGAAATCATGATAATTGACAGGAATGCCATGAACGATGTTGAATACCAGATTCTTCATGATGCCAACAATTTCCTCATCAGATGAGTCGTGGCCTTTGATGGGACTGATTGTCCTCGTAAGAATACGATAGATAGTTCTGGGCACGTACAGCAATTCCTTCACGGTTCTAGGTGCTTGACCTGGCTTCACAGGTTTCATCAGCGCCTGCATGTAATGATGTGTGAGCTCAGGTTCACTGTAGATGCAGTGAGCTTCTTCAAGGGGAGGACTGAGTGGTAGAGCACGAAGCAATTCAGAGGCTGGTGCAACGTAGTGAGTGTTTTCAGACATCCAGTCCAGCACCCATGAATTCACATCTTCAGCATCTCCGGTGATGTGCAGTGTTGCATAGAATTGAAGAATTAGTTCTTCATTCCAATCGCAGATGTCAGAGCAAAAGTTGAGCAGTCCAGCATCGTGAAGAACACTGAGGACTGGTGCGAAGCACGGCAGAGATTCCATATCCACGTGAGGAATATGCTCATGGTACAAGATTTTCTCCTTGTTGAACAGCATTGAGGAATAGAAATTTGCTTGACTGGCAGTCCAGAAACGCCTCTTCCTAATGCGAGGAGAGTCATATGGGTTGTAATCTTCGAAGAATACGTGCTCGCCGAAGAAATCATCAGCCTTGAACTTTTGCTTGCGTGAGAAAGGGTCCTTTGGCTTCGGCAGAGGAGTGTCAGTGAGTTGCATCACAACCTCAGGAATCTCAATTGTAGGTTCTTCAGGCTGAGGAATTTCTGGTTCCTCCTTAGTGGCATTCTGTGTCGTTGGTTGTTCAGCGGCAGCAATTTCTTCAGCGCTAGTGGCTGGAATTTCCTCATGGACAGATGTAGTGGAAATGAGTTTCTTCAGAGCCCATGTGAACAGTTTGTGTGTGGGACCAAGGAATTTGTTGTAGAGGGGTGAGCATTGGAGAGTTTGGATGCTCACTTTCCTAGAATTCATCACTGATTACGGGTGTGGAGCAGCCAATGTCCACATCCTCATCTTCCATTTCTTCAACACTAGCCTCTTCAGCTGTGAACTGAGGCATAGGCGAGGAGATGAGAGGTGTTGAAGGGATCGCATCCACTTCAATTTCTTCATCCAACGGTTCAGACGAAGCAGCAGAAGGAGTTTCTTCATCAGATCCGCTAAGGATCACATATTCTTCATCAAAAGGAACAAGGTCCTTTGATGGCCTGGTTGAGATGGGAACAATATCAATCGGATTTGCAAACGAACTTATCATAGGCTTCATTTTCTTCAGAGCTGAAGAATCTGAAGCAGCTGATGCTTTCCTTTTCTTCACTGTAGCACGCTCTGCAGCCTTGGTCTTCTTCCCATCTGATGCAGATGGAAGGATTGAAGTTGAAGTTGGTGCAGGAGCAGCTGAAGAATCTGGTTGATTTTCTTCAGGCACAACTGATGCAGTTGTCCTGAGTTCTTCAGTTTCTTCAGGCACACCACTAGTGGGTGCCCTGGCAATTCCTTCAGCGGCTGGAATGCAGTCATCAGCCCTGGAACTCACATTATCTTCAGCAGCCTGATTGTCATCAGCAGTGCTGGCATTTTCTTCAGTAGGCTGAGCAGATGCTTCAGCCTGAGGAATTTCCTGTTGCATTGGGGCTGCAACATTGGAAGTGAAGTTATTCGCAAGTTTCACAAAACGAACCTTGGCTCCAAGCCAATCAGAGCGATATGCGTCAAAGTCATCACTGAGTTTCTTAATCTCAGTCTAAATAGTGACAAGTTCTTCAGTTGTCATAGAGACAACGTTTTTCTTTAGATACCGCTCTTTCTTGTACTGCGCTTTCTTGATCTGCCTGGCCTTCTCAAATTTCCACTTTTCTTCTTGAATGAAGTGGGTCGGCATGTGACTCTAGCCAGGAGTCAGCTTGAAGTCGGGCAAGGGAGTGTTGGGGTCCTTGTGCCAATCATCAATGTAGTCGAGGATCAGCTTGGGATCCAAAAGCAGTGGCACTTCTGATCCTTTGGCTCTAGCGGCCCTGACTTGCCTGTCTCTGATGATTTCTGCAAGTTCAGCATCATCAGCTTCGTCTTCATCAGACGACACTTGGAAAGCGACTTGCTTCTTTTGAGGACTTCGGCGAGGACCTCGTCCAGTAGTGGCCTTTGTCTTCAGCAGTGAGGGGCCGGCTGAGGAACTAGCTGAGACACCTGAGGAAATGGAGATGCCGACAGTCCTTTGGCACGAGGCGAGATGCATAGGTGCTGAGGATTTGGTCGGAACAACTGAAGGCTTTGGCGGAGGAGCTGAGGACTTTGGAGGAATAGGAGCAGCATGAGGAATTGGCCGTGAGGGCATTGCTGAGGAACTTGGCCTGCATGCAGGCTTCTTAGACATAGCCTTCTTTGGCTTGACAGTAGAGGCCTCAGCAGAGGCAGCAGTAGCAGCAGAGTCTTCATTGAATTTCCTCACTGCTTCTCTGGCTTGCTTAGCCAATTTGGTTTGGCGCCTGGCCCATTCATCAGTAGTCCTCACCGCGCTTGAGGCTGGTGGGATCTGCTATTTGGCCAGGTTCCAATGGAGCTCTTGGGCATGGAGGATTGAGTGCGAATTTCTTCATGTACTTAGGAGTGACACATCTGTACTCCCTCCATTCTCTTGCCCATCTCCTCTCTATCCTCTGTTTGCGCACTTTGCGCTCATTCTTGGTTTCCTCAGTAGGTGTGCAGTACCCAGCATATATGTCATCAGGGATTTCAAACACTGTATTTACCTCAGGCCTCTTTCCTCCCTTCTCTGGCCTTTTACCATCAGCCATTTTCTTCAGTTGAGGAATTTGAACTATCGAATTCTCTGAAGAAGTATGCAACTTTTCTTCAAGGAACACCTGGATGAAGAACACGACGAACTGGAGTGAGGAGATGTGAAGTTCGTCTGTGCAGATCTTCCACGCCCTAACTTGGCGGAGGAAGACAGCTACAGCGGCGGCGGAGTGAAGATTTCCGCTGTCGGCGCGAGTACGTCGACGACGAGGTCGAGGCAGTGAAGCTCTTCCTCATCGGCGGCGATGAAGTAGCGGCGGCGCTAGGGTTTGAGAAGCTCGAGCTGGAGAGAGAGGTCGAGCGGAGTAAAAGAAGTGAGGAAGGGAAGGAGGGGTATTTATAGCCATGGTGAAAAACTGCTCGCCCGAAGAAATTGGATGAACGTGCCCCTGACCCTTCTCATTCGCATGACATGTGTCACCCACGTAGTGAGAGGTGGAGATCGTGTTAGATCGTGGGTGAGTGGATAAGTGTATCGTGGGATGCGGAATGGTTTGAGCGGCAAAGCCGAAAATTTCGATAAGATAGGTTTTAAAGTTCCGTTCGCAATTTCTTCAGCTGACAAGGACACAGTGAAGATTTTGAACTAGTTTCAAATAGAATGCACATGAAGAATTTGTGAACAGATTGGGTTGATTATAGCATAGAGAGGAAGGGTCCAATCACATTCACTTAGCAGAAAACCATCTTGAAGAAATAGCAATAAGTGAATGCTGTAGAGGACATAAACTCATATATATATATATATAGCCAATGAAGAAAAACGACGGAACCAGTGAAGACTATGCAAAGTTGAAGAATATGAATAATTTGAGGAATCTCAACTTTTGGTGGTGGCGTGACCCACCGTATAAGAATGATGATTTCAGACACCGCGTACAATTATCGTAGGGTTCTGAGAATCAAATTCTTCATTAATTTCTTCACACTAAGAGTGTCATTCTTCATTGATTGAAGAAAAACGTTTCTTCATGTGTTGCACATCTAAGTCATCAATTTTGCATAAGTGTTAGGATGAGTGTCCTTTTCAAAGAACATTCGAAGATTCTAGGATATTTAGCTCACACCGCAACTTGCTAAATCTCTTCTCATCCAAGGGCTTTGTGAAGATATAGGCTAGTTGTTCTTCAGTCTTCACATGCTCAATAGAAATGTCGCCCTTCAACACATGATCACGGAGAAAATGATGACGAATCTGAATGTGCTTTGTCTTCGAGTGCTGAACTGGGTTGTGAGCAATCTTGATGGCACTCTCATTATCACAGAGGAGAGGCACATTCTTCATGTTGACGCCATAGTCCTTGAGAGTTTGCTTCATCCATAGCAATTGGGCATAGCAAGAACCAGCGGCAATGTACTCAGCTTCAGCAGTAGATAGTGATACGCAGTTCTGTTTCTTCGAGGACCAACAGACCCAAGATCATCCGAGGAAATGACATGTACCAGATGTTGACTTGCGATCCACACGATCACCAGCATAGTCAGAGGCAGAATATCCAACAAGATCAAAAGCCGAGCCCTTGGGGTACCATAATCCAAGTGTTGGTGTGTGAGCTAGATATCGAAGAATATGCTTCACAGCCTTATGGTGTGATTCCTTCGATGTAGCTTGAAATCGGGCACACATGCAAACACTAAGCATTATATCTGGCCTAGATGCACATAAGTACAATAAGGAACCTATCATGGAGCGGTATACCTTATGATCGAAGTCAATACCATTTTCATCAGTGCACAGATGGCCATTTGTGGGCATAGGAATTTTGACACCTTTGCAATCTTGCATGCCGAATTTCCTCATTACATCCTTGAGGTATTTCTCCTGAGATATGAATATGCCATTGTGTTGTTGACGAATTTGAAGACATAAGAAGAATTTCAACTCTCCCATCCTAGACATTTGATATTCTTCACTCATCATATAGGCAAATTCATCACTATAACGTTGGTCAGTACAGCCAAATATAATATCATCAACATATATTTGGCACACAAAAAATTCACCATCATAAGATTTAGTGAAAAGAGTAGGGTCGAGTGAACCAGGTTTGAAGCCTTTCTTCATGAGGAGTTCCTTCAAGGTATCATACCAAGCCCATGGGGCCTGCTTGAGGCCATAGAGGGCCTTGTTGAGTCTGAAGACTTTGTCAGGATTCTTTGGATCTTCAAAACCTGGGGGTTGAGCAACATATACTTCTTCCTCAAGCTTACCATTGAGGAATGCACTTTTCACATCCATTTGATATAAAGTAATATCATGATGGTTAGCATAAGCAAGTAATATGCGAATAGCCTAAAGTCTAGCAACAGGTGCATAAGTTTCATCGAAATCAATTCCTTAAACCTGTGTGTAGCCTTGAGCCACAAGCCATGCCTTATTCCTCACCACAAGGCCATTTTCATCTTGCTTGTTGCGGTAGATCCACTTTGTGCCGATGATATTGTGCTTGCGAGGATTTGGACGTTTGACTAGTTCCCAGACATTGTTGATCTCGAACTGATGTATTCTTCTTGCATGGCCTGAATCCACTCAGGCTGCAGAAATGCTTCATCTACCTTAGTGGGCTCTATAATAGAGACAAAAGCATACTGCCCACAAAAGTTAGACAAATGTGAAGCTTTTGAGCGTGTGAGAGGACCTGGCGCTTTGATGTCATTGATGATCTTTTCAACTTGCACTTCTTTTGCAATGCGAGGATGAGCTGGTTGTCGTTGAAGAGTTTGATCAGCGTTTTCTTCAGCACCATTTTCTTCAGCATTTTCTTCAGGTGCATTAGCTCGACGTTCTTCATGTTCTGCAATGAATTCTTCAGCAGATTCTTCAGTAGGAATGACATCCTCAGTAGCCTTGAACTTGATAGTTTCCTCAGGTGCTGGTTCATCTATCACAGTAGGTAGGTGCTCTCTTTGCGAGCCATTAGTTTCATCGAACTGCACATCTACAGTTTCAACAACTTTGTGAAGAACGTTGTTGAAGACTCTGTAGGTGTGCGAGTCCTTTACGTAACCAAGCATAAAACCTTCATGTGCTTTCGGTGCAAATTTTGAGTTGTGATGAGGATCTCTAATACAACATTTAGCACTGAAGACTTTGAAATAACTTATATTGGGTTTCTTATCAGTGAGGAGTTCATAGGCAGTCTTTTTGAAGAATTTGTGAAGATATACTCTGTTGATGATGTGGCACGCAGTATCAATTGCCTCAGTCCAGAAATGACGAGGCGTTTTGTATTCATCAAGCATAGTGCGAGCCATCTCAACAAAAGTCCTGTTCTTGCGCTCCACGACGCCATTCTGCTTAGGAGTGTAGGGAGCAGATAACTCATGAGTAATACCAAGTTCATCACGATAGTCATCGAGAACAGAATTCTTGAACTTAGTACCATTGTCACTTCTGATGTGCTTGATTTTCACACCAAAGTTGGTTGAAGCCCTCGAGGAAAATCGTTTGAAGACTTCCTGCACTTCATGTTTGTAAGTAACAAGGTGTACCCATGTATAGCGAGAATAATCATCAACAATAACAAAGCCATATTGAGATGCTTCATTTGAAATACCAGAATAATGATTAGGACCAAAGAGATCCATGTGAAGCAATTCAAACGGGCGAGTGGTGGTCATGATAGTCTTTGTTGGATGCTTGGCCTTCGTCATCTTCCCAGCTTCACAGGCTCCGCATAGGTAATCCTTGAGGAATTTAACATTCTCGATGCCAATGACATGCTTCTTCTTCGCAAGCGTGTGCAAATTCCTCGTGCCTGCATGACCAAGTTGTCGATGCCAGAGCCAGCCTTCTGAAGCTTTTGCAAGTAAGCACACGGCTGGTTGTGGTCCTGTAGAGAAATCAACAATATACAGGTCTCATCTCCTAAACCCTTCGAAGACTTTGGAATTGTCAGCTTCCATAACCACAACACAACGGTACTTGCCAAAGAAAACAACCATATCAAGATCACAAAGCATTGAGACAGACATAAGGTTGTATCCTAAGGACTCAACAAGCATGACTTTGTCCATGTGTCAATCCTTTGTAATCGCAACCTTACCTAGACCCAATACCTGACTTTTGCCTTTGTGAGCAAAGATGATATGCTTCAGATGCGACGGAGATAATGGATCATCCATCAATAGATTCTTGTCACCAGTCATGTGGTTTGTACATCCACTATCGAGGACCCACTCAGTGGCTTTAGGTTGATCATCCTGCAGACGAATTAGTGCAGCTTACAAACTCATATACTTCATCAGTGAAGAATATGACATCAATTCATCAGATCAATTTCATCAAGTAAAAGGATTGATAAAGTAATACGAGGACGTGAGAAATGAAAGTTCATTTCTTCATGATTAGCCTGCGTCCTATCAGGCATGCTCAGGTCTCCAGCAAATTCTTCAGACGATTACGTGCGTCTGGAGACCTGACCCTGCAGAAGAGATTAGTTCTTTTTCTTCACCACCCACATCTGAAGGGGTGGCAAAGAGTTCATCATTCTGCGAGCTCCATACGAAAAGGATGGCATAGAAGCCATTCCATATCATTTCACATAAGAGGGGTTAGAGTAAGCATAAGAGTATGCAGAGAAATTCTTTGAGGACTTATGGACATAATGATTTGAAGAATAATGCACATATCCATAATCCTTAGATCTTCCCTGCGAAACAGACGGGTTAGCACGATGATGTTCATATGAGGACTTTGATCCATATGGGGAATTTGGTCCATATGAAAAATTTGATGTGGGGTTCCTATTCTTCACAGGTGGCGTCATGATGACATTCACCTGAAGATTTTCAAGGCATCTTTTGGGAGCCCATATTTTCTTCATAGGGGAGCCATTCCTGCAGTTACTGCCAACATATCTAGCAAATACTTCACCATTCTGATTTTTGAATAGCTTATAGTTGGAGTCAATTGACTCATCATCAGAATGAGGAGATTCACATGCAAATCCAGATAAGTTAGATGGATCAACTGGAGGTCCCTTTGCAGCAACCCATGTAGCTTTGGGGTACTGCTCAGGCTTCCAATATGTACCATCAGCATTGAGTTTCCTCTCAAAGGCGATACCCTCTTTCCTAGGGTTCCTGTTGAGGATCTGCTTTTTAAGCACATCACAAAGAGCCTGATGCCCTTTGAGGCTTTTGTACATGCCCGTCGTGTACAATTCCTTCAGCCTGCATCGTTAGTGATACTAGCAATGTCCTCAGATGAGGAATTAGTGATAGCAGAGGCATGTGAAGAATTTGAAACATTAGCAGCATTTGAACATTCAGGTGAAGAATTAGCAGATTCACGTTCAATGCACTTCAAGCATGGAGGAACAAATTCTTCCTGAGAAGCGTTGATTTGTTGAGAAAGTAATGAATCGCGCTCCTTCTGAAGATCTTCATAACTCACTCTTAGCTTCTCAAGGTCTTGCTTTCTTTGAAGAAATTCATAAGAAAGCTTCTCATGATCGGATAAGAGAGTGTTATGATGACTTTGAAGATTGTCAAACCTAGTCTGAAATCTCTGAAGATTTTCAGTCAGGGCTTTAGTGCGATCCATTTCTTCACCCAACATATCATCAATTTTGTCTAGCATGTTTTGAACCTTTTCAAAAGCCCTTTGTTGTTTTACAGCAATCTTAGCAAGTTTAGAATAGCTGGGCTTAAGATTTTCATCAGATTCATTCTCACTTGATTCAGATGAGGTATATTTGAGTACCTTGGCACCCTTTGCCATGAAGCAGTAGGTGGGAGCGTAGTCATCATCCCCTTCATCAGCTTTGTTGGTGAGGTTATTTTCTTCAGTGTTGAAGATAGACTTGCTGACGAATGCAGTAGGGAAAGCTAGGCTCGCCACTCTGGATTCGGACTCCTCAGATGACTCCTCTTCCTCATTTTCTTCAAATTCAGCTTCAGAGTCCATTTCCTTGCCAATGAATGCCCTGGCCTCCTTGGAGCTGCTCTTCTTGTGATATGAAGGCTTTGAGGATTTTGATAATGAGGATTTTGAGGATTTCTTCTTTTTCTTCGCATCATCAGAATTGTAATCCTTGTATTTCTTCTTCTTTGATTCCTTTTCCCATTGGGGACAGTCTTGAATGTAATGTCCAGGCTTCTTGCATTTGTGGCAGAGCCTCCTCTTATAGTCACTTGATGAGGAATCATTGCTCCTTGAGGGTCTTCCAAGGCGACCACGTCTTGAGAACTTTTGGAACTTCTTCACGAGCAGAGCCAGATCATGGCTCAGTTCTTCAGGATCACCAAGGCTGCTATCAGAGTCTTCATCTTCGGACTCAGATACTGCCTTGGCCTTTAGTGCACGTGATCTGCCATAGCTTGAACCATAGACATCTCTCTTTTCAGCAAGTTGGAACTCATGATTATTTAGCCTCTCGAGAATATCAGCGGGATCAAGTGACTTGTAATCAGCATGTTCTTGTATCATCAATGCCAGAGTGTCAAACGAGGAATCAAGTGATCTCAGCAATTTCTTCACCACCTCATGATCGGTGATGTCCGTGGCACCAAGTGCTTGAAGCTCATTTGAGATGTCAGTGAGGCGATCAAAGGTTTGTTGAACATTTTCATTGTCGAGTCTTTTGAAGCGGTTGAAGAGATTGCAAAGAACATCAACTCGAGAGTCACGCTGAGTTGAGACTCCTTCATTCACTTTGGACAACCTATCCCAGATAAGCTTCGTTGTCTCCAAAGCACTCACTCTGCCATACTGTCCTTTGCTCAAATGGCCACATATGATATTCCTCGCTTGAGAGTTGAGTTGCTTGAATCTCTTCACATCAGCAGCATTCAGAGAAGGTGTGACTGAGGGAACACCATTTTCCACAACATACCAGAGATCGTTATCAATTGCTTCAAGATGCATTCACATCTTATTCTTCCAGTAGGGGTAGTCCGTCCCATCGAAGGCAGGACACCCAGCAGAGACCTTGATCATACCTGTGGTCGACATAACTAAAACTCCAGGCGGTTAAACTAAAATCACACAGAACAAGGGAGTACCTTGCTCTGATACCAATTGAAAGTGCGTTATATCGACTAGAGGGGGGTGAATAGGCGATTTTTATGAAATTCTTCACTGAGGAATTTGCCGGTGAGGAAATTCCTTAGCGAAGGACTACTAGCAGCAGAATAAGTACTCAAAAGTAAACATAACAGAATACAAGCATAGTCATCATGATGAAATGAAGATAGGCACAGAGTACAGGAAGCGTAATCAAAGGATAACACAGGATGAAGACAAACAGACTGAAGAAATTAAACTGAGGAAATTGGGAAAGTCTTCAGTCAAAGTCTTCAAACACAGATATGAACAAACACACAACACAGTTATGAGGAAATGAAAGAGTTGAGGAAATAGAACCAGTAAGCTTGGTGAAGACAATGAATTGGTAGACCAGTTCCAATTGCTATCTCAGTTGTACGTCTGGTTGGAGCGGCTGAGTATTTAAACTCGAGGACACCCAGTCCTGAACACGCATCTCAGGACACCCAGTCCTCACCATATTCTCCTTGAACTAAGGTCACACAGACCTCGTCCAATCACTCGTGGTAAGTCTTCAGGTGACTTCCAAACCTTCACAAACTTGGTCACTCGGCGATCCACAATTCCTCTTGGATGCTCTAGACCATGACGCCTAACCATCTGGAAGAAGCACACTCTTCAAAGGTAACAAGCGTCGGATCCACTCAGGATCAATCTCTTCAGTGATGCTCAATCACTTTGGGTTTGTAGGTGTTTGGGTTTTGGGTTTTTGGTTTTTCCTCACTTGATGATTTTTGCTCAAAGTCCTCAGAGTATGGGTTGCTCTCAAATGACAAGTGTCAGTTTCTCTCGGAGCAGCCAACCAACTAGTGGTTGTAGGGGGCGGCTATTTATAGCCTAGCGAGCAGCCCGACATGATAAGACATAAATGCCCTTCAATGATATGACCGTTAGGTGGATAGATATTTTGGGACAGCTGGCGCATAGCACAGCAACGGTCGGAATTTTGAGTAGCAAAATCCTCAGGGCTATCATGTTCCTCACTGTGTAGGCAATCCGCACTAGCGAATTCTTAACTCCTCAGTTAGGACAAATTCCTTAGAGACCAGAAGAACTTCATCTCTGTCACTGAAGAAATTGACTGAACTGTATGAGATTTCCAATGGCTTCACTCGAAGGGATTGGTAGGTCTAGGATTTTGAGTTGAGCATCACATGGAAATTTTTCCTTAGTATTTCCTCGACCCCCTTTAACAGTACGGTGTTTGCTATGACTCAAGAAAGAGAAAAATAAAACTATGAAAATGAAAGTCTTCAAGCTTCATATTCCTTGCATGAATATCAAGTCTTCACGGACACACCAATTTCTTCACTTTCAAAGTCTTCATGGAAGCCTTCAGAAATACCAAAATCTTCAGTCGAAGATATTCATTTTTAGGGGTTGACTTTTCCTGTAAATATCAAACTCCTCATAGACTTATAGACCTATGTACACTCACAAACACATTAGTCCATTAACCTATAGGTCTTCAATACACCAAAATCACTAAGGGGCACTAGATGCACTTACAACCACGCCGCGCCAAGAGCACCAGGGCGGTGGACGACGGTGATGCCTACGAAGGGAACGACACGGAGCCGGGGAAGACACGACAGTGGCTGCCCACGCGGTGCAAAGTACGAGGGTTGACTGGTTCGGCTGTTGTCGCCGAAAAATAACAGGAGGTGTGGGTGAGTAGAGGGATAGACAGGCTAGGGATGCGAGTATATGATAGGGTTATGAGGCCTCTGCGGCAGCATAGCCGGCCACGGGAGGCAGGTGCAGGCGACATGACCGGCGCTGCTTTGGGTGGATGGAGCAAGAAGACCAGAGGTGGAAGAAGCACTATGGCCGTTGGATGGACATCGGACGGTCACTGGAGCTAGAATCATTCATATTGACTAAGTTCACAAAGCCCTCTGTCCCCGTCAACTTAGTAGGTCCACAAGTTAGCCACCCACTATGGTGGGTCCCAGCTAGCAGGGGAGTATTCATTTTTTGTGCGTCATAAGGACGCACTTCCTAGTGTGCGAAGATATAGCTGGTGGGTCTGACCTGTCAGCGGGGGGAACGTTTTTTCACAAAATACAGAAGCCTTTCCCAAGGGTCCTAGCTGTCATGTGGAGGAATCATTATTTTTTTCGTAATAAGGAGGCATTTCCTTGTGTGCGGTTGTGGACCCAGCTATCAGCCTCTCCACATACAGTCCACTTCCGATGGATGTCGTTCATTGACCACGTTGACCAGGCCGCGCCGAGAGGACCAGGGCGGTGGACGACGGTGAGGCCTAGGAAGGGAACGACACGGAGCCAGGGAAGACTCGGCAGTTGTTTCCCATGCGGAGGAGTACGAGGGTTTACTAGTTTGTCTGTCGTCCACGGAGAATAACAGCAGGTGTGGGTGAGTAGAGGGATGGCTAGGCTAGCGATGGGAGTACGATGGGGCGGTGAGGCCTATGCGGCAGCATAGCCGGCCGCGGGAGGAGGGAGCAGGCAGTCCCGCCGGCCCTTGTTTGAGCGGCTGGAGCAGGAAAAGCATAGATTGAAGAAGCACAAGAGTTGTTGGATGGACATCCAACAGTCACTGCTCTCGTGTGCATTATTTCTAATAATGTATAGCCCATTTGCTAATTCTTAAGAATTTTTTTTGAGCCCGTCTTCTTTTTGTTAGCATTACACCCCATATTGTGGCCATGGTTAAAAAGTACACAAATTTTTGCATATTTCGGTGCGGTCAACTGTTTTTAATCCCGAAATATCGATTCACATTCAAACTATTTTGAAAAATAATTTATATAAATAAAATATCCAAATAATTGTCCACGCATAAAAATCAATGGAATTTAAAATCTTGTAATGAAAAAAAATTGAAACTAATTCCTGGTTTGATGTGTTCTAAAAATATACAGCCCATTTCTGGGCAAACCGAATGAAACTCTCCTCGTCTTGAAAGATTTGCAGCCCAGCAGGGCTGATAAAGAAAGTAGGCCTCGTTTGGGTATTTCTTTTAAAAATAGAACTGGGCTAGCAATTTTCAGCAAGAAAAAAACACAACTGGGCGCATGATGTGGTACACATAAATAAAACCCTGGCTAGGGCCACAGCCCCCGCACAGCCCCATTGTTACCCTGATCCGTTGCTAAAACAAGTATAAATAACAACTGCTTGTTCCTCAAAAAAAAACTGCGCGACCTGCTAGGTCCCTGGTGTTAGCCGCTCATAGTGTAATTCTCTCATTTATTGAGTACGTTGACAATGGCGTGAGCCCCAGATGTCCAACCATTTGGAGGAACCATAATTTTGGGCTTGTAATATAGAGGGACTTGCTTGCATACTGCCATGACGCTGGTGGGTCCCTACTGTCATCCTCTCCATGTACAATCATCTCCTTGTTCCTCTCGGCTGTTGACGACGTTGACAACGCAAGAGGGTGGCGCACCGCACACGGCGAGCGCACCAAGGCCGCAAGGCGGATGACGATGGTGAGGCCTCGAACAGAATGAACAGGAGTCGTGGAAGATGCGCCGGTCTAGTCGCAGGTTCGGGTGCGGGTGCGTGTTGGGTATAACGTTGCCTGAGAATAACAGGATGTGTGGGAGAATAGAGGGAAGGACTGGCCAACATTGGAGGGTACATACGGTAGGGCGGCGGAGGCGCAGCCAGCCATGGGAGGTGGGAGCACGCAGAGCCGACGGGCTGGTTTCATTTGGGTTGCTGGAGGAAGAAGAATACAAGAGATAGAAGATACACGGCTGGTAAGCAGAATCGTTTGTTGACTGGCTAGTAAGTCGACACCACCTTGGATAGGCTATTTCCTCGTAGGTCCCAAATGTCAGAATCCAAATCTGTCACGGTCATGCAGCCTTTCCTATGAAAATTTATAGCCCATTTGATGTGCTAGTTCGAAATAAGATTTTGGTGCTGGTGGGGGCTAATCACTTGGTTTCTGTAATGCACAGTGAGCTCTGGCAGCCGGCGAGAGTGATGTTATTTCCCTTGGTTGGGATTTGTTAGTTGTTACAATATTTCACTCTAAATTAAACAACTGGCAAGCCATTTGCCTTGCTTCAAAGAAAATATGACAGTCACAGCCGAGTTGGAAAGGGCAAGAACATCTAACTCCAACTTACAAACTGTACAAAAGCACGAGGGTTAATTGTTCATCAGGTTTACAAACAAAACCAGGTTGAAAAGGGCAACAACATCTAACTCCAGCACTGTTTTCGGCAGTCACAGTCAAATTGATCGATCAGGTCCATAGAATGAACATCCTGGGTCGTAAAATTTACTAGATTATGACCATAATATGTTGTAAATAGAAGCCCAGCACGTTCAGAAGCTCTTTTGCCCACCTGAAACTCCTTTTTTTGCTCTTCCACATACCCATCGGTCAAAACCATGCTGCTGATAAACTTAAGCCTGATGGACAATAGTAACCTCGCAATCAGCAGGAAGAATGTGACAAATCTAGTGTTTGCACGGTTGGCTACATATCATTCTAACCTTATTGTCTTCAATCGAATCTCATGAGAAGTGAGAAAATCCCAATGCTTACGAATCCACCGATTGGTTATGACTTTCTTACCCCGTCCTGTTGCCTAAATAGACATGAAGATTGAAAACAGTTAAGGTCTAAAAAAAGAGTGTCGAAAGAGCAATAGCTGAATGGTTATTCTAGTACACTATATGCGGGCTTCCAATGTGCATGAAATTATCACCTTTATATACAACTTCTCCAGACATGGAAAGCATTGCAACAAGAAAATATCTTGTTCGAATCAAAACTATTCATTTGGACATATAAGATCTTTTTTTGACAGAAAGACTATAAGGGAACCCCATACAGTATAATTGGGGCAACAAACCCAAATTGCAAGTACCATGCCTTGAACCTGGGTGGGTGGGAAGGCATAAGCCCCTCCCACCATTGATAGGCCATCCATGGAGAAACTCTTCATTGAGCATAGAACATAATATTAGTACAAAATGTGTACTCCAAGATGACATATAACTTATGCGCAGAAATTCAAAATGCAGCTTATGGTTACAAGTGTAGATGATAATGTAAATTACCTGAAGAACTGTGGAGCCAAACACCATATTGAAATGAGCACAAAGATCATGTATTACATCCAAGGTCTCCAGGCGTAGAGAGGACGGTTATTTGCAACGGTGAATAACTAGAATCAAGGATCAACCTTTGAAGTGAAGGGGCATCTTGGATGATGAGCTGCCTTCCGTCAAAACAAATTCCAATTCTTACAAGGTTAGGCGACTTTATTTGGAGACAACCGATTGTAACTGTGAAAACAAGCACCAAGCACTCCAGGGCAGGACAACTGGAGTGGATGATGCTGTGCAATGAGGCCTCCGATATACGAAGCCGCACAAGTGAAAGTTCCTTGAGAAATGGGAGTTAAAGGTTTAGTACCAGATTGTCTGGTAGGTTGCACAACGCAAAGGTGCTGGTGTGGAGAGAGAGCAGGAAAACCGCGAGATGGAGATCGGTGCTGAGGGCACAGGTAGATGGCGTTCGATATCTGGTAGGTGATTTCCACGGGAATAGTAGAACTCAAGCAGCTGTAGTTCTATGAATTCAGGGGATTTCATGTGACATCCTGATTTGACCTCTCTTATTTGCCTGATTTTCATTTGGATTTATTTTGAAACTTGGGGTTGATGAATCTTTTCATATGGACTTCAAAAATTCGGTACTCTTGGCTTTCACCCAAGTGCATCATTCCCCTCTCTAATCATCATTCCCCTTTAATCCATCTCAAAATAATCTTGGGAATATTTTTCTTAAATGAAAATATTCATTTTCTTCTCTAAAACCCTAGCTAGTACAATGAGCTCCAAAGCAACCCTCATTTTTATGGCCCACAAAAATATGAGAAAATTCCCAAATATTCTTTGAACCCTAGGGCACCTTCCTGAGCAAAAATATTTCATCACTTTTTGGAATATTTTTGCTACAGAAAATATTATCTGTTCTGGACAGAAATGGTGGTTTCTACAGCAACTACCATTTTACTTGCTCCCATGTGCCTGAATTTTCTTGTGCATCATCACCTTAGTAGATGATGGCTAGCCTCCAAAGAACAGCCCCCAACTCCTAGCCATTTAACCTCAGTAACACCTCAAAGTTACTGATTAGAAGCTTACCTAGCGTGTGAAGTCTTCTCTACTGCACGTGGAGCCAAACCAAGGCATGGTAACATTCAAAACTACCACGAACAACGTGATAGACATGGATTTGCGGCTTAGGTTGGCTTGAGGTCATAGTTCATTCGGTGACCACGTTCGTCCAAGCGTGTTGGCATGCAGCCGAAGCGCTCTGCGATGCGCCCGAGCCTCTGATGCTCTCGTGCTTGCTTCCCCGCCTGCCTAAGCGTGCCAACCTCGCCACCATCATCTTCTCAATGCAATTTACTCCTCCCTGGCGCTCGCCAACGCCGGACCTCGCCGCAGCGAGGACGGGCACGATCCAGCCAACCCAACAGTGCGGCGCGCACTGTGCTCGTCGCCATCTCCTCGTTCCTGTGCTCGTCCCTGCTCGCCCACAGTTCCCGCGTGAGCTGCGTCGCCTTCTCCCCCTCTCACTGACGCCGCTCATCGCCGGGCGCCATGGGCAGGTGTCCACCGGCGGAGCCCGAACCCCCCTCTCCGCTCGCCTATAATGGAGCCGCCCCATCCTCCTCGAGGACCATCCACCACTCCCACACACCCCACAAACGTGTAGGAAGCCGTAGCCTAGCCAGGCAGGCCGCGGGCCGCCGCCCTCGAGCTCGAGCTCGCCAGCGATCCCCTCTGGTCGCCGCAGTAGCTCCAGCCCCTCCCAGGCCAGGGCGATCCTTCCAGGCCTCCGCCTCTCTCCGGAGAAGCCATCCCTTCCCCCTGGAGCCCCTCGAGCTGCCTCTGCTCGCCGTCTTCTTCATCTCCGGCGACCCCCGCCCTCTGCCTCCGTTTGTGAGGAAGATTCCAACGCCGTCCGACTGCCCCTAGCTACACTACGGGTACGGGCAGGTGCGCCTCAACCCCCTCTCTCGGTCCCTCCCTCTGGTTTTGGCGAAGGAGCCCTGGTCACCGGCGAGAGCTCCGGCAAAGCCGCGACCTTCCCCTGTTTCCTTCTCCCCTCATTCTCACCTGACTAGCGGGGCCCGCTAGTCAGCCACTCTATACGTGCGCGAAGCAGTACGAGTGGTGGCGCCCTAAGGCTTTACGCCTTCGACGTCACCCCCCTAGTCTGTTTATTTAAATTCAAATTTCATTCAATTCCATAGAGCTTCAAACAGCCATAACTTTTCAACCGTAAGTCCAAATGAATTGATTCTTTTTGCATTATGTTCTTTGCAAGGAAATCTAGCAGCTCACCAGAAATGAGATTTTTCTGAGCTGTCTAGAATTTTTGGTGATTTTTAGAAGAGTTCTTGATATTTTCTCCTTGTGTTTAAAATTATTTTTGGAGGGTGAGGCTTGTATTGAGGATCACTAGAAGACTTGTGAACCTCATCTGCACTAAGGCAAGCCACAACAACATTTTCATTGTGCCATTTCAATATTGATGAATTTCTTACTTGAATTGAATGATTAATCCATGCATTTTACATAACTATTATGTTATTTATATGCTGTTAAAGTGTGTGCTGGTATTATGCTTGATTTACAGAACCTTGAAACTAGTTTAGTTGGTAAAGAGGCTAAGATCTAATTATGGTAATGATAAAATGAGTTGTTATGTGTATGAATAATTGCTTAAAGTTATTTTATTGCATAAATAAATAATTAAATTTGCTAGAATATATCCTGTTTAGTGCTAGTGTAGCCATTTTACTTAATTTCCAGAATGTTTGAACCTAACTTGATTGGTAAAGAAATTAGGATTTGCTTGAGGTGGTGATGGTAGAATCTTTGCTATGCATATGAGGAATTAATCGAAGTTATTTTCTTGCATGAGAAAATAATCTTACTTGCTGAAAAATATATTGTTAAAGTGAGACCAGGAAAGTAAGATAAGTTGTTGATGCTTATGCTTAGTATAAATCAACTTGAATATATCGTTGACTGGGTCATGGTGCCGCTGAATCGAGATTTTCCAAGTGCAACCACATTTGCCTTTGTGGGAAGGCCTTGATTCGGTCCATTGACATGTCTCTGGTCGGTGCCTCCAACTAGGAAAGGTTATCGGCGAGCTTACCCTGGCCCGGTAGGCAGGCATAACCTTGTGTGCCCGTTGTTTAAATTTTGGTACCGGATCCCCTTGTGGGATTGTTTTGGCCACGATGGTGGTCGATGTGTCTTTGGTAGACACAGGGCCACCCAGGACTAGCCCGTTGGGGATTGGGTCGGAGTGGCCGGAAGAGTGTCATGGCAATGGAAGGGTTTTGTCAGAATGCCGTTGGTCCACCCGAATGGGAGTGCGAGGCCATGGGTTCCGTGGTGTGGGTACATTGTGTTACCTCTGTAGAGTGTATAATATATCGATAGCCGAGTCCACGGTCACGGACAACTCGTAGTAGCTCCCACCATGAATCAACGTTTAATAAACACGCACACTAAGTTATGATCATTGCACTGATGATGATGGCGGAAAGGCCATCGAGTTGTTCGAAACCCAATATGGGTCGTGGTGGTGATTGCCGGAAGGATCACGAGTTACTTTGGTTAAGACCACGATGGTGGTGTGGTGGTGATCGCCGACAGGATCACGAGTTAGTCTGGTTAAGACCATGATGGTGGTGTGGTGGTGATTGCCGTAAGGATCACAAGTTACTCTGGTTAAGACCACGATGGTGGTTTGTTTTGTGATCCGAGAACGATCACGGTTGGTAAGTTGGTTCCGAGGGACGTTTATCCGAAGAGCACGAGCACACCATTTTGGAACATTAATGCATTGTTAATTGGTTAAATATCATGATATTCTTTGTCATTATGATTATGCCTGTTGTGAGCTTGCAAGTACATTCAATGTACTAACCTGGCGTGTCATGTCAGATTTCAGGAAAGTCACGTTGGATAGGAGCGCTGCTCGAGTCTAGATTGTGTCCACATCGGTGTCCCTGTGCTATGGAGTTACCGCTACGACGTTGTTCCGCTACCGCATAGTTGATATGATCGAGGCCATATTATGTTCACTAAATAATGTACATATTGTTCAGCCGCACCGTGTGTGCAGCCTCGACATCTGTTGTAATATAAACTCCGACCTGCTAGCATCAATAAAGCGATTGTTTTCTGTACCAAGATGTTGTGTGTTGCCAGAAGACATGGTCTCTGGGCTGGCAATGTAGGGTAAACCAGTCGCTCTGAGCCTGGGTGCCACAACGCTTGGTATCAGAGCCTCGCTGACTGTAGGCCACACTAGACTACGACGTGTTAACTAGACGTTAGATACGAGTTTTAGTTGAGTGTCGGTAGCTAATGTAGCTAATTGTTGCATTGCATGCACTTGATTTATATTTTTATGCTAACCTGCTAATGGTTGTGACTGTAGATGGCTCCGGTGCCGTATCCGTGCCAGTTGCAGCTGATGTCGTACACGTCACCGCACCTTCTTCGCAATGTGTGGCGTCGGCTGTACCCCCTCGGAGACGATCTAGTATATCGTGTGTACCGGGAGCCTCTAGCTGATTCAGTGTATGAGTATCACGCAGTGGTTACTCTGCGCACTAGTTCCGATTCTGGCTCTTACACTCGTACTTCTCAAAGCAGTTACGCCTCTACCGCTTCCCAGGCTATCCAGTTTGCTGCATTCGAGGTCCTTGTTGAGCTTTGCTACAATGAGATCCGAATGCAACACCATCCAGGTTTCTTTTACTACCCTTCTCTGCACGACAATGGTAGTGTCCGCTTCTAGATCATTGATCCAGAGACTGATAGTGTTGCTAGCCACCTTGCTCGTTATGTCACTGCTAGCTATCTTATGATCCACGAGTTGGCTCGAGAGCTGACTCGTGCCCGTACTGCTTTAGCCACTGCTTTAGTGACTACTAGATCTACCACTACTCCATCTTCTCTGGGATTTACTCCCTATATTCCAGCCAGTTCTAGTTCCCCTGTTTCACCGGTTACTCCCCCGAGTAGCTAAGGCACCTCGACGGTGAACCCTCTCAGTACTCCTGCCGAGTGGGCTTCACTTCTCACCACTCCTGCAGCCCCGATGCTTCATCCTGCCCCTGCCCCTGAGGGAGAGCCCTCTAGGCAGCATCGTCGTGTTACCTTTAACCCGGAGGTTTCCGTTAACCACATCAGTTCAGGATCCGATTCCGCTTCAGGGGAGGACACCGCACCACCAGTAGAGCAGTAGTACCTCGGAGTATTCGCAGTCGTCCGGATGATGTACGGATGTTGTCGTACGAGTCATGATGTTTCGTTGCATGTATCAGAGTAGTTGAACCTGCCATGTTGTTTATCTTTCATGTATGAGCCTATGTATAATTATATTGGGACTTTATTCGCTGTATTTTCTTCGCTCTTTTACTTTCTTCTGGGATTTGTCGCTGGCTTTCCCCAAATTTATTCTTGGATGTTTCTCATCTCGATTGCATTGTCTTGGTAAAAATCCACAATAGGATGACGCGGGGAGGCAGCAATAGCAATGTTCGTGAGGGAACTCATGTTTGTCGTTCCGCACGACAGGCAGGACATTCTCCCGAGCCGTACGTTCCGCCACTGCCTCCACCGCCAAATCTGCCCTCCACCGAGCAAATTATGCGTATGTTTGAGGAAAGAAGGAACAATGATCTGCTTGAAATATTAAGAAGTGTGCAAGCTATGGTTGGACAGAATGGAAATCAGAACGGTCATTACTCAAAGCTGTCAGATTTTCAAAGGACCAAGCCACCCAATTTCAGTCAGATTGTTGACCCATTGGATGTAGACGATTGGTTGCGTACCATTGAGAAAAAGCTTGAGATTGGTTGTATTGAAGAAAATGATAAAGTTCCATTTGCAACTCATTATCTTGAAGGTGCTGCTGCCATATGGTGGGAAAATACAAAATCCATGTGACCTGCTGATGAAGAAATCACCTGGGAAAAATTTAAGGATCAGTTCCGGAAACATCATATCCTTACTGGAGTTATGAAGGTTAAGCAGCTTGAATTTCTCGAACTCGTCCAAGGATATCAGTCTGTGAGTGAATATTTGCAAAAATTCAATCACCTGGCCCGTTACTCCCTTTATGACGTGGCCACCGTAGAAAGGACGGTTGACAGATTTCTTGGAGGCTTAAATCCGCAACTCTGGTGTACTCTCAGTATGTTTTACTTCCCAGATTTCCAAACTCTGGTAAACAAGGCTTTCATTGCTGAACGGAAGCACCAGCTTATATCAGATAATAGGCCTGCCAACAACGACAACAAGCGTAAGTTTGAGCCAAAGTAGGATGGGTAACCAGTGCAAAAGGATCGAACCTGGCAGTAGCCTTAGGTGGAATACAAGCCCAATTGGTAACAGAATGTTAACAAGACCACCACGCAAGTCAAGAATGTTGTGACCAACCCAATACGTGAGGAGCGTCAGCGCAACAATTCGTGCTTCATTTGTGGGCAGAAGGGACATTATGCCAAACAGTGCCCCAAGAACAACAAGGCGGATGCCCCATTCAGGCCACAAGTCAACTTTATAGAGTCATGCCCGACCCAGAAAAACATTACTAGGCACGTGCATCATCTCTCAGCCGATGAGGCACAAGAGAACCCCGTAGTCGTCATTGGTATGTTTTCTGTTAATGACATACCTGCCGTAATTTTATTTGACTCTGGGCTTCCCATTCTTTTATTTCTCAGAGTTTTGCTGCCAAAAACAAATTTCCTTGTACACTTTTGGGCAAAAATATACTGGTACAAACCCTGGGATCTCTAATCAAGAGCAACATGGTCTACCGTGATCTAGAAATCAATATCAACGGAGTCTACTTTCCAACCTCTCTCATAATTATTGAGTCCGAAAAGTTGGATATTATATTGGGTATGAATTGGTTGACTCAATATCAAGTTTGTATAAACTGTGCAACAGGAGAAGTCACTTTGACCAGTCTAAATGGGAAGACTACCAAATTCTATGCTCGCAAGAATATATCCAAGCAAGAATTGGTTTTCACCATTGTGGCTGAGTTGGAATTAATTCATGTGGTCAATGAGTGCCCTGATGTATTTCCAGAAGAACTGTCAGGCATGCCACCAGACCAAGAACTGGAATTTGCAATAGATCTTGTGCCCAGAACTGCACCATTATACAAGAAGTATTACCGGATGCCTTCATCAGAATTAGTGGAGCTAAAGAAACAGCTTTATGAACTGCTCCAAAAAGGATATATTCTTCACGGCTCTTCACCATGGGGATCACCTGCTATTTTCGTCGACAAAAAGGATGGCAGCCTCCGCATGTGCATAGATTACCGCCAGCTGAATGAGGCCACCATCAAAAATAAATATCCGCTACCAAGGATTGATGATTTGTTTGATCAGCTCAGTGGGGCTTCTCCGGTTGGTAAGTTGGTCCCGAGGGACGTTTATCCCAAGAGCATGAGCACAACATTTTGGAACATTATTGCATTATTAATTGGTTAAATATCATGATATTGTTTGTCATTATGATTATGCCTGTTGTGAGCTTGCAAGTACATTCAATGTCCTTACCTGGCGTGTCATGCCAGATTTCAGGAAAGTCGCATTGGAAAGGAGCGCTGCTCGTGTCTAGATCGTTTCCACATCGGTGTCCCTGTGCTATGGAGTTACCGCTACGACATTGTTCCGCTGCCGCATAGTTGATATGATCGAGGCCCCATTATGTTCACTAAACAATGTACATATTGTTCAGCCGCACCGTGTGTGCTACTCGGCCACGACATCTGTTGTAATATAAACTCCGACCCGCTAGCATCAATAAAGTGGTTGTTTTCCATACCAAGATGTTGTGTGTTGCCAGAAGACATGGTCTCTGGGCTGGCAATGCAGGGTAAACCGGTCGCTCTGAGCTGGGGTGCCACATTTCAGCCATGTGTCCACTGTGCAGGGCATGGTATGCTTGGTCAAGTAGCACGACTGGATGCAGAGGCTTTGAACGGAGCCCTGGTGGGAGGAGATGATTGCTCTGGGGATTTCAAAATCATTGAAGAGAGATAGCTGACGACAGTCAAGATTAAGGGGCACGGCGCGCCATAGAGGGCGCCACCGAATTGAGAGGACTTGGGTGCAGCAGCAATCCTTGGTGGGGATAAGCGAGATGATCTCCCCAAGGACGGCATCCGCGAGATTGCTGATGTAGTCCACCCGAGATTCTACGGGTTCCTGGGATCCGGTGGGGCGGGGTCGCCGCTTCTCCCCGCGCTGCCGGGTGCGGGGTCTACAACAGGCGTTGCCGCTGGTGGGAGCCTCATCTTCTTGGCGTTGGGGTCAACCGACTCCATTTTCCTCGAGGGCGTCAAGTCATGCTCATGGATTTGACCAGAGTAACGAATGACGAGCCTAGTTGTAGTGCGAGCGAAGAAGAAGGGGAGATGGGGTTTTTCTGTAGTAGTGAGGAAGAAGGGGAGTTGGGGTTTTCTGTAGGAGTGAGGTGAGGAAGTTCGGGGTACGGGTGGAGCGAGCTGACGTGAGGTGCGTGGGAGTGAGGAGAAAGAAGAACAACCAGGTTTTTTGGGGGGCCGGTGTGTTGGGTGTGGGTAGCGCCTCTCATTCATTAAATATATGGACTTTTGAATTGATTTTACTATTTACTAGGGTGGATGGGCTGTTTTGTCTTGGGCCTAGAGAAACAATTACTACTAGTACAGTGGAGACACTCTACAGCTACCCAGAAAAACAATTACTACTGGTACAATGGATACAATACCGCTTCTGGGTCCTCCTAGGTCATCGAAACATCTCCCACTACCAAATGATGTTATACTTTTGTTCACCGACTTGCGGGCCATGCAGCCCGCATTCCCAAATGCCATCCACCAAATTAGAAGGCAGTATCCAGGCGGAGAGTCACCTCGGTCGTAGCGCGGCAATAACGAGTCGTCATATCACAAAACCCCACCTCCCTGCAGTCTCAGTTTGACGGACGAAGCAACATCATTTCACTCTTCGCTGAATCCCCTTCTCCCTCACCCTCTTCAAGAAAGGCAACACTCGCATCTGCCACTGTTCTTCTCTCCCAACGAAGGGAAGGTGAGCGGATCCGTGATGTTGGTATATTTTCGTTTAGAGAAAAAAAAGAACTTTTGCAAAGCAGTAACCGATCCTCACTCTCCTTTTTGTTTCATTGTCATTGCGATTGTGTTTTTCTTTCAGTGGTCTCCTAGTATTCATCAGTTTCATGATGGACCAAAGAGAACTAGGCAAAGATCTGCCGATATTGGAGTAGACACGGGAGGCTGATCCCCACGAGACAGAGAGCTCCAAGAAGATGGAGGCAGCCACCGAGCCGACCCCAGATACGCTCACGGCCAATACTGAGATGGTCAATGCCCCATTTGAGGTTACAGCTCCCATGGCACTTGAGGAGCAGTTTTCCCCCTTCGAGGATGTGTCCCCCCCCCCCCGCTGAGCTTCCCAAGGTGATTTTTGTTCTTTGCAGATCTCGATTCTGGTTTTTCATCTAAGTATGTGGTGATGAATAATGCAAAATTTTATTATCTTCGATGCCATGCTATACATAGTGGTTTAAATAACTTGTGTTTCTTATACTGGAAAGTAATTCAGAATTTGTTTCTGTTTCAGTTAGAGGCCTGATGCAGACAAGGATTATGTGGTTTTACATGTCACTCGCTATGAGACTGATTACCTGAATATACGCACAGGGAAAACCGAGTTTTTAGGTTGTTGGATCCTGGAAGCCGTTTGTGCTTATACCAATGATGAGTTGTATTCCAGCCTTACTGTTGTCAGGCATGTTGTCCAGGGTGTACTGAAGCACAAGAAGTTCAAAGCTACTCCTTCGTTTGTGAGGTGTACTGTTCTTGTCAAGCTTACGTAGGAAGATGACGTGGCATGCCTCCACAAACAAGTTTATGAGTGGCAAGGCCACAAGGTTGTCTTCATGAAGGTTCATAGGATTGAGCTGCTGTCGGGCGTCCTCGATGATGTTCATGGCAAGGTCCGTCTTGTGTCCATCCCAAATTAGTTCGAGGCATGAAATACTTGCCCCAACTAGTGTTTAATAGTATTTTGGATTCTGTCTAATTATCTGAACCTTGCCTATTATCGAGCCCTCTGGGCTAGTACTCTTTTTGAATCCGTCTATGGGAACTGCTGCAACTTTTGTGTGCCCGTGAATCATCGTAATTGTTGCTGAAATAGATGCGTCCTCACTAGTTTTATCATACAAGCAGTGTGTGTTTGGATGAAATAGAGTACTCGTTTGAGAACTGTGCGCCGACGTATACATAAGTACTTGTAAACACTGTTGGTGCTACCCCACTTGTAAGCAGTTGTGCAAAAGACGGCACATTGGCTCAGCTCGCTTCAACACTAGGCTATCGACCAGCTAACAATCAACAATCTGCTGTCTGACATATAAGCGACTATGTATCTTGTTACAGTGGTTCATGCAGTTAACTGAGGCCATAATGTAAATTCCAAACGTTCACACGCTAGTCCAGCGTTCATGTGGAACACTCACATTAAACTCAGCTTCATAAAAAACTTAAAAAGAATAAGTTAAGCAATTTTATACATCTCAATGATTCATAGAACATAACAAACATATACTAGTTCATAGGAAAAGACAAAGTTGTGAGAAGGTTTACAAATCAGGAAAAAACAAGCAAGCCTTCCCTGAGCAAAGGGCCTCCCGGCAGGCTTAAATTTCCTGGAGTTCACTCTAGTTTTTTCTTGTTGCCACCATCCAAGGTTAGGTTCTCTCATTCCAGAATAACCAATTATAATTGTATTCTCTGCTGGAATGCTGAACTGAACCATGTAGTGTACTGACCAGCTAAAATTCTTGTGCATTCCACTAAATTTAAGCACCGCTATTTGCAGAAATAAGCAGACCACAATGCCTCTTGTCCGCGCACCTGTCCAAAAAACCGCCGTGCAAGCTAGTCCTCCGTCCATGGATGAACTGGTCGAAAGTGCATTCTGGACTAGGATGAAGTTGTTTTTGCTCGTCCCTACACTGCAATCAGGAAGTAAAACGTACGAATCAACTTCTTTTATATTGCATTGGTCATTCTACCTAGTAACTACCAATGTAGGAATACCTGGAAGACGGGTGGTTAGACGACGGCAACGAGGGATAGCCATCTCATTTTGCGCAGTTCTAATAAAACGGAGGTGTGTGCTTTTGATTGCGCGGATAGAAATGTCAGGACCCCGATTCCAAGTCACATCGATCTAGCCGGTAAAACCTCATATCACTTTGCGGCCTCACGCATGGTATCCCACGGGTGTCGCCTTACCATGGCGCGGGACCGTTTGCGCCTTTTGGCTCACGTATATGATAGTGTCGCTAGCATCCATATGACAGAGAACCCGGGCCGACATGGCTAGTCGTGAACCCAAAGCGGCACAGACCTATGGAGACAGGCATACATGTATCACATCGAGCATGTCGGTCATCAGCGAGTAATTCCGAGCTGTAGCACTGGGCTAACAGGACTCCGGGGGACCCGGGCTGTAGCAGGCTAGGCAGGACTCCGGAAATCACCGCGTGACATTTCGCCGAAGGGACAGACATAGGAACAAAGTGAAACACATGCTGGCCAGTCAAGTGTCCTGAACAGTAGTGCTGGGCTAGCAGGACTCCGGTGAACCGGGCTGTAGCGGACTACTATGGCTCGAGGAACACTAGACTACATTTCCCCATAAGAAAGGCTGCCAAGGATAAACAACTAGATTGTCGGATCCCACTCATACCAAGCATTTCAATCATACACACAATATGCCCGATATAAGTACATACAACATGGCATCACAACAAAACTCTACAACTCAAGTACTTTATTTAAAGGCTCCAGAGAGCCATACATAACATGTTCATACAGATAGGGGTCACATGACCCGGCACTCAAGTCATACACTCATACAAGCACATGCGGAAGCAACTAGTCTGACTACAGACTCTAGAAAGAAAGAAGGCTTCTCAAAGCCTGTCTATCTACATAGGGCCCACCATGGCCAGGATCACCACCTGGGTGGCTAGTCACTCGTCGATGTCAAGGTCTACGTAGAACCCATCGGAGGGGGCGGTGTTGTCGTCTGAAAATAGTAATTAAGCAAACATGAGTACAAAGGTACTCAGCAAGTCTTACATCAGAACCTACTATACATGCTTATTCTCAAGAAGGTGGTGGGGTTAATGCAACAAGCCAGCTTTGACTCTTGGCTAAGCTATCCTACGGAACCTCACCAGTAAAATAGTTTTCGCACACGAGTCCACTACTCACCAACACAATACTCCACCGTGGATCCTCCCTCGTCATCCTACAAGAGGGCCATCCTCGATACTCACACTTATCTTGAGTCTTTTAGTAGTGTCCATTAACTTGTCTATGAACTGTATAAGCAACCAAGTAGTCCTTTACCGCGGACGCGGCTATTCAAATAGTTTTATACCCTGCAGGGGTGTACTTCTTCATACACGCTTTCACCACTTACCGCCGCTTACACGACATGTACTCGGCAACCTTCAAGCGGAAGCCCAGCGAGGGTGTTGGCCACGGCCTACCTAAACACTTAAGTCTCTAGTCCAGGTTTATCGCCTATCCAGGTTCCATCCACTGGGAGTCCGGCCAAGGTTTCCACATACGGCCCCGAACGATGTGAGCAGCGTCCCGAGACGCCAAACGGGTGCACGGCATACCCGGCCACGGTGTATCTACCGCAACATAGACCACCCCTAGGGTCAGCGCTACGCACGGTCGCCAACACATATCCTACAAACACCAGAAACTATTTGCAACTCCTGGACAGAGTACTAAGGTGGTTAAGAAGCCGAGAGGGTCCATTGGTTTCGGGCCCAATGTACGGTAGTAACTGCATCTTAAATCACACATACAGATCTCAGTTCTTAGGGACGGCCTCAATGAAACAACCCACCATGTACTCCTACATGGCCTCTCATCGATACCTTTACCAAAACATGTTCAACACATCCCTCACATTACCGACATAAGCATTTCACTCTAGCCCATCACCCAGATGAACCAGACCTGACACAACTCTAAGCATAGCAGGCATGGCAAGGTAGGAATCACATACATGGCTCAATCAACTCCTACACATGCTAGTGGGTTTCATCTAGTTACTGTGGCAATGACAGGTCATGCAGAGGATAAGGGTTCAACTACCGTAGCACACAGCAGTTTGAATCGCGTGGTCTTAATGCAGTAAACAAGAGCAGAAGCGAGAACATGGGTTTGTATTGGAATGATCAATGGTTGCTTGCCTGATGGAGTGGTAGTGGGATACTGCCCTTCAGTTGGATACTCGTGAATATCCTCGGAGGCAGAACCTACCACGAAGACACACCGAACATAATCAACACATGACGATATGCAACAATATGATGTATGCTATGACATGGCAATATGAATCTGTCTTGGCCTAATGCAAGTTATAGTAGAAAGGAATGAACTCATTTGAATCAAAGATTCAAATATTAGCTCATTGAACATGGCCTTAATAGTGCATTTCCTTATTCTGCTTAAACAGCAAGGTAAACTTGTTTTGTCATGCATGAAACCATTACAGATGGATAGATTGAATTTTTCTGATCATTTTTCATATATAAATCTTTGCATTTGGAGCTATGGTTGATTTTCTATGATTTTTAGAAGTTTTGACTATTTTCTGGAATTTCCTGAATAAAAATAAATCCAGAAAATGCATTACTGCGTCAACATTGCGTCATGCTGACCTCCGCAGGTCAAAGGCGCCAGCCCAGGTCAAACCTGACTGGTGGGCCCCTTCTCTCAGCCTCTCAGCTCATTAACAGGATTAGATTAACACTAATTAGCTGTCAGTGGGGCCTGGGCCCACATGTTAGTGACTGATTTAATTAGAATTAATTAAAACTAATCCTAATTTAGTTAGCAGACCGGCCCCACCTGTCATAGACTCAGGGGGGGTCTACCTGGGCCCACCCAGGGGTCAAACTGGGTCAAACTCGCCGGCGTTGAGCCACCGGCGAGGCCGAGACGGCGGAGGGCTTCGGATTTGGTCCTCCGGCTCGTGCGCATCTAGTGGGGCAAGTGGGAGGAGCTGGGGTGGAGCGAGCTCGCCGGAATCGAGCTCGTGGCGGCGGCCGGAGTTCGGACGGAGAGGGAAAGGGGGCTACGGTGCACGGCAAGGCGAGGAAGTGCGTGCATTAGGCTCCTGGGGACGCACTGAATGCGGTGGTGCGCTCGGACGCGTGCTTGCACGGCCGTAGCCACGACGGCGACATGCCCGGAGGCGAGGAGCTCTCGGGTGCGGTGGAAACGGCTGCTACAGAGGCCAAACAAGCACGGGAGCTAGGGGGAAAGGAACAGGAGCTCATAGCGGAGTCGGAGAGGGGGTCAGCGAGCTCGGGGAGGACTTGAGGCCGGCGAATCGAATGACGGTGTCCGGCGGCCGTGGACGGGGAAGAAGGGCACCACGTCATCTTGGGGTCGTCCGAGCTTCCGTGAGTCGATGGAGAGGTCCAGGGTGACGAGGCGGAGAGATTGGGCTCGTCAGAGGGGCGATGGAGTGGCTGTGGTGGCAACTACGGCGATCGGCGGCGAGGTACGCGCTCGGCCATCACGGGAGAGAGTGAGGGAGACGAGGGGGAGAGTGAGAGAGGATGAGAGGGGGACGTGGGGGTCGCGTGGCACTCCTGGACGTCTCCAGGACGTCGGCAGAAGCAGGAGGTGGCCGGCGCGTGGCCGGCGTGCAGCGAGCACGCGCCCCTGCCTCCTGGCGCAAGGAGGACGACGACTGGCGAAGCCAATAGGCTGGGCCGAGATAGGTGGGCTGGCCAGCTCAGGTAAGGCCCAGGTTGCTTCC
This sequence comes from Triticum urartu, assembly GCF_056163025.1. Classification (NCBI taxonomy): domain Eukaryota; kingdom Viridiplantae; phylum Streptophyta; class Magnoliopsida; order Poales; family Poaceae; genus Triticum; species Triticum urartu. The sequence continues at coordinate 249,509,496 of NC_141878.1, read as the reverse complement.
TTCTCTCTTTTTTTGTAAATTTGTTTCTGTTTTCTATTTAATTGCAACTGTTGGGCTTTATTAAAAATACTAAAACATTTCCAAAAATCCTGAAAATAATTGTGGGCTCTGTTTAGATTATTTCCAACAGCAAACATTTATTTCCGAATTATTTGGGCATTTAATTTATTTTATAGCATTTAAATGCCCAAATTCAAATACTTATGATTTAACTCAATGACCTTCTGTTGACCTAGAAAATGTGCACCAATTTTGCCAGAGGTTTTAACCCAAGACGAAGAGGGTGAACTTTTTAGAAGGGCATTTCAGGTTCATTGAAAATAATTTTAGTAAACCCTAGTTGTTTCCAGGGGGGGTGTTGGGGGTTCTGTCATCCCCATTTCAAATTTAAGAGGAAAATAAACATGATGCACACTCTAATGCTTGAACTAGCTAGGGTGTGACAACTCACCCCCACTCAAAAGAATCTCGTCCCGAGATTTAGGATCCTTCGGGAAGAAGGTGGGGTACTCAAGTCGAAGACGATCCTCCCTTTCCCAATTGGCTTCTTTCTTGGAATGGTGTGACCATTGAACCTTGAGAAACTTGATATTCTGACGTCGAGTGGTACGCTCGGCTTGATCAAGGATACGAACGGGATATTCCCGATAGGAGAGGTTATCTTGTAGATCAAGCATTTCATGGTCCACTCCACGGATAGGATCCGCGAAGCAACGCCTGAGTTGTGAAACGTGGAAGACATCGTGAACTCTGGAAAGATGCGGAGGTAGTTCCAATTGGTAGGCAACTTCCCCTCCTTTGGCAAGAATGCGAAAGGGTCCAATGTAACGAGGGGCCAATTTGCCTTTGATACCGAAACGATGGGTTCCCTTTAACGGAGTAACCCGAAGGTAAGCCTTCTCGTCGACTTCATAAGTCATAGGCTTATGTTTACGATCATATTGACTCTCTTGACGAGATTGGGCTGTTTTCAATTTCTCACGAATATCGTGAACCTGCTCTTCTGCTTCCTGAATCATATCCGGGCCAAAGAGTTGTCTTTCCCCGGTTTCTGACCAGTTAAGAGGCGTTCGACATTTTCGTCCATAGAGAACTTCGAAAGGAGCCTTGCCTAAGTTGGCTTGATAACTATTGTTATAAGCAAACTCCGCGAATGGAAGGCATTTCTCCCAACTCATTCCGAACGAGATGACAGAAGCTCGGAGCATATCTTCTAGAATTTGATTGACTCGTTCTACTTGACCACTTGATTGAGGATGGAAGGCGGTGCTAAAGGAGAGACGAGTTCCCATAGCATTTTGGAAACTTTCCCAAAATCGAGAGGTGAAGAGACTCCCACGATCTGAGTTAATTTCCAATGGAACACCATGAAGAGACACTATTCGGGAGATGTATAAATCAGCTAGTTGGCTAGCGGTGATACTCTCACGGACAGGTAGGAAATGGGCTACTTTGGAAAGACGGTCGATCACGACGAAGATGGCATTATTCCCTCTCTTGGTCCTGGGAAACCCAGTGATGAAATCCATACTGATTTTGTCCCATTTCCACTCGGGAATAGCCAAATGCTGAAGGGTGCCAGCAGGCCGTTGATGCTCTGCTTTAACACGACGACAAACGTCGCAATTAGCAATGTATTGAGCGATTTCTCTCTTCATCCTAGTCCACCAAAACCTCTGGCGTAGGTCTTGATACATTTTAGTACTACCGGGATGAATGGTGAGAGGGGATTCATGAGCTTCGTTAAGGATCAGCCGCCTCAGGTTTCGTGCCTTTGGAACCACTAGGCGATTCCCAAAGTATACGACACCTTGATCATCAATGGAGAAACAATTCACGACTCCTTTCTTAATGTTTATCTTAATACGGGAGATTCCCGGATCTACCTTCTGTGCCTTGATGATCTGATCCGTAAGGGTAGGTTTCGCCACCAGGGTGGATAGGAATCCTTGAGGAACAATGTGAAGATTTAGCTTACGAAATTCCTCATGGAGAAATGGTTGACTTTGTTGTAACATCAGGTTGTTACAATAGGACTTACGGCTTAGCGCATCAGCCATGACATTGGCTTTCCCCGGGGTGTAAGTTATTCCTAAGTCGTAAACCGAGATCAACTCAACCCAACATCTTTGCCTAAGATTCAAATCTGGTTGGGTGAAGATATATTTCAAACTTTGGTGATCGGTGAAGATCTCGCAATGATTACTGAGAAGGTAATGTCGCCAAGTTTTAAGTGCATGGACTACAGCTGCAAGCTCTAGATCATGTGTGGGATAATTTTCCTCATGTGGGTGTAATTGCCGTGAAGCATAGGCAATTACCTTACGATCTTGCATGGGTATGCAACCTAGTCCTTGTCGCGAGGCGTCGCAATAGATAATAAAGTCCTTGGAGAAATCTGGTGGTACCAATACGGGAGCAGATGTCAGGCGTCTTTTCAGTTCCTGAAAACTGAACTCGCACTGTGGAGTCCACTCGGACTTTTTATCTTTCTTGAGGAGTTCAGTTAGAGGTTTAGCAACCTTGGAGAAATTCTCGACGAAGTGGCGTCAATAGCTCGCTAAGCCAAGGAAGCTCCGAACTTGCTTAACCGTCTCAGGTGGAGTCCAATCAAGGACGGCTTGAACTCGCTCGGGATTGACAACAATACCCTTGCCAGAGATCACATGGCCTAGATAGGTCACTTCTGGCAACCAAAATTCACACTTGGAGAATTTGGCATAAAGGCGATGCTCTCGAAGTTTCATCAATACCAGCCTTAGATGTTCGGCATGTTCCTCTTCATTCTTGGAGTAGATGAGTATGTCATCGAGGTATACTACGACAAATTTGTCCAAGTACTCCATGAAAACCGAGTTCATTAACCGGTAGAAGGTGGCTGGGGCATTGGTTAAACCGAAGGACATCACGGTGTACTCGTATTGGCCATAACGAGTAACAAAGGCCGTTTTGGGAATGTCCCCGTTTCTGATTTTGATTTGATGGTAGCCCAACCTCAAATCCATCTTGGAAAAGACTGAGGATCCAGCGAGCTGATCATACAGATCGTTAATCCTGGGAAGCGGGTATTTGTTCTTGATGGTGACCAGGTTGACAGGGCGGTAGTCCACAACCATTCAATCCGTTCCATCCTTCTTATTAACGAAGAGGACGGGGCAAGCCCAAGGAGAGGAACTAGGACAGATGAAACCCTTTTTTGAAGGACTCATCGAGTTGGTTCTTAAGCTCGGCTAGTTCTAAGGGTGCCATTTTGCATGGTCTTCTAGAAATTGGCACGGTTCCTGGAACAAGGTCTATCACAAACTCTACATCCCTGTCAGGTGGAACACCTGGCAGTTCTTCTGGAAAGACATCCGGAAAATCTCGGACTATCGGAACATCCTCAAGGTCTGGAAGGGGGTTGGCATTTAAGGAGTAAAGCTGGCGCTTGGCCACTCGAGTTAAGACATTGACTGTCTTACCCGATGGGTGAGTAAGTTGAACGGTTGTAGTGGCACAATCGATCTTAGCATAATGAGTTGACATCCAGTCCATACCCAAGATGATGTTTATGTCCGAGGACTTGAGAGCTATTAAGGATGCAAGGAAGACAAGTCTATCGACAAGAAAGGGCATGTCACAGAATGTCGTGTTGTGCAATCGAGCATAGTTCTCGGATATGAATGAATGAGATGCTCCAGTATCGAAAAGAACAGATGCCGGATGGCAGTTAACAAGGAGCGTACCAAGGACGACGTTGGGATCCTCATGAGCCTCCTCGGCTGAAACATAGTTGACATGGCCACGTGCAGTGGTGGCCGGCTTGGCGTAGAATGTTTTTCCCGCGGGCTTACCACGACCAACGGACTTTCCAGTTTGATTTGGGTTGTTGTTCTGGGGACACTCTCGGCTATAGTGACCCGGCTCTCCACACTTAAAGCATGTCACCACATTGGGGCGTGGAGCAGCATTAGCAGCGGGGCCACCATAGGGCTTGGGCAGTGCAAATTGCTGGTTGGGACGAGGCGCCTCAAAGGATGGCCTCGGGATGAACCTGGGTGGCAGTGCCGTGCTTGGAATCCACACCCGGCGCTTCTGAGTTCCAGAGCCGGATGAAGAGCCAAAATCACGGGATTGCTTGCGTGAAGCGTCATAATCAGTCTGGCCCGTCTCAGCACTGATGGCTTTATTGACCAACTTCTGAAAAGAGGTGCACTCGTGCAGACGAAGATCGCGGCGAAGCTCAGGGCTAAGTCCCTTGCGGAACCTTGCTTTCTTCTTAGCGTTAGTAGATACCTCTTCGGGAGCATAACGTGCCAGATTTCCAAATTCACGACTATAAGCATCCACAGTCAGTCTTCCTTGGGTGAAGTTGCAGAACTCCTCCCTCTTGCGATCCATGAGACCTTCCGGAATGTGATGCTCACGGAAAGCCTCACTGAATTCAGCCCAAGTAGTGATTTGGCCGACCGGGCGCATAGCTTCGAAGTTTTCCCACCAAAGGCTAGCAGGGCCTTTGAGGTGATAGGCAGCATAGGTAACCTTGTCGGCTTCGGCTACGTTGGCAGAATGTAGCTTGTGAGTGATGCTGCGAAGCCAGTCATCCGCGTAGAGGGGTTCGACGGAATGGTTAAACTTTGGTGGGTACAACTTGATAAAGTCATTAATTGACACCAAGTCATTTGGTGGGTGGCGTGCAGTGTTCTGCTCAATCCGCTCCAGCAGGCGGTTAGTCTCACGCTTGTTTCTTTCCGCCTCCAGCATTATTTCGGCCAGAGAAGGAGGGTGAGGCAGATTTTCACCTCTAGCTGCACTGGCTTCCCCCTGCTCCGAGGTAGCAGGGTTGCTGCGGGTGTTGACCATCCTAGGAGAAAACAAGACAATGGTTTAGATAAGGATGGCTCAAACTTAGCAAGGAAGTGCAGAATGTAATGGATAACACGGAATGCAGAGATGTTCATCCGTATGTCATGGTAATATAAAGCTGCCATATATATACCAACGGTCATACACATCATACATAGTTTAGTACAAGCCCAGGCTACAGTACAACTATGATGAAAGACATTACATCTCATCGGAGGCATTCCAAGCTCCTATACATTATTTGTCTACACCTCCGGAATTGACTACACACTAAGTCGTGTTCCACAAGTCACGCAGGCAGTGGAAATACAACTACTACAATACTAGTGCTACCACTACTAACTCAGACAGCTCTGTAGTAGTTCTCATAGAAGTCACCTCCGTAGCCTGGAAGTTCAACATGACCATCCGGGAACAAACGGTCCTGAGGAGCCTGTGGACCAAAGGGGCTAGGATGAGGTCTTGGACCAACAAACGGTGGCCTGCGGGGACCACGGGGTGGGGTGATGCCTCCCACATCACGCCAATCCACCATGTCTGGCAGAGCTGATCTCATAGGATACAGATCCCTTGTATCCATACATCCAGCCTGCACCGCAGGTGCAAACTGAGTCAATGTGGCCCAATGATCAGCACGGGTATTGAAAAGCTCCAGCCTCAAGGCCCAATTCTCCCGGTCCTTATCTTCGAGCATCTCGGCAGTGGTACGAGTTAATGAGTCCTCCTGAGTGGAGTCATCATAGATAGCCTGAAGATACCCTTGCGCTCCCGGAAGTGAAGCTGGCATGTAACGGAAGTCGGTGTTCCGAAGCAGGCCGGTCCGGACTCGCAAGATGGTCATCATGGAATAGGCAGCATCCTGCACAGCCATCTCAAAAGTAACCCCAAGTCCATAGGAACAGTGAAGGGGCTCAGTAGATCCAGGATAAGAAGGAAATATCCTGACGGTGCAGAGATATTGGCTTTGATTAAAGTCACGGAACTGCTCTTCGACAGTGTATTCGGGATACCAATGGTAGCCCGTCTCGATCATTACCCGGACTAACATAGCAGTATGACCGGGCACGTCGAGGCACCGGGTCAGGCGAACCACTTGGTTTTGAACACGTTTGGCCATCTGAAAGCACAACCACAATGCAAAGACATCAAAATTTCTAGGGAAAATTGGACAGCATAACAGTTGTAAATGCTCAGAAAAAGATTTGAGACATCCACAACAGTTCGCAATACCACTCAACAACATCATATCAAGATTCTGATCCAATTAGGAACATACTAAAATAGTAGAAACTAAATTGGGGCTTGTAACAACATTCCTATAAGCTACTACGGATTAGTAACACGTGAACCTGATAGAAGAAGAGAGCCTAGTCCTTAACCCACGTTGAATGAGAAGAGAATGACTCAGATCAGAGGCATAGGGTAAAGGAGTAAAAGAGCCTTACGTTCCCTCCCACAATCAATTCCCCTACATATAACTAAAGCATTTCTAGACTCGACATCGACCAGTTTGGCTCAACGAACCTATAGGCAGTCCGGCTCTGATACCAACGCTGTCAGGACCCCGATTCCAAGTCACATCGATCTAGCCGGTAACACCTCATATCACTTTGCGGCCTCACGCACGGTATCCCACGGGTGTCGCCTTACCATGGCCCGGGACCGTTTGCGACTTTTGGCTCACGTATATGATAGTGTCGCTAGCATCCATATGACAGAGAACCCGGGCCGACATGGCTAGTCGTGAACCCAAAGTGGCACAGACCTATGGAGACAGGCATACATGTATCACATCGAGCATGTCGGTCGTCAGCGAGTGATTCCGGGCTGTAGCACTGGGCTAACAGGACTCCGGGGGACCCGGGCTGTAGCAGGCTAGGCAGGACTCCGGAAATCACCGCGTGACATTTCCCTGAAGGGACAGACATAGGAACGAAGTGAAACACATGCCGGCCAGTCAAGTGTCCTGAACAGTAGTGCTGGGCTAGCAGGACTCCGGTGAACCGGGCTGTAGCGGACTACTATGGCTCGAGGAACACTAGACTACATTTCCCCATAAGAAAGGCTGCCAAGGATAAACAACTAGATTGTCGGATCCCACTCATACCAAGCATTTCAATCATACACACAATATGCCCGATATGAGTACATACAACATGGCATCACAACAAAACTCTACAACTCAAGTACTTTATTTAAAGGCTCCAGAGAGCCATACATAACATGTTCATACAGATAGGGGTCACATGACCCGGCACTCAAGTCATACACTCATACAAGCACATGCGGAAGCAACTAGTCTGAGTACATACTCTAGAAAGAAAGAAGGCTTCTCGAAGCCTGTCTATCTACATAGGGCCCACCATGGCCAGGATCACCACCTAGGTGGCTAGTCACTCGTCGACGTCAAGGTCTACGTAGAACCCATCGGAGGGGGCGGTGTTGTCGTCTGAAAACAGTAATTAAGCAAACATGAGTGCAAAGGTACTCAGCAAGTCTTACATCAGAACCTACTATACATGCTTATTCTCAAGAAGGTGGTGGGGTTGATGCAGCAAGCCAGCTTTGACTCTTGGCTAAGCTATCCTACGGAACCTCACCAGTAAAATAGTTTTCGCACACGAGTCCACTACTCACCAACACAATACTCCACCGTGGATCCTCCCTCGTCATCCTACGAGAGGGCCATCCTCGATACTCACACTTATCTTGAGTCTTTTAGTAGTGTCCATTAACTTGTCTATGAACTGTATAAGCAACCAAGTAGTCCTTTACCGCGGACGCGGCTATTCGAATAGTTTTATACCCTGCAGGGGTGTACTTCTTCATACACGCTTTCACCACTTACCGCCGCTTACACGACATGTACTCGGCAACCTTCAAGCGGAAGCCCAGCGAGGGTGTTGGCCACAGCCTACCTAAACACTTAAGTCTCTAGTCCAGGTTTATCACCTATCCAGGTTCCATCCGTAGGGAGTCTGGCCGAGGTTTCCACATACGGCCCCGAATGATGTGAACAGGGTCCCGAGACGCCAAACGGGCGCACGGCATACCCGGCCACGGTGTATCTACCGCAACATAGCCCACCCCTAGGGTCAGTGCTACGCACGGTCGCCAACACATATCCTACAAACACCAGAAACTATTTGCAACTCCTGGACAGAGTACTAAGGTGGTTAAGAAGCCGAGAGGGTCCATTGGTTTCGGGCCCAATGTACGGTAGTAACTGCATCTTAAATCACACATACAGATCTCAGTTCTTAGGGACGGCCTCAATGAAACAACCCACCATGTACTCCTACATGGCCTCTCATCGATACCTTTACCAAAACATGTTCAACACATCCCTCACATTACCGACATAAGCATTTCACTCTAGCCCATCACCCAGATGAACCAGACCTGACACAACTCTAAGCATAGCAGGCATGGCAAGGTAGGAATCACATACATGGCTCAATCAACTCCTACACATGCTAGTGGGTTTCATCTAGTTACTATGGCAATGACAGGTCATGCAGAGGATAAGGGTTCAACTACCATAGCACACAGCAGTTTGAATCGCGTGGTCTTAATGTAGTAAACAAGAGCAGAAGCGAGAACATGGGTTTGTATTGGAATGATCAATGGTTGCTTTCCTGATGGAGTGGTAGTGGGATACTGCCCTTCAGTTGGGTACTTGTGAATATCCTCGGAGGCAGAACCTACCACGAAGAACGCATTGGAACACAATCAACACATGACGATATGCAACAATATGATGCATGCTATGAGATGGCAATATGAATCTGTCTTGGCCTAATGCAAGTTATAGTAGAAAGGAATGAACTCATTTGAATCAAAGATTCAAATATTAGCTCATTAAACATGACCTTAATAGTGCATTTCCTTATTCTGCTTAAACAGCAAGGTAAACTTGTTTTGTCATGCATGAAACCATTACAGATGGATAGATTGAATTTTTCTGATCATTTTTCATATATAAATCTTTGCATTTGGAGCTAGGGTTGATTTTCTATGATTTTTAGAAGTTTTGACTATTTTCTGGAATTTCCTGAATAAAAATAAATCCAGAAAATGCATTACTGCGTGAGCATTGCGTCATGCTGACCTCAGCAGGTCAAAGGAGCCAGCCCAGGTCAAACCTGACTAGTGGGCCCCTTCTGTCAGCCTCTCAGCTAATTAATAGGATTAGATTAACACTAATTAGCTGTCAGTGGGGCCTGGGCCCACATGTCAGTGACTGATTTAATTAGAATTAATTAAAACTAATCCTAATTTAGTTAGCAGACCGGCCCCACCTGTCATACACTCAGGGGGAGTCTACCTGGGCCCACCCAGGGGTCAAACTGGGTCAAACTCGCCGGCGTTGAGCCGTCGGCGAGGCCGAGACGGCGGAGGGCTTCGGATTTGGTCCTCCGGTGACCAAATCGACGGCGGAGACGTGCTACGCGTAGCTGGGGCTCGTGCGCATCTAGTGGGGCAAGTGGGAGGAGCTGGGGTGGAGCGAGCTCGCGGGAATCGAGCTCGTGGCGGTGGCCGGAGTTCGGACGGAGAGGGAAGGAAGGCTACGGTGCACGACAAGGCGAGGAAGTGCGTGCATTAGGCTCCTGGGGACGCACTGAATGCGGTGGTGCGCTCGGACGCGTGCTTGCACGGCCGTAGCCACGAGGGTGACATGGCCGGCAGCGAGGAGCTCTCGGGTGCGGTGGAAACGATGGCTACAGAGGCCAAACAAGCACGGGAGCTAGGGGGAAAGGAACAGGAGCTCACAACGGAGTCGGAGAGGGGGTCAGCGAGCTCGGGGAGGACTTGAGGCCGGCGAATCGAACGACGGCGTCCGGCGGCCGTGGACGGGGAAGAAGGGCACCATGTCGTCTTGGGGTCGTCCGAGCTTGTGTGAGTCGACGGAGAGGTCCAGGGTGATGAGGCGGAGCGATTGGGCTCGTCGGAGGGGCGAGGGAGTGGCTGTGGTGGCAACGACGGCGATCGGCGGCGAGGTACGCACTCGGCCATCGCGGGAGAGAGTGAGGGAGACGAGGGGGAGAGTGAGAGAGGATGAGAGGGGGACGTGGGGGTCGCGTGGCACTCCTGGATGTCTCCAGGACGTCGGCAGAAGCAGGAGGTGGCCGACGCGTGGCCGGCGCGCGGCGAGCACGCGCCCCTGCCTCCTGGCGCGAGGAGGACGACGACTGGCAAAGCCAGTAGGCTGGGCCGAGCCAGGTGGGCTGGCCAGCTCAGGTAAGGCCAAGGTGGCTTCCTTCTCTCTTATTTTTGTAAATTTGTTTTTGTTTTCTATTTAATTGCAACTGTGGGGCTTTATTAAAAATACTAAAACGTTTCCAAAAATCCTGAAAATAATTGTGGGCTCTGTTTAGATTATTTCCAACAGCAAACATTTATTTCCAGAATTATTTGGGCATTTAATTTATTTTATAGCATTTAAATGCCCAAATTCAAATACTTATGATTTAATTCAATGACCTTCTGTTGACCTAGAAAATGTGCACCAATTTTGCCAGAGGTTTTAACCCAAGACGAAGAGGGTGAACTTTTTAGAAGGGCATTTCAGGTTCATTGAAAATAATTTTAGTAAACCCTAGTTGTTTCCAGGGGGGTGTTGGGGGTTCTGTCATCCCCATTTCGAATTTAAGAGGAAAATAAACATGATGCACACTCTAATGCTCGAACTAGCTACGGTGTGACAAGAAACGATACGGAGACAGACATCCCGAAACGATATGTAGATAGACATCCCTGGTTGCGCAAATACGAAATACGGTTATTTAAACAGTGACAGATATTTGGAGTGGTGTATGATTATGATTAACAGCAGCATCTATTGTGTTATAATTGGCACTAGATTGACAGTATGAAAGTGTCCTTAAGTAAGTAGCAACACATCACATCAACCCTGCCACTAGATTGACATGAAGAACAATAGCATTAGTATTATTGTCATGCGAGTAGCACATGGTCAGTAAATGTGCAATCAAATTTGCACAGTTCCACTGGGATGAAGCAATGTTAGCGGTGTGAGATTTAAGTGGAACTGCAAAAACACAATTCAAGGGAAATAAAGCAGGATGGAAGCACTTCATAAAATGGTGGTGGCATTGCTTCAATTTATCGACGGCACTAGACCATTACTTATTAGTGACATTAGGTGGCATTGCTTAATGCTCCATGTGATTTTACATTAACGGTAGCGATATGGGCGTAGGGACAGCAGGGACAAGTGCAGACATGCTGCCTGAGTGTTTGCCGCTCTCGGCAACCACTCGCCTCCTCGGCGACATTTTCCTATGTGAGCACAGGAAATCTAGACCTGCTCATTCTCATTTGCGTTGTCCCCCAACACCCGTCACTTTCTTTCCTTTTTCAACCAAGAGATAGGTCCACTTCCCCCACCCTTCGCCATCCACCACGCTTTCTTCGTCATATCAACCAAGAGACCGGTTGGGTAGCCAGTATCTACTACTTTCCCCATTTCCTCTTAGAACCAAGTTCCAGATTCATGCTACAGCTTTCCCACTTTCTTCCCTGTTTGAACCAATTCTTAGAGTCGACTGTATGAACTAGCTTTACCTCTAATAATAGTAAAAGTCTAGGTGGCTTTGGAACAGCGGATGGAAGTAGAAAAATATCCACACGAAACCAAGTGGGGAGCTAGGGCAGTAGAGCAAGGCAGGTTTCGAAGGAATATATACCTGAGGGTCGTCGGCATGTGGCAAAGACGGCGTCCGGAGGCTGCATCTTGGTCACAATACCGCAGGGAGGAAGAAGGGGTCAGAGGCCCTCCGAAGCCGGCGCTCTCTGGGAGAGAATGACACGGCCGCCGATCGGGACGCGCGGGCAGCCGTTGGTCTCCTCCCTCTCCGCCGACGACAGCATGAATGATGCACCTACACCCCTGCCCCGGTCGAGGTTGTCCGGCCGGATTTGTGACCAGCCGTGAGCTGAGAGAGAGTGTGGCCACCTATGTCTTGCTTAGATCTGGAGAGCATGAGAGAGTGAACGAGAGGAACCCTAGTAAAGCAAGAGCTAAGGCTCCTGCTTATATATATATAGTGGAACGATTTTGTTGTACCAGCTTCAAAAAAATGTGCTCCTACGTGTACCCGCGAGTGGGTGTGAGAGAACTAGTGCATGCGTGCACCGCTTCTCTTTGTGAGAGTACAATATACTATGGCCAAAGAACGTTCGCCACAAGAGTAATAGTATAAGTGTTTGACGTGGGAGCTAAACTAAAATGTGCCCGACATCTTTTGTTTTTTAGAAGTTCTGAGGGTAGGGTGTGAAGAGCACATATGTGTGTGACGTCTACCTGCAGATAGACGGTGGGTGCGAGAGGACTCGGGAGGGCGCGTGTGCGTGAGAGAGAGGGGGGCACGTATCAATGCAATGCATGTGTCCATAAATCATTATCCGACAAACGTTCGCCACAAGCCTTTTCCTGACGAACGCCATAAGAACCGTTTGATCGGCATCCGACAGTGTCAGTTTTGCCATGCCATTTAACAGAACCGCCACTCCTCCTACACACAAATCTTCCACGTGAGTGTTAGCAACTGTCGTATGCTCCCTCCGTTCCAAAATGCAGTGCATATAACTTTATTGAAAATTCAAACCTCGCAAACTTTCACCGAGTTTTCATGTACCAAATTGCACATGTAGAATACCCTGTATATATCATTTCATTCATCTTTGAGAGGTAACTATAAAGATGGGGGAGGAGTCTACAAAGAAAGACCATCGTATCACCTGCAGCAATTTCAACCATCCTTTGGTGTGGAGGAATATCATAGGAACTCAATATGATATGATTTTTATAGGATTTTTTCCTTTAGAGCCAATTGGTTCATGCAATAGATTCATATACTCCACATTCCAAAGGAAATAAACATGATATCATTTCTATAGCTTTAGAGCCACTTGGTTCATATGAATGGATTCCTACACTCCCATAATTTCAAAGGAAAATAAACATTAGCGTATATTCGATAGAAAAGTTCCTATGATATGAACCAAATTACATCTCTTTTCTAATCCCTCCTCATAGGAATTGAGATACATGGCATCTCTAGATTCAGTAGAAATGTTCCTATGATGTCAACCAAATGACATCTATTTTCCAATCCCTACTCATAGGAATTGAGATACTCCATGTCATCTCTTTCCCTACAACTTCCGTGTATACATCTTCTATTCCTAAATAGCTAGTACAACCCACTAGTAGCTTTTTTCCAAGACATGCAACTATGGCACAAGAACTATATAGTGTGCGAATAACTTGAAAGATTGTCGCTGGATGAAGCTAATCCGACAGTGGAGAGATGGCACATCCGAGCACTACTGGCCGTTGGATATCATCAACATTCCACCAGATCTGCCACATGTACAATTTAGAAGACTACATGGTTGAACTTAAGCATTGTGCATAAACCTCAAAACACAAGCACTTCTCCTTTGTTCTAGAATCTTCTGTATCATAATTGATTTTTTTCTAAATGAATTGCCATTATTTGTTTTTTACTTTATGCTTTACAATGCACAACCCCATGAATCTTACAATTTTTATAAAACTAATTTATTTTGAATGAGATGAACTATAAGAACTAAACGAACATCTATATCATGCATATATGACTCAAAGCTTTACATGCTATAGTGTGTATTTATTCATACTTTGGTTTTGAAATCTCATGCGTTCAATGCATGTGTACCTTACTAGTTTTGAGTAGAGTAGCAAATTTCATGCGGCCCCGGGTATATCAAAATGTAGGGCCCATGCATCATTGCCTTTCGGTCAAACCTACGTCCACATTTTTTGTACGTGCTATATCTCCACTCGTCCCCGAACCCAAAATGCTGCCTCGTTCCCCGAAACCAAGCGGTCCACACATATTTAATGCATCGACTCGAACTCAATCCCTCTCCCGTTTAGTACGACGTGGCCACGCACGCCCTAGTAGTACTCCTACAAACACTACCGCTGCACGCATCATCGGTTTTCTTCAAGAGGCCGAGGGAGAAGCCGATTTGTAGTGGAGGCGCTTTAAAATAAAGATCCGTAGTGGAGACCCCTACCGTAGGGTGCCCTAGGTAGCTGCCGCACGCATCATTGGTTTTCTCTTTTCTTTATGCTCTTGCGCCCTAGAGTGAAATGATGGTTGCTTCGTCCGTCCAGTTTAATGTGGGAAAGATGGGGCTTTGTGATTTGACCCCTCATCGCTCATTTTCTACTACTGCGGCGCTACGACCGGGGTGCCTCCAATTCCAACCGCTGCTCCGAACTGTAATTTTGTGCATCGCACGTGGAACAAGACGGTGGATGAGCCACATGTCGGCCAAAGGGGTCCTGTTAAGTGTGTTGCCATTTCGTGTGCGGACTGACCCTGCTTGATTCGCTACACCAACACGATAGGTGCAGCGTACCACTTGGTTTTTCTCCTTGGTGAATCCCGACAATATTGATCTAAAAAGATACGTACTGAACTACCCTCTCCGTCTCGTTTTTTAGACGTCTCGGTTTGTAGGGCGTGCACGTAGTTCTAGGTCATCCATTTGACTAAGTAAATCTGAGTTACTATGTCACAAAAGTATATCATTGGATTTTTAAGCGGATGTAGTTTCTAAACATATACTGTTCATCACATATATAGCGAGTTAAATTCTCAACGTAGAACGACGTGCATGCCATGTAGTAAACCGATACGGAGGAAGTATAGTAGTAAAAATGAGGTGATTTTACCGAGCGATCGGTGAGGGAGCATGGCCTGTCATGCGGTCCCACGTGTCATGATGTACCAAGGCGATGTGCGTGTCCCTCTTGAGGCAGAAGCAATACTACGTGGTTTGAGATGATGGCGAACCGAAGTGTGAAGTAATGGTTGCTTCGTCCGTCTGGGAAGGTGCGACATTGTGATTTGAGGTATCATTGCTCATTACTACTACTACTGGGGCTGTACGACTAGGGTGCATCCCCCCTACTGTTCTGCATTGTTATTTCGTGCTTGACATGTCGACCCGGTTGCTATATGTCCCACATGTCGGCGACAGGAAGTACATAATTTATGAAAGCGAACGTCGACGGAGGAGTACAAGACACGGCTTGGGTTTTTCCTGCTTCGCACGATCTATCGATACAAACCCGGACTAAAAAAACGGCGAGGGCGGGTCTTTTCCCGTGCGGCAGGCAGGGGAGTTTGGCATAGTCTTTTCAAGGCAAGGAGGCAGGAAGGGAAACTAGCAAATAAAGGTTGAGCGACTAAGATATGGGAAAATCTGATTTTACGGAGTACGTACCCACTAGGGTTTATAGGGCTTATCTAAAAACCATTCGTTTTTCTGTTTTGTAAGTCTCAATTCTACTACTAGTTGTAGTATGATCACATATTGGATTTCGAGGTGCGTTAGATCACCCGATGCGAGCAGTGTCAAGAGAAAACTCACCAATGCATGTAGAAGTTCATGGAAATTTTGTGGTCATTCATGCATTCGTTCTAATTAATGCCTCGGTAAACGTAACTTCTTGAGAAAAACGAGCGTACTAATTACTTGTGCAAACTAGGAGTACGAAATTAATTCGACCACTCACCGTCTACCTTTGTTGGAGAGATTTTGAAATTGAGCGATAAAATGGAAAGGAGGGAGTAGTAACTTTTGTCTCGATTACTATTTGTGGCCTTGTATAGATGCAAAATGTATTTTTTTATAGTGGCCTTGTATAAGTAAATGGAGGGAGTACTAAAGAACATATATATTCCAAACAATATGATAATCTCTCTAACCAAGGTAGTAGGGACAAGGAGTAAACAGAGGGAGTAGTAAAATTTTCTCCTCGTCTTGCGAGCCACCGCATGCATGGGCGAGGGAGCGGGCGTAAGGCGTACAGTACTACTACTAGTAAGCAAGCTTCACGCCATCCTGCGAGCCACCGTGCCCGTGGGCGGGGGAGACGGCATACTAAGCAAGCTTCTCCTCGTTCTGTGAGTTGATGGGACACATCAAAAGTACTCCAGAGTATAGAGCCTTGCCTCTAAGGTAGGCCCCACATGGTTTGCCTCTTTTTTAACATAACACGCCAGGTCACAATTTGTTTGTTCATCCGTGCTAGACGATCCTCCCTCCACCAAGTGGACAACCAGTACACGTGTCAAATTACCACATTGGCTGCCTTTTCATACAGAAATGAGCTCCACCATGTACCCACGAGGGTGTGGTTGGGAAAGAGACGGGAGTGCGTGTGCCGTGCATTCACCTCTTCTCTTCGTGCACATCCCCCACCTACGTGGCTGTGTGTGAGAGATACAAACCTAGACAAATGGCTTGTGTGGAATAACTACTCTTCCTAAGCCATTGTAAGAGTGGAAAAAATGGTGAAGGAGGAGATAGGGGAGCGGCGGAGGTGTGCGATTCTTGGCCGGCGTTTGGCCTCGTTTAAATAGGAGATTAAATAGACGACGGACGGGAGGAGCTCGACCGGTGTTGCGTTTAATGCTAGCATGGTCATGAATGGACGTGTGTCCAGAGTGGGTTTCTCGGCTTCCACACGGGCGGGTTTCATGGAGGCTGTCGGTGTCAAAACCGGCGGATCTCGGGTAGGGGGTCCCGAACTATGCGTCTAAGGCGGATGGTAACAGGAGGCAGGGGACACAATGTTTACCCAGGTTCGGGCCCTCTTGATGGAGGTAATAACCTACGTCCTGCTTGATTGTTCTTGATGATATGAGTATTACAAGAGTTGATCTACCACGAGATCAAAGAGGGTAAACCCTAGAAGTTAGCCTATGGTATGATTGTATATTGTCCTACGGACTAAAATCCTCTGGTTTATATAGACATGGGGGGGCTAGGGTTACACAAGGTCGGTTACAAAGGAGGAGATATACATATCCGTATTGCCTAGCTTGCCTTCCATGCCAAGTAGGGTCCCATCCAGACTCGGGACGAAGTCTTCAATCTTGTATCTTCATAGTCCAATAGTCCGGCCAAAGGATATAGTCCGGCTGTCCGGAGACCCCCTAATCCAGGACTCCCTCAGTAGCCCCTGAACCAGGCTTCAATGACGATGAGTCTGGCGCACAATGTTGTCTTCGGCATTGCAAGGCGGGTTCTACTCCAAATCTTGAATGTCTGTTAAGTAGTGTCCGGCCCCGTAAATGTTGGACTTCTTGGCTTCTATGCTCAATGAGGGCTATCTTCCACGCGTCGAACAAATACGAGGAGCCAAGGCGTTTTTACATTAGGCCCCCTAGCCAGGTAAATAAATTGTGAATTAAAGGGACGGGATTCTTAGATCCAATCCATACCATCCTCCCACAGCGAGAATCCATCAGAGCGCGCTTCGGAAAAAATCCACTCCAACATGGCCGACCACCGCAGCTCCTCCTCTCGCCCCCGTAGCCCTAAGCCCAGTGACCGGGAGAGGTGTTTAGTCCCCCACAGTCGATTAGTAGAGCTGTAGACTCAGGGATTTCTCCCTCCAGCGTATATGGTCCCCGTCCGAGCCGGGCTCGACACCTATAATGGCGGGGAGCAAGCAGAGAGCTCCCCCAGCCCCTCTAAGGGGGAGCGGGTGTGCCCTGTTCCTTACTTACTAAGGGGACTCGGATTTCCAATTCATCTGTTCCTCCACGGGCTCCTGGAGTTTTATGGTCTCCGACTGCATAATTTCACCCCTGCTTCCATATTACACATCGTCGGCTACGTTGCCCTTTGCGAGCTTTTTCTGGGCTGCGAGGCTCATTTCTAGCTATGGAAAAGGTTATTTTTCCTTGTGCCCCGCACACAGAAGGGGTCACTTTATCAAGTGGGCGGAGCCGAAATATGGCGCATCGCCGAAACCGGATACCTGTCCGGTACTCCGCAGAAGACGTCCGAAGACTGGCCTTCGGAGTGGTTTTATATGGAGGACGTCCACCTTCCAGACCCTGTTCGGCGGGGTTTCCTGAGTTCAACAATGCTCCTCTGAAGAAACGCCGAAACTGGCGCCCACGGAGCCCCTAGGAGGAAGACAACGGAGAAGCCCTTTACCTGATGAACCGGATTAAAGCGCTGGCTCAATCAGGATTGACAATAATCGAGGTTATGTCAATATGCATAACGCAGGGAGTGCAACCACTTCAATATCGAGGACACCCCCTATGGTCTTTTAATGGGGAAGATGATGCCACCCGTTGCGGGTGTAAGGGACCGTACTCCGCTGCTGCTTTAGCAAAAATTCTATCCGATTTGTTCAAGGGAGAGGAAGAGGAGTTCATCCGTATCAAGCCACGGGATGGATTCTCCATGTAGAACCCTCCAAGCTGGGTGAGTTATACCTCTTTACTCCCATTCTTCCCGCATTCTTCGTCGTAGGTACTCTCCTTTCCATTTTACGGCAGGAACTGTCAAAAGCAGTAAGGGAGGTCAACAGTCCATCTCCACAACCAGAGGACCCTGACCGGGCCCTTGGTCCTGGACTCGAAGAGGATTCGGACATATTCGTGGAGCTGATAGACACACAATTCTATCAAT
Source organism: Triticum urartu (assembly GCF_056163025.1). NCBI lineage: Eukaryota > Viridiplantae > Streptophyta > Magnoliopsida > Poales > Poaceae > Triticum > Triticum urartu. Next base: position 249,491,130 of record NC_141878.1, on the reverse strand, counting down.
TGAGCTGCGATGATGCCACGGTGGCCATAACAACCGACTATCCCGGACTACTCCCTGCATCGCACGTAAGAAAAACCAAAATCCCAACTCCAAAAATAGGGTCCCCTTTTAGAAATTTCAAATACCGTACACATACGGTGTTTTACAGGGAAGGCATTCGGGACGCCGTGCCGAACCCGCAGCAACTCGCCAGCAAGAGGCACCGAAGCCGAGTAGGCCAAAAAGGAAGGCGGTCAGGACGGAGACGCCGGCGCAGAGGTATGACACAAAACCTTGCTCCGTGGTTGTCGTCTTTCTCAAAATGTAATGACGTCCATGCTTCTTTAATAGAAAAAATGCTCGCTAGAGTATATCCGGAGAGGCTGCCGATCACGCGTCCACCAGTCGGGCTCCAGGGCCAGACATAGAGGCGGAAGCCAACATGGGGCGGACGCAGGATGCTCCTCCGACAGAGGATGCGGATAGACTATCTGCAACAAATTCAGAAGTGGAGAGCGCCATGAATCATAGGCGTCGCCGGGCCGTACTCCGTGATGCTTGCTTCTGACCAGAGGCATTTGATGCCTTCAATTCTACAGACGCGTACCTCCGTGCTGCTCAAAATGGTCTAGCCAGAGCCGCGGATCAGTATGCAAGGGATGTACGGGTAAGAAAATATGACAATTATTTGTATCAATAGCCCCTGAGACTTGAAACAGTTGACGCAATTGATTTGAGGATCATTATTTGTGCAGGTTCTTACGGAGAAGAATTCCCAACTGTCTCAAGAGTTGGACGAGTGCAAGGCCCAGCTAGAAGCCGCTGTTGCCGCATTGAAGGAGTCCAAAAAGGGCCCCCTGGTAATTCTTTTGTCTATTGCAAAGAATATCGGTACCAGGTAGTATGCGGCATGTATGCACGCCTAACAATAGATGTTGTCGGTGGCCCCGGAGTGAATCCGGAGGCCGTGGAGGCGGATACGGCATGTGATAATCGACAGCGAAATGTTGGCGAGCGCGTGCTGACGCGAGTCAAGCAGGAGAAAAATGATCTCCAAGATGCCAATATTCGGCTGGGCGTGGAACTGAAGGATCTCCGAGCCCAGCTTGCAAACTCCGTGAAGAAGAATAAACGGCTTCAGCGCGACATTTTTAGTAAGTGCTTGGACGACCTTTTTAAAGGAGTTTGGCGAAGAAGCCTGCTAACAGCGTTATGTCTGCAGGTATGCTAACGGGTCGTCCCACGGAGGAGATGCCCGGGTCTTCGGGTGATCTTCTACAAGAGCTCTCACAACTTCACGAACAAGTTCGACAGGTGATGCAGAGTATTGCCCAAGCCTTGTGTCCCTCCGCGTCCCCGTGAGGAGACATGGGGGAGCTTATAGAGAAGCTCAAGGGAGCGCGGCGACGCTTCCGATTCTGGAAGATATCAGCCTGCCGACAAGGTGCAAGGGAAGCCTCGGCTATGGTGAAGACGCGATATACCAAGGCTGACCCAAACCTCATGGCCGAGGTCGGACCTGTGGGGCCCGATGGGAAAGAGATCCCCGTCAGTTTAGTGTATGATCAAGTAGAATTAGCCGCAAAGTATTCCCAACAGGATTGTAGGCTAGACAGCTTGTTGGATGGTATAGAAGAAGAATTTAATCAGTCTTAGTGACTGTGTACTTCAAGTGACATATGTAATGTCCCTAGCTGGATCGTAAATCATTTGTCATGGCGGAACTTTTCGCTTCAACCTCTAGACCCGATAGTCCGGAGTGTATCCGAATACCCACTCGGTTATATAAAAACCAGGGTATGCATGGAAACAAGGCATAGGGGTCATAAGTGCTTGAACAGACAAGTACCCAACTAGCTATGTTATATTACATGGATAGTAAGAAACATCTTCCAGGGAGAATAGTTCCATTAAGGGTTCCTTTCCCTGGGTATGCATGCCCTAATGTGCTTGTCCGAACTGCGAGACACAGGTTAAAAGCATCTGGGGGCGTGTAGTAATTTAAGTGAAAGTCATCTTTTATTCACCGACTGAATATTCCCTTAAGAACGCTAGCTTTCGGCTTCACCAACTCTGTGGTACACATTTGGCTGACCCGGCAATAACAATCGCAGAGGTGCTGCCCTTATGCCCTAGCCGAATTAACGGGAACATAGGGCATACATGCAAGAGCCAGGCAACCCAGCTTGGCCAGAACTTAAGTCATATCGATGCATATAATGGCGAAAAAAGGTACATGCGGAAGAATAACACATGTGCAGGGCATAAAGCCCGGAAAGGTAATTAGATTAAGCTTCTGTATAGGAAGCCCCCAGGTATATTGAGCACGGTTAGTGCATCAAGATTGTGTAGCCAAGACACAAATGTAGCCCCTTAGGGCCTTGAAGAGAAAAGAGAGAAAGAAAGAGAGAAAAAAATAGGTGCAAAAAATTCATGGAGGTAAGGAGACGGACATAGAGTCCGGCGCTAGGCATATAATCTTCAGAGTCTGTCTGCGTTCCATGGGTTTGGCTCGAGTCGATTATTTGATGCATCCCGCAGACGGTACGCTCCACCAGTCAGAACCTGGTCGATAATGAAGTGACCTTCCCATTTGGGCTTGAGCTTGTTCTTTTTCTTCTCCGGCAGGCGTAGAACTAGTTCGCCAACGTTATAGGTTTTGGCCCGCACTTCTCTGCTTTGATACCTTCGAGCCTGTTGCTGATAGTATGCAGAACGGGCTTTTGCCACGTCGCGCTCCTCCTCCTGGATATCCAAACTGTCCTGCCGATCGAGCTCGGCCTCTCTTTCTTCGTACATGCGTACTCAAGGTGAGTCATGAATTATGTCGCAAGGCAGCACCGCCTCAGCGCCGTACACCATAAAAAATGGTGTGTATCCGGTAGTGCGATTCGGCATGGTCCACAGCCCCCATAGTACGGAGTCGATCTCCTCTACCCAATGAGTGTATGATTCCTTTAAAGATCGGACTAATCTGGGTTTAATGCCGCTCATGATAAGACTATTCGCTCGTTCGACTTGACCGTTAGTTTGCGGATGATAGACAGAAGCATAATTGAGCTTGATGCCCATGTTGTTGCACCAAAGTTTCACCTCATCGGCTGTAAAGTTCGTGCCATTGTCAATGATGATGCTGTGGGGGACGCCATAAAGGTGTACAACCCCGGATATGAAGTCTATCACCGGTCCGGATTCAGCCGTTTTGACAGGTTTGGCTTCTATCCGGTTGGTGAACTTATCCACCATGACTAGTAAGTATTTTATCTTATGGGTTCCCCCTTTGAGGGGTCCGACCATATCGAACCCCCAGACCGCAGAGGGCCAAGTAATGGGGGTTGTTTGGAGGGCGGTAGGTGGCATGTGGCATTGGTTTGCAAAAAGCTGGCAACCGACATAATGTTGTACCAGATGCTGTGCATCTGCCCTGTCCATCGGCCAAGAAAAACATGTACGGAAGGCCTTGCTTACAAGGGCCCGGGCTGCGGCATGGTGGCCGCCAAGTACGGCATGGATTTCTGCCAAAAGCTTCTGCCCTACCTCTTCGGAGATGCACCTTTGAAGGACTCTGGTTGTGCTTTTCTTATAAAGCTCTCCCTCATGGACCTTGTAGGCTTTAGATCGCCGCACTATGCAGCGGGCCTCGTTTTGGTCCTCTGGTAATTCCTGTCTGGTTAGGTAGGCCAGGAATGGTTCTGTCCACGGGGCGATGACGTCCATTATCACGTGGGCTGAAGGTGTAATTTCGGTGGCAGAGCCTCCGATTGTGTCAGAGTGTTCGGCATCTGGGGTTGTGGTCGGGTCCGGACTATTTTTTCCGGTGTCCCCTTCCCATACCATAGATGGTTTAAACAGTCTTTCCAGGAAGATGTTCGGTGGGACAGGGTCGCCTTTAGCGCTGATACGGGCTAGGGTGTCTACCGCCTAGGTGTTTTCCCGAGCCACATGGTGGAATTCAAGCCCCTCGAACCGGGCTGACATTTTGAGGACGGCATTGCGATATGCCGCCATTTTCGGATCCTTGGCATCGAAGTCTCCATTTATTTGGAATATTGCGAGGTTCGAGTCCCCACGCACCTCTAGGCGTTGGATGCCCACGGAGACTGCCATCCGGAGGCCGTGTAATAGGGCCTCGTATTTGGTTGCATTATTGGAGTGTGTGTATATAGTATTTGGAGCACGTATTGCACCGTGTCTCTGGTGGGGGACATCAAGACGACGCCAGCCCCCAGACCAGCCAGCATTTTAGAGCCGTCGAAGTGCATGATCCAATTGGAGTATGCGTCGTACTCTCTAGGGAGTTCGGCTTCTGTCCATTCGGCTACGGAATTGGCCAGTACTTGTGACTTAATGGCTCATCGTGGCTTATACGTTATGTCAAACAGGAGGAGCTCGATGGCCCATTTGGCAATCCGGCTCGTGGCATCGCGGTTGTTTATTATGTCATTGAGTGGTACTTCAGAGGCCACCGTAATTGAATACTCTTGAAAGTATAGTTGTAATTTCCGGGATGCCATAAATACCGCGCATGCTATCTTTTGATAATGTGGGTACCATGATTTGCATGGAGTGAGGACGATGGATACATAATATACCAGCTTTTGAAGTGGGAATTTATGTCCGTCTATCTCTTGTTCGACGACGAGCACTGCGCTTACAACTTGGTGAGTTGCCGCTATATATAATAGCATTGGTTCTCCAACAGTTGGCGCGACCAGGATTGGGTTGGTGGCCAGGATGGATTTTATTTCTTCCAGTCCGGCCGTGGCTGCGTCCGTCCACTCGAAGTGTTCGATGTGCCGAAGAAGGCGATAAAGGGGAAGTGCCTTTTCTCCTAATCGGGAGATAAGGCGGCTTAAAGCCGCCACGCATCCAGTCAATTTCTGGATTTGCTTGAGGTCAGTTGGGATAGCCAACTATGACAGAGCTTGGATTTTAGCCGAATTTGCTTCAATTCCTCTACTAGAGACGACGAAGCCGAGGACCTTTCCGGCGGGAACGCCGAAAACGCATTTTTCCGGATTGAGCATAATGTCATATGTTCGGAGATTGGTGAACGTGAGCCTTAAGTCGTCTATTAAAGAGTCGACGTGTCTGGTTTTAATGACCACATCGTCTACATATGCCTCCACAGTCTTACCGATCTGCTTTTCCAGACATGTCTGGATCGTGCGTTGATATGTTGCGCCGGCGTTTTTGAGCCTAAAGGGCATTGTGTTAAAGCAGAAGGGGTCGTATGGCATTATAAATGCCGTTGCGGCTTCATCATACTCTGCCATCTTAATCTGGTGGTAATCAGAGTATGCGTCGAGGAAGCACAATGATTCATGTCCTGCGGTAGCGTCGATGATTTGATCGATGCGAGGGAGTGGGATGGGATTCTTTGGGCAAGCCTTATTAAGGTCTTTGAAGTCGACACATAGGTGCCAGGATTTGTCCTTCTTTGGTACCATCACCAGGTTTGCTAGCCAATCCGGATGTTTTATTTCTTTAATGAATCCAGCTTCCATTAGCTTGGCCAGCTCCTCTCTCATGGCTTGTCGCTTATATTCAGAGAAACGCCGAAGAGTCTGCTTGACCGGCTTGAATCCTTTTAGAATATTAAGGCTATGCTCGGCCAATCTACGTGGGATTCCTGGCATGTCTGAAGGATTCCAGGCGAATATATCCCAATTCTCGCGTAGAAACTCCCGTAGTGCGGCGTCTACAGCGGGGTCTAACTGTGCCCCAATGGATGCTGTTTTTGTAGGGTCCGTTGGATGGACTTGGAATTTAACTATTTCGTCCGCCAGTTTAAAGGAGGTGGACTTGGATCTTTTGTCTAGTATCACGTCATCCCTGTCCACTGTGGAGCGCAACGTGGTTAACTCCTTCGCCACAAGGGCTTGGGATAATGCCTCGAGGGCTAGTGCGGCTGTTTTGTTCTTGGCCGGAGTGCTATATCCGGATCACTAGCTAGAGTGATAATTCCTTTGGGTCCGGGCATTTTGAGCTTCATGTACCCGTAATGGGGTATGGCTTGAAAAATCGTGAATGCCTCCCATCCTAGAAGGGTGTGGTATCCGCTACTGAACGGGGCCACTTGGAATGTAATTTCTTCGGACCTGTAATTCTCTGGAGTGCCGAATACCACATCAAGTGTTATTTTCCCAGGGCAACGTACCTCGCGACTAGGGATGATTCCTCGGAAGGTCGTACTGCTTTGCTCAATACGGTTGCTTTCTATTTCCATTTTTTGGAGAGTTTCCTCGTAAATGAGGTTAATCTGCTGCCGCTGTCCATGAGCACCTTAGTCAGCTGAAAGACGTCCACAATTGGACTGAGGACCAAAGCGGCTGGTGCTCGGCTGTTCGGAATTTAGGTTCATCACTGGCATTGAAGGTGATAGCCATGTCGCTCCATGGATTTATTGCTGCCATGTGGCAGACTTCGGCAAGGCTGCGGAGTGCTCGCTTACGCCTATTGTTTGAGGCGAAGGTCTCGAAGACCGTTAATACTGTATTGTTATCCGTGGGAAGGTGCTCTGAGGTATTTTCGGTGAGAAGATCCTCACTGCTTTTGGCCACCTGCCGAAGTACCCAACATCCTCTAAGGCTGTGTGTTGATATGGTATCTGCTGTACTATGGATTTTGCAGGGCCCATTAAGCCATCCCTCCAATACGGTTCCATGCCCTGTAGTGGGCTTTTGCTTCTTTGTAATTGAGTCAGGAGACTTATGAGAGTACACCCTTTTAGTTCGGAGGGGGGGTTTTGTCAGAGCCGGATTATCCCAAAATTGCGTTTGGGCTTTCCAGGCACTTTCCATCGCACAGTATTTCCATACAATGGCCGCCAATTCAGTGAAGTGTGCTATGTCATGGTGACTTATGGCGTTGAGGACTCCCTTGTCCATGTAATTGTTGCAAAAGAATGAAATTGCATCTTCCTCGCGACAATCCTTGAGCTTTTTCATTACAAGGAGGAATCTGGCCCAATAGTGATGTATTGTCTCTTGAGGCGCTTGCCTAATGTGGGAAATATCGTTTGTATCTGGGTGGGTGGGTGGATTTAAGTCCAGACCTTGACCCAATCTGTGATCCCGGGGCAGGGGAGTTTTCGATCTTGGGAGTTTGGGCTCCGGGATGTTGCCCTGTGGGTTTGGTATGTGGCCTGATTCTGGATTCAGGGTTAGGGAGGTGTCCTCCCATGAGCGAGTATCCGGTTCGGAGAGTTCAGGAATACGGACATAGTTCGTCCTCAGGATAGAGGGAGAATCGCCGCATTGCTCCTCCACCACCGCTATCTGATGGGTGACCGGCGGAGAGTTAATCTCCCTTTGGTCGGGTTTAAGCCCGATTCGATCATAGTCCGTAGTGACTCCCAGAGCGGCAATGCGATCCAAGAGCTCATTCAAAGAGGAGAGCTCCATTGGATCCATCTGCTCGGCAAATTTCGAGCTGATGTGGAGGCTATTTTCGATGACCCGAGAGGTCATCGTCGGCGCAGCGGCCGAGCAGGATGTCATGACGAAGCCGCCTAGTCGGAGAGTTTGGCCTACAACCAGGGCTCCCCTAGAGATGATGTTGTCCTTGACAACGAGGCGAGCCATCCTCCTTATGATGACGACATAGTGGAACTCTCAATGAAAGCACCAATGTCGATGTCAAAACCGCCGGATCTCGGGTAGGGGGTCCCGAACTGTGCTTCTAAGGTGGATGGTAACAGGAGGCAGGGGACACGATGTTTACCCAGGTTCGGGCCCTCTTGATGGAGGTAATACCCTACATCCTGCTTGATTGTTCTTGATGATATGAGTATTACAAGAGTTGATCTACCACGAGATCAAAGAGGCTAAACCCTAGAAGCTAGCCTATGGTATGATTGTATATTGTCCTACGGACTAAAACCCTCCGGTTCATATGGACACCGGAGGGGGCTAGGGTTACACAAGGTTGGTTACAAAGGAGGAGATATACATATCCATATTGCCTAGCTTGCTTTCCACGCCAAGTAGAGTCCCATTCGGACACGGGACGAAGTCTTCAATCTTGTATCTTCATAGTCCAACAGTCCGGCCAAAGGATATAGTCCGGCTGTCTGTAGACCCCCTAATCCAGGATTCCCTCAGAGGCGTTTGAATGCGGCAAGGAGGCGTGTTCAGCCGGGCGTGCAGCGAGTGGCACCCTCGACTCTGACGTAGGACACTGCGTCGTTCTTCCACTGATGTGTGGGCTCTTTGGGTAGATGGCCTGCATGTCAATGACCCAACGTAGGCAGCGCACAGCAGAGGAACCTTTGGTGATCCAGGGCGGTTAGAAGCAGGCATTTCATAAATCGATGATTGTTCATTGAGTGTGACGTCATCCTTTTCATGTAGATAAGCCTACTATGTTGATAGCCCATTCGATACGTTGTGATTCATAAAGACCACTGCAAACATCAATGTTCTACTTATCATAGATAAGATTGATTAATACCCGTAACAATCCATGTCCTTAACAAAGGGTGCATGCACGTATAGGTTGAGCGTGTGTCTTGCATCATGTGTTGTGTGCATGCAGGTGTGCGAGTGTTGCGTGCGTGCAAGGGTACGTTTCAGTGTTGCATGCATGTGTGTGTACGTGCGTGTGTTCGTGAGTGCATGTGTACATGTCAGTGCTAAACGCCCGCATGCGTGCGTGTGTTCGTTATGTGTACGTGTCAGTGTTGCATGCCTGCATGCGTGCGTCTCTTGCGTGCGTGCATTTGTACGTGTGGGGTGAGGCTACAGGTCAGTCGACTGACTTTTTCATCTCTGATCATTAGATTTTCCAGCCGTTGGATACGAAATCAAGGGCCTGCAGTTTATCATCAAACTCCACCCCCCTGAGCCGCCAGCCACCACCGGCCGAACCACCGTCCCCCATCGCCCGTGGTCGGCCCACGCCGCGACGCCGCCCCACCCGCCCCGAAACAACTCCCCACCGCCGGTCCGCCGCCGCACCGGCCATCCCTCTAGCCCCCCCCCCCCCCCCGCGTCGAGCTCTTTCTCCGGCGATCCCCAGCCCACCGCCTAATCAACGCGCCCCCCCACCGTCGGCGACTGCCAACGAGAGGTCTCACGACTTCGAGTACCCACCGACGACTAATTTATTACCATTTATATCCTTCATATACGTGCTGACGGGTTGGCCCTATGGTAATGTGCGCTACTAAATGTGCACCGTTTGACTGGTCAATTGATCGTGTCATCAACAAATTACGGAGCTGTATGTTGAGCCAGTGATCGTATGATCACCCTAAAATGTATTTTATTAACACATTACAGACTCAAACTACCATTTCTTTCTCTCGTATAAGGGCTGATAGGTGGGCCCCACGGTTACGCGCCCCGATGGTGCAACACTAGTTGCACCACATGGAACGTTTGACTGGTCAATTGATTGTGTCATCAACAAAATATGGAGCTGTACGGGTGAGCCAGTGACCGTATAATCATGACACGTATTTTTTTAACACGGTACAGACGCAAGGGCTCATATATACGTGCAAGAACTCACCGCTATAAGTGCACACACGCACCCCTACCCCTATGAGCACCTTCGAGAGAGTGAGCCAGCATATGATCTTGAGATTTTACGAAGTCGCCATAGGTGCCTCGTAGTCGAGTGGAACGTCTCCTCCCACTGAACGCACATCGCCGGAAAATACTGAAATTAACCCAGGATAAAATTTAACCCTGGTCGGCTCGAGAAACCACTATCCTCCTAACCATCCAACCACATGTTGGTTAGCACGACATAATGTATGTGGTGACCGTGACGAGCTTATTCTGAAGTCCAGTGACCATATTGTGCTTTCGCTTCAAATACAATGATCGTAAGTGTCGTCAACAAAATACGGAGCATGCATCAAATGCAAAGTCCATCAGTGTCATCAAGAAAATACGGAGACATATCATGAGCTAGATACCGTATGATCACCACGAGAATGTATACGGTGACCGTAATGAGCATATTCTGAACTCCAGTGACCATATAGTGCTTTAGCTTGAAATACAGTGATCGTCATGCGTGAATGTGTCGTGGGCATGCATAGTTTTAGAGGGCCGAGAGATAGTTTGTGTGTGTACGTGAAAGTGGTGTAGAAAGAGGGGATGTCCGGTGGAGACAAGGAGAGATATGACCTTCGTTTCTCTTTCCTGTGACTAATATTTTAGGAGAATATATAAACATTCACAATGTAGAACAAATATTTTTTGGATGCACCATGCAATTAACTTTCATGTATAACATTGTACTATGTATATGCTTATTTTCTTAGTGGCCGATTGCGTGTGTGGTGTGGTGGGCACATCATTTCTAGTTGTGGTGGGTCAACATGAGGACTCATGGGTCGGTTCCATCCTACGCCACATAGGTTGGATCAAGACGCGTTATATGAAGACCCATGTGGAGGACTCGGCGTACAACATGAAGCTAGCTACCAGAGTCGCGGAGGACCCTATCCCCACTGGTGATAAGCCGACTATATATGATTTGTAACCCTAGGCCCCCAGTATGTTATAGAAGCTTGGGAGCTAGTTCGTCGATAGTATACACACACGCACAATGCCTGGTATTCACGTGTACTTTGTACACACCCCTATCACTAAAATACAGTACCAGGAGTAGGCTTTTTCCGCAACTGCAAGGGTCCGAACTAGGGTAAAACTTTGCCTTGTATTACCATCCAGCCTAACAGTCAGGGATATCCTACCGAATGATATGATGGAATCATATCTGCCAACTACTAAGAGAGAGGTGTGTCTAGGGGGAGGGGGGCAATGTGTGCGAGAGAGGCCTAAAGATAATGTGTGTGCAGGAGACATGTAGGCACATATATATGTGTGTGTATAGAGGGCTAGTAGATACCGTGCGTGTGTATATATGCATGTGAGAGAAATAGTGTTTTCCAACTGAGATTATTGAAAAGAGTGGTACATAGTAGTCAGAAATAGAGAGAGAGAGAGAGATACAGAGAGAGCATGTGCGTGAGACTCCCCGACACCCCAAGAGAGATTGTGAGCATGTGTGAAAGAGAAATGCCGATGCATATAAACTGTGTGCACTTATGCGGTAGATAGAGAGATATATAGCGCGTTTCTGAGAACGGGCCGAGGCATAGTGCATCTACGTGTAAAAGGCGGTTCTACGCATTAAATTAAAATATAAATGGCATTATTATTTTTGGATGAGATCATGAATTTTGCAAATTGCGTATGGACGAAAATCAGTCTATCAGACACCCATACTCTATGGAATTCTAGCATGTGCATGTGTTTATTTGATATTATCGATCCATAGAGTGAGAGAGGTTTGAAATACAGGCAATGGATGCTTTTGCAATTCATATATAAACATTAATTAGTGCACTCCATGTTGTTAGTGTGAAGCACTTTATACATTTGTCACTTGCATGGATACATTGCAAATTGCTAGCTACGAAATAGAATACATGTCGAATTCAACATAAAGAGGGTTTCGAAGATTCAAATTCATAGGAAGTGCATTCATCTATTTGAACCCAAGATAATGGCATTTGTAAATCAGATGTAAAAGGGGGCATCAATCTTTGTTGTGCGTTTGAACACGCTATATATATTCATACGCATGTCTAACTTTTTTTTACAACCAAGGAGATTATATCTGGAACCATGCATGAACTGAGGTAACTTGCATATTTTTTTAATATATACTCGTGTACAATGTATATTCAAATGTACCACCTCCATTCCAAAATAACCGTAGCCTTAGGATTTTCAAGAGTAAATATTTGTGAAGTTTGAGAAATCCTGAATGTTTAATTCAAGAGAACCGAAAACGTTAATGCTTCTACTCCCAAATATTGAACGAAGTGCCAAATAGGCCTCTGGTCACCCGAAACTGCGCAAGACTAATGTTTGGTGGTAGGAAATTACTATCCTCACTCTGGCCCGTGTAGCCTATCGGCCCGATGTCCAAAGGTCTAAACCGGGGTAGGTTTGTAACTTCACCAAGACGCCAGTCTCAACCACCTCCGAGAGGCATTCATACACCGTGGGCGCCTAAACACCCATGCGCTTGGCTGAAATCTATCCCGCCCACATTTGGGACACATGAGATTACTGTCCTACCCCCAACCCGCAATACGTCCGGAATTTTAGATGGGGGCAAAGTTTGTAACTTTCCCTAAATTTCAAACAAGCGCGTCCCAAACCGAAACATTGTTCCCCCTTAAGTTCCCCGCCTCCCTCCGTTTCCCAATTCATACTCTGTGGGCGCCAAAACGCCCTCTCCACCAGCCGCGAAAGCCCAGCCTCCTCCGTCCTGGACCCCATAGCGCCCAATCCACCGCCACCCTCTCCTCCATCACGCCGGAGATGGTACCCCGACGTCGTCGTCCAACGCAACCGCAACCGCAACAACCTCAAGGACTTAGCAGTTGAAGTTGAGGTAGAGCTGCCTCCACGACACCGACACCGACGTGCGCCGTACTAGAACTAGTCCGACCACGCCGTCCTGTGCCTCACTACTGCACTTTCAAAATCGCAACCGTCCACTGCACCGGAGCTATTCCCGCTACACCGTCGTTCGCCGCCTCGGATCTGCTTCCCCGCTGCCGACAGACGGCCATCGCACCACACTCAACAACTTGGCCATGGGTTCGTCCAAGGCTGCAGCGTCCTCCACAACTTCTCATTTCAAGTGAACCACAAGAAGATCGTTGGAAAAACAGAAGGAGGACACAGCACTGCCAGCAGAAAGAGGTACTCCTCTTCCCTTATTCATGCAAACCTTACGTCTCTGCTCACACTGTATTCATCCCACGAAAGAAACTAGTTGAGCGCTTCTTGCTACATCTTCTTCCTGATACTAAATGCACAAGGTTTCCTTCCTTTACTATTTCACCTTTGCTAGAGGTCAGTATCCCGCCTGGATTTCAATTCATGGTTTGTCAAACCGCAATTAAAAGAAGCAGCACCTTCTTAGGCGCGCGGAGCACCAAGTCCACCTGTTCGCCGGGGAAGCGGCGCATCGTTGTCTATCATAGGGGTGTGGGGCGCAGGAGCTGCTTGCGCCCGATTTGGAGGTCGGCGGGGCTTGAATGGATGGCCGGGGGCGGTGCCAAGCACGATGGTGCGGTGAGGTCGAGGGGAGGGCGCAGGCAGGGGACTAGGCCAGTGGTCACTGCCGTTTCGAGGAAGATCGTCAACACTGACTGGCTGGAGGTAGATGAAGGTGATCTGCCCGTTCTTTGTACATCGGACGGTGCAGAAAAAATGGACTAACCTATTTGTTTTCAGTCGAATATTATTTTTATAGAATCCTGTAGTAATTTAGTGTGACATGCAGGTTGTAGAGCTATCATATGCCTCCCGTCATTTATTTCTCACCGACCTGCTATCTGCTACCTTTACACTGTACTAATTGTGCACGCACTTCACCCATACTCACACTATTTTTTTATGCATGGGTATTTCAGACTTTGACGCAGTGTTGAAGAATGCTGAAAAGAAAAGACAAAAGTCACCCCAGTGTAATTCGAAGATAAGCACTAAGCTTTTCAGCGCTCTAAAGGATGCAGTGTCAGCAGTTGGAGACAGTAAACGTAGCTCTGCAGTTGATGATCTCAATTTCCACACACAACCATCCCAGGTGCTTGCTTTAACTTCGCGCTATCAAATGTGGTTGCATGTTGCATATGGTGTCTTGCTTGTATTGCTTCCAATTTGGTTAAATTGCATCTTCTTACTTTACACATTATACCTTTGATAATGACATGCCTTCCTGTTTTTGATACATACTACATATGTCTATTAACCATGTTCTTACATCAAACTAATGCTCTTTTGTATCCCTCGTCAATCACTTATGATGAGACAGTCACTTGAGTGGGTTACTGTGAGACACCATACTCGTTTAAAGAGTGCGGTGTCATCCTCCCCACATGATTCTCAAGAAACAGCAAGGCTAAATGAAGATAGTCAACATAGCTCTCTAGTTGATGACCGCAATTCCCCCACAGCACCATCAAAAGTGCTTGCTCTCACTTCATAGTGTGATATGTGGTTGCATGTTGCATACGGTGTCTAGCTTGCAATGCTTCTAATTAGGGTAAATTGCATCTGCTTAGTTTACACATTATACCTGTGAATATGACACGTCTTCCTATTTTTGGTACACACTACATCTATGTGTTAACCTTGTTCTTACATGAAACTACCACTCTTCTGTATCCTGCATCAATCACTTACGATGAGTCACCTTTATTTGTTGCACATTGCATATTATTTCTAGCCTGTTGCCGTGTATTGCTTCTAATTTGGTCAAATACATTTGTTAGGGCACCCTTTTAATTTGGTAGAGGGATATTGGTTTCATCTTTCATATGGTTTCTAGCTTGCATTGATTCTAACAAGTTCAAGCACCTTGTGCTTAGTTTACACTTTATACATCATACATGTCAATATGTCATGCCGTCCTATTTTTCATACGTATTCCATCCTCCTATCATGCGGCTGCCTTACATGAAAGTAGTGTTCGTCAATATCATGCATCAATGAGTTCTGAAGAGCAAATTTTATTCCTTTTTCTTGTGGGTTTGACTTGAAAAGGCAAAATCAAGAAATAGGAAGGAAAAGAGTAAGGAAGGCGACAATGGTGGTCCTCTACAGCAACGTAAACGGAGCATCTGTATTGATTCTCCTTGTACTAATAGTGCATTACAAGGGACAAGTCTCCGCTCCCCTACTCCACCATCCAAGGTGCTTGCTCTATCTTGGCAGTGTGATATCTGGTTGAATGTTGCATATGGTGTCTAGCTTGTATTGCTCCTAATTAGTGTAAATTGCATCTACTTAGCTTACACATGATACGTGTGAATATGACATGCTTTCCTATTGTTGGTACATACTATATCTGTCTATCACACCATGTTCTTGCATGAAACTACTCTTCTTGTGTATCCTGCATCAGTCACTTATGATGGAACACCTTTAAGTTAGCAGTGTGATATTGGTTTGTGTCTTGAATATGATTTCTAGCATGTATTGCTTCTAGTTTGATGAATGCCACCTATGATGAGATAGTTTTAACTTAGTAGAGTGATATTGATTGCACCTTTCATATGGTGTCTAGTTTGCAGTGCTTCTAATTTGTTGAAGTGCCTTCTTCTTAGTTACCACATCATAGGTGTGAATATGTCAAGCCGTCCATTTTTTTGTACATATTCCACCCTCGTATCATGACTTTGCCTTTCATCAGAGTAGTGTTCATTAGTATCATGCATCAATGAGTTCCAAAGAGCAAATTTTATTGCTTTTTCTTGTGGCTTTGACTTGACAAGGAAAAATCAAGAAAGAGGAAGGAAGGCGATGATGGTGGTCCTCTGCAGCAACGTAAACGGAGCATCTGTATCGATTCTCCTTGTACTGATAGTGCATTACAAGGTCCAAGTCTCCGCCCCCCTACTCCATCATCCAAGGGGCTTGCTCTAACTTGGCAGTGTGATATCTGGTTGCATGTTGCATATGGTGTCTAGCTTGTATTGCTCCTAATTAGTGTAAACTGCATCTGCTTAGCTTACACATGATACGTGTGAATATGATAGGCTTTCCTGTTTTTGGTACATACTATATCTGTCTATCACACCATGTTCTTACATGAAACTACTCTTCTTGTGTATCCTACATCAGTCACTTATGATGGAACACCTTTAAGTTGGCATTGTGATATTGGTTTGCGTCTTGAATATGATTTCTATCATGTATTGCTTCTAGTTTGATGAACGCCCTATGACGAGACAGTTTTAACTTGGCAGAGTGATATTGATTGCACCTTTCATATGGTATCTTCTTTTGAGTGCTTCTAATTTGTTGAAGTGCCTTCTGCTTAGTTACCACATCATTGGTGTGAATATGTCAAGCCGTCCATTTTTTCGTACATATTCCATCCTCGTATCATGACTTTGCCTTTCATCAGAGTAGTGTTTGTCAGTATCATGCATGAATGAGTTCTGAAGAGCGAATTATATTCCTTTTTCTTGTTGGTTTGACCTCACAATGCAAAATCAATAAAGCTGAAGGAAATTGGCAAGGCATTGGATGATGGTGGTCCTTCCGAGCAACTGAAACGGAGGTTCTCTACAGATTGTACTCCGCCATCCTGCCAACAAGATTCGCAAGACAATGCAAGGCTAGACAGTCAACGTAGTTGTGTAGATGATGAGCACATCTCCCCTACTCCACCATCACAGGGGCTTGCTCTTACTTGGCACTATTATATGTGGTTGCATGTTGCATATGATGTCTAGTTTGTATTGCTTCTAAGTTTGTTGAATTGCATCTACTTACTTTACACATAATGCCTGTGAATATGACACGTGTTCCTGTTTCTAGAACATACCTGTACATGATGAGCACATCTCCCCTACTCCACCATCACAGGTGCTTGCTCTAACTTGGCACTATTATATGTGGTTGCATGTTGCGTATGACGTCTAGCTTGTATTTCTTCTAGCTTTGTTGAATTGTATCTGCTTACTTTACACATAATGCTTGTGAATATTACACGTGTTCCTTTTTCTAGAACATACGTGTACATGATGAGCACATCTCCCCTACTCCACCATCACAGGTGTTTTCTCTAACTTGGAACTGTTATATGTGGTTGCGCTTTTCGTATGATGTCTAGTTTTATTGCTTCTAATTATGTTGAATTGCATCTGTGTAGCTTACAACTTATACATGCAACAATCACTTACCCATAAGACACATTTAACTTGGGACTGTGATGTAGGTTGCATCTTGCATTGTCTTCTAGCTTGTACTGCTTCTAATTTCTTGAAATGGCACTTACGACGAGACACTTTTTACCTGATAGAGTGATATTGGTCGCCTGTTCATATGGTGCCTAGCTTTCATTTCTTCTAATTTTGTTGAAATGCCATCCGCTTACTATTTTTTCATTCATATTCCATCCTCCTATCGTACGTGTGAATATGAAACGATGTCTTTTTTTGTATATATTCCATCCTCCTATCATGCGCTTGCCTTACATCAAAGTAGTGTTCGTGTGTATCATGCATCAACGAGTTATGCAGAGCTAATTTTATTCATCTTCTTGTGGTTTTGACTTCATAAGGCAATATCAGAAAATAGGAAGGAAAAGAGTAAGTTAGGGGATGTTGTTGGTCCTCAGCACCGACACAAACAGAGACTCTAGATTTGCCACTGCTATTGCTAATGAAGTTGAAGTCCCAAGTCTACATGATGAGTTCATCTCCCGTACTCCACCATCGCAGGTGCTTGCTCTAAGTTGACAATGTGATAATTGGTTTCATGTTGCATATGTTGTCTAGCCTATATTTCTTATATTTTGATTAAATTGCACCTTCTGAGTTAATACATTATACATGTGCATATGACATGGCGTTCTGTGTCTAGAATACATTACATCTATCCATCGTACCATGTTCTTACATCAAAGTACTGTTGTTGTGTATCCCACATCAGTCACTCATGATTGGACGCTTTTAACATGGCAGATTGATAGTGGTTGCATCTTGCATTGATTTCTATGTTGTACTGCTTCTAATTTTTTGAATTGCCACATATGACCAGACACTTTTAACTTGGCAGAGTAATATTGGTTGCATCTTTCATATGGTGTCTAGCTTGCATTACTTCTATTTTCTTAAAAATCCTTCTGCTTAGTTTACACATCGTAGATGTGAATATGTCATGCCATCCTGTTTTTCTTACATATCCCATCCTCGTACGGTTGTCTTACATCAAAGTATTGATTGTCTGTATCATGCATCAATGAGTTCTGAAGAGCGATTTTATTCTTTTGTGTTGTGGGTACGGCTTCACATGGCAAAGTCAAAAAAGAGTAAGGAAAATAATATAGTAGGGAGTGGTGTTACTCATCAGGAGAAACGAAAAAGGATCTGTCGTCCAGATTCTGCTAGTACTTATAGTGCAGTAGAAGGTCCAAGTCCACTGGCTAAATCTACAAACACAGTATCACCTGCTCCAGCAGCTGCAGCATCCGCTTCAACTATACCAGCATCTCAACGAGTTACTCATTCATTTGCTCCGGAACTTGCCAGTTCCCAAGCTGCCTTCACACCTAACACTACTTCCAAAGCACTGCTGACACAACAGGACTTGGCAAGATCAGATGAACCTCATGAGCATCAACACCAAGACGGTACCTAACTGAGTTAAGTTGAAGTTGCATGCTCCTTTATATGTACTCTCACAGTTTGATGTACACTAACAATTTCCATATTCGTTGTTGAACTAGCACCACGACACAAGCGGAAACATACATCAGGGGTAATGCTTGACAGATTAACAAAATCTAAAGGAGGAAGAATGGAGATCCATTTTGAGGCAGGTTTAAAAAGGCCTCGTGATGCTACAGAGTCAGCCAAGTTAGTATCACAGGCAGCCGTTGCGGTTAGGTGTCATGCACATATCCTCCCAACGTGGATCTAGTACAGGAATAAGAAAGACAATACCCAGTTTATGTGACGCCCCGAGACCGATTCTCTAGATGCCTTCCATTTAGTTTCGTTGTCGTTGTGTGTTTCATATGTTTGTTGACATGATCGCGATGAGTGCCATTGTCATATTTTGCTTCTTGCATCATGTTCATCATTTGATTATATTGCATTGCCATGCCCATCTTTGTCATGTTGCATTTGTGCCTCTTGTCATTTTGCATTCTCATAATCATCATGTGCATTTCATATTCATGCATGTTACATTGTTGCATGCTCCATGTATGATCATGCATCATCACCTGCTCCTTCCTTCTTCTTTCCTTCATTTTGGCAAGTGACCTTTCCCCCTCCTCCATATATGTTCATTCTTTTCCTGATGCTAATTCACCATGCTAAACCCTCTCGGCCAATTTATCAGCTCTTTTGGACTTGATTAGGTTGGAATCAAAATTGCCTCAAGTTTGCATTTCAGTTCAAACTTGCGAAAATTTTCTTTCTCTAAAAATATGCCCAAACCAATTATTTCAAATAGTGCGTAATTCCAGCGTCGTGGAGATATTCTTATATCTCTCATACACCCCTCTTTTATCCCTGTGCTTTTCTGTTTATTTTCTGCCTGAGGAAAATGAAGAAGAAATAGGAGAGCAGCTGCAGCTCGGCCTGCCCGTAGCGACCGGCCCAGGCCACCACGGCCTCCCTAAGCCCAGCAGCCAGCCAAGCCCACCAAGTCCCCGTCTAACCTCTAACCCTAACCTACTCGACCCTCTCCCCTCGATCTCTCCCCTTCTTTCCTCCTAGTGCCGCCAGAGGAGGAGCCCGATCCCCATCTCACCCTCTCCCTCCCGAGCACCCTCCTTCCCCTTCCCGTTCGCCTGCCTCGCCATCGGGCCTTGCTCCACCACACCGCCGTGCCTCCTGCCACTCCATGTAACGGCCCGAGACCGATGTGCCAGGTGTCCTCCAGTTATTCGCTGTTGTTGACTTGTCATTGCTTGTGTGTCATGCATCTCATATCATGTCATCATGTGCATCGCATTTGCATACATGTTCGTCTCTTGCATCCGAGCATTTTCCCCGTTGTCCATTTTGCAATCCGGCGCTCCTATGTCACCCGGTGTCCCTTTCTACCTATTTTCGTGTGTGGGTGTTAAACGTTTTCATATTGAACCGAGACTTGTCATGCAGCCTTGGTTTACTACTGGTAGACCGCCTGTCATGTTTCGTGCCATTTGGACTTAGTTTGATACTCCAACGGTTAACCGAGGGACCAAAAAGGCCTCGTGTGTGTTGTAGCCCAACATCCCTCCAATTTGGCCCAAAACCCACCTAAACCTACTCCATCATCTCGGTCGTTCAATCACGATCGCGTGGCCGAAAACCGCACCTCATTTGGACTCTCCTAGCTCCCTCTACCTATAAATATGTGGCCTCCCCCGAAAAATCTCGCAGTCCAAACCCAAGACCTTCTTCCTCTCCGCGCCGCCGGACGGAGGCCTCGTCGACGGACATGTCCACGCCCTCAGCCGCCGCCCCGCGCCAATCCGGAGCCGTCAAGTGGCACCACCGCGCAGCCCCCGCCGAGGCCCGCTCGGCCCAAGTCTGGCCCTCTCCTCCGCTCGTCCGGGCCACGCGCCGCCCCCTGCGCCTTTCGCCGCGTCGCCCTCAGCGCCCGGCGCCGCCCCGCTCTCCTTGGCCCGCGCCGGCGCGAGCTCGCCCCACCACCGACCCTGCTCCGGCGACGCGCGCCGCTGCCCAAGGAGCGTCGCCACCGCGGGACACCGTCGCCGCCGCCAGCCCACTCCGGCCTCCCCTCGTCCCTCGTCGCCCTCTCCCTCCATGTGGCCGGCGAGCTGTAGATCCGGCGAGATCAGACAAGTCCGGCGAACCCGAGCCACTGTTCCGGCGGAGCCCCGGCCATCCTTGGTTTCCGCGCCGCCTGATGCAGATCTGGAAAACCCTAGCCGGTTGACTTTTATCCCCAAAACCCTAGCTTTTAGCATTTTTCCGCATGCCATAACTCTGCATCCGTAGCTCCGATTCGTGCGTGTAGCATATCAAAATGTTCGTCTCGACGAGTACATCATTTCATATCATTGCATAATTTTCATTTCACTTCATCTTGATGCCAGAAATGCTGTTGAAAGAGGGCTATGTGATGAATTTGTCAGATCTGTTTCAGCAAATGGCATTTTGTCATTTTTGCCATGATTAATGTGTGCATGCTATGATCCTGAGCTCTACATGTGTTTTTTTATATGCCATGCCATCTTTACAGGGGTGTATGCCATGTATTTTTGTGATATTTGTGGTGACTAGCACAAGCTTGCAAAGTAGCATAATCGGTAATACTGATTTCAGGGACTTAGAATTTCATATGTTCATAATCCTTGTCCTGATTTTGTTGTTATGCCATATGTTCATGTTGTTTCCTAGTGATCCGTTCCTCTTTTGAGGATGATCAGTAAGGATGTTTTGTTAACATTGTGGTGCTCTATCCATCCATGTCTTTGTTTGCAATTATGGAGCACCCTAGCTTGAGTCAATCGAGCTCTACTTTTGCTATAAAATAATCCTGGCAGATTGTTGACATGTTTAGCGATTTTGCCGAGGATGTTGCTATTGATCCGTGCATGCTATGTTATTGTTCTTGCAATTTCTAGCTTCTATGCCATGTATTATTGATTGGTGTATGCTTAGTTTGTCATGCCATGCTCTATAGTGAGTGCATCGAGCTCGTAAACATGCCTACTCGTTAACTGTTTTGCATGCTCCAGTTTTTCAGAAAGTCTGAATCTGTTTATGTTTTTGCCATGTTCACATGCTTGCAATTGTATTTTTTTATCCCTTTTGGCTCAAGGTCACTCATGGACTTCTGTTAAGTGCTTTGAGTAGCTTCATGCCATGCCTTGCTTTGCCATGATATGTTCCTGTAGCATGTAGATTTCATGCTCTAAAGATTGCTACCTGGTGATAAATTCCAGACTTGTGTTAATTTCACCAAGTCTGAAACCTGTTATCATTTGCACTTTTGCCATGCTTGTTTGAACCTGCTATTGAGTGAATTAGCCGAAGCTCAGTGTTCATATTTTGTCAAGCATCATGAGTGGATCCATTCCATGTATTTTGTTTCTATATTTGAGTGCACTAGCTTATATATCTTCATGCACTTATTTGGCTACTTGTTGTTATCGCAGACCGGTGCCATATTTATTTTGCTTGCCATTTCCAAACCGTGCATCCGATTCCGGTGATCTTTATATCGATTTCTACCGAAATCACCTCACCTTTCCAGTGGAACTCTTGGATTTCCAAGTTGAGGCCAGGTTCAATCATTCCTTTGTAAATCATGCATATGCATCCCATATCGCATCCCGCATATCATACCATGTTTGCATCATGTTGATTGAGCATTGCACGTGGTTCATTGTGTTCCATTTGCTTGTTATTCTTGTTTGGGTAGAGCCGGGAGACGATTTCATGAACGAGGAGCCCGTTGAGTTCACGATTTCGGGATCAAGTCAACTCTCACAACTTTGCATGCAAGATGACCATACCCTCGAAATCACTTCTATCTTTGCTTGCTAGATTGCTTGCTCTTTTGCTATGCCTATGCTACGATACCTACCACTTGCTTATAATGCCTCCCATATTGTTGAACCAAGCCTCTAACCCACCTTGTCCTAGCAAACTGTTGTTTGGCTATGTTACCTCTTTGCTCAGCCCCTCTTATAGCGTTATTAGTTGCAGGTGAAGATGAAGTTTGTTCCTTGTTGGAACATGGAGATGTTGTTCCTTGTTGGGATATCAAAATATCTCTTATTTACTTAATGCATCTATATACTTGGTAAAGGGTGGAAGGCTCGGCCTTATGCCTGGTGTTTTGTTCCACTCTTGTCGCCCTAGTTTCTGTCATATCGGTGTTATGTTCCCGGATCTTGCGTTCCTTACATGGTTGGGTTATAATGGGAACCCCTTGACAGTTCGCCTTGAATAAAACTCCTCCAACAATGCCCAACCTTGGTTTTACCATTTTCCACCTAGCCTCTTTTTCCCTTGGGTTTCCGGAGCCCAAGGGTCATCTTTATTTAAACCCCCTTGGGCCAGTGCTCCTCTGAGTGTTGGTCCGAATTGGGCAGCCTGTGGGGCCACCTCGGGGAAACTTGAGGGTTGGTTTTACTCGTAGCTTGACCTATCTGAGTGTGCCCCGAGAACGAGATATGTGCAGCTCCTATTGGGATTTGTCGGCACATTCGGGCGGCGTTGCTGGACTTGTTTTACCATTGTCGAGGATGTCTTGTAAGCGGGATGCCGAGCCTGGTCGGAATGTCCCGGGAGAAGGAATATCCTTCATTGACCATGAGAGCTTGTGATGGGCTAAGTTGGGACTCCCCTGCAGGGATTTGAACTTTCGAAAGCCGTGCCCGCGGTTATGGGCAGATGGGAATTTGTTAATGTCCGGTTGTAGAGAACATGAAACTTAATGTAACGCCCCGAGACCGATGTGCCAGGTGTCTTCCAGTTATTCGCCATCGTTGCCATGTCATTTGCTTGCGTGTTGCATCTTGTCATGTCATCATGTGCATTGCATCATCACGTTTTCAAAACTTGCATTCGTCTGGGTTCTCCGAGTTCTCTCTATTGTCCGTTCTGAGCCCAACCACACTTGCACGCTCCGGCGGCATGTCCGAAATAGTATTTTATAAGTGGCCGGAAAACTTTCTCGGAATGGGATGAGATTTGACGTGTGGTCTTATTATAGTGTAGATAGACCGCCTATTAAGTTTCATCGCATTCGGAGTTCGTTTAATAGCCCAACCGTTAAACTATAGCGGCAATATAGCCGGTCAAACGTCGGATGTTTTCGGTCTCCGGAAACAGTTGCCGGGCTGCACTCCTCTCATCTCATCTCAGTCCAACCCATTTTTCACAACCCACTTGCAGCCCACCTAGGTCCAGCCTACCTCGCCTCATGTCCGGAACCGCCTGATCGCGATCGGAGGGTCCGAAAACCCCCCTAAACCCCCTAACCCTAGAACCTGCCCTATATAAACCTCCTCCCCTTCCATTTTGGGCAGCTACCTACCCCTCCTCCTAAATTTCCGTGCCCCAATCATCCTCCAGCCGCCTCCCACCTCCTCTCCTTGAAATCCGTGCGTGCCCGCTCCCCCGCTGCCACTTGTCGCCGCCCCAATCGCCGCGCCGCCACCAGAACCCACCTGAGCGCCGCTCCCCTCCAATCATGCGTCGCCACGCGTCCCCCTGCCTCCCGCGCCGCCGCGGCCCGCCTGGCCCAACCGAGGCCCGCCCGGGCCAGATCCCCTTCGCTCGCAGCCGCCAAGGCTGTTCCTCCTTGATCCGACCTGGATCGGGAGGGAGCCGGAGCGCTGCTCATCCCTGCCACGCCGGCGAGTCCGCCTGCCTGCGGCCGTCGTCGGAGCCGTCGGTCGCTGCCGCCCTAGGTCCTCCCTCGCCGACCCCGTCCTCCTCCTCCTTTGTTTTTTTCGCCGCCTCTCTCAGACCTTGCTCTCTCCCTCACGCAGGAGAGATCCCCGTCGCCGGAGTCGCCCATTCCACCGCCGTCGAGGTCGTTGCTGGCCTCCTCGCCCTGAACTGTCGCCGGATCCAGCTTCCCCAGTCCCGGATCTGTCCATTCCTGCCGGTACCGCCTCGCCCCACCGCCTCAGGCCACCACCAGTCCCTGCCGCCGCCACCATGGCTCGTCTCGGCCTCGGCGGGAGGTTGGGAACGAGATACCCCTCGCGCGGGCCACCTCCCCTTCGCCCGATCCAGCCCAGCCGCGGCCTCTTGCTTGGCCCCGCTCCAAGCCTGCCCGATCCACTACCGACCTGGGCCGAGCCCAGCTAGGTGAGCCCCGACCCACCTCCTGTTTGCTCCTGTGCAGCCTAGTTCGGGGCAGATTCAGCCCGTTGATGTTTTTTTTCAGGATCTGTGAATTTGTCTATTTATCCTGAGACAACAGTTTTACAGAAAAGACCTTCAACTTCATGCATATAATAACTCACAATTGGTGCATCGGTTTAAAATGAATTATACATGAAAGTTTCTTAGAATTTTGTGTAGATAAATAATATCCAACTTTCATCCATGTTTAAAATGTTTAAAATGTTGTTTGTTTAATTTTGCATAAATTCCATGTTAAAATGATTTAATTCATAACTATTCAACCGTAACTCGGAATTTAATAAACTTTATATGTAAATGGGGTAGAATTTTGCCTAGTTTATCATGGTGACATTGTTCTGCATGGTAAACAACTCTAAAATATGGTTTAGGGCAGAACAGGACCTAATCTAATATATGCACATGAGGAGTTTCCGGATTTGTTGTTCGTGCTTCCGGCCTCATTTAAACTTGACTAGATAGGTAGTTTACTTTGCTTCACTTCTTGCCATGTTTAACAACATTTAATATTGTTGGGTACATAAACGAGATCGAACTAAATAATTGATGTGGTGCTCCGTCAATATGCAACTCGTTGCATATTGAGCTCCACTTAATTTGTAGGATTGTTTGTGCACTTTGTCATGCCATGCTTCATTAAACCGGACATGCATCATACTTGATTGTGCATCATGCCATGTCTATGCGGTGGTTGTTTACTATGTTGTTTGCTCTTTTCCGGTGTTGCTTCTTTGGGTTGGTTCCGATAACGTCGCGTTTGTGAGGGCCCGTTCGTCTACATCCGTTTATCTTCTTCATGGACTTGTTCTTCTTCCTTGCGGGATTCAGGCAAGATGATCATACCCTCGAAATCACTACTATCTTTGCTATGCTAGATTTGCTCGCTCTTTTGCTATGCCAATGCTACGATGCCTACCACTTGCTTTCAAGCCTCCCAAATTGCCATGTCAAGCCCCTAACCCACCTTGTCCTAGCAAACCGTTGATTGGCTATGTTACCGCTTTGCTCAGCCCCCTTATAGCGTTGTTAGTTGCAGGTGAAGATTGAAGTTTGTACCTTGTTGGAACGTCGAGATGTTGTTCTTTGTTGGAACATGTTTACTTGTTGGGATATCACTATTTATCTTATTTAATTAATGCATCTATATACTTGGTAAAGGGTGGAAGGCTCGGCCTTATGCCTGGTGTTTTGTTCCACTCTTGCTGCCCTAGTTTCCGTCATATCGGTGTTATGTTCCCGGATTTTGCGTCCCTTACGCGGTTGGGCTATAATGGGAACCCCTTGACAGTTCGCCTTAGGTAAAGCTCCTCCAACAATGCCCAACCTTGGTTTTACCATTTGCACTAACAACCTACCACCTTCCCTTGGGTTTTCGCGGTCCCGAGGGTCATCTTTATTCTAACCCCCCCCCCCCCCCCGGGCCAGTGCTCCTCTAAGTGTTGGTCTGACCGAGCAGACTGCGGGGCCACCTCGGGGCAACTTGAGGTTTGGTTTTTACTCGTAGGATGTCTCATCTGAGTGTGCCCTGAGAAAGAGATATGTGTAGCTCCTATCGGGATTTGTCGACACATTCGGGCGGTGTTGCTGGTTTAGTTTTACCCTGTCGAAATGTCTTGTTGTACCGGGATACCGAGTCTGATCGAAATGTCTCGGGAGGAGGTCTATTCCTTCGTTGACCGTGAGAGCTTGTGATGAGCTAAGTTGGGACACCCCTGCAGGGATTGAACTTTCGAAAGCCGTGCCCGCGGTTATGGGCAGATGGGAATTTGTTAACGTCCGGTTGTAGATAACTTGAACCTTAACTTAATTAAAATGAGTCAACTGCGTGTGTAACCGTGACGGTCTCTTTCCGCCGGAGTCCGGGAAGTGAACACGGTGTTGGAGTTATGCTTGACGTAGGTAGTCCAGGATCACTTCGTGATCATACTTTTATCGACCGTGCTTTGCCTTCTCTTCTCTCTCTCATTTGCGTATGTTGGCCACCATATATGCTAGTCGCTTGCTGCAGCTCCACCTCATACCTTTACCTTACCCATAAGCTTAAATAGTCTTGATCGCGAGGGTGCGAGATTGCTGAGTCCCCGTGACTCACAGATACTTCCAAAACCAGCTTGCAGGTGCCGATGAGACTGTGCAGTTGACGCTACCAAGATCAGGAGGAGCTCGATGAAGATCTTGTCCTTTGTGTGGTTTTGTTCTAGTTGATCAGTAGTGGAGCCCAGTTGGGGTCGATCGGGGACCTTTGTCGCATTTGGGGTTCTTCTTTTATTTTGGTTCCGTAGTAGGACCTTGATTGTATCTGGATGATGTAATGTTTTATTCATGTAATTGTGTGAAGTGGCGATTGTAAGCCAACTATGTATCTCTTTCCCTTATTATATTACATGGGTTGTGTGAAGATTACCTCACTTGCGACATTGCTTTTAATGCAGATATGCCTCTAAGTCGTGCTTCGACACGTGGGAGATATAGCCGCATCGAGGGCATTACAAGTTGGTATCAGAGCCTTCCCCGACCTTAGGAGACCCATTGCTTGATCGTTACTAGCGGCCGAGTTGTGTCTAGAAAAATGTTTTGAGTCTTTTAGGAATTATATATCGGAGAGTTTATGAATTCTTTTTACTTCCCAGTCTCCTCATCGCTCTGGTAAGGCATCCTGATGTAGAGTTTTGACTCTTCTCTTCTCAAATTTCACTAAAAAAAATTTAGGATCACGCGGGTATCTTGGAATCGTTCCGATGGTTTTATGATGAGAACATTGTCTTGGTGCCTCCTGTCAGGAGTTTAGTGGAAGTGTCCCGGGGAGTTGAGCTCTGAGGTGTTGTCATCATAATTTTATCGTTGCAATTCTGGAATACCTGAGTTTAGTACGCCGACATCGAAAATCTCTTTTATGCATTTCGTTGGTGAGATAACCTCGACGCCACCCAGTACTGGGGCGGGAGTTCGGGAGTATCACCATAACTTGTATAACGGATGCTTTTTGAAGGTTGAGGTAGATGGTTTCCGAAGGTTTCTTGGTTATGTGTTGAAGGATGGATACAGCTGGATGTAGGTTTTGTTAGTTTTGCGTGAGATATTATGCTTCCCCTATATCCCCAACACCTGATTGCATAACCGGAAAGGTTCGGGAGTTTCATAGGTGGGTTATTCAAGTAGCTTTTAGGATATCTTTCGACAGATGAATGATATGAAATTGGGGTTCGACGTCTAGTGGTCCGCCTATTCACGATTGGTTTTACAGTGGTCTCGTTGTGTCTTAAAGAGTCCTTGGCTATGCCGACTCGGGGACGCTTCGTATGTCACGTGCACTGCCTTGTACATGATGGTGCTGTACGATCGAGCCCGTGTAGACCCCACCACGAAAACTTCGGACGAAATCTCTATCATATGTTTGTTCTGGCTTATTCTGCAAGCCAATCCTTTGTTTTTGTTTTGAGTTGTGGTATTCGAGTTGCTTCAAAGTCAAATGTTGATTCCATACCTTCTCTAATGTTGTTCTCATACCTCGATGTGAACACTAATCCTTCTCGGTCATCGAGACTATCATGTCAATCCTTTTCAACCGGTGTGATTCTCTTCTAGTGGATCCGATCATTGCAACATCCGCAAGTTTCAATCTCAGCTTTCTCTACGGTGTTCGTGTCATCCATCTCAAGTGGCATTTGTTTTCCCGCCCACCCACCCTTCTTCTTCGACGACTCGGATTTCTTAATCAAGTATCCATTTTACTGATGTGAAGTCTCTCCATTCTTTTCAATCAATACCCTTATCCGGTGATTCTCAAGAAGATTCTAATGGAGCTTCAAGTTTGTCACTCTTCACTCATTTTCTTCTCCGGTGGATTCAATTCAAGCTTTCGGTGTTGATCATATTCTTTTCCTTGTTTCAAATACCTTCTTGTGCTGGTGCAATTCTTAATCGTTCACCTCTCACTATTCAATTATTCTGGAGTGATCAAGATATCTCGAAGATTCGTGTTTCCACTCTACATTCGTTCAAACTCTTTCGAAGATGTTATTTCATTCTAGCCATTTAATTCAACCGGTGCATTCCCTCTTTTAAATCATTCTACGGTGTTTCTTTTGAGTGGGCCCTAACCCACAGGTCTTTTCCCAGGATCTTACCTGACTCTTTCTATTTTCCTGGAGGTATTCTCAAATTCTTTTCGAAGTTTGACGTAAGAATGTTTCAGCATCAGTTATATGTTTTTTTTCTCTCCAAGATCTGTCAAAACCTTTTCATCGTTGGCTCTACCTTTCCATTATTCATTCCGGAGTGCCTCAACAGTTCACGGTGGTGTTTCTCGTTGTCATTTGAAGACCGAAGAAGAGTTTCTCTTTAATCTTGCTCCATTCTCTTCAAGATTCGTGATTCTAGCTTGTTGCCATCCTCTCGTAATTGTTTTGATCGTGAGAATTATTTTCACCCATCCGGAGCAATTCAAGAGTCTTCTCAGTTTGATTATCCGGAGCCCATCATCTAAGATTTATCCATTCTCAGCTTTCAGCTATCATTCTCCAAATTTTACCGGTGCATCAAGTGATCTCTAATCAGCTCGTGATCTCTTCGCTCTCATGTACCTAAATTCTCTCAAGCGTCTTCGTTCATCTGCAAATTTTTCCCGGTGTTCCTTTATCTTTTCTTCGTTCATTTTCATTTCTTACGGTGGTTCCTCCAGATTTCTCTTCCTTATCAATTATTCGTTGTTTTCAATCCTTCCGGTGGTTCATTCAAGACCTTCTCAAGTTTGCGCTATATCTATCTGAATCCTTTCAACGATAATAAGTAGTATGTCTAATCCGTTGATTGTCATCAATTTAATTGATGAAGGACGAGTATAATATAATTCTTATTCTTGTTTCATCGAGTTTGTTCAATTCCTGTTTTTCCGGAGTGGTTCATCATACTTATTCTGGGTTTCAATTGCTCTTCTTTCTTTCCCGGAGTTCCAAGTTCTCTCAATTATTTCATCGCGAGATCCATTTAAATCATTACAAGGCTTCAACCTTATTCTTTTCATCCTCCATTTCGTTTGATCATTCTTTTATTACCGGAGTTCCTCATGATGGTTCATCAAGGATTTTATTCCTTCTTGAAGTTTTCATCGAGATTCCTTTTAAGGAGCTCAAGCATTCTTCATCTCGCATTCCGAAGTGCATTTTCTTTCTACCGTATCATTGGAGGTGGTATTATGTCATTCTTGATAATTTCCCTTCGTGCTTCGTGTTTCACAAGTTATCAAGAATGAGGTATTTTAAATTCATCAACCTCTTCATTGGAATTATCTTGGGTTATATTTGACCTAAAGCCTTCCCTAAGGATTGTTGCTATTTATGGTGCTCATAAAGGACCCAAGTCTTTATTTATCCTCCCGGTGAAATAAGTTTCTCGTCTCCTTGTTGATATCAATCCAACCTATTGGTCTCGTTAGTGGCAGAATTTCACCTCATGGTTTTGAGATGTTCTCCATAAGAACACTACAATCTTATTCCTTTCGTTCTTGATTTCCCAACAACCCCGTGCAATCCTTCCTTGCAAGGATGCTTTCCAAGCTCTTTTGTGGCAGAAGTTGCCATTTTCTTCTCCGTTCTTTTGTTCCGACGATCGACCTTTAATTCCTTCATCCCGAGGCATTGTGATGTTGCTCTCTTCGACCAATCATATTGTTTTTCCCAAGAGCTTCTTCTTTCCTTTGCTTATCCATTTAACCAGAGTGTTGTGTCATCTCTTCAAGTTCTTTTCATCTTATCAAGTTTTACTTCTCTTTTTCAGTCGGAGTGCTGTCCAAATTATATCATTCTTAATCCTTCTCTATCTTGTCTTAACCGGAGTGGTTTCAATATATACCCTTCAACCTCAAGGATTTTCCCAATGTTCTTTGTGGATCTTTTCTAAAGGAGTGTTTTCGACCTTGTTCACCTTCGTTGTTTTTTTGTCTCGAATTTGTTCAACCTCGCAAGGTTCTTGGGTCTCACTCGCTTGTCAAAGAAGCAACTTAGTTTTACCTCTTCTCTTTCTCTTCCGTTTTTCCCTCCGGTGCCATTCTAGATCTCGGGACGAGATCCTCTCGTAGTGGTGGAGTGCTGTAACGCCCCGAGACCGATGTGCCAGGTGTCTTCCAGTTATTCGCCGTCGTTGCGATGTCATTTGCTTGCGTGTTGCATCTTGTCATGTCATCATGTGCATTGCATCATCACGTTTTCAAAACTTGCATTCGTCCGGGTTCTCCGAGTTCTCTTTGTTGTCCGTTCTGAGCCCAACCACACTTGCACGCGCCCGCGGCATGTCCGAAATAGTATTTTATAAGTGACCGGAAAACGTTCTCGGAATGGGATGAGATTTGACGTGTGGTCTTATTATAGTGTAGATAGACCGCCTGTTAAGTTTCATCGCATTCGGAGTTCGTTTGATAGCCCAACCGTTAAACTATAGTGGCAATATAGCCGGTCAAACGTCGGATGTTTTCGGTCTCCGCAAACATTTTTCGGGCTGCACTCCTCTCATCTCATCTCAGTCCAACCCATTTTTCACAACCCACTTGCAGCCCACCTAGGTCCAGCCTACCTCTCCTCACGTCCGGAACCGCCTGATCGCGATCGGAGGGTCCGAAAACCCCCCTAAACCCCCTAACCCTAGAACCTGCCCTATATAAACCTCCTCCCGTTCCATTTTGGACAGCTACCTACACCTCCTCCTAAATTTCCGTGCCCCAATCATCCTCCAGCCGCCTCCCACCTCCTCTCCTTGAAATCCGTGCGTGCCCACTCACCCGCTGCCACTTGTCGCCGCCCCAATCGCCGCGCCGCCACCAGAACCCACCTGAGCACCGCTCCCCTCCAATCATGCGTCGCCACGCGTCCCCCTGCCTCCCGCACCGCCGCGGCCCGCCTGGCCCAACCAAGGCCCGCCCGGGCCAGATCCCCTTCGCTTGCAGCCGCCAAGGTTGTTCCTCCTCGATCCGACCTGGATCGGGAGAGAGCCGGAGCGCTGCTCTTCCCCGTCACGCCGGCGAGTCCGCCTGCCTGCGGCCGTCGTCGGAGCCGTCGGTCGCTGCCGCCCCAGGTCCTCCCTCGCCGACCCCGTCCTCCTCCTCCTTTGTTTTTTTTCGCGGCCTCTCTCAGACCGCGCTCTCTCCCTCGCGCAGGAGAGATCCCCGTCGCCGGAGTCTCCCATTCCACCGCTGTCGAGGTTGTTGCCGGCCTCCTCGCCCTGAACTGTCGCCGGATCCGGCTTCCCCAGTCCCGGATCTGTCCATTCCTGCCGGTCCCGCCTCGCCCCGCTGCCTCAGGCCACCACCGGTCC
Organism: Triticum urartu; assembly: GCF_056163025.1. Classification (NCBI taxonomy): domain Eukaryota; kingdom Viridiplantae; phylum Streptophyta; class Magnoliopsida; order Poales; family Poaceae; genus Triticum; species Triticum urartu. The sequence continues at coordinate 249,459,437 of NC_141878.1, read as the reverse complement.
CTGCCGCCGCCACCATGGCTCGTCTCGGCCTCGGCGGGAGGTCGGGAACGAGATCCCCCTCGCGCGGGCCGCCTCCCCTTCGCCCGATCCAGCCCAGCCGCGGCCTCTTGCTTGGCCCAGCTCCATGCCTACCCGATCCACAAGCGACCTGGGCCGAGCCCAGCTAGGTGAGCCCCGGCCCACCTCCTGTTTGCTCCTGTGCAGCCTAGTTCGGGCCAGATTCAGCCCGTTGATGTTTTTTTTCAGGATCTGTGAATTTGTCTATTTATCCTGAGACAGCAGTTTTACAGAAAAGACCTTCAACTTCATGCATATAATAACTCACAATTGGTGCATCGGTTTAAAATGAATTATACATGAAAGTTGCTTAGAATTTTGTGTAGATAAATAATATCCAACTTTCATCCATGTTTAAAATGTTGTTTGTTTAATTTGCATAAATTCCATGTTAAAATGATTTAATTCATAACTATTCAACCGTAACTCGGAATTTAATAAACTTCATATGTAAATGGGGTAGAATTTTGCCTAGTTTATCATGGTGACATTGTTCTGCATGGTAAACAACTCTAAAATATGGTTTAGGGCAGAACAGGACCTAATCTAATATATGCACATGAGGAGTTTCCGGATTTGTTGTTCGTGCTTCCGGCCTCATTTAAACTTGACTAGATAGGTAGTTTACTTTGCTTCACTTCTTGCCATGTTTAACAACATTTAATATTGTTGGGTACATAAACGAGATCGAACTAAATAATTTATGTGGTGCTCCGTCAATATGCAACTCGTTGCATATTGAGCTCCACTTAATTTGTAGGATTGTTTGTGCACTTTGTCATGCCATGCTTCATTAAATCGGACATGCATCATACTTGATTGTGCATCATGCCATGTCTATGCGGTGGTTGTTTACTATGTTGTTTGCTCTTTTCCGGTATTGCTTCTTCGGGTTGGTTCCGATAACGTCGCATTTGTGAGGGCCCATTCGTCTACGTCCGTTTATCTTCTTCATGGACTTGTTCTTCTTCCTTGCGGGATTCAGGCAAGATGATCATACCCTCGAAATCACTACTATCTTTGCTATGCTAGATTTGCTCGCTCTTTTGCTATGCCAATGCTACGATGCCTACCACTTGCTTTCAAGCCTCCCAAATTGCCATGTCAAGCCCCTAACCCACCTTGTCCTAGCAAACCGTTGATTGGCTATGTTACCGCTTTGCTCAGCCCCTCTTATAGCGATGTTAGTTGCAGGTGAAGATTGAAGTTTGTTCCTTGTTGGAATATGGAGATGTTGTTCTTTGTTGGAACATGTTTACTTGTTGGGATATCACTATTTATCTTATTTAATTAATGCATCTATATACGTGGTAAAGGGTGGAAGGCTCGGCCTTATGCCTGGTGTTTTGTTCCACTCTTGCTGCCCTAGTTTCCGTCATATCGGTGTTATGTTCCCGGATTTTGCGTCCTTACGCGGTTGGGCTATAATGGGAACCCCTTCATAGTTCGCCTTAATTAAAGCTCCTCCAGCAATGCCCAACCTTGGTTTTACCATTTGCACTAACAACCTACCACCTTCCCTTGGGTTTTCACGAGCCCGAGGGTCATCTTTATTCTACCCCCCCCCCCACGGGCCAGTGCTCCTCTGAGTGTTGGTCCGACCGAGCAGACTGCGGGGCCACCTCGGGGCAACTTGAAGTTTGGTTTTTACTCGTAGGATGTCTCATCTGAGTGTGCCCTGAGAAAGATATATGTGTAGCTCCTATCGGGATTTGTCGACACATTCGGGCGGTGTTGCTGGTTTAGTTTTACCCTGTTGAAATGTCTTGTTGTACCGGGATACCGAGTCTGATCGAAATGTCTCGGGAGGAGGTCTATGCCTTCATTGACCACGAGAGCTTGTGATGAGCTAAGTTGGGACACCCCTGCAGGGATTGAACTTTCGAAAGCCGTGCCCGCGGTTATGGGCAAATGGGAATTTGTTAACGTCCGGTTGTAGATAACTTGAACCTTAACTTAATTAAAATGAGTCAAATGCGTGTGTAACCGTGACGGTCTCTTTCCGGCGGAGTCCGGGAAGTGAACACGGTGTTGGAGTTATGCTTGACATAGGTAGTCCAGGATCACTTCGTGATCATACTTTTATCGACCGTGCTTTGCCTTCTCTTCTCTCTCTCATTTGCGTATGTTAGCCACCATATATGCTAGTCGCTTGCTGCAGCTCCACCTCATACCTTTACCTTACCCATAAGCTTAAATAGTCTTGATCGCGAGGGTGCGAGATTGCTGAGTCCCCGTGACTCATAGATACTTCCAAAACCAGCTTGCAGGTGCCGATGAGACCGTGCAGTTGACGCTACCAAGCTCAGGAGGAGCTCGATGAAGATCTTGTCCTTTGTGTGGTTTTGTTCTAGTTGATCAGTAGTGGAGCCCAGTTGGGGTCGATCGGGGACCTTTGTCGCATTTGGGGTTCTTCTTTTATTTTGGTTCCGTAGTAGGACCTTGATTGTATCTGGATGATGTAATGTTTTATTCATGTAATTGTGTGAAGTGGCGATTGTAAGCCAACTATGCATCTCTTTCCCTTATTATATTACATGGGTTGTGTGAAGATTACCTCCCTTGCGACATTGCTTTCAATGCGGATATGTCTCTAAGTCGTGCTTCGACACGTGGGAGATATAGCCGCATCGAGGGCGTTACATTTAACTTAATTAAAATGCATCAACTGCGTGTGTAACCGTGATGGTCTCTTCTCGGCGGAGTCCGGGAAGTGAACACGGTGTTGGAGTAATGCTTGACGTAGGTTGTTATAGGATCACTTCTTGATCATAGTTGTTCGACCGTGCTTTTGCTTTCTCTTCTTGCTCTCTTTTGCGAATAGGTTAGCCACCATATATGCTAGTCGCTTGCTGCAGCTCCACGTCATACCTTTGCCTTACCTATAAGCTTAAATAGTCTTGATCACGAGGTGCGAGATTCCGGAGTCCCCATGGCTCATAGTTTACTTCCAAACTAGATGTACTGACCGATGATACCGCTCCAGACGATGCGCTTGAGCTCAAGTGGGAGTTCGATGAAGACTCTCGCCGTTACTATGTGTCTTTCCTAGATGATCAGTAGTGGTGCCCAGTTGGGGTCGATCGGGGATCTGTGTAGCATTTGGGGTAGTCTTCTTTTATTTTGATTCCGTAGTCGGACCTTTATTGTATCTGGTTGATGTAATGCTTTATTCATGTATTGTGTGAAGTGGCAATTGTAAGCCAACTATGTATCTCTTTCCCTTATGTATTACATGGGTTGTGTGAAGATTACCTCACTTGCGACATTGCTTTCAATGCGGTTATGCCTCTAAGTTGTGCTTCGGCACGTGGGAGATATAGCCGCATCGAGGGTGTTACAAGTTGGTAATCAGAGCCTTCCCGACCTTAGGAGCCCCCTGCTTGATCGAATCGTTGGCGTTGTTGAGTCTAGAAAAATGTTTTGAGTCATTTAGGAATTATATATCGGAGAGTTAGGAATTCTTTTTACTCCCCAGTCCTTTCATCGCTCTGGTAAGGCATCCTGACGTAGATTTTTGACTCTTCTCTTCTCAAATTTCACAAAAAAAAATTAGGATCACGCGGGTATCTTGGAATCCTTCCGATCGATTTGTGACGAGAACATTGTTCTTGGTGCCTCCTGTCATTTAGGGGTTGTGGCAGTGTCCCGGGGAGTTGAGCTCCGTGGTGTTGTCGTCACAATTTTATCATTGCAGTTCTGGAATACCTGAGTTTAGTTTCGCCGACATCGAAAATCTCTTTTATGCAGTTGTTGGTGAGATAACCTCGACGCCACCTAGTACTGGGGCGGGAGTTCGGGAGTATTGCCATAACTTGTATAACGAATGCTTTTCGAAGGTTGAGGTAAACGATTTCCGAAGGTTTCGTGGTGATGTGTTGAAGGATGGATACAGCTGGATGTAGGATTTGCTAGCTTTGGGTGAGATATTATGCTTCCCCTATATCCCCAACACTTGATTGCATAACCAGAAAGTTTCGGGAGTTTATAAGTGGGAGTTCAAGTAGCTCTTAGGATATCTTTCCGACGGATGTATGATATGAAATTGGGGTTCGACGTCTAGTGGTCCGCCTATTCACAGTTGGTTTTACAGTGGTCTCGTTGTGTCTTAAAGAGTCCTTTGCTATGCCGACTCGGGGACGCTTCGTATGTCATGTGCACTGCCTTGTACATGATGGTGCTGTACGATCGAGCCCGTGTAGGCCCCACCATGAAAACTTTGGACGAAATCTCTATCATATGTTTGTTCCGGCTTATTCTGCAAGTCAATCCTTTGTTTTGTTTTGAGTTGTGGTATTCGAGTAGCTTCGAAGTCAAATGCTGATTCCATACTTTTCCTAAACGGTGTTCTCATACTCCATTGTGAATACCAATCCTTCATGATAATCGAGATTGTCATGTCAATTCTTTTCAACTGGCGTGTTTCTCTTCAAGTGGATCCGATCATTTTCAACATCCGCAAGATCAACTCAGGTCTTCTCAACGGTGTTTGCTTCTTCCGTCCCAAGTTTCCTTTGTTTTTCCCGCCCACCCACCCTTTTTCTTCAAAGACTCATATTTCTTATTCAAGTATCCATTTTATCGATGGAAGCATCTCAATTCTTTCCGTCAATGTTCTTACCCGGTGATTCTCATGAAGATTCTAACGGAGCTTCAAGTTCGTCACTCTTCACTCATTTTCTTCTCTGGTGGATTCAATTCAAGCTTCGTCGATCATATCTTTTCCTCGTTTCAAATGTTTTCTCATGCCGGTGCACCTCATATTCATTCACCTCTCGCTATTCATATGTTCCGGAGTGCTCAAGATATCTCAAAGATTCGTGTTTCCACTCTACATTCGTTCAAGCTCTTTCGAGATTATTATCTCATTCAAGCCATTTAATTCAACCGGTGCTTTCTCCTTTTCAAGTAATCATGTCAACGATGTATCTTTTGAGTGGGCCTAACCCACAGGTCTTTTCCCAGGATCTTACCTGACTCTTCTTATTTTACCAGAGTTATTCTTAAAATTTTCAATGCTTGACGTAAGAATGAATTATCATCAGTCAAATGTCTTTCTCCAAGATCTTTCAAAATTCTTTTCATCGTTGGCTCAACCTTTCCATTCTTCATTCTGGAGTCCTTCAATAATTCTTGGTGGTGTTTCTCGTCGTCATTCTCAACACTTGAAGAACGAAGGGGAATTTTTCCTCCATATCTTGCTCCATTCTCTTTAAAGATTGATTCTAGCTTGTTGCCATCATCTCATAATTTTCTTCAGTTGTGAGAATTCTTTTCATCTATCCGGAGCAATTCAAGAGTCTTCTCAGTTTGATTATCCAGAGTCCATCAATTCAGGTTTATTCATTCTCAGCTTTCAGTTATCATTCTCAAATCTTACCGGTGCATCATTCAAGTATCCTCTAATAAGCTCATGATCTCTTCGTTCTCATGTATTTAAGTTCTCTCAAGTATCCTGATTCGTTCTCTAATACTTCCCGGTGTTCTTCACGTTTTATTCGTTCTTTTTCAATTCTTACGGTGGTTTGCTCAAGATTCTATTCCATGGTTATCATATCAATTTATTCGTTGTTTCTACCCTTCCGGTGGTTCGTTGAAGACCTTCCCAAGTTGCGCAATATCTATCTTAATCCTTTTTATGAGAATAAGTAGTGTGCCAAATCCATTGTTTGTCATCAATTTAATTGGTGAAGGATAAGCATAATGTAATTCTTATTTTTTTGTTTCATCGAGTGAACTCAATTCCCTATTCCGGAGACTCATCAAATTCTCGGTTTCACTTGTTTCATCTTTTCTTTTCTGGAGTTCCAAGCTCTCTCAATTTATTTCATCGCGAAGATCCATCTAATCATTGCAAGGATTCACCTTGTGTTTCCAACTTATCTTTCTTCTCGTTATCCTTTTGTTACCGGAGTTATTCATGGAGGCTCTACTTGATGGTTCATCGAGGATTTAATTCCTACTCGAAGTTTTTCATCGAGATTCTTTTCAGAGGAACTCAAGCATTCTTCATCTTGCAATCCAGAGTGCAATTCTTTCTTCCGTACCATTTAAGGTGGTGCTATGTCATTCTTGATATTTTGAGTTCATGTTTCATGATTCACATGTTGTTAAGAATGAGATATTTTAAATCCATCAACCTCTTTGTTGGAGTTATCTTGGGTTATATTTCACCTAAACCTTTCCCTAAGGATTTTTGCTATTTATGGTGCTTATAAATGACCCAAGTTCTTCAATTATCCTCCCGGTGAAATAAGTTTCTCGTCTCCTTGTTCATATCAATCCAATCTATTATTTCCGTTAGTGGCGGAATTTCACCTCATAGTTTTGAGATGTTCTCCATAAGCCCACTACAACCTTGCTCTTTTCGTTGTTGGTGTTCCAACAACTCCGCTCGACCCGTCTCCTAAGGATGCCTTCTCAAGCTCTTTTGTGACTTAAGATGGCATTTTCTTCTCCATTGTTTTATTTCAATTATCTATCTTCTATCCTTTCGTTCTGGAGGCATTGTGATGTTGCTCTCCTCAACCCATCTTCTTGTTTTGTCAGGATCGTGTTCTTTTCGTGCTTCTCCTTTTAACCGGAGTGCTGCTCAAATTTGTTCTTTCGTGTTCCTCTTTTCTAACGGAATGTTTTCAACTTCGTTTATCTCCGTTGTATTCTTTTCTCGAAAGGGTTTAACCTTTTCAAGGTTCTTTGGTTTCACTTGTTTGTCAAAGAAGAAACTTAGCTTTACCTCTTATCTTTCTCTTCCGTTTTCCCTCCGGTGCCATTCTAGATCTCGGGACGAGATCCTCTCATAGTGGTGGAGTGTTGTAACACCCTGAGACCGATGTGCCAGGTGTCCTCCAGTTATTCGCTGTTGTTGCCTTGTCATTGCTTGTGTGTCATGCATCTCATATCATGTCATCATGTGCATCGCATTTGCATACATGTTCGTCTCTTGCATCCGAGCATTTTCCCCGTTGTCCGTTTTGCAATCCCGCGCTTCTATGTCACCCGGTGTCCCTTTCTACCTCTTTTCGTGTGCGCATGTTAAACGTTTTCGGATTTGACCGAGACTTGTCATGTGGCCTTGGTTTACTACCGGTAGACCGCCTGTCAAGTTTCGTGCCATTTGGACTTCGTTTGATACTCCAACGGTTAACCGAGGGACCGAAAAGGCCTCATGTGTGTTGCAGCCCAACATCCCTCCAATTTGGCCCAAAACCCACCTAAACCTACTCCATCATCTCGGTCGTTCGATCACGATCGTGTGGCCGAGAACCGCACCTCATTTGGACTCTCCTAGCTCCTCTACCAATAAATATGTGGCCTCCCTCGAATAATCTCACAGTCCAAACCCTAGACCTTCTTCCTCTCCGCGCCGCCGGACGAAAGCCTCGCTGACGGACATGTCCGCGCCCTCAGCCGCCGGCCCACGCCAATCCGGAGCCGCCAAGTGGCGCCACCGCGCAGCCCCCGCCGAGGCCTGCTCGGCCCAAGTCCGGCCCTCTCCTCCGCGCGTCCGGGCCGTGCGCCGCCCCCTGCGCCTTTCGCCGCGCAGCCCGCAGCGCCCACGCGCCGCCCTGCTCTCCTTCACCCGTGCCGGCGCGAGCTCGCCCTGCCACCGACCCTGCTCCGGCGACGCGCGCCGCTGCCCAAGGAGCGCCGCCACCCCGGGACACCGTTGCCGCCGCCAGCCTCCTCTGGCCTCCCCTCGTCCCTCGTCCCTCGTCGCCCTCTCCCTCCATGTGGTCGGCGAGCTGCAGATCCGGTGAGATCCGACAAGTCCGGCGAACCCGAGCCACTGTTCCGGCGGAGCCCCGGCCATCCTCGGTTTCCGCGCCGCCCGATCCAGATCTGGAAAACCGTAGCAGGTTGACTTTTATCCCCGAAACTCTAACTTTTAGCATTTTTCCGCATGCCATAACTCTGCATCGGTAGCTCCGATTCGTGCGTGTAGCATATCAAAATGTTCGCCTCGACGAGTACACCATTTCATCTCATTGCATCATTTTCATTTGAGTTCATCTTGATGCCCGAAATGCTGTTGGAAGAGGGCTATGTGATGAACTTGTCAGATCTGTTTCAGCAAATGGCATTTTGTCATTTTTGCCATGATTAATGTGTGCATGCTATGATCCTGAGCTCTACATGTGTTTTTTTATATGCCATGCCATCTTTAAAGGGGTATATGCCATGTATTTTTGTGATATTTGTGGTGACTAGCACAAGCTTGCAAAGTAGCGTAATCGGTAATACTGATTTCAGGGACTTAGAATTTCACTAAGTCCTTGTCCTGATTTTGTTGTTATGCCATATGTTCATGTTGTTTCCTAGTGACCCGTTCCTCTTTTGAGGATGATCAGTAAGGATGTTTTGTTAACATTGTGGTGCTCTATCCATCCATGTCTTTGTTTGCAATTATGGAGCAACCTAGCTTGAGTCAATCGAGCTCTACTTTTGCTATAAAATAATCCTGGTAGATTGTTGACATGTTTAGCGATTTTGCCGAGGATGTTGCTATTGATCCGTGCATGCTATGTTATTGTTCTTGTAATTTCTAGCTTCTATGCCATGTATTATTGATTGGTGTATGCTTAGTTTGTCATGCCATGCTCTGTAGTGATTGCATCGAGCTCGTAAACATGCCTACTCGTTAACTGTTTTGCATGCTCCAGTTTTTCACAAAGTCTGAATCTGTTTATGTTTTTGCCATGTTCACATGCTTGCAATTGTATTTTTTTAATCCCTTTTGGCTCAAGGTCACTCAGGGACTTCTGTTAAGTGCTTTGAGTAGCTTCATGCCATGCCTTGCTTTGCCATGATATGTTCATGTTGCATGTAGTTTTCATGCTCTAAAGATTGCTACCTGGTGATAAATTCCAGACTTGTGTTAATTTCACCAAGTCTGAAACCTGTTATCATTTGCACTTTTGCCATGCTTGTTTGAACCTGCTATTGAGTGAATTAGCCGAAGCTCAGTGTTCATCTTTTGTCAAGCATCATGAGTGGATCCATTCCATGTATTTTGTTTCTATATTTTAGTGCACTAGCTTATTTATCTTGATGCATTTATTTGGCTACTTGTTGTTATCGCAGACCGGTGCCATATTTGTTTTGCTTGCCATTTCCAAATAGTGCATCCGATTCCGGTGATATGTATATCGATTTCTACCGAAATCACCTCACCTTTCCAGTGGCACTCTTGGATTCCCATGTTGAGGCCAGGTTCAGTCATTCCTTTGTAAATCATGCATATGCATCCCATATCGCATCCCGCATATCATACGATGTTTGCATCATGTTGATTGAGCATTGCACGTGGTTGATTGTGTTCCGTTTGCTTGTTGTTCTTATTTGGGTAGAGCCGGGAGACGGGTTCATGAATGAGGAGCCCGTTGAGTTCGCTTACGAGGATCAAGTCAACTCTGACAACTTTGCAGGCAAGATGACCATACCCTCGAAATCACTTATATCTTTGCTTGCTAGATTGCTCGCTCTTTTGCTATGCCTATGCTATGATACCTACCACTTGCTTATAATGCCTCCCATATTGTTGAACCAAGCCTCTAACCCACCTTGTCCTAGCGAACCGTTGTTTGTCTATGTTACCGCTTTGGTCAGCCCCTCTTATAGCGTTGTTAGTTGCTGGTGAAGATGAAGTTTGTTCCTTGTTGGAACATGGAGATGTTGTTCCTTGTTGGAACATGTTCAATTGTTGGGATATCACAATATCTCTTATTTAATTAATGCATCTATATACTTGGTAAAGGGTGGAAGGCTCGGCCTTATGCCTGGTGTTTTGTTCCACTCTTGTCGCCCTAGTTTCCGTCATATCGGTGTTATGTTCCCGGATTTTGCGTTCCTTACGCGGTTGGGTTATAATGGGAACCCCTTGACAATTCGCCTTGAATAAAACTCCTCCAACAATGCCCAACCTTGGTTTTACCATTTGCCATCTAGCCTCTTTTTCCCTTGGGTTTCCGGAGCCCAAGGGTCATCTTTATTTAAACCCCCCTGGGCCAGTGCTCCTCTGAGTGTTGGTCCGAATTGGGCAGCCTATGGGGCCACCTCGGGGAAACTTGAGGGTTGGTTTTACTCGTAGCTCGACCTATCTGAGTGTGCCCTGAGAATGAGATATGTGCAGCTCCTATCGGGATTTGTCAGCACATTCGGGCGGTGTTGCTGGACTTGTTTTACCATTGTCGAGGATGTCTTGTAAGCGGGATGCCGAGCCTGATCGGAATGTCTCGGGAGAAGGAATATCCTTCATTGACCGTGAGAGCTTGTGATGGGCTAAGTTGGGCCTCGCCTACAGGGATTTGAACTTTCGAAAGCCATGCCCGCGGTTATGTGCAGATGGAAATTTGTTAATGTCCGGTTGTAGATAACATGAAACTTAACTTAATTAAAATACATCAACCGCGTATGTAACCGTGATGGTCTCTTCTCGGTGGAGTCCCGGAAGTGAACACAGTGTTGGAGTAATGCTTGATGTAGGTTGTTCTAGGATCACTTCGTGATCATAGTTGTTCGACCGTGCTTTTGCTTTCTCTTCACGCTCTCTTTCGCGAATAGGTTAGCCACCATATATGCTAGTCGCTTGCTGCAGCTCCACATCATACCTTTGCCTTACCTATAAGCTTAAATAGTCTTGATCGCGAGGGTGCGAGATTGCTGAGTCCCCGTGGCTCACAGTTTACTTCCAAACCAGATGCAGGGACCGATGATACCGCTCCAGACGATGCGCTTGAGCTCAAGTGGGAGTTCGATGAAGACTCTCACCGTTACTATGTGTCTTTCCCAAATGATCAATAGTGGTGCCTAGTTGGGGTCAATCGGGGATCTGTGTAGCATTTGGGGTAGTCTTCTTTTATTTTGATTCCGTAGTCAGACCTTTATTGTATCTGGTTGATGTAATACTTTATTCATGTGTGAAGTGGCGATTGTAAGCCAACTTTGTATCTCTTTCCCTTATGTATTACATGGGTTGTGTGAAAATTACCTCACTTGCAACATTGCTTTCAATGCGGTTATGCCTCTAAGTCGTGCTTCGACACGTGGGAGATATAGCCGCATCGAGGGTGTTACACTCCACCTCCGACCTCTTGTCGTGGCCTCCTCCTCGCCGTGAAGCCCTACGCCCTGGTCTTCTTCCCCGCCTCCTTGCCCTGGCTACGTGCCCCTCGAGCCAGCAGGCCGCTGCCCTGCCTCGCCGCCGTTCGCCTCCAGTGAGCAGCCGCACCATGGCCTTCCTCCTCCCACACCCTGCTCGTCACCGGAGAGACCCTCCTTGCCGCCCCGTTGTGCACCTAAGGTCAGGGCCGCCATGGACGAATCCCCCCGCGAACACGCCTCTACCGTGCCCACGCCTCTGCTGCTTCGTCGCTAGCCTCCAGCGCCTCCGCCGACCTGATTCGCCTCGCCGTTGTTGCTCTGCAAGCCTGCCTCCCTTCTGCTCCGTCCATTGCACCACCTTGGCCGTGGTTTGCCGCTGCCTAGACCACCTTCAGCCGGGTGCCCCACCTCCTGCTTCGGCCAAAGTTCCTTCGCCTCCAAGTTGCTTCTCGAGCTGTCGCTCGAGGCTGTAACCTCCATGTCTGCTACCACCCCGTGCATGTCGGCCAAGTACTACAACATCGATGGCCACACAGACCGCCAAGAACGACTACGGAGATTCACCATGTACCCTTCGGATGTGCCAAGTTTGACTACATGGACCGTCAAGTTCCGCTCCGAACGTGTACGACTACACCCGGTGATGCGACAAGTACCCCGACAACGTGTACATCTACACCAAGACCGGTTCGACAAGTACCTCGAGAATGTCTGTACCTCTACCGTCCCCGCGGGTCCAACAAAACCAAGTGTACAACTACCGTCGCCCCGAGGACGTTGGATCCGTCAAGTACCCTCTCTAAAAACGAACATGTACCACTACTTCCACTTCCGTCATCGGGGACCGATAGTACCACTACTTCCCACGAAAGTCCTGAGAACGTCTACTTCCTCTAATTCCCTCGACGAACTCGAACCGCCCCAGAAATGCACGCTTCGAAGGTATAACCCCGAGACGAACGTCGTGGACTATATGCATATGTGTTGTACTAGATGCATGTTTGGATCTTGTATCCTCCCGTGAATGTTAGTTGTTTTCCCTCGCTTGGCACCATCGTCGACCCGTGGGAACCCGGTATCCGGGACCATCCCACCATCCTTGCATGACATGCTCCCCTCACTTTTCCTATTGCACCAGTATCTCCATGAGCTACTGGAATCGATATGTTGCCGTGGCGTCATTTTCGGATTGGTTGTCGTGGCACCCCTTTCGTTTTCGCAATGATGACAAATGCTTCGCAACATGCTCATGCCAACATTTTCATAAAACTTGCACATGTCATCCGCATCATGATAACAACTTTTAAATGTTTAAATTGTTGTTGCATTAAATTGCTAATGCACATGAGGTTTTACCAGAATTGTTGTTTGATGTTTCCGGCCTCATTTAAAAGGCCTAGCTATGTATTTTACTCATGTTTCACCTCTTGCCATGTTAACCAACATTTAATTTTGTTGAGTACCTAATCGGGAGTGAACTAAATAATGGAATGTGGTGTTTCCTCAATATGCATCCCGATGCATATTGAGCTCCACTTAATGTGTAGTTTTGTTTGTTGCACTTTGCCATGCCATGCATATTTAAATCGAACATGCATCATCCTTGTTTGTGCATCATGCCATGTTTATGTGATGGTTGTTTACCATGTTGTTTGGTCCTTTCCGGTGTTGCTTCTTCTTGTTAGTTCTGGAGTTGCGAGGATTCGTTCGACTCATTCTTCATGGACTCATTCTTCATCCTTGCGGGATCTCGGGCAAGATGACCATACCCTCAAAATAACTTCTATATTTGCTTGCTAGTTGTTCGTTCTATTGCTATGTCGCGCTACATACCACTTGTTATATCATGCCTCCCATATTGCCATGTCAAGCCTCTAACCCACCTTCCTAGTAAACCGTTGTTTGGCTATGTTACCGCTTTTGCTCAGCCCCTCTTATAGCGTTGTTAGTTGCAGGTGAAGATGAAGTTTGTTCCATGTTTGGAACATGGATATGTTGGGATATCACAATATCCCTTATTTTAATTAATGCATCTATATACTTGGTAAAGGGTGGAAGGCTCGGCCTTATGCCTGGTGTTTTGTTCCACTCTTGCCGCCCTAGTTTCCGTCATACCAGTGTTATGTTCCTTGATTTTGCTTTCCTTACGGGGTTGGGTGTTATGGGAACCCCTTGATAGTTCGCTTTGAATAAAACTCCTCCAGCAAGGCCCAACCTTGATTTTAACATATGCCACATAAGCCTTTTTCCCTTGGGTTCTGCAGACTCAAGGGTCATCTTTATTTTAAACCCCCGGGCAAGTGCTCCTCTGAGTGTTGGTCCAAACTGGGCGATGTCCGGCGCCGCCTGGGCAAACAGGGTCTATGCCAACCCGACATCTTGCCCATCCGGTGTGCCCTCAGAATGAGATACGTGCGACTCCTATCGGGATTTGTCGGCACATCGGGCGGCTTTGTTGGTCTTGTTTTACCATTGTCGAAATGTCTTGTAACCGGGATTCCGAGACAGATCGGGTCTTCACGGGAGAAGGAATATCCTTCGTTGACCACGAGAGCTTGTGATGGGCTAAGTTGGGACACCCCTGCAGGGTTTGAACTTTCGAAAGCCGTGCCCGCGGTTATGGGCAGATGGGAATTTGTTAATATCCGGTTGTAGAGAACTTGACACTTAACTTAATTAAAATTCATCAACCATGTGTGTATACGTGATGGTCTCACTTCGACAGAGTCCGGGAAGAGAACACGGTCTTGTGTTATGCTTGAACGTAAGTAGTTTCAGGATCACTTCTTGATCACTTATAGCTTCTCGACCGTGTGTTGCTTCTCTTCTGCTCTCATTTGCGTATGTTATCCACCATATAAGCTAGTGCTTGCTGCAGCTCCACCTCACTACCCTATCTTACCCATAAGCTTAAATAGTTTTGATCTCGCGGGTGTAAGATTGCTGAGTCCTCGTGACTCACGGATACTTCCAAACAGTTGCAGGTGCCGATGATACCAGTGCAGGTGATGCAACCGAGCCCAAGTGGGAGCTCAATGAAGATCTTGTTCGTTGCTTTGTATCTTTTCTGGATGATCAGTAGTGGAGCCCAGTTGGGACGATCGGGGATCTAGCATTTGGGGTTGTCTTTCTTTATTTTGGTTCTGTAGTCGGACCGATTATTGTACTTTGGATGATGTATGGATTATTTATGTATTGTGTGAAGTGGCGATTGTAAGCCAACTCCTTATCCCTTTCTTATTCAGTACATGGGATGTGTAAAGATTACCCCTCTTGCGACATGCCTACCATGCGGCTATGCCTCTAAGTCGTGCCCCGACACGTGGGAGATATAGCCGCATTGTGGGTGTTACAAGTTGGTAATCAGAGCCATCCCCGACTTAGGAGCCCCTTGCTTGATTGAATCGCTGATGTTGTTGAGTCTAGAACAAAATGTTTTGAGTCTTAGGATTATATATATTGGAGAGTAGGATTCTTTTTACTCCTCAGTCCCTTCGTCGCTCTGGTGAGGCCTCCTAACGTAGAGTTTTGACAATTCTCTCCTCAAATTTCACTAAAAAAATTTAGGATCACGCTGGTATCTTGGAATCGTTCTGATAGTCTTGTGACAAGAACATTGTTCTTGGTGCCACCTGACATTTAGGGGTTGTGGCAGTGTCCCGGGGAGTTGAGCTCCGAGGTGTTGTCATCACAATTTTATCGTTGCAGTTCTAGAATACCTGAGTTCGCCGACATCAAAAATCCCTTTTATGCATTTGTTGGTGAGATAACCTCGACGCCACCAGTACTGGGGCGGGAGTTCGGAAGTATTGCCATAACTTGTATAACGGATGCTTTTCGAAGGTTGAGGTACATGATTTCGGAGGTTTCTTGGTTATGTGTTGAAAGATGGATACAGTTGGATGTAGGAATTGCTAGTTTGGGTGAGATATTATGCTTCCCCTGTATCCCCAACACCTGATTGCATAACCAGAAATATTCGGGAGTTTTATAGGTGGGAGTTCAAGTATCTCGTAGGATATCTTTCCAACAGACACATGATACGATATGGGATCTATCATATGTTTGTTCCAGCTTATTCTGCAAGCCAATCCTTTGTTTTTTTTGTTTTCAGTTGTGGTATTCGAGTTGCTTCAATGTCAAATTTTGATTCCATACCTTCCCTAAGCGGTGTTCTCATATTTCTATGTGGATGCTAATCCTTCGTGATCATCGAGATTGTCATGTCAATTATTTCCAACCGGTGTGCTCCTCTTCAAGTGGATCCAATCATTTCAACATTTCGCAAGATCAATCCTAAGTTTTCCCAACGTTGTTCGTTTCATCCCTCCCAAGTTTGCATTTGTTTTTCCCGCCCTCCCAACCCTTTTTCTTCAAGGACTCAGATTTCTTTATCAAATATCCATTTTATTCATGTGAAGCCTCTTCATTCTTTTCTTTCAATGTTTTTATCCGATGATTCTCAGGAAGATACTAGCGGAGCTTCAAGTTTATTATTCTTTGTTTTTTTTCTTCTCAAGTGGATTCAATTCAAGCTTTGTTGATCATATCTTTTCCTCGTTGCAAATGCTTTCTCATGCCGGTGCACCTCTTAATCATTCACTTCTCGCTATTTATTTGTTCCGGAGTGCTGAAGATTTCTCAGAAGATTTGTTTCCATTCTCAATCCGTTCAAGTTATTTTGAGGTTGTTATCTCTTTCAAGCCATTTAATTCAACCGGCGCATTCTCTCTTTTAAATCATTCGAACGGTGTTTCTCTTGAGTGGGCCCTAACCCACAAGTTTTTTTTCTTTTCTTTCTAGGATCTTACCTGACTCTTCTAATTCTTTCCGGAGTTATTCTCAAATTCATTGCAAAGTTTAACATAAGAATGAATTGTCATCAGTCAAACGTATTTCTCCAAGATCTTTCAAATTATTTTCATCGTCTGTTCAACCTTTCTAATTTTCATCCCGGAGTATCTCAACAATTCATGGTGGTGTTTTATCGTCGTCATTCTCTGCATTTGAAGACCAAAGAAGTGTTTTTCCTCCAAATCTTATTCGTTCTCTCAGAGATGCGTGGTTCTAGCTTGATGCCATCCTCTCATAATTGTTTTCGATTGTGAGAATTCTTTTCACCCATCCGGAGGAATTCAAGAGTCTTTTCAGTTTGATTCTCTGGAGCCCATCATCTCAGAATTATTCATTCCAGCTTTCAGCTTTCGTTCTCCAAATCATACCGGTGCATCATTCAAGTATTCTCTTCTCAGCTCATGATCTCTTCGTTCTCATGTATCAGAATTCCCCTCAAGTATCATCTTTCGTTTTCCAATTCTTCCCGGTGAATTGTGCCTTTGCTACTTTCATTTTCAATTCTTACGATGGTTCGTTCAAGATTCATTTTCCTTCGTTATCATATCAATTCATTCGTTCTTTCCAAATCCTACCGGTGGTTCATTGAAGACCTTCCCATGTTTGCGCAATATCTTTTTTAATCCTTTCCAATGAGAATAAGTAGTATGACAATTCAGTTGCTTGTCATCAGTTTAATTGGTGAAGGATACGCATAACATAATTCTTATTCTTGCTTCATCCAAATGATGGATTCATTCTTCCGGAGTTTGTTCGCGATAAGTAAATTCTCGGTTCAAGTGCTTCATATTTTCCCGGAGTTCCAAGATCTCTCAACTATATCACCATGAACATTCATCTAAATCACTGCAAGGCTTCACCTTGTGTTTTCAATTTCTCTTCCTTCCTACCATTTCTTTTATTACCGGAGTTCTTCATGGAGACTCTACAGGGTGGTTCGTCAAGGATTCTTTTAATTCTTCAATTGTTCTTCAAGATTCCTCTCGGAGTTAAGATCCGTCAAGCTTTACTCTAAAATAAACATGGTATTCAACACATGTCTTGTTTTGAGGAGTTCAAGATTTCTTCATCTTGCATTCCGAAGCGCAATTCTTTCATATCTCATCTTTTGAGATGGTGTTATGTCATTGTTGATAATTTCCCTTCGTGTTTCATGATTCACAAGTTTTCAAGAGTGACATATCTTAAATCCATCATTTTCAATTCATTTAGGACATCTTTTCAATCGATCAAAGCTTTCCCTAAGGATTTTTGCTATTTATGGTGCTTATAAATGAACCAGGTTCTTCATTTATCCTCTCGGTGAAATAAGTTTCTCTTCTCCTTGTTGATATCAATCCAATCTATTATTTCCGTTACTGGCAGAATTTCACCTCATAATTTTGAGATGTTCTCCATAAGCCCACTAGAAGCTTGTTCTTTTCCGTGGTTAATTTTTTTCCAACAACACCGTTCAACCTTTTGTTCGTAAGCATGCTCTTTCAATTTTATTTGTGAGAGTTGTCATTCTTCTTCTCCGTTCTTTTCTTTCCAACCATCTAGTTTTCCATTCATTTGTTCCGGAGGCATGGTGATGTTGCTCTCTTTGTCCCATCATCTTGTTTTGCTAAGATCATGCTCTTTTCTTTGTATATCCATTCAACCGGAGTGTCGTGTCCTTCATTCAAGTTCTCTCATCTTATCAAGTTTGGCCTCCCTTCTCAACTGGAGGGCCGTCTGAAATCTTTCTTACCCCTTGTGCCATTCTTTCAATAGTTCCGGAGGCAGTGTGTTGTTGATCTCATCAAGTATCCTCTCATCTTGTCAAGTTCATGTTGAATTCCTTCCATTTACAATCGGAGTACTGCCCAAATTATATCATTCTTATTCCTTCTCTATCTTCTTTTAACCGGAGTGTTGTCGTAATTGATCTTTATCATTCCTTGTACATCTCATTTCAACCTGAGTGCTTGCATGTACTTCTTGTCCATTGCAACCTTTTTCTTATGTCTTTCAACCAACAAGGTTATTGTAATGTTCCTTGTTCCTCTTTTCTAACGGAGTGTTTTCAACCTTGTTCATCATCGTTGTATTCTTTCTTTCAAGTTTTCTACCTCTCAAGGTTCTTTGGTTTCACTCATTTGTCAAAGAAGCAACTTAGTTTTACCTTTTCCCCTCCCTCTTTCGTTTTCCCCGGTGCCATCCTAGATCTTGGGATGAGATCCTCTCGTAGTGGTGGAGTGTTGTGATGCCCCGAGACCGACACTCTAGTTGCCTTCCATTTAGTTTCGTTGTCGTCGTGTGTTCCATATGTTTGTTTCCATGATCTCGATGAGTGCCATTGTCATATTTTGCTTCTTGCATCATGTTCATCATTTGATTATATTGCATTGCCATGCCCATCTTTGTCATGTTGCATTTGTGCCTCTTGTCATTTTGCATTCTCATAATCATCATGTGCATTGTCATATTCATGCATGTTACATTGTTGCATGCTCCATGTATGATTATGCATCATCACCTCCTCCTTCCTTATTCTTTCCTTCATTTTGGCAAGTGACCTTTCCCCCTCCTCCATAAATGTTCATGCTTTTCCTGATGCTAGTTCATCATGCCTAAACCCTTTCGGCCAATTTTTCAGCTTTTTGGACTTGATTTGGTTGGAATCAAAATTGCCTCAAGTTTGGATTTTAGTTCAAACATGCGATAATTTTCTTTCTCTAAAAAAATGCCCAAACCAATTATTTCAAATAGTGCGTAATTCCAGCGTCGTGGGGATATTCTTATATCTGTCATACACCCCTCTTTTATCCCTGTGCTTTTCTGTTTATTTTCTGCCTGAGGAAAATGAAGAGGAAGTAGGAGAGCAACTGCAGCTCGGCCAGCCCGCAGAGACCCGCCCAGGCCACTGCGGCCTTCCTAAGCCCACCAGCTCCCCGTGTAACCTCTAACCCTAACCTACCCGACCCTCACCCCTCGATCTCTCCCCTTCTTTCCTCCTAGTGCCGCCAAAGGAGGAGCCCGATCCCCATCTCACCCTCTCCCTCACGAGTACCCACCTTCCCCTTCCAGTTCGCCTGCCTCGCCATCGGACCTTGCTCCACCACGCCGCCGCGCCTCCTGCCACTCCACCTCATACCTCCTGTCGTGGCCTCCTCCTCGCCTTGAAGCCCTGCGCCCTGGTCTTCTTCCCCGCCTCCTTGCCATGGCCACGTGCCCCTCGAGCCTGCAGGTCGCTGCCCTGCCTCGCCGTCATTCGCCTCCGGCGAGCAGCCGTGCCATGGCCTTCCTCCTCCCACACCCTGCTCGTCGCTGGAGAGAACCTCCTCGCCGCCCGTTGTGCACCGAAGGTCAGGACCGCCATGGACGAGTCCCCCCATGACCACGCCCCTGCCGTGCCCGTGCCTCTGTTGCTTCATCGCTAGCCTCCAGCGCCTCCGCCGGCCTGGTTCGCCTTGCCGCTATTGCTCTGCAAGCCTGCCGCCCTTCTGCTCCGTCCATTGCACCACCTTGGCCGTGGTTTGCCGCTGCCTAGACCACCTTCAGCCGGGTGCCCCCCTTCTGCTTTGGCCAAAGTTCCTTCGCCTCGAAGCTGCTGCTCGAGCTGTCGCTCGAGGATTTAACCTCCGTGTGTGCTACCACCCCGTGCATGCCGCCAAAGTACCCCAACATCGATGACCACACAAACCACCAAGAACGACTACGAGGATTCACCAAGTACCCTTCGGATGCGCCAAGTTTGACTATATAGACCACCAAGTTCCGCTCCGAATGTGTAGGACTACACACGGTGATGCGACAAGTACCCCGACAACGTGTACATCTACACCAAGACCGATTCGACAAGTACCCCGAGAACGTCTGTACCTCTACCGTCCCCGTGGGTCTGACAAAACCAAGTTTACAACTACCGTCGCCCCAACGATGTAGGATCTGTCAAATACCCTCTCTGAAAACGAACATGTACCACTACTTCCACTTCCGTCGCAGAGGACTGATAGTACCACTACTTCCCACGAACGCCCCGAGAACATCTACTTCCTCTACTTCCCTCGACGAACTCGAACCGCCCCAGAAATGCATGCTTCGAAGGTATAACCCCGAGACAAATGTCGTGGACCATATGCATATGTGTTGTATGAGATGCATGTTTGGATCTTGTATCCTCCTGTGAACATTAGTTGTTTTCCCTCGCTTGGCACTGTCGTCGACCCGCGGGAACCCGGTATCCAGGACCACCCCACCATCCTTGCATGACACGCTCCCGTCACTTTTCCTTTTGCACCAGTATCTCCATGAGCTACCGGAACCGATATGTTGTCGTGGCATCATTTTCGATTCGTTGCCGTGGCACCCCTTTCATTTCCGCCACGATGACAAATGCTTCATAACATGCTAATGTCAACATTTTCATAAAACTTGCATAAAACATGCACATGTCATCCCCATCATGATAAAAACTTGTAAATGTTTAAATTGTTGTTGCATTAAATTGCTAATGCACATGAGGTTTTACTGGAATTGTTATTTGATGTTTCCGGCCTCATTTAAAATGCCTAGCTGTGTATTTTATTCATGTTTCACCTCTTGCCATGTTAACCAACATTTAATTTTTTTGAGTACCAAATCGGGAGTGAACTAAATAATGGAATGTGGTGTCTTTTCAATGTGCATCCCGATGCATATTGAGCTCCACTTAATGTGTAGTTTTGTTTGTTGCACTTTGCCATGCCATGCATATTTAAACGGGACATGCATCATCTTGGTTGTGCATCATGCCATGTTTATGTGAAGGTTTTTTACCATGTTGTTTGCTCCTTTCCGGTGTTGCTTCTTCTTGTTAGTTCCGGAGTTGTGAGGATCCGTTCGACTATGTCCGTTTGTCTTCTTCATGGACTCGTTCTTCTTCTTTGCGGGATCTTAGGCCAGATGACCATACCCTCGAAATCACTTTTATCTTTCCTTGCTAGTTGTTCGTTCTATTTCTATGTCGCGCTACCTACCACTTGTTATATCATGCCTCCCTATTGCCAGGTCAAGCCTCTAACCCACCATCCTAGCAAACAGTTGTTTGGCTATGTTACTGCTTTGGCTCAGCCCCTCTTATAGCATTGTTAGTTGCACGTGAAGATGAAGTTTGTTCCATGTTTGGAACATGGATATGTTCGGATATCACAATATCTCTTATTTGAATTAATGCATCTATATACGTGGTAAAGGGGGAAAGGCTCGGCCTTATGCCTGGTGTTTTGTTCCACTCTTGCCGCCCTAGTTTCCGTCATACCGGTGTTATGTTCCTTGATTTTGTGTTCCTTACGTGGTTGGGTGTTATGGGAACCCCTTGACAGTTCGCTTTGAATAAAACTCCTCCAGCAAGGCCCAACCTTGGTTTTAACATTTGCCACCTAAGCCTTTTTCCCATGGGTTCTGCAGACTCAAGGGTCATCTTTATTTTAACCCCCCCGACTAGTGCTCCTTCGAGTGTTGGTCCAAACTGGGCGATGTACGGAGCCCCCTGGGCAACTAGGGTCTATGCCAACCCGACGTCTTGCCCATCCGGTGTGCCTTGAGAAAGAGATACGTGCGACTCCAATCGGGATTTTTCGCCACATCGGGCGGCTTTGCTGGACTTGTTTTACCATTGTCAAAATGTTTTGTAACGAGGATTCCAAGACTGATCGGGTCTTCCAGCGAGAAGGAATATCCTTCGTTGACCGTGAGAGCTTGTGATGGGCTAAGTTGGGACACCCCTGCAGGGTTTGAACTTTCGAAAGCCATGCCCGCGGTTATGGTTAGATGGGAATTTGTTAATATCTGGTTGTAGAGAACTTGACACTTAACTTAATTAAAATGCATCAACCGCGTGTGTAGCCGTGATGGTCTCTTTCGGCGGAGTCCGGAAGAGAACACGGTCTTGTGTTATTCTTGAACGTAAGTAGTTTCAGGATCACTTCTTGATCACTTATAGCTTCTCAACTGTGCGTTGCTTCTCTTCTCGCTCTCATTTGCGTCTCTTAGCCACCATATAAGCTAGTGATTGCTGCAGCTCCACCTCACTACCCTATCTTACCCATAAGCTTAAATAGTTTTGATCTCGCGGGTGTAAGATTGCTGAGTCCTCGTGACTCACGGATACTTCCAAACAGTTGCAGGTGCCGATGATACCAGTGCAGGTGATGCAACCGAGCCCAAGTGGGAGCTCAATGAAGATCTTGTTTGTTGCTTTGTATCTTTTCCGGATGATCAGTAGTGGAGCCCAGTTGGGACGATTGGGGATCTAGCATTTGGGGTTGTCTGTCTTTATTTTGGTTCTGTAGTCGGACCTATTATTTTACTTTGGATGATGTATGGATTATTTATGTATTGTGTGAAGTGGCGATTGTAAGCCAACTCCTTATCACTTTCTTATTCAGTACATGGGATGTGTAAAGATTACCCCTCTTGTGACATGCCTACCATGAGGCTATGCCTCTAAGTCGTGCCCCGACACGTGGGAGATATAGCTGCATCCTTCCTTGACCATTTATCCGTAAGTAATGTTATTCATCGCAATTAGTAATATTGTCTTGCTCTGTCCCATACTTTCTAGATTCCTCCTAATAAGACTCACATTCTTTTTTCAACAGATGAGGTTCAAGTTGGATCCGAAAGATGATGCAACTAAACAAGCATGCACTCATGTTTTTCAGTCTGCTCTGTGACAGTATCGGTACCACCTTAGAAAATCTTACTTTGAAGGCAAGGCTAACAATGAAATCGCCCAAAAATCTCCAGTGGAATATATTACAGATGAAGACTGGTCAGCCTTCGTTAAATACTGGTCTGATCCAAAGTATCAGGTAGGCTATATGTATTTGATCAGACCACATATTGAACTTGTATTTATGTATGTGCCTTACAAGTTTATCTTCTTCTAGGCTAACTGTTTGAAGAACAAGACCAATCGTTCTAGAGTGAAACTCCAATAGACAACAGGATCTCATAGCTATATTGCAGCTGCGAGGCTCTTGTAAATAGCTGCTACTTCTTTTTTCTATCCCATATTATCGTATCTATATTGACTTGTTCCAAATACATAGGAAAGCCTGTGCGGACCAAAAAGAACCTGAACTGAATGCAGTGCAAATCTTCAAGGATTACCACACCAACAAGATGAAGGGCATGAGCGCACCAATTCAAGCCGTTGTTGTAAGTCCTTACTCCTCCTGCCTTTGAACTGATTGGTACTGTGATGTGTTCATTTAACTACTTGGTTTGTAGCCAATGTTAGTTACTCTATTCACTTTTATACACAATTGTCTTAACGTATCATTTCACCTTACATGGTTTAAAAGAGTTGAAGGATATTCCTTTGGTCTTGATCTGTATTCTAGTTGTTATGTTCACGTGTGCACACAAAGATAAAATAGCCTGTTTGTTTTATATATGTTTACCCATGATATGAATGATGTCATACTATGTTCATCCTACTTTAAACCATGTATCTTTATCCTTAGATGTCAACGAATGTGAGGAAATAGACAATATAGTAGGCATGCTACATGGACATATGTTCCGAAAGTGATTTTATTATGTAGTTGGCACTACAATACATGCTAATGTATTACAGTAGTTCACCAAAATAAGGTATGTATAAACGTGTAACCTACTTTGTTTGTTTTTGTCTCATTAGTAACTTATCTGGTACACTAATCTACAAGTTCAAACTTTCAGGAAGCTATGGAAAAAATGATTGAACAACCACAATGTAACGCCCTCGATGCGGCTATATCTCCCACGTGTCGAAGCACGACTTAGAGGCATAACCGCATTGAAAGCAATGTCGCAAGTGAGGTAATCTTCGCAAACAACCCATGTAATACAATAAGGGAAAAGATACATAGTTGGCTTACAATCGCCACTTCACACAATTACATGAATAAAGCATTACATCATCCAGATACAAACAAGGTCCGGCTACGGAATCAAAATAGAAGAAGACTACCCCAAATGCTACACAGATCCCCGATCAACCCCAACTGGGCTCCACTACTGATCAACTAGAATGAAACAACACAAAGGACAAGATCTTCATCGAGCTCCTCCTTGAGCTGGGTTGCGTCATCTGCACGGTTCAACGGCACCTGCAAGCTGGTTTTGGAAGTATCTGTGAGTCACGGGGACTCAACAATCTCACACCCACGCGATCAAGACTATTTAAGCTTATGGGAAGGGTAAAAGGTATGAGGTGGAGCTACAGCAAGCGACTAGCATATGTGGTGGCTAACCTATTCGCAAAAGAGAGCGAGAAGAGAAGGCAAACCACGGTCGAGAAATCTATGATCAACAAGTGATCCTAGAACAACCTACGTCAAGCATTACTCCAACACCGTGTTCACTTCCCGGACTCCGCCGAGAAGAGACCATCATGGTTAAACACGCGGTTGATGTATTTTAATTAAGGTCAACTTCAGGTTTTCTACAACGGGACATTAACAAATTCCCATCTGCCCATAACCGCGGGCACGGCTTTCGAAAGTTCAATCCCTACAGGGGTGTCCCAACTTAGCCCATCACAATCTCTCACGGTCAACGAAGGATATTCCTTCTAGCGGGAAGACCCGATCAGACTCGGAATCCTGGTTACAATACATTTCGACAATGGTAAAACAAGTCCAGCAAAGCCACCCAGATGTGCCGACAAATCCCGATAGAACCTGCACATATCTCGTTCTCAGGGCACACCGGATGAGCAAGACGTCGGGTGGGCCAGCCCAGAGTTGCCCCAGGTAGCTCCGGACATCGCTCGGTTGGACCAACACATAGAGAAGAACTGGCCCGGGGGGGGGGGGGGGTAAAATAAAGATGACCCTTGAGTCTGCAGAACCCTAGGGAAAGAAAAGACTAGGTGGCGAATGGTAAAACCAATGTTGGGCCATGCTGGAGGAGTTTTATTCAAGGCGAACTGTCAAGGGGTTCCCATTATAACCCAACCGCGTAAGGAACGCAAAATCCGGGAACATAACACCGATATGATGGAAACAAGGGCGGCAAGAGTGTAACAAAACACCAGGCATAAGGCCAAGCCTTCCACCCTTTAGCAAGTATATAGATGCATTAATTAAATAAGAGATATTGTGATATCCCAACAAAATATCCATGTTCCAAACATGGAACAAGCTCCAATCTTCACCTGCAGCTAACAACGCTATAAGAGGGGCTGAGCAAAGCGGTAACATACCAAACAACGGTTTGCTAGGACAAGGTGGGTTAGAGGCTTAGTTTAACAATATGGGAGGCATGATAAGGAAGTGGTAGGTATCGCAGCATAGGCATAGCAAAGAGCAAGCAATTAGCAAGCAAAGATAAGTGATTTCGAGGGTATGGTCATCTTGCCTGAGATCCCGCAAGGAAGAAGAACGGGTCCATGAAGAAGACAAACGGACGTAGTCGAACGAATCCTCACAACTCCAGAACGAAACCGAAGCTAACGCGAGAAGCAACCCGGAAAGAAGCAAACATCATAGTAAACAACCATCACATAATCATGGTATGATGCACAATCATGTATGATGCATGTCCGGTTTAATGAAGCATGGCATAGCAAAGTGCACAAGCAAAACTACAAGTTAAGTGGAGCTCAATATGCAACTCCGTTGCATATTGACAAAACACCACGTGACTTATTTAGTTCTCTCTCGTTTATGTACCCAACAAGATTAAATGTTGATTAACTTGGCAAGAGGGTGAAGCATAATAAAACTACCTAACTAGGCAAGTTTAAATGAGGCCGGAAGCAACGAACAACAATTCCGGAAAATCCTCATATGTATATATTAGGTTTGGTACTGTTCTGCCCTAAATCAAATTTTAGAGTTGTTAAACATGCAAAGAGATGCCACCATGTGAACATTTTAGTTATTTAGTTATGAATTAAAGCATTTTAACATCACATAAGAGCAAATTTAATCAAACAACATTTTAAACATTTCAAACATAGATGAAAGTTGGATAGTATGAATCTAGACAAAATTCTAAGCAAGTTTCATATATAACTTATTTTAAACCGATGCACGGCTGGTGAGTTATTAAATGCATGTAGTCTAGGGGGTTTTCTGCAAAACTGGGTTCTCTGGAATAAAAGATAAATTCGCAGACAGGAAAAAACATGCGATGGGCTGGATCTGGGATGAACTGGGCTGCAGAGGAGCATGCGCAAGAGAGAAATATCTCATCCAGGGCGATGGATAGCATGAGAGCGCTCACTCTGGGCCTCACGGGCCTGCTGAAAAGACGGGCTGGGGGTTCGGGGCTGGTTGGGAGGGATCGGGCCAGACCGGTTCAAGTGAGCCGGCAGGGCCGAGCGGTTTCAGCTGGTTCGACCGTTCGACAGTGTTCAGGGCAGAGGAGGCCTGGTCAATGAAGGATAACTGCAGCTCCCGCTCGCTGCAGCCAAGATGCAGCGCGGCGAGGGACTTGGCGCGGAGGCGACCACCGGCGACAAGTCAGTGGCGGGGAAGACGGGATCCGGCGGCGCAAGGGAGCTCTGAGGCGGGGAAGAACTAGCCATGGCCGGCCGGCAGTAGGCCCGGGCACCCGAGGAGGCGAGCGGTACTGGATGCAGAGGAGGCGCAGGGGACTTGACGGGCGGTGCAGGCGCAGGGGCTTGAGCAGGACGACGACGAGGGAAACTTGGGGCTCCGGCAGCACCAGGAACACGCAGACGGGTGGATCAGGTCCGCTGGCGCTGGATCGGGCAATCGGCAGTGCGGACAGAGGAGCTTGGGCGCGGTGGCGCTCAGCGAGGCCATGGCGCGGGGTGCTCCTTTCGACAGAGAAAGGGAGAACAAAGAGAAATGAGAGAGGGGAAGCGCAGGGAGGAAAACGGGAAGGAGAAGAAGGGGGTGCGGCGGTGCTCATCTTGAATGGAACTCATCAACGACGATGCTAGGTGATCGAGGAGGCCGGCTGGCACTGGGGTTCTCAGAGTGAAGAAGGGGAGGCCGGAGGTGCTGGTGGTCCGCTCTAGCAAGCTGGCCGGTGCTCGGGCGTCAAGAGTGGCACCGGGGCTGGTCTTGTGTTGCTCGACGATGCAAGGACCCCGATGGTGCTGCTGCTTGCGGTGGCGCGGGGAAGCTGGTGCTGCGGGCTTGAGGAGAAGCAGAGGAGGCTGCAACTCGAGGTGGACGGTGCTGGTTACCGGCGACGAGGGAGGGCTCGGTGAGCGGGACGAAGCAGAGCAGGAGGGGGGTTCGAAGAGCTCGGGGATGAGGGGAGCTCGGGCTCCTGCGGGATTAGGGCGGCGCGGTCGGAGGAGGTGGACGAGGGGATCAGGGAGGATCCCGATATGGGATTTGATAGTGGCGGCGGCGAGGAGGAATGATGGGACAGACTCCCTAGAATTTAGGGTTGCTGATTTATATAGTAGGTGGGTTAGGTTAGGGGCTAAACAGGTCCCTCTGATCGTAATCGGACGGTCGGGAAAAATAGGCTAGGGAGCCCAAATAAGAAAACGGAGATGTTTTGTAGACGTTTGGGGATGATCCGGACACGACGGTGATGACTGCTCGGGTCGGGTCCGGGACAATTTTCGGACGCGCGCGCGAGGAGGGCCGCGGGCTGACAAGAGAGGTTAGGTTGGACCTGGCAGTAGGTAGTGGGCTGTGTAGATGGTCTCGAGCTGAGGGAAGAGAAGAGAGGGAGGCCCGGCGACTGTTTCCGCAAACCGAAAACGTTCGACGTTAGACCGGCTACTATTGCCGCTATATTTATCCGTTGGGGCGTCAAACGGACTCCGAATGCGATGAAACTTGGCAGGCGGTCTACTGACAACAAAACAACACCGCATGCCAACTTTCAACCCATTCCGAGAACATATTCCGGCCAGTTATAAAATAATATTTCGGACATGTCGCGGGCGCGTGCAAGCGTTCCTGGGCTCGGAACAGACAACAGACGGAACGAGGAGACCGGGACGGATGCAGGTTTTGAAAACATGATGATGCAGTGCATATGATGACATGACAAGAAGCGACACACAAGAAAAAGACAAGGCAACAACAGTGAATCACTGGAAGACACCTGGCGCGACGTTCTCGGGGCGTCACAACACTCCACCACTACGAGAGGATCTCGTCCTGAGATCTAGGATGGCACCGGAGGGAAACGGAAGAGGAAGAGAAAAGGTAAAACAAAGTTTCTTCTTTGACAAACGAGTGAAACCAAGGAGCCTTGAAAAGGTTAAGCCATTGCGAGAAAAGAATACAACGGAGATAACGAAGTTGAAAAACACTCTGTTCGGAAAAAGAACAAGGAAGAATAAATTCGGGCAACACTCCAGTTGAAAAGATATGCAAGGCTTGATAAGATGAAAAGAACTTGAGCAGAGGGCACAACACTCCGGTTCAATGGACAGGCATGAAAAGAACATGATCTTTGACAAAACACGATGATGGTTGAAAGAACAACATCGCAATGCCTCCAGAACAAACGAATAGAAGATAGATAATTGAAATAGGAGAATGGAGAAGAAAATGCCAACTTCTGCCACAAAATAGCTTGAAAAAGCATCTTTAGGAGAAGGGTCGAACGAAGTTGTTGGAAAGCCAACAACGAAAAGAGTAAGCTTGTAGTGGGCTTATGGAAAACTTCTCAAAAGTATGAGGTAAAATTCTGCCACTAATAGAAACAATGGATTTGAATTGATATGAATAAGGAGGCGAGAAACTATTTCATCGGGAGGATAAAGGAATTTGGGTCATTTATAAGCACCATAATAGCAACAATCCTTAGGGAAGGCTTTAGGTGAAATATAACCCAAGATAACTCCAAAGAAGAGATTGATGGATTTAAAATAACTCATTCTTGATAACTGGTGAAACATGAGACACGAAGGAAAATTATAAAAAATGACATAACACCACCTCCAATGATATGGAAGAAAGAATTGCACTCTGAATAGCAAGATGAAGAATACTTGAGCTCCCTAGAAAAGAATCTCGATGAAAACTTCGAGAAGGAATTAAATCCTTGATGAACCATCATGTAGAACCTTCATGAAGAACTCCGGTAACAAAAGGATGATCAAACAAAAAGGAAAGAGAAGTTGAAACACAAGGTAAAACCTTGCGATGATTTAGATGGAGCTTCACGACGAGATAATTGAGAGAGCTTGGATCTCCGAAAAAGAAAGATTAGACACATGAAATCGAGAATTTGATTAACCTTCGGAATATGGAATGAAATCACTTGGAAGAAACAAGAATAAGAATTACATTATGCTTATCCTTCATAAATTTAAATTGATGACGAGCAAACGGATTTGGCATACTCCTTATTCTCGTTGAAAAAGGATTAAGAGAGATATCGATAACTTGATAAGGTCTTCAACGAATCACCAGTAGGATTGAAACAACGAATGAATTGATATGATAAACAAGGAAGAGAAATCTTGAACGAACCACTGTAAGAATTGAACAACAAATGAAGTAAAAGGATGAATCACCGGTAAGAATTGTGAAATGAATGAAGATACTTGAGACAATCTAGATACATGAGAACGAAAAGATCACGAGCTGATAAGAGAATGTTTGAATGATGCACCGGTAAGATTTGGAGAACGAGAGTTGAAAACTGAGAATGAATAACCCTGAATTGATGAACTCCGGATAACAAACTAAGAAGACTCTTGAATTGTGCCGGATAGGTGAAAAGAATTCTCACAATCGAAAATAATTATGAGAGGATGGCAACAAACTAGAGCCACGAATCTTGAAGAGAATGAAGCAAGATTAAAGAGAAACTCCTCTTCGGTCTTCAGATCCGAGAATGACGATGATAAACACCAGCATGAATTGTTGAGGCACTCCGGAATAAAGAAGAATATAAAAGTTGAATCAACAATGAAATGAATTTGAATTATCTTTGAGAAAGACATTTGACTGATGATAAATCATTCTTACATCAAACTTCGAAAAGAAATTTGAGGATAGCTCCGGGGAAAATAAGAAGAGTCAGGTAAGATCCTGGAAAAAGACCTGTGGGTTAGGGCCCACTCAAAAGAAAACACCGTTGAACGATTTACAAGAGAGAAAGCACCGGTTGAATTAAGTGGCTTGAATAAGATAGCATTCCCGAAAGATCTTGAAAGACTGAGAATAAACTCCAACATCTTCTGAGGTATCTCCAGCACTCCAGAACAATAGAATAGCGAGCGTGGAATGATTATGAGGTGCACCGGCATGATAAAAACATTTGAAACGAGGAAAAGAATACGATCAACCCTGACAGGCTTGAGTTGGAACCACCGGAGAAGGAAAAGAACGAAGAATGATGAGCTTGAAGCTTCGTTAGAATCTTCATGAGAATCACCGAATACGAACATTGAAAGAAAAAGAATGAAGAGACTTCACAAGAATAAAATGTATACCTAATTAAGAAATCTGAGGCCTTGAAGAAACAAAGGGAGGGATGGTGGGAAAACAAAGGCAACTTGAAGACGGATGAAGCAAACACCATAGAGAAAAACTGATAATTGATCTTGTGAATGTTGATGAGATTGGATTCACTAGAAGAGAAACACACCAGTTGAAAAGGATTGACATGACATTCTCGATTATCAAGAAGGATTAGTATTCCCATAGAAATATGAGAACACCACTTAGGAAAGGTATGGAATCAACATTTGACATTGAAGCAACTCGAATACCACAACTGAAAACAAAAAAACAAACGATTGGCTTGTAGAATAAGCCGGAACAAACATATGATAGAGATTTCGTCCGGAGTTTTCGTGGTGGGGCCTACACGGGCTCGATCGTACAGCACCATCATGTACAAGGCAGTGCACATGACATATGAAGCGTCCCCGAGTCGGCATAGCCAAGGACTCTTTAAGACACAATGAGACCACTGTAAAACCAACCGTGAATAGGCGTACCACTAGACGTCGAACCCCAATATCATATCATAAGTCTGTCGGAAAGATATCCTTAGAGCTACTTGAATTCCCACTTATAAACTCCCGAAATTTTCCAGTTATGCAATCAGGTGTTGGGGATACAGGGGAAGCATAATATCTCACCCAATTCTAGCAAATCCTACATCCAGCTGTATCCATCCTTCAACACATAACCAAGAAACCTTCGGAAATCGTTTACCTCAACCTTCGAAAAGCATCCGTTATACGAGTTATGGCGATACTCTCGAACTCCCACCCCAGTACTGGGTGGCGTCGAGGTTATCTCACCAACAACTTCATAAAAGAGATTTTTGATGTCGGCGAAACTAAACTCAGGTATTCCAGAACTGCAACGATAAAATTGTGACGACAACACCTCGGAGCTCAACTCCCCGGGACACTGCCACAACCCCTAAATGTCAGGAGGAAGCAAGAACAATGTTCTCGTCACAAAACCATCGGAACGATTCCAAGATACCCGCGTGATCCTAAAGTTTTTTTAGTGAAATTTGAGAAGAGAAGAGTCAAAACTCAACGTCAAGAGGACTCACCAGAGCGACGAAGGGACTGAGGAGTAAAAAGAAGTCCTAACTCTCCGATATATATAATTCCTAAATGACTCAAAACATTTCTAGACTCAATAACGCCAGTGATTCAATCAAGGAGGGGGGCTCCTAAGGTCGGGGAAGTCTCTGATACCAACTTGTAACGCCCTCGATGCGGCTATATCTCCCACGTGTCGAAGCACGACTTAGAGGCATAACCGCATTGAAAGCAATGCCGAAAGTGAGGTAATCTTCGCAAACAACCCATGTAATACAATAAGGGAAAATATACATAGTTGGCTTACAATCGCCACTTCACACAATTACATGAATAAAGCATTACATCATCCAGATACAAACAAGGTCCGGCTACGGAACCAAGATAGAAGAAGACTACCCCAAATGCTACATAGATCCCCGATCAACCCCAACTGGGCTCCACTACTAATCAACTAGAACGAAACAACACAAAGGAGAAGATCTTCATCGAGCTCCTCCTTGAGCTGGGTTGTGTCATCTGCATGGTTCAACGGCACCTGCAAGCTGGTTTTGGAAGTATCCATGAGTCACGGGGACTCAGCAATCTCACACCCACGCGATCAAGACTATTTAAGCTTATGGGAAGGGTAAAAGGTATGAGGTGGAGCTGCAGCAAGCGATTAGCATATGTGGTGGCTAACCTATTCGCAAAAGAGAACGAGAAGAGAAGGCGAAGCACGGTCAAGAAATCTATGATCAAGAAGTGATCCTAGAACAACCTACGTCAAGCATTACTCCAACACCGTGTTCACTTCCCGGACTCCGCCAAGAAGAGACCATCACGGTTACACACGCGGTTGATGTATTTTAATTAAGGTCAACTTCAGGTTTTCTACAACCGGACATTAACAAATTCCCATCTGCCCATAACCGTGGGCACGGCTTTTGAAAGTTCAATCCCTGTAGGGGTGTCCCAACTTAGTCCATCACAAGCTCTCACGGTCAACGAAGGATATTCCTTCTAGCGGGAAGACCCGATCAGACTCGGAATCCCGGTTACAATACATTTCGACAATGGTAAAACAAGACCAGCAAAGCCACCCAGATGTGCCGACAAATCCTGATAGGAGCTGCACATATCTCGTTCTCAGGGCACACCGGATGACCAAGACGTCGGGTGGGCCAGCCCAGAGTTCCCCTGGTAGCTCTGGACATCGCTCAGTTGGACCAACACTTAGAGAAGCACTGGCCCGGGGAGGTTAAAATAAAGATGACCCTTGAGTCTACAGAACCCAAGGGAAATAAAAGGCTATGTGGCGAATGGTAAAACCAATGTTGGGCCATGGTGGAGGAGTTTTATTCAAGGCGAACTGTCAAGGGGTTCCCATTATAACCCAACCGCGTAAGGAACGCAAAATCCAGGAACATAACACCGATATGACGGAAACTAGGGCGGCAAGAGTGGAACAAAACACCAGGCATAAGGCCGAGCCTTCCACCCTTTACCAAGTATATAGATGCATTAATTAAATAAGAGATATTGTGATATCCCAACAAAATATCCATGTTCCAAACATGGAACAAGCTCCAATCTTCAACTGCAACTAACAACACTATAAGAGGGGCTGAGCAAAGCGGTAACATAGCCAAACAACGGTTTGCTAGGACAAGGTGGGTTAGAGGCTTGGTTTAACAATATGGGAGGCATGATAAGCAAGTGGTAGGTATCACAACATAGGCATAGCAAAGAGCGAGCAACTAGCAAGCAAAGATAGAAGTGATTTCGAGGGTATGGTCATCTTGCCTGAGATGCCGCAAGGAAGAAGAACGAGTCCATGAAGAAGACAAACGGACGTAGTCGAACGAATCCTCACAACTCCGGAACGAAACCGAAGCTAACGCGAGAAGCAACCCGGAAAGAAGCAAACACCATAGTAAACAACCATCACATAATCATGGTATGATGCACAATCAAGTATGATGCATGTCCGGTTTAATGAAGCATGGCATGGCAAAGTGCACAAGCAAAACTACAAGTTAAGTGGAGCTCAATATGCAACTCTGTTGCATATTGACAAAACATCAAGTGACTTATTTAGTTCTCTCTCATTTATGTACCCAACAAGATTAAATGTTGATTAACATGGCAAGAGGTGAAGCATAATAAAACTACCTAACTAGGCAATTTTAAATGAGGCCGGAAGCAACGAACAATAATTCCGGAAAATCCTCATATGTATATATTAGGTTTGGTACTGTTCTGCCCTAAATCAAATTTTAGAGTTGCTAAACATGCAAAGAGATGCCACCATGTTAACCTAGGCAAAATTCTACCCCATGTACATATAAAGTTTGTTAGGTTTGGAGCTACAGTTTATTTAGTTATGAATTAAAGCATTTTAACATGACATAGGAGAAAATTTAATCAAACATCATTTTCAACATTTCAAACATCGATGAAAGTTGGATATTATGAATCTAGACAAAATTCTAAGCAAGTTTCATATATAACTTATTTTAAACCGATGCACGGTTGGTGAGTTATTAAATGCATGTAGTCTAGGGGGTTTTCTGCAAAACTGGGTTCTCTAGAATAAAAGATAAATTCGCAGACAGGAAAAAAACATGTGATGGGATGGATCTGGGATGAACTGGGCTGCACAGGAGCATGCACAAGAGAGAAATATCTCGTCCAGGCCGATGGATAGCATGAGAGCGCTCACTCTGGGCCTCACGGGCTACCGAAGACGGGCAGGGGGTTCGGGGCCGGTTGGGAAGGATCGGGCCAGACTGGTTCGAGCAAGCCAGCAGGACCGAGCGGTTTCAGCTGGTTCGACCGTTCAACAGTGTTCAGGGCAGAGGAGGCCTAGTCAACGAAGGATAATTGCAGCTCCCGCTCGCTACAGCCAAGATGCAGCGCGGCGAGGGACTTGGCGCAGAGGCGACCACCGGCGACAAGTGGGTGGCGGGGACAACGGGATCTGGCGGCGCAATGGAGCTCCGAGGCGCAGAAGAACTGGCCGTGGCCGGCTGGCGGTAGGCGCGGGCGCCCGAGGAGGCGAGCGGTACTGGATGCAGAGGAGGCGCAGGGGACTTGACGGGCGGCGCAGGCGCAAGGGCTTGAGCAGGACGGCGACGAGGGAAACTTGGGGCTCCGGCACCGCCGGGAACACGCAGACGGGTGGATCCCGTCCGCTGCCGCTGGATTGGGCAATCGGCAGCGCGGACAGAGGAGCTTGGGCGCGGCGGCGCTCAGTGAGGCCCTGGCATGGGGTGCTCCTTTCGGCAGAGAAAGGGAGAACAGAGAGAAATGAGAGAGGGGAAACGCAGGGAGGAAAAAAGGAAGGAGAAGAAGGGGGTGCGGCGGTTCTCATCTTGAATGGAACTCGTCGACGGCAACGATAGGTGATCGAGGAGGGCGGCTTTCGCTGGGGTTCTCAGAGTGAAGAAGGGGAGGCCGGAGGTGCTGGTGGTCCGCTCCAGCGAGCTGGCCGATGCTCAGGTGTCAAGAGTGGCACCTGGGCTGGTCTGGTGTTGCTCGACGATGCAAGGACCCCGGTGGTGCTGCTGCTTGTGGTGGCACGGGGAAGCTGGTGCTGCGCGCTTGAGGAGAAGCAGAGGAGGCCGCAACTCAAGATGGACAGCGCTGGTTACCGGCGACGAGGCAGGGCTCGGTGAGCGGGACGAAGCAGAGCAGGAGGGGGGTTCGAAGAGCTCGGGGATGAGGGGAGCTCGGGCTCCTGCGGGATTAGGGCGGCGCAGTTGGAGGAGGTGGACGAGGTGATCAGGGAGGATCCCGATGTGGGATTTGATAGTGGCGGCGGCGAGGAGGAATGATGGGACAGACTCCCTAGAATTTAGGATTGCTGATTTATCTAGTAGGTGGGTTAGGTTAGGGGCTAAACAGGTCCCTCTGATCGTAATCGGACGATCGGGAAAAATAGGCTAGGGAGCCCAAATAAGAAAACAGAGACGTTTTGTAGACGTTTGGGGATGATCCGGACATGACGGTGACGACTGCTCGGGTCGGGTCCGGGACAATTTTCGGACGCGCGCGCGAGGAGGGCCACGGGCTGACGAGAGAGGTTAGGTTGGACCTGGCGGTAGGTAGTGGGCTGTGTAGATGGTCTCGAGCTGAGAGAAGAGAAGAGAGGGAGGCCCAGCGACTGTTTCCGGAGAACGAAAACGTCCGACGTTAGACCGGCTACTATTGCCGCTATATTTATCCATTGGGGCGTCAAACGGACTCTGAATGCGATGAAACTTGGCAGGCGGTCAACTGACAACAAAACAACACCGCATGC
This sequence comes from Triticum urartu, assembly GCF_056163025.1. NCBI lineage: Eukaryota > Viridiplantae > Streptophyta > Magnoliopsida > Poales > Poaceae > Triticum > Triticum urartu. The sequence goes on along the minus strand of NC_141878.1, from coordinate 249,423,678 downwards.
CAACTTTCAACCCATTCTGAGAATATCTTCCGGCCACTTATAAAATAATATTTCGGACATGTCATGGGTGCATGCAAGCGTGTCTGGGCTCAGAACAGACAACGAACGGAACGAGGAGACCGGGACGGATGCAAGTTTTGAAAACATGATGATGCAATGCACATGATGACATGACAAGAAGTTACACGCAAGCAAAAGACAAGGCAACAACACCGAATCACTGGAAGACACCTAGCGCGACGGTCTCGGGGCATCACACACAACCACCTGAAGGTGACGAGGCTACCACAGGCACAATGTCACCTCTTGCTGCAGTGCGTCAGTATCTCTCCACTAACAGTGCAAAAAGCACCTTCCTGCGTAATTCTGGGTTGGTTGTCAAGGTAACCTCGTCCAAATCGCCTACTGAACAAAATCTTCCTGCTAGACAGAGTGATATATCTGTGCTCTAGACACAAGTCCAATCCCTAATGGACGTCATTTTGGAAACAAGAATAGTAGCTGACAAATGCTATCAAGATATGAATGGTTTTGAAACCAGACTATCAGACATTCAATCCGTTGTTCAAGAGCAATGGCGGAAAAAAGGTGAAGATCGTGCCGCTCCATCAGATTCTACAGCCTGAAACATTAGCACTCAGGTTAAATGATCTATGCTTCTATACATCTGATGGTGCTTTTATCTGCAAGGACTGTAAACTTTATGCCAACAGGCCTTTTCTTGTATGGTTGGAATTTATTTTGTTGTGATACAACATTTATGATGGTGCCAAAGGCTGCAATAATTACAATGCTATTTTTGTATAGTGTAGGTTTATCTTAGTAATGTATTCGGCCGAAAGCTTCGTAGGAGCCCAACATGCCAGCATTCGTCGGGCCCATTCCAATTGGGCTAAAACCGATTATGGGCCAAAATTTGCATGTAGCCCACTAAAAATATCTGGGCCTAAATCAGCATAAGATTTCATATTTTTCTGGTAGGCATGTGCCCATAGTGGGCCTTTAACAGGCCTAAACATAATTTGGGCCCTCAGTAACAATAGGCCGTTTATAGGTGTAAATATCTCGAGCCCATAAAAAACATGGGCTTTTAAAAGACTAAAAGTGAGATTGGGCCCTGATTGTGCCAAGTAACCCACTGGTCTTAGTAGGCCGAAATGGTGGCCCATTTAAGATGCGGATCTTTCACAGGCCTAAATTCGGATGGGCCATAAATGCGCCGACCTAATACACGGGCCTTTAACATGCCGGAAGTTCGGTCATGCTAGATTATCATCATTTTTATATGGGCCGTTAATGGGCCGGATGTGACGTTGGGCCACATATGGCCCATGGATTTCGTTCGACGTTAACAGGCCAAAAATCACAACAGGCCGAAAGTGGCCCAAATCTATAGTGGGCCTCTAACAAGCCGAATGTCAGACATGGCCGAATATGACCCAAATCCTTCACGGTCGTTTATGGGCCAAAAGTTTCAATGGCCTGTAAATGGGCCCAAATGAAGCAGGACCTTTAACAGGCCGGAAATACACCGGGCCGTAATTCGGCCCATATACTTAGCGGGTTGTTAATGGGCAAGAAGTGACCATGGGCCGCGATGATGACAAGTTTAGGACAGGCCGTTGATGGGCCGATTTGACACTAGCCGTATGGGCCTTAACTGAGAATGTTGGGCCTTTAGCTGGGCCGACCCATTATGGTCTGCAAAATCTTGTGGGCCTTTAGCTGGGCCGGCCAATTATGGCCCGCAAAATCTCGTGGGCCTTTAGCCGGGCCGGCCCATTATGATACGCAAAATCTCGTGGGCCTTTTGCTGGGGCGGCCCATTATGGACCACAAAATCTTGTGGGCCTTTAGTTGAGCTGGCCCATTTAAACTTTATGGGCCACTTTTGAGCTGGTCCACGTGTCAACATATCATAGGCGCATCTCGCCCATTGGATGAGTGACACATGTGCCAATGCAGAGCTGACACATTTTTCCGTCAGCCAATTATAATTTTACACGTGGAAAATCCCCATTGGTCCAGGCTGTTAATGGGTTATCGGATCAAAAATCGGACTCGATAGCTTAACGGCGTTCCGTTACGGTGGATGCCACGTGTTGGTCACCCTTGATGAAAGCACTTATGTGACGCGCGATTTATCGTCATGGAAGTGGACACTTCCATGATGATAATTTTTGTAATGTCATGGAACACTTCTACGACAGCACAGGTGTGACTATCTTGATTCTGTCATATATTTCTCATCGATGTACATGCACGACAGAAAAACATGACCTACTGTGACAAACACGTATCATCACGGAAGTGTATTTTTTTGTAGTGTGTAGTGTAGTCCCTTGCTTGCGAGTACTTTGGATGAGTAATCACCGTTGCTTTGCTCGCCCTTTTTCCCTTTCTATACCCGGTTGATGCGACCAGACATTGCAGCTCAGAAGCCAGACGCCACCGTCGATGAAGACTCCTACTACACCGGAGGTGCCTACTACTACGTGCAGGCCGCTGACGACGACCAAGAGTAGTTTAGGAGGATCCCAGGCAGGAGGCCTGCGCTTCTTTCGATCTGTATCCCAGTTTGTGCTAGTCATCTTATGGCAACTTTTCTAACTTATGTCTGTACTCAGATATTCTTGCTTCTGCTGACTCGTACATGATCGAGCTCTCGTATTCGAGCCCTCGAGGCCCCTGGCTTGTAATATGATGCTTGTATGACTTATTTTATTTGTATAGTTGTGTTGTGATATCTTCCCGTGAGTCCCTGATCTTGATCGTACACGTTTCCGTGTATGATTAGTGTACGATTGAATCGGGGGCGTCACGAGTATATCGATCAAAGTTTCTCTGTTGAAGATTTTCAAGATCGTATCACTCCACCCCTACCAGCTGGTGAGCCAACAACTGATTTACTTCAGTTTCAGCCGCAAGTGTGATGCCCCCGATTCAATCATACACTAAGCATACACGAAAATGTGTACGATCAAGATTAGGGACTCACGGGAAGATATCACAACACAACTCTAGACACAAATGAAATAATACAAGCTTCATATTACAAGCCAGGGGCCTCGAGTGCTCGAATACAGAACAGTCAGCGGAAGTGTCGGTGCAACAAACCCTGCGTTCATTTCCCAGACTGTCCATAGGCCCAAGAACAAGATTAGAGCACCAAGATTAGTTCAAAGGGCGAGGGATCAGTTCTTTGAAGGATCAAAGTGCAGATCAAGAAGACCAAGACTATCCAGAGAGACAAGATACCACTATGGGAAGAACCTCCCTTGCCGGGCAAGCGATCCTGGCAAGGTTGGGTTTACCCCGGAAGCAAGCCTCCAAGATCGCCCCAGCAGGCCTCCTGGCAAGGTTGGGTTTACCCCGGAAGCAAGCCTCCAAGATCGCCCCGGCAGGCCTGCCGGGACTCGCGGAGGCAAATCACTCCACCACAGCACTTCACAACAACGCATGTCATCGATCAGTGCGGCGTCATGCTCCTAAGTGACTAAGTGACTGCTTCCTGGCACATGGCAGCCACTTCCTACAGAAATTACCTCCAAACAACACCCGTCCTGAGACGTGTCAAACAAGTAGCGAAACAGCCCCGCAAGGCCTGCCGGGCGCGCTGTGATATGACACTGAGCGGCACATTTAATGCGCTCTATCAGCCTATAGAGTTAGGTATGATAGCATTGTTATCTATCTAATCTGTATGTAAAGACTGATTTTCCACTGTCGTGACCCCTTAATCTATAAAAGGATGCCCGTGGCAACTGTAGAAAGGATTCTAACGCTCACACATTCATACGCGCATAGCCACTCTCGCCCCGGGCAACCCTGCCGGGTAAGAGTTCTGCGTTTTACACCATCTTCCACCATCAATCCACCAAAGCAGGAGTTGGGTTCTACGCCTCACGGCGGCCCGAACCTGGGTAAAACTGCCCGTGTGATCTCTGCCATGTTGTGTTACGCTTCTCTGCTCTTTGTGCAACATGCCCATCGCCTCGTCGAACCAAAAGGGGCTCATGGCCCAATAGGTGGCCGTAGATTCCCATGACATCTTTGGCGCGCCATGTAGGGGGATAACTTGTGCGAACCCGAGAGCGTAAGCAATGTGTCACCTTCATCACCATTTTCATCATCGACAGCTCCATCGACTATGGCACCCAAGAAGAAGTCCGGTGCCGCAGCTCACCCGTCCACCTCGAAGGCCCCGCCGCCCGCGACCTTCGACACTGTGGGGAATGCAGAGGCGCGTGAGGATGTGGGCGCTGCGGGGGATGTGGTCGGCGCAGGCGGCGTTGTCACCACCTCCCCTGCGGCCGAAGCAGGGGTGGGAAGCACCGGAAAAGGATAGTCACCAACAACATCCCGGCGACCATGCTCCGTGAGGTATGGGTATAGAGATTATTCCTTCTGTCCCTCCTGTCCTGGCCAAGGGTCATAGCCACAGTGGTGATGTTCGTCTTGAGGCGAATTGCAATCCTCCGGGCGCCCCCGCCGTGGGCACGGTCGCAGGACATGCACCGCCCCTGGAGCAAACTGGCTCAGCCGATGCTTCGAACGGGGTCATTGGTCCACACGCGCCACCACCTCGTCACCATGCCATCCCAGCGACTGGCTCCCAATGACTGGAGCGCGGTGCCGCCACTGCCGGCACCGTCAGGAGCCGGGCGATGTTGCAATCAACATCATCATCACCAATGCCAAGCACCGCTTCAGAGGCCATGGCGCGGGCCTAGCTGCTACTGAGGTTTCCAGTGGTAGTTGATCAGATGGATGAGTGGAGAGCCACCATTAAGAGTCTGATTGGTTTTGCCGAGGCTGGAGGTTCACAATGAGCTGGCCTGCCGCGGCCTCCCCAGACGACGACGGTGGCCCATGTTGCTGGTCCGACGAAGGTGCCACCCCCATGGTGCAATCCCCACCATGGCAATCAGTGCGAGTGCCACGAGACCAAGAGCTTGATGACGTCTCGATCGCATCGTCCTATCCGCGAGCACGTCAAGGCCGACGGCAAGCCCCGGAGGACAGGCAGATGGAGGGCGCACATATCACCATCGAGCGATGTCACGACAACCACCACCAGTCTAGTGGGTGCGATGGCCCAACGTCCATGAGCCAGCCTTCACCCGTGAGCTGTGGCAAGTCCGCTGGCCATCCGCTCGCACGTTCAAGCCAGAGATACCAAAGAAGTATCATCGGAGACTTAACCCGGCAGAGTTCTTGAGCATCTACACCATCGTTGTTTAAGCTGCCGGGGGGAGAGATGAGATGGTTTTTGCCAACTACTTCCCTTTGGCGCTCAAGCCAAAACGTGAGCTCTTGGTTGATGGATCTATAGGAGAACTCCATCTCGACCTGGGCTAACTTGTGCCATGAGTTTGTTGGCGCATTCACGGGCGACCACCAAGAACTAGGATGGCCCAATGATTTGCAGCTTCTCCCATAGAAGGAAGGAGAGACTCTGCGGAAGTACATGCAGAGGTTTAGCCGAGTCCACAAGAATATTCCACATATTCACCCAGAAGATGTGATAGCTGCATTCCAGTCCAATGTACGCAAACGTCGGATACGTTCCAAGATGAACTTTCGGTTGCCCAAGACTGTGAAGGAACTTTACACCTTGGTGGACAAGTGTGCTCGGGTGGAGGAGGGGAGGAAACTCCCTGGAGAAGAAGATGGTGTCGACGTTGACTCCAAAGATGACGACGAGGCCACCAGTCATAAGAAGAAGAACAAGAAGCGCAAGGATAAGTTTGTGCTAACTGTTGAGGGATCGGGCACGCCTAGTACCGGCAAGAAGGCCAAGGCCGAAGTCCCTGGCAAGGAAGTTGTTGTGTGCACTAACTGCTAGGAGGCTATGGCTGACGAGAAGGCTGGGAAAGGTGATGGCCCATATTACAAGATTCATCGGACCAAGGGCCACGATCTCGAGGAATGTCATCAAGTTGAGCAGCTCTTCAAGAAGCAGAGGGCTAAATATGAGAAGAGTGGTAAGGAAAAAGGCCAGAATGGCGCTGGAGGGAAGGGCCGAGGCGGTGAAGAAAATCGCCCTAGCAAGGCTCTTAGGAACCAAGGAAAACCCACCAGGGGCCGAGAGAAGGAGGATGGCAATGATGAAAAGTGATGGAGGGTATGAAGAGGAAACCAGTGAGCACGAATTCCAGAAGGCCATTGATGCCCTGTGCATTGATGGGGCTGCATCTCCGCACTCCTCTCACCACCAACTTAAACGATGGGCGCGTGAGGTCAATGTCATGGAGCCAACGGCAGAATCTCGGAAGCCACTCAAGTGGTCATGCACGCCCATCATCTTTGACGAAGAGGACCATCCTGACTGCACCACCGCGGTAGGGTGCTTGCGGTTGTTGATCTCACCAACCATCCATAGCCTCAAAGTCACAAAGATGTTGGTTGACGGCGGGTCGGGTTGAATACGATTTCCCCAAAGTTCATCAGCAAACTTCAGATAGCAAAGGAAGAACTCAAATTCACGGGCACGTTTCAAGGAATCAACCCTGGTAGGAGTCATCCTAAGGGAAAGATCGCGTTGCCAGTGATATTCGGACGAGAGTTGAACTACCGGACTGAGAAAGTTGTCTTTGATGTGGTCGACCTCCTCCTGCCGTACAACGGAATCCTTGGATGCCCGCTCTGGCAAAATTCATGCCAGCATCCGCTATGCCTACAACACCTTGAAGATGCTAGGGCCGGTGTGTCGCGGGATATCCATGGCCACCTATGGGACCAAGAGGCCCCTTGCTGGTTTGGCAGGGGGATGTCACGTTGCACAAAGAGCAGACCAGCGCACGGCAGCACGACAGAGAGCACACAAGCAATTTACCTAGGTTCGAGCCGCCGTGAGGCGTAAAACCCTACTCATGCTTTGGTGGATTGATGGTGGAATGGAGGTGGTGAGGCGTAGTACACTTGCCCGACAGGGGTTGCCTATGGGCAGTTGTGACCACGCGCGTATGGGTTGGTCAACTTTCTAACCTTCTAACCACTCCTACGGGTGCCATGGGCCTCCTTTTATAGATTAAGGGGTCACCACAATGGCAAAGTAGTCATTATCCACTGATATGATAACAAATAGTCCTATCATACCTAACTCTACGGGATGACAGGGTGCATTAAATGCACCGCTTGGTGTCACATCTGGTTGCCCGGCAAGGCCTGCCGGGCTATCATGCCAGCTCCACGCCTGTTCTCTTGACACATCGCAGGACGGGTGTCATCTGTTGGTTTCTTCTGTAGGAAATGGCTGTCACTTAATCACTTTGCGGCTTGACACCGCACTGATAGATGACGTGGGTCATGCTTCAGTGGTTTGTGGGGTGGTTCTGCCCCTGTGAACCACCGGCAGACCCTGCGGGGGTGCCTGGTTGTTTTCTTCTGGTTGTGGCCTCGCCCCTTATCAGGCTTGCCTGCCCGACAAGGGAGGCCCTTCTCTTGCTGATATCTTGCTCCTCTAGCTCGATCTTGGTCCCTCTGAGCTGTATGTTGGTTCTTGACATCTCTTGGTCCTTCAATCTCTGACTGGGGCTGATGCGCAATCTTGTTCCCGTGTCTGTGCACAGTTTGGGTGACAGATCCAGGGTCTGTTGCACCGACAGAAGCCCCAGGTCCTGCCTCGAACGCGCTGCTAAGCATAATCGGGGTAGGGCCTAATAAGTGCACAGGAAGGGTTGCTGAAGGGGTTGGTCCCTTGAGGTTTTTGTTGCCGCTTCATTAATCTTGATTTCGAGACGGTTTCCGATTTTCCCGCACGTCGTGCATAACACCGCGGGGGAACTTTGATCGTAGTTTGTGGATTTGCCTCGCCTCATGATCATGGGGCGGAAACTGCCATCCCACTCGCCCTCCACCCCGCATGCACCGGCCATGTGCTCCGCATGCATTGGGCGTGGTAGGTGGTGGATGCGGAGGGCACTGGGGGAGTTCCATGGTTGAAAACCGCGGCGTCGATGGTTGGAGCGGAGTGTCAGCCTTGGCCCTCGGAGTCACAATAGGTGTATAGGGGCTACATAGGAGGAGAGGGGCGGCTATTTCCCACATGAGGGGCCAGCCCCTACCCTATTTCCCTATAAGAAGGGAGTCGAGGCGGTGTTCTTCTGCACACACTTCTCCTTCTTCTCTGTAGTTCTTCTCCCTTAGCCATGGTGAGAGGGCGAGGGCAGAACAGTGTTCCGGCGGCGGCGACGAGGGCTTCCACTCGGCAGCGCATCCATCCCCCTCCGGAAACTGAGGCAGCGGAGCCCGCCGTGACAGGAGGGACGAAGGGGCGAGGGCAAGGCCGTTGTGGTGCTCGAGGAGGAGGAGGGCGGGGAAGCGCCTTGGCTGCGCCCCCACCGGAGGTTCCTCCTCCGATAGAAGACCATGACGGGGATCAACCCCGAGAGTTCATCATCAGGTTGTACAAGCCTTTGTGTGGTCACCTTCGTCTTCCAACTTCCTTCGCGCAGGAGATGGAGCTCGAGTATCCACGTGCCTTGAGGCTGCACATCAGGGGATTGTGGGAATGGCAGCATGTGGGTTGATGTCGATTTCCCTGCCCCTCATGTGATGTTTCTTCACCGTGGGTGGAAGAACTTCGCCCGTGCTCACAGCTTCTCTGAGGGGCACATTCTCTAATTCAAATTGATGGAGAGTGGCTTTCTCTCTGTTTAGATCTTCGGTCGCTCGGGAGGTCTCTTAGGGTGTTGTGTGCGAAAGTGCGTTATATCGACTAGAGGGGGGGTGAATAGGCGATTTTTATGGAAGTCTTCAAAACATGGAAGTTATGAAGACAAACGATAGAAATAAACCTATTACCCTGCAGCGGAAGGTAGACTACACTAGGCAAGCCATAGTCAAGAATTCAATGGAGTGAAAGCACAATGACTAATAGCAGCAATGTAGTAAGGATCAGGTAGGAAGATATTATGAAGCCAAACAGAAAACGCAGTCACTCAGTGAAGATAAAAGATAGTGCAATCATACAATGACTTCACAAGGAGTAATAGTAAGTAAAGGGAAGGGAAGATGAAACCAGTGACTCGTTGAAGACAATGATTTGTTGGACCAGTTCCAGTTGCTGTGACAACTGTATGTCTGGTTAGGGCGGCTAGGTATTTAAACCTTAGGACACACAGTCCCAGACACCCAGTCCTGAACACGCAGCTCAGGACACCCAGTCCTCACCGTATTCCCCTTGAGCTAAGGTCACACAGACCTCGCCCAATCACTCTGGTAAGTCTTCAAGGTAGACTCCCAAACCTTCATAGACTTCGTTCACCGGCAATCCACAATGTCTCTTGGATGCTCAGAACGCGACGCCTAACTGGCTGGAGGATGCACAGTCCTCAAGTGTAATAAGTCTTCATATCACATAGACAAGAAGACTTAAGTGATGCCTAATTCTCTTTGGCTCTGGGTGGTTAGGGCTTTATCCTCGCAAGGAATTCTCTCTCAAAGGCTTCGAGGTGGGTTGCTCACAAACGACAAAAGCCGTACTCTGAATCTGAGCAGCCAACCGTTTATGGTTGTAGGGGGTGGGCTATTTATAGCCACTTGGCAACCCGACCTGATTTGTCCAAAATGACCCTTGGTCACTAAGGAACTGACGCGTGTTCCAACGGTTAGATTTCAAACTCAGACGGCAACTTTACTTAGGCTACAAGCAAAGCTGACTTGTCTGACTCTGGACAAGATTCGCTCTCAAAGTCTTCACTCGAAGACATAGGTTTTGTTTAAGCATCACTTCAGTCATTCTGACTGGTTCTCTTGGACCCCACTTAACAGTACGGTGGTTCCTATGACTCAACAAAGGGGAAGAAAAAGAACTACGAAAGATCTAAGTCTTCGAGCTCCATAGGCTTCATGCGATGTCTTCTCTTGTCATAGTCTTCAATGTGAATATCTTCATATACCACCTTTGACTTCAGTGTCTTCATATATTTTTAGCGGTCATCTCTGGTAGGAAAACCGAATCAATGAGGGACTTCTACCTGTGTTATCCTGCAATTCTCACAAACACATTAGTCCCTCAACTAGGTTTGTCGTCAATACTCCAAAACCAACTAGGGGTGGCACTAGATGCACTTACAATCTCCCCCTTTTTGGTGATTGATGACAAACTAGTTGAAGTTTTCACCAGGGAATATAGTCTGTGAAATTGTAAAGGATAAGGATTTGTCTTCATAAGCTGCAAGGGCTCCCCCTGAAGATGTGCATATAAGTAATTTCTTTTGGAATGCAAATGCACATGGCAGGTTGTACTTGTGGAGATCCACTTCAACTTATGATGACAATCCACTATGCATGAGAAAGTATGTGAAGATAATGTCATGCATAATGGAAAATGGACGTCTACAGAATGATCTAAGTGCGGAATTTATCGTCGCACATGCGGAATTTATCATCGCAACACAAGGTGGCAAATAAGTAGCAGACGACCATCGAGTTTAAGTGTTACAACTCAAAGAACCAAATGTAGCAAAACGAGAGTTGTAAGCATGAAGCAAAATATAAAGCGCCCGCCCATATGGACCCGCTTGAAGACTATCAAACTCATATGCTTCTCCCCCTTTTTTCAGGAAGGACCAAAAAGGTTTGAAGACATAGAGCATCTACTCATTCCCATGAAGAGTAGGTGAAGCAGGAGGGTCGTTGGTGGTGGTTGGCGGTGCAGAAGAGCTTGGAGCAGAGTCGAAGCGTGCTTAAGGAGGTGGTGGTGAAGTAGCATCGTCTTCATCCTCGATCACTCTGGCATTCACAGTTGCAGCAGAGGAAGAGAACTCAGAGTCTTCAAGAAATGGAGTTCGTCGCAGCACTGCCCTTCGAGGAGGTGTGGAGTCAAACTTGAATCGCTCAGAGAAGCCATCCTCTTGAAAATCATTTTCAGAACACAGCAGCGTCAGCCCTTTCCATGTGCGTCGAGAGGTTTCATGAGCAACAAAGGCATTCTTGGTGGCAAGATTGCAAATGCGATTAACATCCACCAAGAGGCTTTGCATTTGACGCTTCAGCCAGTCATGATGCCTATCTTGTTTCTGATGAAGAGCCACCAGAAGCTCTCAATCATTGAGAACATGAGTGCGCTTCTTGGGTCGTTGGGCAATGGTGCTATCAGTGGCTTCAGTGAGAGCAGGATGCGGTGCACGTGTAGTGCCAGCCAAAGGATACACACGAGTTACGGCTTCAACGCCTTCAACGTTCTGAGAAAAACTTTGATGCTCTGCATTCTGAAGACTTAGAGGTTCCTTGGCAGGCTCAGGATAGATGGCTTCAATAGACATATCCACATCAGGCAAAAAGATCCGATGATTGCGGGCAGAGGGCTGATATGAGATAGCGGAGTGAAGTTTGATCAGCCACATCACCCAAGGGGCGTAGAACTTCAAACCAAACAGATCAGAGCCAGATGCAGCAAGTTGGCGAATGAAGAAATCCTGTGTATTGAAGCATTTTCCATGAAGAATATAGAAGACCAAAGTCTTCATTGCACCTTCCAGCTTGGCATGGGGAGAATGTCCTTTGATTGGCCAGAGAGTTCGCCTTATGATGTGATAAATGGTTCTTGGCAGATACTCAAGGTCTTCAACGAAGAACTCCATGGGATAAGCAACATCTTGGGGCAATGACTTCATCATACTGAGCATCTGACTCATATTAGGTTCAGTCTTCTGAAAGGTGCTCTCAATAGCTTCACTATGAAGCTGACAGCCATGCTCGTAGAGATCGCCAGGAGTGGGCAAACCAGTGAGCTCAATGATGTCAAAGGCTTTGGCTTCGTGATGAACGTTTCCTGTCATCCACTCCAGGACCCAAGTCTTCGGATCTCTGTGATACCCGCGGATGTGATGTGTGGCATACAATTGGAGCAGCAACTCTTCATTCCAATGCTCTTGGTCAATGACGAACGGCAGCAGTCCAACCTCTTTGAAGCAATCCAGAGCTTCTTCCAGACAGGGCAGACCATCTATTGCTTCAATGTCAAGGTGCTTGTGTGGGAAGATGCGACCTTGGTGGTAAAGAACGCATGAGTAATAGCTTCGCTGCGGATAACTCCAGAACCGATCAGATGATATTCTTTCCCTTGAGTAGGGGTTCCTGGAGCTATTTAAGTATTTGGTGTCTGCTCTGAAGCCATTGATATTGAAGGAGCCAGGTGCTGATGCAGGACCTGGGAACATTGGCAATCTTGGGATTGGCTTCTGTACCTGAGGCCTGTGTTCAACATGATAGTCGAACTGGGGACCGGCAGCAGACGCAGGAACAGAAGCGGCGGGATCAGTGGCTTCGCTGACTTCTGGTGCTTTTGTTGGTGAGGGCTCCACATTAGCTTCAGCCATGACGGCGTCAGTGGCTTCAGTGGTGTTGGTGGTGACAGCCTCAAGATGTTCAACCTCCACTTGACGAGCAGGAGGGTCGGTCACGATCACGTTCTCCTCGAGAACCGCTTCTTGGTGGGATAGGGGAGTGGCAACTTGTGGGACTTCTTCTTCAGCGGCTGATGCAGCCTGATTGTCTTCAGCAGAGACCTGAGGCCTTGGACCTTTGCGAAGCCTGCGCAACATGGGTGACGCCTGTGGAGTTGCTGTTGGCTGGGTCTCAAAGTCTTCTTCCTCTTGTGGGCAATCCTCCCATGAAGCATCCTGTGCAATTGGCATTAGTGGATGACCAATGCTGATGAGTTCGCTGTGCGTGAGCACAGGCGATGATACCTGTTGGTGCCTAGCTGAGGAAGGGCTGCATCATCTTCAACATGGTCATGGTGACCAATGTCTTCAACAGCGATGGGATCAGCTGCTGGAAAGTCTTCAGCTTCATGAGCCTCTGTGAAAGCAAGCTCATGGACAGTCAGTTGACGTTCTTGTGGATCGGCGTCGGGGTGAACCATGGAAATGAGTTCAACAATCAAGGGCTCTGTGGGAGCAGCCCGTTCCTTCTTGGTCTTTCTTTTCTTCTTGCTGGGGGCAGTAGCAGAGGCTTCAGGATGTTTTCTCTTCCTTGCTTCAGCCTTAGCAGTCCTGGTCTTCTTTAGTTCTGAAGCGGTTGACCTGGCCTTTGGCTTCGGGCCAGTCATGCTAGTTGGGAAGACAAGGGTATCTGCTTCCTGCCTTGGTGCTTCGGGTTCAGCCATAGCGGGCTTCTTCGTCTTCTTGACAGCCATCCTGGGGTCGATGCCAGGACGCCCAAGGGCCTTGCGCTTCTCAGCCTCATTGTAGGCTTGCACACACCTATCAGCCAGGACCTTCATGCGCTCACGAGGACCCTGAGCTTCTACACGTTTCTTTAGAAAGGATTCCTTGAGCTCGTGCAGCATAATCTTGAAGTTCTTCACGTCTTGCACACTGAGCTTGGCCATATGCTTATTGAACTGAGATTTCTCAAAGTCAATCTTCTGCTTCAGTTCAACAATGCGCTGCGCTATGGCTAACTCTGAAGCAATGGCGCCATGGAAGGCGACACTGAGGCCAATGGGTAGTTGGAGATCGTCGAAGCTGATGTTTGGCGTGTCAAACCACTCATCAATGAAGTTGTGGATGATTGTTACATCAAAGAGCGGCAGATCATTGAAGATTTCTGCTTCTTCTTTGCTCTTGATGAGTTTCTCAAGAGCGTCATCTCCAAGATCTTCATCACTTGATAGATCAATGGCATCATTGCGCAGAATGGCAGCGGCAGTTAGCTCTTGGCCGGTGTGTGGCAGAGGCATCTTGACCTTCTGGGGCTTGGAGATGCGTGAAAAATCTTCAGACTGCACACTGCCTTCAGGAGGTGCAGTTGCCAGTGGCTTTGCCCGTGAGATTTTTGGTGAAGGGGCAGACTTTGAAGCTTTAGGCTTCTTCAACTTCTTTGGCTTCGGCGCTGCAGGCGCTTCATCTGATTCAGCGTCAGCTGCAGGCTCATTCACGGCTGTCCCTTGAACCAAGATATGGGTGATGAGACCTTCAAGGTTGTAGAAAGGACCGACGACATTGGGTTCTGCATCACGGGTGCCGTCAGCCCTTAGAGCAGAAGGACCAGGGTTGAAGTCTAGTCCCAATGTCTTCTTGTTCTGCTTCGCTGAGTTCTGGGCAAACTGAAAGTTGCGCTTGAACAGAATGTCGTCACGACACCATAGAAGTGACGATGGGTCAGCATCCGCAGGATGTGGTCCACGGACCATGCAGGGATAGAAGCCTTGTTCAAAGGCTTCATCTCTGGTCCTGGGTTGAAGATTTTTGTAGAGGATGTCTCCCCATGGTCGCTTGATGGCATTCTTTTCAGCATATTCCTTTGTCACAAATCTGTACTTGAACCACTGTTCTGCCCAATAGCGTTGAATCCATTGGATTCGTGTTTTGCGCTGATTGTAATCCTCTTCAGGATCTGTCTTGCACAGTTCTGAGAGGTCATCTGGCAGATCTCTTGATGTTTCTCCACGACGCGTTCTGCCACCCTTCCTTGCTGATTTCTCTGAAGCCATGAACTTTAAACTGAAAGGCTTCAATACGTTCAAAGGCTTCAAGGGCTTTCGCTTGCTAGACAGACAGGAACTGGCTTCGGGAGAATTGATATGATGCTGTAAGAATTCTGCAAATGAATGTAGACTATGAGAACCAAGGGATTCTCCCACGGACATGTACCTGTGACAGCATTAAGGTGCGAGGGAAGGGGAAGAGGTCATATGCATTCTCAGAAGATTTTGAATATAAATTAGTTTAGAAGACATTGACCTCATCGCGCGAAGACATTCACTCATAGATAAGGAGTTGGTTCCAGATTTGTACGAATCCAGAGATCATTACAAGTGAGGAATCTAACTACTTTGTGAAGCATAAGTGAATATACTAGGCATGTTATGAGATGCAGTATGAGAGAGATCTAACTTGTGTGAATAGAAACTGCTTGTGGTAGAAAGTGACAAAGCCATAGGATCAACGGTGCCCTAAAAAGGAAGTTTTATTTACCACACTAAGAACCGCTAGACGGAGTGGAAGAGGAGGTCGAGCAGTTCGATCTTCCGTGCCCTAACTTGGCAACGAAGGACACCTACGGCTACGGCGGAGAGGACGATGTCCGCGGTCGGCGTGAAGACGGCGTCGGAGAGGTTGCGGCAGCGAAGCGCTTCGTCGCCGGCGTCGTCGAGGGCTAGCGGTGGCGCTAGGGTTCGTGCGAGAGTGGAAGAAGAGATAATGACCGCTGTGAAGTGTGTATTTATAGGTACAGGGGCGGCACTGCGTTATTACACAGGTGCCCCTGGCGATTCGCATATGAGGAACACGTGGCCATCATGCAGAATTTTGGGGTTTGTTCCACGTCCCACGCATGCCTGGATTGTCGGGTGGTCGTTCCTACTTCTCCGGGTTTCATGTGGAGGAATGAGCATTGAAAGCGGACTTATGGTTTGTCTCTGTATCTTCTGCTGACAAGGACGCAGAGAAGACATTCGACAGTTTCAATAGAATGCATATGATTTGGAGAGATAGAGTTTGAGATAGAAAGCACAGAGAGGTTAGGGTCCGATCACATTCACTTAGTTCAAAAGATTCAACAAGAAGACATAGCTATAAGTGAATGTTGTAGAGGACAGAACACTAGTATATATATATAATCAACATAGTGAAGATAATCATGAAAACCTGTTGAGATTGAAGCCAAACCAAATGTGAAGACATAGCAAGGTAACGCCATGAGTGAAACACTTCAAATAGAACATTTGGTGGTGGCGTTACCCACCGTATGGGAAGTATTAGACCGAGACACGGCACACAATTATCGTGGCGCTCCAAAGTCAAATTCCACATTAATGTATTCACACTTAGAATGAATGTCTTCATTGATTGAAGATATACTTTACTTCGTGTGTTGCACATCTAAGTCATCAATATGCATAAGGGTTAGGATGTGTGCCTGATCACAGGACATTTGAGGATTCCAGGATATTTAGCTCACACCGTAACTTGCAAAATCTCTTCTCATCCAAGGGCTTGGTGAAGATATCTGCCAATTGCTCTTCAGTGTTGACGTGTATGATATCAATATCTTCCTTCACAACATGATCTCTGAGAAAGTGATGATGAATTTCAATATGCTTTGTCTTCGAGTGCTGAACTGGGTTGTTGGCAATATTGATGGCGCTTTCGTTGTCACAGTAGAGTGGCACTTGCTTTAGATGAATGCCATAGTCCTTGAGGGTTTGCTTCAACCACAGAAGCTGAGCGCAGCAAGATCCAGCAGCAATGTATTCAGATTCAGCAGTGGAGAGAGATACACAGTTCTGTTTCTTTGAAGACCAACATACAAGTGATCGTCCCAGAAAATGACATGTGCCTGATGTAGACTTGCGATCCACTTTGTCACCAGCATAATCAGCATCCGAGAATCCAACCAGATCAAACTCTGAGCCCTTTGGATACCATAATCCTAGAGTTGGGGTGTGAGCCAAATATCGAAGAATTCGCTTCACGGCTAAGTGATGCGACTCCTTTGGTGCCGCTTGGAATCGAGCACACATGCAAACACTAAGCATAATATCTGGCCTAGATGCACATAGATAAAGTAAAGAACCAGTCATGGAGCGGTATACCTTTTGATCAAACTCTTTACCATTGTCGTCAAGACCCAGATGATGCTTGGCTGGCATTGGCGTCGTGAAGCCTTTGCAGTCTTGCATACCGAACTTCTTCAGGATATCTTTGAGATACTTCTCTTGAGAAATGAAGATGCCGTTGCGTTGCTGTCGTATTTGAAGACCGAGAAAGAACTTCAGCTCTCCCATCATAGACATTTGATATTGCTCTTGCTTCATAAATCCAAACTCTTCACTGTACTTCTGATTGGTGCTCCCGAAGATAATGGCATTCACATATATTTGGCACACAAACAGTTCACCATCATATGTCTTCGTGAAGAGAGTGGGGTTGAGGGAACCAGGTATGAAGCCTTTCACTACTGGAATCAGCTACTTTGCCATCTGCCAGCTCTTTGCCATCAGCTAGCAGACGGCAAAGAAGCTCTTTGCCATCAGCTACGAAAAAACAGACGGCAAAGAACTGGCTGATGGCAAAGACCTAATTTGCCATCAGCCAGTTCTTTGTCGTCGGCTAGCAGACGGCAAAGATTCTTTGTCGTCGGATAGCGGACGGCAAAGAGGGAGGGGCCCCACTGACCAGCTGCTAAAAAAAACCTAACGACGCCCCCTCTTTGCCGTCCGCTAGAGGACGGCAAAGAGCAAAAAGGCGGACGATAAAGGGGGGCAGACGACAAAGAGGGAGGGCCCCACTAACGTTAACGGCCGCCCCACCCGCCCCTCTCTCTCTCTTTCTCTCCCCAGTGGCATCTTGTATATTTCGTCCAAGGCTTCATGCACTCCTTATGGCGGCTTCAAAGTCCTGAAATCATCACTTGTAACTCCGTTCTTGATCCCCTTGCGCATGCCATCAACTCCATGCGTGTTCTTGCTCCAATGTTCATCCTTCTCCAAGCTAGGCCCTTCATTTGTAAGCAAAACAAATGTATCCAATTTAGGCAGCATCATAATCTCATGAACATTAGAATCATTACCAAGAAACGAAAGTACCTGGTAATTTAATTGGCGTGCGCGAGCTCTAGTAATTGGTCCAGTATATGTAACAGTAGGGGCTGTGGCTGTAACAATGGTATTGATGTCCTCATCATCCTCCCCTTCTTGAAATGAAGTCGTCCTCGACGAAAGCTCATCTTCCTCACCCAAATAAGCTTCAAATCTGCAATGTTAAAAGTGGGCTAACCCCAAAATCTACAGGTAGCTCAAGTTTATATGCATTATCATTTATTTTCTCCAACACCTTAAAAGGACCATCAGCACGTGGCATTAGCTTTGATTTGCGCAGATTAGGAAATCTATCTTTACGCAAATGTAACCAAACAACATCTCCAGGCGCAAACACAACATGTTTTCTACCCTTATCTCCAGCAAGTTTATATTTAGCATTCATACGCTCAATGTTTTCCTTAGTTAACTCATGCATTTTTAAAATCAATTCAGAACGTTCTTTAGCATCAAAATTAACCTTCTCTGAAGATGGAAGAGGCAACAAATCAATAGGTGCACGAGGTAGGAAACCATACACAATTTCAAAAGGGCACATCTTAGTAGTAGAATGCAATGAACGATTATAAGCAAATTCAATATGAGGCAAGCATTCTTCCCACATTTTCTTGTTATTCTTCAAAACAGCCCTAAGCATAGTAGACAATGTTCTATTGACTACTTCAGTTTGTCCATCAGTTTGGGGGTGACAAGTAGTACTAAAAAGCAGCTTAGTCCCCAACTTAGCCCATAAACATCTCCAAAAGTGGCTAAGAAATTTAGTATCATGATCTAAAACAATAGTATTTGGCACACCATGTAAGCGAATAATTTCACGAAAGAACAAATTAGCAACATTAACAGCATCATCGCTTTTATGACATGGTATAAAGTGTGCCATTTTCGAGAACCTATCCACGACAACAAATATGCTATCCCTCCCCTTCTTTGTTCGAGGTAAACCTAAAACAAAGTCCATAGATATATCCTCCCAAGGAACACTAGGTACAGGCAAAGGCATATATAAACCATGAGGATTGAGTCGTGACTTAGCTCTTTGACATGTAGTGCAGCGAGCAACAAAACGCTCAACATCCCATCTCATCTTTGGCCAAAAGAAATGTGTAGCAAGTATATCCTCCGTCTTCTTGACGCCAAAGTGTCCCATTAATCCTCCTCCATGCGCCTCCTACAACAACAAAAGACGAACGGAGCTAGCTGGAATGCATAGCTTGTTAGCACGAAACACAAATCCATCATTAAGAACGAACTTGTTCCAAGTTCTCCCTTCCTTACAATTCTGCAATACATCTTTAAATTCAGCATCATGAACATGTTGATCTTTGATGGTCTCCAAACCAAATATTTTAAAGTCAAGTTGTGAAAGCATAGTATAACGACGAGAAAAGGCATCAGCAATAACATTTTCTTTACCCTTCTTGTGTTTAATGACATAAGGGAAAGTCTCAATGAATTCAACCCATTTAGCATGTCTACGGTTCAGTTTTGCTTGACTTTTAATGTGTTTCAAAGATTCATGATCAGAATGTATAACAAATTCCTTGGGCCATAAATAATGTTGCCATGTTTCTAAGGTCCGAACAAGAGCATATAATTCTTTATCATAAGTAGAATAGTTCAGACTAGGCCCACTCAATTTTTCAGAAAAGTATGCAACAGGTTTTCCATCTTGTAATAACACACCTCCTAATCCAATTCCACTAGCATCACATTCAAGCTCAAAAGTCTTATTGAAATTAGGAAGTTGGAGTAAAGGAGCATGTGTCAACTTATCTTTCAATACCGTGAAGGCTTCTTCTTGTGCTGTACCCCAAACAAAAGGCACATCCTTCTTTGTAAGCTCGTTGAGAGGTGCAGCAATGGTGCTGAAATCTCTCACAAAATGCCTATAGAAACCAGCGAGGCCAAGGAAACTCCTCACTTGTGTGACCGTTTTGGGCTGCGGCCAACTCTCAATAGCTTCAATCTTGGCTTTATCAACTTCAATTCCCTGTGGAGTAACAACATAGCCAAGAAAAGATACTCGGTCGGTGCAAAAGGTGCACTTTCCAAGGTTTCCAAACAAACGTGCATCACGTAGAGCAATAAAAACAGCACGTAAATGTTCCAAATGTTCCTCCAAAGATTTGCTATAAATCAATATGTCATCAAAGTAAACTACCACAAATCGTCCAATGAAAGCACGTAAAACTTCGTTCATTAACCTCATGAAAGTACTAGGTGCATTAGTTAACCCAAAAGGCATGACTAACCACTCATATAATCCAAACTTAGTTTTAAATGCTGTTTTCCATTCATCTCCCAATTTCATACGAATTTGATGGTATCCACTACGCAAATCAACTTTGGAGAATATTGTAGAGCCACTCAATTCATCAAGCATATCATCTAACCTAGGAATAGGATGACGATAACGAATAGTAATATTATTAATGCCTCTACAATCAATGCACATACGCGACGTACCATCCTTTTTCGGCACTAAAATGATAGGAACAGCACAAGGACTAAGGGATTCGCGTATATAACCTTTGTCGAGCAGTTCTTGTACTTGACGCATAATCTCCTTCGTCTCCTCTGGATTGGTACGGTATGGTGCACAGTTGGGTAGCGAAGCACCGGGAATTAAGTCAATTCGATGCTCAATCCCTCGAATAGGTGGTAATCCCGGTGGCACGTCTTGTGGAAAGACGTCAGTGAACTCCTGCAAAATGTTAGTGACAGTAGGGGGCAAAGAGGAAGGCACGTCCTCGAATGAAAATAATGCCTCTTTGCACACAAAAGCATAGCAAACAGATTTGCTAAAATCTAGCTCATCAATATCAGATTTGGTGGCAAGTAAACATGCACTTTTCAATTTAATTTCAGAAACAATACTGATGGTTTATTATTAGGCTTCATTTGGTGCTCAAATTCTTTTGCCACAATCTGATTTTCACTCTTATTTATCTCCTGTTTTGCTTTATTAGCTCTATTAATATCATCTTTCAAAATGGAATCAGGAGTCATAGGAAGCAAAGTAATATTTTTATCGTTATGAACAAGAGTATACTGATTGTTTCTACCATGGTGTACAGAATTTTTATCAAATTGCCATGGTCTACCAAGTAATAAGGAACATGCTTGCATAGGTACCACATCACAATCAACATAATCAGCATATGTAGAGATACTAAAATGCACACGAACAGTACGTGTTACCTTAATCTTGCCGCTGTTGTTGAACCATTGGATGTAGTAAGGATGTGGATGTGGTCTTGTGGTGAGAGATAGCTTCTCCACCATCTCCATGCTAGCCAAGTTATTGCAGCTCCCTCCATCTATGATCACGCGAACAGAACGTTCCTTCACAACTCCCTTTGTATGGAACAAATTATGCCTCTGATTTTGCTCAGCTTGTGTAACCTGCACACTCAAAACACGTTGAGCAACTAAACATTCATACCTGTCAGCATCTTCAGGAGCCATGTATTGCGTCTCATGATCAGAATCGTCTCCACCGTGTTCGTCACGTGTAATAAGAGCCAAAGTCTCCTCATCATAGTCACTAGCGGACTCATACCCACCATCCTTAGTAACAATCATCACACGCTTAGATGGGCATTCTCTCGCATAATGACCTCCACCCTTGCAACGTCGACAAATAATATCATGTGTTTGCCCTGTTGATGCCATGGATGAAGAAGAGCTCTTTGCAGGCCCAGAAGGTGTGCTCTTGGCAGATAGTGGTGACTGTGCCTGCTTTATTGTATCACGGTTGGAGGTGGCAGCCGACGGAGGCGCCGGTGTAGTAGAACGTGTGGAAGTAGATGATGCACGTGGTGTCCATGATGAAGGTCGACCTGCAGAAAAGTTAGTCCGCGCCAATGCCTGTCGATCCTGCACTTCACGTTCAGCTTTACAAGCAAGATGGAATAAACGAGTGATATTAGTATACTCCTTATACTCTAGAATCGTCTGAATCTCTCTATTTAATCCACCCATAAAACGTGCAAGCATAGCTTCATTCTCCTCAACAATACCACATCTAATCATGCTAGTTTGTAATTCCTGATAATATTCTTTTATAGAATTTTTCCCCTGTCTTAAGCGCTGCAATTTTTGAAGTAATTCACGCTGATAATATGGTGAACCCAACGAGTACGCATAGCAGTTTTCAAAGCAGCCCAAGTAGCCGGAATAGGATATAATCTACAATGCTCAGACCACCAAACACATGCAAAACTAGTGAAAGCACAAACAGCAGCAGGAACACGTCTCTCCTCGGGATATTGTAAACATGTAAATCGTTGTTCAGTTTCTAACTCCCAAGTAAGATATGTATCAGGAACATATCTACCCTCAAATGGTGGAATATTCAATTTTAGTTTAGGGAGATGGTCATGATCTCGTACCTGAGGGTGAGCCCTACCATTGCCATTATTTGCATGTGGACGACCTGGTGGTTTCTGTGCTGTTGGTGGCCCGTAGTTCTGATTTTGATCAACCTCATCCTCATAATCTCCCACATAATCATCCTCCTCCACATCAGCAGTAGGAGCCACAGAAGTATCAACAGCAGCACCAGCAGTTTGGCCCGACTGAAGAGGGACACGGCTCGCTCGGCGGAGGGCTGTTTCCCGACGTGGAGGTAGTCGGTGTTGTTGCTGTTGTTGCAGAGGTGCGGCAGGAGCAGCCGGTGGTGGTGGTGGAAAACGCGAAAGCAATTCAGCAAACTTGTTATCGAGCTTTGTTTCAAACGTCTTCTCCATGCCATCTATCTTCTCCATGGCCTCTTCAAATCTGTTTATCACATCTTGCACCTGTCCACTCATCATTTGCTGAAACATATCATGAAGCTCCTTGTTCGTCAAGTTCTCCAGTCAGTCTCGTCGGCTTGTGATCCTGGCATGGTTAGCAGCAATAGAAACACACAAGAATATGATCCTACAGACTACTAACAAGTGGTGGTCGTGGAGGGTGTCACAAATCCGTCAAGCAAATCTCAAATTCTTACCAGTTCTTACCCAGCAGCAGGCGGTGATCGGCAACCGTTGTAGTCAAAACTCTCAAAAGCTTGGATAGAGCGATTGCCAGGGATAGTCAAACGCACGACGTAGATGTATGTGGAGCTGGGAAGGCTTATATTATGGTAGCAAAAAGGGTCAGCAATAATCAATTCAGAGAGGCAAAGTTGAATAAACGCTCAACGACGGTACTGTGCTGGTCCTAGGCTAGACCGTGCTAGAGACACGGGCCTAGAACACTAACAAAATCACGGCGCTGCACGTAAATAAGGGAAAAGCACACTCTGGAACTCTCTTTTTTCGCTCTTTTTTTTGCGCTCCTTTTTTTTGCGCTCCTCTTTTTTTTTGCGAAAAATCACTATAATGGCGAGTGTCTCAAAACTCTTCCCTCGTCAAACTGATAGGATGGGCACGGAATTTTTTTTTTCACTTTTTTCGGAAATTAGGGCAGCGACGACGAAAAAGTGCGACAAAAAATCACTATGATGGCACGTGGCTCAAAAGACTCAGAAAAGCCTAAAAATAGGATAGGGAAAAAAAATTTGCCCGTGAAAATTTTGGCCTAAAAACTGCCCGGGAGTCTCCAGACTCTTTTTTTTTCGAGACCTACGCAGGCAAGGAAACACGAATCGGAATTTAGATTGATCTCAAGAAAAAACCTAATATGAGAAGAACTCGGATTGGTGGTGGATATATGGTTGTGGTATATGGCAGCGGTGGTGGTATATGGTAGCGGTGGTGGTATATGGATACAGATTGGTGGTGGTATATGGATACGGATTGGTGGTGGTATATGGATATGGATTCAGAGCGGTGGCGGATAAGCAAAAGTGGTAGATGGGCGATGATGATGGTGCGGTGGCGGCGTGACAACTTATGACCAGAACTCGAAACTCTAAAAGACTAGACTCTAAGACCAGCAACTTGACACGACGATGCAACCGCAAATTCAACAAAGCAAAAACCCTAAAAAGATTATGCAAAGGCTCGGATTGGTTCGGATATGATGAACTAACCCTAATTTTTTTGTGTGGCTTTTTCGTGGACTGTAGGTATGAAGAACAGACTCGATCTAATCTACGAAAAACTGTAAAATCTCACCGAGCAACCTGGAAATCTGATACCACTTGATAGAGGCTAAGGTGTCCCGATGTTTCGATGAGATGGTGGCTATCGTTTTCTGTGGGAGTCGACCTTGACGAACCGACTACGAACGTGCGAGACGTCGCGCCTTAGCAATCGCTAAACCAACTTCCGAGGGTTATTGACCACGCCGGAGCACGATCAACCTGACCACGAGGGTCTGTTTCCTGCGAACAAACGAAGAACAAGCAAGAAACTGAGATTGCAATCGGGATATTGCGAATATAAGATGAAAGCTTTATTGATCAAGGTGGGGTTCTGTGACGTCTTGGTCTGGTCGTTGGACACAAACGAAGTACGCGAAGTTGCAGCTATGGCGAACTTTTAATCTAAACAAAACCCAAAGTCTAAACGATGCCCTAAGGGCTGTATATATGGAGGAAGAGGGGGGAATTTCGTGGCCCTTGAGGGTGGGGTCCGAAACCAACCCTAACTCTTGTTTCCCCACACATACGGACTCTAGAAATAGCCTATACTTAAGTATTTCGAAATTACATGGGCCTGGCCCATTAATAAGTTGACGCAGCACCTAGAATAGCCTATGGACGAATATTATGAAGTGGCATCTTGTATATTTCGTCCAAGGCTTCATGCACTCCTTATGGCGGCTTCAAAGTCCTGAAATCATCACTTGTAACTCCGTTCTTGATCCCCTTGCGCATGCCATCAACTCCATGCGTGTTCTTGCTCCAATGTTCATCCTTCTCCAAGCTAGGCCCTTCATTTGTAAGCAAAACAAATGTATCCAATTTAGGCAGCATCATAATCTCATGAACATTAGAATCATTACCAAGAAACGAAAGTACCTGGTAATTTAATTGGCGTGCGCGAGCTCTAGTAATTGGTCCAGTATATGTAACAGTAGGGGCTGTGGCTGTAACAATGGTATTGATGTCCTCATCATCCTCCCCTTCTTGAAATGAAGTCATCCTCGACGTAAGCTCATCTTCCTCACCCAAATAAGGCTTCAAATCTGCAATGTTAAAAGTGGGATTAACCCCAAAATCTACAGGTAGCTCAAGTTTATATGCATTATAATTTATTTTCTCCATCACCTTAAAAGGACCATCAGCACGTGGCATTAGCTTTGATTTGCGCAGATTAGGAAATCTATCTTTACGCAAATGTAACCAAACAAGATCTCCAGGCGCAAACACAACATGTTTTCTACCCTTATCTCCAGCAAGTTTATATTTAGCATTCATACGCTCAATGTTTTCCTTAGTTAACTCATGCATTTTTAAAATCAATTCAGAACGTTCTTTAGCATCAAAATTAACCTTCTCTGAAGATGGAAGAGGCAACAAATCAATAGGTGCACGAGGTAGGAAACCATACACAATTTCAAAAGGGCATATCTTAGTAGTAGAATGCAATGAACGATTATAAGCAAATTCAATATGAGGCAAGCATTCATCCCACATTTTCTTGTTATTCTTCAAAACAGCCCTAAGCATAGTAGACAATGTTCTATTGACTACTTCAGTTTGTCCATCAGTTTGGGGGTGACAAGTAGTACTAAAAAGCAGCTTAGTCCCCAACTTAGCCCATAAACATCTCCAAAAGTGGCTAAGAAATTTATTATCACGATCTGAAACAATGGTATTGATGTCCTCATCAGTCTGGCAGACAGCAAAGAGGCGCTCAAATTTGCCGTCCGCTGGCAGACGGCAAAGGCCGCCGTTAGTCGCCTAACGGAGTAACGCTGGCGGGCGTGCAACATTTTGCCATCCCCCCTCTTTACCGTCAGCCGCTGTAGGCAAAGGGCTCTTTGCCGTCCGCCATAAAAAGCCGACGGCAAAGGACCTGTTTGCCGACCCTATCTTTGCCGTCACTGTTTGCCGTCCGCCGCGGATGGCAAAGTGCTTTGCCGTCAGCCATCCCTGCCTTTGCCGTCCGCCATGGCAGACGGCAAAGTACTGGATTCCTGTAGTGTTTGCTCTTCAGGAAGTATTTGAGTGTGTCATACCAGGCCCGAGGGGCTTGTTTGAGGCCATACAGTGCCTTGTTGAGCTTCTATACCGTGTCAGGATGTTTTGGATCTTCAAAGCCAGGTGGTTGTGCAACATACACTTCTTCTTCAATCTTGCCATTGAGAAAGGCGCTCTTCACATCCATTTGATAAAGGAGTATGTTGTGATGATTTGCATAGGCCAGCAGTATGCGTATGGCTTCAAGTCTAGCCACATGAGCAAATGTTTCATCGAAGTCAATACCTTCCACTTGAGTATATCCTTAAGCAACGAGACGAGCTTTGTTTCTGACAACTTGACCGTGCTCATCTTGTTTTTTGCGGTATATCCATTTTGTGCCTATTATGTTGTGCTTCCGAGGATCGGGACGCTAAACCAGTTCCCATACATTATTCAGCTCAAACTGTTGAAGCTCTTCTTGCATAGCTTGAATCCATTCAGGTTCCATGAAGGCTTCTTCAACTTTCTTGGGTTCTGTTATTGAGACGAATGCGAAGTGCCCATAGAAATTTGCTAGCTAAGTTGCCCTTGAACGAGTGAGTGGACCGGGTGCATTGATGTTATCAATTATTCTTTCAATCTGCACTTCATTGGCAACACGAGGATGTACAGGGCGAAGATTTTGCTCTTGCTGATCATTGTCGTTGTTAGAGGGAATGTCTTCAGGCTGAGCATTGTCTTCAGATTGATCAGGTGCTGAGATGATAAGTTCTTCTTCAGGATGAGCTTCAGAAGGTATAATTTCTCCAGTTCCCATTAGCTTGATTGATTCACTGGATGGAACTTCATCTAGCACATTTGGTAGGTGCTCTCTTTGTGAACCGTTGGTCTCATCGAACCGCACATCCACTGTTTCAACCACTTTATAATGAAAGAGATTGAAGACTCTGTAGGAGTGTAAATCTTTTCCATATCCAAGCATAAAACCCTCATGTGCTTTTGGTGCAAACTTTGAGGTGTGATGTGGGTCCTTGATCCAGCACCTGGCGCCAAATACTCTGAAGTAACTGACATTTGGCTTCTTGCTAGTACGGAGCTCATAAGATGTCTTGTTCAGAAGCTTGTGAAGATAAACACGATTGATTGTATGGCATGCAGTATCAATGGCTTCAGGCCAGAATTTTCTTGGAGTCTTGTATTCATCTAGCATCGTTCTAGCCATCTCAATGAGTGTTCTGTTCTTGCGTTCGACGACGCCATTCTGCTGTGGCGTGTACGGGGCTGAGAATTCATGTTTGATGCCCAAGGTATCAAGATATGTATCAAGGCCAGTGTTCTTGAATTCAGTGCCATTGTCACTTCTGATATGCTTTATCTTGGCCCCATAGTTGTTCATTGCTCGATTGGCGAAACGTCTGAAGACATCCTGCACTTCAGTCTTGTAAAGGATTATGTGCACCCAAGTATATCTAGAATAATCATCAACAATGACAAAGCCATAGAGACAAGTAGTAGTAGTAGTAGTAGTAAGAGTTGAGTAATGAGTGGGACCGAAAAGATCCATGTGAAGCAGTTCGAAGGGTCGAGTAGTAGTCATGACTGTCTTCGAGGGATGTTTGGCCCTCGTTATCTTTCCTGCCTCACAGGAACCGCATAAGTGATCTTTCTTGAACTTGACGCCCTCCATGCCTATGACATGCTTCTTCTTTGCCAGGGTGTGGAGGTTCCTCATGCCACCATGCCCAAGCCTCTGATGCCAGAGCCAGCATTCTGAATCTTTTGCTAGAAGACATACGGCAAGTTGTGGTCCTGCTGAGAAATCTACCACATACAAGTCATCTTTTCGATACCCTTCAAATACTAGAGACTTGTCAGATTCCATTAGAACAAGGAAACGATATTTTCCAAATATTACGATCATGTTTAAATCGCAAAGCATTGAGACAGACATTAAGTTGCAGCCAAGGGATTCAACAAGCATGACTTTATCCATGTGTTGATCCCTTGAGATTGCAACTCTACCTAGACCCAATACCTTACTTTTACCAGTGTCAGCAAATGTGATGTGGCTCTTGTCGGATGGACGTAAGGTTGAGTCCATAAGAAGGCTTCTTTTGCCAGTCATGTGATTTGTACACCCACTATCAATAATCCATTCTGAAGACGCTGGTGTCGTACCCTACAATGCAGTTAGGGGGATAGGCTTCACGAAGAGAATTGTGAAGCAAAAACATTTGACAAACCAGTGGGTTATGAAAGCTTAGATCCAGATTAGGACTAATAGGGAGAGTAGCAAGCGATTCAGGAACGAAGTACATAGTAAGACCATTCAGGCATTTGATCTTGCGCCCTACAAGATGTTTAAGGTCCCCAGCAATAGCGTCAGAAGATTTTGGTTTTTTGCTGGAGACCTTTCCCTGCAAAAGAGAGTTAAGCTTTCTTAGCCACCCACATCTTCAGGGGTGTCTTAGAAGCAATAAGTCTAAGTGCAGCATCTGAGAACTTTGGCTTTGGAGCCCTAGCAAACAGTCTTGCAGGCGGACAATAGTACTCATAAGAATAAGCAGAATAGTTCTTGGTCTTATGAACATGGCAGTTTGATGAACCGCTCTCATATTCATAGACCTGAGTATGGTTTCCCTGCAAAACATTTGCGTTAGTGCGACTCAGGTGAGTCCTCTGTCTGTATGAAGCCTTTGGACCGTATGAAGCCTTTGGTCCGCGGTTTGTCTTCTTCACGTGATGTGTCATGATGACATTGACAGGAAGATTCTCCAAACACTTTTTCGGAACCCAGATCTTATTCATAGGCGGTCCATTCCTGCAGTTAATACCAATGTACCTGGCAAACACTTCACCATTCTGATTCTTAAACAGTTTATAGTTTGCATCAAAGGATTCATCAATGACAATGGGGTTTGCACAAGTGAACCCAGATAGAGTGGATGGATCTACTGAAAATTCCTTTGCAGCAACCCATGTGGTTTTGGGGTACTGCTCAGGTTTCCAGTAAGAGCCATCAGCATTCATTTTCCTTACGAACCCAACACCCTCTTTCCTCGGGTTTCAGTTCAAGATCTGCTTTTTGAGGACATCACATAGTGTCTGATGCCCTTTAAGACTTTTGTACATCCCTGTTTCAAGCAATGTCTTCTACCTAGCATTCTCATCAGCAATAGCAGTGGAATCCTCAGCAGAGGGGTTAGTTCCCACATCAACAGTTGAAGATATTACAACAGTAGCAGCAGTAGAACATTCAGCAACAGTAGTAGCATTATCACGCTCAATGCATTTAAGACATGGTGGTTCAAATCCTTCCTGAGCGGAGCTGATCTGTTCGGCGCGAAGTGACTCGTTTTCCTTTTGAAGATCTTCATGAGCCGCTCTCAACTTCTCAAGATCTTGCTTCCTTTGAAGATAATCATAGGAATGCTTTTCATGAGTTGTTGAGAGCGTTTCATGATGACTTTCAAGTTCCTCATACTTAACGTGAAGAATTTTTATGTCTTCAATAAAGGACTCAGATCGAGTCATTTCAGCACCTAACAGATCATCGCTTCTGTCTAACAGTTTTTGAATATGTTCCATAGCTTTCTGTTGTTCAGTTGCAATTTTAGCAAGTGTTTTGTAGCTGGGTTTTGAACCACAATCAGAGTCATCGTCACTAGATGTTTGATAGTGAGTAGTGCGTGTGTTTACCTTGGCACCGCGTGCCATGAAGCAGTAGGTAGAAGCGGACTAGTCCTTATCATTTGCATCGGTGTCGGTGATGAAGTCATTGTCTTCAGTGTTGAAGATGGACTTGGCAACGTATGCTGTAGCCAGACTTGCGACGCCTGAATCGGACTCCTCCTCAGACTCCACCTCCGCCTCCTCCGAAGCGGACTCCTCCTCTGAATCCATTTCCTTGCCAACAAATCACGTGCCTTGCCAGATGAGCTCTTCTTGTGTGATGAAGACTTTGAGGAAGACTTGGAAGAAGACTTTGAGTATTTCTTCTTCTTCTTGTCGTCAGAGTCATATTCCTTGCTCTTCTACTTCTTTTTGTTCTCATTGTCCCACTGCGGACACTCAGAGATGAAGTGGCCAGGTTTCTTGCACTTGTGACATGTTTTCTTCTTGTAGTCATGAGCAGAAGCTTCATCATTCCTTGAGCTTGATCGGGAAGACTTTTTGAAACCTTTCTTCTTGGTGAATTTTTGGAACTTCTTCACAATCATAGCAAGTTCCCTTCCAATGTCTTCAGGATCATCCGAACTGCTGTCAGATTCTTCTTCAGATGAGGAGACAGCTTTTGCCTTCAAGGCACGAGTTCGCCCATAGTTTGGACCGTAGATATCTCTTTTCTCAGAAAGCTAAAACTCATGTGTGTTGAGCCTGTCAAGTATGTCAGACGGATCGAGTGTCTTGAAATCAGGACGTTCTTGAATCATCAGGGCTAGGGTGTCAAACAAACTATCAAGTGATCTCAGTAGTGTCTTGACGACTTCATGCTTGGTGATCTCAGTAGCGCCGAGGGCTTGAAGCTCATTTGTGATGTCAGTGAGTCGGTCAAATGTGAGCTGGACATTCTCATTGTCATTTCGCTTGAAGTGGTTGAAGAGGTTGCGAAGGACACTGATTCTCTGATCTCTCTGGGTTGAGACGCCTTCATTGACCTTGGAGAGCTAGTCCCAGACCAGCTTAGATGTTTCCAAAGCACTCACACGGCCATACTGTCCTTTGGTCAGATGACCACAGATGATATTCTTGGCAGTAGAGTCTAGTTGAACGAACTTCTTGACATCAGCAGCAGTGACGGGGCATGCAGTGGAGACTTTAATTATCTCGGCAGTCGACATAGCTAAAACTCCAGGTGGTTAAACCGAATCACACAGAACAAGAGAGCACCTCGCTCTGATACCAATTGAAAGTGCGTTATATCGACTAGAGGGGGGGTGAATAGGCAATTTTTATGAAAGTATTCAAAACGTGGAAGTTATGAAGACAAACGATAGAAATAAACCTATTACCCTGCAGCGGAAGGTAGACTACACTAGGCAAGCCATAGTCAAGTATTCAATGGAGTGAAAGCACAATGACTAATAGCAGCAATGTAGTAAGGATTAGGTAGGAAGATATTATGAAGCCAAATAGAAAACGCAGTCACTCAGTGAAGATAAAAGATAGTGCAATCATACAATGACTTCACAAGGAGTAACAGTAAGTAAAGGGAAGGGAAGATGAAACCAGTGACTCGTTGAAGACAATGATTTGTTGGACCAGTTCCAGTTGCTGTGACAACTGTACATCTGGTTAGGGTGGCTAGGTATTTAAACCTTAGGACACACAGTCCCGGACACCCAGTCTTGAACATGCAGCTCAGGACACCCAGTCCTCACCGTATTCCCCTTGAGCTAAGGTCACACAGACCTCGCCCAATCACTCTGGTAAGTCTTCAAGGTAGACTCCCAAACCTTCACAGACTTCGTTCACCGGCAATCCGCAATGTCTCTTGGATGCTCAGAACGCGACGCCTAACCGGCTGGAGGATGCACAGTCCTCAAGTGTAATAAGTCTTCAGATCACACAGACAAGAAGACTTAAGTGATGCCTAATTCTCTTTGGCTCTGGGTGGTTAGGGCTTTATCCTCGCAAGGAATTCTCTCTCAAAGGCTTCGAGGTGGGTTGCTCTCAAACGACAAAAGCCATACTCTGAATCTGAGCAGCCAACCGTTTATGGTTGTAGGGGTTGGGCTATTTATAGCCACTTGGCAACCGGAAATGACCCTTGGTCACTAAGGAACTGACACGTGTTCCAATGGTCAGATTTCAAACTCACACGGCAACTTTACTTGGGCTACAAGCAAAGCTGACTTGTCCGACTCTGGACAAGATTCGCTCTCAAAGTCTTCACTCGAAGACATAGGTTTTGTTTAAGCATCACTTCAGTCATTTTGACTGGTTCTCTTGGACCCCACTTAACAGTTCGGTGGTTCCTATGACTCAACAAAGAGGAAGAAAAAGAACTACGAAAGATCTAAGTCTTCAAGCTCCATAGGCTTCATGCGACGTCTTCTCTTGTCATAGTCTTCAATGTGAATATCTTCATATACCACCTTTGACTTCAATGTCTTCATACATTTTTAGGGGTCATCTCTGGTAGGAAAACTGAATCAATGAGGGACTTCTACCTGTGTTATCCTGCAATTCTCACAAACACATTAGTCCCTCAACTAGGTTTGTCGTCAATACTCCAAAACCAACTAGGGGTGGCACTAGATGCACTTACAATGTGGAGAGCTCAACCGACGACGAAACCTCCTCCTCGGGTGAAAGCGACGAGGAGGACAATGACGACGATGATGATGGCAGCGGTCAGAGGAGCGATGACTCTGACTCCGGCTGCTCGTCGCCCGCACCCTCTTCATCAGGCGGAAGCACCATCATCTGCATCTGCGTCTCCTCCCCGGCAATGCGATTTGCCGGGGAGTTGGGTGCAGAGGTGCGGATGGTGTTGCCGGGCTCCTCCAGCAGTCTTCTAGCTGGACCCTGCCAGGCTTCCTCTCGGGCTACTGCTCCGTTAGCCCTGCCTAGTCCTGCTGGTCCTGGTGACGGTGGTTGACGGGGCCGCCTTCCGTCGTGCTCTCCATCGAGGCGTTCCCTCGCGTTCCCGTTCCTACCGGGCTACCTCTCCTGGAGCCCGACAGGAGTGGACTGGACTTCTGCTCTGGCGCTGCTTTTTCCTTCCTCACCTTCAATAGCCATGCCTAGGAGGAAAGGGACAAGAAAGGGCATTATGATGCACTTATCTTTTTTTAATCTTAAACTTGTAGGCAATTGCCAAATTTTAATTCAAATAATGTAACCTCTCAACTCCAGCTTTGTGTTCTGTATGCTTGTACTTGTATTAGCATATGAATGAAAAAGATGAACCTTGCTGGGAACCCGTGCATGTGTATGTCCATGCAAAGGTGGAATGCCTCTTTAATGAAAATAAACGAGTTTTCCCCGGCAGGATATCCTGCCGGCACCCTCTTTGTCTGCGGGATAGCTACGTTTGCCGGGGAACAGACAGAGGGGCCAGCCCCCCGCCAACTCTTTTTCACCAAAGGCTACTGCAACCACCCTGACTGAAGAAATGTTCGAGTCATCGATGGGAGCACCTAAGTTTCAAAAGAGAGACGAGGTTTTCACATGCAAAGTTATAGCTTTGCAGAACACTAATGGACAAGAGGTAAAACTTATCTGTTGGGCTTACCGGGGATCCCTGTGCCATGCAATCTTCCTGACTCTTGCTAAAGCCAAGTTCACGGCAGGAACCTGCAACTTCATGTAGATGAGAATGAATGCAGGATGTGATCCTATCTATATGCATATGCAAATGCTCATGAAATGCTTATGTAGTGATCTTGGTGTGCTCATGCATGCATGAAATCTTAGTTGGGGCCCCCCTACAGCGCTTCTTTATTTTCTCTTTCACGGGGTCATCGCCCCAGCTTTGTACGAGGCGTTACATGCAGCTAAGGCAAGGCATGTACAAAAGGTGGCTGTCGGGCAGTGCCCAGCAGCCTCGCGCCTTACGGGTTGTACTTGCGAAGATGCTTAATATTCCATGAGTTTTGGAACTGAGTGCCATCTCCGGTCTTCAGATGGACTACGTCGGGTCTGGTGACTCGTACCACCCGGTAAGGGCCTTCCCACTTTGGTGACAGCTTGTTTGTACCCCTGGCGAACTGAACGCGCCTAAGGACAAGGTCACCTTCCTCAAAACACCATGCACGAACCCTGTGGATGTGATAGCGACGCAGGGCTTGCTGGTAGCCTGCAGCACGCGTAGCAGCCCAGAGACGGTTCTCCTCGAGTAGCACAGTGTCGTCACGCCGGTGCTGACCTTGCGCTACTTCATCATAGGCAAGCACTCGAGGGGACCCATAAATGAGTTCCGTTGGGATAACTGCTTCTGGCCCGTAGACTAGGGAGAAGGGAGTCTGCCCAGTAGCTTGGTTAGGTGTCGTTCTGAGGGACCAGAGAACTGCCGACAGTTCCTCGATCCACCGCCTGCCGTGCTTCTGCATCGTATCGAAAGTTCTTATCTTGAGTCCACGTAGCACTTCAGCGTTCGCCCTCTCAACTTTTCCATTGCTCCGGGGGGTGTGCCATAGAGGCGAATGAGATCTTGCATCCGAGGGTTTGAACATATTTCATGAAGGCGTGGCTCGTGAATTGGGTGCCATTGTCGGTGATGATCCTTGCCGGAACTCCAAAACGGCAGACCAACTCTTTGATGACGTGCCATAGAGGCGAATTTGATAGCTAACTGGGTAGTCACCTTTCTCAAGGGTAGCTGACTGGGTAGTCACGTTTCTCACGGGAGTCACTTCTAGCCAGTTTGTACACTTGTCGATGGCAACGAACAAGAATTCAAAGCCCCCAATTGGTCGGGGGAAGGGGCCAAGGATATCGAGCCCCCACACCTAAAATGACCATGATAAAGAGATTGTCTGAAGGGCTTGGGCAGGCAGGTGTGTTCTCTTGGAATGGAACTAGTAGGATTTACATGTCGTGACGAGCTCGACCGCATCCTGGAGGGCTGTGGGCCAATAGAATCCTTACCAGAAAGCTTTCCCAACTAATGCCCCTGATCCACTGTGTGAGCCGCACATTCCTTTGTGAATCTCAGCCAGCAGTTCCTTTCCATCCTCCCGGTAGACACACTTCAATTTCACACCGTTGGGACTCCTTCTGTATAGAGTGTCATCGACAAACTGATACATACTGGCCCTCCGGGCTACTTTCTCAGCTTCATCTTGGTTGCCGGGAAATTCTCCGGTTTGGAGGAAGTGGACGATGTGCCTTGCCCAAGTTGGAGCCTAGGGCTCGGCAACGAGGACTAGCGGCACCTCCTCGGCTGTAGGAGCACCAGCCTCGTTCGCGGGGTCCATAGGCCCGACTGGAGGGGGTGGTCCAGCAGGTTGTGAGGAGGTGTTTCCGGCAGGGTCTCTGCCAGGAGCGGATGGCTCGACCGGGAGAGGCTTACCGTAGTCCAACTTAATCCTTTTCCGGGCCATTGTGGCTGGTGATACGGAGGGCTAAGAGAGACGGAGAACAAAAGTTCCTAGTTCCAAAGGAAGCTTCTGCGCAGCACACTTTGATACGTGGTTAGCTATTCTATTTTCCGCACGGGGTACGTGTTCTGTTTGTAAGCCATCGAAGTGCTCCTCCAATCTCCTTACTTCCTCAACATATGCTTCCATCAATGTTCTTTGATAATCCTTGTTGACTTGTCTCACCACAAGCCGTGAATCTCCTCGTATGAACAGCTTCTTGATTCCCAATTCTGCTGCAATTCTAAGCCCGGCAAGGAGCACTTCATACTCAGCTGTATTGTTGGTGGCTTCTTCCCGGGCAAAGTGCATTTGGACGACGTACTCCAAGTGCTCCCCGGAGGGGGCAACAAGAAGCACGCCAGCCCCTGCACCTTGGAGGGAAAAGCAACATCAAAATACATAATCCATTCTTGGGGTGATTCCTTGTCGGGATAGCTGTCTTTGTCACTTCCTCATCAGGGATTGGCGTTCATTCTGCAATAAACTCTACCAGCGCCGTGCTATGAATAGTTGATGTGCTCTCAAACTTCAAACCAAAGTTGGATAACTCCAAAGCCCACTCCACTATTCTGCCGGTAGCCTCGGGGTTTCGGAGTATCCTTTGCACCGAAAAATGAGTGACAACCATGATCTCATGGGCTTGGAAGTAGCGGCGCGGTTTCTTTGAGGCCATGATGAGACCAAAGATCAACTTTTGCATGCTAGAATACCTCGACCTGGCCCCCTACAACAAGGGGTTGATGAAGTATACTGGGCGATGCACCACTTTCTTACTTGCCGCGTCCTTGGGGTTGCCCTCGTTGTCGTGCTCACTGCTGTCCTGATCCTTTTCGTACTCTGCCATCATCCGTCCACTTTCTACCTCGTCTTCTTCTCGTTATGCACCAAGGCCGCACTGACCACTTGGTTGGTTGCCGCCAAGTAGAGCAACAACGGCTCTCGGGGTTTGGGTGCAACCAAGGTAGGCACAGACAATAGGTAGGCCTTCAACTCCTGCAGAGCTGCATCTGCTTCCGAGGTCCACTTCATAGGCCCTGCCTTCTTCAAAATTTTAAAGAACGGCAGGGCATGCTCGGCAGACTTGGAAATGAATCTGCTTAGCGCGGAAACACATCCCACCAAGCGCCTCACATCCTTAACTGTCCTTGGTGCTTGGATCTGCTCGATGGCTTTGATCTTGTCGGGGTTACTTCGATCCGCCGATCGGACATGAATAAACCGAGCAGCTTGCCGGAGGGGACACCAAACACACACTTCTTCCGATTAAGCTTCAAATTGATCTTGCGTGGATTAGCAAATGTCTCCTCTAAAATCCTGGATAAGAGTGATCTTATCCTTGGTTTTGACCACAATATCATACATATAGGCTTCTACGTTTCTGTGTAACTGTGGCTCAAAACCAATCTGAACTGCCCTCGCAAAAGTGGATCCGGCACTCTTTAGTCTAAATGGCATGCGGACAAAGTAGTATGTACCACATGGAGTGATGAACGATGTCTTCTATTCATCTTCTTTGGACATAATGATCTGGTGATATCCTGAATACGCGTCCAAAAAGGAGAGCAAATCACACCCTGAAGTGGAATCCACAATCTGGTCGATACACGGCAAGGGGAATGGGTCCTTCGGGCAAGCCTTGTTGAGATCTGTGAAATCAATGCAAAGCCTCCATTTCCCACTTGCCTTTCGGACTACCACTGGATTTGCTAGCCATGTAGGATGCAGTACTCCTCTAACCAAACCAGCTGCTTCCAGTTTCTTGATTTCCTCGGCAATAAACTGCTGCCTTTCCAAGGCCTGCTTCTGGACTTTCTGCTTGACAGATCGGGCGTGTGGGCAGATAGCAGGGTGGTGCACGATTACCGCCCTGGGAACACCGGGGATATTAGATGGTTTCCAGGAAAACACATCGATATTCGCCCTCAGGAAGGCAATGAGCGCGCTTTCCTATTTGTCATCAAGGGTGGCGTTGATGGTGAAAGTACCGTCAACGCCAGCCAACCCTGCCAGGACCTTCTTCACTTGGGGTGTAGCAACCTTGGATCTCTTGCTGTCGGAACACTCTGGCACGTCATCAATGGGTGACGTGCACTTGGAGGGGCCATGCTTCCTGGACTCCTTGCCGAGGTCCTACAATCCTTTCTCTTTCCTTTGCTTTCCTTGGCAGGAGTTGTCGCTGCCACAGCCTCTACTGTGACTGCATCCCGGTACACAGGGATGGAGCTCACGTTCAAGGGCTGGTGTCAATTGACACCAGTGCCCATCGTAATTTCACCTTATAGTGTTAATAGGATATGTCTTTGACCCCAACATAAAAAATTGGTTGAGCCCAGTCTGGCCATTCTGCCCTATAGGTCAGGAGCACAAAACTCAGTCCAGTCCAACCGTAAAGTAGTAATAAGTCACGCACACCCAGCCATAGAGAGATACCCATCTTGCAGCACTCGTACACAGCCCAGAAAGCCCAATGCCTATTGACCTAGATCTTGTTCAGTCGTTCCTAATTCCTATAGGCTATTGTATGCGCACGCCGCACGATGCTTACTCTCCCTCTCATCGCCTCCTCTCAGTCCTGCAGATCCCTAATCCCCCAAATGTGATCGTTGCCGGTAGAACTGCATAGTGATTCAGCGGCAAGCCGACGAATTGACGGAACTTTGGTTTGAGCTGGTGATTCTGGCCGGCCGATAGTTGCGGCATAATCTCGTGCTAATCCGCCAAGTCCAGGTCGGCTCTTCCAAGAGGTATGTCATCTCCACACGCATATGTGTTAGCTTCGGACTAAATTTCTCACCTAAACTAATTTGAAACAATATTTTCACTTCCTTGATTCATCTGGACTAGGAGGTTATGGACATATTTTTGGTGAAACGGCCACTACCATCTGTAGGAGGGACTTCAAGTCTTAGACGACAAGATCGTGTATCAAGCTTCAGCTTTCTGCTGCAATGATGAATCAGAGGACTCCAAAAATAAGGGGAATTTTTTGATAGTTGGTACAAAAATTAGCAAACCAGAATGAGGATGTAAGAAAGGTCATCTTTTAGAATGCTCCAAAAAAATTGCAAATGGGTGCCTCCAGATATTCAAAAAGAAATTGCGAGTTATTTTGCAAAGATAACTAACAAGCTTCACTATTGTGTATTCATTTCATACAATTTATTTCTTCAAGTACTCAAAATGACATTTTCTCTTGTCTTGCACAGATAACTTTAAGTTCTATTCTTGAAGAAATTTGTGGTGATGTTTTTAGTTTGTTGAGTGATGAGGGTTCCGATGTCTCAGACAAAGAACAGCTGGCTATTTCTTGAGGTGTGTCGACAAGCTTGGTCTATTCCTGAAATGGTTAGTTGGAGGTATACATATGAGTGAAACATCTACAATGCGTCTCGAGTCTACCCTTGAAAAATTTCTTAGTGCTATCGGATTGTTGTAAATGTAATATGTTCTTTTGTTCATCCTTTTCAGCAAGTTACAGATGAAATGCTCTGAAGTCATCCTCTTACTTATTATTTTATGAATATGTAAACAAGTGGCTTCATGACTTCACTCCACAGGTTTATGACACTATTTTTGATGTAATAATAATACTGTTGGATCATTGCATGTTTTCTCTCTTTATATCGCCCCAGAAAGGCATTATGTATATATGTCGTTACTATAGTCCGTGCTGGAGTGGACAATGCTTGACACCAGTGCCCATTTTTTCTAGCTTCGTCCCTGCCGGTACATCTTATCTACGCAGATAATTGCATCCTTCTCATCTGATGGGATAGTGATGACTCCTAGTGGCCCAGGCATCTTCAAAGTGTTATAAGCATAGTGGGATGCTACCATGAACTTGGCCAGGGCCAGGTGCCCAAGAATCCCATTGTACGGCAGGGGGAGATCAACCACATCAAACACAACCTTCTATATTCGATAATTCAGCTCTCCCCCAAACGTCACCGGCAACGTAATATTCCCTTTAGGATGGCTCCTACCGGGTCTTACTCCTTGAAACGTGTCGGTATCCTCTAGCTCTTCTTCTCCTATCTGAAGCTTGTTGATGACTGCTGGGGAAATCAGATTCAGCCCAGCCCCCCCATCCACAAGCATCTTTGTGACCTTGAGGTTGCGAATTGTCGGGGATACCAATAATGGCAAGCATCCTATCGTGGTGGTTCGGCCAGGGTGGTCCTCCTCATCAAAGATGATTGGTGTGCGGGACATTTGAGCGGCTTTCGGGCCTTTGGCGCTGGCTCCATGGCATTGATCTCTCGTGCCCATCGCTTGAGCTGGCGGTGGCAGGCATGTAGAGATGCACCCCCATCAATGCATACGACGTCAGTGGCGTTCTAAAATTCCTGCTGACTGGTTTCCTCTTCATTCCCCTCATCACTCCCATCATCACAAACCTCCTTCTCTTGACCTCTGGTGGGTTTTCCTTGGTTCCAAAAGGGTTTGCCGAGGCGATTTGCTTCAGTGCGTCGGCCCTTTCCGCCAGTGGCATTCTGACCTTTTTCCTTGTCACGCTTGTGATATTCTACTCTCTTCTTCTTGACAAGCTACTCAGCCTGATAGCACTCCTGAAGGTCATGGACCTTGGTCCAGTGGATCTTGCAGTACGGGCCATCCCCTTTCCCAGCTTTCTCAGCGGCAGCGGCTTCCCGGCAGGCTATGCAAGCGGCACCTTCCTTGCCAGGGGCCTCAGTCTTGGCCTTCTTGCCAGTACTAGGTGTTCCCGAACCTTCTGCAATCATCACTGTCTTATCTCTTGGCTTCTTACTATGCTTCTTGCCCTTCCTCTAACTGGTTGGTTCATCTTCTTCCTCTGAATCAACATTGATGCAATCCTCCTGTCCGGGCAACTTCCTTCCTTCCTCCATCCGAGCACACTTATCCACCAGTGTGTATAATTCCTTCACAGTCTTGGGCAACCGCACATTCATCCTGGAATGAATGTGATGGTTGCGCACATTGGACTAGAAGGCTGCTATAACGGCTGGCGAATGGATATTTGGAATATTCCTATGAACTTTACTGAATCTCTGTAAATACTTACGGAGAGTTTCTCCTTCCTTTTGCTCGAGAAGTTGCAGGTCGCTGGGCCTGTCGGGCTCTTGGTGGCCACCGGTGAAGGCACCAATGAACTCGTGCCACAAGTCCGCCTATGACAAAATGGAGTTCTCTGGCAGGTGCATCAGGCAAGACCTCACGTTGGACTTGAGGGCCAAAGGGAAGTAGTTGGCGAACACCTTCTCATCTCTTCCCCCGGCAGCCTGAACAGGGATGGTGTAGATGCTCAGGAACTCTATCGGGTTCAGCCTCTCGTCGTACTTCTCAGGTTTCTCTGGCTTGAATGTGTGAACGGACAGCCAACGGACTTGCGCAGCTCTCGTGTAAAGGCAGGGCAGCCGACCTCGAAAGGAAGGCACCCGCCAACACCGAGCGCAGGCTCGTCGACGTTGAGGCTGCCGCACCCGTTGGTCTGGCGGAGGTCGGCGCGATGCCGATCTATCACGACGCATGTGTCTCCCTGTTGCCTATCCTCCGGGGCTCACCATTCGCCAGGACGTGCTCGAGGGTCAGAAGAGTCCATCGAGACGTCGTCGGGGTCTTGATTCTACTGCGCCCGCGTCGGCTGCCGTGGTGGGGACTATACCGAGGGGATGCCCCCCTTTGTTCGGCCAGTGGTACGGGCGGTTGCTGTCGCTTGGGGAGGTCGTGGCGGGCCCGCTCGCCATGAGCCCCCCGCTTCGACGAAACCGAGTAGGCTCTGGATGGTGGCACGCCATTCATCCATCTTCTCAGCCGCTGGCGGGAACCTCAGTAGCAACTCAGCTCACGCATAGCCTCTGTGGCTATACTCGGCATAGATGTTCATGATGTCGACTGCACCATCACCTGGCTTCTGATGGTGCCAGCGGCAGCGACAGCTATGGTGATGCGTCCACGCAGCTGTGGGATGACCACCTGGGCAGCAGGGGCGCGTGGCGGTGGTGCTTGAGGGTCAACAGCTCCTTCGACCGCAGCGGTCCAGTCGACTCGTCTGGGAAGAGGCGCATGGGCCATGGTTGCTTCCGCGGTGGGGACGGCCGGATGGCGATGGCTCGCCCCGGACCGAGCGTCGTTGATGTGGCTGTGCCTGTCAATGGGAGGAGGGGGCGCAGACGGAGTGACCCACTTGCCCGCACCTTGTGGAGTGTGACCGCCAAGGCGTTGCTGATGCTGTTCTCCTCCGACATCTCCAGCCCCCATGTCGGCCATGGGGGGAGCGGCGATGGCTCCACCAGCTCCAACCACACCCCCAGCAGCGTTCACATCCTTGCTCACCCCTGCATCCTCTGAGGCACTAGAGGCCACGGGCGGTGGAGCTTTCGAGGTGGAGGGATGGGCCGAAGGGCCGGACTTCTTCATCTTAGGTGTCATGGTCGATGGCGCCATTGAAGATGAAGGCGGTGACAAAGATGATGCATTGCACACGCTTTCAGGTTTGCGCAAGCAAAGCCCCTATCTGGCGCGCCAAAGATGTCGCGGGATATCCACGGCCACCTATGGGACCAGGAGGCTCCTTGCTGGTTCGGTAGGGGGACGTCGCATTGCACAAAAAGCAGACCAGCGCACGACAGCACGGTAAAGAGGACAGAAGCAGTTTACCCAGGTTCAGGCCGCCGTGAGGCATAAAATCCTACTCCTCCTTTGGTGGATTGATGGTGGAATGGGGGTGGTGAGGCGTAGTACACTTGCCCGGCAGGGGTTTCCTATGGGCAGTTGTGACCACGCGCGTATGGGTTGGTCAACTTTCTAACGTTCTAACCCCTCCTATGGGTGCCATGGGCCTCCTTTTATAGATTAAGGGGTCACCACAGTGGCAAAGTAGTCATTATCCACTGATATGATAGCAAATAGTGATGTCATACCTAACTATGCGGGTTGACGGGATGCATTCAATGCACCGCTTAGTGTCACATCACTGGTTTCCCGGCAAGGCCTGTTGGGCTATCTTGCCAGCTTCGCGCATGTTCTCTAGACACGTCGTAGGACGGGTGTCATCTGTGGGCTTCTTCTGTAGGAAACGGCTGCCATGTGGCGAATGTCTGCCACTTAATCACTTTGCAGCTTGACACTGCACTGATAGATGACGTGGGTCGTGCTTGAGTGGTTGGTGGGGTGGTTCTGCCCCCGCGAACCCCTAGCATACCCTGTCGGGGAGCCTGGTTGTTTGCTTCTAGTGGTGGCCTCGCCCCTTACCAGGCTCGCCTGCCTGGCAAGGGAGGCCCTTCTCTTGCCGATATCTTGCTCCGCTAGCTCGATCTTGGTCCCTCTGAGCTGTATGTTAGTTCTTCAAATCTCTAACTTGGGATGATGCTTCAATGTTGTTCTCGTGTTTGTGCATAGTCTGGGCGACAGACCTAGGGTCTGTTGCACTAACATGGTGGGTGTCATTTCCGTTTCGTCAGACGAGAAGGGCGCTATTATTTGCATGGATAAGATGTACCGGGACGCAGTCGCGATAGAGGTCGTAGAAGCTGCAGTTCCCGCCAAGGAAAGGAGAGGAAAGAAGAAGGCTAGTAGCGACACTAGCAAGGAATCCGAGAAGCATACCTCTTTAGAGTATGCTGCGCCTGTTGATGACTTGCTAGAGAGTTGCAATAGCAAGAAATCCAAGCCTATTGCACCTCATATGAAAAAGGTCCCGGCAGGGCTGGCTAGCGCTGATGGTACCTTTACTATCACTGCCACCCTTGATGACAAATAGGAAAGCGCACTCATTGCCTTCCTGTGGGCGA
This sequence comes from Triticum urartu, assembly GCF_056163025.1. NCBI lineage: Eukaryota > Viridiplantae > Streptophyta > Magnoliopsida > Poales > Poaceae > Triticum > Triticum urartu. Next base: position 249,381,198 of record NC_141878.1, on the reverse strand, counting down.
ATATTGATGTGTTTGTCTAGCAACCATTTGATATCCCTGGTTTTCCCAGGGAGGTAATCGAGCAATACCTTGTTGTCTGCCTGCCCGACCCGTCAAGCAAAAGGTTCGAAAGCAAGCCTTGGAGCGGCAGCAATTCATTGCATAGGAAATCAAGAAACTTGCGGCAGTTGGTTTGGTCAGAGGAGTACTACATCCAACATGGTTAGCAATCCGAGTGGTCACAAATCTTAACAAGGTGTGCCCAAAGGACCCATTTCCCTTGCCGCGGATCGACCAGATTGTGGATTCCACATCAGGATGTGATTTGCTCTCCTTTCTGGATGCGTACTCTGGATATCATCAATTTTTTATGCCGAAGGAAGACGAAGAGAATACCTCATTCATCACCCGATGTGGCACATATTGCCTCATACGCATGCCTTTCGGGTTGAAGAGTGTCAGATCCACTTTTGCAAGAGCAGTCTAGATTGGTTTTGAGTCACAGTTGCACACGAACATTGAAGCTTATATGGATGATATTGTGATCAAGACCAAGGACAGATCAACCCTCATCCAGGATTTCGAAGAGACGTTTGCTAATCTGCGCAAGATCAACTTGAAGCTGAACCCAGAGAAGTGCGTGTTTGGCGTTCCCTCCGGCAAGCTACTTGGTTTCTTCTTGTCACATTGCGGGATAGAGGCCAACCCCGATAAGATCAAGGCTATCAAGCAGATTCGGCACCTAAGTTAAGGATGTGAGGCATTTGATAGGGTGTGTTGTCACGCTTAGAAGATTCATCTCCAAGTCTGCAGAGCGTGCCTTGCCGTTCTTCAAGATCTTGAAGAAGGCAGGACCCATGAAGTGGACTCTGGAAGCAGCTACAGCAATTCAAGATTTGAAGAACTACTTGTCCTCTGTGCCCACTTTGGTTTCTCCCAAACCACAAGAGTCGTTGCTGCTATTCCTGGCCGTAACTAATGAAGTGGTTAGTGCAACACTAGTGACGCAGCGGGAAGTGGAGGAAGAAACAGCCTTAGCTAGTGTCCCTTCCAGGGGGGGAGTGAGAACGGCCCGACAAGGCTAGATATGTATCAGGACAAAGAAGAGCGCGGCAGCGGAGACAACCCCAAGGACGCGACAAGGAAGAAAGTGGTGCAGCGCCCAGCGTACTTCGCCAGCTTCCTATCGCAGGGGGCTGGATCCAGGTACTCCGGTGTGCAAAAGTCGATTTTTGGCCTTGTCATGGCCTCAAGGAAACTGTGCAACTACTTCCAAGCCCATTAGATCACAGTTGTCACCCGCTTTCCTTTGCAAAGGATACTCCAAAATCCTGAGGCTACCGGAAGAATAGTGGAGTGGGCATTGGAGTTATAAAGCTTTGGCCTAAAATTTTAAAGCACATCAACAATTCAGAGTAGGGCATTGGCAGAGTTTATTGCAGAATGGATGCCAACCCCTGATGAAGAAGTGTTGGAAACAGTTATTCCCGGCAAGGAAGCACCCCAAGAATGGATCATGTATTTCGATGGTGCCTTCTCCCTACAAAGTGCAGGGGCTAGCGTGCTTCTCGTTGCTCCCACTGGAGAGCACCTAAAGTATGTCGTCCAGATGCATTTTCCCCAGGAGGAGGCGACCAACAATATAGCAGAGCATGAAGGGCTCCTTGTCGGGCTCAGGATTGCCACTGAATTGGGAATCAGGAAACTGATCATTCGAGGAGATTCACAACTTGTGGTGATACAAGTCAACAAGAATTACCAATGTCCGTTTGTCGGATCACGGGTTCCGGCAAAACCCTTAAGGTTCAAACTCTGGGGTGTGCGCGAAGACCTCCCCCCTATCTATCCGCATTCTAACATAGCCTAGATCTCACGAACTAACTCGACGAACTCGCAACACAAAGGCCACAAGATTTATACTGGTTCAGGCCACCGTTGTGGTATAATACCCTACTCTAGTGTAGTGGTGGTGGATTGCCTCTTGGGCTGGGGATGAATAGTACAAGGGGAAGAACAGCCACTTTAGGTTGAGGTGTTCTTGTGCTTGGTGCACTTGTGTGGCTGAGGATGACCTTGATGATCTGTCCCCTCGCCTATAGTGGTTGCTAGTCCTATTTATAGAGGCCCTGGTCCTCTCCCCAAATATTGAGCGGGATGGGAGCCAACAACGGCCAATTTGAAAGGGGACAGCTAGTACAAGCTATCCTGACAAAAGGTGGTCTTCGCCTGCCAAAGGTTCTGGTGGTGATGCCGTCCTGGGCTCCATGGTGACCTCCATCTTGCCGTCCTTCTGGTCTTGGTATCGTTGCACCAATATGGAAACATTTGCTTGATGCCTCAGTACTCTGCGCCTGCGCTTGCCCCCTTAGCACTAAAGAGGAAACAAGGACGATGCGCGCGCTGGCGCCCGCCTGGTCTCGATCGTCATGGCTTATGTCACAAAAACCTCACAAGGTTTTCCCAACATTGAACTCTCCGCCCCTCACGAGCCGGCCTGATGAGGCTGCTCCTGAGGAGGTCTTCTGTCGTCCGCCTCACGAGGCTTGGCCCCTCGCGAGTTTCTTGATTCCTTTTTGATGAAGATGGGTCATATAGGGCTGCCAGCAAAGCCATGCCATGGGCCGCAGGCAGGCCAGTCTGGGGAGCCCCATTCCCAGAACGCCGATAGTAGCCCCCGGGCCCAAGGCACGCTCGGGCTTGGCTTCGAGGCAAAGCCAAGGGTCAAGTGCGGAGCGCCGCAGGCCCCAATAGCCTATGTCCTCGGTCGACGCGTGGTGATTGATTGCATGTGGGCGTCTCCGCTTCCCCACGTTGCCTCGGCAACTGCCCGACGTGACAAGTCCCTGCAACATGCAAGGAAAACCATCATTACCTGTGATCGTGGGGGGTGCTGGTTGGCCTCCTCCTGGGATAAATGGGAGGGGGCTGAGCCCCCTTCTCCCATATTTCCTCTGCCTCTCCTGATTCTTCTTCTTCTTCCTAGCTCCACTTCTTGCTTGTGTAGACATGGCGCCGATCCGGAGGTTCTCGGCCGCAGAGAAAGGAAAGGCTCCTCTCAACGTGCCCGAGCTGCTCCCGCTGAAGAAAAGGAGGTCTCATCGCCGTGAGGTGGTCGTGAGGCCGGTGGGGTCAAGGCCTTGGTATGAGAGGCCGCCCTAGGTACCCGCTGCCCTTGTACGCTCACGCTGACGATTCGAGAGGGAGGAGCGGTGAGCGGCGCCGCCCGCGCCAGGGCCATGGTCGCCGTGCCGCGGAGGCGCACGCCATCGCCCCAGGGGTCCATGCTGCGGAGTCTTCGTGCGAGTTCGTGCTGTGGGTACCTGGATATGCCTTCCGTCGTTCTTCACCGCTGAGATGCCGCCGAGGGGCCTTCGCGAACTTTGGCTGCAGCATGCCGACTGCAACGCCCTAGTGACTGGAGAGGAGATTGGAACCATTGCCTCCGGGAAGATCTTCATGACCCGAGGCTGGGGTGAGATTGCCCGAGTTTGCCGCGTGGAGGGCGCCCTCACGATCAACTTCGAGTACGATGGCGCCTCCGTACTGTTCTTCAAGGTCTTCGACGAGGAAGGCCGCCGCCTGGAGTGCGGCCCTGAAGGAGGTCGCCAGGGTGATGTTGCGGCGGACGCGGGGCCCGCCACTGGTCTCGGCTGCAGCTCCTCCAGCGACAGCAGCGACTCCTAGTGGTCCAGCGACTCTCCTAAGCTCTTGTAGTCTCTGGAGATGAGCGACGCCAGTTACGTGCCCCCGAGCTGGCGCCGAGCCCGGAGCAGGGCCGCGGCATCCAGGCGCCGTCGCCACTAATCTGGATGGGTTTGGTGCCATCCTCACGTGGCCCATTGCTGACGACGGCGTCGGCGACACCTGGTGCGCGTAGATAGAACCCCTAGGAATTCCTTCCCTTTGTTCCCTGCGAGGAATCAAGAAACGGGCCCCTTGGGGTGTGTAAAGCATCTGTAATGCCTTTCGTCAATATAGCCCCCGTTATGAAGATTTGTGTGTGCATATCCTGCCGAGCCTCGGCCTCCCCTTTCCAATCCTGCGGCAGCTTGGTGCTCTACGCTGACAGGTCCCGGTCCCTAGGCAGGCTATAGCCGTCGCTGGTATGCCAGGTCACGTGCCGTGGTCAAGGCCAGGAGGTGAGCGGCCCGAGGTCTAGTAAGAGCTCCTGAGGCGCGATGCTCAGGAGGTCCCCCTTAGCGCGGAAGCAGCTGTCTTAGAATGGGAAAGGTAGAAAACGTTGCCGCAGCAGGGTAGCGAAGGGAGTGAGTGAGGGTCTCGTGCCGCAAATGACTGGTGGATCCAGAGCGAGAACTTATCTTTGGCTGTCTGGGGTCTGCTCCTCGGGTCGTGCCGGACTCGCTCGCCGGTCGCTGTAGTGTGGCTAGGTCTGGCCCGTGCAGGCCACCCCCTCCCCTCCATGTCCTTCTCGGTGCTCTGCGTCCTCAGGTCCCGGCCCTCGAGCGAGCTCAACCGCAGCTGCTATGCCAGGTCGCGTGTCGTGGTCAAGGCCAAGGGGTGAGGGCTGGAGAGCCAGTGAGAGCTCCTGAGGCGCGATGCTCAGGAGCCCCCCTTTTAACGCGCAAGCGAATTGCATGAGGAGAGAGAGAGAGTCTGTGGTACCGCCTGTTGTGGCCCTCATGAAGTTCCTGCAAGCTAGCACAAGGAAGGGCACCGGTCGCCGTGCCGATTGCTGGTTTGCTTCTGGTGCGTGAGTGGGGACTCCTTACTGGGGAGAGCCCCCGGGGCATGTATAGCCCCGCCCTGACACGTGGCTTGCACGGCAAGGCTAGACGAGGTGTATCTGGGCGCTTGTGAGCCAGCGCAGGACTCACGAGGCCCTACCTCAAGGCGGGTTGCGCCTAGTCTTGGTTTTTGTTTGCTGTCCTGGTCCTGCAAAATGTTAGACAATGCGAAGGGTCCTGACGAAAGTCGGCCGGCGCGTGGCTCCCAGGGTGGGTGACAATCAAGCAGTCGATAGTCATAGATAGATTAATCTTGGAAAGCAACCTAGCTCAGGTAAGTGCAGGTAAGATGCATGCCATCGGGTCCGGCCCGAGTGGCTTGGGGATGATGCAGCCCGAGGGGCGCCCCCAACAAGGTAAGCTAAAGATGTAAAAGGAAAGATACATGCCACAGGGACGGACCCACGCGGCCTGGGAATGATGCAGCCCTGGGGGCGCTCCCAGCTGAATGACCCTTGGAAAATGTCACCTGGTCCTGCCAATGAAGGAGAGTTGGGGCAGCTGAATGCGTGCAGTGAAGGGTTGCCCCTCATGACCACTAGGGCCTTGAGGCTCGGGAGGCCCTGGGGTCCCAGGGGGTTCCTCGAGGACCGTCTTCATCTCCGTCAGCACCGGGTGGTGCCTGGCCTCCTGAGCCAACAGGATGCTCCGCAGGTTGCAATGATAGGCAGCCGCCACGCTTGGTGGACCGAAGGGCATGCGAACGTAACTTTGGGGTGGGCCCTCGCAGCGTCCCTCGCACGAAGGACAGAGAAGCTCCTGAGAGGCGGCCCGATTGAGCCCTGGAACGTGGATGTGGATGCGTAGTCGAGCATCCTCGCCTGGATGGGGAGCTGCACCAGGTGAGCGGCGGCTGCCGCGCATGGCCCTCGCGTCTTGCAGTTCCTGAGTGGTCTTTTGTGATGAACTCCTGAGCGGTGGGCACTCCTTGTCCTGTGTCCTCCTGAGGGAAATGTGCCACGAAGCACGCCTCCAAGTAGTGCCCAGGCGCCTCCCTCGTCATGCTGGCAAAGTCTGAGGCCCTCTGGAAGAGAGCCCCCAAGCCCTGTCCGAGAGGAGCGCTGGGCGCGCCTCCCTATGCGATGGATAGAGGCGCCCCAGGCGCGGACGCCGATCCTGATGAGGTGCCGCTTGCCTAAGGCCCTGCGTGACGCAGCTGCTTCTTCTTCTTGGGGGTGGCCTTAGGAGGGCGCTCGCCCTGGCTATCGGGGTCGTTAATTGCTGCAGCTTGGAAGGCACACTCGAGGGAGAACATCGTGTCTCTTTCTTCGCACGGGACTGTGATGATTCCGCCGCTTCCCGGCATCTTGAGGACATTGTAGCCGTGATGGGTCACCGCCATGAACTTGGCCAGGGCTGGATACCCGAGGATGGCGTTGTATGGCAGGTGGATGTAGGCGACGTCAAAGTCGATGAGTTCGGTGCGGTAGTTGTTGCGTTCTCCGAAGGTAACGGGGAGGCGGACCTGCCTGATCGGGGTAGTAGAACCGTCGGCCACTCCTAAGAAAGGCTTGGTAGGCTGAATCTGATCATATGCACTTGGAGGTGGTCGAACGTCTCGACGGACAGGACATTGAGCCCTGCGCTGCCGTCGATGAGAGTCTTGGTAACTTGCACGTTGCTGATGACTGGTGAATAGAGCATTGGGAGGACGCCTGCAGTGGTCACGCACTTGAGCTGATCTGCCGAACTGAACATGATGGGGCACCTGGACCATCTGAGTGGGCGTGTGGCTTCGAGCTTTGGGAGAACTGCATTCATTTCACGGGCAAACTGTTTGAAGATACACTACGAAGCTGGGGCTTGAGCTCCGCCCAAGATGCAGGCGACAGCGCATGGCTCCTATAAGCCCCCAGCCCCCTCGTCTTGATGGTGGTCATCATTCCTTCTGGGTGGTGGCGGTAGTGGAGGAAGGCCTGCGTTGCCTTGAGGATGAGCCTCACGAGGCTGGTCCCTCCAGGCGCCCTCGCGAGGCTGATCCTGCCAGCGGTCCTCACGAGGCCGGTCGTGCCACTCCTGGCGTGGGCCATGGTCGTCCCAGCGTCCGCCACCACGTCCTCCTCCTCGGCCCTAGCCCCGGTCGCTGCGCTCGGGGCATCGACCGAAGCGTCCTTCTCGAATGGCTCTGAGCTCTTGATAGTCGTTGGTGTTGTTGGTATGCAGGTTGTGGAAGGCGCAGAACGGTTGGCTACCCTTGGATGACTCAGGCTGGTCCCTGCCGCACTTGGTGTCTGGCTCCGCCGCGCGCACGGCTGCTCCCTTGCGCTTCACATCCTTGGCCTTGGTCTTTTTCTCCTCTGGGTCCGCAGCAGGGAGCTCGAGGAGGGAGAGGCGCCCCTCCTCAGCTCTTGCACACTTGGTTGCGATGTTGAATAGCTCCAGGGTCATGCACAACTCTTCGTGGATGGCGAGCTCCTCCTTCATCTTGACGTCACGGACACCATCGGAGAACGCTGAGATGATGGCCTCGTCGGTCACCTTGGGGATTTTGATGCGCGCATTGTTGAAGCGTTAAATGTACTTCTATAGGGTCTCTCCTAGTTGTTGCTTGATGCGGCGCAGGTCACCCACGACCGGGGGCGGTCGCGAGTGCCCTGGAAGTTGGCGATGAAGCGGTTGCACATTTCGTCCTAGGAGGAAATTGAGCCTGGAGGCAGGTTCAAGAGCCAGGAGCGGGGGCCATCCTTGAGAGCCATGGGAAACTAGTTCTCCATGACATTCTTGTCGCTGTTGACCGCCTCGATGCTCAGCTCGTAGAGCTACAGGAACTCTGCGGGGTCGGGGGTGCCGTCGTAGCGAGGAGGCAGATCTGGCTTGAACTTGCCCGGCCAGGTGATGCTACATAGCTCGGGAGTGAAGGCGCGGCAGCCGGCCGTGGTCACCGGGGCCTGCCTTAGAGGTGAAGCTTGGCGTTGGCGCACGCGCGCCGCTACGTCTAGCGGCATGGGGCCTTGCTGCAGCAAACAATCCTGGCGCAGCGGGGCGAGGAGTGGCGGAGCGTTCGCGTGCGGTCGAGGGACTTCTTGACCGCTTCTTTCTTCACGCGCGGGTGCCGGATGCGGTGGGTCGCGCCGCGGAGCCACGTGCCTTGGTCCTAGGGTGCCGTCTTGGGGCAGAGGTGGTGGAGGTGCTTCATGAGCGGCGTCGCCCGTGGTTGGCGGAGGGCAAGGCAGAGAGTGGGACGGTGCAGGGGAGCCCCCTGCGGCGCGGACAAGCTCGGCGATGCAGTCAAGCCAGTCCTCGTAGAGGTCATCGACCGGGCGGTAGCGTAGGATCTCGTGCGCCATGAGGAGCGTGGCCCGTGTGTCCGTGGGAACGCGACGAGCGTGAGACGACGAACAAACGGGAGTCAGCGATGGAGTGGCGGTGCGGTCGTCCTGCCGCACCGAGGGGTGTAGCGAGGATGCTTGCTGCTTGTTCCCCGCCGGGCCGGTGGCAGCGTTGGCGGTAGGCGACAGAGAGCAACGGGGTGGCCCGCCGATAGGGGCCGTCTGAGCAACGCGGGTGGCGCGGGCAGCCCGGTGCGACGCGTGTCCGCCATGGAGACGATGAAGTGACATGACATGGAGCGACGGAAGGGAACCTTCGGCGTTCCTTCCTGGCGCGCCAAATGTCGGATCACGGGTTCTGGCAAATCCCTTAAGGTTCGAACTCTGCGGTGCGCGCGAAGACCTCCCCCCCCCCCATATCGATCCGCGCCCCTACTTAGCCTAGATCTCACGAACTAACTCAACAAACTCACAACACAAAGGACACAAGATTTATACTGGTTTAGGCCACCGTTGTGGTGTAATACCAAACTCCAGTGTGGTGGTGGTGGATTGCCTCTTGGGCTGAGGATGAACAGTACAAGGGGAAGAACAACCTCCTCAGGTTGAGGTGTTCTTGTGCTTGGTCCACTTGTGTGGCTGAGGATGACCTTGATGATCTATCCCCTCGCCTATGGTGGTGGCTATTCCTATTTATAGAGGCCCAGGTCCTCTCCCCAAATATTGAGCAGGAAGGGAGCTAACAATGGCCAATTTGAAAGGGGACAACTAGTACAAGCTATCCTGACAAAAGGTGGTCTAAGCCTGCCAAATGTTCTGGTGGTGACGCCGTCCTAGGCTCCATGGTGACCTCCATCTTGCCGTCCTTCTGGTCTTGGTCTCGTTGCACCAATATGGAAACCTTTGCTTGATGCCTCGGTACTCCGCGCCTGCGCTTGCCCCCTTAGCACTAAAGAAGAAACAAGGATGCTGCGCGCGCTGGCGCCCGCCTGGTCTCGATCGTCATGGCTTACGTCATGGAAACCTCACAAGGTTTACCCAACCTTGAACTCTTCACCCCTCACGAGCTGGCCTGATGAGGCTGCTCCTGAGGAGGTCTTGTGTCGTCCGCCTCGCAAGGGTCTTGATTCCTTGTTGAAGAAGATGGGTCGTACGGGCCTGCCAGCAAAGCCATGCCGTTGGCCATAGGCAGGCAAGTCTGGGAACCCCTGTTCTCAGAATGCCAACACCGTTGATGGAGGCATACGTTGAGGAAGTGAGAAGACTGTAGGAGCGCTTTGACGGATTGCAAACAGAGCACGTACCCCGTGCGGAAAATAGCATTATTGACCATCTGTCAAAGTGCGCTGTGCAAAATCTTCTTGTGGAACCAGGAACTTTTGTTCTCCATCTTACTCAGCCCTCCATATCCCCGGCAACAACGGCCCAAAAAATGAGGAAATTGGACTCCGGTAAGCCTCTCCCGATAGAGCCTCCCGAAGCTCCTGGCAGGGACCCTGCCGGAAACAACTCCCCTTCGATTGTCGGGCTGCACCCTCCTGCCGGGCCACTAGTCCCTATGGTCGAGGAACATGCTCTCGCGAATGAGGAGGTGCCGCTAGTCCTCGTTGCCGAGCCCCAGGCTCCAACTTGGGCAAGGCACATAGTCCTCTTCCTCCAAACCAGAACACTTCCCGAAGAGCAAGAAGGAGATGAAAGAGTAGCCCGGAAGGCCAGTATGTATCAGTTTGTCGATGACACATTATACAAAAGGAGGCCCAACGGTGTGAAATTGAAGTGCATTTGCCGGGAAGAAGGAAAGGAACTGCTGGCATAAATACATAAAGGCATGTGCGGCTCCCACATTGGATCAAGGGCGTTGGTTGGGAAAGCATTCCGGCAAGGACTCTATTGGCGCATAGCCCTCCAAGATGCGGTCGAGCTAGTCACCAAATGTGAAGCCTGCCAGTTCCATTCCAAGAACATCCATCTGCCTGTTCAAGCTCTTCAAATAATCCCTTTGTCATGGTCGTTTTCGGTATGGGGGCTCGATATCCTCTACCCTTTCCCCCGAACTACCACGGGCTTTGAATTCTTGTTCATTTCAATCGACAATTTTACAAAGTGGTCGGAAGTAGAAACCATTAGAAAGGTGACTGCTCAGTCAGCTATCTAGTTCTTGAAAGGATTGGTGTCCGCTTCGGGGTCCCTACCCAGATCATCATCGACAACGGCGCCCAGCTCACGAGTCGCTCCTTCATGCAATATGTTCATGCCCTCGGAAGCAAGATATCATTTGCCTCCGTTGCACATCCCAGAAGCAATGAACAATCTGAGAGGGTGAACACTGAAGTGTTGCGAGGACTCAAGACGAGAACATTTGATAAGCTGCAGAAGTGCGGTAGGGATGGATCGACGAGCTACCAGTGGTTCTTTGGTCCGTTAGAACGACACCAAATCGAGCTATCGGGAAGACTCCCTTCTCCCTAGTCTATGGGGTAGAAGCAGTTATCCCCACGGAACTCATTTCTGGGTCACCTCGAGTGCTTGCCTACGATGAAGTAGCGCAGGATCAGCACTGGTGTGACGACGATGTGCTTATCGAGGAGAACTATCTCTGGGCTGCTACGCGTGCTGCATGCTACCAGCAAGCCATGTGCCATGATCACAGCCGCAGGACTCATGCCCGACGTTTTGAGGAAGGCGACCTTGTCCTTAGGCGCATTTAGTCGGCCAAGGGTGCAAACAAGTTGATGCCAAAGTGGGAAGTCCCTCCGGGTAGTACGAGTCACCAGACCTGGTGTGGTCCCTCTAGAGACCGGAGATGGCATTCAATTGGAAAACTGATGGAATATTGAGCATCTCCGCAAGTTCTACACACAAGGTGCAGCTATCGGGCCATGCCCGGCAGCCACCCTTTTATACATGCCTTGCCTTAGTTGCATGTAACCCCTAGTACAAAGCCAGGCGTATACCCCTGAGCAACAAAGAAATAAATGAAGCGCTAGGGGGGACGACAAGTTGCATGCATGCATAAGTATTTCATGAGCATCACATGTTCATGTAGATAAGATCGCATCTGGCATCATTTTCATGTGCATAAACTGTAGGCTCCTACTAAGGACTTGGTCCCCAAGAGGAGATGGAAAGATAAACCTACACTACGATCTCCGACAAGCCAAACAGATAAGTTCTTTGTCTTATCCATACGTGTTCTATAAGCGAGGACTTGTGAATAAGAAAACCTCGCCGCTTTTTGAAACATAGGTTCTCCCATTCCTTGACTCGAACGTTGCTTCGGTCAGGATGGTCGCAGTGCCCTTTGGTGAAAAAAGATTGGCGAGGGACTAGTCCCTCTTCATGATTTGTGTCCAGTAGGCCTAACTCCATGGCAACAAAACTGAGGGTACCGGTAAGGTAGCCTGCCGGGGGAAACTTGTTTACTTAAAAGTATAGAGGCGTTCCACCTCTGCATGGACATATTACATGCACGACTCCCCGACAAGGTTTATGTTTTTCATTAATATGATGATCAAACAAGTACTGACCTTACAAGACACAAACATGGATTCAAGAGATTACATAATTTGAACTAGAATTTGGCAAGTGCCTATAGATTTAAGATTGAAAAAAGATAAGTGCCCCGTGATGCTCTTTCTTGTCTCTCTCCTCCTTGGCACTGTGGCAGGAGGTGAAGAGGGCAAAAGGAGTGCCTAGGCAGAAGCCCAGCCTAACCCTGTCGGGCTCCAGGAGAGGTAGCCCGCGGTGGCAGGAGGGCACAGACGAAGGCGATGGTGAAGAGATCGGCTGAGGCGACCCGTCAACCGTCACCACTAGGGCCAGCAGGAAGCGGCAGGGCGGACGGAGTTGCAGCCCGTGAAGCAGCCTGTCGTGGTCTAGCTGGAAGACTACTTGAGGAGCCATAGGCACCACCTCCACCCCTGCTCCCAACTCCCCGGCAAATCACCTTGCCGGAGACGAGGTGCTGATGCAGATGGTGCTGCCGCTGCCTGACGATGATGGTCCAGCTGATGCTCAGCCAGAGTCAGAGTCGTCGCCCTCTCGGTCGGTGTCGTCATCATCGTCATCACTGTCCTCCTCGTCGCTATCGCTCGAGGAGGAGCTTTCGTCATCGCTCGAGATCTCCGCGCAGCACCCTAAATGAGCACTCGAGCTCCGAAAAACTTTGACGAAAAAGAAACAGTCCTCCATTAACTAAAAATGGAGGACGTGCCCTTCCGACAAGCTATGGGCATGAGAAAAAGTCTTCCAGCCATGATGGAAGTACATGACATCAGGGGCAAGGAAATCTACATCCACCCGTATGCTACCATTCCCGTAGCCCCTAATGTGCAACCTCAACACTTGCGGTTGCTCGAGCTCCATCACCCTTGCAAATGGAGTAGGGAGGTGGAGGCGGCCATGCGAAGGCTTATGTAGCCTAATGACGAATTCCAGAGGCTGGTCTCCAACGTGGCCCTCCAACAGAGGAGGAGCGTTTGATGGGGGCGCGATCAGGGCACCGCCCCGTCCTCCTCCTCCTTGGGTGCCACAGCAACCGCAGCCTCGTCCTCTCCCTCCCCCTCTCACGGCGGGTTCTGCCCCCGCATCGTCAGGAGGAGGAGGGGATGCTGTCGAGTAGAAGCTCTCGTCGCTGCCAATGGAGCACCACCGCCTCCACATCCTCTCGCCATGGCGAGCAAAGAAAGTTTGAGGAAAGGGAGAAGGAAAGTGTGTGAGCAAACACACCGCTCCTACCGACTTTTATAGGGGAACAAGGCAGGGGGTGGCTTCTCATTCAGAAAGCAACTGCCCCGCTCCCCCAATACGGCTTCCTTGCACCTTCAATGGCTCGGGGGATCCGAGCTGACCTTCTGCGCCAACCAACGTCGCCTAGTTTTCTGCCATGGCACCCATCCCCACGCCCTCCGCATCCGCCACCTCCCCTATGCAATGCATGCAGTACACATGGTGGATGCACCCAGGATGGGAGGCAAGTGGGACAGCAATTTCTACCCCGTGATTATGGGGTGTGGGCGATCCATGGGTCACGATCTAGATTTTCCCACAACGTTCAGCACAACATGCAGGAAAACAGGAAACTGGCCCGGGCTCAGGTTAATGAAGAAGCAAGGAAGATCTCAAGGGGCCAGCCACCTCTACGCCCCTGCATGTGCACTAGTTAGGGCCTACCCCGACGACACCCGCAGCGTGTTCGGGCCAGGCCCGGGGGCTCCAGTCGGTGCAACAAACCCTGGGTCCGTTTCCCAGACTGTGCACAGGCCCAAGAACAATATTACAACACCAAGATCAGATCAAAGCGCGAGGGATCAGTTCTTTGAAGGATCAAAGTGCAGATTAAGAAGACCAAGACTAGCTAGAGAGACAAGATACCACTACGGGAAGAACCTCCCTTGTCAGGCAGGCGAGCCTGGAAAGGTTGGGGTTACCCCGGAAGCAAGCCTCCAAGATCGCCCCGGCAGGCTTGCCGGGTCTCGCGGAGGCAAACAAACTCCACCGCACCACCTCACAGTGATGCACGTCGTCAATTAGTGCAGTGTCAAGCTCCTAAGTGACTAAGTGGCTGCTTCCTGCCACATGGTAGCCACTTCCTACAGAAAATACCTCCAAATGACACCCATCCCGAGACATGTCAAGCAAGCTGGCGCAAAGCTGGCGAAACAGCCCTGCAAGGCCTGCAGGGCACTCTGTGATATGACATTGAGCGACGCATTTAATGTGCTCTATCAACCAGCAGAGTTAGGTATGATAGCATTGTTTGCTATCTAATCAGTATGTAAAGACTGATTTGCCACTATGGTGACCCCTTCATCTATAAGAGGAGGCCCATGGCAACTGTAGAAAGGATTCAGACCCTCACACATTCATACGCACGTAGCCACTCTCACCCAGAGGCAACCCTGTCGGGCAAGAGCAATGCGTTAGACAAGGTATTCGAATAGATAACTTCCCTACAGGGGTGCACCACATTGCCCAACTAGCTTGATTACTCTGGCCAGACGCACTTTCCTGGGTCAATTCCCGGCCTCTGAAGATCAGCACATCGCAGCCCTACCTAGGCTCAGCAGAGAGGTCCCCGCTGGTCTACATCCTAAGAACTCCGAGGTCTTGGGCCATTGCCCGTTGCACTCTCGATTGTTGCGAGCAGGGCGGACCACGCTCTACCAATATAGGATGGTGCTGGCCCACTCATGCCACAATGGTGAACTGGACGTCAGACAAAGCTTCAGCTGATACTACAACGCCGAGTACTCATAACTGTTCATGCGTGGTGGTTAATGTGTAAAGGCCAGTGGCCAACTCAGATCAAATACCCAAACCTTTAGTGTATTCATAGCTCGCATAGACGATCAGAGACTCATGATCAATGTGACCCCGTTTCCCCGTCCCATGGACTTACAGCAAGGGCCCAGCCCAGACATGCCTAGTAATTATCTCGCGGGTGCTCTCCGGGCCCGTCCAACTTTCACGTCAACTCGTGGGTACCCCTCAGGGCTGACCCGACTTCAACAATGTCTCAAGTAAAGTCCAGGTAACCGTGTGTCCAAAACAACAAGGGGGATATGAGGAATCACCCTTGATGGAACCCACTTGATGTAATCGTCAAGGTGAATGTATGAGGTATCACCCTCGAGGTTCACAGTTGAGGTGTTGCACGACAGAGTCGTGTCGAGGGTGATGAAGGAGGAATCACCCTCGTTGTCCATGACCGAATAGCTACACTATGGATTTATCATCAGGAGTGCGTTATGAAGTATCACCCTCGGCACTCGATAGTAGCTCTGTAGAGTCGAGCAACAAAAGGGGCGTGAAGTGATGTGAGGTGTCGCGCTCTGGTCGTCGATCACATTGATCGAGTCATCGATGATGATGCAGGGGCAACAAGGACAAGGTGGGGGTCACTGATGGATCACTCTCCAACCTATGCTAAGCAATTTAGGATAAGCAGGTAAGGTACAATGAGCGGTTGCAAAAGTAGGCTATGCATCAGAATAGGAGCAAACGATAACAGTAGCAATATCTAATGCAAGCATGACAGAGAATGGAATGGGCGATATCGGAATGACCATGGGGGTTTGCTTGCCCTGAAGCTATGCTGAAAAGGAAGAGGAGCCATCGCCAATGCAGTCGATCACAGGGGCAGCATCGATGTTAGTCTCGAAGTCTACCAGAGAGAAGAGGGGGAAGAAACAATAAATATAAAGCACACAAATGCATGACAAGACAACAGGAAGAGCTTGGGGTGTTCTAACGCAGTGTTACACGATACCGGTGAAGGGGAGTAACCTCCAGGAAAGTGTTCCTGAAGATTGGCATTTTCGGGCAAATGAAACAGAGGGGGACGGTTCCATGTTTGCTATACTAGGGGCATGTGACGGATGAACGGAGTGCGTATTCAGATTCATCATATTTTTCTAAGCAACTTCCATGTATAAAACCTTTTCATCCGAGCTACGGATTATTTTCTATTAATTTTCAAAGTTTTATTGAATTTCCAAATTACTTGATTTAATTTAAATAATAAATGCTATGGGTACACATAAGTGTACCCAGCATTATGCACATGTGGCTGACAGATGGGGCCAGAGGGACCAGTTGACCAACTCAACATAGACTAGTCAACCACTAAATGGTAGACATGGGTCCCGCAAGCCATTGTCTTCACTTTTATTCGATGATCTTAATTATCTTAATTATACATTCGGGTCCACCCGTCATTGGACCATCAGAGTAATTAAGTGGGTTTAAAATTTAATGGGGTTTAGCCCCTAATTCTACATAGGGGGCGGCTGGGCAGTGGCCCACGCGGCTGCAGTGTGCACGCACACACACACGCGCAGGGCAGATGCACCACACTGTCGAGCGTGGCTGGCAGGGCACAACCGGCACGCCGGGCGTGGCGGAGGAGGGTGTCGCCACCCAGGGGCGGGGGGTCCTAGCGACGTAGGCGCGGCAGCAGTGCAGGGTTCAGGCGTGGGCGGCGGCCGGGGCGAGGCCAGTGTGAGGCAGCGCGGGACGGGGCCGGGGTGGCCAGCGTGTGATACGTCTCCAACGTATCTATAATTTTTTATTATTCCATGCTGTTATATTACCGTTCTTGGATGTTTTACAATCATTTCATAGTCATTTTATATCATTTTATGGTACTAACCTATTGACATAGTGCCCAGTGCAACTATTGTTTTCTGCATGTTTTTTACATCACAGGAAATTAATACCAAACGGAGTCCAAACACAGTGAAACTTTTTGTGGATTTTTTTGGACCAGAAGACATCCAGTGGGCCAAAGAAGTACCGAAGAGGGAACCCGAGGTGAGCACAAGACACTAGGGCACGCCTGGAGGCCCAGGGGCGCCCTGGTGGGTTGTGCCCACCTCGGTGGCCTTCCGAAGCGCCTCTTTGCTCTATAAATATCCCAATATTCTAGAAACCCTAGGGGAGTAATCGAAAATCAATTCCAGCCATCGCAAGTTCCAGAACCACCAAATCCAATCTAGACACCATCATGGAGGGGTTCATCGTGTCCATTAGTGCCTCTCCGCTGATGCATGAGTAGTCTTTTGTAGACCTACGGGTCCGTAGTTAGTAGCTAGATGGCTTCCTCTCTACCTCTCTCTCTCTCTCTCTATTCTCAATACAATGGTCTCTTGGAGATCCATATGATGTAACTCTTTTTGCGGTGTGTTTGTTGGGATCCGATGAACTTTGAGTTTATGATCAGATCTATCTTTTTATCCATGAAAGTTATTTGAGTCTTCTTTGATCTCTTATATGCATGATTGCTTATAGCCTCGTATTTCTTCTTTGATATTTCGGTTTTTTGTGGCCAACTTGATCTATTTATCTTGCAATGGGAAGAGGTGCTTTGTGGTGGGTTCAATCTTACGGTGCTCGATCCCAGTGACAGAAGGGGAACCGACACATTGTTGGAAATATGCCCTAGAGGCAATAATAAAATGGTTATTATTATATTTCCTTGTTCATGATAATTGTCTATTGTTCATGCTATAATTGTGTTATCCAGAAATCGTAACACATGTGTGAATACATAGACCACAACATGTCCCTAGTGAGCCTCTAGTTGACTAGCTCGTTGATCAAAAGATAGTCATGGTTTCCTGACTATGGACATTAGATGACATTGATAACGGGATCACATCATTAGGAGAATGATGTGATGGACAAGACCCAATCCTAAGAATAGCTCAAAGATCGTGTAGTTCGTTTGCTAGAGCTTTTCCGAATGTCAAGTATCATTTCCTTAGACCATGAGATTGTGCAACTCCCGGATACCGTAGGAGTGCTTTGGGTGTGCCAAACGTCACAACGCAACTGCGTGACTATAAAGCTGCACTACGGGTATCTCCGAAAGTGTCTGTTGGGTTGGCACGAATCGAGACTGGGATTTGTCACTTCGTATGACGGAGAGGTATCTCTGGGCCCACTCGGTAATGCATCATCATAATGATCTCAATGTGACCAAGTGGTTGATCACAGGATCATGCATTACGGTATGAGTAAAGTGACTTCCCGGTAACGAGATTGAACGAGGTATTGGGATACCGACGATCGAGTCTCGGGCGAGTAACGTACCGATTGACAAAGGGAATTGTATACGGGATTGATTGAATCCTCGACATCGTAGTTCAACCGATGAGATCATCCAGGAGCATGTGGGAGCCAACATGGGTATCCAGATCCCGCTGTTGGTTATTGACCGGAGAGTCGTCTCGGTCATGTCTGCGTGTCTCCCGAACCCATCAGGTCTACACACTTAAGGTTCGGTGATACTAGGGTTATTGAGATATTAGTATGCGGTAACCCGAAAGTTGTTCGGAGTCCCGGATGAGATCCCGGACGTCACGAGGAGTTCCGGAATGGTCCGGAGGTGAAGAATTATATATAGGAAGTCCAGTTTCGGCCATCGGGAAAGTTTCGGGGGTCACCGGTATTGTACCAGGACCACCGGAATGGTCCCGGGGGTCCACCGGGTGGGGCCACCTATCCCGGAGGGCCCCATGGGCTGAAGTGGGGAAGGGAACCAGCCCCTGGTGGGCTGGTGCGCCCCCCTTGGGCCTCCCCCTGCGCCTAGGGTTGGAAACCCTAGGGGTGGGGGGCGCCCCACTTGGCTTGGGGGGCAAGCCACCCCTCTTGACCGCCAACCCCTTGGAGATTGGATCTCCTAGGGCCGGCGCCCCCCTAGGGGTCCTATATATAGTGGGGGGGAGGGCAGCCGCACCCTAGCCCCTAGCGCCTCCCTCTCCCTCCCGTGACACATCTCCCTCTCGCTGAGTTTGGCGAAGCCCTGCCGAGATCACCGCTGTTTCCACCACCACGCCGTCGTGCTGCTGGATCTCCATCAACCTCTCCTTCCCCCTTGCTGGATCAAGAAGGAGGAGACGTCTTCCCAACCGTATGTGTGTTGAACGCGGAGGTGCCGTCCGTTCGGCGCTAGGTCATCGGTGATTTGGATCACGACGAGTACGACTCCATCAACCCCGTTCTCTTGAACGCTTTCGCTCGCGATCTACAAGGGTATGTAGATGCACTCCCCTCTCCCTCGTTGCTAGATGACTCCATAGATTGATCTTGGTGATGCGTAGAAAATTTTAAGTTCTGGTACATTCCCCAACAGTGGCATCATGAGCCAGGTCTATGCGTAGTTTCTATGCATAAGTAGAACACAAAGCAGATGTGGGCGTCGATATTGTCAATTTACTTGCCGTTACTAGTCTTATCTTGATTCGGAGGCATCGTGGGATGAGGTGGCCCGGACCGACCTTACACGTACGCTTACGTGAGACTGGTTCCACCGACTGACATGCACTAGTTGCATAAGGTGGCTGGCGGGTGTCTGTCTCTCCCACTTTAGTCGGATCAGATTCGATGAAAAGGGTCCTTATGAAGGGTAAATAGAAATTGGCATATCACGTTGTGGTTTTGGCGTAGGTAAGAAACGTTCTTGCTAGAAACCTATAGCAGCCACGTAAAAACTTGCAACAACAATTAGAGGACGTCTAACTTGTTTTTGCAGAATGTGCCATGTGATGTGAGATGGCCAAAAGGATGTGATGAATGATATATGTGATGTATGAGATTGATCATGTTCTTGTAATAGGAATCACGACTTGCATGTCGATGAGTATGACAACTAGTAGGAGCCATAGGAGTTGTCTTAATTTATTTATGATATGCGTGTCAACATAGACGTCATGTAATTACTTTACTTTATTGCTAAACCGTTAGCCATAGTAGTAGAAGTAATAGATGATGAGACAACTTCATGAAGACACAATGATGGAGATCATGGTGTCATGCCGGTGATGACGATGATCATGGCGCCCCGAAGATGGAGATCAAAAGGAGCAAATGATATTGGCCATATCATCTCACTATTTGATTGCATGTGATGTTTATCATGTTTTACATCTTATTTGCTTAGAACAACGGTAGCTTAAATAAGATGATCCCTCGTAATAATTTCAAGAAAGTGTTTCCCCCTAATTGTGCACCGTTGCGAAGGTTCTTTGTTTCGAAGCACCACGTGATGATCGGGTGTGATAGATTCTAACGTTCGAATACAACGGGTGTAAGCCAGATTTACACACGCAATACACTTAGGTTGACTTGACGAGCCTAGCATGTACAGACATGGCCTCGAAACATGGAAGACCGAAAGGTCGAGCATGAGTCGTATAGAAGATACGATCAACATGAAGATGTTCACCGATGTTGACTACTCCGTCTCACGTGATGATCGGACACGGCCTAGTTGACTCGGATCATGTTTCACTTAGATGACTGGAGGGACGTCTATCTGAGTGGGAGTTCATTGAATAATTTGATTAGATGAACTTAATTATCATGAACTTAGTCTAAAATCTTTACATTATGTCTTGTAGATCAAATGTCCCACGCTAATGTTTCCCTCAACTTCAACGCGTTCCTAGAGAAAACCAAGCTGAAAGATGATGGCAGCAACTATACGGATTGGGTCCGGAACCTGAGGATCATCCTCATAGCTGCCAAGAAAGATTATGTCCTAGAAGCACCGCTAGGTGACGCACCCATCCCAGAGAACTAACACGTTATGAATGCTTGGCAGTCACGTGCTGATGATTACTCCCCCGTTCAGTGCGGCATGGTTTACAGCTTAGAACTGGGGCTCCAAAAGCGTTTTGAGAAACACAGAGCATATGAGATGTTCGAAGAGCTGAAAATGGTTTTCCAAGCTCATGCCCGGGTTGAGAGATATGAAGTCTCCGACAAGTTCTTCAGTTGTAAGATGGAGGAAAATGTCTGGGTTGCATAACCGCTTAACTCAGCTGGGAGTTAATATCCCGGATGACACGGTCATTGAAAGAATCCTTCAGTCGCTTCCACCGAGCTACAAGAGCTTTGTGATGAACTTCAATATGCAGGGGATGGAAAAGACCATTCCTGAGGTATATTCAATGCTAAAATCAGCGCAGGTGGAGATCAAAAAGGAACATCAAGTGTTGATGGTGAATAAAACCACTAAGTTTAAGAAAGGCAAGGGTAAGAAGAACTTCAAGAAGGACGGCAAGGGGGTTGCCGCGCTTGGTAAGCAAGCTGCCAGGAAGAAGCCAAAGAATGGACCCAAGCCCGAGACTGAGTGTTTTTATTGCAAGGGAAGTGGTCACTGGAAGCGGAACTGCCCCAAATACTTAGCGGACAAGAAGGCCCGCAACACTAAAGGTATATGTGATATACATGTAACTGATGTGTACCTTACCAGTACTCGTAGTAGCTCCTGGGTATTTGATACCGGTGCGGTTGCTCACATTTATAACTCAAAGCAGGAGCTGCGGGATAAGCGGAGACTGGCGAAGGACGAGGTGACGATGCGCGTCGGGAATGGTTCCAAGGTCGATGTGATTGCCATCGGCATGCTACCTCTACATTTACCTACAGGATTAGTTTTAAACCTCAATAATTGTTATTCAGTTCCAGCTTTGAGGATGAACATTGTATTAGGATCTCGTTTAATTCGAGATGGCTACTCATTTAAATCCGAGAATAATGGTTGTTCTATTTATATGAGAGATATGTTTTATGGTCATGCTCCGCTGGTGAATGGTTTATTCTTAATGAATCTCGAGCGTAATGTTACACATATTCATAGTGTGAATACCAAAAGATGTGAGGTTGATAATGATAGTCCCACATACTTGTGGCACTGCCGCCTTGGTCACATAGGTGTCAAACGCATGAAAAAGCTCCATGCAGATGGACTTTTGGAGTCTCTTGATTACGAATCATTTGACACGTACGAACCATTCCTCATGGGTAAAATGACCAAGACTCCATTCTCTGGAACAATGGAGCGAGCAACCAACTTATTGGAAATCATACATACTGATGTGTGCAGTCCAATGAGTGTTGAGGCTCGCGGTGGCTATCGTTATGTTCTCACCCTCACTGATGACTAGTGTAGATATGGGTATGTCTACTTAATGAAACACAAGTCTGAGACCTTCGAAAAGTTCAAGGAATTTCAGAGTGAGGTTGAGAATCAACGTGACAGGAAAATCAAGTTCTTGCGATCAGATCGTGGGGGAGAATACTTGAGTCATGAATTTGGCACGCACTTAAGGAAATGTGGAATAGTTTCACAACTCACGCTGCCTGGAACACCTCAGCGTAATGGTGTGTCTGAATGTCGTAATCACACTCTATTGGATATGCTGCGATCTACGATGTCTCTTACCGATCTACCGCTGTCATTTTGGGGCTATGCTTTAGAGACTGCCGCATTCACTTTAAATAGGGCTCCGTCGAAATCCGTTGAGACGACACCATATGAATTATGGTTTGTGAAGAAACCTAAGCTGTTGTTTCAAAAAGTTTGGGGATGCGATGCTTATGTCAAGAAACTTCAACCTGGAAAGCTCGAACCCAAGTTGGAAAAATGCGTCTTCATAGGATACCCTGAGGAAACTATTGGGTATACCTTCTACCTCAGATCCGAAGGCAAGATCTTTGTTGCCAAGAATGGATCCTTTCTAGATAAAGAGTTTCTCTCGAAAGAAGTAAGTGGGAGGATAGTAGAACTTGATGAAGTATTACCTCTTGAACCGGAAAGTGGCGCAGCTCAGGAAAATGTTCCTGAGGTGCCTGCACCGACTAGAGAGGAAGTTAATGATGATGATCATGAAACTTCAGATCAAGTTTCTACTGAACTTCGTAGGTCCACAAGGACACGTTCCGCACTAGAGTGGTATGGCAACCCTGTCTTGGAAATCATGTTGTTAGAAAACGGTGAACCTTTGAACTATGAAGAAGCGGTGGCGGGCCCAGATTCTGACAAATGGCTGGAAGCCATGAAATCTGAGATAGGATCCACGTATGAAAACGAAGTATGGACTTTGACTGACTTGCCCGATTATCGGCGAGCCATAGAAAATAAATGGATCTTTAAGAAGAAGACAGACGCGGATGATAATGTGACCATCTATAAAGCTCATCTTGTCGCTAAGGGTTATCGACAAGTTCAAGGGGTTGACTACGATGAGACTTTCTCACCCGTAGTGAAGCTGAAGTCCGTCTGAATCATGTTAGCAATCGCTGCATTCTATGATTATGAGATATGGCAAATGGATGTCAAAACGGCATTCCTTAATGGTTTCCTTAAGGAAGAATTGTATATGATGCAGCCGGAAGGTTTTGTCGATCCTAAGAATGCTGACAAGGTGTGCAAGCTCCAACGCTCGATCTATGGGCTGGTGCAAGCATCTCGGAGTTGGAACATTCATTTTGATGAGATGATCAAAGCGTTTGGGTTTACGCAGACTTATGGAGAAGCCTGCATTTACAAGAAAGTGAGTGGGAGCTCTGTAGCATTTCTCATATTGTATGTGGATGACATACTATTGATGGGAAATGATATAGAATTCTTGGAAAGCATAAAGGCCTACTTGAACAAGTGTTTTTCACTGAAGGATCTTGGAGAAGCTGCTTCAATATTAGGCATCAAGATCTATAGATATAGATCGAGATGCCTCATTGGTCTTTCACAGAGTACGTACCTTTACAAGATATTGAAGAAGTTCAATATGGATTAGTCAAACAAGGGGTTCTTCCTTGTGTTGCAAGGTACGAGATTGAGCACGGCTCAATGCCCGGCCACGGTAGAAGATAG
The DNA here is from genome assembly GCF_056163025.1 of Triticum urartu. Lineage (NCBI taxonomy): Eukaryota > Viridiplantae > Streptophyta > Magnoliopsida > Poales > Poaceae > Triticum > Triticum urartu. Next base: position 249,358,042 of record NC_141878.1, on the reverse strand, counting down.
AGAAAAGATGAGTGTCGTCCCCTATGCCTCGGCCATAGGGTCTATCATGTCTGCTATGCTGTGTACCAGACCTGATGTAAACCTTGCCGTAAGTTTGGTGGGAAGGTACCAAAGTAATCCCGGCATGGAACACTGGACATCGGTCAAGAATATCCTGAAGTACCTGAAGAGGACTAAGGATATGTTTCTCATTTATGGAGGTGACGAAGAGCTCGTCGTAAAGGGTTACGTCGATGCTAGCTTCGACACAGATCTGGATGACTCTAAGTCACAAACCGGATACGTGTATATTTTGAATGGTGGGGCAGTAAGCTGGTGCAGTTGCAAGCAAAGTGTTGTGGCGGGATCTACATGTGAAGCAGAGTACGTGGCAGCCTCGGAGGCAGCACAAGAAGCAATCTGGGTGAAGGAGTTCATTACCGACCTAGGAGTCATTCCCAATGCGTCGGGCCCGATGACTCTCTTCTGTGACAACACTGGAGCTATTGCCCTTGCCAAGGAGCCCAGGTTTCACAGGAAGACCAAGCATATCAAGCGTCGCTTCAACTCCTTCGTGAAAGTGTTCAAAATGGAGATATAGATATTTGTAAATTACATATGGACCTGAATGTAGCAGATCCGTTGACTAAACCACTCCCTAGAGCAAGACATGATCAACACCAGAACTCTATGGGTGTTTGATTCATCACAATGTAACTAGATTATTGACTCTAGTGCAAGTGGGAGACTGTTGGAAATATGCCCTCGAGGCAATAATAAAATGGTTATTATTATATTTCCTTGTTCATGATAATTGTCTATTGTTCATGCTATAATCGTGTTATCCGGAAATCGTAATACATGTGTGAATACATAGACCACAACACGTCCCTAGTGAGCCTCTAGTTGACTAGCTCGTTGATCAAAAGATAGTCATGGTTTCCTGACTATGGACATTAGATGTCATTGATAACGGGATCATATCATTAGGAGAATGACGTGATGGACAAGACCCAATCCTAAGCATAGCTCAAAGATCGTGTAGTTCGTTTGCTAGAGATTTTCCGAATGGCAAGTATCATTTCCTTAGACCATGATATTGTGCAACTCCCGGATATCGTAGGAGTGCTTTGGGTGTGCCAAACGTCACAATGTAACTGGGTGACTATAAAGGTGCACTACGGGTATCTCCGAAAGTGTCTGTTGGGTTGGCACGAATCGAGACTGGGATTTGTCACTCCGTATGACAGAGAGGTATCTCTAGGCCCACTCGGTAATGCATCATCATAATGAGCTCAATGTGACCAAGTGGTTGATCACGGGATCATGCATTACGGTACGAGTAAAGTGACTTGCCGGTAACGAGATTGAATGAGGTATTGGGATACCGATGATCGAGTCTCGGGCGAGTAACGTACCGATTGACAAAGGGAATTGTATACGGGATTGATTGAATCCTCGATATCGTGGTTCATCTGATGAGATCATCGAGGAGCATGTGGGAGCCAACATGGGTATCCAGATCCCGCTATTGGTTATTGACCGGAGAGTCGTCTCGGTCATGTCTGCCTGTCTCCCGAACCCGTAGGGTGTACACACTTAAGGTTCGGTGATGATAGGGTTATTGAGATATTAGTATGCGGTAACCCGAAAGTTGTTCGGAGTCCGGGATGAGATCCCGGACGTCACGAGGAGTTCCGGAATGGTCCAGAGGTGAAGAATTATATATAGGAAGTCCAGTTTCGGCCATCGGGAAAGTTTCGGGGGTCACCGGTACTGTACCGGGACCACCGGAATGGTCCCGGGGGTCCACCGGGTGGTGCCACCTATCCCGGAGGGCCCCATGGGCTGAAGTGGGGAAGGGAACCAGCCCCTGGTGGGCTGGTGCGCCCCCCTTGGGCCTCCCCCTGCGCCTAGGGTTGGAAACCCTAGGGGTGGGGGCGCCCCACTTGGCTTGGGGGGCAAGCCACCCCCATTGGCCGCCGCCCCCCTTGGAGATTGGATCTCCTAGGGCCGGCACCCCCCTAGGGGTCCTATATATAGTGGGCGGAGGGATGGCAGCCGCACCCTAGCCCCTGGCGCCTCCCTCTCCCTCCCGTGACACCTCTCCCTCTCGTTGAGTTTGGCGAAGCCCTCCTGAGATCATGCTGTTTCCACCACCACGCCGTCGTGCTGCTGGAGCTCCATCAACCTCTCCTTCCCCCTTTCTGGATCAAGAAGGAGGAGACATCTTCCCAACCGTACATGTGTTGAACGTGGAGGTGCCGTCCGTTCGGCTCTAGGTCATCGGTGATTTGGATCACGACGAGTACGACTCCATCAATCCCGTTCTCTTGAACGCTTCCGCTCATGATCTACAAGGGTATGTAGATGCACTCCCCTCTCCCTCGTTGCTAGATTACTCCATAGATTGTTCTTGGTGATGCGTAGAAAATTTTAAATTCTGCTACATTCCCCAACACACATATGTAGCATTGCCATTAAGGATAACAAGATGGGGTCTATTTCTATATAAATAGATCTTATCTACATCATGTCATCGTTCTTATTGCATTACTCCATTTCTCCACGAACTTAATACACAAGATGCATGCTGGATAGCGGTCGATGTGTGGAGTAATAGTAGTAGATGCAGGCAGGAGTCGGTCAACTAATCTTGGACGTGATGCCTATATAATGATGATTGTCTGGACATGATATTTGAAGTTCTATCAATTTCCCAACAGTAATTCGCTTACCCACCGTTTGTTATTTTTCTCAAGAGAAGCCACTAGTGAAACCTACGGCCCTCGGGTCTCTTCTTTATTATATTTGCCTTCACGATCTATGTTCATTTGCTTTTATTTTCAGATCCGTTAAACCAAAAATATGAAAATACCTTGCTGCAATTTATTCTTATTTTTTTATCTCGCGTTCCGGCGAGATCTATTTGTCCAATCTATCATATTTTTATCCCGTCAACTTGCCAATTTCTAGCGTTGTTGCCCGAAAGGGATTGACAACCCCTTTAATACGTCGGGTTGCGAGTATTTATTATTTGTGTGCAGGTGTCATTCACGTAGTGTTGCGTGGTTCTCCTACTAGTTCGATAACCTTGGTCTCATCACTGAGGGAACAACCTGCCGTTGTTGTGCTGCATCATCCCTTCCTTTTTGGGGAAATACCGATGTAGCTCAAGCAAACATCAAAAGGAATTTCTGGCGTCGTTGCCGGGGAGACATCATTAACATCTACTAGGTTCCTAATCACAAATCTCATCTCCTTGCTATTTACATTATTTGCCATTTGCCTCTCGTTTTCCTCTCACCCACTTCCCAAAAATTTGTCATTTTATTCGCCCTCTTTTTCGTTCGCTGTTCTCTCGTCAGGTCTGTTTTTTGTGTGCAATCTTGTTTGCTATTTTTGTCGTTATGGATAATTCTTAATCTATTGCTGTAACACCCTCGATGCGGCTATATTTCCTACGTGTCGAAGCACCACTTAGAGGCATAACCGCATTGAAAGCAATGTCGCAAGTGAGGTAATCTTCACAACAACCCATGTAAATGAATAAAGGGGAAAGGTACATAGTTGGCTTACACTCGCCACGTCACATAAATACATAAATAAGTCATTACATTCATCCAATACACTCAGGGTCCGACTACTGTACCAAAATAAAGATCAACCCCCAAATGCGACAAAGTCCCCGATCGCCCCAACTGGGCACCACTACTGATCATCTGGGAAAGACACATAGTAACGACGAGAGTCTTCGTCGAACTCCCACTTGAGCTCGGTCATATCATATGGAATGGCATCATCGGTCCCTGCATCTGGTTTGGAAGGAATCTGTGAGTCACGGCGACTCAGCAATCTCGCACCCTCGCGATCAAGACTATTTAAGCTTATAGGTAAGGCAAAGGTATGATGTGGAGCTGCAACAAGCGACTAGCATATATGGTGGCTAACATATTCGCAAAAGTGAGCGAGAAGAGGAGGAAAAAGCACGGTCTAACAACTATAATCAAGAAGTGATCCTAGAACAACCTACATCAAGCATTACTCCAACACCGTGTTCACTTCCCCGACTACGCCGAGAAGAGACCATCATGGTTACACACGCGGTTGATGCATTTTAATTAAGTTAAGATTCAGGTTATCTCCAACCGGACATTAACAAATTCCCATCTGCCCATAACCGCGGGCACGGCTTTCGAAAGTTCAAATCCCTGTAGGGGAGTCCCAACTTAGCCCATCACAAGCTCTCACGGTCAACGAAGGATATTCCTTCTCCCTAGACAATTCGATCAGACTCGGCATCCCAGTTACAAGACATCCTCGACAATGGTAAAACAAGTCCAGCAACACCGTCCGAATGTGCCGAGAAATCCCGATAGGAGCTGCACATATCTCGTTCTCAGGGCACACTTATATGAGTGCTCCATACAACTAAAACCAAACCTCGAGTTTCCCTGAGGGGGCACTGCACAGGGCTCTAGTTTGGACCAACACTCAGAGGAGCACCAGCCCGGGGGGAGTTTAAATAAAGATGACCCTCGGGTTCCGGAAACCCAAGGGAAAAAGAAGCTAGGTGGCAAATGGTAAAACCAAGGTTGAGCGTTGCTGGAGGAGTTTTATTCAAGGCGAAATGTCAAGGGGTTCCCATTATAACCCAACCGTGTAAGGAACGCAAAATCCGGGAACGCAACACCGATATGATGGAAACTAGGGCGGCAAGAGTGGAACAAAACACCAGGCATAAGGCCGAGCCTTCCACCCTTCACCAAGTATATAGGTGCATTAAGATAAACAAGATAATATTGTGATATCCCAACAATAAACATGTTCCAACAAGGAACGATCTCCAAACTTCACCTGCAACTAGCAACGCTATAAGAGGGGCTGAGCAAAGCGGTAACATAGCCAAACAACGGTTTGCTAGGACATGGTGGGTTAGAGGTTTGACATGGCAATTTGGGAGGCATGATAAGCAAGTGGTAGGTATCGTAGCATAGGCATAGCAAAAGAGCGAGCATCTAGCAAGCAAAGATAGAAGTGATTTCGAGGGTATGGTCATCTTGCCTGCAAAGTACTCAGAGTTGCCTTGATCCTCGTAAGCGAACTCAACGGCTCCTCGTTCACGAACTCGTCTCCCGGCTCTACCTAAACAAGAACAACAAGCAAAAAGGAGCACAATCAACCACGTGCAATGCTCAAACAACATGATGCAAACATGGTATGATATGCGGGATGCGGTATGTGATGCATATGCATGATTTGCAAAGGAATGGTTGAACCTAGCCTCAACTTGGAAATCCAGGAGTGCCACTGGAAAGGTGAGGTGATTTCGGTTGAAATCAATATAAAGATCACCGGAATCGGATGCACGGTTTGGAAATGGCAAGCGAAACAAATATGGCACCAGTCTGCGATAATCAGCAAGTGACCAACTAAATGCATCAAGATAAATATGCTACAGCACTCAAACATAACAACAAAATATATGGCAGGGATCCACTCATGAAGCTTGACAAAAGATGAACACTGAGCTACGGCTAAGTCATCCTTTAACAGGTTCAAACAAGCATGGCAAAAGTGCAAATGATAACAGGTTTTAGACTTAGTGAAATTAACACAAGTCTGGAATTTATCATCAGGAAGCAATCTTTAGAGCATGAAAACTACATGCTATAGGAACATATCATGGCAAAGCAAGGCATGGCATGAAGCTACTCTAAGCATATAACAAAAGTCCCTTAGTGACCTTGAGCCTAAAGGGATCAGAAAATACAATTGCAAGCATGCGAACATAGCAAAAACATAAACAGATTCAGACTTGGTGAATAACTGGAGCATGCAAAACAGATTAACAAGTAGGCATGTCTACGAGCTCGATGCACTCGCGACAGATCATGACATGACAAACTAAGCATACACCCATCAAGAAGACATGGCATAGAAGCTAGACATGGCAAGAACAACAACATAGCATGCACGGATCAATAGCAACATCCTCGACAAAATCGCTAAACATGTCAACAATCTGCCAGGAATATTTTATAGCAAAAGTAGAGCTCGATTGACTCAAGCTAGGGTGCTCCATAAATGCAAAAAAAGGCATGGATGGATAGAGCACCACAATATTAACAAAACATCCTAACTGATCATCCTCAAAAGAGGCACGGATCACTAGGAAACAACATGAACATATGGCATAACAACAAAAACAGGGCAAGGAGAGAAATTCTAAGTCCCTGAAATCAACACCAACGATTACGCTACTTTGCATGCTTGTGCTAGTCACCACAAAGATCACAAAAATACATGGCATACACCCCTGTAAAGATGGCATGGCATTCATCAAAACACATGTAGAGCTCAGGATCATAGCATGCACACATTAATCATGGCAAAAATGACAAAAGGCCATTTGCTGAAACAGATCTGACATATTCCTCACATAGCCCTCTTCAAACAGTATTTAGGGCATCAAGAAGAGCTCAAATGAAAATTATGCAATGATTTGAAATGATGTACTCGTCGAGATGAACATTTTGATATGCTACACGCACGAATCGGAGCTACGGATGCAGAGTTATGGCATGTCAAAGATTGCCTAAAAATTAGGGTTAGGGTCGAGAAAGTCAACCGATTCAAGATCTGGATCTGGCAGGCACGGATCCCAAGGTTTGTCCTCGAGCTCGCCGGCGATTGGGACGTGGTGGCCGGACCATGCAGTGGCCGGACGAGCTCACCGGGGACCGGATCCGGGCGAGGGGAGGCGAGGGCTAGGCGGCGGCCGATCGGCGCCGGCTCGGGCGGAGACGGCGGCCGGTCGGAGTTGGCGGAGCCGCCGGAGTTGGCGCGTGGCGGCCGGCGAGTCGGCGGTGGTCGGCGCGGGGTTCGGCGCCGGAGTTGGAGGAGATGGGCGGCGCGGGCGTGAGGAGGCGGCGGCCCGGTCGCGCGGCGGAGAGGGCCCACCCTGGGCCGGTACGGGCCGCGGCGGTGGGAGGCGCCTCAGGATTGGCGGCGGCGATGTGTCCGTTAGGAGGCGGACATGTCCGGCGGCGGCGTGAGCAGGTTTTTAGGGTTTCGGGGGAAGAAGACCCGGGATTTCGAGAGGGGATCTATATATAGCCGTAGAGGGAGCTAGGAAGCTCCAAATGAGGTGCGGTTTGCGGCCACGCGATCATGATCGAATGCTCTAGATGATAGAAGGGGTTTAGGTGGGTTTTGGGTCAGTTTGGAAGGGTGCTGGGCTGCAACACACACGAGGCCTTTTCGGTCCCTCGGTTAACCGTTGGAGTATCAAACGAAGTCGAAATGGTACGAAACTTGACAGGCGGTCTACCGGTAGTAAACCAAGGACGCATGACAAGTCTCAGTCCAATCCGGAAATGTTTAACGCTTGCACACGAAAAGAGGTATAAAGGACCATTGGAGGACATAGGAGCGCCGGAATGCAAAACGGACAATGGGGAAAATGCTCGGATGCATGAGACGAACACGTATGCAAATGCAATGCACATGATATGAGATGCATGACAAAGACAACAACACACGGAGATAAAAACCTGACAAGGAGGAAATGACATAACTTAGTGCCAGAAACGGCAAGAGTTGGAGTACAAATAAGGTAAATTACGTCCGAGGTGTTACAACACTCCACCACTACGAAAGGATCTCGTCCCGAGATCTAGGACTGGAAAAACTCCGGGTACTCAGAACGGAGGTGATCCTCGCGTTCCCAGGTGCTTTCACGGTCGGAATGATGTGAACACTTGACTTTGAGGAATTTGATTGACTTGTTGCAAGTCTTACGCTCAGCTTCTTCAAGAATAGCAACGGGGTGCTCACGATAAGATAGGTCTTCTTGGAGATCAATGTCTTCGAAGTTGACGGTGCGGTCAGGAGTCTTGAAGCACTTGCGGAGTTGAGACACGTGAAACACGTCGTGCATGTTTGTGAAGATGGAGGGAAGCTCAAGTTGATAGGCGAGATCACCTCTCTTGCTGACGATCTTGAAAGGACCCACGTATCTAGGGGCAAGCTTCCCTTTGATACCGAAACGACGAGTACCTTTCATTGGAGAGACGCGGAGGTAGACATGGTCTCCGATCTCGAAAGCCAAATCACGATGCTTGCTATCATAGTAGCTCTTCTAGCGTGATTGTGCTGCTTTGAGGTTATCACAAATGACTTTGCACATCTCTTCTGCCTCTGTGATCAAGTTATTTCCAAGAAGTTGACGTTCACCAGTTTCTGACCAGTTAAGAGGAGTACGACACTCCCTGCCATAGAGAATTTCAAATGGAGCCTTGCCCGAACTCGCTTGGAAGCTGTTGTTGTGGGAAAACTCGGCATATGGAAGACAATCTTCCCACTTCATATCAAAGGAGATGACGCAAGCCCTGAGCATATCTTCAAGAATCTGATTGACATGCTCGACTTGGCCACTAGTTTGAGGATGAAAAGCTGTGCTGAAACGGATGTTGGTGCCCATGGCCTTCTGAAGAGAATCCCAAAACTTCGAGGTGAAGATGCTGCCACGATCTGAAGAAATCAACTGCGGAATGTCGTGCAGAGAGACAATCCGGGAGGTATATAGCTCTGCCAATTGAGCTGCTGTGATAGACTCTTTGATAGGCAGAAAGTGAGCCACTTTAGTGAGTTTGTTGATGACAACGAAGATAGCATCATTGCCACGCTTTGACTTTGGAAATCTAGTCACGAAGTCCATCTCAATGTGGTCAAACTTCCATTCTGGAATGGCAAGAGGTTGGAGGAGACCAGCTGGCCGTTGGTGTTCTGCTTTAACCCTTCTGCAGGCATCACATTCATTCACGAACTGAGCAATCTCACGCTTCATTCGAGTCCACCAATACGACTGCTTGAGGTCATGGTACATCTTTGTACTACCAGGGTGGTTGGAGAGGAGTGAATTGTGAGCCTCGTTCATAATGACTTTACGAAGGTCACCTTTAGGCACAACAATGCAATCCTTGAAGAATAGAGTATCCTTGTCATCAAGGCGATAGCACTTGTACTTGGGTTGACTATTGGCAATCCCAATCTTCACCTTCTTCACCATAGCATCAAGAAGTTGAGCCTCACGAATCTGATCTTCCAAAGTAGGAGAGACTTGGAGGTTGGCGAGGAAACCTTGAGGAACAACTTGCAGATTTAGTTTGCGGAAAGCTTCACAAAGCTCGGCTTGATAAGGCTTGAGAATCAGATTGTTGCAGTAAGCCTTCCTGCACAATGCGTCAGCAATTACATTGGCCTTGCCTGGAGTATATTTGATACTCGGATTATACTCTTGAATCATTTCGACCCAACGAGTCTTCCTGAGGTTGAGATTAGGCTGAGTGAAGATGTACTTGAGACTCTTATGGTCAGTGAAGATGTCCACTTTTCTTCCAAATAAGAGATGTCTCCAAGTCAAAAGAGCATGGACAACTGCCGCCAACTCGAGGTCATGAGTGGGGTAGTTCTTTTCATTGGGCTTCAACTGGCGAGAAGTATAGGCCAGAACTTTCTTCTCTTGCATCAACACTGCACCAAGACCTTGAAGAGAGGCATCACAGAAGACCTCGAACGGTTTGGATTCATCAGGAGGAGTCAGAACTGGAGCAGTGACTAATTTCTCTTTCAGGGTGTTGAAAGCGATGTCACATTCAGGAGACCAAACGTACTTCACGTGCTTCTGGAGAAGGTTGGAAAGAGGCTTTACGATCTTTGAGAAGTTCTCAACAAACCTTCGACAATAGCTTGTGAGACCAAGGAAGCTGCGGAGTTGCTTCATGTTCTGAGGTGGTTCCCAATTCACAATTGCAGACACCTTCTTAGGATTCACAGCAATGCCCTTGGCAGAGATGATATGCCCAGGGTAGAGAACCTCATCGAGCCAAAACTCGCACTTTGAAAACTTGTCATAGAACTGATGTTCTCTGAGCTTATCGAGCACCAAACGCAAGTGCTTGGCATGATCCACCTTGTTCTTGGAAAAGACCAAAATGTCATCGAGGTAGACCAAGACGATATCATTTGTGTAGGCGTTGAAGATGAAGTTCATCATGCGAGAGAAAGTCGGAGGAGCGTTGACGAGGCTGAAAGACATGACAGTGTATTCATATGAACCATAGCTTGTTCTGAATGTTGTCTTGGGGATATCCTCTTCACTAATGGGAATCTGATGATAGCCCATACGGAGATCAATCTTGGAGAATACTTGAGCACCTTTGAGTTGTTCAAACATCTCGTTGATGTTGGGAAGTGGGTACTTGTTCTTTATAGTCTTCCTGTTCAATGGACGGTAGTCGACACAGAGATGGTCCGTTCCATCCTTCTTCTTCACAAAAAGAACTCCACAACCCCACGGAGAAGAACTAGGTCGGATGATACCCATACGCTCTTGTTCATCGAGTTGCTTCTTCAACTCCTTCAACTCTTTAGGTCCAAGTTTGTAAGGACGTTTGCACACAGGTTTCGTGCTAGGCTCAAGATCGATGACAAATTCAACTGGCCGGTGCGGAGGCATTCCTGGAAGCTCTTCTGGAAAGACGTCTTGATATTCGCAAACGACCGGAATTTGAGAGATGGCATCCAGCTCATCCCTCTCATTGAGAGAAAATAGTCGAATGGTATCATCCCTTGCGGCAAAGACAATTACACCCTCAGACGAATGAGTCAATTGAATCTGCCTGGCAGCACAATCAAGATGAGCCTTGTGCTTAGAAAGCCAATCCATTCCAAGAATAAGATCAATATCCAAGTCGCCCAGAACAATAGGAGAAGCTAGAAATTTGTAGTCGCCCAACGTTATAGTAACATCCGGGACGCAGATATTAGCTGTCATTTGCTTGCCCGGGGACACGATTTGCAAAGGTCTTTGCAAATGCTGATAATTGCACTCATACTTTGATGCAAAAGGTTTAGAAATGAAGCAATGCGATGCACCAGTGTCAAAAAGAACTTTTGCAGGAACATCGTTAACAGGAAGGTTACCCATGATGACATCTGACGAGTCCTCTGCCTGAGCTGCATTCACCATGTTGACCTTGGCGTGCTTGGGGTTATTCTTGACCACTGCGGTACTTGCCGATCTCACAGGAGGAGGAGGAAGACGCCTCTGATTGAAGAATTTGTTGGCATAGTGACCCTTCTCTTGGCACTTGTTGCACGTGACCTCCGAGAGCGGACGGTGATACGGAGCACTTGATCTTGGAGCTTGAGATGAAGTCTTGTTCTAAAAGCCAGGGTTGGGTGGGTGGGAAGATCCATTGCCACCTTTGTTCTTCTACTGATAAGGCTGACGGAACGGAGGAGGAGGAAGCCAATGCTTTTGCTGCTTAGACACTTGAGTTGAGGAATAAGGAGTTGCATCTCTGACTCGCTTCTTGGAAGCATCGCACTTCAGTTGGGCAGTCTCTTGCTTCATTGCCATGTTGTAAAACTCATCGTACTTCTTGGGCTCAAAGAGGACGAGAGCTAGCTGGAGTTCTTCTCTGAGACCACCCCTGAACTGGTATATCATGCTCTTCTCGTCAGGGACGTCTTGCTTAGCAAAAGGGGCGAGCTTCTGAAACATGATGTTGTACTGGTAAACAGACATAGTGCCTTACTTCAGGTTGCGGAATTCCTCACGCCTGCTCTCAACCACACTCTGAGGAATGTGATGAGCTTTGAAGTCTTGACGGAATTCATCCCAGGTAATCACACGGCCTCCTCTGGAATCTTTGTATTGCTGAAACCATTCTGCAGCTTGGTCTTTGTGTTGGAAGGAGGCAAACTTGACAAAGTCCTCAGGCTTGATGTTACTGCACTCGACATGCTTGCATATGTCCATGAGCCAATCATCAGCGTCTATTGCCTCAACACAATTGCTGAAGGTCTTTGGCTGGTTAGCAAGGAACTGGTTGAGTGTAGCAAACTGGTTATGACTGTTGCCATGGCCTTGGTTGCACTCTTGCAGAATTTGCATGATCAGCTGCGTGTTTGCATTGGTAGTGGCCATTACAGCTTGCCATGCCTCCGAAGGTGGACGTGGTGGTGGCAGATCCTGATTCTGATTGTTGCCCTTAGCAGGAGCCATCCTGAAGAGGGTGACATCCGTTAGCATATTGACAGGCAAATATGAAGCTGAATCAAAAAGGATCGAAATTGCAACATAAAGTCTTCACATCCGAACAAAATGAACGAATGCATTCCAATTGAAATGGTCACATTTCCATAAATTGAGAAGCCACTTGAATAGATGTAGAAGAAAAACAACAAGGTACGGACAAGAACAAATACTTGGTGAGGATTACCCAATCCCAAACCAAATATCCGCGGAAGAAGAACTAGAGCTACAAGAATTCCCACCTATGAAACTCCCGAACCTTTTCGGTTATGCAATCAGGTGTTGGGGATACAGGGGAAGCATAATATCTCGCCCAAATATAGCAAATCCTACATCCAGCTGTATCCATCCTGCAACACATAACCGAGAAACCTTCGGAAATCATTTACCTCAACCTTCGAAAATCATATGTTATACAAGTTATGGCAATACTCCCGAACTCCCGCCCCAGTACTGGGTGGCGTCGAGGTTATCTCACCCACAATTGCATAAAACAGATTTTCGATGTCAGCGAAACTCAGGTATTCCAGAATCTCAACGATAAAATTGTGACGACAACACCTCGGAGCTCAACTCCCGGGACACTGCCACAACCCCTAAATGACAGGAGGCACCAAGAACAATGTTCTTGTCACAAAACCATCGGAATGATTCCAAGATACCCACGTGATCCTAAAAAAATTTAGTGAAATTTGAGAAGAGAAGAGTCCAAACTCTATGTCAGGAAGCCTCACCAGAGCAACCAAGGGACTGTGGAGTAAAAAGAATTCCTAACTCTCTGATATATATAATCCTAAATGACTCAAAAAAATTTCTAGACTCAACAACGCCAACGATTCGATCAAGCAGAGGGCTCCTAAGGCCGGGGAAGGCTCTGATTACCAACTTATAACGCCCTCGATGCGGCTATATCTCCTACGTGTTGAAGCACGACTTAGAGGCATAACCGCATTGAAAGCAATGTTGCAAGTGAGGTAATCTTCACAACAACCCATGTAAATGAATAAAGGGGAAAGGTACATAGTTGGCTTACACTCGCCATGTCAGACAAATACATAAATGAGTCATTACATTCATCCAATACACTTAGGGTCCGACTACGGTACCAAAATAAAGATCAACCCCCAAATGCGACAAAGTCCCCGATCGCCCCAACTGGGCACCACTACTGATCATCTGGGAAAGACACATAGTAACGATGAGAGTCTTCATCGAACTCCTACTTGAGCTCGGTCAGGTCATCTGGAATGGCATCATCGGTCCCTGCATCTGGTTTGGAAGGAATCTGTGAGTCACGGGGACTCAGCAATCTCGCACCCTCGCGATCAAGACTATTTAAGCTTATAGGTAAGGCAAAGGTATGATGTGGAGCTGCAGCAAGCGACTAGCATATATGGTGGCTAACATATTCGCAAAAGAGAGCGAGAAGAGAAGGCAAAAGCACGGTCTAACAACTATGATCAAGAAGTGATCCTAGAACAACCTATGTCAAGCATTACTCCAACATTGTGTTCACTTCCCGGACTCCGCCGAGAAGAGACCATCACAGTTACACACGCGGTTGATGCATTTTAATTAAGTTAAGTTTCAAGTTATGTACAACCGGACATTAACAAATTCCCATCTGCCCATAACCGTGGGCACGGCTTTCGAAAGTTCAAATCCCTGCAGGGGAGTCCCAACTGAGCCCATCACAAGCTCTCACAGTCAACGAAGGATATTCCTTCTCCCAAGACAATTCGATCAGACTCGGCATCCCGGTTACAAGACATCCACGACAATGGTAAAACAAGTCCAGCAACACCGCCCGAATGTGCCGACAAATCCCGATAGGAGCTGCACATATCTCGTTCTCAGGGCACACTCAGATGAGCACTCCATACAACTAAAACCAAACCTCGAGTTTCCCCGAGGGGGCGCTGCACAGGGCTCTAGTTTGGACCAACACTCAGAGGAGCACCAGCTCGGGGGGGTTTAAATAAAGATGACCCTCGGGTTCCGGAAACCCAAGGGAAAAAGAGGCTAGGTGGAAAATGGTAAAACCAAGGTTGGGCATTGCTGGAGGAGTTTTATTCAAGGCGAACTGTCAAGGGGTTCCCATTATAAACCAACCGTGTAAGGAACGCAAAATCCGGGAACATAACACCGATATGACGAAAACTAGGGCGGCAAGAGTGGAACAAAACACCAGGCATAAGGCTGAGCCTTCCACCCTTCACCAAGTATATAGGTGCATTAAGATAAACAAGATAATATTATGATATCCCAACAATAAACATGTTCCAACAAGGAACGATCTCCAAACTTCACCTGCAACTAGCAACGCTATAAGAGGGGCTGAGCAAAGCGGTAACATAGCCAAACAACGGTTTGCTAGGACATGGTGGGTTGGACGTTTGACATGGCAATTTGGGAGGCATGGTAAGCAAGTGGTAGGTATCGTAGCATAGGCATAGCAAAAGAGCGAGCATCTAGCAAGCAAAGATAGAAGTGATTTCGAGGGTATGGTCATCTTGCCTACAAAGTACTCAGAGTTGCCTTGATCCTCATAAGCGAACTCAACGGGCTCCTCGTTCACGAACTCGTCTCCCGGCTCTACCCAAACAAGAACAACAAGCAAAAAGGAGCACAATCAACCATGTGCAATGCTCAAACAACATGATGCAAACATGGTATGATATGCGGGATGTGCTATGTGATGCATATGCATGATTTGCAAAGGAAAGATTGAACCTGGCCACAACATGGAAATCCAAGAGTGCCACTGGAAAGGTGAGGTGATTTCGGTTGAAATCGATATAAAGATCACCGGAATCGGATGCACGGTTTGGAAATGGCAAGCAAAACAAATATGGCACCGGTCTGCGATAATCAGCAAGTGACCAACTAAATGCATCAAGATAAATATGCTACAGAACTCAAACATAACAACAAAATATATGGCAGGGATCCACTCATGAAGCTTGACAAAAGATGAACACTGACCTACGGCTAATTCATCCATTAACAGGTTCAAACCAGCATGGCAAAAGTGCAAATGATAACAGGTTTCAGATTTAGTGAAATTAACACAAGTCTGGAATTTATCATCAGGAAGCAATCTTTAGAGCATGAAAACTACATGCTACAGGAACATATCATGGCAAATCAAGGTATGGCATGAAGCTACTCTAATCATATAACAAAAGTCCCTTAGTGACCTTCAGTCAAAAGGGATCAGAAAATACAATTGCAAGCATGCGAACCTAGCAAAAACATAAACAGATTCAGACTTGGTGAAAAACTCGAGCATGCAAAACAGATCTACAAGCTCGATGCACTCGCTACAGATCATGAGATGACAAACTAAGCATACACCCATCAAGAAGACATGGCATAGAAGCTAGACATGGCAAGAACAACAACATAGCATGCACGGATCAATAGCAACATCCTCGGCAAAATCGCTAAACATGTCAACAATCTGCCAGGAATATTTTATAGCAAAAGTAGAGCTCGATTGACAAAGACATGGATGGATAGAGCACCACAATATTAACAAAACATCCTTACTGATCATCCTCAAAAGAGGCACGGATCACTAGGAAACAACATGAACATATGGCATAACAACAAAAACAGGACAAGGAGAGAAATTCTAAGTCCCTGAAATCAACATCAACGATTACGCTACTTTGCATGCTTGTGCTAGTCACCACAAAGATCAAAAAATACATAGCATACACCCCTGTAAAGACGGCATGGCATTCATCAAAACACATGTAGAGCTCAAGATCATAGCATGCACACCTTAATCATGGCAAAAATGACATAAGGCCATTTGCTGAAACAGATCTAACATATTCCTCACATAGCCCTCTTCCAACAGTATTTCGGGCATCAAGAAGAGCTCAAATGAAAATTATGCAATGAGATGAAATGATGTACTCGTCGAGACGAACATTTTGATATGCTACACGCACGAATCGGAGCTACGGATGCAGAGTTATGGCATGTCAAAGATTGCCTAAAAATTAGGGTTAGGGTCGAGAAAGTCAACTGATTCCAGATCTGGCGGGCACGGATCCCGAGGTTCATCCTCGAGCTCGCCGGCGATGGGGACGTGGTGGCCGGACCTCGCAGTGGCCGGAGGAGCTCGCCGGGGACCGGATCCGGGCGAGGGGAGGCGAGGGCGAGACGGCGGCCGGTCGGAGTAGGCGGAGCCGCCGGAGTTGGCGCACGGCGGCCGGCGAGTCGGCGGTGGTCGGCACGGGGTTCGGCGCCGGATTTGGAGGAGATGGGCGGCGCGGGCGTGAGGAGGCGGCGGCCCGGTCGCGCGGTGGAGAGGGCCCGCCCTGGGCCGGGATGGGCCGCGGCGGTGGGAGGCGGACGCGGGATAGGTGGCACCTCAGGATTGGTGGCGGCGATGTGTCCGCTAGGAGGCGGACATGTCGGGCAGCGGCTTGAGCGGGTTTTTAGGGTTTCGGGGGAAGAAGACCCGGGATTTCGAGAGGGGATCTATATATAGGCGTAGAGGGAGCTAGGAAGCTGCAAATGAGGTGCGGTTTGCGGCCATGCGATCGTGATCGAACGCTCTAGATGATAGAAGGGGTTTAGGTGGGTTTTGGGCCAGTTTGGAAGGGTGTTGTGCTGCAACACACACGAGGCCTTTTCGGTCCCTCGGTTAACCGTTGGAGTATCAAACGAAGTCCAAATGGTACGAAACTTGACAGGCGGTCTACCGGTAGTAAACCAAGGCCGCATGACAAGTCTCGGTCCAATCCGGAAATGTTTAACGCCCGCACACGAAAAGAGGTATAAAGGACCTCCGGAGGACATAGGAGCGCCGGAATGCAAAACGGACAACGGGGAAAGTGCTCGGACGCATGAGACGAACACGTATGCAAATGCAATGCACATGATGACATGATATGAGATGCATGACAAAGACAACAACACACGGAGACAAAAACCCGACAACGAGGAAATGACGTAACTTAGTGCCAGAAACGGCAAGAGTTGGAGTACAAATAAGGTAAATTACATCCGGGGTGTTACAATTGCGTGCACTCGCGAGAACAAGGTTCTCATATTTAAGCAAAGGGGAGGAGAGAATTTAAAAGATGCTTGGTATAGGATTTGCAATGCTCATAATAGATCTATCCATAAGCAATCTATCGTTGTTCTTCTTCGATGTTTTTGTGTGGGCAACACCACTTGGTATAGATTCATCCTTGATACGATTACGGTGGAAATTTCTTGATGTGTCCCTCTCTTGATGCTTTTAATGCTATGGGAAATTTAGTAGGCTCACCACCTCTTATGATTAATGAAACAACTTTGACTCTTGAGCATGTTATGGAAAGATTACATGTTATTGAAAAGAAAATGCTTACTGAAGAGCATGTTGAAAACTTGGATAAAAAGATGCATAATTTTTCTACTAAAATTGGGTCAAAAGCAGGAGAAGTTTTGAAGTTGTTAAAAGAAAAGGGGACCGTAATTCATGAAAGAATTGAAGAAAGCATGTCTTAGATTGATAAACTGGAAGAAATCTTTAGTAATTTGAGCACGACTTTTACTTCTGCTAAAACTATTGAAAAAACTCCTGTAAAGATTGGCAAGATTACTCAAGTCACTAAGAACAAGGGTCCAACTTCTAGTAATAATAGTAAAGAAGATCTTAAGATGATTATTATTCACCTGGATTTTGTTGAAGTGATAAGAGATCCGTTGGGTAAGATTGATTTTTTTAAACTTGTTCCTAGGAGTATTGTCATTGAAAATTAATGTGCTAAATCTGTGAAAAGTTCTAAGTGCTTTATTGAAGAGTTGGAAAACAAAGATGACAACACTTAGATCCATGATTAATGCCTAGCTAGGGGCGTAAAACAATAGCGCTTGTTGGGAAGCAACCCAATGAATAAAATTTATTTTTGTCTTTTGCTTTCTGTTCTTGAGTGTTTGCAGAAATATTCTACTGTTATCATTGCATTTTTTCTGTTTTAATTAGTGTTTGTTCCAAGCAAAGCCTTTAGGATCTTGTTGGGTGATAGTTGATTTGATCTTGCCAAAAAACAGAAACTTTTGCGCTCACAAAAATAATTCTCATTTTTAACAGGAGCGTGATAAAATAACAATTATTTTTTGAAGAAAATTAATATACAAATTTCTCACGTGGTGCTAATTTTTCAGAATTTTTGGAGTTACAGAAGTATTTGAAATATCTAGATTGCTACAGATTGTTCTGTTTTTTGACACATTCTGTTTTCTTTGCATTGTGTGCTTGTTTTCATGATTCTATGGTTTCCTTTAAAGAGTTTTTGCCATAGAAAAGTTGGAATACAATAGATATAATGAAATAATAAAATATGAATGGGTTTGCAACAGTACCTATAGTAGTGATTTGCTTTCTTATACTAATGGATCTCACGAAGGTTTTGTTGAGTTTTGTGTGTTTGAAGTTTTCAAGTTTGGGGTGATATTATGATGGATGAAGGAATAAGGAGTAATAAGAGCCTAAGCTTGGGGATTCCCATGGCATCCCAAGCTATTATCCAAAGAGAAGCAAGCAACTAAGCTTGGGGATGCCCGAGTGGCATCCCCTCTTTCTTCTAACGACCATCGGTATTTTACTCAGAACTATATTTTTATTCGTCGCAGGCTATGAGTTTTGCTTGGAGCGTCTTGTATGATATGAGTCTTTCTTTGTTTTGCCTTTTGTTTTAAGTCTTGAGTCCTTTCTGGACACACCTACTTGAGAGAGCCAAAATTGTGCCATGACTTGTTAGAATTGCTCTCTATGCTTCACTTAAATCTTTATGAGCTATGGAATTGCTCTAGTGCTTCACTTATATCTTTTTGAGCACGATGTGCTTTGTTATTTTTTGAAGAACTGCTCTCATGCTTCACTTAGATCTATTTGAGAGTTAGTAAAAAAATTAAGAAATTCTCTCTTGCTTCACTTAAATTAATTTGAGAGAAAGAAATATTATGCTCATGATCTTCACTTATATTTGTTTGAGCTTATCAAAAGCAACACATGAAAATTAGTTAAAAAGTGATAGATATCCAAGGAGGATATAATAAAAACTTTCATGAAGATCATTGCACAAAATAAACTTGATTCCTTGTAATAGTTTTAAGATATGATGATGCGATATGTGAGTCATGTTGATGAGTAATTATGCTTTAGTAAGAATATTGGTGCTAAGGTTTGTGATTTCCTATGCAAGCATGAAAGTCAATAGTTATGCAATGAAATTACATCCTACATGTGGTGCATTATTTGGTGTTAATTATGCTTAATGCTCGCTTATGAGATTTTTCGTTTCTTGGTTGGTCGCTTCTCAATCTTTTGCTAGCCTTGATTTTGCACTAAGTACGAGCACTACTTGTGCATTCAAAATCCTTTAAACCAGTTTTGCCACAGGAGTCCACCATACCTACCTATATGTGGTATTCTTTTGCCGTTCTAAGCAAATTTGTCTATGCCATCTCTAATTTTCAAAATAAATTTCTCTTTTGTGTGCTCGTACCGCTCATTAAATGGTAGGGGTGGCTAATATATTTCCATGCTAGATATGTTATTCTCACAATGAGTGTTTATTCACTTGTCATTGCACGAGAGTAAGGCAAAGGTATTAGGGATGCCCAGTCTCGAAATGAAAAATGAATTTACTTTATGTTGTCAAATAATAAATTCCATGGAAAGTGTTGGTATGGAAGGCACCCGTGGATATGGCTAGCCATGGAAAGTGAAAGTATGGTTGAAAAAGGAATAAATTTTAATTTATGTTTGGGAACCGCCTATGATATATCTAGCATGGAAAGTATTGGGAACTACACGATCGTTCTCGTTGACAGGAAAAGCATGACTCCCAAATGTTTTTATCTCTATCTTTTTTGCTTCGAGCTCTAGCACCTCTACAAATCCCTACTTCCCTCTGCGAAGGGCCTTTCTTTTACTTCATGCAATTTTTATTTTTTATTTTTACTCTCCATCTTCTCTTATAAAGCACCAACTAAGGGGCACTATGATCATACTTAAGCATTGGGTGTGGCTAATATGCGAGTGTGTTTCATGAATGGATCAATGATTGAGCATAATGGGCTAGGGATAACTTATTTTAGCGTTGATATTTTGGAAGACATGGTTGCTTGTTGATATGTTTGAGTAGTTAAGTCCTTGTGTCAGAACTAGACTATTGCTTTGAACCATATAAAAGTCCAAATGTCCATGCTACAAATAAAAGAATATGTGATGAGCATGTTAGGCAGCATTCCACATCAAAAATTCTGTTTTTATCGTTTACCTACTTGAGGACGAGCAGGAATTAAGCTTGGGGATGCTGATACGTGTCCAACGTATCTATAATTTTTTATTTTTCTATGTTGTTATATTATCATTATTGGATGTTTTACAATCATTTTATAGTCACTTTATATCATTTTTTGGTACTAACCTATTGACATAGTGACCAGTGTCAGTTGTTGTTTTCTGCATGTTTTTTACATCACAGGAAATCAATGCCAAACAGAGTACAAACGCAGTGAAACTTTTTGTGGATTTTTTTGGACCAGAAGATATCTAGTGGGCCAAAGAAGTATCAAAGAGGGAGCCCAAGGTGAGCACAAGACACCAGGGCGCGCTTGGAGGCCCAGGCGCGCCCCGGTGGGTTGTGCCCACCTCGGTGGCCTCCCGAACTGCCTCTTTGCTCTATAAAAACCGAACATTCTAGAAACCCTAGGGGAGTCGACGAAAATCAATTCCAGCCGCCACAAGTTCCAGAACCACCAGATCCAATCTAGACACCATCGCGGAGGGGTTCATCATGTCCATTGGTGCCTCTCTGATGATGCGTGAGTAGTCTTTTGTAGACCTACGGGTCCGTAGTTAGTAGCTAGATGGCTTCCTCTCTCTCTCTCTCTCTCTCTCTCTCTTTTGATTCTCAATACAACGGTCTCTTGGAGATCCATATGATGTAACTCTTTTTGCGGTGTGTTTGCTGGGA
This sequence comes from Triticum urartu, assembly GCF_056163025.1. Classification (NCBI taxonomy): domain Eukaryota; kingdom Viridiplantae; phylum Streptophyta; class Magnoliopsida; order Poales; family Poaceae; genus Triticum; species Triticum urartu. The sequence goes on along the minus strand of NC_141878.1, from coordinate 249,336,964 downwards.
TCTGATGAACTTTGAGTTTATGATCAGATCTATCTTTTTATCCATGAAAGTTATTTGAGTCTTCTTTGATCTATTATATGCATGATTGCTTATAGCCTCGTATTTCTTCTCTGATATTTGGGTTTTGTTTGGCCAATTTTCTCTATTTACCTTGCAATGAGAAGAGGTGCTTTGTGATGGGTTCAGTCTTACGGTGCCTGAGCCTAGTGACGGAAGGGGAACCGACACGTATGTATCGTTGCCATTAAGGATAACAAGATGGGGTCTATTTCTACATAAATAGATCTTGTCTAGATCATGTCATCGTTCTTATTGCTCTACTTCGTTTCTCCATGAACTTAATACAGTAGATGCATGCTGGATAGCGGTCAATATGTGGAGTAATAGTAGTAGATGCAGGCAGGAGTCGGTCTACTAATCTTGGACGTGATACCTATATAATGATCATTGCCTAAATATCGTCATGATTATTTGAAGTTCTATCAATTTCCCAACAGTAATTCGTTTACTCATTGTTTGCTATTTTCTCGAGAGAAGCCACTAGTGAAACCTACGGCCCCCGGGTCTCTTCTTTATTATATTTGCCTTCGCGATCTATTTTTATTTGCTTTTATTTTCAGATCTATTAAACCAAAAATACAAAAATACCTTGCTGCAATTTATTCTTATTTAACTTATCTCGCATTCCTGCCATATCTATTTATCCAATCAACCATATTTTTATCACATCAACTTGCCAATTTCTGGCGCTGTTGCCCGAAAGGGATTGACAACCCGTTTAATATGTTAGGTTGCGAGTATTTGTTATTTGCGTGCAGGTGTCGTTCACGTAGTGTTGCGTGGTTCTCCTACTGGTTCGATAACCTTGGTCTCAATACTGAGGGAAATACCTACCGTTGATGTGCTGCATCATCCCTTCCTCTTTGGGGAAATACCGACGTAGTTCAAGAAAACATCAGTGTGCGGTTGGATAGCAACAGTAATCGGTGACGCCGGTGCGGCGGGGCTCGGGTCTACGGGCGTGGGTGCGGGGCCATTCGGCTGCGGTGGCTGGGTAGTTTCGTGGGGGCGTGGGTCGTAGCGGAGGCGGTAGCCACGGCGCTTGGCTGCAGCAGTGGCGGCAATAGGCGCGCGGCGGCAGGAACCAGACGAACAGGGGGCCAAGCCTACAGGGCATGGCAACGGCTGCTGGTGGGTGTGGCGAGTTCTGGGAAGCCCAGGAGCTAGCTATCGTGCTCAGCAACGACGGGCATGGGCTGCAGCGTGGCACATGATAAGGCAGACGGCGTTGGGCTCTGGCCATGGCAGGGATCGCGTCTAGAGGATGAGCATGAGGGATAAATGTAAGGGGAAAAGACAGAGGGCTCACAGCAGAGTTAACGTGAGCTCGGGGAAGCCGCCTCGGGTCGAAGCTGTGCAGATCAAGTGGCGGAGCATGACCACCATAATCGAGGAAGACGACCCGATTGTGGCGATTCATCTCACGGGGTTCCGTGTAGACGACCAAGAAGACGAGGTGGGCCTCCTGGACTTGTTCGAGAAGCGAGGGGAGGCTCCGGAACACGCAGACAACGACGATGCAGTGGTGGCGGCTAAGGGTGGCTCCAGATTGGGGGGAAACAAGGCGAGGGGGAGGAACGTGGACTAGGGTTTGATGTGGTGGAGGGAGAGAGAGAGACAGGGCAACCTTATCCACCTTAGAGGCGTCGTTGATGGATAACGCGTTGCAAGGCATGGCCATGGCAGGGGATGCTTGCCACGACCCCTGCCTCCTGTAGAGAGGAGGGAGATGAGTGGGGGAGGTGGGATGGGCCTTCCCTTTTGCTAGATGGGCCATAGTGCCAGTAAATTAGGTACTCTTCTTCCTTTTTCTCTTTTCTCTTTCCTTTACATATCTACCACTATTTTCTATTTAGTTGCTATTGCAAATGAATTTAGTTAATCTTGAAATTTGGCACAAAATTCAAGCACAATATTTTGGAGTGGCACATAAAGTTTTGAGTCATTTGGAAACTCATAAATATTTGCTTATTTTGAAATGGCTATGTTTGTTGTAGTTGGACCACTTGATATTTTACTAGAGATTAATCGGAGAGCGAAATGATGTTGGATTCAACATGACAGATGGTGAGGGGGGATATACTAAAATTCAAACATTTTAGTTTTCATGTTTGACAAAATTTGGATTTTGACTATAAAGTCGGTTTTGAATTTGAATGGTGATTTGGATCAAGCGAAGATTAGCAATAGCAATTTGATGACATGGCACCATTAAGAGGGGTTTACTGTAGCTTAACAAACACGGCGTTATAGTTCTCCTCCACAACAAGAAATATTTTCCCGAGATTTAGGAGGTAGATGGGAAAGATAATTGGGTATTCATCTGGAAGACGACCCTCGAGTTCCCGAGTGGCTTCATCTTAAGAATGACTTGACCACTGAACTTTTAGGAATTTGATAGTCCTCTGACGGGTGCGACGTTCAGCTTGATCGAGAATGCAGATCTGACAGATACTTCAGACTTCGATGTAGCATTTTCAATTCTCACAAAGGGAGAAGCGTTTTATGCATTCAAGGAATAATTCTGCGCTTCGGCTTTTCAAACAAGATGAGCATGGTAGCTTACTATCTCATTAGAAGGACATAGTAGATGGACGATTTTAGTGGTACAAATGATCGAAGCGGTATGTGTTTTCAACCATTCCATTCCCGGAATGAGGTCAATATTGGATGACTTCAAAACAATGGGGGAAACATGAAATTCCAACCCTTCAATTTCAACGGGGACGTTGTGACTAACCATGGTGGTTCGACATTTGCCCACGGAATGCAGCTTGGAATTTTGCCAAAGTCATGGTGGTTCTAACAGGTAAGGAACACCTATGGTTGTCCCACCATTGAGTTGTGGGACCCTTCGAGTAGTAAACCGCGAAGGTGACATAGTTGGCAGGGACTACATCAGCAGACTCCAACTCGAAACTGATGTCACGGAGCCAGTCATCAGCATCAAGGGGCTGAGTTGAGCTGCGGTAGATGACAAGGTTGAGACGTGTAAAGTCTTAGAGAGTCGCTAGGGCTGGTTGCTGATCATATTGGGACACGGAAACTGAGCCATGACTCCTTTAATGAACTGGCGATTCATCTCAACTATTGTATCATTCCGGCCATGTATTCAGGAGATGGTGGATTGTCGCCACCATGGTCACGATCAGCAGGTCTAACCATCTTTCTTAAATGCAACAGGGGGTAATTTAGCAAGTGGTGGAGCAATTGTTTGGAGCCATTCATGATGTAACTTGAGCAATGAACAAAGGCACAGTATGTACAAAGCAATAGTCATTGAAGATAGACCGATACATACAGGGAGCCAATTACATGCTACTCGTATGAGTTTTGACAAGAGAAACATCATAGACATACTAGGAGGCACGCATGCATGCAATGGAGGGATACATCAACAGGACATAGCGAAGGCTGCATAAATATCGGGGAAAACCTCTGGAGCGTGGGATTTGCTGACGATGCAGGGTGCCCTCGACAAGAGGATCCTGCGGTCAGTGGATGTTGTGAAGCAGAACTTGGCCCCCAATTCAAGAAAGCATAATAGAAATCTCTGGGAGGATGTGATCACGAGATCCTACTGTTGGACTTACCAAAATCTTTTATCCCGGATGGAAGAGAGATCAGGGTCCCAAAGTATAGTCGAGGAATAAAAGAACCTAATACCACCCAATGGAGACATGGGCCTGTAAGCCACACAACCATGTTAGTAAATCAGTTTTTCAAAGACTAGACTCAACTTCGGCCAAGGAGTTGGAAAGGGCGGTTCCTACAAGCAGTCGGCTCTGATACCAACTTGTGACGCCCCTGATTCAATCGTACACTAATCATACATGCAAATGTGTACGATCAAGATCAGGGACTCACGGTAAGATATCACAACACAACTCTAGACACAAATAAAATAATACAAGCTTCATATTACAAGCCAGGGGCCTCAAGGGCTCGAATACACAAGAGTTAGAGAAAGCAACAATATCTGAGTACAGATATAAGTTAGACAAGACTGGCTTAAGAAGGCTAGCACAAAAGCAACAATGATCGAAGAGGCAAGGCCTCCTGCCTGGGACCTCCTAACTACTTCTGGTCGTTTGCGGTCTCCACATAGTAGTAGGAACCCTCAGGGTAGTAGTAGTAGTCGACTGGGGTGACATCTGGCTCATGGGATCCACCATCTGGTTGCAACAACCAGAAAGAAGAAAGAAGGGGGGAAAGGGGTAGCAAAGCAACCTTGAGTACTCATCCAAAGTACTCGCAAGCATCAGATCTATACTAAGTATGCATTGGTATCAAATGGAAGGTACGTATCTGTGGACTGAACTGTAGAATGCTAGAATTGAGGGGAAGGCCTAGCCTATCGAAGACTAGCATCTTCAAGAAGCTCCAAGCATCTTGCAGCATTCAGACAAGTATAGAGAAGCAGTTTATATTTAACAAACACGTTGTAGTATTAATGCCCAGAGATCCTTCCTTGACTCCCTGCGAGAAAACAATCCCAGAGCCTACATATCCATCACATGTCTCAAGTAATCAGTTCTAGTTGTAATAGATCAGGATACAAGTCTGAACCCCCATTACCGTGGACACGGTATTTGAATAGATAACTTCCCTACAGGGATGCACCACATTACCTAACACGCTTGATTACTCTGGCCGGACACACTTTCCTGGATCAATGCCCGGTGTCGGAAGATCAACATGTCGCAGCCCTACCTAGGCTCAGCAGAGAGATCCCCGCCAGTCTACATCTTAAGAACTCTGGGGTCCTGGGCCCATCACTCGTTGCACTCTGGGTCGTTTCGAGCAAGGCAGACCAGGCTCCACCACTACAAGATGGTGTCAGCCCAGCCATGCCGCAATGCTGAACTGGACGTCTGAGAAAGCTTCAGCTGATACTACGATGCCAAGTGCCCATAACTGTTCCCGCGTGGTGGTTAGTGCATAAAGGCCAGTGGCTAACTCACATCAAATACTCAAACCTTTAGTGTATTAGGAGCTTGTGGAGACGAGCAGAGACTCACGATTGATGTGAATCCGTTGCCCCGTATCGTGAACTTATGGCAAGGGCCCAGAATGCCCGGCCGTGCCACGTAATTATCTCGCACGTGCTCTCCAGGCCCGTCCAACTTTCACATCAACTCGCGGGTACCCCTCAGGGCCAACCCGACTTCAACAATGTCTCAAGTAAAGTCCAGGTAACCGTGTGTCTAAAACAACAAGGAGAATCCGAGGAATCACCCTTGATGGAATCCACTTGATGTAATCGTCAAGGTGAACGTATTAGGATTCACCATCGAGGTTCATACTTGAGGTGTTGGATGACAGAGTCGTATCGGGGGTGGTGAAGGAGGAATCACCCTCGTTGACCACGACCAAATAGCTACACTACAGAATTATCATCAGGAGTGCGTTACGAGGTATCACCCTCGGCACTCGATAGTAGCTCTGCAGAGTCGAGCAACAAAAGGGGCGTGATGTGATGTGAGGTGTCCGGCTCTGGTCATCAATCACGTTGATCGAGTCATCGATGATGAAACAGGGGCAACAAGGACAAGGTGGGGGTCACTGATAGATCACTATCCAACCTATGTTAAGCAGTTTAGGATAAGCAGGTAAGGTACAATGAGCGGTTACAAAAATAGGCTATGCATCAGAATAGGAGAAAACAATAATAGTAGCAAAATCTAATTCAAGCATGAGTGAGAATGGAATGGGCGATATCGGAATGACCAAGGGGATTTGCTTTCCTGGAAGCTCTGCTGAAAAGGAAGAAGAGTCATTGCCGACGCAGTCGATCACAGAGGCAGTATCGACGTCAGTCTCAAAGTCTACCAGAGAGAAGAGGGGGAAGAAACAATAAATATAACACACACAGATGCATGCCAGGAAAACAGGCAGAGCTAGGGGTGTTCTAACGCAGTGTTACACGATACCGGCGAAGGGGGATAACATCTGGGAAAATTTTCCCGAAGTTTGGCATTTTTGGACAGATGAAAAGGAGGGGGGCGGTTCCATGTTAGCTATACTAGGGGCACGTGACACATGAACGGAGTGCGTATTCAGATTCATCATATTTTTCTGAGCAACTTCCGTGTATAGAAAATGTTCATCTGAGCTATAGATTATTTTCTATTAATTTGCAAGTTTTATTGAATTTCCAAATTACTGGATTTAATTTAATTTGAAAAACATTTAAATAATAGATGCTATGGGTACACACAGAAGTGTACCCAACATTATGCACATGTGGCTGAGAGATGGGGCCAGAGGGCCTAGTTGGCCAAGTCAACATAGACTAGTCAATCAGTGAATAGTAGACGTGGGTCCCGCATGTCATTGTCTTTACTTTTATTAAATGATCTTAATTATCTTAATTAGACAGCCGGGTCCACCCATCATTGGACCATCAAACTAATTAGGTTGGGGTTAAAATTTAATGGGGATTAGCCCCTAATTCTACACAGGGGGGCGGCTGGGCAGTGGCCCACGCGGCTGTGGTGTGCACCACGCACGCATAGGACAGAGGCGCTGCATGGCCGAGCTTGCCCGACGGTCCACGTCCGGCACCCTGGGACGAGCTGGGAAGCGGCCCGCATGGGTGCGGCGGAGGCGGGTGTCGCCGCCCAGAGGCGGGGGGCGTGGCGATGTAGGAGGGGCAGTAGTGCAGGGTGGAGGCATGGGCGGTGGCTGGGCCGAGGCCAGGGTGAGGCAGCGCGGGACGGTGCCAGGGTAGCCGGCATGCGGCTGGACAACTGCGGCAAGGGGTGGCGCTAACACGGCGGATCTTGGGTCTTCGGGCGTGGGCGCGAGGCCGTTCGGCTGCGGCTGCTGGGGTGTTTCGTGGGGGCGTGGGTGGCAGCAAGAGGCGGCGACCATGGCGCTTGGTAGCTGTAGTGGCGGCAACAGGCGCGCAACATAAGTCAGCAGCGGCAGTGGAGACCGGAACCGGACGAACAGGGGGCCAAGCCTATAGGGCATGGCAACGTGTGCTGGTGGGTGTGGCGGGTTCCTGGAAAGCCCAGGAGCTAGCTGTCGTGCCCAGCAACGATGGACGCGGGCCGCGGAATGGCACAGGACAAGGCAGACGGTGGTGGGCTCTAGCCATGGAGGGGATTGCTACGTCTTGAGCTTGCGTTGGTTTTTCCCTTAAAGAGAAAAGGGTGAAAATAAAAGATAGATAAAACTAAACAAAAGATAAAATAGTTTTGGGTTTTGTGGTTTATAGATCTGAAAATAAAAGATTGCGAAATAGTTGATCGGAAACTAATATAATGGAAAATAGACCCAGAGGGCATAGGTTTCACTAGAGGCTTCTCTCATGAAGGCAAATAATACAGTGGGTGAACAAATAACTGTCGAGCAATTGATAGAAAAGAGCAAAGTTATGACGATATCCAAGGCAATGGTTATGTAATATAGGCATCACGTCCGTGTCAAGTAGACCGACTCCTTCCTGCATCTACTACTATTACTCCACACATCGACCACTATCCAGCATGCACCTAGAGTATTGAGTTCATAAAGAACGGAGTAACGCCTTAAGTAAGATGACATGATGTAGAGGAATAAACTCAAGCATTATGATGAAAACCCCATATTTGTATCCTCGATGGCAACAATTCAATACATGTCTTGCTACCCCTACTTTATCACTGGGTAAACTCACACAAGATTGAACCCAAAGCTAAGCACCTCTCCCATTGCAAGAAAAACCGATCTAGTTGGCCAAACCAGACCGATAATTCGAAGAGAAATACAAAGATATCAAATAATGCATATAAGAAGGTGGACCGGCGCCCGCACCTGCTCATAGCACCGGCTCCTGCATAGGCTCCCGCACCTGCTCATAGCAGCTCGTCCTCCGTCTCGGGTGTGCTCAGCGGTGCTTCATCTTTGGCTGAGCTCGACGCCCTCATGGTACCTGTCACACTGGCCCTCTTCAATAAATGTTTAATCTCCCGTTTCCATTGCCTTTCGGATGTCTCACATTGTAGGCATGTCTTTGCAGGCTGACGTAACCCCGTGCACCATATTGTACACCATCATTAGCTAGAAGGTGGACGTGGGGAAGGCGACGATAGTGAAGCTGAAGGAACAATTGTTCCACAGCTGGTCGATCACCCCTGATGTCTTCAAGGTTTCTGTGCCAGTGTCAAACCGGGTGATGTAGGGTGGAACCCTAGATGGCCGATCTTTCACGAAAGGAGCGGATCCCAATGAGGAACATGAAGAACACGAGGGAAAACACGAGAGAAACACTCAAACCAACGAGATTTGGTCACACATGTGCTAGATCCTCGAATACAAAGGGGGGATACAAGATCCAAATCCAACAAAGGATGATACATAGGGTAACCGGTTCTTCTCCGTAAGGAGGTCTTGAATCCACGAGGGATCTTCCCGTGAGGGGTCTTGAATCCAAGATGGATCTTCTCCAAAGAGGGGTCGCGGTCTCTCTCGTGGAGTCGATCCGTAATGGATGAGCAAAGCTCTATCTCTAATGAGCTACTACTTTGCTAACCCTAACTAGGATGAGGGCGAGTTCTATTTATAGTCTTAGTGCAAAAGAGGGGCGAAGTGGAGGGGTCATGGGCTTCGGCCCGAAACTGGACGCAGCTAGGGTCCGGACGTCCGTGATGCATCGGTCGTCCGGAGGCTCGCGGGTGTCCGGACGTCCGTAGATCTTCGGATGTCCGTAATTTAGGTGTTGTTGCCACGGCATCGGACGTCCGTAGGCGTCCGGTCATCCGATCTTCCTCAGATTTCCGTAGATTCCGTTCTGTTGGCGCGATGTCGGCTGTTCGGAGGTGCTCAATCGTCCGGAGGCTGGGAGGTGTTGGACGTCCGGTCCAGGTCGGACGTCTGGCCGCTGTAGCATGCGTTGGCCTGGTTTCCTTTGGCTGGTGTGACCTTCAGGGGCCGGACATCCGGGATGGGTCGGTCGTCCGGAGCCAATAGCTTCTTCCGCAGCTCTTCTTCTTCACGTCCATCTTCCTCTTCTGATTCTCCTTGCTCCTTAGCTTCTTCATGGCTAACTCCTTGATACTTGAGTATGCATAATGTCTTTGTTTGAGGTAGTAGCCATGTCTCATGCGCATCGAAGTGAACTTGTGAGAGGAGAGATGTCACCTAGGTTTCGAGAGATCTCGCACGTGCTCGTGTCATGGGTCCGCTAGGCACTTGGTGAGACGATGGTAGGTCCATGGGGATGACCTTGGGATGCTCCGCATCATCTTCCCTCCCTTGGGGAAGATCCGACCTCAGATCAAATTCTTCATCACCATGGTAGGGCGAGAGGTCCTTGTCATTGAAGATGTCGCTCATGTTGTACTTGTCATGCGGGAGGTCGATCTTGTAAGCATTGTTGTTGTAGCGTGCGAGCACCTTGAAGGGTCCATCCGCTCGAGGTAGAAGCTTGGACTTGCGCTTGGTGGGGAAGCGGTCTTTGCGAAGGTGTAGCCACACAAGATCACCAATGTCGAATACCATGGGTTGCTTGTTGATGTTGAGCTTGGTCGCAAGTCATTGTACTTGGCGCTCGATGGCGTGCCTTGTATCTTCATGCACCTTCTTGAGGTAGTTCACACGTGCACTTGCGTCCATATTGATACGCTCTTGTAGTGGTAGAGGAAGAATGTCCAATGGGGACAATGGGTTTAATCCGTAGACGACCTCAAAGGGGGACTTGCCGGTTGTTGAGTGTCTTGCTCGGTTGTAGGCGAAGACACTCCTCCCACTCCTTGATGTTCGTCTTGATGAGCACGCGAAGTAGAGCGGAGAGTGTGCGGTTGGTCACCTCTGTTTGACCCTCGGTTTGTGGATGATACGCCATGGAGAAGAGTAGCTTGATTCCGAGCTTGGCGCATAGGGTCTTCCAAAAGTAGCTTAGGAACTTGACGTCGCGGTCCGAGACGATCGTCTTTGGCACTCCTGTTGGAAATATGCCCTAGAGGCAATAATAAATTAGTTATTATTATATTTCCTTGTTCATGATAATCGTTTATTATCCATGCTATAATTGTATTGATAGGAAACTCAGATACATGTGTGGATACGTAGACAACACCATGTCCCTAGTAAGCCTCTAGTTGACTAGCTCGTTGATCAATAGATGGTTACGGTTTCCTGACCATGGACATTGGATGTCATTGATAACGGGATCACATCATTAGGAGAATGATGTGATGGACAAGACCCAATCCTAAGCATAGCACAAGATCGTGAAGTTCGTATGCTAAAGCTTTTCTAATGTCAAGTATCATTTCCTTAGACCATGAGATTGTGCAACTCCCGGATACCATAGGAATGCTTTGGGTGTGCCAAACGTCACAACGTAACTGGGTGGCTATAAAGGTACACTACAGGTATCTCCAAAAGTGTCTGTTGGGTTGGCACGAATCGAGACTGGGATTTGTCACTCTGTGTAACGGAGAGGTATCTCTGGGCCCACTCGGTAGGACATCATCATAATGTGCACAATGTGATCAAGGAGTTGATCACGGGATGATGTGTTACGGAACGAGTAAAAGAGACTTGCCGGTAACGAGATTGAACAAGGTATCGGGATACCGACGATCGAATCTCGGGCAAGTGTCGTACCGATAGACAAAGGGAATTGTATACGGGATTGATTAAGTCCTTGACATCGTGGTTCATCTGATGAGATCATCATGGAACATGTGGGAGCCAACATGGGTATCCATATCCCGCTGTTGGTTATTGACCGGAGAGTCATCTCGGTCATGTCTGCATGTCTCCCGAACCCGTAGGGTCTACACACTTAAGGTTCGGTGATGCTAGGGTTATAGAGATATTAGTATGCGGTAACCCGAAAGTTGTTCGGAGTCCCGGATGAGATCCCGGACGTCACGAGGAGTTCCGGAATGGTCCGGAGGTAAAGAATTATATATAGGAAGTGTTGTTTCGGCCATCGGGACAAGTTTCGGGGTCAACGGTATTGTACCGGGACCACCGGAAGGGTCCCGGGGGTCCACCGGGTGGGGCCACCTGCCCCGGGGGGCACATGGTCTGTAGGGGGTGCGCCTTGGTCTATATGGGCCAAGGGAACCAGCCCCAAGAGGCCCATGCGCCAAGAATCAAGGGAGAGGAAGAGTCCTAAAGGGGGAAGGCACCTCCGAGGTGCCTTGGGGAGGAGGGACTCCTCCCTGGCCGCACCCTTCCTTGGAGGAAGGGCCAAGGCTGCGCCTCCCCCCTCTCCCTTGGCCCTATATATAGTGGGGGGAAGGGAGGGCAACCATACCTAAGCCCTGGCGCCTCCTTCTCCCTCCCATGACACATCTCCCTCCTCCTGCGGCGCTTGGCGAAGCCCTGTTGGAATCCCGCTACTTCCACCACCACGCCGTCGTGCTGTTGGATCTCCATCAACCTCTCCTCCCCCCTTGCTGGATCAAGAAGGAGGAGACGTCGCTGCTCCGTACGTGTGTTGAACGCGGAGGTGCCGTCCGTTCGGCGCTAGGATCATCGGTGATTTGGATCACGACGAGTACGACTCCATCAACCCCGTTCTCTTGAACACTTCCACGTGCGATCTACAAGGGTATGTAGATCCACTCCTCCCTCGTTGCTAGATGACTCCATAGATAGATCTTGGTGACACGTAGGAAAATTTTGAATTTATGCTACGTTCCCCAACAGTGGCATCATGATCTAGGTCTATGCGTAGTTTCTATGCACGAGTAGAACACAAAGTAGTTGTGGGCGTTGATTTTGTTCAATATGCTTGCCGTTACTAGTCTTATCTTGATTCGGCGGCATCGTGGGATGAAGCGGCCCGGACCGACCTTACACGTACTCTTACGTGAGACTGGTTCCACCGACTGACATGCACTAGTTGCATAAGGTGGCTAGCGGGTGTCTTTCTCTCCCACTTTAGTCGGATCGGATTCGATGAAAAGGGTCCTTATGAAGGGTAAATAGCAATTGGCATATCACGTTGTGGTTTTTGCGTAGGTAAGAAACGTTCTTGCTAGAAACCCATAGCAGCCACGTAAAACATGCAAACAACAATTAGTGGACGTCTAACTTGTTTTTGCAGGGTATGATATATGTGATATGGCCAAATGGATGTGATGAATGATATATGTGATGTATGAGATTGATCATGTTCTTGTAATAGGAATCACGACTTGCATGTCGATGAGTATGACAACCGGTAGGAGCCATAGGAGTTGTCTTAATTTATTTATGACCTGCGTGTCAACATAAACGTCATGTAATTACTTTACTTTATTGCTAACTGTTAGCTATAGTAGTAGAAGTAATAGTTGACGAGACAACTTCATGAAGACACGATGATAGAGATCATGATGATGGAGATCATGGTGTCATGCCGGTGACAAGATGATCATGGAGCCCCAAGATGGAGATCAAAGGAGCTATATGATATTGGCCATATCATGTCACTATTATTTGATTGCATGTGATGTTTATCATGTTTATACATCTTGTTTACTTAGAACGACAGTAGTAAATAAGATGATCCCTCATTAAAATTTCAAGAAAGTGTTCCCCCTAACTGTGCACCGTTGCGACAGTTTGTTGTTTCGAAGCACCACGTGATGATCGGGTGTGATAGATTCTAACGTTCACATACAACGGGTGTAAGACAGATTTACACACGCGAAACACTTAGGTTGACTTGACGAGCCTAGCATGTGTACAGACATGGCCTCGGAACACAGAAGACCGAAAGTTCGAGCATGAGTCGTATGGTAGATACGATCAACATGAAGATGTTCACCGATGTTGACTAGTCCATCTCACGTGATGATCGGACACGGCCTAGTTGACTCGGATCATGTAATCACTTAGATGACTAGAGGGATGTCTATCTGAGTGGGAGTTCATAAGATGAACTTAATTATCCTAAACATAGTCAAAAGGTCTTCGCAAATTATGTCGTAGCTCGCGCTTCAGTTCTACTGTTTAGATATGTTCCTAGAGAAAAATTTAGTTGAAAGTTGATAGTAGCAATTATGCGGACTAGGTCCGTAAACTGAGGATTGTCCTCATTGCTTCATAGAAGGCTTATGTCCTTAATGCACCGCTCAGTGTGCTGAACCTCGAACGTTGTCTGTGGATGTTACGAACATCTGACATACACATTTTGATAACTACGTGATAGTTCAGTTAAACGGCTTAGAGTTGAGGCACCGAAGACGTTTTGAAACATCGCGAAACATATGAGATGTTTCGAGGGCTGAAATTGGGATTTCAGGCTCGTGCCCACGTCAAGAGGTATAAGACCTCCGACGATTTTCTTAGCCTACAAACTAAGGAGAAAAGCTCAATTGTTGTGCTTGTGCTCAGATTATCTGAGTACAACAATCGCTTGAATCGAGTGGGAGTTGATCTTCTAGATGAAATAGTGATGGTTCTCCGAAGTCATTACCACCAAGCTGCTAGAGCTTCGTGATGAACTATAACATATCAGGGATAGATATGATGATCCTTGAAATATTCGCGATGTTTGACACCGCGAAAGTAGAAATCAAGAAGGAGCATCAATTGTTGATGGTTGGTGAAACCACTAGTTTCAAGAAGGGCAAGGGCACGAAGGGATAGTTCATGAGACAGCAATTCAGCTGCTGCTCTAGTGAAGAAACCCAAGGTTGAACCCAAACCTGAGACTAAGTGCTTCTGTAATAAGGGGAACAGCCACTAGAGCAGAATTACCCTAGATACTTGGTAGATGAGAAGGCTGGCAAGGTCGATAGAAGTATATTGGATATACATTGTGTTGATGTGTACTTTACTAGTACTCCTAGTAGCACCAGGATATTAGATACCGGTTCGGTTGCTAAGTGTTAGTAACTCGAAATAAAAGCTACGGAATAAACGGAGACTAGCTAAAGGTGAGATGACGATATGTGTTGGAAGTATTTCCAAGGTTGATCAAATATCGTACGCTCCCTCTACCATCAAGATTGGTATTAAAACCTAAATAATTGTTATTTGGTGTTTGCGTTGAGCATAGACATGATTGGATTATGTCTATCGCAATACGGTTATTTATTTAAGGAGAATAATGGTTACTCTATTTATTTGAATAATACCTTCAATGGTCTTACACCTAAAATGAATGGTTCATAGTGATACACATGTTCATGCAAAAAGATATAAGATAGTAATCATAGTACCACCTACTTGTGGCACTGCCACTTAAGTCATATCGGTATAAAACGCATGAAGAAGCTCCATGTTGATGGATCTTTGGACTCACTCGTTTTTGAAAGGTTTGAGATATGCGAACCATGTCTATTGGTGTATATGCATGAAGAAACTCCATGCAAATGGACCGTTTGGACTCACTTGATTTTGAATCACTTGAGACATGCAAATCATACCACATGGCCAAGATGACTGAAAGCCTCGTTTTCAGTAAAATGGAACTAGAAAGCAACTTGTTGGAAGTAATACATTTTGATGTGTGCAGTCCAATGAGTGCTGAGGCATGTAGTGGATATCGTTATGTTCTTACTTCACAGATGATTTGAGTAGATTTTGAGTATATTTACTTGATGAATCACAAGTCTGAATTATTGAAAGGTTCAAGTAATTTCAGGGTGAAGTTGAAAGATCGTCGTGACAAGAGGATAAAATATCTATGATATGGTCATAGAGATGAATATCTGAATTACGAGTTTGGCACAGAATTAAGACATTGTGGAAATTGTTTCACAACTAATACAGCCTGGAACACCATAGTGTGATGGTGTGTCCAAACATCATAACTGCACCCTATTGGATATGATGCATACCATGATGTCTCTTATCGAATTGCCACGATAGTTTATGGGTTAGGCATTAGAGACAACCACATTCACTTTAAAAGGGGCACCACGTAATTCCGATGAGATGACACCATATGAACTATGGTTTAGAGAAACCTAAGCTGTCATTTCTTAAAAGTTTGGGGCTGCGACGCTTATGTGAAAAAGTTTCATGCTGATAAGCTCGAACCCAAAGCGGATAAATGGATCTTCATAGGCACCCAAAACAGTTGGGTATACCTCCTGTCTCAGATCCGAAAGAAATTAGGGATTGTTTCTAGAATCGGGTCCTTTCTCGAGGAAAAGTTTCTCTCGAAAGAATTGAGTGGGAGGATGGTGGAGACTTGATGAGGTTATTGAACTGTCTCTTCAACTAGTGTGTGGCAGGGCACAGGAAGTTGTTCCTGTGGCACCTACACCAATTGAAGTGGAAGCTTATGATAGTGATCATGAAACTTCAGATCAAGTCACTACCAAACCTTGTGGGATGACAAGGATGTGTACTACTTCAGAGTGGTACGTAATCCTGTCTTGGAAGTCATGTTGCTAGACAACAATGAACCTACGAGCTATGGAGAAGGGATGGTGGGCCTGGATTCCAAAATGGCTCGAGGCCATATAATCCGAGAAAGGATCCATGTATGAAAACAGAGTGTAGACTTTGGAAGAACTACTTGATGGTCGTGAGGCTGTTGAGTACAGATGGATTTAAAAGGAAGACGGACAATGATGGTAAATGTCACCATTAAGAAAGCTCGACTTGTCGTTAAGATGTTTCCCGACAAGTTCAAGGAGTTGACTACGGTGAGACTTTCTCACTCGTAGCGATGCTAAGAGTCTGTTGGAATTATATTAGCAATTACTGCATCATTTATGAATCTTGCAGATAGGATATCAAAACATTGTTTCCTCGACGATTTTTGAGGAAAGGTTGTATGTGATACAACCGGAAGGTTTTGTCAATCCTGAAATATGCTAATAAGTATGCAAAGCTCCAGCAATCCTTCTGAGGACTGGAGTAAGCATCTCGGAGTTGGAATGTATGCTTTGATGAGATGATCAAAGATTTTGGGTGTATACAATGTTTATGAGAAACTTGTATTTCCAAGAAGTGAGTGGGAGCACTATAGAATTTCTGATAAATATATGTTGTTGACATATTGTTGATCAGAAATGATGTAGAATTTCTAGAAAGCATATAGGGTTATTTGGAAAGTGTTTTTCAATGGAAAGCCTGGATTAAGCTACTTGAACATTGAGCATCAAGATCTATAAGGATAGATCAAAACGCTTAATGGTACTTTCAAATGAGCACATACCTTGACATGATCTTGAAGGTGTTCAAGATGGATCAGTCAAAGATGGAGTTCTTGCCTGAGTTGTAAGGTATGAAGTTAAGACTTAGAGCTCGACCACAGCAGAATAGAGAGAAAGGACGAAAGTCGTCCCCTATGCTTAAGACATAGGCTCTACAGTATGCTATGCTGTGTACCGCACCTGAAGTGTGCCTTGCCATGAGTCAGTCAAGGGGTACAAGAGTGATCCAAGAATGGATCACAGGACATCGGTCAAAGTTATCCTTAGTAACTAGTGGACTAAGGAACTTTTCTCGATTATGGAGGTGGTAAAAGAGTTCGTCGTAAAGGGTTACGTCGATGCAAGCTTAACACCTATCCGGATAGCTCTGAGTAGAGATGCCGGATACGTATAATGGAGCAACAATTTAGAATAGCTCCAAGTAGAACAGTTATTTGGAATAGCTCCAAATAGAACGTGGTAGCTACATCTAGGAGATGACATAGAGATTTGTAAAGCACACACGGATCTGAAAGGTTCAGACCCATTGACTAAAACCTCTCTCACAAGCAACATGATCAAACCCAGAACTCATTGAGTGTTAATCACATAGTGATGTGAACTAGATTATTGACTCTAGTAAACTCTTTGGAAGTTGGTCACATGGCGATGTGACCTGTGAGTGTTAATCACATGGCGATGTGAACTAGATTATTGACTCTAGTGCAAGTGGGAGACTGTTGGAAATATGCCCTAGAGGCAATAATAAATTAGTTATTATTATATTTCCTTGTTCATGATAATCGTTTATTATCCATGCTATAATTTTATTGATAGGAAACTCAGATACATGTGTGGATACGTAGACAACACCATGTCCCTAGTAAGCCTCTAGTTGACTAGCTCGTTGATCAATAGATGGTTACGGTTTCCTGACCATGGACATTGGATGTCGTTGATAACGGGATCACATCATTAGGAGAATGATGTGATGGACAAGACCCAATCCTAAGCATAGCACAAGATCGTGTAGTTCGTATGCTAAAGCTTTTCTAATGTCAAGTATCATTTCCTTAGACCATGAGATTGTGCAACTCCCGGATACCATAGGAATGCTTTGGGTGTGCCAAACGTCACAACGTAACTGGGTGGCTATAAAGGTACACTACAGGTATCTCCGAAAGTGTCTGTTGGGTTGGCACGAATCGAGACTGGGATTTGTCACTCTGTGTAACGGAGAGGTATCTCTGGGCCCACTCGGTAGGACATCATCATAATGTGCACAATGTGATCAAGGAGTTGATCACGGGATGATATGTTACGGAACGAGTAAAAGAGACTTGCCGGTAACGAGATTGAACAAGGTATCGGGATACCGACGATCGAATCTCGGGCAAGTGTCGTACCGATAGACAAAGGGAATTGTATACGGGATTGATTAAGTCCTTGACATCGTGGTTCATCTGATGAGATCATCATGGAACATGTGGGAGCCAACATGGGTATCCAGATCCCGCTATTGGTTATTGACCGGAGAGTCATCTCGGTCATGTCTGCATGTCTCCCGAACCCGTAGGGTCTACACACTTAAGGTTCGGTGACGCTAGGGTTATAGAGATATTAGTATGCGGTAACCCGAAAGTTGTTCGGAGTCCCGGATGAGATCCCGGACGTCACGAGGAGTTCTGGAATGGTCCGGAGGTAAAGAATTATATATAGGAAGTGCTGTTTCGGCCATCGGGACAAGTTTCGGGGTCACCGGTATTGTATCGGGACCACCGGAAGGGTCCCGGGGGTCCACCGGGTGGGGCCACCTGCCCCGGGGGGCCACATGGTCTGTAGGGGGTGCGCCTTGGCCTATATGGGCCAAGGGCACCAGCCCCAAGAGGCCCATGCGCCAAGAATCAAGGGAGAGGAAGAGTCCTAAAGGGGGAAGGCACCTCCGAGGTGCCTTGGGGAGGAGGGACTCCTCCCTGGCCGCACCCTTCCTTGGAGGAAGGGCCAAGGCTGCGCCTCCCCCCTCTCCCTTGGCCCTATATATAGTGGGGGGAAGGGAGGGCAACCATACCTAAGCCCTGGCGCCTCCCTCTCCCTCCCATGACACATCTCCCTCCTCCCGCAGCGCTTGGCGAATCCCTGTTGGAATCCCGCTACTTCCACCACCACGCCGTCGTGCTGTTGGATCTCCATCAACCTCTCCTCCCCCCTTGCTGGATCAAGAAGGAGGAGACGTCGCTGCTCCGTACGTGTGTTGAACGTGGAGGTGCCGTCCGTTCGGCGCTAGTATCATCGGTGATTTGGATCACGACGAGTACGACTCCATCAACCCCGTTCTCTTGAACGCTTCCGCGCGCGATCTACAAGGGTATGTAGATCCACTCCTCCCTCGTTGCTAGATGACTCCATAGATAGATCTTGGTGACACGTAGGAAAATTTTGAATTTATGCTACGTTCCCCAACAACTCCATGTAGACGCAATATTTCCCTACAAAAGAGATTGGCAACATGTGAAGCATCGTCT
This sequence comes from Triticum urartu, assembly GCF_056163025.1. NCBI lineage: Eukaryota > Viridiplantae > Streptophyta > Magnoliopsida > Poales > Poaceae > Triticum > Triticum urartu. Next base: position 249,318,294 of record NC_141878.1, on the reverse strand, counting down.
ATCTTGTTGCAAGGAATGAAATGTGGCATCTTAGAGAATCGGTCCACAACGACAAATACCGAATCCTTTCCATTTCTAGTCCTAGGCAAGCCAAGTACAAAATCCATGCTAATATATTCCAATGGTTGATATGGAATAGGGAGAGGCATGTAAAGGCCATGGGATTGAGCTTTAGACTTAGCTTTGCGACATGTAGAGCATCGGTTGGTGAAGCGGTTGACGTCGCGAAACATCTTGGGCCAATAGTAGTTCTTGGAGAGCGTAGCGAAAGTCTTGTCACGTCCAAGATGTCCCATTAGTCCTTCTCCATGAGATTCCTACAAAAGAAACAAATGAAGAGAAGACTCGGGGATGCAAAGCTTGTTAGCTCTCATAAGATATCCATCTCATATGTAATAGCGTTCCCAAGAGGTATGCGTCAAACATTTGGCATCAGGAGTAGAAAAGGTAGGATCATGCTCATACAAGTCTTTTATGTGCTCAAAGCCAATGACATCCAATTCAAGTTGAGTAACAAGCATGCATATGCGGGAAAGAGCGTCCGCCACAACATTTTCCTTATCTTTGATGTACTTGATGACATAAGGAAAAGACTCAACGAATTCACTCCATTTGGCATGACGCTTGTTCAACTTAGTTTGACCTTTAAGGTATTTGAGTGTTTCATGATTGGTATGTGATATCTACTACACAACCTTATTCTTGTAGACATTGTTGGGCCTCCAAGTGCAGAGGTTTGTAGGACAGTAGCAAATTTCCCTCAAGTGGATGACCTAAGGTTTATGAATCTGTCAGAGGTGTAGGATGAAGATGATCTCTCTCAAACAACCCTGCAACCAAATAACAAAGAGTCTCTTGTGTCCCCAACGCACCCAATACAATGGTAAATTGTATAGGTGCACTAGTTCGGCGAAGAGATGGTGATACAGGTGCAATATGGATGATAGATAAAGGTTTTTGTAATCTGAAAATATAAAAACAGCAAGGTAACTAATAGGGATGGCAATTTTATCCATGGATCTGGATACCCATGGATACCCGACCCGGTTGGGCAAGGGTATGGAGCACATTTCTGCCCATGGGTCCGTGGATATGGATACCCACGAACAGCTGGGTTGGGCATGGTTATAGTTTGTGCTCCATGGATATCCAATGGATACCCGTATGACATGTGGGGCCATATGCCAGTGACAATAGAAAGAGCGAATCAATGGGAAATGACAGGAAATATGGAACTTGTGTCATGAGTTATATGCTGCAGAATCAACCTCTGGTATGTCACACTTAAGGACTCATTGTATTACTTGTTACCTACTTATGCATGTAGCTTATGTTGTCATTTGTGAGTGAATGATGATGAGTTAATGTGATCTTTGGGAAGGCTTCATGCTGACTTTTCTATGCCCATGGAGCTCCATGGGTATGTGGGTATCCAGCGGGTTTGGGCATGGGCACAAGTTGTGCCCATGGATAATTTGATGGATGGGCAGAGCGTAGGAAGATGGGTCATGGGTTGGATTTGGACCAGCTCCACCCGCCCCAAACCCGACCCATTGCCATCCCTAGTAACTAATGATAAAAGTGAGGACAAACGGTATTGCAATGCGTTGAAACAAGGCCTAGGGTTCATACTTTCACTAGTGCAAGTACTCTCAACAATAATAACATAATTGGATCATATAACTATCCTTCAACATGCAACAAAGAGTCACTCCAAAGTCACTAATAGTGGAGAACAAATGAAGAGATTATGGTAGGGTACGAAACCACCTCAAAGTTATCCTTTCTGATCGATTTATTCAAGAGTCCGTAGTGAAATAACACGAAGCTATTCTTTCCGTTCAATCTATCCTAGAGTTCGTACTAGAATAACACCTTAAGACACAAATCAACCAAAACCCTAATGTCACCTAGATACTCCAATGTCACCTCAAGTATCTGTGGGTATGATTATTTGATATGCATCACACAATCTTAGATTCATCTATTCAACCAACACAAAGAACTTCAAAGAGTGCCCCAAAGTTTCTACCAGAGAGTCAAGACGAAGACGTGTGGCAACCCCTATGCATAGGTTCATGGGCGGAACCCGCAAGTTGATCACCAAAACATACATCAAGTGGATCACATGATATCCCATTGTCACCATAGATAAGCACGTGCAAGACATACATCAAGTGTTCTCAAATCCTTAAAGACTCCATCCGATAAGTTAACTTCAAAGGGAAAACTCAATCCATTACAAGAGAGTAGAGGGGTAGAAAACATCATAAGATCCAACTATAATAGAAAAGCTCGCGATACATCAGGATCGTACCACCTCAAGAACACGAGAGAGAGAGAGAAATCAAACACATAGCTACTAGTACATACCCTCAGCCCCGAGGGAGAACTACTCCCTACTCATCATGGAGAGCACCGGTATGATGAAGATAGCCACCGTAGAGGGATTCCCCCCTCCGGCAAGGTGCTGGAACGGGTCTAGATTGGTTTTCGGTGGCTACGGAGGCTTCTGGCGGCAGAACTCCCGATCTATTCTACTCCCCGAAGTTTTTAGGGTATAAGGGTATATATAGGAGGAAGAAGTACGTCGGTGGATCTTCGGGCTGTCCACGAGGCAGGGGGCGCGCCCGGGGTGATGGGTGCGCCCCCCACCCTCGTGGGCAGCCCGGGACTCTTCTGGTCCATCTCCGATACTCCGTGGGCTTCTTCTGGTCCAAAAATAAGTTCCGTGAAGTTTCAGGTCAATTGGACTCCGTTTGATTTTCCTTTTCTGTGATACTCTAAAATAAGGAAAAAAACAGAAACTGGCACTGGGCTCTAGGTTAATAGGTTAGTCGCAAAAATCATATAAAATAGCATATAAATGCATATAAAACATCCAAGGTTGATAATATAATAGCATGGAACAATCGAAAATCATAGATACGTTGGAGACGTATCAGCATCCCCAAGCTTAATTCCTACTCGTCCTCGAGTAGGTAAATGATAAAAACAGAATTTTTGATGTTGAATGCTACCTAACATATTTATCCATGTAATTCTTTATTGTGGCAAAAATATTCAGATCCATAAGGTTCAAGACAAAAGTTTAATATTGACATAAAAATAATAATACTTCAAGCATACTAACAAAGCAATCATGTCTTCTCAAAATAACATGGCCAAAGAAAGTTATCCCTACAAAATCACATAGTCTGGCTAAGCTCCATCTTCACCACACAAAGTATTTAAATCATGCACAACCCCGACGACAAGCCAAGCAGTTGTTTCATACTTTTGGTGTTCTCAAACTTTTTCAATCTTCACGCAATATATGAGCGTGAGCCATGGATAGAGCACTATAGGTGGAATAGAATGGTGGTTGTGGAGAAGACAAAAGGAGAAGATAGTCTTACATCAACTAGGCGTAACAATGGGCTATGGAGATGCCCATCAATAGATATCAATGTGAGTGATTAGGGATTGCCATGCAACGGATGCACTAGAGCTATAAGTGTATGAAAGCTCAACAAAAGAAACTAGTGGGTGTGCATCCAACTTGCTTGCTCACGAAGACCTAGGGCATTTTGAGGAAGCCCATCATTGGAATATACAAGCCAAGTTCTATAATGAAAGATTCCCACTAGTATATGAAAGTGACAACATAGGAGACTCTCTATCATGAAGATCGTGGTGCTACTTTGAAGCACAAGTGTGGTAAAAGGATAGTAGCATTGCCCCTTCTCTCTTCTTCTCTCATTTTTTTGTTTTTTTTGTTTTTTGGGGCCTTCTCTTCTTCTCTTTTTGGCCTCTTTTTCTCTTTTTTTATTTTTCGTTTGGAGTCTCATCCTGACTTGTGGGGGAATCATAGTCTCCATCATCCTTTCCTCACTGGGACAATGCTCTAATAATGATGATCATCACACTTTTATTTACTTACAACTCAAGAATTACAACTCAATACTTAGAACAAGATATGACTCTATATTAATGCCTCCGGTGGTGTACCGGGATGTGCAATGACTCATGAGTGACATGTATGAAAGAATTATGAATGGTGGCTTTGCCACAAATACGATGTCAACTACATGATCACACAAAGCAATATGACAATGATGGAGCGTGTCATAGTAAACGGAACGGTGGTAAGTTGCATGGCAATATATCTCGGAATGGCTATGGAAATGCCATGATAGGTAGGTATGGTGGCTGTTTTGAGGAAGATATATGGTGCGTTTATGGTACCGGCGAAAGTTGTGCGGTACTAGAGAGGCTAGCAATGGTGGAAGGGCGAGAGTGCGTATAATCCATGGACTCAACATTAGTCATAAAGAACTCAGATACTTATTGCAAAAATCTATTAGTTATCGAAACAAAGTACTACGCGCATGCTCCTAGGGGGGTAGATTGGTAGGAAAAGACCATCGCTCATCCCCGACCGCCACTCATAAGGAAGACAATCAATAAATAAATCATGCTCCGACTTCATCACATAACGGTTTACCATACGTGTATGCTACGGGAATTACAAACTTTAACACAAGTATCTCTCAAATTCACAACTACTCAACTAGCATGACTCTAATATCACCATCTTCATATCTCAAAACAATCATCAAGTATCAAACTTCTCATAGTATTCAATGCACCTAATATGAAAGTTTTTATTATACCCCTCTTGGATGTCTATCATATTAGGACTAGATTCATAACCAAAGAAAATTACCATGATGTTTAGGACTCTCAAAATAATATAAGTGAAGCATGAGAGTTCATCTATTTCTATAAAATAAGACCACCACCGTGCTCAAAAAAGATATAAGTGAAGCACTAGAGCATCAACAAACTACTCCGAAAGATATAAGTGAAGATCAACGAGTAGTTGAATAATTACGTACCTATGTGAAGACTCTCTAACATTTAAGAATTTCAGATCTTGTTATTATATTCAAACAGCAAGGAAAAAAAAGAAAATAAAATGACGCTCCAAGCAAAACACATATCATGTGGTGAATAAAAATATAACTCCAAGTAAAGTTACCGATGAACGAAGACGAAAGAGGGGATGCCTTCCGGGGCATCCCCAAGCTTAGCTCTTGGTTGTCCTTAAATATTTCCTTGGGGTGCCTTGGGAATCCCCAAGCTTAGGCTCTTGCCACTCCTTATTCCATAGTCCATCGAATCTTTACCCAAAACTTGAAAACTTCACAACACAAAACTTAACAGAAAACTCGTAAGCTCCGTTAGCGAAAGAAAACAAAAGACCACTACTGTAATGAACTCATTATTTATTTATATTGGTGTTAAACCCAATGTATTACAACTTCTCTATGGTTTGTAAACTCTTTTACTAGCCATAGATTCATCAAAATAAGTAAACAACACACGACAAACAAAATCTGTCAAAAACAGAACAGTCTGTAGTAATCTGTAACTAACGCAAACTTATGGAAACCCAAAAATTATAAAATAAATTGCTGGACGTGAGTAATTTATCTATTAATCATCTGAAAAAATAATTAACTAAATATCACTCTCCAATAAAAAATGGCAGCAATTCTCGTGAGCGCTAAAGTTTCTGTTTTTTAAGCAGGATCAGCAAGACTTTCCCCAAGTCTTCCCAACGGTTCTACTTGGCACAAACACTAATTAAAACATAAAACTCAATCATAAAAGAGTCTAGATAAATTATTTATTACTAAAAAGTAACAAAAAGCAAGTAACAAAAATAAAATTGGGTAGCCTCCCAACAAGCGCTAACGTTTAACGCCCCTAGCTAGGCATGATGATTTCAATGATGCTCACATAAAAGATAAGACTTGAAACATAAAGAGAGCATCATGAAGAATATGACTAGCACATTTAATCCTAAACCTCTTCCTATGCATAGGGGTTTTGTGAGCAATCAACTTATGGGAAGAATAATCAACTAGCATAGGAGGGCAGAACAAGCATAACTTCAAAACTTTAAGCACATAGAGAGGAAACTTGATATTATTGCAATTCCTACAAGCATATGTTCCTCCCTCATAATAATTTTCAGTATCAACATGAATGAATTCACTAATATAACTATCACATAAAGAATTCTTTTCATGATCTACAAGCATATAAATTTTATTACTCTCCACATAAGCAAAATTCTTCTCGTTCGGAATAGTGGGAGTATCATAAGAAACTCGAATACTATAAATTGTTTCCATAGTAAAAGAGTAATGTTCAGAAAAGGGGTAATCATAATCATGACAAGTTTTATAAATATAATCATCACTACTTTTTATAGCATATGTATCATCACAATAATTATCATAAGTAGCAACTTTGTTCTCATCATAATCGATTGAAACATCTTCCAAGATAGTGGAATCATCACTAAATAAAGTCATGACCTCTCCAAATCCACTTTCATAATTATCATAATAAGATTCAACATCCTCCAAAATAGTGGGATCATTACTTCCTAAAGTTGACACTCTTCCAAACCCACTTTCATCAATATAATCATCATAAGTAGGAGGCATGCTATCATCATTATAAATTTGCATATCAAAACTTGGGAGACTAAAAATATCATCTTCATTAAATGTAGCATCCCCAAGCTTGCGACAAACATTAATTGCAGCAAATATATTCTCGAAAACATCATCTTCGTCAAACATAGCATCCCCAAGCTTGGGCCTTTTCATATCATAAGCATAATCACTCTCATCATTAATAGTATGGATAGCACCAATAGTATAGCAATTATCATATTCTTCCAAGCAAGTGCCAAAAACATTGTCAAGATCATAAGAAGTATCATTATTTTCCCAATCATAATCATCACAACAAGCAATAGGCATAACAAGATCATCATCAAGTGCATCATCTTCCATGATTATATTTTCATGAGGCACAACAGTAATAGGAGCAGCATTATTTGGGAGAGATATCTTTTTACCTCTATTCCTTTTTCTTTTCTTCTTCTTCACCACATCATGTGTGGGTTCAATCCTATTTTTGGAGCTCGTTATTAATGAGATTGGTTGAATAGAAGGCTCCTCCTCGTTATGTGATTCATCATAAGTAATAATAGGAGGATATTGGGAAGTCTCTTCCCTTCCGTTAGTATTCCCTTCATCTTCTATTTGTTTTCTTTTCTTTATATAATTGGCAATATAAGGATTTTCAATGCAATTCTTGCAATTCACCGCACAATACATATAGATTTCTTCTAGATCAATATCGAGGAATTTTTCGAGGTTATATTCTGGAATAATCTTAGTTTGACGTTTCATTTCTTCATAACCCAAAAGCAAACTAAGTTCATTATAATGTGCAAGGGAAATCAAGTAATCACAATTTTTGGACACAATTCGATCATGGAACGATTTGCATTTCATATTTAAATGACCATGTTCATTGCAAAGTTCACAAGTATGGCTAAGAAATTTTAAATTTTCAGCACTAACATTTAGCCTTTCTTGCAACCATTTAGTTTCTAAATGCTTATGCCTCTTGCAATATCTATCTTCCCTATTTGGTGTGTACTTGCAAACCCAATGCACTCCACAAATATTGACATGTTTATAGGAGACATTTTCATCATAACTAGTGCAATCATCATTAGTACTATGGATATTCAAGGAGTTCATACTAATAACATTGCAATCATGCTCATCATTCAAAGATTTAGTGCCAAACATTTTAATGCATTCTTCTTCTAACACTTTGGCACAATTTTCCTTTCCATCAGACTCACGAAAGATATTAAAAAGATTAACCGTATGAGGCGAACTCAATTCCATATTCTTTGTAGTTTTCTTTTATAAACTAAACTAGTGCTAAAACAAGAAAAAAAGATTTGATTGCAAGATCTAAAGATATACCTTCAAGCGCTAACCTCCCCGGCAACGGTGCCATAAAAGAGCTTGATGTCTACTACACAACCTTCTTATTGTAGATGTTGTTGGGCCTCCAAGTGCAGAGGTTTGTAGGACAGTAGCAAATTTCCCTCAAGTGGATGACCTAAGGTTTATCAATCCGTCGGAGGCGTAGGATGAAGATGGTCTCTCTCAAACAACCCTGCAACCAAATAACAAAGAGTCTCTTCTGTCCCCAACACACCAATACAATGGTAAATTGTATATGTGCACTAGTTCGGTGAAGAGATGGTGATACAAGTGCAATATGGATGATAGATAAAGGTTTTTGTAATCTGAAAATGCAAAAACAGCAACGTAACTAATGATAAAAGTGAGCACAAACGGTATTGCAATGCGTTGAAATAAGGCCTAGGGTTCATACTTTAACTAGTGTAAGTTCTCTCAACAATAATAACATATTTGGATCATATAACTATCACTCAACATGCAACAAAGAGTGACTCCAAAGTCACTAGTAGCAGAGAACAAACGAAGAGATTGTGGTAGGGTAAGAAACCACCTCAAAGTTATCCTTTCTGATCAATCTATTCAAGAGTCCGTAGTGAAATAACACGAAGCTATTCTTTCCGTTCAATCTATCCTAGGGTTCGTACTAGAATAACACCTTAAGACACAAATCAACCAAAACCCTAATGTCACCTAGATACTCCAATGTCACCTCAAGTATCCGTGGGTATGATTATACGATATGCATCACACAATCTCAGATTCATCTATTCAACCAACACAAAGAACTTCAAAGAGTGCCCCAAAGTTTCTACCAGAGAGTCAAGACGAAAACGTGTGCCAACCCCTATGCATAGGTTCATGGGCGGAACCCACAAGTTGATCACCAAAACATACATCAAGTGGATCACACGATATCCCATTGTCACCACAGATAAGCACATGCAAGACATACATTAAGTGTTCTCAAATCCTTAAGGACTTCATCCGATAAGTTAACTTCAAAGGGAAAACTCAATTAATTACAAGAGAGTAGAGGGGGAGAAAACATCATAAGATCCAACTATAATAGCAAAGCTCGCGTTACATCAAGATCGTACCACCTCAAGAACACGAGAGAGAGAGAGAGAGAGATCAAACACATAGCTACTGATACATATCCTCAACCCCGAGGGAGAACTACTCCCTCCTTGTCATGGAGAGCGTCGGGATGATGAAGATGGCCACCGTAGAGGGATTCACCCCTCCGGCAAGGTGCCGGAACGGGTCTAGATTGGTTTTCGGTGGCTAGGGAGGCTTCTGGCGGCGGAACTCCCGATCTATTCTGATCCCCGAAGTGTTTAGGGTATATGGGTATATATAGGAGGAAGAACTACGTCGGTGGATCTGCGGGCTGTCCACGAGGCAGGGGGCGCGCCCCCACCCTCGTGGGCAGCCCGGGACTCTTCTGGTCCATCTCCAATACTCTGTGGGTTTCTTCTGGTCCAGAAATAAGTTCTGTGAAGTTTTAGGTCATATGGACTCCGTTTGATTTTCCTTTTTGAGATACTCTAAAACAAGGGAAAAAAGAAACTGGCACTACGCTCTAGGTTAATAGGTTAGTCCCAAAAATCATATAAAATAGCATGTAAATGCATATAAAACATCCAAGGTTGATAATATAATAGCATGGAACAATCAAAAATTATAGATACGTTGGAGACATTGGAGACGTATCAGTATGAATGATGAATTCATGAGGACAAAGATAATGTTCCCATCCATGCAAGACTCGCACTAAAGCATATTACTCTTTGTCCTAGATGGGGTAATTGAGTTGCGCTCCGGAAAGTTTCTCACTAAAGTAAGCTATGGGGCGCTTCTCTTGCGTTAACACACCTCCTATGCCATTACCACTAGCATCGCAATGAATCTCAAAGGGTTTGTTAAAGTTGGGTAAAGCAAGCACGGGAGCATGAGTAAGCAAATTCTTAAGCTCATTGAAAGCAGTATCTTGGGATGGTCCCCAAACAAAAGGCACATTTTTCTTGCTCAAAGCATGCAAAGGTGAAGCAATGGTGCTAAAGTTCTTCACAAATTTATGGTAGAAACCGGCTAAACCAAGGAAGCTATGCACTTGATGCAAGTTGGTTGGTTGTGGCCAAGTTTTGATAGCATTGATCTTAGAGTCATCCACATGAACACCCTTAGAGGAAACAACAAAACCCAAGAAAACGAGCTTATCAACGCCAAAAAGGCACTTTTCCATGTTAGCATAGAGATGCTCTTTTCGAAGAGTTTGCAAAACGGTTCGAACATGGGTGACATGATCTTTAAGATGTTTGCTATAAACAAGTATATCATCGAAGTAGACCACGACAAACTCACCAATGTAAGGTCGAAAGACATGATTCATAAGACGCATGAAAGTACCCGATGCTTCCGATAAACCCATAGGAATGACTAACCACTCATACAAACCAAACTTTGTTTTGAAAGCGGTTTTCCATTCATCACCCTCTTGTATGAGGATTTGAGAGTAACCACTTTTAAGATCAATTTTTGAAAAGATAGTGGCACCACTAAGTTCATCAAGCATATCATCAAGGTGTGGAATGGGATACCTATAGAGAACGGTGATAGCATTGATAGGTCTACAATCGGAGCACATGTGAAAGCTACCGTCTCGTTTTGGCACAAGAATGACCGGAACGGCATAAGGACTCAAAATTTCACGCACATGTCCATGGTCTATGAGATGCTTTACTTGCCTTTGTATTTCTTTGGTTTCTTCTGGGTTGACGCGGTAGGGAGCTTTGTTCGGAAGAGATGCTCCAGGGATGAGGTTGATGTGGTGCTCGATGCCTCATAGTGGAGGTAGTCCTGGAGGTAGCTCGTCGGGGGAAACATCTTGGAATTCCTGCAAAAGAGAAGACAACACTAAAGGTAGAGCGTGAGAGGTGTTAGCGTTTGGTGCGTCATCCTTGCACAAAAGGACATAGTGTAGGACACTAGATGGGTTCTCACACACTCCTCTTATCTCACTTTTGGTGGCAAATATAACTAAGTTCTTCTTGTCGATCATCGTGGAGGCACTTGATTTGGGCTTGTGGCGCTCACTCTCTTATTGGTGGTTCGCTCTCTCCCTATTCTCTCCATGATGGGTGGTTTGCTTTTTGGTGATCACTTGGCTTGGAGACATAGGGCGAAGTACGTACTCATTTCCCTTCATCTTGAAGATGTAGTGGTTCGTTCGGCCGTTGTGGATGACACCTCTATCAAATTTCCATGGGCGTCCAAGAAGAAGGTCAAAAACGGTCATTGGAACGACATCACACTCCAAAGTGTCTTCGTAGGCGCCAATTTTGAAGGAGACTTGTACTTGATGCTCGACTTTGATGGTGCCGGAGTCTCTAAGCCATTAAACTTTGTAGGGATGAGGGTGCTTCATCTTGGGCAATTGCAGCTTGGAGCAAAGTTCTTCACTTGCGAGGTTATGACAACTCCCTCCATCAATGATGACCTTGACGGACCTTCCATTGATGCCGGCCTTGGTATGGAATATGTGGCATCTTTGGTCTTCTTCTTGGTGATGTTGAAGAGTCAAGACCTTGGAGACAACGAGAGCGGGACTTGAATCTTCATCACAAAAGACTTGTTCCATGTCTTCCTCGTTCACTTGCTGGTGTATGGCCACTTGCTCAAGGGCTTCCATTTATCCTTCACTCATTGAGTCATAAGTGCCGTCATCGTTGAGGATCATGGTCCGCTTGTTGGTGCACTCATAGGAATTGTGGCCTCGGCCTCCGCATGTGAAACATTTGAAGGAACTCGTCTTGACGGTCTGATCGGTTGGGGTAGATGATGATGAAGCTCTCGGCTTGAAGTTGCTCGTTGAAGGAGGATGACTTGGGGTTGACGAAGCTTTCTTGTAACTCGACTTGTCGATGTTGCTTGTAGAAGGCTTGGTAGAGGAAGTCGGTGTTGGAGTCATTGAAGCTTGGGTGTTGGAGAAGCCGTATGACTTGGATGAGAACTTGGCATACTTGTAATCATCTTGCACTTGACGTTCCGCTTTTGTAGCTTGATGCACTAGCTCGATGAGGTTCGATTATGGTTGGAAGTCGGCGATCTTCTTGATAGGATGGTTGAGTCCATTCAAGAAACATGCCATAGTTTGCTCATCATCTTCCGTGACGTTGGATCATATCATTGCAATCTCCATCTCCTTGTAGTACTCTTCAACGCTCTTGGTTCCTTGCTTGAGTAGTTGGAGTTTCTTGAAGAGGACGCGGTTGTATTAGGTAGGCACGAAGTGTGCTATGAAATCCTTCATTTGGGCCCAAGTAGTGATGGGTGGTTCACCTCTTGCCTCATGGCGCTTGATAACTTGTTCCCACCAAATGAGGACATAGTCTTGGAACTCAAGGGATGCCATCGCGATCTTCTTCTGTTCGTCATAGTTTTGCAAGCGGAAGATTTTGTCGACCTTCAATGCCCATGAAAGGTACTCTTCGGGATCATTGCTTCCATTGAACTTGGGCATGGTGAACTTTAGCTTGCCATAGCATTGCTCTTCATTGTGTTGGGGTCGGGGATAATGACGCCCATGTTGTTGAGGATTGGCAAACTCGTGTTGCTCTTGGTGAGGAGGGTTGTCAACCTCGTGTTGCTCTTGTCGTGGAGGATTTCCATTGTCTTCATGCTGTTGGTGAACTTGGGGTTCTTGAGGAGCTTGTGGAGGGGCTTGTCGAGCTCGAGGAAAAACTTGATGAACTTGACAATGCGCACGTGATTGGTAAATCCTCTCTTGAACTTCTTCGCGAATTGCTTCTTCTTCTTCACGCCGATGGCGATTGCGTGTGGCGACGGTGTAACTTGAATCTCGAAGGGCACATTGCACCTCAAGTACTTGAGCTTCACGGAGTTGTTCTTCTTGGCGTTGTGCCTCGGCATCTTGTGCATCTTGGTGTAGACGTGCTCTCTCTTCCTCTTCATGTTGGCGTTGTCGTTGCCGTTCTCGTGCTTGCGCAAAGGCAGCTTGGTTTTGACAGTGTCGGTGCTCTTGAGAGTCGGTATCACGTAGAGGATTGAGGCTTGCTTGATGATCGTTGCACGCGGCACGTCGAAGAGTGTTCAATGTCGGTGTACTTGAGCCGGAGAGAGTGAAGTCGGAGTATCGACTTGAGTGGCTCCGTCTTGATGAGGATGAAGTGGAAGAAGAGCGGTTGAGCAACAAAGCACGAATCTCGTCCATTCTTGCATCATTCTATTGCTTGTGATCGTCGAGCTTGTGGTCAAAGTAGTCTCTTGTACATTGCGCGGAGAGTCTCAAATCGGTGGCGAGGTTGTCGATGCGTTCACTCATTTCTTGTTGCTCTTGATGCAAAGCACGTTGTGCACCAGAGAGGTGGCTCTTGGTGACGTAGGAGTTCATGTCGTCGTCTTGCCCGATGAAGAGTGGGTTGGTAGAAGTACTTGGCCTATCCATCATTCCAATAGAAATATGTGAGTGGGAGAAAGAGAAGAACGTATTCCAAATGTACCTTGACCGAAGTTGAAGGTGGATCAATGATCACTCCAATGTGGAACAAGGAAATAGCACAATTGGTACCAATTCTTGTCGGTTTCTCAAACCTACACAAGTAAAAGCTTATGGTGGAGCTTGGTTAGGATGGTGGCATAAAATTTGATGCAATTGTTAGTGAGCTTCAATAAAGTTGGAAAAGATTCGCAAGTTTGCAATGCAACAAGTAGACCAAGCAATATAAGGTAGACGGAAACACACACGCAAAGAGATAAATGGGGTCGTGCAACCAAGGAAGAGCCAAAATGTTGAATCCACGAAAATGCTTTTGTTGCACAACACTAGAGAGACGCTAGCACGATTGCACAATAGGCAGATACGAAGACTTGTGCACAACCTACTAAGCAAAAATGCAACGACTTCTATCCCAAGTAGCTCTATGTATGGTGTTTCAATGATATGATCCAAGATGATCTAGTATGACAATTTTAATGTTGTATGATGCTACTTGCTTAAAAGCTCTTTGCTTATCTTTCCCTTTCTACTTAAAAGCTTGTTTGGCTCTTTGTTGTTTGAGCTCTTTTCTCATGCAATGCTTCACGAACCAAGATAGCAATTGTGTATGCGATGACAACCTTGTGACACAAGAGATGGTACCAAGATATGCACCAATGATGTATGTATGCTATGGGAAGTATGATCACTAATGTGCACAAGTCACATTGCTGGCAGTACTCAAAGGCTAGTCTCGATGGGTAAGCAACGCAAAGGAGTAAGGCTATGATGGCTATCAAAGTAATGGAAAGAATGATGTATCCAATACCAAGATGATGTTACTGTTTCTTGGTTCCTTGTCCATAAGCAAGAATGGATGACAGTGATCAAATGAGCGGCGCGAATACCAATATGATGTTGTCGAGATGGTCGTTGTTGATGACACATCCATTGTGAAGATGAGCGGCGGTGATGTTGATGTCGAACCATACCTAAATAGCCGAAACACAATAGGACACAAAACCGCAACTCAAATTCTCAAAGCACAATGTTGGAAAACGAGTCAGAGTGTGAAACAGGTAAGCAATAGTGGTGGTATGCGGAAGTGGTGATGGTGTAGAGCTGGTGGGAGTGCGTATGCAGAGGTATGGCGGTGGTGCAGACCAAACTGAAAAAAATTAGTTTCATCAGGGTTTTACGGACGTTCGGGGTTGTACGATCGTCCGGTCGTCGGAGGTCCGGTGCCTGGGCGATTTTCGGGCACGGGATGAACAACTCGTGGAGGTGGTGGATGAGGTGAAAATGGACAAATCCAGGGGATTTTTTGGATGGAAAAGGTGGAGAAAAGGGGGAAAAGCTAGATCCACTCATGGCAAAGCAAATCCACGGATCAAATCCAACAAAATTTCAACACACCAACAAATCACAAAACAATTTGGGGCTATTTTTATGGGGAATTTTCGAATTAGGGACAAAATCAACAAGAACAAGGCTAGAAACACAACGGGGAGGCTCCGAAATCGTGATCAATGTGGCTCTGGATACCAAGATGATGTAGGGTGGAACCCTAGATGGCCGATCTTTCACGAAAGGAGCGGATCCCAACGAGGAACATGAAGAACACAAGGGTAAACACGAGGGAAAACACGAGAGAAACACTCAAACCAACGAGATTAGGTCACACATGTGCTAGATCCTCGAATACAAAGGGGAGATACAAGATCCAAATCCAACAAAGGACGATACATAGGGTAACCAGTTCATCTCCGTAAGGAAGTCTTGAGTCCATGAGGAATCTTCCCGTGAGGGGTCTTGAATCCAAGATGGATCTTCTCCGAAGAGGGGCAGCGGTCTCTCTCGTGGAGTGGATCCGTAATGGATGAGCAAAGCTCTATCTCTAATGAGCTACTACTTTGCTAACCCTAACTAGGAGGAGGGCGAGATCTATTTATAGTCTTAGTGTAAAAGAGGGGTGAAGTGGAGGGGTACATGGGCTTCGGCCCGAAACTGGACGCAGCCAAGGTCCGGACGTCCGTGAGGCGTCGGTCGTCCGGAGGCTCGCGGGTGTCCGGACATCCGTAGATCTTCGGATGTCCGTAATTTAGGTTATGTTGCCACGGCATCGGACGTCCGTAGGCGTCCGGTCGCCGGTCGTCTGGTCTTCCTCAGATTTCTGTAGATTCCATTTTGTTGGCGTGTTGTCGGTCGTCTAGAGGTGCTCGGTCGTCCGGAGCCTGGGTGGTGTCGGACGTCCGGTCCAAGTCGGACGTCCGATCGCTGTAGCATGCGCTGGCATGGTTTCCTTTGGCTGGTGTGACCTTCAGGGGCTGGACGTCCAGGATGGGCCGGTCGTCCGGAGCCTGTAGCTTCTTCCGCAGCTCTTCTTCTTCACATCCATCTTCCTCTTCTGATTCTCCTTGCTCCTTAGCTTCTTCATGGATAACTCCTTGATACCTTAGTATGCATAATGGCTCTATTTGAGGTAGTAGGCATGTCTCATGTGCATCGAAGTGAACTTGTGAGAGGAGAGATGTCTCCTCGATTTTGAGAGCTCTTGCACGTGCTCGTGTCATGGGTCCGCGAGGCACTTGGTGAGGCGATGGTAGGTCCATGGGGATGACCTTGGGATGCTCCGCATCACCGGGCCACAAGAATTTGGCTCCTCCGGTACTAGGGGGAGATGACAACGAGACCCCGCTGCAGCTTGGCGATTGCAAGAGGTGGGTCCTGTTATCTGCTTTGTCTGGAGGCGGCCGGGAGCACACCCACGACCACGCAGCCTCAGCAAGGTATGAACATCAACACCCCACCTACCCAATTAGCATCGCCTGTCATGTCGGGCGATAGCGGACGGGGTGAGGAAGAGGCTCCATTAGTCATTGATGACGTCGCCACCGTCGAAGAAGCAATGCATTATATCGATGCCATCGATGAGGATGACGATGACACTCTACAGTATCTCAATAATGGCGCCTATGACGACGGAGGATTGATGGCTTGCCAGTATGAGTACTCATGGTTTGAGAGTCATGAGTCGGTGCCTGAATTGCCGGAGGCTGAACGTATTATAGACGACCTTCCAGTAGCAAAGAAGCATGGGAAGAGAGTGAGGAAAGGAAACAAAGCTGCTTCTATGATCCAGCCGCCTCCGCAGCCTCGGGTTCAAGACCGTATACCTGTCATGGGTCCGACGAAATACCATATCCCCTGTGAACCAATCCTACCTAAGGCAGCGGTAGAGGCCATATACGGCGATCTCAGGAGACTTCATGACGATGTGCTGCGGAGAGAGAAAAGCCTGATCGCCTCGAAAAATCCAGGATACCCGCTCTACGTGGTTAACGTGCTGCAGCAAAGGTTGTACGTCAACACATTCCCCATGGAAAAGTTCTTCCTTCGATTCGATTACATCTTCGACATGTTTCACTTGAAAAGCTGTATTTTACATTTGTTCGCCGTTTTGCCTTGTACATGAACTACATCATCATGATTGAGTAGATACCTTATATTTGTGTCACTAACCCGTACTTCATGCATGAGAGCTTCTTGTCAGTCTGCGAAAGCACCATGAATACGCGAGTAACTACATCGCCGATTTCATGGTCGGCAATAAGCACGAGGAGACGATTCTCATGCCTTATCATCCCATGTAAGTCATCCGTGCGGATATCCTTCCTTCGATTTCAATCATTTCATTTGCACGCGTGGAGGCTAATATGAGGTGTACTTATTTTGCGCAGCGATGGTCATGCCGTCCTCATCATCCTTTACCCCCGATTCTCCCACGCTCTTTACTTGGACTCGTCAAAGAACATGAAGAAAAAGGATTACACCCACATCAAGTATGTTCTTGGCAGTTCTATCTTTACGTACGGCCTACGGGGTGGAGAGATCAAACTCAGGAAGACAAGGAACTGCGCGCTCTACTTCGGCCATAAGACTGACTTCTGCTACATCCAGCAACCGAGTGGTAGTCTCAGTGATGGATTCTATGTCATCCACCACATGCTAGAGTACAGAGGGGATCAGCAGAACCTTCACATGTCACCTAGATCCGACGATGCCCATATTCTGCAATGGGTAAAGAACCTAGGAGATATCCCGGATCATCGACTCCGAGTTGAGTTCTATCACATCCAGCGTGAACTTGCCCAAATCATCATGAAGGAGGTCCTCAAAAAAACAGGGATTATCACACCCAATATGCGACACTATCCTAAAGGGACTCGAAGGTCCCACCAAGGATAGAACCGCATATTGACACGCTTTTGCAAGGTGGATATCATTACATCATACCATTACATAATATTTGGGATACATACAAAAGGCATACAATGCCACAAGAATACATCAATACATCATACATTGAACAACATCTGACTATGGATGAAATATAAACAGAAGCTCAAACGACATCCACCCTACTAGCCTAGGTTGCTGACTAGGAACCTATCCCCTGAACGAAGAAGAAGCAGAAGAAGAACTCCAACTCAAGCAAACGTCTCTCTCACATCATGATCATCGCATTACATGTACCTACAACTATTGGTGTAGTAATCAGTGAGCCATGCAAACGGTCGCCAACTAGGAATGATCAATAAGTGATCCTGAACTACTTACGTTCAAACATAACCCAATTGTGTTCTCTTCTCGAACGTACCTGAAAAGAGACAGTCATGGCTATGCATGCGGTTGGTTTATTTTAATTGAGTTTACTTCAGGTCCACTACAACCGGATATTAACAAATTCCCATCTGCCACATAACCGCGGGCATGGCTCTCAAAAGTTTAAACCCTGGAGGGGTGTCCCAACTTAGCCCATGACAAGCTCACGATCCGCGGAGACAATCCTCCATTGCGGGACCCACCGATCAGACTCGCAATCCCGATGCACAAGACATTTCGACAATGGTAAAACAAGCCCAACAAGACCTCCCGACATGCCGAGACCCTGATAGTAGGCGCGCTTATCTAGTCTCAGGCTGTAACACCCACAATGCGCCTATATCTCCCACGTGTCGGGGCACGACTTAGAGGCATAGCCGCATGGTAGTTTTATCGCAAGAGGGGTAATCTTCACTCAATCCCATGTACTAAATAAGAAAGGGATAAAGAGTTGGCTTACAATCTCCACTTCACACAATACATAAATAATTCATACATCATCCACATACACTCAAAGACCGACTACGGTCAAATCTGAATAAAAAGGAAGGTAAACCCCAAATGCTAGATCCCCGATCGTCCCAACTGGGCTCCACTACTGATCATTAGGAAACAAAACGTAGTAACGACCCAAATCCTCATCGAACTCCCACTTGAGTTCGGTAGCATCACCTGCACTGGTATCCTCGGCACCTGCATTTGTTTGGAAGTATCCGTGAGTCACGAGGACTCAGCAATCTCACACCCGCAAGATCAAGACTATTTAAGCTTGTGGGTAGGAGAAGGTAGTGAGGTGGAGCTGCAGCAAGCACTAAGCATATATGGTGGCTAACATACGCAAAGCAGAGCGAGAAGAGAAGCAACGCAACAGTCGAGAAGCTAGAAATGATCAAGAAGTGATCCTGAAGCTACATACATTCAATTATAACACAAGACCGTGGTCACTTCCCGGACTCCGCCGAAAAGATACCATCACGGCAACACACGCGGTTGATTCATTTTAATTAAGTCATGTGTCAAGACCGGATATTAACAAATTCCCATCTTCCACATAACTGCGGGCACGGCTCTCGAAAGTTTATACCCTGCAGAGGTGTCCCAACTTAGCCCATCACAAGCTCTCACGGTCAACGAAGGAAATTCCTTCTCCCGGGAAGACCCGATCAGTCTCGGAATCATGGTTACAATGGTAGAAGAAGACCAACAAAGCCGCCTGATGTGCCGACAAATCCCGATAGGAGTCGCACGTATCTTGTTCTTAGGGCACACCGGATAGGTCAAGCTACGAGTAAAACCAGCCCTCAAGTTGCCCCAATGTGGCCTCGCGGGCTACCCGGTTCGGACCAACACTCAGAGGAGCACTGGCCCTGGGGGGTTTAAAATAAAGATGACCCTTGAGTCTGCAGAACCCAAGGGAAAGGTATATGGTGGTAGGTATGCAAATGGTAAAACCAACGTTGGGCCTTGCTGGAGGAGTTTTATTCAAAGCGAACTGTCAATGGGTTCCCATAACACCCAACCGCGTAAGGAACGCAAAATCAAGGAACATAACACCGGTATGACGGAAACTAAGGCGGCAAGAGTGGAACAAAACACCAGGCAAAAGGCGGAGCCTTCCACCCTTTACCAAGTGATGCATTAAATAAATAAGAGATAATAATGATATCCCAACAATATCCATGTTCCAACATGGAACAAACTTCAACTTCACCAGCAACTAGCAATGATATAAGAGGGGCTGAGAAAAAGCGGTAACATAGTGCTACCTCTTGAGCACTGCGTTGGTTTTCCCTTGAAGAGGAAATGGTGATGCAGCAAAGTAGCGTAAGTATTTCCCTCAGTTTTTGAGAACCAAGGTATCAATACAGTAGGTGGTTACGCACAAGTCCCTCGCACCTACACAAAAAAATAAATCCTCGCAACCAACGCGATAAGGGGTTGTCAATCCCTACACTGTCACTTACGAGAGTGAGATCTGATAGATATGATAAGATAATATTTTTTGTATTTTTATGATAAAGATGCAAAGTAAAATAAAAGGCAAGAAAAATAACAAGTGTTGGAAGATTAATATGATGGAAAATAGACCCGGGGGCCATAGGTTTCACTAGTGGCTTCTCTCAAGAGCATAACTATTCACGGTGGGTAAACAAATTACTGTTGAGCAATTGACAGAATTGAGCATAGTGATGAGAATATCTAGGTATGATCATGTATATAGGCATCACGTCCGAGACAAGTAGACCGACTCCTGCCTGCATCTACTACTATTACTCCACACATCGACCGCTATCGAGCATGCATCTAGAGTATTAAGTTCAAGAGAACAGAGTAACGCTTTAAGCAAGATGACATGATGTAGAGGGATAAACTCATGCAATATGACATAAACCCCATCTTTTTATCCTCGATGGCAACAATACAATACGTGCCTTGCTGCCCCTACTATCACTGGGAAAGGACACCGCAAGATTGAACCCAAAGCTAAGCACTTCTCCCATTGCAAGGAAGATCAATCTAGTAGGCCAAACCAAACTGATAATTTGAAGAGACTTGCAAAGATAACCAATCATACATAAAAGAATTCAGAGAAGATTCAAATACTGTTCATAGATAAACTTGATCATAAAACCACAATTCATCGGTCTCAACAAACACACCGCAAAAGAAGATTACATCGAATAGATCTCCACAAGAGAGGGGGAGAACTTTGTATTGAGATACAAAAAGAGAGAAGAAGCCATCTAGCTAATAACTATGGACCCGAAGGTCTGAGGTAAACTACTCACACTTCATCAGAGGGGCTATGGTGTTGATGTAGAAACCCTCCATGATCGATGCCCCCTCCGGCGGAGCTCCGGAAAAGGCCCCAAGATGGGATCTCGTGGATACAGAAAGTTAGGGTGGTGGAATTAGGGTTTTGGCTTCGTATCTGGTAGTTTGCGGGTACGTAGGTATATATAGGAGGAAGGAGTACGTCGGTGGAGCAACAGGGGCCCACGAGGGTGGAGGGCGTGCCCCCCTACCTCATGGCCTCCTGGTTGATGTCTTGACATAGGGTCCAAGTCCTCTAGATCACGTTCATTCTGAAAATCACGTTCCCGTAGGTTTCATTCCGTTTGATATTCTTTTTCTACAAAACTCTGGAATAGGCAAAAAACAGCAATTCTGGGCTGGGCCTCCGGTTAATAGGTTAGTCCCAAAAATAATATAAAAGTGTATAATAAAGCCCAATAATGTCCAAAACAGAATATAATATAGGATGGAACAATAAAAAACTATAGATACGTTGGAGACGTATCAAGCATCCCCAAGCTTAATTCCTGCTTGTCCTCGAGTAGGTAAATGATAAAAACAGAATTTTTGATGTGGAATGCTACTTGGCATAATTTCAATGTAATTCTTCTTAATTGTGGCATGAATATTCAGATCCGAAAGATTCAAGATAAAAGTTCAATATTGACATAAAAATAATAATACTTCAAGCATACTAACTAAGCAATTATGTCCTCTCAAAAGAACATGGCCAAAGAAAGTTCATCCCTACAAAATCATATAGTTTAGTCATGCTCCATTTTCGTCACACAAGAATGCTCTCATCATGCACAACCCCGATGACAAGCCAAGCAATTGTTTCATACTTTAGTAATCTCAAACTTTTTCAACCTTCACGCAATACATGAGCGTGAGCCATGGATATAATACTATGGGTGGAATAGAATATAATGATGGGGTTTATGTGGAGAAGACAAAAAAGGGAGAAAGTCTCACATCAGTGAGGCTAATCAATGAGCTATGGAGATGCCCATCAATTGATATTAATGCAAGGAGTAGGGATTGCCATGCAATGGATGCACTAGAGCTATAAATATATGAAAGCTCAACAAAAAAACTAAGTCGGTGTGCATCCAACTTGCTTGCTCACAAAGACCTAGGGCATTTGAGGAAGCCCATTGTTGGAATATACAAGCCAAGTTCTATAATGAAAAGTTCCCATTAGTATATGAAAGTGACAAAACAAAAGACTCTCTATCATGAAGATTATGGTGCTACTTTGAAGCACAAGTGTGGCAAAGGATAGTAGCATTGTCCCTTCTCTCTTTTTCTCTCATTTTTTTGGGCCTTCTCTTTTTTATGGCCTTTCTCCCTTTTTTATTATTTTATTTTTCCTCACTTGGGACAATGCTCTAGAAAATGATGATCATCACACTTCTATTTATTTACAACTCAATGATTACAACTTGATACTAGAACAAAGTATGACTCTATATGAATGCCTCCGGTGGTGTACCAGGATATGCAATGAACCAAGAGTGACATGTATGATAGGATTATGAATGGTAGCTTTGCCAAAAATACTATGTCAACTACATGATCATGCAAAGCAATATGACAATGATGAACGTGACATGATAAACGGAACGGTGGAAAGTTGCATGGCAATATATCTTGAAATGGCTATGGGAATGCCATAATAGGTAGGTATGGTGGCTGTTTTGAGGAAGATATAAGGAGGTTTATGTGTGAAAGAGTGTATCATATCACGGGGTTTGGATGCACCGGTGAAGTTTGCACTAACTCTCAATGTGAGAAAGGGCAATGCACGGTACCGAAGAGGCTAGCAATGATGGAAAGATGAGAGTGCGTATAATCCATGGACTCAACATTAGTCATAAAGAACTAATATACTTATTTCAAAAATCTACAAGTCATCAAAAACAAAGCACTACGCGCATGCTCCTAGGGGGATAGATTGGTAGGAAAAGACCATCGCTCGTCCCCGACCACCACTCATAAGGAGGACAATCAAAGATAACCTCATGTTTCAAATTTGTTACATAACGTTTAGCATACGTGCATGCTACGGGACTTGCAAACTTCAACACAAGTATTTTTAAAATTCACAACTACTCAACTAGTACAACTTTGATATCACTACCTCCGTGTCTCAAAACAATCATCAAGCATCAAACTTCTCTTAGTATTCAACACACTCATAAGAAGGTTTTTACTAGTCTTGAATACCTAGCATATTAGGATTATTTAAGTAAATTACCATGCTATTTAAGACTCTCAAAATAATCTAAGTGAAGCATGAGAGAATAATAGTTTCTATAAGACAAATCCACCGACGTGCTCTAAAAGATATAAGTGAAGCACTAGAGCAAAAACTATATAACTCAAAAGATATAATTGAAGCACATAGAGTATTCTAATAATTTCTGAATCATGTGTGTCTCTCTCAAAAGGTGTGTGCAGCAAGGATGATTGTGGTAAACTAAAAAGCAAAGACTCAAATCATACAAGACGCTCCAAGCAAAACACATATCATGTGGTGAATAAAAATATAGCTCCAAGTTACCGATGGAAGTAGACGAAAGAGGGGATGCCTTCCGGGGCATCCCCAAGCTTTGGCTTTTAGGTGTCCTTAGATTATCTTGGGGTGCCATGGGCATCCCCAAGCTTAGGCTCTTGCCACTCCTTGTTCCATAATCCATCAAATCTTTCACCCAAAACTTGAAAACTTCACAACACAAAACTTAAAGTAGAAAATCTCGTGAGCTCCGTTAGCGAAAGAAAACAAAACACCACTTCAAGGTACTGTAATGAACTCATTATTTATTTATATTTGTGTTAAATCTACTGTATTCCAACTTCTCTGTGGTTTATAAACTATTTTACTAGCCATAGATTCATCAAAATAAGCAAACAACACACGAAAAACAGAATCTGTCAAAAACAGAACAGTCTGTAGTAATCTGCAGCTAACGCAAGATCTGGAACCCCAAAAATTCTAAAATAAATTTCTCGGCGTGAGGAATTTATCTAATAATCATCTTTACAAAAATTAACTAAATAGCACTTTCCAAATAAAAATGGCAGCAATTCTCGTGAGCGCTAAAGTTTATGTTTTTTACAGCAAGATTAAAAAGACTTTCCCCAAGTCTTCCCAACAGTTCTGCTTGGCACAAACACTAATTAAACACAAAAAACACAACCAAAACAGAGGATAGATAAATTATTTATTACTAAACAGGAGCAAAAAGCAAGGAATGAAAATAAAATTGGGTTGCCTCCCAACAAGCGCTATCGTTTAACGCCCCTAGCTAGGCATAAATAGCAAGGATAGATCTAGGTATTGCCATCTTTGGTAGGCAATCCATAAGTGGCTCTCATAATAGATTCATAAGGTAATTTAATTTTCTTTCTAGGGAAGTGTTCCATGACTTTCCTTAACGGAAATTGGAATCTAATATTCCCTTCCATCATATCAATAATTGCACCAATCGTTCTAAGGAAAGGTCTACCAAGAATAATAGGACATGAAGGATTGCAATCGATATCAAGAACAATAAAATCTATGGGCACATAGTTCCTATTTGCAACAATAATAAAATCATTAATTATTCCCATAGGTTTCTTAATGGTGGAATCCGCAAGGTGCAAGTTCAAAGAGCAATCATCAAAATCACGGAAACCTAGCAAATCACACAAAGTTGGAATCATGGAAACACTAGCACCCAAATCACACAAAGCATAGCATTCATGATCTTTAATTTTTAATTTTAATAGTAGGTTCCCACTCATAAAGTTTTCTAGGGATAGAAACTTCCAACTCAAGTTTTTTCTTCATAAGATGGCATCAAAGCATCAACGATATGTTTAGCAAAAGCTTTATTTTGACTATAAGCATGAGGAGAATTTAGCATGGATTGCACCAAGGAAATACAATATATCAAAAATCAATTATCATAATTAAATTCCTTGAAATCCAAAATAGTGGGTTCATTAATATTTAAAGTTTTGACTTCTTCAATCCCACTTTTAACAATTTTAGCATCAAGATCTAAAGAATCCGAATTCTTGGAATGTTGTCTAGGTAAAGGTGGATCATATTCAGTCCCATCATTATAAAGATTCATATTGCAAAATAAAGATTTAATAGGGGACACATAAATAACTTTTAGATCTTCATCTTTATTATCATAGAAACTAGAAGAACGCACTTTTATAAAGCAATCTTTCTTAGCACGCATCCTAGCGGCTCTTTCTTTGCACTCATCAATGGAAATTCTCATGGCTTTGAGAGACTCATTGATATCATGCTTAGGTGGATTAGATCTAAGTTTCAAAGAATCAACATCAAGAGAAATTCTATCAACGTTCCTAGCCAACTCATCAATCTTAAGCAATTTTTCTTCAATCAAAGCATTGAAATTCTTTTGCGAAGTAATAAATTCTTTAATATTAGTTTCAAAATCAGAGGGCATATTATTAAAATTTAAGTAAGATTTGTTGTAGGAATTACCATAATTATTAGAGTACTTACTAGGATACGGCCTAGGATTAAAGTTTCCTCTATACACGTTGTTACCAAAATTATTCCTACCAATAAAATTCACATCCATAGATTCATTATTATTCTCAATCAAAGTAGACAAATGCATATCATTAGGATCAGAATAAACACTTTTATTAACAAATAATTTCATAAGTTCATCCATCTTTCCACTCAAAACATTAATTTCTTCTATCGCATGCACTTTCTTATTAGTAGATCTTTCAGTGTGCCATTGAGAATAATTAACCATAATATTATCTAGGAGTTTAGTAGCTTCTCCTAAGGTGATTTCCATAAAAGTGCCTCCCGCGGCCGAATCTAAAAGATTTCTAGAAGCAAAATTCAATACGGCATAAAAATTTTGTATAATCATTCACAAATTCAAGCCATGTGTAGGGCAATTACGTATCATTAATTTCATCCTCTCCCAAGCTTGTGGAACATGTTCATGATCAAGTTGCTTAAAATTCATAATATCGTTTCTAAGATAGATGATCTTAGCGGGTGGAAAATACTTAGAGATAAAAGCATCTTCGCACTTATTCCAAGAATCAATACTATTTTTAGGCAAAGACAAAAACCAAGCTTTAGCACGATCTCTAAGCGAAAAAGGAAATAGCTTCAATTTAACAATATCATTATCCACATATTTCTTCTTTTGCATATCACACAAATCAACGAAGCTATTTAGATGGGTAGCGTCATCTTCACTACGAAGGCCGGCGAATTGATCTTTCATGACAAGATTCAACAAAGCAGCATTGATTTCACAAGATTCAGTATCGGTAAGAGGAGCAATCGGAATGCTAAGGAAATCATTGTTGTTGGTATTGGTGAAGTCACGCAATTTAGTATTATCTTGAGACATCGTGACAAGCAAGCAATCCAACACACGAGCAAATAAGAGACGAGCAAAAAAGAGGCAAATAGAGAAAGAGAGGGAGGATGGAGAGAGAGAAGGCGAATAAAACGGCAAGGGTGAAGTGGGGGAGAGGAAAACGAGAGGCAAATGGCATATAATGTAATGCAGGAAATAAGGGTTTGTGATGGGTACTTGGTGTGTTGACTTTTGCGTAGACCTCCCCAGCAACGGCGCCAGAAATCCTTATTACTACCTCTTGAGCATTGCGTTTGTTTTCCCTTGAAGAGGAAAGGGTGATGCAGCAAAGTAGCGTAAGTATTTCCCTCAGTTTTTGAGAACCAAGGTATCAATCCAATAGGAGGCCACGCACGAGTCCCTCGCACCTACACAAACAAATAAATCCTTATAACCAATGCGATAAGGGGTTGTCAATCCCTACATGATCACTTACGAGAGTGAGATCTGATAGAAATGATAAGATAATATTTTTGGTATTTTTTGATGATAAAGATGCAAAGTAAAATAAAAGGCAATAAAAATAACTAAGTGTTGGAAGATTAATATGATGGAAAATAGACCCGGGGGCCATAGGTTTCACTAGTGGCTTCTCTCAAGAGCATAAGTATTCACGGTGGGTAAACAAATTACTGTTGAGCAATTGACAGAATTGAGCATAGTTATGAGAATATCTAGGTATGATCATGTATATAGGCATCACGTCCGAGACAAAGTAGACCGACTCCTGCCTACATCTACTACTATTACTCCACACATCGACCGCTATCCAGCATGCATCTAGATTATTAAGTTCAAGAGAACAGAGTAACACTTTAAGCAAGATGACATGATGTAGAGGGATAAACTCATGCAATATGATCTAAACCCCATCTTGTTATCCTCGATGGCAACAATACAATATTTGCCTTGCTGCCCCTACTGTCACTGTGAAAGGACACCGCAAGATTGAACCCAAAGCTATGCACTTCTCCCATTGCAAGAAAGATCAATCTAGTAGGCCAAACCAAACTGATAATTCGAAGAGACATGCAAAGATAACCAATCATACATAAAAGAATTCAGAGAAGATTCAAATATTGTTCATAGATAAACTTGATCATAAACCCACAATTCATCGGTCTCAACAAACACACTGCAAAAGAAGATTACATCGAATAGATCTCCACAAGAGAGGGGGAGAACTTTGTATTGAGATCCAAAAATAGAGAAGAAGCCATCTAGCTAATAACTATGGACCGGAAGGTCTGAGGTAAACTACTCACACTTCATCGGAGGGGCTATGGTGTTGATGTAGAAGCCCTCCATGATCGATGCCCCCTCTGGCGGAGCTCCGAAAAAGGCCCCAAGATGGGATCTCGTGGATACAGAAAGTTACGGCAGTGGAATTAGGGTTTTGGCTCCGTATCTGGTAGTTTGCGGGTACGTAGGTATATATAGGAGGAAGGAGTACGTCGGTGGAGCAACAGGGGGCCCACGAGGGTGGAGGGCATGCCCCCCTACCTCGTGGCCTCCTGGTTGATGTCTTGACATAGGGTCCAAGTCCTCTGGATCATGTTCATTTCGAAAATCACGTTCCCGAAGGTTTCATTCCATTTGGACTCCGTTTGATATTCTTTTTCTGCGAAACTCTGAAATAGGCAAAAAACAGTAATTCTGGGTTGGGCCTCTGGTTAATAGGTTAGTCCCAAAAATAATATAAAAGTGTATAATAAAGCCCAATAATGTCCAAAACAGAATATAATATAGCATGGAACAATCAAAAATTATAGATATGTTGGAGACGTATCACATAGCCAAACAATGGTTTGCTAGGAAGGTGGGTTAGAGTCTTGACATGGCAATATGGGAGGCATGATATAACAAGTGGTAGGTAGGGCAACATAGAGATAGAATGAACAACTAGCAAAGCAAAGATAGAAATGATTTCAAGGGTATGGTCATCTTGCGTGCAAAGTTCTCAGAGTTGTCAAAAGCTTAATCCTCGTTAGCATACTCAACAGGTTCCTCGTTCACGTACTCATCTCCAGGCTCTACCCAAGGCAAGAATACAAGCAATGGAACAACAATCAATCACGGTGCAATGCACAAGCAACATGATGCAATACATGGCATGATATGCAATGCATATACGTGCTCCGGAAGGGAAAGAATGATCAAGGCATCAACTTGGCAAACCAAGTATTCCACTAGAAAGGTGAGGTGATTTCAGTTGAAATCGATATAAAGATCACCGAAAACGGATGCACGGTTTGCAAATGGCAAGCAAAACAAGGATCATCCTGCAGATGAATTAGTGCAACTTACGAACTCATATACTTCATCAGTGAAGAATATGACATCAATTCATCAGATCAATTTCATCAAGCATGAGAACAGATAAAGCAGTATGAGGACGTGAGAAATGAAAGTTCATTTCTTCATGATTAGCCTGCGTCCTTTCAGGCACACTCAGGTCTCCAGCAAATTCTTCAGACGATTACGTACGTCTGGAGACCTGACCCTGCAGAAGAGATTAGTTCCTTTTCTTCACCACCCACATCTGAAGGGGTGGCAAAGAGTTCATCACTCTGCGAGCTCCATATGAGAAAGGTGGTATAGATGCCAACCCATTTCGTTTCACATAAGAGGGGTTAGGATAAGCATATGAATAAGCAGAGAAATTCTTCGAGGACTTATGAACATAATGATTAGAAGAATAATGCTCATATTCATAGCCCTTAGCTCTTCCCTGCAAAACAGAGTTGTTAGCACGATGATATTCATATGAGGACTTTGATCCTTTTGAGGAATTTGGTCCATATGAAGAATTTGATCTAGGGTTCCTATTCTTCACAGGTGGTGTCCTGAGGACATTCACCTAAAGACTTTCAAGGCACCTTTTGGGAACCCAGATTTTCTTCATAGGAGGACCGTTCCTGCAGTTAGTTCCAACATATCTAGCAAATATTTCACCATTCTGATTTTCGAACAGTTTATAGTTGGAGTCAAATGACTCATCATCAGAATGAGGAGATTCACATGCAAAGCCAGATAAGTTAGATGGATCAACTGGAGGTCCATTTGTAGCAACCCATGAGGTTTTGGGGTACTGCTCAGGCTTCCAATATGTACCATCAGCATTGAGTTTCCTCTCAAAGGCAATACCCTCTTTCCTAGGGTTCCTGTTGAGGATCTGCTTTTTAAGCACATCACAAAGAGTCTGATGCCCTTTGAGGCTTTTGTACATGCCTGTCATGTACAATTCCTTCAGCCCTGCATCTTCAGTGATACTAGAAATGTCCTCAGATGAGGAATTAGTGAAAGCAGAGGCAGGAGAAGAATTTGAAACATTAGCAGTATTTGAACATTCAGGTGAAGAATTAGTAGATTCACGTTCAATGCACTTTAAGCATGGAGGAACAAATTCTTCCTGAGAAGTGTTGATTTGTTGAGAAAGTAATGAATCGCGCTCCTTCTGAAGATCTTCATAACTCACTCTTAGCTTTTCAAGATCTTGCTTTCTTTAAAGAAATTCATATGAAAGCTTCTCATGATCAGATAAGAGAGTGTTATGATGACCTTGAAGGGTGTCGAACTTAGACTAAAGCCTTTGAAGACTCTCAGCCAAAGCTTTGGACTGATCCATTTCTTCTCCCAACATATCATCACTCTTATTTAGCGTGTAATGAACTTTTTACAAAGCTCTTTGTTGTTTAGTGGCAAGGGAAGCAAGTTTGACATAGTTGGGTCCAAATTCATCACCAGATTCATCATCACTGGATTTAGATAGATAGCATTCAGTTACCCTAGCCTCTCTTGCCATAAGGCATGATGCAGAAGATGATGATTCTGATTCGAATGTCATCGCTTTGAGAGATTCCTTGAAGTCCTCAAACCAAGGATCATGACGGGTTCGATGACCTTCATAGACCTCAGAGAGACGGTCCCAGATAAGCTTCGCATGATCGAGATGCATGATATTCCTGAACTGATTTTGAGACAGACAGGAGCAAATGACATCCTTCGCCGTGAGGTTGAGAAGAGTGTACTTGCGAATGTCATCAGCTAACACCATCTTGCACAGATCGGTCAGATCAATCTCAGTGATGGGCCACTGCTCATTGTTCATCGCCATGAGGCGCTTCTTCATCATGGCCTTCCACTTGGGATACTCGTGACGGTCAAAGATGGGGCATGACACAATCTTCATTCTTGTGGTCGACCTAACTAAAACTCCAGGTGGTTAAACCAAAATCACACAGAACAAGGGAGTACCTTGCTCTGATACAAATTGAAAGTGCGTTATATCGACTAGAGGGGGGTGAATAGGCGATTTTTATGAATTCTTCATTGAGGAATTTGCAGGTGAGGAAATTCCTTAGCGAAGAACTACTAGCAGCGGAATAAATACTCAAAAGTAAACATAACAAAGCACAAGCATAGTCATCATGATGAAATGAAAACAAGCACAGAGTACAGAAAGCGTAAACACAGGATAACAAAGGATGAAGACAAACAGACTAAAGAAATTGAACAGAGGAAATTGAGAAAGTCTCGAGTCAAAGTCTTCAAACACAGATATGAACAAGCACTCAACACAGATATGAGGAAATGAAAGAGTTGAGGAAGTAGAACCAGTGAGCTTGGTGAAGACAATGATTTGGTAGACCAGTTCCAACTGCTGTCTCAGTTGTACGTCTGGTTGGAGCGGCTAGGTATTTAAACCTGAGGACACACAGTCCTCACCATATTCTCCTTGAGCTAAGGTCACATAGACCTCGCCGAATCACTCATGGTAAGTCTTCAGGTGACTTCCTAACCTTCACAGACTTGGTCACTCGGCGATCCACAATTCCTCTTGGATGCTCTAGACCTTGATGCCTAACCGTCTGGAAGAAGCATAGTCTTCAAAGGTAACAAGTGTCAGATCCACGCAGGATCAATCTCTTCAGTGATGCTCAATCACTTGGGGTTTGTAGGTGTTTGGGTTTGGGTTTTCCTCACTTGATGATTTTCGCTCAAAGTCCTTGGAGGATGGGATGCTCTCAAATGACAAGTGTCAGTTTCTCTCAGAGCAGCCAACCAGCTAGTGGTTGTAGGGGGTGGCTATTTATAGCCTAGGGAGCAGCCCGACATGATAAGACATAAATGCCCTTCAATGATATGACCGTTAGGTCGGTAGATATTTTGGGATAGCTAGCACAAGGCACAGCAACGGTTGGAAATTTGAGTATCAAATTCCTTAGGGCTATCATTTTCCTCACTGTGTAGGCAATCCGCACTGGCAATTCCTAACTCCTCAGTCAGAACAAATTCCTCAGGGACCAGAAGAACTTTGTCCCTGTCACTGAAGAATGTGACTGAAATGTATGAGCTTTCTAATGGCTTCACTCGAAGGGATTGGTAGGTGTAGGATTTTGAGTTGAGCATCACATGGAAATTTTTCCTTAGTATTTCCTCAACCCCCTTTAACAGTACGGTGTTTCCTATAACTCAAGAAAGAGAAAATGAAACTACGAAAACAAAAGTCTTCACGCTTCATGTTACTCGAATGAATACCAAGTCTTCAGGATTGCACCAATTTCTTCACTTTCAAAGTCTTCAGATATCCAAAGTCTTCAGTTGAAGAACTTCATTTTTAGGGGTCGACTTTCTCTGTAAATATCAAATTCCTCATAGACTTATAGACCTGTGTACACTCAAAAACACATTAGTCCCTTAACCTATAAGTCTTCAGTACACCAAAATCACTAAGGGGCACTAGATGCACTTACAATCTCCCCCTTTTGGTGATTGATGACAATATAGGTTAAGTTTTCAACAGGGATAAACATATGAAGTATAAATACTGATATTGAGGAATTTGATTGCAAGATATAGATGAACTCCCCCTGAAGATGTGCATGATGAGGAATTTGCTTTTGAAGCATTGCACACTTGAAGAGTAGAATCATGGAGATCTCCCCCTATATCTTGTAATTCATACATGCATTCGACATAATATGAAGAATTTGAAATGCATGATGAAATATGGTGACTGATGTAATACAGCATGCGTGCATTAACATATATGAGGAATAAGCATGCAGAAAAACGCATCAAAAGTATCAAAGCACCGTCGGGTTTAAGTTTACAACTCGATCCAATAAAGTTTCAGAAGAACGAGAGTTGTAACTTAGCACAAAAAAACGCCCATATAAGATAGACCCGCTTGAAGACTAACTCAAATTTCTCCCCCTTTATTATCGAATTACCAAAAGGATCGAAAATAAGGACTAACGCCCCTGAAGAATATCAAGTTGATGAAGGAGCGCCAGCATTGTTGGGATCGTTTGTCGTTGAAGGGCCTGCCGCAGTGTCGTCCAAGTCTTTGTACTCGTCGGTATCGCGTGATGAAGAATATGAGCTAGACACCAAAGAAGGAACCTTGACCTTCTTGAATTTCTTCGATGGAGGTGCAGACCAGTCAAAATCTTCCTTGAGACCCATTTTCTTCAGATCTTCTTCACCATACAGATGTCATAGAATAGCCCAGGTGCGACCGAAGACTTCATGGAGTTAGTAATGGTTTTTCTTCACTGCATTGTGTGTAGCAGTCATATTGTGAAGAAATGAACCAAACTGACGCTTAACTCATTTATGGTTTCGATCCACCTTCTGGTGAAGACTAAGCAGAAGCTCGCAGTCAGTCATCACACGAGGAGAAGTGGCTTGAGGAGTAGACTTGGGTGCATTGGCAGCAGAGTCATGTGTGGCAGAGTCATCATTGGTGGAATAAGATGCAGCTTTGCGAAACTGACCATCCAATGGACGAATGCCTTCATGAAGGACTGCATGAGCCTTGCCCTTTTCATCAGTTGAAGTAAAAGCCTTCTTGAGGACTTCAATCGGGGGCAGATAGCTAAGGTGATTCTGAAAATCAGCCTTGAAGTTGAGTGAAGACCTTGTCCTGAGGAATCTCATGATCCAAGGTGCATGAGGTTTCAACTCAAACGGAGAAAGTGCAGCATTTGCCAGAGTCCTCATGAAGAAAACGTGATAGTTGATAGGAATGCTATGAATAATGTTGAATAGAAGATTCTTCATGATGCCAACTATTTCCTCATCAGATGAGTCATGGCCTTTGATGGGACTCATTGTCCTCGTCAGAATGCGATAGACGGTTATGGGTACATAAAGTAAATCCTTCATGAGGAATTTGGTCCTTGGGGCTTGACCGGGCTTCAAAGGCTTCATTAACACTTGCATGTAATGAGCTGTGAGTTCTGGTTCATGATACAGGCAGTGAGCTCCTTCACTGGGTGGACTGATGGGTAGTGCGTGAAGCAATTCAGAGGCCGGTGCCTTATAGTGAGTATTTTCGGTCATCCAGTCCAAGACCCAGGTGTTGATATCTTCGGGATCACCTGTGATATGCAATGTAGCGTAGAACTGAAGAATAAGGTCTTCATTCCAATCAATGATGTCAGAGCAAAAGTCGAGGAGGCTTGCATCATGAAGAGCACTAAGCACAGGAGAGAAGCAAGGTAATGATTCCATGTCCTCGTGAGTAATATGCTCATGGTAGAAGATTTTGTCTTTGTTGAAAAGCAGTGAAGAATAGAAGTTGGCCTGGCTTGCAGTCCAGAAACGCTTCCTCCTTAGACGAGCAGAGTCATAAGGATTGTAGTTAGTGAAGAATATGTGCTCGCGAAGAAATCATCAGCCTTGAATTTCTGCTTCTTTGAGAATGGATCCTTTGGCTTGGGGTGAGGAGTGCCAGTCAATGTCCACATTGTCATCTCCCATTTCTTCAACGCCGGCCTCTTCAGCAGTAAACAGAGGCATAGGCGAGGAGACAACTGGTGTTGAAGGGATTGTATCCACTTCAATTTCTTCATCCATCTGTTCTGACGAAGCAGCAGAGGGATTCTGTTCAGCAGATTCACTTGGAATCACATATTCTTCCTCAAAAGGAACAAGGTCCTTTGATGGCATGGTTGAGATAGGAACAACATCAATTGGATTTGCAAACGAGCTAGTCAATGGCTTCATCTTCTTCTGAGTTGAAGAATCTGATGAAGTTGATGCCTTCCTTTTCTTCACTGTTGCACGCTCTGCAGCCTTGGTCTTCTTCACATCTGATGCAGATGGAAGGATAGGAGTTGGTATGGGTGCAGGAGGAGCAGAGGAATTGGGTTGAATTTCTTTAGGTGCAACTGATGAAGTTTCCCTGACTCTTTCATTTTCTTCAGGCGCACCACTAGTGGATGCCCTAGCAATTTCTTCAGCGGCTGGAATGTAGTCATCAGCCCTGGAACTCACATTTTCTTCAGCAGCCTGATAGTCATCAGCGGTGCTGGCATTTTCTTCAGTTGGCTGAGCAGATGCTTCAGCCTGAGGAATTTCCTGTTGCTTTGGGGCTGCAACCTTGCAAGTGAACTGTTCAGTTATCTTTACAAATCTGACTTTGGCTCCTAGCCAGTCGGCATAATAGCGATCAAATTCATCACTCAGTTTCTTGATTTCAGATTGAAGAGCAACAAGTTCTTCAGGTGAAAGCTTCAGAACATTTTGCTTCAGAAAGCGCTCTTTCTTGTACTGCGCTTTCTTCACCCTCATTCCCTGTTCAAATTTCCATTTCTCTTCATCAATGAAGTGAGTCAGTACATGACTTTGACCAGGAGTGAGGTTCAGGTCGGGCAGAGGTGTTTTGCGGTCCTTGTGCCATAAGTCAATGAAGTCTAGGATCAACCTTGGATCCAACATTAATGGCACATGACTGCCTTTGGCTCTAGCGGCCCTGAGTTTCCTCTCCCTGATGATTTCAGCAAGTTCTTCATCATCAGCTTCATCATCATCAGAGGGCACTTGAAAAAGCAACTTGTTTCTTGTGAGGACTTGGTCCAGGACCTCGTCCAGCAGTGGTCTTCTTCTTCAGAAGAGTGGGAGCAGCTGAGGAAGTTGGAGCAGCTGAGGAACTTGCAGAGCCTCCTGAGGCAATAGATATACCTGTGGTCCTTTGGCACGTGGTGAGATGCACAAGTGGTGAGGATTTGGTCGGAGCAGCCGAAGACTTCGGCGGAGGAGCTGAGGATTTTGTAGAACCAGGAGTAGCATGAGAAATTGGCCGTGAGGGCTTTGAGGAATCTGGTCGTGAGGGCATAGCTGAGGAACTTGGCCATGAGGGCATTGCTGGTGAAGCACTAGGCTTGTGAGCAGGCTTCTTTGGCATGGCCTTCGTCGGCTTTATAGAGGCCTCAACAGCAGCAGAGGCAGTAGAGTCTTCATTGAATTTCCTCACTTCATCTTTTGCTTGTTTGGCCAACTTGGCCTGGCACCTGGCCCATTCGTCAGGATAATCCTCACCGCGCTTGAGGCTGGTGGGATCAGCTATTTGGCCATGTGCCAACGGAGGTCTTGGGCATGGAGGATTTAGTGCAAATTTCTTCATGTACTTGGGAGTAGCATACCTGTACTCCCTCCACTCTCTTGCCCATCTCCTCTCTATTCTTTGAATGCTCACCTTGCGCTGATTTTTGTCCTCCTTGCCAAACTTGGCCTCATCAGGAGTGCAATAGTCCTTGTATATGTCATCGGGGATCTCAAAAGCAGTATTGACCTCGGGCCTCTTTCCTCCTTTCTGTGGCTTCTTACCATCAACCATTTTCTTTAGTTGAGGAATTTGAACAATTGAATTCTCTGGAGAGGTATGCAACTTTTCTTCGAGGAACGCTGCAAATGAGTTAAGTTGATGAGAACCTAGGGATTCAGCAGCTGACATGAGTACCTGTGAACAGAGTATAGTTGCGAGGAATTTGGAGAGGTCATATGCGTTCTCAGAAGGTTCTTTATAAAGAACAAGTTTGAGGAATTTCACCAGATGAGTCAAAGAATTTCACTAAGCGTTCTTTGTCTTAGGTTCCAGAGATGTATAGATCGAAAATCCACACATTTGAGGAATCTTGAAGAAAAACATAGCTTAGAGAAACGAATCAAGAACAGATGACATGTGAGGTGTTTTAGTGTGTGAAGGTATGAAGAAAAACACCTTTGAGGATTTTGTAGAAAACATTTGAATCGAAGAGAGCAGTAAAAGTAACTTTTACTTACCCTGGACAAAGAACACGACGAACTGGAATGTGGAGATGTGAAGTTCGTCAGTGCAGATCTTCCACGCCCTAATTTGGCGGAGGAAGACAGCTATGGCGGCGGCGGAGTGAAGATTTCCGCGGCTGGCGCGAGTAAGATGGCGATGAGGTCGAGGCAGTGAAGCTTTTCCTCACCGGCGATGATGATGTAGCGGCGTCTCTAGGGTTTGAGAAGCTCGAGCTGGAGAGAGGTCGAGCGGAGTAAAGGAAGTGAGGAAGGGGAAGGGGAGTATTTATAGCCATGGTGAAAAACTGTTCGCCCGAAGAATTTGGACGAACGTGCCCCTGACACTTCTCATTCGCTTGACATGTGTCACCCATGTACTGAGAGGTGCAGATCGTGTGCGATCGTGGGTGAATGGATAAGTATATCGTGGGATGCGGAACGGTTTGAGCGGCAAAGCCGAAAATTTAGATAAGATAGGTTTTAAAGTTCCATTCGCAATTTCTTCAGCTGACAAGGACACAGTGAAGATTTTGAATGAGTTTCAAATAGAACGCACATGAAGAATTTGTGAACATATTGGGTTGAGTATAGCATAGAGGGGGAAGGGTCCGATCACATTCACTTAGTAGAAAAACCAACTTGAAGAAATAGCCATAAGTGAATGCTGCACAGGACATGAACTCATATATATATATATATATAGCCAATGAAGAAAAACGACGGAAACAGTGAAGACAATGCAAAGTTGAAGAATTTGAACAACTGAGGAATTTCAACACAAAAAAACTCAGATTGAGGATTTTCAACTTTTTGGTGGTGGCGTGACCCACCGTATAAGAATGTTGATTTCGGACACCGCATACAATTGTCGTAGGGTTCTGAGAATCAAATTCTTCATTAATTTCTTCACACTTAGAGTGTTATTATTCATTGATTTGAAGAAAAATGTTTCTTCATGTGTTGCACATCTAAGTCATCAATTTTGCATAAGTGTTAGGATGAGTGTCCTTTTCAAAGAACATTCGAAGATTCTAAGATATTTAGCTCACACCGCAACTTGCTAAATCTCTTCTCATCCAAGGGCTTTGTGCATATATCGGCTAGCTGTTCTTCAGTCTTCACATGCTCAATAGAAATGTCGCCCTTCAACATGAGATCACGAAGAAAATGATGACGAATCTGAATGTGCTTTGTCTTCGAGTGCTGAATTGGGTTATGAGCAATCTTGATGGCACTCTCATTGTCAAAGTAGAGAGGCACATTCTTCATGTTGACGCCATAGTCCTTGAGAGTTTGCTTCATCCATATAAATTGAGCACAGCAAGAACCAGCGGCAATGTACTCAATTCAGCAGTAGATAGTGATACGCAGTTCTGTTTCTTCGAGGACCAATAGACCAAAGATCATCCGGGGAAATGACATGTACCAGATGTTGACTTGCGGTCCACACGATCACCAGCATAGTCAGAGTCAGAATATCCAATGAGATCAAAAGCCGATCCCTTGGGGTACCATAATCCAACTGTTGGTGTGTGAGCTAGATATCGAAGAATATGCTTCACAGCCTTATGGTGTGATTCCTTCGGTGTAGCTTGAAATCGGGCACACATGCAAACACTAAGTATAATATCTGGCCTAGATGCACATAAGTACAATAAAGAACCAATCATGGAGCGGTATACCTTATGATCGAAGTCGATACCATTTTCATCAGTGCACAGATGGCCATTTGTGGGCATAGGAATTTTGACGCCTTTGCAATCTTGCATGCCGAATTTCCTCAGTACATCCTTGAGGTATTTCTCCTGAGATATGAATATGCCATTGCGTTGTTGACGAATTTGAAGACCTAAGAAGAATTTCAATTCTCCCATCATAGACATTTGATATTCTTCACTCATCATATAGGCAAATTCATCATTATAATGTTGGTTAGTACAGCCAAAGATAATATCATCAACATATATCTAGCACACAAACAATTCACCATCATAAGATTTAGTGAAAAGAGTAGGGCCGAATGAACCGGGTTTGAAGCCTTTCTTCATAAGGAATTCCTTCAAAGTATCATACCACGCCCGTGGGGCCTGCTTGAGGCCATAGAGGGCCTTATTGAGTCTAAAGTCTTTGTCAGGATGATTTGGATCTTCAAAACCTGGGGGTTGAGCATCATATACTTCTTCCTCACGCTTACCATTAAGGAATGCACATTTCACATCCATTTGATATAGAGTGATATCATGATGGTTAGCATAAGCAAGTAATATGCGAATAGCCTCAAGTCTAGCAATAGGTGCAAAAGTTTCATCGAAATCAATTCCTTCAACCTGTGTGTAGCCTTGAGCTACAAGTCGTGCCTTATTCCTTACCACAAGGCT
Organism: Triticum urartu; assembly: GCF_056163025.1. NCBI lineage: Eukaryota > Viridiplantae > Streptophyta > Magnoliopsida > Poales > Poaceae > Triticum > Triticum urartu. Next base: position 249,279,620 of record NC_141878.1, on the reverse strand, counting down.
GTTTTCGTCTTGCTTGTTGCGATAGATCCATTTTGTGCCAATGATATTGTGCTTGCGAGGATCTAGACGTTTGACCAATTCCCAGACGTTGTTGAGCTCAAACTGATGTAATTCTTCTTGCATGGCCTGAATCCACTCAGGCTCCAGAAATTCTTCATCTACCTTAGTGGGCTCTGTGATAGAGACAAAAGCATAGTGCCCACAAAAGTTAGATAAATGTGAAGCTTTTGAGCGTGTGAGAGGACCTGGTGCTTTAATGTCATTGATGAGATTTTCAACTTGCACTTCTTTTGCAATGCGAGGATGAGCTGGTTGTCGTTGAGGAATTTGATCAGCATTTTCTTCAGCACCATTTTCTTCAGTATTTTCTTCAGGTGCATTAGCTCGACGTTCTTCATGTTCTGGAATGAATTCTTCAGCAGATTCTTCAGTAGGAATGACATCCTCAGTAGCCTTAAACTTGATAGTTTCGTCAGGTGTTGGTTCATCTATCATAGAAGGTAGGTGCTCTCTTTGCGAGCCATTAGTTTCATCGAACCGCACATCTACAGTTTCAACAACCTTGTGAAGAACGTTGTTGAAGACTCTATAGGTGTGCGAGTCCTTTCCATAACCAAGCATGAAACCTTCATGTGCTTTCGGTGCAAATTTTGAGTTGTGATGAGGATCTCTAATCCAACATTTAGCACCGAAGACTTTGAAATAACTTACATTGGGTTTCTTGTCAGTGAGGAGTTCATAGGCAGTCTTTTTGAAGAATTTGTGAAGATATACTCTGTTGATGATGTGGCACGCAGTATCAATTGCATCAATCCATAAACGACGAGGTGTCTTGTATTCATCAAGCATAGTGCAAGCCATCTCAACAAGAGTTCTGTTCTTGCACTCCACGACGCCATTCTGCTGAGTATAAGGAGCAGATAACTCATGAGTGATACCAAGTTCATCAAGATAGTCATCAAGACCAGAATTCTTGAACTCAGTTCCATTGTCACTTCTGATGTGCTTGATCTTCACACCAAAGTTGGTTGAAGCCCTCGAGGAAAATCGTTTGAAGACTTCCTGCACTTCATGTTTGTAAGTGACAATGTGTACCCATGTGTAACGAGAGTAATCATCAACAATAATAAAGCCATATAGAGATGCATCATTTGTAACAGCAGAATAATGATTAGGGCCAAAAAGATCCATATGAAGCAATTCAAATGGTCGAGTGGTAGTCATGATTGTCTTCACTTGATGCTTGGCCTTGGTCATCTTTCCAGCTTCACAGGCTACGCATAAGTGATCCTTGAGGAATTTGACATTCTCAATGCCAATGACATGCTTCTTCTTCGCAAGTGTGTGCACATTCATCATGCCTGCATGACCAAGTCGTCGATGCCAGAGCCAGCCTTCTGAAGCTTTTGCAAGTAAACACACGGCTAGTTGTGGTCCTGAAGAGAAATCAACAATATACAAGTCTCCTCTCCTAAAGCCTTCAAAGACTTTGGAATTGTCAGCTTCCATAAGCACAACACAGTGGTACTTGCCAAAGACAACAACCATATCAAGATCGCAAAGCATTGAGACAGACATGAGGTTGTATCCTAAGGACTCGACAAGCATGACTTTGTCCATGTGTCGATCCTTTGTGATCGCAACCTTACCTAGACCCAATACCTGACTTTTCCCTTTGTCAGCGAAGATGATATGCTTCAGATGTGATGGTGATAAGGGGGCATCCATCAATAGATTCTTGTCACCATTCATGTGATTTGTACATCCACTATCGAGGACCCACTCGGTGGATTTGGATTGATCATCCTGCAGATTAATTAGTGCAACTTACGAACTCATATACTTCATCAGTGAAGAATATGACATCAATTCATCAGATCAATTTCATCAAGCATGAGAACAGATAAAGCAGTATGAGGACGTGAGAAATGAAAGTTCATTTCTTCATTATTAGCCTGCGTCCTTACAGGCACACTCAGGTCTCCATCAAATTCTTCAGACGATTACGTATGTCTGGAGACCTGATCCTGCAGAAGAGATTAGTTCCTTTTCTTCACCACCCACATCTGAAGGGGTGGCAAAGAGTTCATCACTCTGCGAGCTCCATATGAGAAAGGTGGCATAGACACCAACCCATTTCGTTTCACATAAGAGGGGTTAGGATAAGCACATGAATAAGCAGAGAAATTCTTCAAGGACTTATGAACATAATGATTAGAAGAATAATGCTCATATTCATAGCCCTTAGCTCTTCCCTGTGAAACAGAGTTGTTAGCACGATGATATTCATATGAGGACTTTGATCCTTTTGAGGAATTTGGTCCATATGAAGAATTTGATCTGGGGTTCCTATTCTTCACAGGTAGTGTCCTGAGGACATTCACCTGAAGACTTTCAAGGCACCTTTTGGGAACCCAGATTTCCTTCATAGGAGGACCGTTCCTATAGTTAGTGCCAACATATCTAGCAAATATTTCACCATTCTGATTTTTGAACAGTTTATAGTTGGAGTCAAATGACTCATCATCAGAATGAGGAGATTCACATGCAAAGCCAGATAAGTTAGATGGATCAACTGGAGGTCCCTTTGCAGCAACCCCTGAGGTTTTGGGGTACTGCTCAGGCTTCCAATATGTACCATCAGAATTGAGTTTCCTCTCAAAGGCAATACCCTCTTTCCTAGGGTTCCTGTTGAGGATCTGCATTTTAAGCACATCACAAAGAGTCTGATGCCCTTTGAGGCTTTTGTACATGCCTGTCATGTACAATTCCTTCAGCCCTGCATCTTCAGTGATACTAGAAATGTCCTCAGATGAGGAATTAGTGAAAGCAGAGGCAGGAGAAGAATTTGAAACATTAGCAGTATTTGAACATTCAGGTGAAGAATTAGTAGATTCACGTTCAATGCACTTTAAGCATGGAGGAACAAATTCTTCCTGAGAAGTGTTGATTTGTTGAGAAAGTAATGAATCGCGCTCCTTCTGAAGATCTTCATAACTCACTCTTAGCTTTTCAAGATCTTGCTTTCTTTAAAGAAATTCATATGAAAGCTTCTCATGATCAGATAAGAGAGTGTTATGATGACCTTGAAGGGTGTCGAACTTAGACTAAAGCCTTTGAAGACTCTCAGCCAAAGCTTTGGACTGATCCATTTCTTCTCCCAACATATCATCACTCTTATTTAGCGTGTAATGAACTTTTTACAAAGCTCTTTGTTGTTTAGTGGCAAGGGAAGCAAGTTTGACATAGTTGGGTCCAAATTCATCACCAGATTCATCATCACTGGATTTAGATAGATAGCATTCAGTTACCCTAGCCTCTCTTGCCATAAGGCATGATGCAGAAGATGATGATTCTGATTCGAATGTCATCGCTTTGAGAGATTCCTTGAAGTCCTCAAACCAAGGATCATGACGGGTTCGATGACCTTCATAGACCTCAGAGAGACGGTCCCAGATAAGCTTCGCATGATCGAGATGCATGATATTCCTGAACTGATTTTGAGACAGACAGGAGCAAATGACATCCTTCGCCGTGAGGTTGAGAAGAGTGTACTTGCGAATGTCATCAGCTAACACCATCTTGCACAGATCGGTCAGATCAATCTCAGTGATGGGCCACTGCTCATTGTTCATCGCCATGAGGCGCTTCTTCATCATGGCCTTCCACTTGGGATACTCGTGACGGTCAAAGATGGGGCATGACACAATCTTCATTCTTGTGGTCGACCTAACTAAAACTCCAGGTGGTTAAACCAAAATCACACAGAACAAGGGAGTACCTTGCTCTGATACAAATTGAAAGTGCGTTATATCGACTAGAGGGGGGTGAATAGGCGATTTTTATGAATTCTTCACTGAGGAATTTGCAGGTGAGGAAATTCCTTAGCGAAGAACTACTAGCAGCGGAATAAATACTCAAAAGTAAACATAACAAAGCACAAGCATAGTCATCATGATGAAATGAAAACAAGCACAGAGTACAGAAAGCTTAAACACAGGATAACAAAGGATGAAGACAAACAGACTGGAGAAATTGAACTGAGGAAATTGAGAAAGTCTCCAGTCAAAGTCTTCAAACACAGATACGAACAAGCACTCAACACAGATATGAGGAAATGAAAGAGTTGAGGAAATAGAACCAGTGAGCTTGGTGAAGACAATGATTTGGTAGACCAGTTCCAACTGCTGTCTCAGTTGTACGTCTGGTTGGAACGGCTAGGTATTTAAACCTGAGGACACACAGTCCTCACCATATTCTCCTTGATCTAAGGTCACACAGACCTCGCCCAATCACTCGTGGTAAGTCTTCAGGTGACTTCCTAACCTTCACAGACTTGGTCACTCGGCGATCCACAATTCCTCTTGGATGCTCTAGACCTTGATGCCTAACCGTCTGGAAGGAGCACAGTCTTCAATGGTAACAAGTGTCGGATCCACGCAGGATCAATCTCTTTAGTGATGCTCAATCACTTTGGGTTTGTAGGTGTTTGGGTTTGGGTTTTCCTCACTTGATGATTTTCGCTCAAAGTCCTCGAAGGATGGGATGCTCTCAAATGACAAGTGTCAGTTTCTCTCAGAGCAGCCAACCAGCTAGTGGTTGTAGGGGGCGGCTATTTATATCCTAGGGAGCAGCACGACATGATAAGACATAAATGCCCTTCAATGATATTACTGTTAGGTGGGTAGATATTTTGGGATAGCTGGCACAAGGCACATCAACGGTTGGAAATTTGAGTATCAAATTCCTTAGGGCTATCATTTTCCTCACTGTGTAGGCAATCCGCACTGGCAATTCCTAACTCCTCAGTCAGAACAAATTCCTCAGAGACCAGAAGAACTTTGTCCCTGTCACTGAAGAATATGACTGAAATGTATGAGCTTTCTAATGGCTTCACTCGAAGGGATTGGTAGGTGTAGGATTTTGAGTTGAGCATCACATGGAAATTTTTCCTTAGTATTTCCTCGACCCCCTTTAATAGTACGGTGTTTCCTATGACTCAAGAAAGAGAAAATGAAACTACGAAAAAAAAGTCTTCACGCTTCATGTTCCTCGAATGAATACCAAGTCTTCAGGATTGCACCAATTTCTTCACTTTCAAAGTCTTCAGAAATCCAAAGTCTTCAGTTGAAGAACTTTATTTTTAGGGGTCGACTTTATCTGTAAATATCAAACTCCTCATAGACTTATAGACCTGTGTACACTCAAAAACACATTAGTCCCTTAACCTATAAGTCTTCAATACACCAAAATCACTAAGAGGCACTAGATGCACTTACAGAAACAACCATGCCAATATTGATTAACATGTTAACAATCTGCCAGGAACATTTTATAGCAAAAGTAGAGCAAGCAATTAACATGCTAGAGAACTCCCTAATTACAACCAGGGGCATGAATGGATAGAGCATAACCACATGTTCAAAACATCCTCACTTAAGTATCCCAAAATAAGCAAGGATCTCAACGTAGCATCAAGTTTACATGCATCAAAATAACAGCAGGAAAAAGACTTAGCAAAATCCTAAGTCCCTGAAAACAGCAACATCACGGAGCCTAGTTTGCATGCTTGTTTTAGTCACCACATAGATTAAAAAAATACAAGGCTTGCACCTCTGTAAAGATGGCATGATGTTGTTCAATACACATGTAGACCTTATGCTCATAGAATGCACACATCAAATGCAACAAAAGTGACAAATCACCATGATCTGATAAGAAACAGCAGCTAAAATTTTATAGCACTCTTGAAACAACGAAAATGGCTTCATAATGGATGTTAACATGCATGTAAATGCTTCTAACGTGAAGAGCTCAACGAGACGAACAATTTGACATATCATATGCATGATTTGGAGCCACGGTCACCGAGATACGACATGTTGAACAGGGCATAAAAATAACACAGATTCGGGACTTCATGAAAATTATCACCTCTGAGACAGATCTAGGATTCCGGCGTGGATCTCGAGGTTCGCTGGAGATGTTCGCCGGAGATGAAGTCGGAGAGGTGGAGGGTGTTGGCCGGAGCTCGGAGAGTCGCCGGGGAGGGGCGTGGTGGCCGTATCCGGCGAGGGGCGACCGGATCTGGAGGGCGGCGGCGGCACAACACACGGTGGCGCCCGGCGGCAGAGGCGCTCACGGAGCCGGCGGCGCAAGGCGGTGGCGGATGGCGGCGCAAGGCGGCGGGGACAGCCGGGCGCGCGCGGGAGGAGTCGGGCGACGACTCGGGCTCCGGGGGCTGGCCGCAGGCCTGGCGGGCCGGCAGCGCGCGAGGTGGCCGGGATGCCACATGGCGCATCCCGGTTGGCTACGGGGTGGCGGCGATTTTTTTGTCCGACGGGATCCGGACGTGTCCGGCGGCGGGGGAGGGGGATTTTAGGGTTTGGACCCGGATTTCGGGGGAGATGCACATATTTATAGGTAGAGGGAGGTAGGAATGTCCAAATGGGGTGCGGTTTTCGCCCACACGATCATGATCCGACGGTGGAGAACATGGAGATGGTTTAGATGGGTTAGTGGGCTGTTTTGGAGGGATGTTGGGCTACAACACACAAGGGGCTTTTGCAGTTACCCGGTTAACTGTTCGGGCATCAAACGGCCTCCAAATGGAACAAAATTTGACAAGCGGTCTACCGGTGGTGTACCAAGGCCACTTGTCAAATCTCGGCCCATTCGGAGAATGTTTTACTCCCACTCACGAAACAAGACAAGAAGGGTGTGTCGGCGCATGTGGGAGTGTCGGATTGCGAAACGGACAACGAAGAAAGTGATTGGATGCATGAGACGAACACAAATGCAAATGCGATGCACATGATGACATGATATGTGTGACGCCCGGATAATTAAGCTACAGTGATCTCCCACTAATGGTGCCATGTCAATAGGTTTCACTAAGCCTAGTTGCCCCTTAATAAATCAAAGCCAAATTCAAATTTTAAAATAAAGGCAAATAAATTATTTCTTCTAGCAGTAGCACAAAATGTTCATAACATTACAAGAATTCCCAAAACTATTGTAAAAATAAAACCAACATTATTTAGGACTCCAAAATGGCCATAGCTATTTTTGAATGACTTAACAGCCCCCTTCCGTCACAATTAATTTCAAACCAAAAATCATATTTTTCAAATGAGGTTCAAAACTTTTGTGGCAGTGCCAATTAATGCAATTTAGATTATGTAGCAGGTTGCTTATTTTACAAAAGTCATTTGGTGGTCCATTTAAAAGTAGCACACAGTGGAAATAAAAAAAGAAAACACACAAAAATAGTAAAAAAGAGAAACCCCAAGGGCCTCTTGTCCCATCTGGCCGCTAGGCCGGCCCAGCCACCGCTGCCTACTAACCACCACTCGCCCCGTAACCCTAGCCCACGACTCCCACTGCCCCCCCCCATGATCCCCCCCTCGTCTCTTCCCTCCCCCCCCCCCGATTTGGATCGGGGGGCGCACGCCCAACTCCGCGTGAGCGCGCCGTGCCCCCAAGCACCGCCATCCTGCGCCCCCGCCTCCTACCACCGGCGCCCTACCATCCTTCACGCGTTCTGCCCCTGCCGCACGTACCTGTCATCGGTGTCGTCCCTGACACCGCCGGCACTCACCGTCGCCACCGTCCTTGCGCGTCATCCTCTTCGTCGCTGGTGCCGCATTGTCGGACCTCCCCGACTCCTCAACGAGCCCGTTGCCAGACCCCTACAGCTCCACTGTGAGCTCCAATGTCACAACCCTAGTTAGCATTTGCACTTGGACTAGCTTCAGTGATGCATCATGTTTAAATTTTCTTTAAACTTGAAATGGGGATCAACAAACCCCAACACCCACCCTAAAAATACCAGGATCAACTGAAAGAAAATATTTCAAAGAACCCAAAATGCCCTTCACAAAAGTTCATCATTTTTGAATTGGTCTAGAACCTCTGCCAAAAATGGTGCACATTTTTCTAGGACACTTTGTATTTTTGAATTAATCCATAAGTATTTGAATTTGGACATTTAAATCTTATAAATATTTTTAATTGTCCAAATAATCCTGAAAGTACTTGAGGGCTGTTGGGAGATATTTCAAAGGTGCCTAAAATTATTTTCAAGATTTTACCAAGTGGTTTAGTATTTTTACTAAATCAAAAACAACAGCAGAAAATAGAAAACAGAAATAAAAGAGAGAGAGAGAGAGAGACTACCTGTGTTACCTGTGGCCCAACAACCGTGCAGCCACCTGGCCTGGCACTGCTGGCCCAGCCCACCAGGGGCTCGCGTATCTTCTTCCTCCTCTGCCAGGAGGACAAACAGGTGCGTGGCGAGCGCCGATGCTGCCCTGGCCACCTCCTGCTTTGCGCTGGAGGCTCGTCCTCCTCCCTGACCCCGTGACTGGAGACGCCCGAGCCCCCCTCTCACTTCTCCCTCGCTCTAGACCCTCCCCCTCTCCTTTCTGTGCTCACCGAGAGGAGCCCGTCGCCGCCGTGCTTCGCTCGCGTGGCCGCCGTCGTCCCCAAGCTCCACCGCCGTCCCAGAGCTCCACCATCCCATGCTACCCTCTCTCGTCGACGCACACAAGGCAGGGAGCAGAAAAACATCACCCCTATCGTTCCCATCGCCGCCTCTGCTTCATCCCCGCCATCATAGATTTGCCGGCTACAACGCTTCCCCGGCCTCTTCTTCGACTCCACCCGAACCGTGGTGAGCTCGGGAACGAAACCCCTCTCTCACCCCGGCCTCGCATGTCCTCTAGTCGCCATTTCCGCAAGCTCCCGAGCTCGCCACCACTGGCCATGGCGCCGCCGCGGCTAGAGCTGCTGCAACCCGCGTCCGGGCCCGCCAACGAGCCTCGCACCCTCCCAGGAGACGAACACCACTACAGTTCCTCCTCCCATGCCCTGTGCCGTCGTTCTCATCAATGCCCGTGGCTCTGCCGCCGCCAAACCTCAACGCCGGTGAGATTCCGGCCACCCTGCGCCCTCTAGCTTGGTCCGTTGGATGGGGGCGAGAAAGGGGCATCTCCTGGTGCCCTCGGTGCATCGAAATACTGCTGGAGCAGTGTTTCCGGCGAGCCTCCGCCGTGGTCAATGGTCGCCGGTGGTCAACCCCGGCCGTGCCGACGTGGCGTGCTTAATTAGCCCTAACCGCACCACTGAGCCACTGACAGAGGGTCCCAGTCCCACTAATGTTTTGGTTAGGAAATAATCAAGCCCAATTTGCCACTGTTACGCTAATATCTAGGACCCGCACGTCAGATTTGACTCGGTTGACCTGCTGACGCCATGCTGATGCAGTGATGACGTCATAATGTAGTTAACTGGATTTTTTTATTTTATTTAGAGATAAATCCAGGAAATTCCAAAAATGTCGAAAACTGCTAAAATTCATAGAAAATAAATCGTAACTCCAAATGAAATAAATTATATACGAAAAATTATCATAAAAATCCAATCTATCCATCTGTACCATTTTCATGCATGTTAGAATGACTTAAGGCCACTGTTTAGGACAAATCAAATGATTGGTATTTAAATAACCACATGTGCAGTTTGAATTTGAACTTTGGGTTCAAACCAACTTCATTTAATTCTATTGCTAGTTGCATTAGCTAAATTAACAACATATTGCCATGTCATTATCATGCATCATGTTGTGCATTGCATTGATTGTGTTCCTTCTCTGTTGCCGGTGGTTGTCCCCTCTCGATAGACGTTGTACCGACGTTGTGATCGTTGACACTGATGAAGACCCAATGATATCTTCAGAAGTGCCAGGCAAGCAAAACCCCCTTGTCCATTCCGATAGAATCCCACTCTCTCGCTCCTGCTCTCTTTTACTGCATTTGGACAACAACGATTCAACTGTTACATGCTGCGGTAGCTGAACCCCTTTCCTATGCATGACATTTCATTGCCACAGTAAATGAAACCCACTAGCATGAGTAGGAGTTGTTTGAGCCCTGATGTGCCTACTCATTCATGCTTGTTTGTCATGCCTGCTACTACTTAGAGTTGAGTCAGGTCTGATTCATCGGGGATGTATTAGAATGGTGATGAACATGTTCTATTGTGTGTGAGCTAAGTGTGTGAACACAATTTGGTAAAGGTAGCGGTGAGAGGCCATGTAGGAGTACATGGTGGGTTGTCTCATTGCAGCCGTCCTCAGGAACTGAGTTCTGTGTTTGTGATCCATGAACAGTTACTACCACACATTGGGCTCCGGGCGCTCAAAGCTCTCTCGACTTGTTAACCAACCTGATCTCTGTCCAGGAGTTGCAACTAGTTTCTGGTGTTTGTAGGTAGTGCTAGTAGTCTACTAAGTGGCACCCGGTACAGGTGGGCTTGGGACAGACTACGCACAGTGGCACGGTGTACCAAGTGGCACCCGGATGGTGGGCTTGGGAACCCTGCTCACATCGTTTGGGGCCGTGAGCGACACCCCGGACGGATCTCCTTGCGGATGGAACCCGAATAGGCGATAAACCTGGACTAGAGACTTGTTGGTTAGTCAGGTCATGGCCGACTCCCTGGCCAGGCTTCCGCTTGAAGGTTGCCGAGATACACGATGTGTACATGGTGGTAAGTGGCGAGAGCATGTGTGAAGAAGTACACCCCTGCAGGGTTATCATCATCTATTCGAATAGCCAGATTCCTCGGATATGGAAACTTGGACCCCTTGCATAGTTCATAGACAAGTGAAACTGGATACTCTAAAACTCGCAAGATAAGCGTGAGTGTTATGGATGGCGTTCTCGCAGGGAGACGGGAGCGGATCCATAGTGGTGTATTGGTATGGTGAATATGTGGACTCGTGTGCGCCACCTCAAAAGAGTTACTCTCAGTCGTAGTTCGGTTTAGCCACTGAGTCAAAGCTGGCTTGCCGCAGTTAAACTCCACCACCCCCTTTGTTGATACCGATGCATATGTAGTTAGTTCTAATGTAAGTCTTGCTGGGTACATTTGTACTCACATTTGCTTATTTTATGTTTTGCAGAGAGATTTCAATCTCGCTAGTAGTTCCACATGGACTTCAACATTTAGCTTGTTACCTCAGCTACGATCTTGTACCCTTGGGAGGGTCTGGTAGATAGTCAGGCTTCTCAGCCTTTTTCATTTGTACATGCCTATACTCAGACATGTTAAGCTTCCGCATGTGCTTTGACTTGTATACTCTGAATGTTGGGTCATGAGACCCATGTTTGTAAAATCTCGCTCCTTGAAGCGTAATGAATAATTACTCTGAGTCGTAGAGTCTTGTTGTGATGCCATGTTGTATTGCACATATTGAGCATATTGTGTGTATGATTGAAATGCTTGGTATGTGTGGGATCCGACAACCTAGTTGTTTATCCTTGGTGGCCTCTCTTATGGGGAAATGTAGTCTTGTGCTTCCATGAGCCATAGTAGTCCGCTACAGCCCGGTTCACCGGAGTCCTGCTAGCCCAGCACTACTTCTTCGGAGCACTTGACTGGCCGGTGTGTGATTCACTTCGTTCCTGTGTCTGTCCCTTCGGGGAAATGTCACGCGGTGACATCCAGAGTCCTGCCTAGCCTACTACAGCCTGGGTTCCTCGGAGTCCTGTTAGCCCAGTGCTACAGCCCGGATTCACACGCTGCTGACCGACATGCTCGATGTTGATTCATCTATGCCTGTCCCCATAAGTTATAGCCACTTTGGGTTCACGACTAGTCATGTCGGCCCGGGTTCTCTCTCATATGGATGCTAGCGACACTATCATATACGTGAGCCAAAAGGCGCAAACGGTCCCGGGCCATGGTAAGGTGACACCCGTGGGAATACCGTGCGTGAGGCTGCAAAGTGATATGAGGTGTTATAGGGTAGATCGGTGTGACTTAGAATCGGGGTCCTGACAGCTTTGGTATCAGAGCCTCACTGCCTGTAGGATTACCAAGCCAAGCTGGTCGAATTCATGTCTAGAAATGCTTTAGTTATGTAAGGGAATTGATTGTGGAAGGGAACGTAAGGCTCTTTTTACTCCTTTACCCTATGGCCTTCTAATCTGAGTCATCATCTTCTCTTCTACGGGGGTTAAGAACTAGGCTTCTCTTCTATCTCTCAGGATGACGTGTTACTAAACCATAGTTGCCTAGGATTGATGAGTTCAAGCCTCAGTTCAGTTCCTACTACTTCCATATGTTCATAGCTGGCCTCAGAACCTTGTTATTGTGATGTTGAGTGGTTATGCCACCATTTTGCACGATGTCTCAAATCATTTTGAGCATTTACAGTCGTTATGCTGTTCGAGTCATCCCAGGTTTCTAAACCATCTGATGCATTTGCAAAATCCTTTCCCTTTGGTTTGTTGTTCTTTTGGCCAGATTAACCACACTAATTGCTGAGTTGAGGTACTCCACTACCTCGACATATCTGTTGGAGCTATTATTATGACCCTAGGTGTTTTAGGGAGTCACCTAGTAATCTAGCCATGTTTTGTGTTCCCAGTGTGATGAATCTTGCTGTCATTCCCGAAAGCATCCCGTGATGCTACCTAGTAGTAGGTATTCTACTCCTAGGTTTTGAGCCCAAAATTCACCCTACTTACCTCATGTTGATAGTGTTGCTAGTTCCTTTAGGATATTAGTAACCTTTGCGATAGTCCTCAAGGTCCGTGGTATATCATTCTTCCAAATACCATGAACCATTCATGGCAGAAGTTCCTCGTTGAACTGAAAGATCACAACCAGAGTGCTCTTGACGAGCTCTCGATTCTATGATGTGACTCTGCCAGTCCTACCTTTCTGCATGGATTATCTGGAAGAAATATGTTGAACTTGGTTCGACATACTAATCTATGAATGCACAACTCAGAAGGTTATATGCTCCTTGAGTTGACCCTCCTCAGCTGTATTCCGACCCTAGTCTATCACTTGATAGTCAGGAATAGTTGTGCATTCATGCTCATCGATACCACATATTCTTGTGGTGTGTCAAGCCATTCTATTCTGGAATGACTAGGAGAAACAAACTCCAGTACCTTATCCATTTCTAGTATTGGGTCAAAGTAGTTGTATGCCATGGATCAAAATGCCAATCCAGCTTTTACTCTGTTCTACCTTGGAGTGTTACCATCTTCATTTCAAGAATTTCATGAGAATTGCACCACCTCTTATGAATTCTTGACGCAGTGATACTTCTCGCCATCATTATTCATTCCTTGGTCCCGTGTTGCTGTAACCAAAATGCCGACAAGTGAATTGTGATGTGTGAAATCAATACTCCGAGCAACTTGTTGCTTTGTAGTAAATGGACAATATTCTCATTCTTAGAGTGTTGATTATTAAATCATCATCCTAAGATTGATCGTGCTACCTAGTCCTTATTTCTGGTGCACTCTTCGATCCATGAGTTGGGATTGTGTCAATCCCTCACTCTTTCAATCATATCGTCTTCCCCTGAAAAGCAAGATTGTTCTCGAGCTTAGAGTCATATCGGTGGTTCGTGATTTTCCGGATATCTTCACGGAAGTATCACGAGGTCATTCCCTGACCGATATGGTGAGTTCGTGATCAAGTTGGTTTACCAATAAACCACTCTTTCCCAAGAAGTTGTGTTGGATATCCTGAGCTAGTTGGTTAAGCTAAACAACAACTTGGATAGTTGGAAGATAAAGCTTGTCTGACTTAGTTCGTGTTAATGGATATCTTTTCTGTGTATGTGTGTGTTGAAGAAAGATGATATCTTCATCAATTGGTCCTCGTGATCAGTTGTTGGATCTATTGTCTTGTCCAAACTTTGATTTGGGAGTAGGCTATCCTCAAATCAAATCAGAACCAATGATGTTCGTAATGTTCTCTTACTCGAGGTTGATTCATCGAGCATACACCATTATATTCTTTGGGTTTGACCAATGCTATCGCTTTGTTCACATAGTTGTGGAATTCCATCTTCATGGAAATTTGGATGACCTGCTGTTGAGCCCATCGGCAATATTTTCATCTTGCCCATGATTCGTGTTGAACATTAAGCTAGTGTTGGAAACTTTGAAAGCATTTCTTCATGCTAGCTCATGAAGCATATGTTCGGTGTAAAAAGTGACTTTCTCCAAGTTCATGTGCATTAGGTGCAAGTTGCCGCCATGAATTTGAGAAAGTTTGTTTTGCTTCCTCTGGAATCACCCCAAGTTAGTCATGCATGTGCGAAGTATTCTATGGTTTGATAGACTGATCATCCTCATTTTGTATGTATCCCTAGCACACGAAGCCACTGATTGATTTGTTCAAGGAGAAGAAGTTCCTTCTTAAGGATCATGACTTATGTTAGGACTTCATTATCCTTGATGATGGTTCCCAACCTGAACTCGGTAGTGTTTCATTGTAAGAGTACTACGTGGTCATGCTTGTCTGGGACAGCGTGTTCACATGTGTTTAGTAGAACCAGCTCATGTTTTGGAGCATGCTACCGTAGTTCATTTCCCGAGAATCTCGCAACGTCATCTCATCAATTTGTGTTGCAAACTTTCTTTTCCAGACATGTTGTCTGAAATATCCTTTTACCAACCAGATCTGAATCACAGGCAGATATGATGGTTGGAAATTCTTGCAAGAACTATGATATATGTTCCAGTGAAGTGGACGCACCTAGCTAGAAGCACCATTATTGTAGTATCTGGATTAAGCTATTTGGTCACTTCCCATGAGGATTTCACATGACTTATTCTAGAAGTTGTTCCTTATGGATTTTGTGCTCACGAAGTCCGACCTTTACTTGATGGCCATGTTGATGCTTTTAAGCATGACCGTGGTAGCTAGAACATCAAGGAGAACATTAGAAGCGGAGTCCTAAATGTCTCTCGGTCGATCATCCAGATTTGGTTTCCTTGGCATTGCTAAGGCAAAAATCTGAGAAGGTGTTGCCTTCCTTTGCATCTGCATCGTCCATCATTATTCATCATGGTAGTATGATGTGTCGTCAGAATCCTCGGCATGGATGTTGGTAAGACCCTAATGAATATGGAAATGCTCAAGTTCTTGAGAGCATGCTCAGTCACTAGGTTATATCCTTGGTATCAACTGGAATGTGCCTTCCATTTGCCGAGTTGTTCCATAATCGTAGTTTCCTTTCCAAACTGAGTATGCCATCCTCTCGAATTCTTTCAAATGATCAATTGTGATTTGCCTCAGGCTGAATGAAGAGTTTCAATGATCTATGGATCAAAAGTAATTCTTTTTGCCACTTGAGGTAATAATTTTACGAGTCACCTCCCCTAAGGTGTCCCGTTTGGAATCATGGCAATCAATCTCCTCGCTACTTTGAAACCATACACCATCCTACTCCAGCGTGGAATTGTTTCCTACCAAATTGAACCCTTGTAATCTGCTTCTTTTCATTGCTTCTGATATGTGCTTTGTGTCTCAACTCAAGAGGTGTTCTTACGTCTCACTTCATGAGTTGATCTTGAGTGCTCAATCTTCGAGAAGATCGAATCCTGTAGAGTTTATTTCTGTCATCGTGTTGGATGAAGATCTTGAACGCAAAGATGTCAAGATCAATTTGGAGCAATGAATCAATATCAACGATGAGCGTAGTTGGATCATGAAGATCGTGTTAACTTTGTGTCCCCTCTGTCTTCTTACCTCACGTCTTGAATCTCGGGACGAGATTCTAGTTCAGTGGGGGTGAGTTGTCACAACCCTAGTTAGCATTTGCACTTGGACTAGCTTCAGTGATGCATCATGTTTAAATTTTCTTTAAACTTGAAATGGGGATCAACAAACCCCAGCACCCACCCTAAAAATACCAGGCTCAACTGAAAGAAAATATTTCAAAGAACCCAAAATGCCCTTCACAAAAGTTCATCATTTTTGAATTGGTCTAGAATCTCTGCCAAAAATGGTGCACATTTTTCTAGGACACTTTGGATTTTTGAATTAATCCATAAGTATTTGAATTTGGACATTTAAATCTTATAAATATTTTTAATTGTCCAAATAATCCTGAAAGTACTTGAGGGCTGTTGGGAGATATTTCAAAGGTGCCTAAAATTATTTTCAAGATTTTACCAAGTGGTTTAGTATTTTTACTAAATCAAAAACAACAGCAGAAAATAGAAAATAGGAATAAAAGAGAGAGAGAGAGAGAGAGAGAGAGAGAGAGACTACCTATGTTACCTGCGGCCCAACAACCGTGCAGCCACCTGGCATGGCACTGCTGGCCCAGCCCACCAGGGGCTCGCGTATCTTCTTCCTCCTGTGCCAGGAGGACAAACAGGTGCGTGGCGAGCGCCGATGCTGCCCTGGCCACCTCCTGCTTCGCACTGGAGGCTCGTCCTCCTCCTTGACCCCGTGCCTCGAGACGCCCGAGCCCCCCTCTCACTTCTCCCTCGCTCTAGCCCCTCCCCCTCTCGTTTCTGTGCTCACCGAGAGGAACCCGTCGCCGCCGTGCTTCGCTCGCGTGGCCGCCGTCGTCCCCAAGCGCCACCGCCATCCCAGACCTCCACCATCCCGCGCTACCCTCTCTCGTCGACGCACACAAGGCAGGGAGCAGCAGAACGTCACCCCCATCGTTCCCATTGCCGCCTCTGCTTCGTCCCCGCCGTCGTCGATTTGCCGGCCACAGCGCTTCCCCGGCCTCTTCTTTGACTCCACCCGAACCGTGGTGAGCTCGGGAACGAAACCCCTCTCTCACCCCAGCCTCGCACGTCCTCTAGTTGCCGTTTCCGCAAGCTCCCCAGCTCGCCACCGCTGGCCATGGCACCGCCGCGGCTAGAGCTGCTGCAACCCGCGTCCGGGCCCGCCAACGAGCCTCGCACCCTCCCAGGAGACGAACACCACCATAGTTCCTCCTCCCATGCTCTATGGCGTCGTTCTCATCAATGCCCGTGGCTCTGCCGCCGCCCAACCTCAACGCCGGTGAGATTCTGGCCACCCCGCGCCCTCTAGCTTGGTCCGTTGGATGGGGCGAGAAAGGGGCATCTCCTGGTGCCCTCGGTGCATCGAAATACTGCCAGAGCAGTGTTTCCGGCGAGCCTCCGCCGTGGTCAATGGTCGCTGGCGGTCAACCCCGACCGTGCCGACGTGGCGTGCTTAATTAGCCCTAACCGCACCACTGAGCCACTGACAGAGGGTCCCAGTCCCACTAATGTTTTGGTTAGGAAATAATTAAGCCCAATTTGCCACTATTACGCTGATATGTAGGACCCGCACGTCAGATTTGACTCGGTTGACCTGCTGACGCCATGCTGATGCAGTGATGACGTCATAATGCAGTTAACTGGATTTTTTTATTTAGAGGTAAATCCAGGAAATTCCAAAAATGTCGAAAACTTCTAAAATTCATAGAAAATAAACCATAACTCCCAATGAAATAAATTATATATGAAAAATTATCAAAAAAATCCAATCTATCCATCTTTACCATTTTCATGCATGTTAGAACAACTTAAGGCCACTGTTTAGGACAAATCAAATGAATGGTATTTAAATAACCACATGTGGAGTTTGAATTTGAACTTTGGGTTCAAACCAACTTCATTTAATTCCGTTGCCAGTTGCATTAGCTCAATTAACAACATATTGCCATGTCATTATCATGCATCATGTTGTGCATTGCATTGATTGTGTTCCTTCTCTGTTGCCGGTGGTTGTCCCCTCTCGATAGACGTTGTACAGAAGCTGTGATCCTTGACACTGATGAAGACCCAATGATATCTTCAGAAGTGCCAGGCAAGCAAAACCCCCTTGTCCATTCCGATACAATCCCACTCTCTCGCTCCTGCTCTCTTTTACTGCATTAGGACAACAACGATTCAACTGTTACATGTTGCGGTAGTTGAACCCCTTTCCTCTGCATGACATGTCATTGCCACAGTAAATAGATGAAACCCACTAGCATGAGTAGGAGTTGTTTGAGCCCTGATGTGCCTACTCATTCATGCATGTTTGTCATGCCTGCTACTGCTTAGAGTTGAGTCAGGTCTGATTCATCGGGGATGTATTAGAATGGTGATGAACATGTCCTATTGTGTGTGAGCTAAGTGTGTGAACACGATTTGTTAAAGGTAGCGGTGAGAGGCCATGTAGGAGTACATGGTGGGTTGTCTCATTGCAGCCGTCCTCAGGAACTGAGTTCTGTGTTTGTGATCCAGGAACAGCTACTACCACACATTGGGCTCCGGGCGCTCCAACCTCTCTCGACTTATTAACCAACCTGATCTCTATCCAGGAGTTGCAACTAGTTTCTTGTGTTTGTAGGTAGTGCCAGTAGTCCACTAAGTGCCACCCGGTACAGGTGGGCTTGGGATAGACTAGGCACAGTGGCACGGTGTACCAAGTGGCACCCGGATGGTGGGCTTGGGAACCCTACTCACATCGTTTGGGGCCGTGAGCGACACCCCGGACGGATCTCCTTGTGGATGGAACCCGAATAGGCGATAAACCTGGACTAGAGACTTGTTGGTTAGTCAGGTCGTGGCCGACTCCCTGGCCAGGCTTCCGCTTGAAGGTTGCCGAGATACATGATGTGTACATGGTGGTAAGTGGCGAGTGCGTGTGTGAAGAAGTACACCCCTGCAGGGTTATCATCATCTATTCGAATAGCCAGATTCCTCAGATATGGAAACTTGGACCCCTTGCATAGTTCATAGACAAGTGAAAGTGGATACTCTAAAACTCGCAAGACAAGCGTGAGTGTTATGGATGGCGTTCTCGCAGGGAGACGGGAGCGGATCCATAGTGGTGTATTGGTATGGTGAATATGTGGACTCGTGTGCGCCACCTCAAAAGAGTTACTCTCAGTCGTAGTTCGGCTTAGCCACTGAGTCAGAGCTGGCTTGCCGCAGTTAAACTCCACCACCCCCTTTGTTGATACCGATGCATATGTAGTTAGTTCTGATGTAAGTCTTGCTGGGTACATTTGTACTCACATTTGCTTATTTTATGTTTTCTAGAGAGATTTCAGTATCGCTAGTAGTTCCACGTGGACTGCGACATTTAGCTTATTACCTCAGCTACGATCTTGTACCCTTGGGAGGGTCTGGTAGATAGTCAGGCTTCTCAGCCTTTTTCATTTCTAGATGCCTGTACTCAGACATGTTAAGCTTCCGCGTGTGCTTTGACTTGTATGCTCTGAATGTTGGGTTATGAAACCCATGTTTGTAAAATCTCGCTCCTCGGAGCCTAATGAATAATTACTCTGAGTCGTAGAGTCTTGTTGTGATGCCATGTTGTATTGCACATATTGAGCATATTGTGTGTATGATTGAAATGCTTGGTATGTGTGGGATCCGACAACCTAGTTGTTTATCCTTGGTAGCCTCTCTTATGGGGAAATGTAGTCTTGTGCTTCCATGAGCCATAGTAGTCCGCTACAGGCCGGTTCACCGGAGTCCTGCTAGCCCAGCACTACTGCTTCGGAGCACTTGACTGGCGGGCGTGTGATTCACTTCGTTCCTGTGTCTGTCCCTTCGCGGAAATGTCACGCGGTGACATCCGGAGTCCTGCCTAGCCTGCTACAGCCCGGGTTCCCGGAGTCCTGTTAGCCCAGTGCTACAGCACGGATTCACACGCTATTGACCGACATGCTCGATGTTGATTCATGTATGCCTATCCCCGTAAGTTAGCGCCACTTTGGGTTCACGACTAGTCACGTCGGCATGGGTTCTCTGTCATATGGATGCTAGCGACACTATCATATACGTGAGCCAAAAGGCGCAAACAGTCCCGGGCCATGGTAAGGCGAAACCCGTGGGAATACCGTGCGTGAGGCCGCAAAGTGATATGAGGTGTTACAGTCTAGATCGGTGTGACTTAGAATCGGCGTCCTGACATCCAACCTCCTCTTTCCCCCTCCTCGTTGTGCACTGCCCTGCCGCGCGCGCATCGCTGCACGTCATGCCCACACGTCGACCGGCCGGGCCTGCTCCCGGCTCCTCCCGTGGAGCTCACTACCGCCCTGCGCGTGGAAGCCAGCAACCGGCTCCGCCCGTGCAGCCCTCGCCACTACCTCCACCGATGTTACCCAGCACCATCACCGCCCCGTGTCGGCGCTGCCGCGCCCTCACCCCTGCTCGCCGCATCCACCGTGACCCGCCTCTGCTGGCGCTCGTCGTGCCCAAGATCGCGCGTGCCCACTCGCTCGTTGCCTCGACCACCACGCCCATAGCCCCACCGCACGCACCCATAGCCGCCCATGGCCTCGTCCCGCCTACTGCAGCAGCTGCTACTCGCCCTCCGCTCCCCTGCGCCTACGCGCGTCGACCGCGTCCTTCCCTCCTTAGTGCCTGCTCCGTCACGCCGGCGCTGGCGCCGCCCTGCTGCCGCGCCCGCCGCGGCCACACGCCGGCCAAGCGGCACAGCGCCCCGGTGGCCTCGCCTCGCCTCCTCGGTCGGGTTCGGCCCCGCACCGCTGGCGCCCGCATGCCCGCAATGGCCTTGGGCCACTAAACGAATGCGCCCGGCCTCAAAACGAAAAAAAGGATTAAAAACAAATAAATAAATTAACTTAATTAATCTAGGTTAATTAAACTTAATTAACCTGCTAATCAACTGTTAGACTGTTAATTAAACGTCCGGCCTATGACATGTGGGGCCCACTTGACAGGTTGACCAGGTCAACGGTCAATGTTGACTGGGCTGTTGACTTTGACTGGCCCACAAGTCAGCCTTTGCTGACTGGGCAGTTGACCCAGTCAACTGGTCCCGCTGTCAGCCACATATGCACCTCTCTGGGGACACTCTCTGTGTACCCATAGCATTTTATTATTTTATTTTGAAATAATATTAATTCCAGGAAATGATTAAAACTTTAGAAAAGCATAGAAAATTAACCGTAGTTCGGATGAAAATGTTTTTTCTACATGAAAGTTGCTCAGAACGACGAGACGGATCTGGATATGCAGCCCGTTCGTCTACCGCGCATCCCTAGCATAGCACACACGCAACTTTCCCCTCTGATTCATCTGTTATAAAACGCGAAACATCGGGGTATTTTCCCGGATATTTCCCTCCTTCGCCGGTATCACCTCATACCGCGTTAGGGCACACCTAGCATCACGCTTTGTCATGTCATGCATCTCATGCATTTGTTTGCATTATATTATTGTTTCTTCCCCCTCATCTCTCGCTAGACACCGAGACCGACGCTGCTGCTACCCAGTACGACTATGGTGTTGACGACCCCTCTCTCTTGCCAGAGCAACCAGGCAAGCCCCCCCCCTTGATCACCAGATATCGCCTACTCTCCTCTATACTGCTTGCATTAGAGTAGTGTATCATGTTACTTCTTTCCGTTAATCCTATCCTGATGCATAGCATGTCATTGTTGCTACAGTTATTGATACCTTACCTGCAATCCTACATGCTTAGCATAGGTTGCTAGTACTTCATCAGTGGCCCTACATTCTAGTCCGTTTACCATGCTATACTATCGGGCCGTGTTCACTCGGGAGGTGATCACGTTTAACACCCATGATGCGGCTATATCTCCCACGTGTCAGAGCATGACTTAGAGGCATAACCGCATGGTAGGCATGTCGCAAGAGGGGTAATCTTTGCACATCCCATGTACTGAATAAGAATGGGATAAAGAGGTGTCTTACAATCGCCACTTCACACAATACATTAAAATAGCATACATCATCCAGAATACAATCAAGGTCCGACTACGGAACCAAATGCTAGATCCCCGATCTCCCCAACTGGGCTCCTCTACTGATCATCCAAAAAAGACACGTAGTAACGTCCCGAATCCTCGTCGAACTCCCACTTGAGTTCGGTAGCATCCCCTGCACTGGCATCATCGGCAGCTGCATCTGTTTTCGAAGTATCTGTGAGTCACGGGGACTCAGCAATCTCACACCCTCGCAATCAAGACTATTTAAGCTTAAAGGTAGGAAAGGGTAGTGAGGTGGAGCTGCAGTAAGCACTAGCATATATGGTGGCTAACTTACGCAAAAGAGAGCGAGAAGAGAAGCAAAGCATGGTCAAGAAGCTAATAATGATCAAGAAGTGATCCTACAACTACTTACGTTCAAGCATAACACGAGACCGTGTTCTCTTCCCGGACTCCGCCGAAAAGAGACCATCACGGCTACACACGCGGTTGATTCATTTTAATTAAGTTAAGTGTCAAGTTCTCTACAATCGGACATTAACAAATTCCCATCTACCCATAACCACAGGCACAGCTTTCGAAAGTTCAAAACCCTACAGGGGTGTCCCAACTTAGCCCATCACAAGCTCTCACGGTCAACGAAGGATATTCCTTCTCCCGGGAAGACCCGATCAGTCTCAGAATCCCGGTTACAAGACATTTCGACAATGGTAAAACAAGACCAGCAAAGCCACCCGATGTGCCGACAAATCCCGATAGAAGTCACACGTATCTCGCTCTTAGGGCACACCGGATGGGCAAGACGTCGGGTTGGCATAGACCCTGGTTGCCCAGGGAGCGCCGGACACCGCCCAGTTTGGACCAACACTCGGAGGAGCACTGGCCCGGGGGTTTAAAATAAAGATGACCCTTGAGTCTGCAGAACCCAAGGGAAAAAGGCTTAGGTGGCAAATGGTAAAACCAAGGTTGGGCCTTGCTGGAGGAGTTTTATTCAAAGCGAACTATCAAGGGGTTCCCATAACACCCAACCGCGTAAGGAACGCAAAATCAAGGAACATAACACCGGTATGACGGAAACTAGGACGGCAAGAGTGGAACAAAACACCAGGCATAAGGCCGAGCCTTCCACCCTTTACCAAGTATATAGATGCATTAATTAAATAAGAGATAGTAATGATTTCCCAATAATATCCATGTTCCAACATGGAACAAACTTTAGCTTCACCTGCAACTAACAATGCTATAAGAGGGGCTGAGCAAAAGCGGTAACATAGCCAAAAAATGGTTTGCTTGGAAAGGTGGGTTAGAGGCTTGACATGGCAATATGGGAGGCGTGATATAGCAAGTGGTAGGTATCGTGGCATAGCAATAGAGCAAACAACTAGCAAGCAAAGATAGAAGTGATTTCGAGGATATGGTCATCTTGCCTGAAATCCCGCAAGGAAGAAGAACGACTCCATGAAGTAGACAACCGGACGTAGTCGAACGAATCCTCACAAACGCGGCGTTATCGGAACTAACCCGAAGAAGAAACACCGGAAAGAAGCAAAAAACATAGTAAACAACCATTACATAATCATGGCATGATGCACAATCAAGTATGATGCATGTCCGGTTTAATGAGGCATGGCATGGCAAAATGCACAAGCAACACAAGTTAAGTGGAGGTCAATATGCAATGACTTGCATATTGAAAAAACACCACTGACTTATTTAGTTCTCTCTTGTTTAGGTACCCAACAATATTAAATGTTGTTAAACATGGCAAGAGGTGAAGCATATGAAAAACTACCTATCTAGGCAAGTTTAAATGAGGCCGGAACAACAAACAACAAGTCTGGAAAAATCCTCATGTGCATATTTTAGGTTTGGTACTGTTCTGCCCTAAACCATGTTTTAGAGTGGTTAAACACGCAAAGTAAAACCATCATGTTAAACTAGGCATTTTTCTACCCCATTTACATATAAAGATTATTTAAAACCGAGCTACAGTTAATTAGTTATGAATTAAAGCATTTTAACATGGCATTTGAACATATTTAAACAAACTGCAATTTAAATATTTTTAACATGCATGAAAGTTGGATATTGTGAAACTAGATCAAATTCTAGTCATGTTACATATATGACATGTTTTATTTGGATGCACGGTTCAAAAGTTATTAGTAGTTTAACATAGGGGTAGTTTTGTAAATATGCAATGCTCTGAGAAATTAATAATTCGCTGCCAACAGAAAAAAAAACGAGCAGGCCGAATCTGGCCGGCCCAAGTGTGTAGGGGGCTCGGGTGCTCACCCATGGGCCTTGGCCCGTCTACAGAGGGGGTAGAGGCAGGCCGGCCTGGCGGATGCTGGCTGGGCCAGCTCACGGGAAGTGGTCCAGACGCGAGGGCGCGGTCAACGAAGGCCGTCGCGACTGCAGTTCCCTCCTCTCGAACAGAGGCAGGAGCGGGACTGGCGCTGGTCGTCGTCCCCGCACACAGAAGCAGGAGAGGCCGGCGAGGAGGTCTTGGCGGCGCAGCAGGTAAGCTAGGGACGCCGGGATCAGATCCAGGCCAGACCCATCTCGGCCAGATCGGGTCGAAAACGGGGCGCGGCGGTGATCTGGAGACGGGGATGCAAGGCCTTGGCGCGGCTGCAATGTAGGAAGCAGTAGAAGCAGCAGGCAAAGCGGTTCCATGGACTTGGCGGGGCGACGGGTCAACGCGGGGTCGAGCGACGCTCGATGCAGAGGCGATGCAGCGGCTGTGGCAGGCGCGAGGTTCAGCAGAAGGGCAGCAGCCATGGTGAGGAGGCCGGGGACGAGGAGTTCGAGCTGGGCGTCCATGGCGAACTAAAGGAGGCGACGACCCTCGCTCCTGCAGATGACAGACACGGCGGGCGCGAGGTTCAACAAGACAGAGACGACCGGATCCTGCGAGGAGGCGTCTGAGAGGGACGGATTTGGTGCTCGGGAGTGAGGGAGTCCTGGATTAGGGGGTGTTCGGGTAGTTGGACTATACCTTCAGCCAGACTCGTGGACTATGAAGATACAAGATTGAAGACTTCATCCCGTGTCCGGATGGGACTTTCCTTGGCGTGGAAGGCAAGTTTGGCGATGCGGATATTCAAGATCTCCTACCATTGTAACCGACTCTATGTAACCCTAACCCTATCCGGTGTCTATATAAACTGGAGGGTTGTAGTCCGTAGGCAATCAACTCCATATACAACAATCATACCATAGGCTAGCTTCTAGGGTTTAGCCTCCTTGATCTCGTGGTAGATCTACTCTTGTACTACCCATATCATCAATATTAATCAAGCAGGACGTAGGGTTTTACCTCCATCAAGAGGGCCCGAACCTGGGTAAAACATCGTGTTCCCAGCCTCCTGTTACCATCCGGCCTAGACGCACAGTTCGGGACCCCCTACCCGAGATCCGCCAGTTTTGACACCGACATTGGTGCTTTCATTGAGAGTTCCTCTGTGCCATCACAATCAGGAAGGATGCCTCCTCCCATCTTTAAAGACGGCGCCGTTGCTAAGGGAGCCTTGGCTGTCGACCAAACCCTCCGGCTAGGTGGTTTCCTCATGACCGCCTGTTCGGCTGTTGCGCCGACGGTGACCTCTCGGGTCATCAAAAGAAACCTACACGTCAGCTCGGAGCTCGTCGAGCAGCTAGATCCAATGGAGCTCTCTTCTGTAAACGAGCTCTTGGATCGCATCGCCGCCCTGGGGGTCGCTACGGATTACGACCAGGTTGGGCTTAAACCCGATCTAAGAGAAATTAACTCTCCCCAAGTCACCCACCAGGTTGCCATGGTAGAGGCGCAGTGCGGCGACCCTTCATCTATTTTAAGGACTAGCTACGTCTGAATTCCCAACTCCTCCAAGCCAGATACCCGCGGAGAGGAGGATGTAACTCAAGACCTGAGCTTAGGATCAGGCAACGGGCTAGATTCGTTGGACAACATCCAAAAATCCGAACTTCAGAGTTTGGAAACTCTTCGGCCTCCGAATCTTGGATTGGGTGAGGTTTCAGATTCAACGACACCCGCCCACCCGAACATAAGCGATCTCTCCCAAATCAGGCAGAGGCCCGAGGAAACAGTACATCATTACTGGGCCAGATTCCTCCTGGTTATGAACAGGATAAAGGATTGCCGCGAGGGAGACGCAATCTCAATTTTCTGCAGTAATTGCATGGACGAGGGAATCCTCAACGCTGTAGGTCATCATGATATTACACGCTTCGCTGACTTGGCGTCCATAGTACAAAAATACTGTGCGATGGAAAGCGCCTGGAAAACCGAAATAAAATTTTGGGATAATCCAGCCTTGAAAAGTAATCCCGTCCGAACTAAGAGGGTGCATCATCATAGGACACCCGAGATAAACACCAAAAAGCCAAAACCCTCTACAGGGCATGCAACCGTACTAGAAAGGTGGCTTGATGGACCCTGTAGAATTCACAGTACAGAGGACGCCACACCAACTCACAGCCTTAGAGCATGTTGGATACTCCGGCAGGTGGCCAAAATTGGCGAGGACCTCTTAATTCTGGAGGCCGCAGAAAGCCAGCCCGAGGAAACCAGTACTGTTCTCACAGTCTTCGAGACTTTTGCATCAAACAATATGCGAAAAAGAACACTCCGCAGCCTCGCCGATGTCTATCAAGTTGCAACAATAAATCCATGGAGCGACACTACTATTACCTTCAACGCAAGTGATGAACCTAGATTCCAAACAGCCCGAGCACCAGCCGCATTGGTCCTCAGTCCCATAGTGGACGGCTTTCGCCTCACCAAGGTGCTCATGGATGGAGGCAGCGGACTGAACCTCATTTATGAGTAAACCCTTCAAAAAATGGAAATAGACTGGAACCGCATCGAGCAAAGCAGCACAACCTTTAGAGGAATAATCCCCAGTCGGGAAGCACGCTGCACAGGAAAAATCACACTAGATGTGGTGTTCGGCACGCCGGATAATTACAGGTCTGAAGAAGTCACGTTTCAGGTGGCCCCGTTTAAGAGCGGATATCACGCTTTACTAGGGCGGGAAGCATTCACAATCTTCCAAGCAATACCCCATTACGGGTACATGAAGCTTAAGATGCCCGGGCCGAACGGAATTATCACTCTAGCTAGTGATCCGGACATAGCACTCCGCACCGAAAACAAGACGGCCGCATTAGCCCTTGAGGCGCTATCCGAAGCCTTAGTTGCCGAGGAACTGACTGCGCTGCGCTCCACGGTTAACAGGGATGATGTGATACTTGATAAGAGATCCAAATCCACATCCTTCAAGCCAGCCGACGAAATAGTCAAATTCCAGGTCCATCCAACGGACCCCAATAAAACAGCTTCAATCGGGGCACGACTGAACCCTGATGCAGACGCCGCACTACGAGAGTTCCTACGAGAGAACTGGGACATCTTCGCCTGGCACCCTTCACACATGCCAGGGATCCCACGCAGGCTGGCTGAACACAGCTTAAATATCCTAAAAGGATTTAAACCTGTCAAACAAGCCCTTCAGTGTTTTTCCGAACCCAAGAGACAGGCTATGGGAGAGGAGCTAGCCAAGCTATTGGAGGCCGGATTCATTAGAGACATAAAACATCCGGACTGGCTAGCAAACCTGGTGATGGTACCAAAGAAGGATAAATCCTGGCGCCTGTGTGTCGACTTTAAAGACCTTAACAAGGCTTGCCCAAAGGATCCCTTCCCCCTCCCGTGCATCGATCAAATTATCGATGCCACCACAGGACACGATTTGTTGTGTTTCCTCGATGCATACTCCGGTTAACATCAAATCAAGATGGCAGAATCAGACCAAGCTGCAACAGCATTCATCACACCATACGGCCCATTCTGCTTCAACACAATGCCCTTCGGGCTAAAAAACACCGGCGCAACATATCAGCGCATGATCCAGACATGTCTGGCAAACCAGATCGGCAAAACAGTGGAGGCGTATGTGGATGATGTGGTCATCAAATCAAGACATGTCGAATCCCTAGTAAACGACTTGAGGCTTACATTCGATAACCTCCGACAATATGACATCAAGCTCAACCCGGAAAAATGCGTCTTCGGTGTTCCAGCCGGAAAGCTCTTGGGATTCATTGTATCCGGTAGAGAAATTGAAGCAAACCCAGCCAACATCCGAGCTTTGTCACAATTGGATGTCCCAAAGGACCTTAAACAAATACAAAAATTAACCGGGTGTGTGGCGGCTTTAAGCCGCTTCATCTCCCGCTTGGGAGAAAAGGCACTACCCCTTTATCGCCTCCTTCGGCGCATTGAACACTTCGAGTGGACGGATGCCGCCACGGCCGGACTTGATGAAATAAAAGCTATATTGGCAACAAACCCAGTCCTGGCCGCGCCAATCACCGGCGAACCAATCTTATTGTACATTGCAGCAACACACCAAGTTGTCAGCGCAGTGCTCGTTGTCGAGCGGGAAACGGACGGACACAAATTCCCCCTTCAAAGGCCGGTCTACTACGTGTCCACTGTCCTCACTCCATGCAAATCACGGTACCCGCATTATCAAAAGATTGCATACGCGGTATTCATGGCATCCCGGAAGCTACGACACTACTTTCAAGAGTGTTCCATAACAGTAGCCTCGGAAGTGCCACTAAACGATATTATCAACAAACGCGATGCAACGGGTCGGATTGCAAAATGGTCCATTGAGCTTCTCCCGTTCGATATAACCTATAAGCCACGGCGAGCTATTAAATCGTAAGTTTTGGCCGACTTCGTCGCAGAATGAATGGAGGCCGAGCTCCCTAAAGAGTACGGCACATATTCAAACTGGATTATGCATTTCAACAGCTCCAAAATGTTGGCCGGACTGGGGGCTGGCGTCGTCCCGACGTCCCCCACAGGAGACACAGTCCAATATGTGCTCCAGATCATGTACACGGATTCCAACAATGCAGCCGAATATGAGGCCCTCCTACATGGTCTCCGGATAGCAGTATCCATGGGTATCCAGCGCCTAGAGGTACGCGGGGATTCAAACCTCGCGATATCCCAAATAAATAGAGACTTCGACGCCAAGGACCCAAAATGGCAGCTTACCACAACGCCGTCCTAAAAATGTCAGCTCGGTTCGAAGGGCTGGAGTTTCACCGTATAGCCCGAGAAAACAATCAAGCAGCGGACGTCCTGGCACGCATCGGAGCAAAACGCGATGCAGTCCCCCCGAACATGTTTTTGGAAAGATTGTTCAAGCCATCCATAGCATGGGAGGGGGAACCCGCAAATAACAGCCCGGACCCAGCCGCACCACTTGACGCCGAACAATCTGACACAATTGGAGGCTCTGCCAATGAAATTACACCTTCAGCCCACATAATAATGGCGGTTATCGCCCCGTGGACAGAACCATTCCTAGCCTACCTTACTAGGCAGGAACTCCCGGAGGACCAAAACGAGGCCCGCTGCATAGTGCGGCGATCTAAAGCCTATAGAGTCCATGAGGGAGAGCTTTATAAGAAAAGCACTACCGGAGTCCTTCAAAGGTGCATCTCCGAAGAGGAAGGGCGGAACCTTCTGGCTGAAATTCATGCCGGACTCGGTGGTCACCACGCCGCTGCTCGGTCCCTTGTTAGCAAGGCTTTCCGTACAGGCCTTTATTGGCCGACGGCCCGGGCAGACGCTTAGGACCTAGTCCAATGATGCGCTGGTTTCCAACTTTTTGCCAACCAAAGCCATATGCCACCCACCGCACTCCAAACTATACCCATCACCTGGCCTTTTGCGGTCTGGGGCTTGACATGGTCGGACCCCTTAAAGGTGGGACCGATAGGAAAAAATACTTACTGGTCATGGTGGATAAGTTCACCAAATGGATAGAAGCCAAGCCTGTTAAAACGGCCGAATCCGGACCTGTGATAGACTTCATATCCGGGGTTGTACACCATTATGGCGTCCCCCACAGCATCATAACCGATAACGGTACAAACTTTACCGCCGACGAGGTAAAACTCTGGTGCAAAAACATGGGCATCAAGCTCGATTATGCTTCCGTCTATCACCCATAAACCAACGGCCAGGTCGAACGCGCAAATGGTCTTATCATGAGCGGCATTAAACCGAGACTGGTGCGGTCCCTCAAGGAATCTAACATGCACTGGGTAGAGGAGCTCGACTTCGTGCTATGGGGGCTGCGGACCATGCCAAATCGCACCACCGGATACACACCATTTTTTATGGTGTATGGCGTAGAGGCAGTTCTGCCCTGCGACATAATTCATGACTCACCTAGAGTGCGCATGTATGAAGAAAGAGAAGCCGAGCTCGATCGGCAGGACAACTTGGATGCCTTGGAGGAGGAGCGTGACGTGGCAAAATCCCGTTCCGCATTTTATCAACAGCAGGCCCGAAGATATCAAAGCAGAGAAGTACGGGCCAAAAATTACAATGTTGGCGAACTAGTTCTACACCTGCCAGATAAGAAAAAGGACAAACTCAAGCCCAAGTGGGAAGGTCCATTCATAATCGACCAAGTCCTGACTGGTGGGGCGTACGACCTGCGAGATGCGTCGGATAACCGACTCGAGCCGAACCCGTGGAACGCCACCCGTCTCCGAAGATTCTATGCCTAGCGCCGGACTCTGTGTTCGTCTCCTTCCTCTGTCCATTTGTTGCATTTTGTTTTTACATTTCTCTCCTTCCCCTCTTTTCTTTTATAGCCCTTAAAGGCCCATCTAGTGATGCGCCACTCGCGCTCATTAAAACTGGGGGCTTCTTTAACAGAAGCTTATTTATATGGGCTTCACGCCCAAGACATGCGTCAAACTTCCGCATGTACCTTTTTCTTCACCATTATATGCATCGATATGACTTAAGTTTTGGCCAAGCTGGGTTGCCTGGCTCCTGTGCTTACCCCTACGTTCCCGATTGTTCGGCTAGGCAGTAAAGGGAGCACCTCTGCGATTGTTACTGCCGGGTCAGCCGGATGTGTACCTCAGACTGGGTGAAGCCGAAAGCTAGCGTTCTTAAGAGAATATTCGGTCGGTGAAATAAAAGATGATCTTTTTACTCATTTTATGCGCCCCCATATGCTTTTTCTGCGTCTTTTCACGCAGTCCAGACATGCACTTTAGGGCATGCCTCCCAGCGAAAGGAACCCTTAACGGAACTATTCTCTCTGGAAGATGTTTCTTACTAACCATGTAATATAACATAACTAGTTGGGCACTTGTCTGATAAAGCACTAATGACCCCTACGCGTGGTCTCCACGCATACCTCGGTTCTTATATAACCTCTATGGTATTCGGACACACTCCGGACCGTCAGGTCCCGAGGTTGAAGCGAAAAGGTCGGCAACGACAAACGATCTACAATCCGGCTAGAAGGCATTACACATGTCAATTCGAAATTACATAATCATTCTGACTGATTGTATTCCTCTTCTATACCATCTAACAGGCTGTCTAATTTACAGTCCTGCTGGGAATACTTCGCGGCTAACTCTACTTGGCCGTATACTAAGCTTATAGGGATCTCCTTCCCGTCAGGCCCCACTGGTCCGACCTTGGCCATGTGGTTTGGGTCAGACTTCGTAAAACGGGTCTTCACCATGGCCCAGGCCTCCCTAGCGCCTTGTCGGCAGACCGATATCTTCCACAACCAGAAGCGCCGCCGAGCTCCCTTCAGCTTCTCCGCAAGCTCTCCAAGGCCCCCGGGCATGGAGTGGGCAGGCCATAAGGCTTGGGCAACGCCTCGCATCGCCTGCCAAATTCGCTCGTGCAGTTGCATGAGTTCGGGCAGAAGGTCACCCGTAGAACCGGGCATCTCCTCTACAGGACGACATGTGAGCATACCTACAGACATTACTCTGTTAGTCGACTTCCTCGCCGAACTCTTTTTTCAAAGTTCGTTCAAGCACTTACTAAATATGCCGCGTCGAAGCCGCTGATTCTCCTTCGTGGAGTCCGACAGCTGGCCACGAACATCTTTAAGTTCGACGTCCAGTCGGGTGTTGACATCCTGAAGATCATTCTTCTCTTGCCTCACCTTTGTCAATGTACTCTCACTCGCCTTTAGCCGGCGTAAGAGTTGTTGCTTTTCCGGATCGAGTCCAGCGCCATCTGCAACATGATTTGTCAGATTTGCACCCACACCGCACAATACTAATCTTTCGAAGTGTATCTTACCTGAGGGGGTCTCTTTGGGCTCCCCTGCTGCGGCTAGTGCGGCCTCTAGTTGGGCCTTGCACTTTTCCAGCTCCTGGGACAGTACAGTATTCTTCTTTGTAAGAACCTGCATATTAAATGATCCTTAAATCAGTTTCTCTAACTGTTTCAAGTCTCGGGGGCTACTGGTATATATATATTTGACCGAAACTTTCTTACCCGTATGTCTTTTACATACTGCTCCGTGGCTCTGGCTAAACCATTTTGAGCGGCACGGAGCTACGCATCTCTCGAATTAAAGACATCTAAAGCCTCTTGGGAGAAACAAGTGTCGCATAGAACTGTCCGGCGACGCCTGTGGTTCATGGCACTCTCCACTTCAGAATTTGTGGCAGACAGCCTGTCCGCATCCTCTGTCGGAGGAGCGTCCGGTGCGCGCCTTGTGCTCGCCTCCGCTTCCTGGCCAAACGTAGGAGCCTGGCCGGTGGAGGCGCGGTTGGCAACCTCTCCGGATGTAGTCTGGCGAGGTATCTTCATTCTGAAGATAGCACGAACATTAATATGCCCTCACAGAATAACATCAGGGAAACAGAGGGTGCGCTATACCTTTGCGTCGGCATCTCAGTCCGGACTACATTCCTTTTTGCCCCACAGGGCCCTGCGGCCCCTCGTTGGCTAGTCGCCGTAGGTTCGGCCTCCTGCCTTGGAAATCTCCCCTGCAAAACACGGTTGTCGTCAGAAACACCGGAATACGTGAGAGTGGAATCTCTCTCAAGGGAATGAGACTCCGGTTTCTGTCACCTGGGAGGCCGGGATTAACCCTGGGTAATCAGCCATGATGGCTACCAAGGTATTGTCCTTGCTTAGCTGATGGAACACCCCGTCGATAAGCTCCACCGATATGTCCGGATCCTCTTCGGAGTCCGGATCGAGGGACCGTTCTGGGTCCTCGGGCTGTGGAGGGCGGCTATTTATATCCTTTACCACCTGTCGCAGTTCCTGCATTGAAGTCGTTAGACTACATATCTAACCGTGGGAGTATAAAACAAATGGGCAAGCGCAGTTGTTCACTTACCCAACTTGGAGGATCGTACATAGTAAATCCGGCCTACGGGTTGACGCGGAGGAATTCCTCCTTTTCTCCCTTATACAAAGAGGATAAGATCTTTACTAG
Organism: Triticum urartu; assembly: GCF_056163025.1. Classification (NCBI taxonomy): domain Eukaryota; kingdom Viridiplantae; phylum Streptophyta; class Magnoliopsida; order Poales; family Poaceae; genus Triticum; species Triticum urartu. The sequence continues at coordinate 249,246,764 of NC_141878.1, read as the reverse complement.
AGCGGCAGCTGAGGCCGGCCCCTTACGACCGTAACGGGTGGCGTCATCCTCCCCGTTGAAATCCCACATGGGGTGGCCTCTATATTGAAGTGGCTGCACCCCCCGCATAATGCATGCGGCCATGACTCCAATCATGGTTAGTCCGGAATGAGCCAACAGTCTTATCCGGCCCATCAGGTAAAGGACGTCTCTGTCGCTTTCTCTCTGAGAGCTCTGCAGACGCCAGCTCAAGCGTTTCTTCAATGGAGCACTGTTGAACTCAGGGAGACCGACCTGGATAGGGTCCGATAGCAGGACGTCGTCTATGTAAAACCATTCCGAAGGCCAATCCTCGGGCGCCTTCTTTGGGGTTCCAGATAGGTATCCGGTCCTGGCGATGCGCCATACTTAGGCTCCGCCCACTTGGTATATAGACCCCTCTCGAGAACGGGGCACCAGGCAGAATAACCTCTTCCACAGCGCGAAATGAGCCTGAACGCCTAAAAATAGCTTGCAAAGGGCGACGAAACCCGCAATATGTAATACGGAGGCGGGCGTGAGATTGTGCAGCTGGAGGCCGTAGAACTCCAAAAGCCCGCGGAGAAATGGATGAATTGGAAACCCCAGTCCCCTTATTAGATAGGGGACGAGGCACACCCACTCTCCTTTAGAAGGATTGGGGGTGCTCTCTGCTTGTTTTCCGCCATTGTAGGTGGCGAGACCGGCTCGGACCGGGACCATGTATGCCTGAGGGAGAAATCCCTTGGCCTGAAGCGATACTAACTCGCTATGCGGGATGGTGCAACTCTCCCAGTCCCCGGGTTTGGGACCGGAGGGGCGAGGGGAGGAGCTGCGACGGCTGGTCATGTTGGAATGGACCTTTGCTGGAAGCGCTCTGATGATAACTCGCGGAGAGGAGAAGATGTGGTTTGGACCTAAATCCCCATCCTGTTAAATAGGCGGCTCGTTTATGCGGCTAGGGGTGTGGATGTAAAAACGCCCTGGCTTTTCGCATTCGTTTGACACGTGGAAGACGGCCATTATTGGGCGTGGGAGCCGAGGAGCACTACATTACAAAAATCAGACATTATTCCTACAGGTACACAGGATTTGGAGAAGAACCCGCCTTGCAATGCCGAACAATCTGCGCGCCGGACTCGTCGTCATTGAAGCCTGGTTCGGGGGCTACTGAGGGAGTCCTGGATTAGGGGGTGTTCGGGTAGCCGGACTATACCTTCAGCCGGACTCCTGGACTATGAAGATACAAGATTGAAGACTTCGTCTCGTGTCCGGATGGGACTTTCCTTGGCGTGGAAGGCAAGTTTGGCGATGCGGATATTCAAGATCTCCTACCATTGTAACTGACTCTATGTAACCCTAACCCTATCCGGTGTCTATATAAACCGGAGGGTTGTAGTCCGTAGGCAATCAACTCCATATACAACAATCATACCATAGGCTAGCTTCTAGGGTTTAGCCTCCTTGATCTCGTGGTAGATCTACCCTTGTACTACCCATATCATCAATATTAATCAAGCAGGACGTAGGATTTTACCTCCATCAAGAGGGCCCGAACCTGGGTAAAACATCGTGTTCCCAGCCTCCTGTTACCATCCGGCCTAGACGCATAGTTCGGGACCCCCTACCTGAGATCCGCCGGTTTTGACACCGACAGGGAGGCATCCAGAGATGCTCCCGGGGCGGCGGCTGCATCCTGGGTGGCGGAGGGCGTCGGCAGGAGGAGCTTGGGCGCGAGCGGTGCGGCTGTTGTCTCCTCGGACAAGTGGATGGATCGGATCTGGCTATGGCTGGCTGTGGTTGGGCGGCAGCGGAAAACAAGGAAGGTGGTCGGAGATGATTTGGATCGAGGAGAAGGTGGCGGCTGTGGCTGGTTGGAGGGAGATGGATCTGGGAGGATCCCGATGTAGATGCGAGAGACTGGCGGCAGAGGAGGGATTTTATGGATGGGACAGCCGTCCGAAATTTTAGGGTTAGGTTGGTTTATATAGTAGGGGACTAGGTTTAGGGGCTATCTCGTCCCTCCGATCGTAATCAGGTGGACAGAAAAAATAGCTTAGGGAGTCCAATTAATAAAACGCAGATATTTTGTAGATGTTTGGGGATGATCCAAATCCAACGGTGACGACTGCCCGGGTCGGGTCCGGGACAGCTTTCAGACGCGCGTGCGAGGAGGGGCCGCGGGCTGACGAGAGAGGTTAGATTGGGCCTGGCGGTAGGTAGTGGACGGTGTAGACGGTCTAGGGAGGAAAGAGAGGGAAAGCCCGGCAACAGTTTTCGGAGACCGAAAATGTCCGATGAGAAGACCAGCTATAATGCCGCTATATGTTTAATGGTTGGGCTAACAAACGGACTCCGAATGCGACGAAACTTGATAGGCGGTCTACCTACACTAAAATAAGACCGCACGCCAACTTTCATCCCACTCCGAGAACATCTTCCAGCCACTTATAAAATAATATTTCGGACATGCCGCGGGCGTGTGCAAGTGTGTCTGGGCTCAGAACGGACAACGGAAGGAACTGGGAGAACCGGACTAATGAAAGTTTTGAAAAACATGATGATGCAATGCACATGATGACATGGCAAGATGCAAAACAAAAGAAAAAGACAAGGCAACAGCAGCGAATAACTCGAAGACACCTGGCACAACGGTCTCGGGCGGCACAACACTCCACCACTACGAGAGGATCTCGTCCCAAGATCTAGGATGGCACCGGAGGGAAACGAAAGAGGAAGAGGAAGAGGTAAAACTAAGTTGCTTCTTTGACAAACGAGTGAAACCACGAACCTTGAGATCTTGATCAAATTGAAAGAAGGAATGCAACGAAGGTGAACAAAGTTGAAAGACATAAGAAAAGAGGAACAAGGAACCTTACTAGAACCTTGTAGGTTGAAAGACATATGAAAGGGTTACAATCGACAAGAAGTGCGTGCATGCACTCCGGTTGAAACAAGATGTACAAGGAACGATAAGGATCAATGACGACAACACTCCGGTCGGAAATGGAAGGTAAAGAATATGATCTTGGCAAAATGAAAGTACATGGATGAGAGTCCGGTTAGAAGAGGAATGATAGACACAACACTCCGGTTAAACAAGATAGAGAAGGAATAAGAATGATATAATTTGGGCAGCACTCCGAATGAGAAGGGAGGCAAAACTTGATAAGATGAGAGAACTAGAATGAAGGACACGACACTCCGGTTAAATGGATAAGCATGAAAAGAACACGATCCTCACCATTCGAGATGATGAGAGGAAAGAGCAACATCACAATGCCTCCGGATGAAGGAATAGAAGGTAGATCGTCGGAACAAAAGAATGAAGAACAAAAATGACAACTTCTACCACAAATGAGTTGGGAAAGCACTGTTCCAAGAAGGTTATAATGGAGGTGTTGGAAACCAACAACGAAAAGAGTAAGCTTGTTGTGGGCTTATGGAAAACATCTCAAAATCTTGAGATCAAATTCTGCCACTAATGGAAAACGACAGATTGGATTGATATGAACAAGGAGATGACAAACTTATTTCACCGGGAGGATAAATTAAGAATTTGGGTCATTTATAAGCACCATAAATAGCAACAATCCTTAGGGAAAGCTTTAGGTGAAATATAACCCAAGATAACTCCAATGAAGAGATTAATGGATTTAAACTACCTGATTGTTGATAACTTGTGAATCATGGAACACGAAGGGAAATTGTCAAGAGTGACATAACACCATCTCAAAAGATAAGGTAGAAAGAATTGCACTTCGAAATGCAAGATGAAGAATGTTTGAACTCCTCAAAACAATACATGTGTTGAACACCATGTTTAATTGAGAGTACAGCTTGGCGGATCATAACTTCAAGAGAAATCTTAAAGAACGAATGAAGAATGAAAGGAATCCTTGACGAACTAGCAAGTTGAGCCATCGTGAGAACTCCGGTAATAAAAGAATGATCAAAAGGAAAGAGAGAGTTGAAAACACGAGGTGAAGCCTTGCAATGATTTAGATGGAGCTTTGAAATGATATCATTGAAATAGATTGGAGCTCCTGAATGTTTGATTTCGGGTTCCGCAGACCCTTGAGGTTCAAACACTGGGGTGCGCGTGGAGATTTCGCCTCCTACCTACCTGCATCCCTCCGCCGAGCTGGGATCAAAGCTATGAAAAGAACAACACAAGGGACACAGGGTTTATACTGGTTCGGGCCACCGTTGTGGTGTAATACCTTACTCCAGTGTGTGGTGTGTGGATTGCCTCTTGGGCTGATGATGATGAACAATATAAGGGAGAACAGCCTCGCGAGGGTCTGTTCTTGGCTGGGGCGATGAACTGCTGGGAGGAGTTCAGCCACCTTTCTCTCTCTCCCTCTTTCCAACTGGTCGACCCTTTTGAGGAGACTTAGTCGAACCCTTTGCTACGTGGGTGGCTGGTCCTATTTATAGAGGCCCTGGTCCTCTTCCCAAATATTGAGCGGGAAGGGAGCCAACAATGGCGGGCTAATTTGAAAGGGGACAGCAAGTATCAGCTATCCTGACAAAAGTAGTCTTCGCCTGCGCAAAGCTCTGGTGATGACGCCGTCTTGGGCCCCATGGTAACCTCCGTCTCGTAGTCCTCCTGGTCTTGGTCTCGTTGCACCGAAATGGCAACCTTTGCCTGATGCCTCGGTACTTCGCGGCTGCGCTTGCCCCTTTGCACCAAAGTGGAAAGGACGATGCTGCGCGGGCTGGCACCCGCCTGGCGCCCTGAGTCATCATGGCTTGCATCACGGGCACCTCGCGAGGTACCCCGCCTTGATCTCTCCGCCTCCTCGTGAGCCAGCCTGACGAGGCCGTGCCTGAGGAAGCTCCGCGTCATCCGCCCCGCGAGGCTTGGCCCCTCGCGAGGGTCTTGAGTTTGTGTTGGTGAAGATGGGTCGTGCTGGGCCCCCCTTTGAGCCACGCCGCAGGCCGCGGGCAGGCAAATCTGGGGACCCCCGTTCCCAGAACGCCGACAGTAGCCCCCGGGCCGAAGGCGCGCCCGGACTTGGCCGTGCAGGGAGGCGGAAGGGCAAGAGCGAAGCGCCGCGGCCCTAACAGCCTGCGGCCTTAGGCGCCGTGCGGCAGTTGATTGGACGTGGGCGGCACTATTCCCCCACGCCCTCCTTATATTGCGCCTTGCTAGGCAGACCCGTAGTCGTACACAGCCGTTCCCCTTTTATCGCTCGAGCGCTTCCCGTCCTTCCCGGCCTGGTTTCTGTTTTCAATTCAATCTCAAATCCTTCCCCCCCCCCTTTCCTATCGCCATGGCCCCGACGAAGAAGGGAAGATGGAAGAATCCCGTGTCTCCGCCTCTCCCGCCGCCGTTGGCAGCCCCCGCCGAGGGTTTGGGTAAGGTCAGCTTGGCTCTGGCCACCATCTTCAATGAATGCGGGAGAACGACGGCCTGGCCCGCGTCCCACTTCGCCATCGGCAGGATAGTTACCGAGGTCCCATATTTCGCCGACGCCCTGTGGGCAGGTCTGGTTCCCCCTTTTCTGATTTCTTCAATGCCGTGCTCTCCCACTATCAGATCCACATGCTGCATCTGAGTCCTGGATCCATCACCCTCCTTTCGGTCATTGCCTTCGTCTGCGAAGCCATGGTGGGCATCCCTCCTTCGGTTGCCTTGCTGCGCCACTTCTTCTCGCTGCATCTTGTCGACCCTACCCAATGCTGGGCGTGCGTAAGCTTCGTTGCCGCGCCAGAGACTGCCGCCTCTGGGATTGACTTCAAGCTCCCCCTGCCCGCGGTTGGGTTCCGCGAGCGGTGGCTGTATGTGGACGCAGGGGTGCCCAGCCCCTGCTAACGGAGCCGACCTCGCCTGTTGTTCCCAATTCGGGCTAGGGCCAGGTGGCGCTTGAGAGCCCCCGGCTCGTCTTCGTCTGGCGCCGCTTCGCGCTCTTAAGGTCGCTTGGCGTGACAGCGCCCAAGGTGGTGAAGGAGTTCCTGCTATGCCGCGTTGCTCCTCTTGAACGCCACTCTCGCCAGATGTGGGCCTTCCGTGGGCGCGAGGATAGTATGAGGCTCCAGGAAGAGGACCTGGCTCCTGAGGTGCTGAAGACGGCGCTCTTGACCCTAGCTGGGGACCCCAACCCCGGCAGCATCCGGCAGGAAGGGGCCTTGCTGTACCTCCGCCAGAGCAGGGTCGACTTTGTGAAGCAGATGCCTGCCTTTGATGAGTGGGGGCTGCGCCCCGCCGGCCTTCAGGGGTCTCGCGAGAATCCAGTGGTGGTGACTGCCCTTCCAGTCGGCCAAGGCGACTCGTCCTCGAGTGGCGGAGCAGGGAGGTACGAGGCGCCAGAGGCCGAGGGGGCTCCCGGCGTGGTGCGGCATCGGGCGAGGCTCATGAGGAAGCAGTTATCGGGGCCCGTACCGCTGAGGCTGAGGGTGACAAATAGCTGCCCTCTGCGCCTGCGACTGGGGCCCCTGAGGCTCCAGCTGCTTCTCTTGGGGAGGCGATTGGCGGCGCACATCAGGCAGGCGCCCCTGACGCTGATCGTCTTGATGCTCCATCTTCGTCGCAGGTCGATCCCTGCGCCCGACTCTTAGGCCGCTTCCGCGTGGACTTTGGGGCTCTCCGGAAGAGAAGGGAGGCCCTGGGCGACGGTTACCCTTGTCGCCTGCTGAAGCGCAGAAAGTACTTCGCCACTGATGAGTAAGCCTTCTCCTTTCCCTGCTCCTGATCCTCCCGTTGCTCTTATTGACCCTTGCTCCGCAGGCCCCTTCCAGCCGAGCTTGCTGAGACGGCTGAGGAGCCATCCCCTTTGGCTTTTCCCTCTCCACCGTCCTCGAGCACCCCAAGCAGCGGAGCCCTTGTGGCGAGGGCAATCGAAGAGGCGAACCATCCCAAGGCGTATCGTGGTCCCGCGCACCTCGCGATCCTCCTTCACGAGCCTTCTCGTGGCATAGCCAACCTGCCATGGGCTTCTCGCCTGGTCGTGGACTGCGATTGGCTGAGGCGCTTCCTGCGCTCTCCTCCTGATGTCGGGCTGGCCCAGGCAGGGCTTCTGACGCAGTCTGCCCGGCCGTCGTGAGGGTGCCAGCCCCCAGCCCCCAGCCCGGAGGGGGAGTGCTGACCTGCAGCCCCCGGCGCTTGCTTGGGGCAGATGATGGTGTGGAAGACGTGCTTGAGCGCGCTCGGGAGCGTCGCGCTCTCCGCCAAGGATTCCTTCGAAGGGCGACTGACGCAGTGAGCCTGCTTGGTGTGGAGCTTGCTGATGAAGACGCGCGCCTTGAGGCCGAGGGCCTGTGCCTGGCTGCAGAGAGGCGCGAGCTGGAGGGCGCCATCGCCCTTGCGCGCAGTCAGCGTGACCTTGATGAAGCAGAGGCCAAGGCGTCGTTGGTGGCCTCTCGGGAGGCCCGGTCTCGGGCTGCTGAGGAAGCTCGGGAGGCTGATCGGCGGCGGACGGCTGCAGAGGAGCGGGCTCGGGAGCTCCAGACCTGGTGCCACTCGCTAGAGGAGCAGGTGGAGCTGCGCGAGGTAGCCCTCGCGTCGACGAGGGTGGCCTCCGGCGACTCGGCGGAGCTCCAGAAGTGTGAGGAGGCGCTGACGCTGGAAGCCGCCGAACGTGCCCGCGAGTACGAGCGTCTGGAGACGAGGGAGTGCCTGGTGACGCGGGCGGAGGATGATGTCGCTACACAGGAAGCCCGTGTCCTGGAGGAGGTCGGACGTCGGGTGGCGATGGCGCATTTGAACCTCGAGCACGAGTTCGAGGAGAAGCTGGGGTTGATCCGGGCCGAAGCCGAAGGCAGGACTGCTACCCTGAGGGCCAAGCTGGAGGAGGTGACGCGGCGGGCCGATGCTTCCCGGGCCACCCTTGAGGTGGCGCAAGGTGGGCTAACCACCTCCCAGGCTGAGGTGCTCCTTCTTCGCCAGCGGGTGGAGGAGGCTGAGGCTGTCGCGCGCCAGAACGCGGACGAGATACGTCAGCGGCGGCTCCTGGAGCATGAGCACGGCCCCATGCTGACCATGCTCCGAGAGAGGGCCAACGCGGCCTTGGGCAACATCTGCGAGGAGACCGTCGGCGAGCCGCATGCGGTTAACTACGCGGGCAATCTTCAATTCTTTACTGACGTGGTGACGCAGCTGGAGGCGCGGTCGATCAGGGCTGACAGGTTGGTGGAGGAGAGGAGCCGCGCCCTGCTCAAGCGCGCCTTTTCTCGTGTCTTCAGCCATCTCCGGAGCATGGATCCCCACTTCGATTTCGACGCCGCCATCGCCCCAACCCCCCAGGCCATCCGAGGTGAGCTCGCGCACTGGGTGGAAGACCATGTGGAGGCTCTTATCAGGGCCTTCGCCTCGGACAACGACGACGCGATCGTGGCGGACGACGAGGGCGGCGTGACGGGCGGCCCTGACGCCGCTGGTGGCAACGCGGGCGGCGGTGGCGAGTTCAGCGATGCCAGCAACGGCCCCGATGGCGCTCCTGAGGACGCATTGGGAGATTCATCCGACTGATTGTGCATCGTTCCTGCTTACCCTGTATGAATAGAACTCAGGTTTTGGCCAGATAGCTGTGAGAGCATTTTGGAGGGGGAGCCCCTCATGTAAAACTTGTGTTTATCGTATCAGTAGGAGCTACATTGCCCATGCGCCCGCGCCAAGTGGTTGGCTTAAGCAACGCGCTGGTCGGCTAATTTACCTTTGTCCCGTGCTGGCCCTGGGGCAGCCCGCAGGAGGCTATGGAGCCCGGAGTGTTTCCCGATTGAATCCGTTGGACCTGCAGTAAGACGCCCTCCTGAGAGGACGCGGCGGCGGCAGTCTGGGCTGCGCGCAAGCTAGGCCTGACCCGGCTCGTGAGGGGCTCACGAGGGGAGGCAGCTGAGGCGAAGCGGTAACTGAAACGCGAGAAATTGCTCGAACGAGACTAAGTACCCCTTCCCCGAACACACGCAAATCTCAAATTCGAATCCAACTTGAATCCAGCGGGGGAAAGCGGCAACCAAAGGGAAGAGCAACAAAAGCAAACAAAAGGCCGCGTCCGGCACCTAGTCTAGTCTTGGACGTCTTCTCACCAGCGCGGAGCTAAGTGCTGCCACTAGGCGTGGGAGGGAGCCCCAGGGCCTGAGGCCGGCACCCCTGAGACTCCGGGGCGTGTACAGCCCCACTCATTATTACGTGAGAGTGTCATGGGGCGGCGAGCTTCACAGGCACTGGGCCTTCTTCACAGGTACTGGCCTTGCTTCATATCGCCAGATGAGGGCCCCGCCTTGCGCCACACTCTAGTGCCATCAGCAACGACCGGAAACCAGGACGCCGCCCGATGGGGTAGAGCGGTCGCCAGCGGTTCCCCCGACGAGCACGGGTCCTCCGCCAGGGGCAGGCCCTGGGGCACCTCCCTATCGGAGGGCCTACCTCCTGAGAACGCCTTGCTCCGAACGCCGCGGGGGCGATGTCGGATCCCTGCCTCTCTCCTGCAGCCCCCTGCGCCCTCCTCCCGAGAGGTAGGAGACTGTGGGAGCGGGGCGGCTGCTCGCTGCGGCGACCTGCACCTCCTGCGATCCATGGTTAGCGTATACCTGCTCCTGAAGAATTAGTGGTACCCGATAATCGTTGCCTCCAGCGTGGCCAGTGGGACCGTCCTGGGGCTCCTGGAAAGGCTCAGCTTCTAGTGCCTCGTCCCCCCAGCTTGGGCTGAGGAGCGAGCCTTGTCCGTTCTCGTGAGGGTGTCCTTGGTCCATCATGAGGGGCACGTATTCCTCCGGCGCCGTCATCCCGAATGCCACGCCGTAATGCCCCGCATGCCATGCGGTCCTGCCTGACGCGCCCACCGTGGGGTGGCAGCGCGGCCGCCCACTGGGGCCACGGGTCGCGTTGAGTCCTTCTTCTTCACGGACCGGGGGCGGCGGTAGCGCCGCCGCCGGTCCGGCGCTGACAGCTTCGCTGGCGTCAGAGTAGCCTTGGAGCCCGCGGGCGCGCGCGGGGCCCCCGCGTGGGTCGCCCTGGGCTTGAGATGGGAGCTGGGTGGAGAAGGGGTGAGCCCCCGAGGCGGTGAAGCCCAGGAGCTCTGCCACCCGCTCAAGCAACACGTCGTGGCCGCCCTCCAGCAGTCTGCACTGTAGCAGCTCTCGGGCCACCGTGAGTGCGGCTCTCGAGTTCGCCTGCTCCCGGCGGGTGTACGGTGTCGTGGTCGCGGCGTGATTGGAGGCCCTTGCTGCCGGCCGCGCCTGCCGCGGTGTAAGAGTTGTCGAAGCCTGTCCGCGTCGCCCGCGGCCCGCAGCGCCCTGCGGACTGCGAGCTGCCTGGGGCACGGGGCCACTCGAGGCGAGCGGTTCTGCGCGGGCGGGACACGCAGCCCATGGGTCTGGGTTGCCCTCCTAGTGGCCGGGCATGGTGATGACGACGCGACGGGGCACGAAGCAGTGGAAGACGAATTCCGGCGCACCTGTCGGTGTTCTGGGGACCCCCTGCCTGCGACCTGCGACGTGGCTCAAAGGGGGCCCGGCACAGCCCATCTTCATCAACACAAGACTCAAGACCCTCGCGAGGGGCCAAGCCTCGAGGGGCGGATGACGTGGAGCTTCCTCAGGCACGGCCTCGTCAGGCTGGCTCACGAGGAGGCGGAGAAATCAAGGCGGGGTACCTCGCGAGGTGCCCGTGACGCAAGCCATGACGACTCAGGGTGCCAGGTGGGTGCCAGCCCGCGTAGCGTCCTCCTTTCCTCTTTGGTGCAAAGGGAGCAAGCGCAGCCGCGGAGTACCGAGGCATCAGGCAAAGGTTACCATTTCGGTGCAACGAGACCAAGACCAGGAGGACTACGAGACGGAGGTCACCGTGGAGCCCAAGACAGCGTCATCACCAGAGCTTTGTGCAGGCGAAGACTACTTTTGTCAGGATAGCTGATACTTGCTGTCCCCCTTCAAATTAGCCCGCCATTGTTGGCTCCCTTCCCGCTCAAAATTTGGGAAGAGGACCAGGGCCTCTATAAGTAGGACCAACCGCCCACAGAGCAAGGGGTTGGAAAAAAGGAAGGGGAGGATCGATAGAGAGGTTGGAAGCATAGAGAGAGAGAGAGAAAGGTGGCTGAACTCCTCCCAACAGTTCATAGCCCCAGCCAAGAGCAGACCCTCGCGAGGCTGTTCTTCCTTGTATTGTTCATCATCATCAGCCCCAAGAGGCAATCCACCGACCACACACTGGAGTAGGGTATTACACCACAACGGTGGCCCGAACCAGTATAAACCTTGTGTCCCTTGTGCAGTTCTTTCAGTAGTCTAGATCCTTGCGAGACGGAGAGGTAGAAGACGTAATCTTCGCACGCACCCCAGAGTTCGAACCTTAAGGGTCTGCCAGAACCCGAAATCCGACACTTGGCGCGCCAGGTATGGGTGCGCCGGAATTCGTCTTCCACCGCTCCGTGCCCCGTCGCGTCGTCATCACCATGCCCGGCGACCAGGAGGGAAACCCTGACCCATGGGCTGCGTGGCCCGCCTGCGCGGAACCGCTCGCCTCGGGCGACCCCGTGCCCCAGGCAGCTCACGGTCCGCAGGGCGCTGCGGGCCGCGGGCGACGCTGACAGACTTCGACAACTCTTACACCACGGCAGGCACGGTCGGCAGCAAGGGCCTCCAATCACGCCGTGACCACGACATCGTACAACTGCCGGGAGTAGGCGAACTCGAGGGCCGCGCTCACGGTGGCCCGAGAGCTGCTGCGGTGCAGACTGCTGGAGGGCGGCCACGACGTGCTGCTGGAGCGAGTGGCGGAGCTCCTGGGCTTCGCCGCCTCGGGGGCTCAACCCTTCTCCACCCAGCTCCCATCTCAAGCCCAGGGCGACCCGCGCGGGGGCTCCGCGCGCGCCCGCGGGCTCCAAGTCTACTCCGACGCCAGTGAAGCTGTCAGCACCGGACTGGTGGTGGCGCTGCCCCCGCCCCCGGCCCGCGAAGAAGGACTCAACGCGACCCGCGGCCCCAGTGGGCGGCCGCGCTGCCACCCCGCAGTGGGCGTGACAGGCGGGACCGCGTGGCATGCGGGGCATTACAGCGTGGCATTCGGGATGACAGCGCCGGAGGAATACGTGCCCCTCATGATAGACCAAGGACACCCCCATGAGAACGGACAAGGCTCGCTCCTCAGCCCAAGCTGGGGGGACGAGGCACTAGAGGCCGAGCCTTTCCAGGAGCCCCGGAACAGTCCCACTGGCCACGCTGGAGGCAACGATTATCGGGCACCGCTGATTCTTCAGGAGCAGGTATACGCTAACCATGGATCGCAGGAGGTGCAGGTCGCCGCAGCAAGCAGCTGCCCCGCTCCCACAGTCTCCTACCCCTCGGGAGGAGGGCGCAGGGGGCTGCAGGAGAGGGGCCGAGATCCGACGTCACCACCGCGGCGTTCGGAGCAAGGTGTTCTTAGGAGGTAGGCCCTCTGCTGGGGAGGTGCCTCAGGGCCTGCTCCTGGCGGAGGACAAGTGGTCCTCGGGGGAACCACTGGCGACCGCTCTACCCCATCGGGCGGCGTCCTGGGTTCCGGTCGTTGCTGATGGCACTAGAGTGTGGCGCAAGGCGGGGCCCTCGTCTGGCGATATGAAGCAAGGCCAGTACCTGTGAAGAAGGCCCGGTGCCTGTGAAGCTCGCCGCCCCGTGACACTCTCACGTAATAATGAGTGGAGCTGTACACGCCCCGGAGTCTCAGGGGTGCCGGCCTCAGGCCCTGGGGCACCCTCCCACGCCCAGTGGACAGCACTTAGCTCCGCGCTGGTGAGAAGACGTCCAAGACTAGATTAGGTGCCGGACGTGGCCTTTTGTCTGCTTTCATTGCCTTTCCCTTTGGTTGTATCTTTCCCCCCGCTGGATTTAAGTTGGATTCGAATTTGAGATTTGCGTGTGTTCGGGGAAGGGGTGATTATTCTCGTTCGAGCCATTTCTCGCGTTCTGGTTACCGCTTCGCCAGAGCTGCCTCCCCTCGCGAGCCCCTCGCGAATCGGGTCAGGCCTGGCTTGTGCGCAACCCAAACTGCCATTGTTGCTCCCTCTTGGGAGGACTTTCGGGTGCCTGCGGAGGTTGTCCTGTTTGGAAAAGGCCCAGAGCCTGTGAAGCAAGGCGAGTGCCTGTGAAGCTATTGCATTTTGGAAAAGGCCTAGAGCCTGTGAAGCAAGGCGAGTGCCGGTGAAGCTATTGCGTTTTGGAAAAGGCCCAGAGCCTGTGAAGCAAGGCGAGTGCCTGTGAAGCTATTGCGTTTTGGAAAAGGCCCAGAGCCTATGAAGCAAGGCGAGTGCCTGTGAAGCTATTGCGTTTTGGAAAAGGCCCAGAGCCTGTGAAGAAGGCAAACGCCTGTGAAGCTGTCGCGTTCAGGAAAAGGCCCAGAGCCTGTGAAGAAGGCAAATGCATGTGAAGCTGTCGCGTTCAGGAAAAGGCCCAGAGCCTATGAAGAAGGCGAATGCCTGTGAAGCTGTCGGGTTCAGGAAAAGGCCCAGGGCCTGTGAAGAAGGCAAATGCCTATGAAGCCGTCGCATTTGGGAAAAGGCCCGGAGCCTGTGAAAAAGGCCAACGCCTGTGAAGCTCCCCGCCGGCGACACTCTCATATCCTACGGATTCAACTAAAGAACACCCAAGACGTCACGCCCTCCCACAGGCTGCTTCGGGGCTTGCGCGAAACAAAGGAAAACCAGCCAACCACCAGGCGCGGGCGCTCGTGCAATATGACAACTACCAATACGATGAACACAGGTTTTACATGAGGGCCTTCCCCTCCCAAAATGCTCTCACAGCCATCAGCTCAAAAACCTGCGTTCTATTCGTGCAGGGTAAAAAAGACAGGAGCGATACACACTCAGTCGGACCAATCCCCCAATGCATCCTCGGAAGCACCTCCCGAGCCGTCGCTGGCATCGCCGAACTCGCCATCGTTGTCTGCCTCACCACCAGCGGCGTCAAGGCCGTTCGCCGCACCGCCCTCGTCAGCAGCCACGATCACGTCGTCATCGTCCGAAGCGAAGGCCCTGACAAGGGCGTCCACGTTGTCTTCCACCCAATGCGCCAGATCGCCTCGGACGGCCTGGGGAACTGGGGCGATGACGGCGTCAAAATCGAAGTGGGAATCCATGTTCAGGAGATGACTGAAGACACGGGAAAAGACACGCCCGAGTAGGGCGCGGCTCCTCTCTTCCACCAACCTGACGGCCCTGGCCGACCGCGCCTCCAGCTGTGTCACCACGGCGGTGAAGAACTGAAGGTTCCCAGCATAGTTGGTTGTGTGCGGCTCGCCAACAGCCGCCTCACAGATGTTGCCCAAGGCTGCGCTAGCTCTCTCTCGGAGCGTGGCGAGCATGGGGCTGTGCACGTGCTCGAGGACCTGCCACTGGCATATCTCATCTGTGTTCTGGCGCGCGACGCCCTCAGCCTCCTCCACCCGCTGGCGAAGACGGAGCATCTCGGCCTGGGAGGCGGCTAACTCCCCTTGCGCTACCTCAAGGGCGGCCTGGGAGGTGTCGGCCAGCCGCGTCGCCTCCTCCCGCTTGACCCTCAAGGCCCCCTCGAACTCGCGCTCGAGGTCTTGGCGCGCCATCGCCACCCGACGTCCGACCTCTTCCAGGACACGAGCTTCTCGTGCGGTGACATCGTCCTCCGCCTGCGTCACCAAGCGCTCCCTCGTCTCCAGCCACTCATACTCGCGGGTGCGTTCGGCAGCTTCCAGTGTCAACGCTTCTTCACACTTCTGGAGCTCAGCTTGGTCGCCAGAGGCCACCCGCATCGACGCAAGGGCCGACTCGTGCAGCTCCACTTGCTCCTCCAATGAGTGGCACCAGGCCAGGAGCTCCCGAGCCTGCTCCTCCGCCGCCTCTCGCCGTCGGTCAGCTCTCCGGGCCTCCTCGGCAGCCTGGGATCGGGCCACCCGAGAGGCCTCTAGCGATGCCTTCGCCTCTTCATCGACAAGATCATGCTGACGATGCGCGAGGACGATGGCGGCCTCCAGCTCGCGCCTCCCTGCAGCTAGGCGCAGGCCCTCGGCCTCCAGGCGCGTGTCTTCGTCAGCAAGCTCCTCCCCAAGCAGGTTCACCGCGTCAGTCGCCCTTCGAAGGAACCCTTGGCGGCGAGCGCGGCGCTCCCGGGCGCGCTCGAGCACGTCTTCCACACCATCGTCATCCCCAAGCAAGCGTTGGGGGCCACGAATCATCGTTCCCCTCCAGGCAGGGGGCTGGGGGCTGACACCCTTGCGACGGCCGGGCGCGCCGCACCAGAAGCCCAGCCTGGAGCCAGCCCATCTCCAGATGAAGGGCGCAGGGGGCGCTTCAACCAGTCGCAGTCCGCGACCAGATGAGAAGCCCACGGCAGGCTGGCTATGCCTCAAGAGGGCCCGCGAAGGAAAATCGGGGGGAATGAAGGGCCGTGGTGCACCTCGGGAAGGTCCACCATTTCGATCGCCCTCACCACAAGGCCAGAGCTGCTCGGAGCACTTGAGGATGGTAGAGGGGGCGAAGCCAAAGGAGGCGGCACCTCGGCTACTTCCGCGAGCTCGGCCGGAAGGGGCCTGCGGAGCAAGGATCAGTGAAAGCAACAAGAGGATCAAGAACCAGAAAGGGAGAAGACTTACTCGTCAGTGGCGAAGTACTTCCTGCGCTTCAGCATGCGACAAGGGAAGTCATCACCCAGGGCCTCCCTTTTCCTCTGGAGGGCCTCAAAGTCCACGCGGAAGCGGCCCAAGAGAAGAGTGCAAGGGTCAACCTGCGACGAAGATGGAGCATTGAAGCGATCCGCGTAAGGGGCGCCTGCCTGGCGCGTGCCGCCAATCACCTCGCCAGAAGATGCGGCTGGGGCCTCAGAGGCCTCAGCCCCGGGCACTGGGAGCGGCTGCTTGCCACCCTCAGCCTTAGCGGCACGGGTCCCAGGAGTTGTCCCCTCGAGAGCACCACCTGGCGCTGTCACCTCATCGGGAGCCCCCTCGGCCTCCGGCACCGCATGCCTCCCTGCTCCGCCACTTGAGGAGGAGTCGCCTTGGCCGATTGGAAGGGCAGTCACCACCACTGGATTCTCACGAGGTCCCTGGAGGCCGGTGGGACGCAGCCCCCACTCATCAAAGATGGGCATCTACTTCACGAAGTCGACCCTGCTCTGGCAGAGATATAGCAAGGCCCCTTCCTGTCGGACGCTGCGGGGGTTGGGGTCCCCGGCCAAGGTCAAGAGCGTCGTCTTTAGCACCTCAGGAGCCAGGTCCTCTTCCTGGAGCCTCATGTTATCCTCGCGCCCACGGAAGGCCCACATCCGGCGAGAGTGGCGCTGAAGGGGAGCAACACGGCATAACAGAAACTCCTTCACCACCTTGGGCGCTGTAACGCCAAGCGACCTCAAGAGCACGAAGCGGCGCCAGACGAAGACGAGCCGGGGGCTCTCGAGCGTCTCCTGGCCCCAACCTGAATTGGGGACCGCAGGAGAGGCCGGCTCCGATAGCAGGGGGCTAGGCACCCCTGCGTCCACATACAGCCACCGCTCGCGGAACCCAACCGCGGGCAGGGGGAGCTTGAAGTCGATCCTAGAGGCCCCGGTCCCAGGCTCGGCAGCGAAGCTCACGCACGCCCAGCATTGGGTAGGGTCGACAAGATGCAGCTAGAAGAAGTGGTGCAGCAAGGCAACCGATGGAGGGATGCCCACCATGGCTTCGCAAACGAAGGCGAAGACCGAAAGGAGGGTGATGGACTCAGGACTTAGGTGCATCATGTGGATCTGATAATGGGAGAGCACGACATTGAAGAAATCGGAAAAGGGGGGAACCAGACCCGCCCACAGGGCGTCGTCAAAACATGGGACCTCGGTAGCTATCCTGTCGATGGAGAAGTGGGGCGCGGGCCAGGACGTTGTCCTCCCGCACTCATTGAAGATGGTGGCCAGAGCCAAGCTGACCTTGCCCAGGCACTCTCGATCGAGTATGGTTGACCGGCCAATGGCGGGGGCCACCGATGGTGGCACACAAGATGGAGGCATGGGTTTCTTCCCTCTCTCCATCTTCGTCGGAGCCATGGCGATGGGAAGGAGGGGGAAGATTCGAGATTGGATTGCAAGCAGGAGCTGGCGTTCGAGGGGAGGAAGAACAGGGGACGCTCGAGCAACAGGAAGGGGAGCGGCTGTGTACAACTACAAGTCCGCCTAGCAGGGCGCAGAATAAGGGGGCGTGGGGGAATAGTGCCACCCACGTCCAATCAACCGCCACGCGGCGCCCAAGGCCGCAGGCTGTTAGGGCCAGCGGCGCTTCGCCCATGCCCTTTCACCTCTCAGCACGGCCAAGTCCGGACGCGCCTTGGGCCCGGGGGCTACTGTGGGCGTTCTGGGAACGGGGGTCCCCGGACTTGCCTGCCTGCGGCCTGCGGCGTGGCTCAAAGGGGGCCCGGCACGGCCCATCTTCATCAACACAAGACTCAAGACCCTCGTGAGGGGCCAAGCCGCTCGGGGCAGCCAACGTGGAGCTTCCTCAGGCGCGGCCTCATCAGGCTGGCTCACGAGGAGGCGGAGAAATCAAGGCGGGGTACCTCGCGAGGTGCCCGTGACACAAGCCATGACGACTCAGGGCGCCAGGCGGGTGCCAGCCCGCGCGGCGTCCTCCTTTCCTCTTTGGTGCAAAGGGAGCAAGCGCAGCCGCGGAGTACCGAGGCATCAGGCAAAGGTTGCCATTTCGGTGCAACGAGACCAAGACCATGAGGACTACGAGACGGAGATCACCGTGGAGCCCAAGACGGCGTCATCACCAGAGCTTTGTGCAGGCGAAGACTACTTTTGTCAGGATAGCTGATACTTGCTGTCCCCCTTCAAATTAGCCCGCCATTGTTGGCTCCCTTCCCGCTCAATATTTGGGAAGAGGACCAGGGCCTCTATAAATAGAACCAGCCGCCCACAGAGCAAGGGGTTGGAAAAAAGGAAGGGGAGGCTCGATAGAGAGGTTGGAAGCATAGAGAGAGAGAGGGAGAGAAAGGTGGCTGAACTCCTCCCAGCAGTTCATAGCCCCAGCCAATAGCAGACCCTCGCGAGGCTGTTCTTCCTTGTATTGTTCATCATCATCAGCCCCAAGAGGCAATCCACCCACCACACACTGGAGTAGGGTATTACACCACAACGGTGGCCCGAACCAGTATAAAACTTGTGTCCCTTGTGCAGTTCTTTCAGTAGTCTAGATCCTTGCGAGACGGAGAGGTAGAAGACGTAATCTTTGCGCGCACCCCAGAGTTCAAACCTTAAGGGTCTGCCGGAACCCGAAATCCGACAGCACCCCTACCTGGCATGCCAAATGTCAGATTTCGGGTTCCGGCAGACCCTTGAGGTTCGAACACTGGGGTGCGCGCGGAGATTTCGCCTCCTACCTACCTGCACCCCTCCGCCGAGCTGGGATCAAAGCTATAAAAAGAACAACACAAGGGACATAGGGTTTATACTGGTTCGGGCCACCGTTGTGGTGTAATACCCTACTCCAGTGTGTGGTGTGTGGATTGCCTCTTGGGCTGATGATGATGAACAATACAAGGGAGAACAGCCTCGCGAGGGTCTGTTCTTGGCTGGGGCGATGAACTGCTGGGAGGAGTTCAACCACCTTTCTCTCTCTCTCCCTCTTTCCAACTGGTCAACCCGTTTGAGGAGACTGAGCCGAACCCTTTGCTACATGGGTGGCCGGTCCTATTTATAGAGGCCCTGGTCCTCTTCCCAAATATTGAGCGGGAAGGGAGCCAACAATGGCGGGCTAATTTGAAAGGGGACAACAAGTATCAGCTATCCTGACAAAAGTAGTCTTCGCCTGCACAAAGCTCTGGTGATGACGCCGTCTTGGGCCCCATGGTGACCTCCGTCTCGTAGTCCTCTTGGTCTTGGTCTCGTTGCACCGAAATGGCAACCTTTGCCGGATGCCTCGGTACTCCGCGGCTGCGCTTGCCCCCTTTGCACCAAAGAGGAAAGGAGGACGCTGCGCGAGATGGCACCCGCCTGGCGCCCTGAGTCGTCATGGCTTGCGTCACGGGCACCTCGCGAGGTACCCCGCCTTGATCTCTCCGCCTCCTCGTGAGCCAGCCTGACGAGGCCGTGCCTGAGGAAGCTCCGCATCATCCGCCCCGCGAGGCTTGGCCCCTCGCGAGGGTCTTGAGTTTGTGTTGGTGAAGATGGGCCGTGCTGGGCCCCCCTTTGAGCCACGCCGCAGGCCGCAGGCAGGCAAGTCTGGGGACTCCCATTCCCAGAACGCCGACACAGTTATTGATACCTTACCTGCAATCCTACATGCTTGGCATAGGTTGCTAGTACTTCATCAGTGGCCCTACATTCTAGTCCGTTTACCATGCTATACTATCGGGCCGTGTTCACTCGGGAGGTGATCATGTGTAACACCCATGATGCGGCTATATCTCCCACGTGTTGGAGCATGACTTAGAGGCATAACCGCATAGTAGGCATGTCTGCAAGAGGGGTAATCTTTGCACATCCCATGTACTGAATAAGAATGGGATAAAGAGTTGTCTTACAATCGCCACTTCACACAATACATTAAAATAGCATACATCATCCAGAATACAATCAAGGTCCGACTACGGAACCAACATAAAAAAGACAACCCCAAATGCTAGATCCCCGATCTCCCCAACTGGGCTCCTCTACTGATCATCCAAAAAAGACACGTAGTAACGCCCCGAATCCTCGTCGAACTCCCACTTGAGTTTGGTAGCATCCCCTGCACTGGCATCGTCAGCAGCTGCATCTATTTTCGAAGTATCTGTGAGTCACGGGGACTCAGCAATCTCACACCCTCGCAATCAAGACTATTTAAGCTTAAAGGTAGGAAAGGGTAGTGAGGTGGAGCTGCAGTAAGCACTAGCATATATGGTGGCTAACTTACGCAAAAGAGAGCGAGAAGAGAAGCAAAGCATGGTCAAGAAGCTAATAATGATCAAGAAGTGATCCTAAAACTACTTACGTTCAAGCATAACACGAGACCGTGTTCTCTTCCCGGACTCCACCGAAAAGAGACCATCACGGCTACACATGTGGTTGATTCATTTTAATTAAGTTAAGTGTCAAGTTCTCTACAACCGGACATTAACAAATTCCCATCTGCCCATAACCACGGGCACGGCTTTCGAAAGTTCAAAACCCTGCAGGGGTGTCCCAACTTCGCCCATCACAAGCTCTCACGGTCAACGAAGGATATTCCTTCTCCCGGGAAGACCCGATCAGTCTCGAAATCCCGGTTACAAGACATTTCGACAATGGTAAAACAAGACCAGCAAAGCCACCCGATGTGCCGACAAATCCTGATAGGAGTCGCATGTATCTCATTCTTAGGGCACACCGAATGGGCAAGACGTCGGGTTGGCATAGACCCTGGTTGCCCAGGGGGCGCCAGACATTGCCCAGTTTGGACCAACACTCGGAGGAGCACTGGACCAGGGGTTTAAAATAAAGATGACCCTTGAGTCTGCAGAACCCAAGGGAAAAAGGCTTAGGTGGCAAATGGTAAAACCAAGGTTGGGCCTTGCTAGAGGAGTTTTATTCAAAGCAAACTGTCAAGGGGTTCCCATAACACCCAACCGCGTAAGGAACGCAAAATCAAGGAACATAACACCGGTATGACGGAAACTAGGACGGCAAGAGTGGAACAAAACACCAGGCATAAGGCCGAGCCTTCCACCCTTTACCAAGTATATAGATGCATTAATTAAATAAGAGATAGTAATGATTTCCCAATAATATCCATGTTCCAACATGGAACAAACTTTAGCTTCACCTGCAAATAACAACGCTATAAGAGGGGCTGAGCAAAAGCGGTAACATAGCCAAACAACGGTTTGCTAGGAAAGGTGGGTTAGAGGCTTGACATGGCAATATGGGAGGCGTGATATAGCAAGTGGTAGGTATCGTGGCATAGCAATAGAGCAAACAACTAGCAACCAAAGATAGAAGTGATTTCGAGGGTATGGTCATCTTGCCTGAAATCCCGCAAGGAAGAAGAACGAGTCCATGAAGAAGACAACCGGACGTAGTCGAACGAATCCTCACAAACGCGACGTTATCGGAACTAACCCGAAGAAGCAACACCGGAAAGAAGCAAAAAATATAGTAAACAACCATTACATAATCATGCCATGATGCACAATCAAGTATGATGCATGTCCGGTTTAATGAGGCATGGCATGGCAAAATGCACAAGCAACACAAGTTAAGTGGAGGTCAATATGCAACGAGTTGCATATTGACAAAACACCACCGACTTATTTAGTTCTCTCTCGTTTAGGTACCCAACAATATTAAATGTTGTTAAACATGGCAATAGGTGAAGCATATGAAAAACTACCTATCTAGGCAAGTTTAAATGAGGCCGGAACAACAAACAACAAGTCCGGAAAAATCCTCATGTGCATATTTTAGGTTTGGTACTGTTCTGCCCTAAACCATGTTTTAGAGTGGTTAAACACGCAAAGTAAAACCAGCATGTTAAACTAGGCATTTTTCTACCCCATTTACATATAAAGATTATTTAAAACCGAGCTACAGTTAATTAGTTATGAATTAAAGCATTTTAACATGGCATTTGAACAAATTTAAACAAACTGCAATTTAAATATTTTTAACATCCATGAAAGTTGGATATTGTGAAACTAGATCAAATTCTAGTCATGTTACATATATGACATGTTTTATTTGGATGCACGGTTCAAAAGTTATTAGCAGTTTAACATAGGGGTAGTTCTGTAAATATGCAATCCTCTGAGAAATTAATAATTCGCTGCCAACAGAAAAAAACAAGCAGGCCGAATCTGGCCGGCCCAAATGTGCAGGGGGCTCGGGTGCTCACCCATGGGCCTTGGCCCGTCTACAGAGGGGGTAGAGGCAGGCCGGCCTGGCGGATGCTGGCTGGGCCGGCTCATGGGAAGTGGTCCAGACGCGAGGGCGCGGTCAACGAAGGCCGTCGCGACTGCAGTCCCCTCCTCTCGACCAGAGGCAGGACCGGGACTGGCGCTGGTCGTCATCCCTGCACACAGAAGCACGAGAGGCCGGCGAGGAGGTCTTGGTGACACAGCGGGTAAGCTGGGGACGCCGGGATCTGATGCAGGCCGGACCCATCTCGGCCAGATCGGGTCGAAAACGGGGCGCGGCGGCGATCTGGAGACGGGGATGCAAGGCCTTGGCGCGGCTGCGATGCAGGAAGCAGTAGAAGCAGCAGGCAAAGCGGTTCCATGGACTTGGCGGGGCGACGGGTCAACGCGGGGTCGAGCGGCGCTCGATGCAGAGGCGATGCAGCGGCTGTGGCAGGCGCGAGGTTCGGCAGAAGGGCAGCAGCCATGGTGAGGAGGCCGGGGACGAGGAGTTCGAGCTGGGTGTCCATGGCGAACTGAAGGAGGCGACGACCCTGGCTCCTGCAGATGACAGACACGGCGGGCGCAAGGTTCAACGAGACGGAGACGACCGGATCCTGCGAGGAGGCGTCTGAGAGGGCCGGATTTGGTGTTCGGGAGGCATCCAGAGATGCTCCCGGGGCGGCGGCTGCATCCTGGGTGGCCGAGGGCGTCGGCAGGAGGAGCTTGGGCGCGAGCGGTGCGGCTGTTGTCTCCTCGGACAAGTGGATGGATCGGATCTGGCTGTGGCTGGCTGTGGTTGGGCGGTAGCGGAAAACAAGGAAGGTGGTCGGAGATGATTTGGATCGAGGAGAAGGTGGCGGCTGTGGCTGGTTGGAGGGAGATGGATCTGGGAGGATCCCGATGTAGATGCGAGAGACTGGCGGCAGAGGAGGGATTTTATGGATGGGACAGCCGTCCGAAATTTTAGGGTTAGGTTGTTTTATATAGTAGGGGACTAGGTTTAGGGGCTATCTCGTCCCTCCGATCGTAATCGGACGGATAGAAAAAATAGCTTAGGGAGTCCAATTAATAAAACGCAGATATTTTGTAGATGTTTGGGGATGATCCAAATCCAACGGTGATGACTGCCCGGGTCGGGTCCGGGACAGCTTTCAGACGCGCGCGCGAGGAGGGGCCGCGGGCTGACGAGAGAGGTTAGATTGGGCCTGGCGGTAGGTAGTGGACGGTGTAGACGGTCTAGGGAGGAAAGAGAGGGAAAGCCCGGCAACAGTTTTCGGAGACCGAAAACGTCCGACGAGAAGACCAGCTATAATGCCGCTATATGTTTAATGGTTGGGCTAACAAACGGACTCCGAATGCGACGAAACTTGATAGGTGGTCTACCTACACTAAAATAAGACCGCACGCCAACTTTCATCCCACTCCAAGAACATCTTCCAGCCACTTATAAAATAATATTTCGGACATGCCGCGGGCGCGTGCAAGTGTGTCTGGGCTCAGAACGGACAAAAGGAACTGGGAGAACCGGACTAATGAAAGTTTTGAAAAACATGATGATGCAATGCACATGATGACATGGCAAGATGCAACACACAAGCAAAAGACAAGGCAACAGCAGCGAATAACTCGAAGACACCTGGCGCAATGGTCTCGGGCGGCACAACACTCCACCACTACGATAGGATCTCGTCCCAAGATCTAGGATGGCACCGGAGGGAAACGAAAGAGGAAGGGGAAGAGGTAAAACTAAGTTGCTTCTTTGACAAACGAGTGAAACCACGAACCTTGAGAGGTTGAACAAATTGAAAGAAGGAATGCAACGAAGGTGAACAAAGTTGAAAGACATAAGAAAAGAGGAACAACGAACCTTACTAGAACCTTGTAGGTTGAAAGACATATGAAAGGGTTACAATGGACAAGAAGTGCGTGCAAGCACTCCGGTTGAAACGAGATGTACAAGGAACGATAAGGATCAATGACGACAACACTCCAGTTGGAAATGGAAGGTAAAGAATATGAGCTTGGCAAAATGAAAGTACTTGGATGAGAGTCCGGTTAGAAGAGGAATGATAGACACAACACTCCGGTTAAACAAGATAGAGAAGGAATAAGAATGAT
Source organism: Triticum urartu (assembly GCF_056163025.1). Classification (NCBI taxonomy): domain Eukaryota; kingdom Viridiplantae; phylum Streptophyta; class Magnoliopsida; order Poales; family Poaceae; genus Triticum; species Triticum urartu. The sequence goes on along the minus strand of NC_141878.1, from coordinate 249,222,879 downwards.
ATAATTTGGGCAGCACTCCGAATGAGAAGGGAGGCAAAACTTGATAAGATGAGAGAACTAGAATGAAGGACACGACACTCCAGTTAAATGGATAAGCATGAAAAGAACACGATCCTCACCATTCGAGATGATGAGAGGAAACAGCAACATCACAATGCCTCCGGATGAAGGAATACAAGGTAGATCGTCGGAACAAAAGAACGAAGAACAAAAATGACAACTTCTACCACAAATGAGTTGGGAAAGCACTCTTCCAAGAAGGTTATAATGGAGGTGTTGGAAACCAACAACGAAAAGAGTAAGCTTGTTGTGAGCTTATGGAAAACATCTCGAAATCTTGAGATGAAATTCTGCCACTAACGGAAAACGACAGATTGGATTGATATGAACAAGGAGATGACAAACTTATTTCACCGGGAGGATAAATTAAGAATTTGGGTCATTTATAAGCACCATAAATAGCAACAATCCTTAGGGAAAGCTTTAGGTGAAATATAACCCAAGATAACTCCAATGAAGAGATTAATGGATTTAAACTACCTCATTGTTGATAACTTGTGAATCATGGAACACGAAGGGAAATTGTCAAGAGTGACATAACACCATCTCAAAAGATAAGGTAGAAAGAATTGCACTTCAAAATGCTAGATGAAGAATGTTTGAACTCCTCAAAACAATACATGTGTTGAACACCATGTTTAATTGAGAGTATAGCTTGGCGGATCATAACTTCAAGAGAAATCTTAAAGAACGAAAGAAGAATGAAAGGAATCCTTGACGAACTAGCAAGTTGAGCCATCGTGAGAACTCCGGTAATAAAAGAATGATCAAAAGGAAAGAGAGAGTTGAAAACATGAGGTGAAGCCTTGCAATGATTTAGATGGAGCTTCGAAATGATATCATTGAAATAGCTTGGAGCTTCGGAAACAAAAGATGAACAACTTAGCACCGAAAAATTGATATCACGAATGAAATCCGGAAGAAAAGAATTGAATCACCTCAAGGAAACAAGAATAAGATTAACTATATGTTTATCCTTCACCAATTAAATTGATGACGAGCAATGGATTTGGCATACTACTTATTCTTGTAGAAGGATTAAGATAGACATAGCGTCAACTTGAGAAAGTCTTCAACGAATCGTCGGTAGGATTTGAAAGAACGAAAGAGTTGATACGATAACGAAGGAAGAGAAATCTTGAACCAAACCACCGTAAGGATTGAAAAAGAGAGTAGCAAAGGCACAAATCACCAGGTAGAATTGGAAAAAACGAATGAAGATACTTGAGGGAATTTAGATACAAGTGAAATGAAGAGATCATGAACTGATTAGAGAATACTTGAGTGATGCACCGGTAAGATTTGGAGAACGAGAGCTAAAAGCTGGAATGAATAATATTTGAAAAGATGGCCTTCGGAGGAAAGAAATGAAAACAACTCATGAAATGCTCTGGATAGGTGAAAAGAATACTCACAATCAAAACAATTATGAGAAGATGGCATCAAGCTTGAACTACACATCTTCGAGAGAACGGACCAAGATTTGGAGGAAAAACTCTTCTTCGGTCTTCAAATGTTGAGAATGACGATGAGAAACACCACCATGAATTGTTGAGATACTCCGGGAGAATGAAAAGCGAAGAGGTTGAGCCAATGATTAAAAGAATTATAAGATCTTGGATAAACCATTTGACTGATGATAATTCATTCTTATGTCAAACTTTGAAAGATTTGAGAATAGCTCCGGTAAAATTAGAAGAGTTGGGTAAGATCCTGGGAAAAGACCTGTGGGTTAGGGCCCACTGAAAATATACACCGTTGAACTATTACTTGGAAGAGAGATTGCACTGCTTAAATTAAATTGCTTGAATGATATTACAACCTCGAAAGAGCTTGAACGAATGCAGAGTGGAAATACGAATCTTTGAGATATCTTCAGCACTCCAGAACAATTGAATAGCAAGCGGGGAATGATTAAGAGGTGCACTAGCATGAGAAGACATTTGAAATGAGGAAGAGAATATGATCAACAAAGCTTGACTTGAATCCACCGGAGAAAAAAATGAAGAATGATGAACTTGAAGCTCCGTTAGAATCCTCTGAGAATCACCGGATAAGAACATTGATTGAAAAAAATGAAGATACTTCACATCCATAAGACGGATACTTGATTAAGAAATCTTAGTCCTTGAAGAAAGAGGGTGGGAGGGTGGGAAAACAAAGACAACTTGGGACGGATGAAGCAAACACCGTTGCAAAGAACTGAGAATTGATCTTGCGAATGTTGAAATGATCGGATCCACTTGAAAAAGAGCACGTTGGTTGGAAAAGAATTGAAAAGAGAACCTTGATGATCAAGAAGGATTAGCATCCACATAGAAATATGCTTAGGGAAGGTATGGAATCAACACTTGACATTGAAGCAACTCGAATACCACAAACCAAAACAAAACAAAGGATTTGCTTGCAAAATAAGCCGGAACAAACATATGATAGAGATTTCGTCCGAAGTTTTCGTGGTGGGGCCCACACGGTCTCGATCGTACAGCACCATCATGTACAAGGCAGTGCACATGACATACAAAGTGTCCCCGAGTCAACATAGCTAAGGACTCTTTAAGACACAACGAGACCACTGTAAAACCAACCGTGGATAGGCGGACCACTAGACGTCGAACCCCAATCTCATATCATTCATCTGTCGAAAAGATATCCTAGGAGCTACTTGAATTCCCACTTATAAACTCCCGAGACTTTCTGGTTATGCAATCAGGTGTTAGGGATACAGGGGAAGCATAATATCTCACTCAAACTAACAATCCCTACATTCAGCTGTATACATCCTTCAACACATAACCAAGAAACTTTCAGAAATCGTGTACCTCAACCTTCGAAAAGCATCCATTATACGAGTTATGGCAATACTCCCGAACTCCCGCCCCAGTACTGGTGGCGTCGAGGTTATCTCACCAACAACTGCATAAGAGAGATTTTCGATGTCGGTGAAACTCAGGTATTCCAGAACTGCAACGATAAAATTGTGACGACAACACCTCGGAGCTCAACTCCCTGGGACACTTCCACAACCCCTAAATGTCAGGAGGCACCAAGAACACTGTTCTCATCACAAAATCATCGGAATGATTCCCAGATACCCGCGTGATCCTAAATTTTTTTTGTGAAATTTGAGGAGAGAAGAGTCAAAACTCTACGTCAGGAGGCCTCACCAGAGCGACGAAGGGACTGAGGAGTAAAAAGAATCCTACTCTCCTATATATATAATCCTAAGACTCAAAACATTTTCTTCTAGACTCAACAATGTCAGCAATTCGATCAAGCAGGGGGCTCCTAAGTCGGGGATGGCTCTGATACCAACTTGTAATACCCACGATGCAGTTGTATCTCCCACGTGTCGGAGCATGACTTAGAGGCATAACCGCATGGTAGGCATGTCGCAAGAGGGGTAATCTTTGCACATCCCATGTACTGAATAAGAACGGGATAAAGAGTTGGCTTAAAATCGCCACTTCAAACAAAACATTAAAATAGCATACATCATCCAGAATACAATCAAGGTCCGACTACGGAACCAACATAAATAAAACACAACCCCAAATGCTATATCCCCGATCACCCCAACTGGGCTCCTCTACTGATCATCTGAAAAAGACACATAGTAACGTCCCGAATCCTCGTCGAACTCCCACTTGAGTTCGGTAGCGTCCCCTGCACTGGCATCATCGGCACATGCATCTGTTTTGGAAGTATCTGTGAGTCACAGGGAATCAGCAATCTCACACCCTCGCGATCAAGACTATTTAAGCTTAAAGGTAGGAAAGGGTAGTGAGGTGGAGCTGCAGCAAGCACTAGCATATATGGTGGCTAACTTACGCAAAAGAGAGCGAGAAGAGAAGCAAAGCACGGTCGAGAAGCTAATAATGATCAAGAAGTGATCCTCAAGCTACTTACGTTCAAACATAACATGAGACCGTGTTCTCTTCCCGGACTCCGCCGAAAAGAGACCATCACAGCTACACACGCGGTTGATTCATTTTAATTAAGTGAAGTGTGAAGTTCTCTACAACCGGACATTAACAAATTACCATTTGCCCATAACCGCGGGCATAGCTTTCAAAAGTTCAAAACCCTGCAGGGGTGTCCCAACATATCCCATCACAAGCTCTCACGGTCAACGAAGGATATTACTTCTCCCGGGAAGACCTGATCAGTCCCGGAATCCCGGTTACAAGACATTTCGACAATGGTAAAACAAGACCAGCAAAGCCACCCGATGTGCCAAAAAATCCCGATAGGAGTCGCACGTATCTCGTTCTCAGGGCACACCGGATGGGCAAGATGTCAGGTTGGCATAGTCCCTGGTTGCCCAGGGGGCGCCGGACATCGCCCAGTTTGGACCAACACTCGGAGGAGCACTGGCCGGGGGTTTAAAATAAAGATGACCCTTGAGTCTGCAGAACCCAGGGGAAATAGGCTTAGGTGGCAAATGGTAAAACCAAGGTTGGCCTTGCTGGAGGAGTTTTATTCAAAGCGAACTATCAAGGGGTTCCCATAACACCCAACCGCGTAAGGAACGCAAAATCAAGGAACATAACACTGGTATGACGGAAACTAGGACGGCAAGAGTGGAACAAAACACCAGGCATAAGGCCGAGCCTTCCACCCTTTACCAAGTATATAGATGCATTAATTAAATAAGAGATAGTAATGATATCCCAATAATATCCATGTTCTAGCATGGAACAAACTTCAGCTTCACCTGCAACTAACAACGCTATAAGAGGGGCTGAGCAAAAGCGGAAACATAGCCAAACAACGGTTTGCTAGGAAAGGTGGGTTAGAGGCTTGACATGGCAATATGGGAGGCATGATATAGCAAGTGGTAGGTATCGCGGCATAGCAATAGAGCGAACAACTAGCAAGCAAAGATAGAAGTGATTTCGAGGGTATGGTCATCTTGCCTGAAATCCCGCAAGGAAGACGAACGAGTCCATGAAGAAGACAACCGGACGTAGTCGAACGAATCCTCACAAACGCGACGTTATCGGAACTAACCCGAAGAAGCAACACCGGAAAGAAGCAAACAACATAGTAAACAACCATCACATAATCATGGCATGATGCACAATCAAGTATGATGCATGTCCGGTTTAACGAGGCATGGCATGGCAAAATGCACAAGCAACACTACAAGTTAAGTGGAGGTCAATATGCAACGAGTTGCATATTGACAAAACACCACCGATTTATTTAGTTATCTCTCGTTTAGGTACCCAACAATATTAAATGTTGTTAAACATGGCAAGAGGTGAAGCATATGAAAAACTACCTATCTGGGCAAGTTTAAATGAGGCCAGAACAACAAACAACAAGTCCGGAAAAACCCTAAACCATATTTTAGAGTGGTTAAACATGCAAAGTAAAACCACCATGTTAAACTAGGCATTTTTCTACCCCATTTACATATAAAGATTATTTAAAACCGAGCTACGGTTAATTAGTTATGAATTAAAGCATTTTAACATGGCATTTGAACAAATTTAAACAAATAGCAATTTAAACATTTTTAACATGCATGAAAGTTGGATATTGTGAAACTAGATCAACTTCTAGTCATGTTACATATATGACATGTTTTATTTGGATGCATGGTTCAAAAGTTATTAGTAGTTTAACTTAGGGGCAGTTCTGTAAATATGCAATGCTCTGAGAAATTAATAATTCGCTGCCAACAGAAAAAACGAGCAGGCCGAATCTGGCTGGCCCAAATGTACAGGGGGCTCGGGTGCTCACCCATGGGCCTTGGCCCGTCTATAGAGGGGGTAGAGGCAGGCCGGCCTGGCGGATGCTGGCTGTGCCGGCTCGTGGGAAGTGGCCCAGACGTAGGGGCGCGGTCAACAAAGGCCGTCGCGACTGCAGTCCCCTCCTCTCGAACAGAGGAAGGAGCGAGACTGGCACTGGTCGTCGTCCCCGCACACATAAGCAGGAGAGGCCGGCGAGGAGGTCTTGGCGACGCAGCAGGTAAGCTGGGGACGCCGGGATCCGACGTAGGCCGGACCCATCTCGGCTAGATCGGGTCGAAAACGGGGCACAGCGGCGATCTAGAGACGGGGATGCAAGGCCTTGGCGCGGCTGCGATGCAAGAAGCAGCAGAAGCAGCAGGCAAGGCGGTTCCATGGACTTGGTGGGGAGACGGGTCAACGCGGGGTTGAGCGGCGCTCGATGCAGAGGCGATGTAGCGGCTGTGGCAGGCGCGAGGTTCAGCAGAAGGGCAGAAGCCATGGCGAGGAGGCCGGGGACGGGGAGTTCGAGCTAGGCGTCCATGGCGAACTAAAGGAGGCGGCGACCTTGGCTCCTGAAGATGACAGACGCGGTGGGTGCGAGGTTCAAGGAGACGGAGACGACCGGATCCTGCGAGGAGGCATCGGAGAGGGCCGGATTTGGTGTTTGGGAGGTGTCCAGAGATGCTCCTGGGGCGACGGCTGCATCCTGAGTGGCGGAGGGCATCGGCAGAAGGAGCTCGGGCGCGAGCGAAGCGGCTGCTATCTCCTCGGACAAGTGGATGGATCGGATCTGGCTGTGGCTGGCTGTGGTTGGGCGGCAGCGGAAAACGAGGAAGGTGGTCGGAGATGATTTGGATCGAGGAGAAGGTTGTGGTTGTGGCTGGTTGGAGGGAGATGGATCTGGGAGGATCCTGATGTAGATGCAAGAGACTGGCGGCAGAGGAGGGATTGGATGGATGGGACAGCCGTCCGAGATTTTAGGGTTAGGTCGGTTTATATAGTAGGGGACTAGGTTTAGGGGCTATCTCGTCCCTCCGATCGTAATCGGACGGATAGAAAAAATAGCTTAGGGAGTCCAATTAATAAAACGCAGATATTTTGTAGATGTTTGGGGATGATCCAAATCCAACGGTGACGACTGCCCAGGTCGGGTCCGGGACAGCTTTCGGACGCGCGCGCGAGGAGGGGCCGCGGGCTGACGAGAGAGGTTAGATTGGGCCTGGCAGTAGGTAGTGGACGGTGTAGACGGTCTAGGGAGGAAAGAGAGGGAAAGCCCGGCAATAGTTTTCGGAGACCGAAAACGTCCGACGAGAAGACCGACTATAATGCCGCTATATGTTTAATGGTTGGGCTAACAAACGGACTCCGAATGCGACGAAACTTGACAGGCGGTCTACCTACACTAAAATAAGACCACACGCCAACTTTCATCCCACTCCGAGAACATCTTCCGGCCACTTATAAAATAATATTTCGGACATGCCGCGGGCGCGTGCAAGTGTGTGTGGGCTCAGAACGGACAACAGAAGGAACTGGGAGACCCAGACTAATGCAAGTTTTGAAAAACATGATGATGCAATGCACATGATGACATGGATAGATGCAACACACAAGCAAAAGACAAGGCAACAGCAGCGAATAACTCGAAGACACCTGGCACAACGGTCTCGGACGTCACATCACGGGTATATACTTACATATATACATACTATTTAGGTGGTGACTAAAGTCGGGTCGGCTCATTGAGTACCCGCAAATGATTCCGATGATGGGGGCTGAAGGGGCAGGTGGTTCCACCCAGGTAGTGGTGGGCCTGGTTTCCCTACGGCCCCCGACTGTAACTTTGAGGTGGAGCGACATGGCAGGTTGAGACCACCTACGAGAGAGGTGGGCCTGGCCCTGGTCAGCGTCCGTGCAACATAACACGCTTAACGAGATCTTGCTATTTGATCTGAGTCTAGCCACTGGTCTATACGCACTAACCAACTACGCGAGACCAGTTATGGGCACTCGACGTCGTGGTATCAGCCGAAGCATTCGTGACGTCAGCGACTGAGCGGCGCGCGCCGGGTTGGACCGCGTAACGCAACTTCCTTTGCAATGGAGGTTGCTAGGCCTGCTCTCCAACCGCCCTCGCAACGTGCAGGTGTGCAATGGGCGATGGGCCCAGACCCCTGCGCAATAGGACTTAGACCGGCGTGCTGACCTCTCTGTTGTGCCTAGGTAGGGCTGCGACGTGTTGATCTTCCGAGGCCGGGCATGACCCAAGAAAGTGTGTTCGGACAAAGGGGATCGAGCGTGTTGGGAAATGTGGTGCACCCCTGCAGGGAAGTTAATCTATTCGAATAGCCGTGATCTTCGGTATCAGGGCGACTTGGAGTTGTACCTTGACCTTGTGACAACTAGAACCGGATACTTAATAAAACACACCCTTCCAAGTGCCAGATACAACCGGTGATCGCTCTCTCACAGGGCGACGAGGGGAGGACCATCGGTTAGGATTATGCTATGCGATGATACTTAGTTAACTTACCATCTACTCTCTTCTACATGCTGCAAGATGGAGGCTACCAGAAGCGTAGTCTTCGATAGGACTAGCTATCCCCCTCTTATTCCGGCATTCTGCAGTTCAGTCCACATATGTTACCCCTTTTTCCATTTGATACCAACGCATACATATGTAGTGTAGCTCCTTGCTTGCGAGTACTTTGGATGAGTACTCACGGTTGCTTTGCTCCCCCTTTTCCCCCTTCCTATACCCGATTGTTGCGACCAGACGTTGGAGTCCAGGAGCCAGACACCACTGTCGATGACGACTGCTACTACTCGGGAGGTGCCTACTACTACGTGCAGGCCGGTGACGACGACCAGGAGTAGTTTAGGAGTATCCCAGGCAGGAGGCCTGCGCCTCTTTCGATTTGTACCCATGTTTGTGCTAGCCTTCTTAAGGCAAACTTGTTTAACTTATGTATGTACACAGATATTTTAGCTTCCGCTGACTCGTCCATGATCGAGCTCTTGTATTCGAGCCCTCGAGGCCCCTGGCTTGTAATATGATGCTTGTATGACTTATTTTATTTGCAGAGTTGTGTTGTGATATCTTCCCGTGAGTCCCTGATCTTGATCGTACACGTTTGCGTGTATGATTAGTGTACGATTGAATCGGGGGCGTCACAAGTTGGTATCAGAGCCGACTGCCTGTAGGAATCCCCCTTCCACACTCCTTGGCCGAAGTCACGTCTAGACATTACAAAACTTTTTACTAACATGGATGTGTGTCTTACGGGCCCACGTCGCCATTTGGGTGGTACTAGGATCTTTTACTCCTCGATCCTTACTCTGGGATTCTGATCTCTCTTCTATTCGGGTTAAATGATTTTACTAACTCTAACTCTAGGTTCTCATAAATACTTTCTCCCGGAGAACCCCCTCGGTCCGAGCGATCGACTGCTTCAACAGAAGATTCTGACAATACTCTCAGATGTTCTCCCGAGACTTTGTGCCATCGCTTTTGCAATTCCATTCCATCGATAAACCCTATGGATAACCACATACACTTTCCATTCATTCAACCATCCCCTGTTGATCTTGTTATTACAAGATACCCCGAAATACTTGTTGTTGTTCCGAGAATCCTTGTGCCTACTGCCTTGCAGTTCCTTGTCACCTGAATACACCTATAAATTTATCCTCACACACACAACGAGGATTGGTTTCTCCCCAGTTGTTCATGTGTTTCACCAAAGTCTTCGAAATACTATTCAATCTTCCAAAAATCCTCAGCAGCTTATTGCCCTTGAAATTCTTGCTTGCTTTGCATTATGGTTAATTCCATAAGTATAGCAATCTTATTGGCATCCCTTGCCACTATCATTTTGAACCCATTGATAGAATATGTTGCGAATGCACGCGATCCTCAACTAGTTCCTAGAATTCATCCTTCTGGCTCAGACGCATTTTAAACATGAGTTGGATCTCAACCAATTAAATTTCCGTCGATTGTACCTCTAAGGCTATTCTACTTATCCTTCCCTGATCAGAGCTTTGCTTCTGAACCCTGTCTTGGAATTCATAATTCCTTTGCATTTGAGCCTTGAGTTAGTCGGTTGTTTCTATAAACTGATCTCCTTGCATTCTTTCTCCCTCTGGTTGGGTACCGATGCTCACATCAGATCCCTTGTGGACCATCAGACCCATTGTTGTATTTTATCCGACAACGTCCTTCATATTCAATCACTTTGGAAGTTCTTTCCCTCATACATAATGCCATTGGTAAATCCTATTCCTTGATTGGCCAACCATGCTCTACTTTCGAGTTGGTGATATTTACTATTGAAGCTTGTGGTTTATGTTTCCATGATGCCCCGATGGGTTGAACCTATGCCTTCCTTAATATGTGTGAACTCGAAAGTTTTCACGAGTCATACTCTTCTGGTATTTTTGCTAGATAAAATTTCAGCTTTGCAACTGTTGGAAATATGCCCTAGAGGCAATAATAAATTGATTATTATTATATTTCCTTGCTCATGACAATCGTTTATTATCCATGCTAGAATTGTATTGATAGGAAACTCAGATACATGTGTGGATACATAGACAACACCATGTCCCTAGTAAGCCTCTAGTTGATTAGCTCGTTGATGAATAGATGGTTACGGTTTCCTGGCCATGGACATTGGATGTCATTAATAACGGGATCACATCATTAGGAGAATGATGTGATGGACAAGACCCAATACTAAGCATAGCACTAGATCGTGTAGTTCGTATGCTAAAGCTTTTCTAATGTCAAGTATCATTTCCTTAGACCATGAGATTGTGCAACTCCCGGATACCGTAGGAGTGCTTTGGGTGTGCCAAACGTCACAACGTAACTGGGTGGCTATAAAGGTACACTACGGGTATCTCCGAAAGTGTTTGTTGGGTTGGCACGAATCGAGACTGGGATTTGTCACTCCGTGTGACGGAGAGGTGTCTCTGGGCCCACTCGGTAGGACATCATCATAATGTGCACAATGTGATCAAGGAGTTGATCATGGGATGATGTGTTACGAAACGAGTAAAGAGACTTGCCGGTAACGAGATTGAACAAGGTATCGGGATACCGACGATCGAATCTCGGGCAAGTATCGTACCGCTAGACAAAGGGAATTGTATACGGGATTGATTAAGTCATTGACATCATGGTTCATCCGATGAGATCTTCGTGGAACATGTGTGAGCCAACATCGGTATCCAGATCCCGCTGTTGGTTATTGACCGGAGAACGTCTCGGTCATGTCTGCATGTCTCCCGAACCCGTAGGGTCTACACACTTAAGGTTCGATGACGCTAGGGTTATAAAGGAAGTTTGTATGTGGTTACCGAATGTTGTTTGAAGTCCCGGATGAGAACCTGGACGTTACGAGGAGTTCCGGAATGGTCCGAAGGTAAAGATTTATATATGGGAAGTCCTGTTTTGGTCACCGGAAAAGTTTCGGGGTTTATCGGTAACGTACCGGGACCACCAGGAGGGTCCCGGGGGTCCACCAAGTGGGGCCACCAGTCCCGGAGGCTTGCGTGGGCCAAGAGTGGTGAGGTACCAGCCCCTGAGTGAGCTGGTGCGCCTCCCACAAGGCCCAAGGCGCAGCAAAGGAGGAGAAGGGGAAACCCTAGGCTTAGATGGGCCCTAAGGCCCACCCTAGGGGGCGCCCCCTCTCCCCCTCTTGGCCGCCACCCCAAGACCCATCTAGGGCTGCCGCCCCTCTAGGGGTGGGAACCCTAGAGGGGGCGCACCCTCCTCCCCTTCCCCTATATATATGAGGCCTAGGGGCTGCCCAATACACGCGATTTGATCTCTCTCGTTGGTGCAGCCCTCCCTCTCTTTCTCCTCATATCCCGTGGTGCTTGGCGTAGCCCTACAGGATTGCCACACTCCTCCACCACCACCACGCCGTTGTGCTGCTGCTGGATGGAGTCTTCCTCAACCTCTCCCTCTCTCCTTGCTGGATCAAGGCGTGGGAGACATCATCGGGCTGTACGTGTGTTGAACGCGGAGGTGCCGTCCGTTCGACACTAGGATCATCGGTGATTTGGATCACGACGAGTACGACTCCATCACCGTTCTCTTGAACGCTTCCGCTTAGCGATCTACAAGGGTATGTAGATCCACTCCTCCCTCGTTGCTAGATGACTCCATAGATAGATCTTGGTGACACGTAGGAAATTTTGAATTTATGCTACGTTCCCCAACAGTGGCATCATGAGCTAGGTCTATTGCGTAGATTCTATGCACGAGTAGAACACAAAGTAGTTGTGGGCGTTGATATTGTTCAATATGCTTACCGTTACTAGTCCAATCTTGTTTTCGACGGCATCGTGGGATGAAGCGGCCCAGACCAACCTTACACGTACACTTACGTGAGACCGGTTCCACCGACTGACATCACTAGTTGCATAAGGTGGCTGGCGGGTGTCTGTCTCTCCCACTTTAGTCGGAACGGATTCGATGAAAAGGGTCCTTATGAAGGGTAAATAGCAATTGGCATATCACGTTGTGGTTTTGCGTAGGTAAGAAACGTTCTTGCTAGAAACCCATAGCAGCCACGTAAAACATGCAAACAACAATTAGAGGACGTCTAACTTGTTTTTGCAGGGTATGCTATGTGATGTGATATGGCCAAAAGGATGTGATGAATGATATATGTGATGTATGAGATTGATCATGTTCTTGTAATAGGAATCACGACTTGCATGTCGATGAGTATGACAACCGGCAGGAGCCATAGGAGTTGTCTTTATTCATTTATGACCTGCGTGTCAATATAAACGTCATGTAATTACTTTACTTTATTGCTAAAGCGTTAGCCATAGTAGTAGAAGTAATAGATGACGTGACAACTTCATGAAGACACGATGATGGAGATCATGGTGTCATGCCGGTGACGATGATGATCATGGAGCCCCGAAGATGGAGATCAAAAGGAGCAATATGATATTGGCCATATCATGTCACTATTTGATTGCATGTGATGTTTATCATGTTTATACATCTTATTTGCTTAGAACGACGGTAGTGAATAAGATGATCCCTCGTTAAAATTTCAAGAAAGTGTTCCCCCTAACTGTGCACCGTTGCGACAGTTCGTGTTTCGAAGCACCACGTGATGATCGGGTGTTAGATTCTTACGTTCACATACAACGGGTGTAAGACAGATTTACACACGCGAAACACTCAGGTTGACTTGACGAGCCTAGCATGTGTACAGACATGGCCTCGGAACACAGAAGACCGAAAGGTCGAGCATGAGTCGTATGGCAGATACGATCAACATGAAGATGTTCACTGATGATGACTAGTCCGTCTCACGTGATGATCGGACACGGCCTAGTTGACCCGGATCATGTAATCACTTAGATGACTAGAGGGATGTCTATCTGAGTGGGAGTTCATAAGATGAACTTAATTATCCTGAACATAGTAAAAAGGTCTTCGCAAATTATGTCGTAGCTCGCGCTTCAGTTCTACTGTTTAGATATGTTCCTAGATAAAATTTAGTTGAAAGTTGATAGTAGCAATTATGCGGACTAGGTCCGTAAACTGAGGATTGTCCTCATTGCTTCATAGAAGGCTTATGTCCTTAATGCACCGCTCAATGTGCTGAACCTCGAACATTGTCTGAGGATGTTGCGAACATCTGACATACACATTTTTGATAACTACGTGATAATTCAGTTAAACGGTTTAGAATTGAGGCACCGAAGATGGTTTTGAAACGTCGCAAAACATATGAGATGTTTTGAGGGCTGAAATTGAGATTTCAGGCTCGTGCCCACATCAAGAGGTATAAGACCTTCGACGATTTTCTTAGCCTGCAAACTAAGGGAGAAAAGCTTAATTGTTGAGCTTGTGCACAGATTGTCTGAATACAACAATCATTTGAATCGAGTGGGAGTTGATCTCCCAGATAAGATAGTGATGTTTCTCCGAAGTCATTACCACCAAGCTGCTAGAGCTTCGTGATGAACTATAATATATCAGGGGCATATATGATGATCCTTGAGATATTTGCGATGTTTGACACCACAAAAGTAGAAATCAAGAAGGAGCATCAATTGTTGATGGTTGGTGAAACCACTAGTTTCAAGAAGGGCAAGGGCACGAAGGGATACTTCATGAAACGGAAATTCAGCTGCTGCTCTAGTGAAGAAAACCAAGGCTGAACCCAAACCCGAGACTAAGTGCTTTTGTAATAAGGGGAACAGCCACTGGAGCAGAATTACCCTAGATACTTGGTAGATGAGAAGGCTGGCAAGGTCGATAGAAGTATATTGGATATACATTGTGTTAATGTGTACTTTACTAGTACTCCTAGTAGGATCAGGGTATTAGATACCGGTTCGGTTGCTAAGTGTTAGTAACTCGAAATAAAAGCTATGGAATAAACGGAGACTAGCTAAAGGTGAGCTGACGATATGTGTTGGAAGTGTTTCCAGTGTTGATATGATCAAGCATCGCATGCTCCCTCTACCATCGAGATTGGTGTTAAACCTAAATAATTGTTATTTGGTGTTTGCGTTGAGCATAGACATGATTGGATTATGTCTATCGCAATACGGTTATTCATTTAAGGAGAATAATGGTTACTCTATTTATTTTAATAATACCTTCAATGGTCTTGCACCTAAAATGAATGGTTTATTGAATCTCGATCGTAGTGATACACATGTTCATGCCAAAAGATAGTAATGATAGTACCACACAAATGTGGCACATTAATTTGAGTCATATTGGTATAAAACGCATGAAGAAGCTCCATGTTGATGGATCTTTGGACTCACTCATTTTTGAAAGGATTGAGACATGCGAACCATGTTTGTTGGTAGATATGCATGAAGAAACTCTATACAGATGGATCGTTTGGACTCACTTGATTTTGAATCACTTGAGACATGCAAATCGTACCACATGGGCAAGATGACTGAAAGCCTTGTTTTCAGTAAAATGGAACTAGAAAGCAACTTGTTGGAAGTAATACATTTTGATGTGTGCAATCCAATGAGTGCTGAGGCATGTAGTGGATATCGTTATGTTCTTACTTCACAGATGATTTGAGTAGATGCTGAGTATATTTACTTGATGAATCACGTGTCTGAATTATTGAAAGGTTCAAGTAATTTCAGGGTGAAGTTGAAAGATCGCCGTGACAAGAGGATAGATGATCTATGATATGATCATAGAGATGAATATCTGAATTACGAGTTTGGCACAGAATTAAGACATTGTGGAAATTGTTTCACAACTAATATAGCCTGGAACACCATAGTGTGATGGTGTGTCCGAACATCATAACTGCACCCTATTGGATATGATGCATACCATGATGTCTCTTATCGAATTACCACGATAGTTTATGGGTTAGGCATTAAAGACAACCACATTCACTTTAAATAGGGCACCACGTAATTCCGATGAGATGACACCATATGAACTATGGTTTAGAGAAAACCTAAGCTGTCATTTCTTAAAAGTTTGGGGCTGTGACGCTTATGTGAAAAAGTTTCAGGCTGATAAGCTCGAACCCAAAAGCGGATAAATGCATCTTCATAGGACACCCAAAACAGTTGGGTATACCTCCTGTCTCAGATTCAAAAGCAATAAGGGATTGTTTCTAGAATCGGGTCCTTTCTCGAGGAAAAGTTTCTCTTGAAAGAATTGAGTGGGAGGATGGTGGAGACTTGATGAGGTTATTGAACCGTCACTTCAACTAGTGTGGCAGGGCATAGGAAGTTGTTCCTGTGGCACCTACACCAATTGAAGTGGAAGCTTATGATAGTGATCATGAAACTTCAGATCAAGTCACTACCAAACCTCATGGGATGACAAGGATGCGTACTACTTCAGAGTGGTACGTGATCCTGTCTTGGAAGTCATGTTGCTAGACAACAATGAACCTACGAGCTATGGAGAAGCGATGGTGGGCCCGGATTCCGATAAATGGCTCGAGGCCATAAAATCCGAGAGAGCATCCATGTATGGAAACAAAGTGTAGACTTTGACAGAATAGCTCGATGGTCGTGAGGATGTTGAGTACAGATGGATTTTAAAAGGAAGACGGACAATGATGGTAAATGTCACGATTAAGAAAGCTCGACTTGTCGATAAGATGTTTTCCGACAAGTTCAAGGAGTTGACTACGATGAGACTTTCTCACTCGTAGCGATGCTAAGAGTCTGTTGGAATTATATTAGCGATTACTGCATTATTTATGACATCTTGCAGATAGGATGTCAAACATTGTTTCCTCGACGATTTTCTTGAGGAAAGGTTGTATGTGATACAACCGGAAGATTCTGTCAATCCTGAAAGATGCTAATAAGTATGCAAAGCTCCAGCAATCCTTCTGAGGACTGGAGTAAGCATCTCGGAGTTGGAATGTATGCTTTGATGATGATCAAAGATTTTGGGTTTATACAAAGTTTATGAGAAACTTGTATTTCCAAAGAAGTGAGTGGGAGCACTATAGAATTTCTGATAAGTATATGTTGACATATTGTTGATCAGAAATGACGTAGAATTTCTGGAAAGCATATAGGGTTATTTGGAAAGTATTTTTCAATGGAAAGCCTGGATTAAGCTACTTGAACGTTGAGCATCAAGATCTATAAGGATAGATCAAAACGCTTAATGGTACTTTCAAATGAGCACATACCTTGACATGATCTTGAAGGTGTTTAAGATGGATCAGTCAAAGAAGGAGTTCTTGCCTGAGTTGTAAGGTATGAAGTTAAGACTTAAAGCTCGACCACAGAAGAAAAGAGAGAAAGGACGAAGGTCGTCCCCTATGCTTAAGACATAGGCTCTACAGTATGCTATGCTGTGTACCGCACCTGAAATGTGCCTTGCCATGAGTCAGTCAAGGGGTACAAGAGTGATCTAAGAATGGATCACAGGACAGCGGTCAAAGTTATCCTTAGTAACTAGTGGACTAAGGAATTTTCTCGATTATGGAGGTGATAAAGAGTTCGACGTAAAGAGTTACATCGATGCAAGCTTAACACCTATCCGGATAGCTCTGAGTATAGATACCGGATACGTATAATGGAGCAACAACTTAGAATAGCTCCATGTAGAACAGTTATTTGAAATGGCTCCAAATATAGCGTAGTAGCTGCATCTACAAGATGACATAGAGATTTGCGAAGTACATACGGATCTGAAAGATTCAGACCCGTTGACTATAACATCTCTCACAAGCATAACATGATCAAACCCAGAACTCATTGAGTCTTAATCACATGATGATGTGAACTAGTTTAGTGACACTAGTAAACTCTTTGGATGTTGGTCACATGGCGATGTGACCTGTGAGTGTTAATCACATGACAATGTGAACTAGATTATTGACTCTAGTGAAAGTGGGAGACTGTTGGAAATATGCCCTAGAGGCAATAATAAATTGATTATTATTATATTTCCTTGTTCATGATAATCGTTTATTATCCATGCTAGAATTGTATTGATAGGAAACTCAGATACATGTGTGGATACATAGACAACACCATGTCCCTAGTAAGCCTCTAGTTGACTAGCTCGTTGATCAATAGATGGTTACGGTTTCCTGGCCATGGACATTGGATGTCATTGATAACGGGATCACATCATTAGGAGAATGATGTGATGGACAAGACCCAATACTAAGCATAGCACTAGATCGTGTAGTTCGTATGCTAAAGCTTTTCTAATGTCAAGTATCATTTCCTTAGACCATGAGATTGTGCAACTCCCGGATACCGTAGGAGTGCTTTGGGTGTGCCAAACGTCACAACGTAACTGGGTGGCTATAAAGGTACACTACGGGTATCTCCGAAAGTGTTTGTTGGGTTGGCACGAATCGAGACTGGGATTTGTCACTCCGTGTGACGGAGAGGTGTCTCTGGGCCCACTCGGTAGGACATCATCATAATGTGCACAATGTGATCAAGGAGTTGATCACGGGATGATGTGTTACGGAACAAGTAAAGAGACTTGCCGGTAACGAGATTGAACAAGGTATCGGGATACCGACGATCGAATCTCGGGCAAGTATCATACCGCTGGACAAAGGGAATTGTATACGGGATTGATTAAGTCCTTGACATCGTGGTTCATTTGATGAGATCATCGTGGAACATGTGGGAGCCAACATGGGTATCCAGATCCCGCTGTTGGTTATTGACAGGAGAACGTCTCGGTCATGTCTGCATGTCTCCCGAACCCGTAGGGTCTACACACTTAAGGTTCGATGACGCTAGGGTTATAAAGGAAGTTTGTATGTGGTTACCGAATGTTGTTCGAAGTCCCGGATGATATCCCGGACGTCACAAGGAGTTCTGGAATGGTCCGGAGGTAAAGATTTATATATGGGAAGTCCTGTTTTGGTCACCGGAAAAGTTTCGGGGTTTATCGGTAACGTACCAGGACCACCGGGAGGGTCCCGGGGGTCCACCAAGTGGGGCCACCAGTCCCGGAGGCTTGCGTGGGCCAAGAGTGGTGAGGGACCAGCCCCTGAGTGGGCTGGTGCGCCTCCCACAAGGCCCAAGGCGCAGCAAAGGAGGAGAAGGGGAAACCCTAGGCTTAGATGGGCCCTAAGGCCCACCCTAGGGGGCGCCCCCCCTCTCCCCCTCTTGGCCGCCACCCCAAGACCCATCTAGGGCTGCCGCCCCTCTAGGGGTGGGAACCCTAGAGGGGGCGCACCCTCCTCCCCTTCCCCTATATATATGAGGCCTAGGGGCTGCCCAATACACGCGATTTGATCTCTCTCGTTGGTGCAGCCCTCCCTCTCTTTCTCCTCATATCCCGTGGTGCTTGGCGAAGCCCTACAGGATTGCCACACTCCTCCACCACCACCACGCCGTTGTGCTGCTGTTGGATGGAGTCTTCCTCAACCTCTCCCTCTCTCCTTGCTGGATCAAGACGTGGGAGACATCGTCGGGCTGTACGTGTGTTGAACGCGGAGGTGCCGTCCGTTCGGCACTAGGATCATCGGTGATTTGGATCACGACGAGTACGACTCCATCAACCCCGTTCTCTTGAACACTTCCGCTTAGAGATCTATAAGGGTATGTAGATCCACTCCTCCCTCGTTGCTAGATGACTCCATAGATAGATCTTGGTGACACGTAGGAAAATTTTGAATTTATGCTACGTTCCCCAACAGCAACTTCATCAAACGCGAGAAGTGAATGAAAGGTTATGCATTGGAGAAGTGGGAGTCAACCTTGGACTTTGTGTTCATGCCCATGGAAACGATGTAGATCCTATCATGGAAGCTTCTTGTAATAATAATTGTTCCCTTGATATAATATCATCTGGTGTCTGTGAGTTGATCCTTTGCAATCGTGGTTCCGACCATATTTTCTACTTGTTCCCATTTCTCAAGCAAGAGAAAACACTTGTCTTCTGCGGATCAATACATATCCGCAACCCCTATGACAATTTTCCTTCGAGTGATACCCTCCAGTATCTCGAGAATATCTAAGACATGTGTTGCTTCCTATGAGTCTTCATCTAGTATTGCTTCTCACCCATTTCAGATTTCCCTCGGGTTCTGAGTTATTATTCACTCGAGGACACCGATAGCTCAATCGATTCCGCACTCCAATTCAATAACTCTTAAATAATTTTCATTGCTTACGATTTTAATAATCTTTCAATCCCTTTCTAGCCTGTTTGGCTGTATCATTGTCATGATGATTTTAACTGTGCTACCTGGTCCTTCTTTCCGGAGCACAATTTTTGACGTTGAGCTAACCTTACGTCGATCTTCCTCATCATATCATTTCGCCCTAAAATAGAGAGCTTGATTTCGAGTTTGTGTCATACCCTTGGTTCCAATAACTTTTCGCTTCATAATTCCTTTGACTTGGTGTCATCATCGATCGATTACATCTTCATGGAATCTCTCGACAAAGGTGTCAGGATCACCATCAACATTATGGGTTCTTCCGAGATATCTATCGAATTCTTGATGAGAAATACTCTCCTTGCCCCTCGATGATTTGTGTTATCATCTGCAACTTTATTGCCCCCCTCCAACACAAATTTGTTCATGTTTTCTGTTATACCTTGAGTTCCTTGCTATCCAGCGTTTGTTCTTCTTTACCTTGGAATATTACCAGGTCAAGAATTTTATCGGAATTTCACCACCTCTTGAGAGTTCTTGATACAGGTGATACCTCTTGCCATATCCGTTCATTCCTTGGTCCCCGTGTTGTTTTAACCGGAAAACCAACAATTGAACTATGATGTGCGACTTCAAAACTTCTAGCAACCCTATTGCTTTGAAGCTAATGGTCGATATTTCACTCTTAGACCATCGGTTATCGAATCACCGTTCTAACATTGATCGTACTACCTAAGCCCATATCTCAGGTGTGCTTTTCAACCAATGTTTAATAGTGTGTGTTTTCCTCGAGCATACCTCATTATATCATTTGATCCGACTAATGTTATCTCCTTGTTCACATAATTGTGGAAATCCATCTTTTGGAAATCCCAATGAATTGTTGCTGAGTTCATCAGCCATCTCCTCGTCCTCTCCTTGGTTAAATGATGAACTCATGATTCGAAACTTGCTTCCATAGTTCATTTCCCGAGAATCTTGCAACTCCATCCCGTCAAATTGTGTTGCACCACTTCCTTCTCAGGCATCATGAGTCTGAGGTATCCCGACACCAATTAGATCTGAATCTCAGTCAGATATGATGGTTGGGACATATTTCCAAGAGTTATAACATTGGTCCTTATATACCGGTAAGCTGATGTCATGCCTAGCACACCTAGCCGAAGGGCCTATTGTTATAGTTTCCTTTTTAGCAAAGTTATCCATTCTTCCATGAGGAAATTGTAAGACTTACTCTATAAGTTATCCCTGATGAATCCTTGTGTATCCAGAGTCCAACCTTTGATTGAAACCATATGCTATATTGAAGCATGTCGGTGGTACTCCGATTTTTAACAAGAACGTTTGAAGCCCAATGCTAAATGTTTCTTGCTCAATTATCCAAACACCATTGTATGGGTAATGTCATGAAATTTCTCTCACCTTAACTAAAGAGTTTTCTACATTATATCATGTCATGGATATCATGCTCTGCTTGTCCTTGGGAAGGATATACCCTTGAAATATGTGTTTAAACACATTTTCCTTTCCATTGTTCTGTTTAAACATGATAATCACTTTTCCTTTCCATTGGTTTGTTTAAACCTTCTTGTGATCTATATGATCTAAGCAGTAATATTGTCCTGCTTATGTAAACACCTCGGTGTACAACTTTGTCAGTAAGACCCTGTTACTATTGTTGATGACATTCCGGTAACCACCGATGGACGAGAACTTTACCTATTGGTCCGCCTCGTCAACGAACAGGAAAATGGTTCTCTTCGTCCCTCGCCCTTGGTACCGATGTTGTTGCCGACATAAATGATAGGCCATCCTATGACCTGCCTTGCTTACATGATCGGGCAAGACGTCATCGCCCTTCCTACTTTTAACCCACATGGTGGGCCCATAACCCACAGTTACACAGGATCGAAACCTGACTCTTATGTATACCCCTGTTGCCAAAGATACTCCTCGCGTTTGGCTTCATAAGTAGTTCACGAGCCACCTTCCTTGAGATGATCTATTCTAGTTTTAGCCGTCATACATATTCCATTGCTCTGAACCCCTCTCACACTCCGTTATAGGCATCGAACGTTTGCCTACCCGCTTGAAAATTCTCATGCTTATTATTATTTCTCTCGATGCTTTTTCTGAGTTCCAACTCGAGGGTTACTTGTATGTTCATTCATGGGTTAACCCTGGATG
The DNA here is from genome assembly GCF_056163025.1 of Triticum urartu. Taxonomy (NCBI): domain Eukaryota; kingdom Viridiplantae; phylum Streptophyta; class Magnoliopsida; order Poales; family Poaceae; genus Triticum; species Triticum urartu. The sequence continues at coordinate 249,201,248 of NC_141878.1, read as the reverse complement.
AATACCCTCTTAGCATTCTATCGCATCCCCCTTAGCATTCTATCGTTGCCAAGCTGCCCTTACCTATTCGTAAGTACGATGAAGGCCCCAAAGAAAGGATGACAACTTCATCATGATGCATTGATGCATAGGAATGAAGACATCAACGCTATGGGTCGGCCTCTTCAAGAAGAGCAGCCAAGATCGAAAAGATTCATCAAAATTTCGTAACTAAATCTTTCCCCTTACTCCACCTCCTAAATCTCAGGACGAGATTTCTTGTGGTGGAGGAGAATTGTGACGCCCGGATAATTAAGCTACAGTCATCTCCCACTAATTGTGCCATGTAATCAGGTTTGACTAAGCCTAGTTGCCCCTTAATAAATCAAAGCCAAATTCAAATTTTAAAATAAAGGCAAATAAATTATTTCTTCTAGCAGTAGAACAAAATGTTCATAATATTACAAGAATTCCCAAAACTATTGTAAAAATAAAACCAACATTATTTAGGACTCCAAAATGGCCATAGCTATTTTTGAATGACTTAACAGCCCCCTTCCGTCACAATTAATTTCAAACCAAAAATCATATTTTTCAAATGAGGTTCAAAACTTTTGTGGCAGTGCCAATTAATGCAATTTAGATTATGTGGCAGGTTGCTTATTTTACAGAAGTCATTTGGTGGTCCATTTAAAAGTAGCATAGAGTTGAAATAAAAAAGAAAACACACAAAAATAGTAAAAAGAGAAATCCCCAGGGCCTCTTGGCCCATCTGGCCGCTAGGCCGGCCGAACCACCGCTGCCTACTAACCACCACCCCCCCGTAACCCTAGCCCACGACTCCCGCTACCCACCCCCCACCCCACCACGATCCCCCCTCGTCTCTTCCTTCCGCCCCCCCCCCCCCCCCCCCCCCCCCCCCTCCTACCACCGGCGCCCCGCCATCCTTCGCGCGTTCCGCCCTTGCCGCACGTCCCTGTCGTCGGTGCCGTCCCTGACACCGCCGGCGCTCACCGTCGCCACCTTCCTTGCGCGTCGTCCTCTTCATCGCCGGTGCCGCATCGTCGGACCTCCCCGACTCCTCCACGAGCCTGTTGCCAGACCCCTACAGCTCCGCCGTGAGCTCCAACCTCCTCTTTCCCCTCCTCGTTGTGCGCTACACTGCCGCGCGCGCATCGCTACACGCCGCGCCCACATGTCGACCGGCCGGCCCTGCTCCCGGCTCCTCCCGTGGAGCTCACTACCGCCCAGCACGCGCAAGCCAGAACTGGCTCCGCCCGTGCGGCCCCCGCCACCACCTCCACCGTTGTTACCCAGCACCATCGCCGCCCCGTGCCGGCACTGCCGTGCCCTCACCCCTGCTCGCCGCATCCACCGTGACCCGCCTCTACTGGCGCTCGCCGTGCCCAGGGTCGCGCGTGCCCGCTCGCTCGTGGCCTCGACCACCACGCCCACAGCCCCACCGCACGCACCCGCAGCCGCCCATGGCCTCGTCCCGCCTACTGCAGCAGCTGCTACTCGCCCTCTGCTCCCCTATACCTACGCGCGTCGACCGCGTCCTTCCCTCCATAGTGCCCGCTCCGTCACACCGGCGCTGGCGCCGCCCCGCTGCCGCGCCCGCCGCGGCCACGCGCCGGCCAAGCGGCACAGTGCCCCGGTGGCCTCGCCTCGCCTCCCCGGTCAGGTTCGGCCCCACACCGCTGGCGCCCGCATGCCCGCAATGGCCTTGGGCCACTGACCGAACGGGCCCAGCCCCAAAACGAAAAAAGGATTAAAAAACAAATTAATTAATTAATTACCTTAATTAATCTAGGTTAATTAAACTTAATTAACCTGCCAATCAACTGTTAGACGGTTAATTAAATGTCCGGCCTATGACATGTGGGACCCACTTGACAGGTTGACCAGGTCAACAGTCAACGCTGACTGAGTTGTTGACTTTGACTGGCCCACGAGTCAGCCTCTGCTGACTAGGCAGTTGACCCAATCAACTGGTCCCGCTGTCAGCCACATATGCACCTCTCTGGGACACTCTATGTGTACCCATAGCATTTTATTCTTTTATTTTGAAATAATATTAATTTCAGAAAATGATTAAAACTTTAGAAAAGTATAGAAAATTAACCGTAGCTCGGATGAAAATGTTTTCTACATGAAAGTTGCTCAGAACGATGAGGCGAATCTGGATACGCAGCCCTTCGTCCGCCATGCATCCCTAGCATAGCGAACATGCAACTTTCCCCTCCGATTCATTTGTCCAAAAACGCGAAACACCTGGAATATTTTCCCGGATGTTTCCCTCCTTCACCGGTATCACCTCATACCGCGTTAGGGCACACCTAGCATCACGCTTTGTCATGTCATGCATCGTCATGCATTTGTTTGCATTATATTTATTGTTTCTTCCCCCTCTTCTCTCGCTAGACACCGAGACCGACGTCGCTGCTACCCAGTATGACTACGGTGTTAACGACCCCTCTGCTTCCATTAGAGTAATGTAGCATGTTACTGCTTTCTGTTAATCCTATCCTGATGCATAGCCTGCCCTTGTTGCTACAGTTATTGATACCTTACCTGCAATCGTAAATGCTTAGCATAGGTTGCTAGTACTTCATCAGTGGCCCTACATTCTAGTCCGTCTGCCATGCTATACTATCGGGCCGTGTTCACTCGGGAGGTGATCATGGGTATATACTTACATATATACATACTATTCAGGTGGTGACTAAAGTCGGGTCGGCTCGTTGAGTACCCGCAAATTATTCCGATGATCGGGGTTGAAGGGCCAGGTGGTTCCACCCAGGTAGTGGTCGGCCTGGGTTCCCGACGGCCCCCGACTGTTACTTTGAGGCGGAGCGACAGGGCAGGTTGAGACCACCTAGGAGAGAGGTGGGCCTGGCCCTGGTCGGCGTCCGTGCAACATAACACGCTTGACGAGATCTTGGTATTTGATCTGAGTCTGGCCACTAGCCTATACGCACTAACCAAATGCGCGGGAACAGTTATGGGCACTCGACGTCGTGGTATCAACCGAAGCCTTCATGACGTCAGCGACTAAGCGGCGCGCGCCGGGTTGGACTGTGTAACGCAACTTCCTTTGTAATGGAGGTTGCTAGGTCTGCTCTCCAGCCGCCCTCGCAATGTCCAGGTGTGCAATGGGCGATGGGCCCAGACCCCTGCGCCATAGGATTTAGACCGACGTGCTGACCTCTCTGTTGTGCCTAGGTAGGGTTGCGACGTGTTGATCTTCCGAGGCCGGGCATGACCCAGGAAAGTGTGTCCGGACAAAGGGGATCGAGCGTGTTGGGAAATGTGGTGCACCCCTGCAGGGGCGTTAATCTATTCGAATAGCCGTGATCTTCGGTAACAGGATGACTTGGAGTTGTACCTTGACCTTATGACAACTAGAACCGGATACTTAATAAAACACACCCTTCCAAGTGCCAGATACAACCGGTGATCGCTCTCTCACAGGGCGACGAGGGGAGGACCATCTGTTAGGATTATGTTATGCGATGATACTTGGTTAACTTACCATCTACTCTCTTCTACATGCTACAAGATGCAGGCTGCCAGAAGCGTAGTTTTCGATAGGACTAGCTATCCCCCTCTTATTCCGGCATTCTACAGTTCAGTCCACATATGTTACCTCTTTTTCCATTTGATACCAATGCATACATACGTAGTGTAGCTCCTTGCTTGCGAGTACTTTGGATGAGTATTCACGGTTGCTTTGCTCCCCTTTTCCCCCTTCCTATACCCGATTGCTGCGACCAGACGTTGGAGTCCAGGAGCCAGACGCCACTGTCGATGACGACTACTACTACTCAGGAGGTGCCTACTACTATGTGTAGGCCGCTGACGACGACCAGGAGTAGTTTAGGAGGATCCCAGGCAGGAGGCATGCGCCTCTTTCGATTTGTATCCCTGTTTGTGCTAGCCTTCTTAAGGCAAACTTGTTTAACTTATGTCTGTACACAGATATTGTTGCTTCCGCTGACTCGTCCATGATCGAGCTCTTGTATTCGAGCCCTCGAGACTCCTGGCTTGTAATATGATGATCGTATGACTTATTTTATTTGTAGAGTTGTGTTGTGATATCTTCCCGTGAGTCCCTGATCTTGATCGTACACGTTTGCGTGTATGATTAGTGTACGATTGAATCGGGGGCGTCACAATATGAAATGCATGACATGAACAAAATGCAAAACGAAAGACAAAACCAAACCACCAAGGGAATCTCATAACAAAAAGACGAAAATGGTAAGAGTCGGAGTTACAAATGTGGCAAGTTACATCCTGGGTGTTACACAGGCCACGACGGATGAGCTACGCGTACAAGTGCGAACATACCCCAAGTTGCCAAGGGGCGGCCCCGCACAGTGCTCTAGTTTGGGACCAACACCATCAGCACTGGCCCCCTGTATGTAGAAAATCCTCGGGTTCATGACGCCCTATGCAAATTAATTATTAGGTTCAAGTATTATTATGGCAAATGTTAAAACCAATGTTGGGCCTTGCTGGAAGAGTTTTATTCAAAGCGAACTGTCAAGAGGAGCCCATAAACCCTCACTGTGTTAGGGACGCAAAATCAAGGGACATAACATCGGTATGACGGAAACTAGGGCGGCAAGAGTGGAACAAAACACCAGGCATAAGGCCGAGCCTTTCACCCTTTACCAAGTATATATATGCATTAATTAAATAGGAGATATTGTGATATCCCGTGATATCTATGTCCCAACATGGAACAACCTGCAACTGCACCTACAACTAGAAATGTTATAAGAGGGGCTGAGAAAAGCGGTAACATAGCCAAACAACTGTTTGCTAGGAAGGGTGAAAAGGTTAGAGGCTATCATGGCAATTTGGGAGGCTTGAGAAACAAGTGGTAGGTAGCGCGACATAGCGATAGCATCGATACAACTAGCATAGCAAAGATAGTAGTGAGATCTAAGGTGACAGCCATCTTGCCTGAAATCCCGCTAGGAAGAAGATCGAATCCATGAAGTAGACGAACCATCGTAGTTGAATGGATCCTCACAATCGCAACGTTACCAGAACTAACAAGAAGAAGCAACACCGGAAAGAAGCAAACAACATGGTAAACAACCATCACATGAACATGGCATGATGCACAATCAAGTATGATGCATGTCCGGTTTAATAAGGCATATCCGGAAAAAAGCAAACAACATGGTAAACAACCAAGTTAATCTATGCATTTTTCTAGACAAGTTACATATATAGTTTATTCAATTCGGAGCTATGGTTATTAAGTTATGAAATAAACCATTTTAACATGTCATTCATGCAAAATAATGCAAACAGCCAGTTTAAATATTTTAAACATGGATGAAAGTTGCAGATTGTGAGACTATTCCAAATTCTAAGCATTTTGGATATATAGTTTGTTTAATTTGGATGCATGCATATTTAGTTATTAACAATGCAAAATAGTGGCATTTCAGTAAATAAGAATGCATTGGAAGAATGCTAAAATACACAGACTTGGGAAAAATATGCACGGACCGGATTGTAGCACAGTGCAGCGGCCCATGAGATGACCAGGCCCAAGTGGTTGTGTGTGAGTGTGCAAAATGAAAGGAAACAAAGCAAAAATAGGGGTGCCTGGGACTTGAAAAAGGGACTTGCTGTATCGAAGCCAACTCTCGAGACCACTAGGACAAGGCGTGTTGGTGATAAAAGAGGGGCTAGGCTCAACATGAACAAGAACAAGGGATCTGGGTGAACCAAAATTTGTGTAAAAAGGTTGTGCCCGTGGGGATTTGATCCCTGGTCGCCTGGGTACAGCTCTGTGGCCACAGCCAATGCGCTGCTGCTGATGATGTGAACTAGAGGCATGGCTGCACGCTGAAGCTTGGTGTTGACGCTGGCAAGTGAGGCAGCGGGGACAGTGGATGCAAAGCGATGGCGGGGTGCGGAAAGGCAAGGGGAACTTGGTTGGGGCGCACGCTTGCTGTGTGTGTGGATGGACAGGTGGGGCTTGCGGGAGGTCGACCTTGTGGCCATGGCGGCGACCACGGCGATGCATAGGACGGCTGCAAGGCGACGGGCGAGGTTCTGATTGCGCGCGAGAGCTGCTGGTGTGCATGCATTCGGAAACTGGTGAGGTTGCGGCTGTCGTGCGCAAGGTTCCGATCAGAGGAGCTAAAGGCACGAGCTTCCGCTCGCTACCATGGCAGGTCATGGTGGCCGGAGCTCCTGTTCGCGAAGGGCGGAGTCTACGGCGTATGGAACGGAGCAGGAAAAATGGGAGAATGAGCGGAGCATCACTGTGGGGGTGCTGCTGGAGTTGTACAAGGTCGATAGCGACCGGAGACGGCGGGAAGATGCGCTGATCTTGGCAGTGGTGCTCAGTCTGTGAAGCATAAGAAGACGTAGGGGAAGAAGAGGTCGTCGGGGAGGTTGATCCGGGCTCGTGGATGCAAGTGTGGATGAAGGAGACGAAGAAGAGGGCGGCGGTTCTCTCCCCGTGGCAGCAACGTAGATGACGGAGGTGTACAGGCCGGGAACGAGCTTAAGCTTTCCTCGGCCATGGCGACGGCTTGGCATGGAGAGGCCTCACTTGGCGGCGGCAAGGAGGGGAGAAGGACAGAATGGAGAGGGGAGACCCAGGGCTAGGCTTGGGGTGCTATATAAGGCAGAAGTGGGGTTGTCTCGGCCGCCAAAGCAAGGGCATGGTCGACGTGGCTACTGTTGATGCGATGCTGTACAACAGGAAGAAGAAGAACAGAGGAGGATCGGCGTTGGTGAGCTTCCTGAATGGGTAAGTGAAGTAGGCTGTGGCGCTGTGGGCTTGGACTTGCCAAGTAGGCTGCGCTGGGCTTCTCTCTCTCATATTTCTTTTCTCTTTCTTATTTCTTCAGGCAGAAAAACAAAGAGAAAAGCACAGAGAGTTTGGCAAAGTAGGATGAGATACATATATATCTGAGATCCTTGATTTATGCAAATTTTAAATAAAATGCTATGGGAATTTTTAGAGACTGAAAATTCAAGCAAGTTTGAAAATAATTCATACTTGAATAAATTGAAAGTCCAACCAAAACATTTCCAAATGATTTGAAAATTGGCAGAGAGGGTGTAGGCATGGAGCACTAGCATCAGGAAAAGAATGGACATTAATGGGGGCAGTGTCGTGGAATTGTCACGGCAGATGTCCTTGTTGAATGGACTTCATCGTGAGGCCAACGCATCTATGTGGTAGCTTGACATGGGTTGAGTGGGACGAGAGACGCGCTGTTTTTACCCAGGTTCGGCCCCTCACGGTGGAGGTAAAAGCCTACATCCTGCTTCATTGATATTGATGATGATGATCATGATTACAGGGGTGCTCTATTTCGAGAGCTATTGACTTGTCTGTCTAAACCTAACTTGTCCAATCTCCCCTCTTGGGCTGCCCTTCCCCTCCTTATATATGTTGAAGGGGACCACTTGTTGTTCCTTATATATGAACTTAATACTCTAGATGCATGCTGGATAGCGGTCGATGTGTGGAGTAATAGTGGTAGATGCAGAATCGTTTCGGTCTACTTGTCATGGACATGTTGCCTATATTCATGATCATTGCCTTAGATTATCATAACTATGCGCTTTTCTATCAATTGCTCGGCAGTAATTTGTTCACCCACCGTAATACATGCTATCTTGAGAGAAGCCACTAGTGAAACCTATGGCCCCCGGGTCAACTTTACATCATATTAGTTTCCCATGAACTAGCCATTTTGTCACCGTTTATTTTGCAATCTTTATTTTCCAATCTATATCACAAAAATACCAAAAAAATTATAATATTATCTCTATCAGATCTCACTCTCGTAAGTGGCCGTGAAGGGATTGAGAACCCCTTTATCGCGTTGGTTGCAAGGTTCTTGTTTGGTTGTGCAGGTACTAGGCGACTTGCATGTAGTCTCCTACTGGATTGATACCTCGGTTCTCAAAAACTGAGGGAAATAGTTACCCTACTTTGCTGCATCACCCTTTCCTCTTCAAGGGAAAACCAATGCATGCTCAAGAGGTAGCAATCCACAGAAAATGTGTACGGCTCTGCAAAACAAATACCACACACAACCACAGAGAGTATAATATTTCACGAGTCCAATCTGCTGACAAATTTTGTAGCACGACATCACGTCCCTGCCCGGTCAATTCTTCAAACCGTTTTTTCTTTAGCCTCCCGCTCCATGGTAACCCACAAGTATAGGGGATCGCAACAGTTTTCGAGGGTAAAGTATTCAACCCAAATTTATCGATTCGACACAAGGGGAGCCAAAGAATACTCTCAAGTTGTCGGATTTCGGGTTCTGGCAGACCCTTAAGGTTCGAACTCTTGGGTGCGCGTGAAGATTACGTCTTCTACCTCTCCGTCTCACAAGGACCCTAACTACTGAAAGAACTGCGCAAGAGACACAAGGTTTATACTGGTTCGGGCCACCGTTGTGGTGTAATACCCTACTCCAGTGTGTGGTGGGTGGATTGCCTCTTGGGGCTGATGATGATGAACAATACAAGGAAGAACAGCCTCGCGAGGGTCTGCTCTTGGCTGGGGCAATGAACTGCTGAGAGGAGTTCAGCCACCTTTCTCTCTCTCTCTCTCTCTCTCTCTCTCTCTCTATATATATATATATATATATATATATATATATGCTTCCAACCTCTCTATCGAGCCTCCCCTTCCTTTTTTCCAACCCCTTGCTCTGTGGGCGGCTGGTCCTATTTATAGAGGCCCTGGTCCTCTTCCCAAATATTGAGCGGGAAGGGAGCCAACAATGGCGGGCTAATTTGAAGGGGGACAACAAGTATCAGCTATCCTGACAAAAGTAGTCTTCGCCTGCGCAAAGCTCTGGTGATGATGCCGTCTTGGGCTCCACGGTGACCTCCATCTCGTAGTCCTCCTGGTCTTGGTCTCGTTGCACCGAAATGGCAACCTTTGCCTGATGCCTCGGTACTCCGCGGCTGCGCTTGCTCCCTTTGCACCAAAGAGGAAAGGAGGACGCTGCGCGGGCAGGCAAGTCTGGGGACCCCCGTTCCCAGAACGCCGACAGTAGCCCCAGGCCCAAGGCGCGTCCGGACTTGGCCGTGCTAAGAGGCGAAAGGGCAAGGGCGAAGCGCCGCAGGCCCTAACAGCCTGCGGCCTTGGGCGTCGCGTGGCGGTTGATTGGACGTGGGCGTCTCCACTTCCCCATGGCGCCTTGGTAACTGCACGGACTGGACAAGTCCCTGCATGCAAAGCGGGTCATAATTACCTGCGATCGTGGGGGCCGTTGGTTGGCCATCGCCAGCCATAAGTACGGGCCGGCGCGCGCCCTTTCAATTCATCCCCCCCTTGCTTCTCCTTTTCTTCATGGCCCCGTCGAGGAGGTTCCCGGCCGCCGAGAAGGGGAAGGCTTGCCGGGTTGAGCCTGCCTCTCCCCCACCCAAGCACGGCCGAGGGCGCCCTCGCAAGCATCCTGTGGCCACCATGGTGGCTCCCCGCGGCTGTGGAGGCGATCTTTAGCACGGCGACGGGCGGATTGCTGCAGCCGGGGGGGCGCACTTCGGCTGCGCGTCCCCCCAGGCCGCGCGTTCGTGCTTCTGAAGCGCTGCCGGAGTTCGTCGTGTGGTCGGCGGAGCCGACTAACACCCGTCTACCGCTTCCTCGCTTCCTCCTCGACGAGCTCCTGGGCGGCCTCTGGCTCTAGGCCGACGGCTGCTGCAGCCGGGCCTCATGGGTCTCCCTGGAGGTCTCCGTGGCCGGGAGCCTGTCCCTGGCCCGAGGTTGGCAGACGTTTGCCCGTGCGCGTGGCCTGAGCCGTCGGTGCACCCTACACTTCAAGTTCGACGGCGACGCCACCCTCTACGTCAGGGTGTTCGGGGAAGATGGTCGCCGCGCAGGGTGTTGCCCCGAGGGTGACGACCGCGGCCGGGAACCCATCTCCGGTGATGATGGAGGGAGCAGCGCTCGCGCGGCTGGCGGCGTTCGGGGTTCCTCAAGCTTCTCCGGTTCTTCTTCAGGCGGCGACTCCTCTAGCGGTTGCCGCGATCAGCCTCCACGCCGTCGTGTCTGCTTGGGGGGTGGCAACGTGTCCGCACGCCGCCGCGCCCTGGTGAAGCGCGAGAGGGAGTCCGCCTGAGCTCCGGAGGCAGCCCGGGCCTTCCCCGCGGGCCGGTGTGAGGCGAGTCGCGCCGGATTTGTTCTTCCTTTTTCCCTTTTTCCTGTGTAACAAAGAGAATAGTGCGGAGCCTCGCGGGGGCGTGTTTGGGTTATCGCTGTTAATCATCGTTTTTCTTTCATTACCGTTCCTTCCGGCTATGTGCCCGAGCGTGGATAGTTCCCGACCCCGGCCGTGAGGGGGGCGACCGACCCAGGCCCTTTGTTTGTGTCGTGGTGCCCGTGGGGCACGGACTGGAGGGGTGCTCCTGTAAGGGGCCCAGGTCGCGAACTCTTTGAATGACTAGGATAGGAACGCTCGCGAGGGCGCTCAACTGCCCCCCCCCCCCACGCGAGGCCTTGCGCAAAAGAAATCGAGGCAGGAGAGTGAAAAGCCGAAGAATCGCAAGCTAAACATGGCAACAACTTCAATAAAACTTCAAATGCGAACAAACAATCCAACTACGGAAAGCAAATGAAAAAGCCGCGTCCGGCACCTAATCTAGTCTTCGACGTCTTCTCACCAGCGCGAAGCTAAGTGCTGCCACTGGGCGTGGGAGGGAGCCCCAGGGCCTGAGGCCGGCGCTCCTGAGACTCCGGGGCGTGTACAGCCCCACTCATTATTACGTGAGAGTGTCACGGGCGGCGAGCTTCACAGGCATTGGCCTTCTTCACAGGCTCCGGGCCTTTCTTCTTAGGGGAAACAAGCTTCACAGGCATTCGCCTTCTTCACAGGCTCCGGGCCTTTTCCAAAAAGGATGATCTTCACAGGCGTTCTCCTTCTTCACAGGCTCTGGGCCTTTTCCAAAGAGGATGATCTTCACAGGCGTTCGCCTTCTTCACAGGCTCTGGGCCTTTTCCAAAACGCGATAGCTTCACAGGCACTCGCCTTGCTTCACAGGCCCTGGGCCTTTTCAAGGGTAGAACCTCCGGAGGTGCTGGATGTTCCATGCATTCTGGACCGACACTCCCTCCTGAGTCTCCAAGTGCGCGGAGCCGGGCCTGGAAACATGAACAACCTTGAACGGGCCCTCCCACATGGGAGAGAGCTTGTGCAGTCCCTCCCTGGAGAGAACCGCCCTGAGCACGAGGTCTCCTACCTCGAGAGTCCTGTGACGGATGTTGCGGCAGTGATATCGCCGCAGCGCTTGCTGGTACCTCACCGCTCGCAGCGCGGCTTCTCGGCGACGTTCCTCCCCCAGCACGAGGTCCATCCCCCGCATGGCGTCCTGCTGCGCCTCGTCGAACACCAGGACCCGCACGGAGCGACGTCTGACCTCGTGAGGGAGGACCGCTTCCGCTCCGTAGACCAGGAAGAACGGGGTCTCTCCAGTCGGTTTGGTCGCGGTGGTGCAGATGGACCACAGCACGGACTGAAGCTCGTCGTACCAACCTCTGCCACAGGCCTCTAGCTTCTTCTTGAACGTCCTGGTCTTGAGGCCCCTCAGGACCTCCGCATTGGCTCGCTCGGCCCGGCCGTTGCTTCGGGGGTGCGCCACTGAGGCGTAGCATATCTGCATTCCAAGGTTAGCACAGTATGTTTTGAAGAGGTTACTGGTGAACTGCGAACCGTTGTCCGTGATGATGCGATTCGGCACCCCAAACTGGCTCACGATGCCCTTGATGAACTTGATCGCGGAACCCGCGGGAATGGTGCGGACAGCCTCTACTTCAGCCCACTTGGTGAATTTATCCACGACGACGTAGAGGTAGCGGTAGCCCCCTGGTGCCCGAGGAAATGGGCCCAAGATGTCCAGCCCCCAGACTGCGAATGGCCACGAAAGGGGGATAGTCTGCAAGCCTACTGCTGGCTGGTGGATCTGCTTGGCGTGGAACTGGCAGGCTTCACAAGCTTTCACTAGTTCCATGGCGTTGTTGAGCACGGTGGGCCAATAAAACCCACTGCGGAACGCCTTGCCGACGAGGGTCCGCGATGATGAATGATGTCCGCAGTCCCCGCCATGTATATCTTCCAGTAGTTCCTTCCCTTGCTCCCTGGAGATGTAGCGCAGGGATACACCGTTTGGTCACTTCCGGTAGAGCTCTCCGTCTTTGATGCAGTATGTCGTGGCCTGGCATGCCACTCGCTCCGCTTCCTCCTCCTTCTCCGACAAGGTCCCTTGCGTTAAGTAGCTCCGGAGCTCCGTGATCCAACATCCCTCCTGAGGCTCCATCGTCAGGAGCAGGCGCGCTCCTGAGGCCGGGCCACAGGTCGGAGCTCCCGAGGCAGGTGGTTGGGGGAGCTCCTCCCAGGGCTGAGCCGTGTTTGATAATGACGGCAGAGCTGAGGGCTTGAAGAGCCGCTCCTCGAAAACGCTAGGCTCCTGGGGTAACCGTCTGGACGCATGTTTGGCGATGTCGTCGGCCTCCTGATTGGTGCCACGGGGCACATGCTGCAACTCCAACCCCCAGAATTGCTTCTCCATCCTGGGGACTTCCGCAAGATAGGCTTCCATGTGCTCATCCTTCGGCTCGTACACCTTGTTGGAGAAATTGACAAGGAGCTGCGAATCGCTCTTGATGGTGAGGCATTTCACTCCCAGGGCGGCCGCGGCCTTCAAGCCCGCTATTAAACCTTCATACTCCGCTATGTTGTTGGAGACCTTTTCGCCTTGCTGGAAGCAGAGTTGCACGGCATAATTGAGCTTGTCCTGTGTGGGTGATATAAGCACCGCCCCAGCTCCAGCGCCATGCCTGGAGAACGCCCCATCGAAGTACGTGACCCAGCCTTCTGGCGCCTCGCTTCCCGGGGATAGGGACCGATCCTCATCGGCCTTGATGCCTGGCGCCTCCGTCCACTCTGCCACAAAATCCGCCAACGCTGCTCCCTTGATGACCCTGGTCGTGCTGAATTCGAGCTGAAATGCTTGCAGTTCTATGTTCCACTCAGCGACCCTTCCAGCTGAATTAGGGCTCCTGAGCACTCTCTCCAGGGGGTATGACGAGACGACCTTGATGGGGTGACCCTGAAAATAGTGCCGCAGCTTGCGCGAAGCCACCAGTAGCGCGAAGAGGAGTTTCTGAGGCATGGGGTACCGTGCTCTTGCATCCCGCAGCACTGTGCTGATGAAGTACACTGGGTGCTCAACGAGGCGCAGTGCGTCAGTGCTGGTGGCTCCTTCCGGAGACCGTGGCGCCTCTTGAGGCAATGAGGCCTCCTGAGACTGGCCATCTGGAAGAGGGGCCTCTTCCGCCTCTGGTGCGCCCCTCTACGGCGGCTGATCCTCCTCAGCCATGGTGGCGGTTTCTATTGACCTTCCTTGTCTCTACTCTGCCTTGTCCCGGGCTGCTGCCGTGGTTTTGATTCGGCGCTCCTCTCTGACTGCCACCAAGGCTGCGTTGGTGGAGTAGGGAGTGGCGGCGAGGTAAAGCACCAGGGGCTCCTGAGGGCGCGGAGCCACCATGACCGGTGGGCTGGTCAGGTATCTCTTGAGATCCTGGAACGCTTGGTCGGCCTCTTCAGTCCACTCGAAGGGCCCCTTTTTCTTCATTAGCTGGAAGAAGGGCAGGGCTCGTTCTCCCAACTTGGAGATGAAGCGCCCTAGCACGGTCACGCGCCCCGTGAGCTTCTGCATTTCTTTGAAAGTCTTTGGCGGGCTCATGTCTTCCACCGCCTTGACCTTCTCTGGGTTAGCCTCGATGCCTCGGTGCGACACGAGGAAACCCAAGAGCTTGCCCGAGGGGACTCCGAACACACACTTCTCTAGGTTGAGCCGTAGGTTCACTGTGTTGAGGCTCGCGAAGGTTTCCTCCAAGTCCTGTATCAAGGTCCCGGCCTCCCGAGACTTTACCACAATGTCATCGACGTAAGCTTCAACATTCTTCCTGAGCTGCGGGCCCAAGGTGATGTGCATCAGCCGCTGAAAGGTCGCCCCTGCGTAACGCAGCCCGAATGGCATGCACGTGTAGCAGTATACCCCACACGGGGTTAGGAAGGCTGTCTTCTCGACGTCTTCTACCGCCATCTTGATCTGGTGATACCCGGAGAAGGCATCCAGGAAGCATAACAGGTCGCATCCGCAGTGGAATCGATGATCTGGTCGATGTGGGGGAGCGGGAACGGATCTTGCGGGCATGCTTTGTTGAGGTTGGTGAAGTCGACACACATACACTCCTTCCCTCCCTTCTTTGGCACAACGACAGGGTTTGCCAACCAATCTGGGTATCAGACCTCGTGGATGACCCCAGCGGCTTCTAATTTGCGGGTCTCTTGGACGACGAAGGCCTGCTTTTCTGTGGACTGCCGCCTGGCCTTCTGCTTCACAGGGCGCACGTTGGGGCACACGTTGAGGTGATGCTCGATTACACTCCTGGGGATCCCTGCCAACTGGTCCGGCTCCTAAGCGAATACCTTCTTGTTTGCGCGCAGGAACCCGACCAGGGCCTGCTCCTGCTTGGGTTTGAGGTGGGCGCCTATGGTGAAAGTGGCGTCGGTGGATCCGTCCTCATCGACGGGTATCTGCTTGGTTTTTGCCTTGTCTTGGGTGAACAACTGCTTCTTCTTGGCGGGTGCAGCCCCCTTGGGCCCGGGGGTCTCCAAGTCGGCGGGCTGTGCCGACGCCGCCGTCTTGAAGGCGAGCTTGAGCGCCCGCAGCGCGTCCCCGGTGTCTCCGTGCATAGTGAGGACACCGCTGCTCCCGGGCATCTTCATGAGGTTGTACACCGGGTGCGTCGCGACCATGAATTGGGCCAGCGCTGGGTAGCCGAGGATGGCGTTGTAGGGGAGGCTGATGGGGGCGATGTCGAAGTCAACCAGCTCCGTGCAGAAGTTGTCGTAGGTGCCGAAGGTCACTGGGAGCCGGATCTGCCCCAAGGAACTGGACGACTTGCCCCCAACGCCCGAGAAGGGCCGGCTGGGTTGCAGCCGTTCCAGGGGTATGCGGAGGAGGTTGAAGGCCTCGACCGAGAGCACGCTGAGGCCCGCGCCGCCGTCAACCAGGGTTCTGGTGACGGCCACCTGGCAGATGGTGGGGGTGCACAACATGGGGAGCGCGCCCGAGCAGGCCGAGTTGGAGGGGTGGTCCTCCGAGCTGAAGGTCAGGCCGGTCTCGGGCACCGCCTGATCCAGGGGAGCCCCCTGCCGCGTGGAAGCGGCGCTGACCCGGCGGACGAACGGCTTGACGTGGTGACTTGTGGGCGGCGCCTGCGAGCCGCCCAGGAGGGCCGCGACAACCGGGGGTGTTGGTGTAGCGCGATGGGACAACGCAGGAGAGCCCCCTGCGGCGCGGATGAGCTCGGGGGCGGCCCGGTGCTCCGCGCGGGCTCGTCGAGCATCAGACATGAGCGTGATGGTCGGAGGAGAACGGAGCGGTGGAAGACGAATTCTGACGCACCCCTACCTGGCGCGCCAAATGTCGGATTTCGGGTTCCGACAGACCCTTAAGGTTCAAACTCTGGGGTGCGCGCGAAGATTACGTCTTCTACCTCTCCGTCTCACAAGGACCCTAACTACTGAAAGAACTACGCAAGAGACACAAGGTTTATACTGGTTCGGGCCACCGTTGTGGTGTAATACCCTATTCCAGTGTGTGCTGGGTGGATTGCCTCTTGGGGCTGATGATGATGAACAATACAAGGAAAAATAGCCTCACGAGGGTCTGCTCTTGGCTGGGGCAATGAACTGCTGGGAGGAGTTCAGCCACCTTTCTCTCTCTCTCTCTCTATATATATATATATATATATATATATATATGCTTCCAACCTCTCTATCGAGCCTCCCCTTCCTTTTTTCCAACCCCTTGCTCTGTGGGCGGCTGGTCCTATTTATAGAGGCCCTGGTCCTCTTCCCAAATATTGAGCGGGAAGGGAGCCAACAATGGCGGGCTAATTTGAAGGGGGACAACAAGTATCAGCTATCCTGACAAAAGTAGTCTTCGCCTGCGCAAAGTTCTGGTGATGACGCCGTCTTGGGCTCCACGGTGACCTCCGTCTCGTAGTCCTCCTGGTCTTGGTCTCGTTGCACCGAAATGGCAACCTTTGCCTGATGCCTCGGTACTCCGTGGCTGCGCTTGCTCCCTTTGCACCAAAGAGGAAAGGAGGACGCTGCGTGGGCTGGCACCCGCCTGGCGCCCTGAGTCATCATGGCTTGCGTCACGGGCACCTCGCGAGGTATCCCGCCTTGATTTCTCTGCCTCCTCGTGAGCCAGCCTGACGAGGTCGCGCCTAAGGAAGCTCCACGTCGTCCGCCCCGCGAGGCTTGGCCCCTCGCGAGGGTCTTGAGTCTTGTGTTGGTGAAGATGGGCCGTGCCGGGCCCCCTTTGAGCCACGCCGCAGGCCGCGGGCAGGCAAGTCTGGGGACCCCCGTTCCCAGAACGCCGACACAAGTATTAGCAGCTGAGTTGTCAATTCAACCACACCTAGAAACTTAATATCTGCAGCAAAGTATTTAGTAGCAAAGTAATATGATAGTAGTGGTAATAGTAGCAAAAGGTAACAGTAGTAAAAGCAATGTTTTTGGTATTTTGTAGTGATGATAGCAATAGCAACGTGAAAGTAAATAAGCGAAGAACAATATATGGAAAGCTCGTAGGCAATGGATCAGTGATGGAGAATTATGCCGGATGCGGTTCATCATGTAACAGTCATAACCTAGGGTGAAACACAACTAGCTCTAGTTCATTGATATAACGTAGGCATGTATTCCGAATATAGTCATACGTGCTTATGGAAAAGAACTTGCATGACATCTTTTGTCCTACCCTCCCGTGGCAGCGGGGTCCTTATGGAAACTAAGGGATATTAAGGCCTCCTTTTAATAGAGAACCGGAACAAATCATTAACACATAGTGAATACATGAACTCCTCAAACCATGGTCATCACCGGTAAGTATCCCGATTATTGTCACTTCGGGGTTAACGGATCATAACACATAATAGGTGACTATGGACTTGCAAGATAGGATCAAGAACGCTCATATATTGATGAAAACATAATAGGTTCAGATCTGAAATCATGGCACTTGGGCCCTAGTGACAAGCATTAAGAATAGCACAGTCATAGCAACATCAATCTCAGAACATAATGGATACTAGGGATCAAACCCTAACAAAATTAACTCGATTACATGATAGATCCCATCCAACCCATTACCGTCCAGCAAGCCTACGATGAAATTACTCACGCGTGATGGTGAGCATCATGAAATTGGTGATGGAGGATGGTTGATGATGATGATGGTGACGAATTCCCCTCTCCGGAGCCCCGAACGGACTCCAGATCAGCCCTCCCGAGAGGTTTTAGGGCTTGGCGGCGGCTCCGTATCGTAAAATGCGATGATTTCTTCTCTCTGATTTTTTTATCCCCGAAACACAATATATGGAGTTGGAGTCGGAGAGGCAACAGGGGGCCCATGAGGTAGGGGTGCGCCCCCCACCCTCGTGGAGAGGTGGTGGGCCCCCTGGCCTTCATCTTTTGCAGGTATTTTTCTTATTTTCTGAAAAGTGGCTCCATGAAGTTTCATGTCATTCCGAGAACATTTGTTTCTGCACATAAATAACACCATGGTAATTCTGCTGAAAACAGCGTCAGTCCGGGTTTGTTCCATTCAAATCATGCAAGTTAGAGTCCAAAACAAGGGCAAAAGTGTTTGGAAAAGTAGATACGTTGGAGACGTATCACCTCCCACAAGCTTAAACCTTTTCTTGTCCTCAAGAAATTCAGTTGACAAACTGAAAGTGATAAAGAAAAACTTTTACAAACTTTGTTTGCTCTTGTTGTTGTAAATATGTAAAGCCCGCATTCAAGTTTTCAGCAAAGATTATAACTAACCACATTCACAATAATGCATAGGTCTCAAGTTTACTCATATCAATAGCATAATCAACTAGCGAGCCACAATAATAAATCTCAGATGACAACACTTTCTCAAAACAAGCATAATATGATTATAACAAGGTGGCATCTCGCTAGCCCTTTCTAAGACCGCAAAACATAAATGCAGAGCACCTTTAAAGACCAAGGACTGACTATACATTGTAATTCATGGTAAAAGAGATCCAGTCAAGTCATACTCAATGTAAACTAACAATAATGAATGCAAATGACAGCGGTGCTCTCCAGCTGGTGCTTTTTAATAAGATGATGATGACTCAGCATAAAAGTAAATAAATAGGCCCTTCGCAGAGGGAAGCAGGGATTTGTAGAGGTGCCAGAGCTCAGTTTTGAAATAGAGGTGAATAATATTTCGAGCGGTATACTTTCATTGTCAACATAACAACCAAGAGATGGCGATATCTTCCATGCTACACACATTATAGGTGGTTCCGAAACAGAATGGTAAAGTTTATACTCCCCCTTCCACCAACAAGCATCAATCCATGGCTTGCTCGAAACAACGAGTGCCTCCAACTAACAAGAGTCCCAGGGGGAGTTTTGTTTGCAATTATTTTGATTTAGTTTGCATAAAGCATGGGACTGGGCATCCCGGTGACCAGCCATTTATCTCGTGAGTGACGAGCGGAGTCCACTCCTCTTGAGAATAACCCGCCTAACATGGAAGATACAGACAGCCCTAGTTGATACATGAGCTATTCGAGCATACAAAATAGGATATTTATTTGAAGGTTTAGAGCTTGGCACATACAAATTTACTTGGAACGGCAAGTAGATACTGTATATAGGTAGGTATGGTGGACTCATGTGTATATAGGTAGGTATGGTGGACTCATGTGGAATAACTTTGGGGTTTAAGTGATTGGATGCATAAGCAGTATTCCCGCTTAGTACAGGTGAAGGCTAGCAAAAGACTGGGAAGCGACCAGCTAGAGAGCGACAACCGTCATGAACATGCATTAAAATTAATCAACACCGAATGCAAGCATGAGTAGGATATAATCCACCATGAACATAAATATCGTGAAGGCTATGTTGATTTTGTTTCAACTACATGCGTGAACATGCGCCAAGTCAAGTCACTTAAATCATTCAGAGGAGGATACCACCTTATCATACCACATCATAACCATTTCAATAGCATGTTGGCACGCAAGGTAAACCATTATAACTCATAACTAATCAAGCATGGCACAAGAAACTATGATCTCCAGTTGTCATTGCAAACATGTTTATTCATAATAGGCTGAATCAGGAATGATGAACTAATTATATTTACAAAAACAAAAGAGGTCGAGTTCATACCAGCTTTTCTCATCTCAGCCAGTCCATCATATATCATCATAATTTCCTTTCACTTGCACGACCGAATAGTGTGAATAATAATAGTGCACGTGCATTGGACTAAGCTAGAATCTGCAAGCATTCAATAAACAGGAGAAGACAACGCAATATGGGCTCTTTTGTCAGATCAACATTTATGCATATAAGAGCCACTTCAACAATTTAATCATGGTCTTCTCCTATCGACCCCCAAAGAAAAGAAATAAAACTATTTACACGGGAAAGCTCCCAACAAGCAAAAGAAGAACATGAAATATTTTTGGATTTTCTTTTTAATTACTACTACAAGCATGGAAATTAAACTAACTAAAAGCTACAACTATTTTTTTGGTTTTTCTTTAGGTTTATAAAACACACAAGAAGAAAGCATAAAAAGGAAAATAAACTAGCATGGATGATACAATGAAAAAGTATGAGCACCGACATCTAGCAATGAGTGTGTGAACATAAATGTAATGTCGGTGGGAAATATGTACTCCCCCAAGCTTAGGCTTTTGGCCTAAGTTGGTCTATGGCCACGGCTGGCCTGGCGGATATCCATAATAATAGTTGGGGCCGTACTGAGATGCAGCGGCTATCGCCAGCTGAGCTGCAGTGTGGCGACGAGCGGCCTCGCTCTCCTCTCATACTCATCTACCTCCTCTCTGGTAATAGTATATCTTCCTTTTGCCTGGTGATCAAAGAAGGCAGGAGCAGGGAGAGTAATATGGACAGCACAGCGTCTGTCAAAGATTAGTCGATACTGGAGAGGTGATTCATTCCTCTCAACAAACTGGTGGTGAACCATAGCATTAAAGTCTAGGTAAGCAGGTGGTAATTCAATATCATCTTCGCGTATGGCTACACCAAGAAAATTATCTATGCGGGTTGCATAAATTCCTCCAAAGAAATCTCCATTAAATCTATTAAGATGCAACCTACGTGCAACAATGGCTCCCAAATTATAAGATTGGTCTCCTAACACAGCACTCCTAAGAATACTGAGATCGGGGACACACATGTGACATGCCTCATCTTTACCATTGATGCATATACCTATGAAGAGAGCAAAATAATGTATAGCAGGAAAGTGAATGCTCCCTATGGTAGCTTGTGTAATATATCTAGATTCTTCCACAGTTATGCTAGCAAGAAAATCTCTAAATTCAGATTTGCGAGGATCCCTTATACTACCCCATTATGGAAGTTTGCATGCAGTGGTAAAATCATCTAAGTCCATAGTGTAAGAATTATCGGTGGGCGCCAAATGTCGGGGGTTTGGTGCGACATATGCCAACGGATGGCTTATCATGGTGGGGGCGAGTAGAACGTCGCCGGTGCCTAGAAATGGGATGAGGCAAAGACATGCACGCCGGTGAATCTTACCCAGCTTCGGGGCTCTCCGGGGAGATAATACCCCTACTGCTGCTCTGCGGGGTCTCCCCATGATCACTATGGCCAAAGTGTTTACACGGTTGCTCCTTGAGCTGTTTTCTGGTGGTAGGAGAGGGCAAGGCTAGCTCTCTCCCTTCTATATGATCTGGTCTAGAGCTAATGGATCCCAACCCTTTGCATGGGTTCCCTGGGGGTTTATATAGGCCTACCCCCCAGGGGTACAATGGTAATCCGGCTGGGCGCGGGCCCAGCCGTCAGTGTCTCTAGCCTCCGTCTTCTCTGCTGACCGCTAGGGCCCGCCGACTGGCCGGGTACGGAGCCGACAGCCCGCGTCCGCCACTGGCGGGTCTTGTCGGCTGCTGCTTACTGTAGTCGTGCTTCTGATGACGCGGGCTTGATTATGAGGTCATGGCAACAGCCCCGCCGCCCGGCGGGCGATCACTATTGCCTCTCCCCATCACATCTGGATTAATGGCGCGTGGGCCCGGGGGAGGGCTCGGCCGACTCCCCCGGGCCGACTCCCGACAGGTCCGACTGGTGGTTCTCCTGCCGTCTCCCGAGGTCTCACTGACTGGTGGGGCCTGCTGCCTCTAGGCCGTACAGACCATCCGTCGTGGGTGCAGGATTCGGCCCTGCGGTGCTGATATCAGGGCCGGCATGGCAACAGTGCCACGCCGCACGGAGATCTTTCGGGGTACGGCGTGTCGTGGCCATGCCTGCCCTTGGTGAGGGGTGGGGTGGGCTTTGCTGTAGCCACGCCCCTGCCTCGTCCCCTTTGATGAGGTCATGGGGTTTGTTGGAGTCACAGGCCGACTCCCCAAAGTCGGCTTCTCTGGAAGTCGTCCCTGGGACTCGGCCGTGAGCGGGCAGTCGGCCGCCTTGCCCTCGACTCCTCAGGAGGTGGCTCTTTGTCCTGGGGTCTTGAGGGGCGCAGCCTGCCCCGATGTCTTGAAAGGTTATGGGACCCGGGTTGGCCTACCCGTGGCCCATTACTCCGACAGGTTGAGTGGGATGAGAGACACGCAGTTTTTACCCAGGTTCGGCCCCTCACGGTGGAGGTAAAAGCCTACATCCTGCTTCATTGATATTGATGATGATGATCATGATTACAGGGGTGCTCTATTTCGAGAGCTATTGACTTGTCTGTCTAAACCTAACTTGTCCAATCTCCTCTCTTGGGGTGCCCTTCCCCTCCTTATATATGTTGAAGGGGCGGCTTACATGACTAGTCCTATTAGGATTAGGATTACTCTATTACAAGTGGAGTCCTAATCTTGCTTCCTTTGTAGGAGAATATTCCTTATGCCTTTCATCTTAAGCCGGCCCACCATAATACGAGCCGGTCTTCCATGAACCGCCTGTCGGGCCATCGGGTCTTGTTGTTCCTATTGACCCACCTGCCGGGTTACCAATGAGTCACCAGGCCCATCCAGGTCATCAGTGAGTGGAGAGATCCGGGCGGGTCACTTCGTGAGTCGCCAAGTCAGGGCGGGTCACCAGTGAGTCGCCAAGTCCGACCGGGTCATACTTCCGGTTGGGTCATTCTGCGGGGTATATCCCCGACATTAGCCCCTAGTTTAATTTGGATTTATCCATGTTAAACTTATCCTGCAAAATAAACATAAGAACAAATTTGACAGGTTGTGCTCCGGGTTAAAAATTCTCGTAAACCGCCACCTGATCATCCCGAAGTCCTTGTCAGTTCCTTCTTCAAGAAAGTCCGGGTCAATAGGCAAGCTTCATAATCAATCTGCTGTCATTGCTGATTTTCAGCCGGCTTGAAGTTGTAGAACTTGCCGGTTTATCATTGCCAAAATATCCGGTTTGTAAATATTGATAGCACCGGGTCATAATTGTTACCGACGTCGGGTCATAGTTATTGGTGACACCGAGTCATGATTGTTGGTGACGCTAGGTCAATCTGGTTTGCTTAAAACTAAAAATTGGAAGATATTCCTCCCTTATATCCATATTACATGTAGCCCCCAAGTCTTGAGCAGAACAAAGTTATGACTTAAGACTTGCTTCAATATAAATATAGCCACTTTGAAGAAATTCATGTTGTTCATGTCAGTCACTAGTAAAAACTGAATATTCCACATATGTAGCGACCAAGTGCCGAGTTGTCATGCTTACAGCAACCTGGGAGTTGTAATTGTCTTATGCTCACAAAAACTTCAACCGGTGTAGCCCCCAAGGGCCGGGTCATTATGCAATAATGAGCAGGGACTTTGTAGATGTAAACTTGAGCGGCAATGTGTAGCCCCCAAGGGCCGGCTTAGTAAGATAATACTGAGCTGGGACTTTATATATACTTCA
The DNA here is from genome assembly GCF_056163025.1 of Triticum urartu. NCBI lineage: Eukaryota > Viridiplantae > Streptophyta > Magnoliopsida > Poales > Poaceae > Triticum > Triticum urartu. The sequence goes on along the minus strand of NC_141878.1, from coordinate 249,178,251 downwards.
TTGAAAATAATATCATATGATGTAATCCTCTCCATGGGGCTCGAACCCATGTCCATTGAGGTTTGTACTCTTCCAACTGAGTAGTAAACCTTTCAATATAATGAATTTAAGATTTGTGTACCTTGAATTGTTGACAGGAGCAATTGGTAGTCCCCAAGGGCTGGCTCATTACAATGTGATGAGTCGGGTCTTCAATAAGATGAGCAAAAATGACTTTGCATTAGCCCCCAAGTGCCATGGTGCATGCTGGCAGTGACATGGGACTTGCATATTTGATGTAATCTCAACTTGAATAATGTAGCCCCCAAGTGTCGGGTCGTAAGCCTGCAGCGACTCGGGACTATTCCTTCCATTGTAGAATAAAGCATATCCATTGATAAAATAATATCCATTGCGCTGAAGCGACTTTGAAAACCTCAATCATAATACTGGTTATTGATAACCATAATAAAAATCCAGCCATGTTGGCTATTAAAGATTTCAATAATATACCCAATGATTTACAAGCGCATGATTCCAATGGTGCAATCCAAATATATACTAGCGACTTATAGTCCAAAGCCAGGTCGGGTTAATAAACACCGAATAATTTATGATCATATACTGGCGACTTATAGTCCAAAGCCAGGCCGGGTTAATAAACACCAGATTTTTCACTCATACTGGCGACTTATAGTCAAAACCAGACGGTGTTAATAAACACCGGATATTATCATATAAAACTCAGAAGGCTTTATAAACCTTAATGGCTCTCAGCCAAGTTTTATCAAGAGAGAAAATTTCAAAAAGATATTCAAATCAAACAACAACAGAAAAAATCCAAGGCTTTCATAGGCCGCCAAGCCAAAATATCTTCTTCAATGAAACAAGCATTAGCCACTGGAAGGTACGCGCTTTCCGTGAGCCGGCACTCACAATACCCAATCGACATTTTAACCCAAACAAGTTCGGTTCTTATTGAAAGATAGACTTGTCAGGAGTACGCGAGGTCAGAGTCGCTATCAAACATCACAGGCCGATTTATCCAAGTTCCAAGGAAGGCGGCATTATAGCCTGAGCTTCTCCTTGCTATCCGTAAAACCGTGCTCTCTCATGATATCCATCGTTTTAACCTTAACAAGTTCAAATATGATTGTTAAGAGTTCGAGGGGTCAATCAGGATTACCTGATGGAGAAGTAGCTGGCATACAGGCAGGATAACCCGGGTATTTAGGTGAAGACACCTGGCTTTTATAGCCTATCACAAGGTTATGAACTCATTGTTCTTTAGAACAAAAAAGCCCCCTGGTGATATTTTGAGCTGTGCTCAAGGGGCACCTATGTTTGAGTTGTGATTTTGCAACAGACTCTCTTTGGTCCCTTTAATTTCTTCTGAGAACTCAAACTTTGCGAGAGATAATATTCTTCTTGAGCCAGAATTTTAAACCGGATATTGAGAGCTTCAGAACTTTGTGGGAGACAGATTTTCCCTTGAACCGGATTTTGAACCAGAATCTTTCCTGATAACCCAGAATTCTTCTGTTGAGCCGGAACTTTATGATTGCCAATCACCTTTTTTTAAGCCGGAAATTTTCTGACGGTGATGTGGAGCGAACCACGAGGCGAGGGTCGATCCGTTGTTGGACCGATCTTTCACGGCACAAACATCCATCGCAGCAAGAACAAGTCGCGGGTTTAGGAAGATGTTCGCAAATCCCACGAAAACAACACGCCAACCCCTTGATCTGAAGGAATAATGTGGACGAACCGTATAGGTTCAGCTTGTAATCTCCTATGCGTCGCGTCACAGGAACTCACACGCCAGTAGAGACTTTTGACAAGATTTCTCAAAACTCGATAATGGCCGGCAGCTGAAAAAACACACACGTGTCTAATTCATCTCAAAATAACCTGCTTTTACTATGACCGTAGCATAACTATTTATAGTATAGCTAGCTGACTTAAACTTGCGTAATAAGTTTACCGAAGAAAATCTCACGCTATCTCTAACTCTGGACCAAACATCTAAAAGAGCAAAACTAATTACGTACTTTATTTTAGCAGGTAATCATTACAAAATAAATAAAACAAATATCTCTAGTGGCCCCCATCCGATTTGTCTCAGGGAAAATAATCTCCACCATCCAAACATACCGGTGTGCACCTCCGGTTCTGGTGGCCTTGAACGTGAGAAGTAGTAGATCCCAAGGAAACTTGACACTTGTACGTGTACAACATGGATTTGTTTTGAGCGTGGCAACCAGAAGAGACAATGAAATTGATGCACACCTTGGCCAAACATGTGAATCCTTCCTTGCATGCACGCACATGTAACTCTTCCCACGTAATAATGCATGCATGCGTACTTGGTAGCAGGAAAGTAAATCCCTTTTGAAATTATTACTTCTCCTAACCAAATCAAGTTTTAACTCCGGCGGCCTCGGCAACTCAAACGAATCCATCTCATCTCCTATTTTAATGGAATTCCAAACAAGACCTAAATCTGATGTATGTACTGTACCAGATAATTCTTTGCCCTCATACTTGCACGTGTATGTGCTACCATCATATGCATGCGCCTCCTGGTCCATGTCAAACATATGATAGGAAGCATGCACTATTTCTTCATGCACAGCAACAATCTCTTGAACAAGTGCAACGTTAATATGACTGGAGCTAGGACTGGCCGTATCAGACTGCCTTCAAATTTTTCACCAATAGGGCAGTAGCCTCCAGGGCCGAGTTATTTTTCCATCCAATGGCCCGGAGTTCTTGAATTTTGTTGAAAACTGCCAACATTTGTTGAGTCATGTCATCATTAGCCCCCGAGTCTTAAAATGAGTCAAAGAGTTCGCTTGAGATTCTTCATATTTGATCGTGATATAAACCGGCATATAGCTGAACAGCGGAACGCTGTAATATGTTGAAGATGGATGCAAAGTGGCGAGTTGATGATCTTCGCAACACTCATTGTATATCTTTAGCGTTGATAACGCGATGTGAGTCCACGAAGGTTCAGGTCGTCCATGGCGGGTTATAACTGATCCTGTATGATTTGTGTCAGTAATCCGGCCAGCGGTTCATGCCAGCTAGTTGTTGATGTTAAACAAACTTCAGTAGCAGTGACTTTTGAGCCATCCAGTGGAGATGGCAGCTAATAATATATGATAATTTGCTCCAGAGTTGTTGGAAGAAAACCGGGCTACCCGAGCAGTGACTAGCTTTATACTCAATAAACAGCTCATGTAGACAGGTGCGGCCCGGTGTGTTGATGTAGACCAGGCCGCGAGAGACGGATGGTAAGGATGATCGTAATATCAGAGGCGGCACGGATAGATGAGTCGAGCGCGGCGTTGTAAGCCGGCGTGGGCGAGAATCGGCCGCGGGGGCGGACGGGTGAGTTGTGTGCGGTGTTGTAAACCGGTGTGGCTGCGAAAATCGGCCGCGGTGTTGGAAACGGCACGGACGCAGGTAAGTCGGCCATGGGCACGGACAATGAGTCAATTGTGTGTGTTGATGCAACGGGGGTGGCAACTTGCGCAGGATGAGCGCTGGTGCAAAAATAATATTTTCTCATGCCCCTTTTGCGACACTTTTTTGTAAGGGATAATGGTCCTGCAAAAAAATATCATCGACCAAGTAATTGTTCTTGGATGAAAATAATATGTATTAATAAAATAAATTTAAATAGATATCACCTGATATATTTAGATGCTAGATGATTTCCATGTGACCATACATCTGTATGACGTCCCTTTTCGTCGAGCATAAGCCCTGACAATTTTGGCTGGTAGCCTGGCATAGTATCATTGTTTGCACCACCACCCGTGTCCATATATGTTGGACTATAAACTGTCGAACCTTTGTAATCTACAGGGGAAAACTGCCACCGGGTTGTCACCACTGCCGGTGTGGCTTTTCTTCATTGTTCTCCAATTAGTACAAGCGCACGAGAGGAAACAGGGCCAGTTCGTAGCAAGGGAGCATCCTGCAGGTGGGTAGGTAGCCGGGTCGGCGCTCAGCCGCGGCGGAACTGACGCTTCACGGAGTTAGGCGGCCTAGACATCAGCAACGGGTACCTAAACCCAGAACACTGCAACACCGGCAATCTTCAGCTAACACTGCCACTCCAAAAATTTGGATATGATATCAAACGCCAAGATGCGGTCGTAGCAGACTCGACCAAAGGTTGTTGAGAAACTTGGTGGAAAACGTGAAGACCGGCAAGTGGTGTAGGTAGCCGGGTCATGGTCGAGGCTTTTGCAGCAGTAGTGCCAGAGCCGGCAGAGGTGATTTGAGAGGCGGTGATTCAATTCGGCCGTGATGGTGACTCGGCGACGGCGTCTTGAGACCGCACCCGCGGAGGTGAGCAGCGGCTGCAAGGCCGTACGTCGGAGGAGGACAGCTAGTGAGGCGCAGTTACAGGCACGGAGGGCGGTGTCCTGGTGACAGCGGAGGCGGTTCCAGGCGCGGATGACGGAGGCGGGTCAGGAGGTCGGCTGTGGCGAATGAGACGGTCCGGGGCCGCGAGTCTGGGCGGCTCGAGAGCGGCGCGGCGGCTCAAGGCGGAGCAGTGGCCTGGAGGACACCGGCAGGATGGGACAAGGCCAAACGGAGCAGCATGAGGCAGTTCCGTAGCGGCGGGGACCGCTGCCACTTTCGAGTCATGGTTGGTTTGGAAGAGTCCACATCCGCTTTTTCCTCTGGAACGTGTGTCGATCGCTTTGTATTTTTTTATTGGATCCGCATCAACCAAGGTCCGCAGGACTTGCGTGCTGATAGCTTGCCTCGGATCACGTGTAAACCCACGTAGTAGCCTTTCCATCTTTAATTCTTGAATTAACTTCCTGGTAAACTCCTTGCATGCATGTAGCAATCAGAGTATGACAAGAGAATAAACTGATTTTTGCTTCAGGTGATGTACTAGTCAAAGGTACACCAGTATTGAAACCATGGGGTTTGATGCTTGATGTGGTGGAATAGCCCCGCCGTTTGTCGCTTTTAGTTTTTGCGCTGGGGAGTAGTAATGATAGTACCAGTTGATGGCTTCGGGAATTTAAACTGTTTCTAATCAGCAAAAAAGGTTTTGGACCACTTGACGGTTTCAGCCACTCTGTACGCGGCGACGTCAACTCGCCGACTCAGACGAAAACGTCAAGTTGACGGTTTCGGCGACTCTGTACATACAAATGGAGCCCCTTTTTCAGTTGGCTTCTAGCGGCGGTGCATCCGTAAGTGATCTGGCTATGATGGATCGCAGGTCGCGTGTGATGGTGCCCACAGAGGCAACCCAAATTTCTCTTCTTTATCTTGAACCACACGGATCGCAAAATCTGAACTGATGAACTCAAAGTTGATGCAGATCCTTCCGAGCTGAATCTTTCTTATCCGAACAATTGTGAATATCTCGATCCCTAAGAGAGATCCCTCCAAGAACTCAACACCACCGTGCGCGAGCCCCTCGATGGGCTCCAACTGTCGTGGAATTGTCACGGCAGATGTCCTTGTTGAACGGACTTAGTCATGAGGCCAACGCATCTATGTGGTAGCTTGAGAGGGGTTGAGTGGGACGTGAGACGCGCAGTTTTTACCCAGGTTCGGCCCCTCACGGTGGAGGTAAAAGCCTACATCCTGCTTCATTGATATTGATGATGATCACGATTACAGGGGTGCTCTATTTCGAGAGCTATTGACTTGTCTATCTAAACCTAACTTGTCCAATCTCCCCTCTTGGGGCGCCCTGCCCCTCTTTATATATGTTGAAGGGATGGCTTACATGACTAGTCCTATTAGGATTAGGATTACTCTATTACAAGTGGAGTCCTAATCTTGCTTTCTTTGTAGGAGAATATTCCTTATGCCTTTCATCTTAAGCCGGCCCACCATAATACGAGCCGGTCTTTCATGAACCGTCTATCGGGCCATCGGGTCTTGTTGTTCCTCTTGACCCACCTGCCGGGTTACCAATGAGTCACCAGGCCCAGCCGGGTCATCAGTAAGTGGAGAGATCCGGGGGGTCACTTCGTGAGTCGCCAAGTCAGGGCGGGTCACTAGTGAGTCGCCAAGTCCGGCCGGGTCATACTTCCGGCCGGGTCATTCTGTGGGGTATATCCCCGATAAGCAGGGAAGAACTCACTTGCATAAATAAGTAAAAGAAGAGGAAGAAGAAGGTGATGGTGCACGGCTAGGTTTGGGTGTTCAGGTGAATTGGGACCAGGAAAACAAACTTGTTCAAGAGGGGAGCTAGAATGCACACAATATCACATGAACATAGAAATGCAACCACAAGATGACCATGATGCAATACAATGAAATGGCAAGAGGCACAATGAAACATATAACAAAGCAAGATGATCATGGCAACGACAAGGATGGTAAAATATAATTAATAATGAACATGATGCAAGAAGCACAATATGACAATGCACTCAACATGATCATGGCCTAAAACATGTAGGAATGAAATATGCAAAACAATTATGATGATGCAACAAACAATATAAACACACGACAGCAACTACAATAAATGGAAGGCAACTGGAGCATCGGTCTCGAGGCGTCACAACACTCCTCCACTTACAAGAGTTCTCGACCCAAGATCTAATGATGGCACCGGAGAGAAGCTGAAGAGGAAGAGGTAAAATAGATTTTCTTCTTTGACAAATGAGTGAAACCACAAACCTTAAGAGGTTGAAAATTGAAAGAAGAACACAACAGAGTTGAACGAAGTTGAGAGCACTCTGGTAGAAAGAGAAACAAGGAACACAATGTGAACCTTGGAGGTTTCAAAGCTATGAATGACGAGCACAATGGACAAGAAGGAATTGAAACCACTCTGGTTGAAACGAGATAAGCAAGGAACAAGGAAGAACAAATTCGAATAGCACTCCAGTTGAAAGGAGATGCAAGACTTGATAAGATGAAAAGAACATGATCCTGACAAAACAAGAAGATGGGTCGAAGAGAGAAACATCACAATGCCTCCGGAACGAACGAAGAATAGAATGAAAAGAACGGAGATGAGAGAACCAACATCTCTCACAACTGAACTTGATAGAGCACTCTTATGAAGGGTTGAACGGAGTTGTTGGATAATCCACAACGAAAGGGATAAACTTGTTGTGGGTTTATGGAAAACATCTCAAAATTATGAGGTGACCACCGACCACTAACAAAACAATGATTGATTAAGATCAACAAAGAGATGAAAACTCCTTCATCGAGATGAGAAGTGGAAATTGGATCATAGATAAGCACATAATGGAAACATTCCCAATGGAAGGCTTTAAGTGAAATCTATACCAAGATAACACCAACAAAGAAATTGTTGGGTTGAAAATATCTCATGAACGAATTAAAAATGATGGGTTTAAAATATGTCACTCTTGAAAACTTGTGAATCATGAAACACAAAATAAATTGTCAAGAATGACATAACACCACCTCGAAGGATACGATAGAAAGAATTGCACTTGAATGCAAGATGAAGAATGCTTGAACTCCTCAAAACAAAACATGTGTTGAACACCATGTTTATTTTAGAGTATAGCTTGGCGGATCTTAGCTTCGAGAGAAATCTCGAAGAACAATTGAAGAATGAAAGGAATCCTTGACGGACCACCATGTTGAGCCTTCGTGAGAACTCCGGTACAAAGAATGATCAAACTAAAGAAAAGCTGAAAAGAACTCCAGTAATAAAAGGATGCTAGAAAGAAAGAGAAGTTGAAAACACAAGGCGAAGCCTTGCAATGATTTAGATGGAGCTTCACGACGATATAACCGTGAAGTGTCGCAACTCCGGAAAGAAAGATGGATTACTTGAAACCAAGAATTTTGATGAACCTCCGGAATAAGGAATTGAATTTACTCGTGAAACAAGAATAAGAATTACATTATGCTTATCCTTCATCAATTAAATTGATGACCCACAATGGATTTGGCATACTACTCACTCTCATTGGAAAGGATTAAGGAGAGGTATAGAGTAAACTTGGTATGGTCTTGATGGATCCCCTGGTGGGATTTGGAAACAACGAATGAATTGATACGATAATGAAGGAAGAGAAATTTTGAACGAACCACCGTAAGATTTGAAAATGAACGTAGCAAAGGCACAATTCATCGTGAAGAATTAGAAAACGAACGAATACACTTGGGGAAATTTAGACACAAGAGAATGAAGATATCATGAGCTAACTAGGGAATACTTGAGCGATGCGCCAGTAAGATTTGGAGAACGAGAGCTGAAAGCTAAGAATGAATAATTCTGAGATGATGGGCTCTGGAGAATTAAAATGAAAAGACTCCTGAATTTCTACAGATGGGTGAAAAGAATTCTCACAATCGAAAACAATTTGAGAGGATGGCATCAAGCTTGAACTACGAATCTTTGAGAGAATGGACCAAGATTTAAGCGGAACTCTTCTTTGGTCTTCAAAATCCGAGAATGACGACGAGAAACACCACCATGATTTGTTGAGGCACTCCAGAATGAAGAATAGAAAGGTTGAGAGAAAGATGAAAACAATTTGAAACGATCTTGGAGAAGGCATATGACTGATGGAATCCATTCTTACGTCACACTTTAAAAGAATTTGAGAAAGGTAGCTCTGGAAAATTTAGAAGAGTCAGGTAAGATCCTGGGAAAAGACCTGTGGGTTAGGGGCCACTCAAAAGAAACACCGTTGAACGATTTTTAAAGAGAGATTGCACAAGTTGAATTAAATGACTTGAATAAGGTAAGACCTCGAAATAGCTTGAACGAATTGAGAATGGAAAATGAATCTTCCAAGATATCTTCAGCACTCCGAAACAAATGGAAAGTGAGAGGTGAGTGATTAAGAGATATACCGGCATAAGAAAGCACTTGAAACAAGGAAGGGGATAAGATCAACACCTACAACTTGAATTCAATCCACCGGAAAAGAATACAAGAATGGGGAATGATAAACTTGGAGCTTCTGAGCATCTTCCTGAGAATCACCAGATAAGAACATTGAAAGAAAAGACTCAAGAGACTTCACATGAATAAAATGGATATTTGATTTGATATCTCTGAGTCCTTGAAGAAAAAGGGTGGGAGGGCGGGAAAACAAAGGCAACTTGGGGACGGATGAAACAAACAAGTTTGGGAAAACTGAGAGGTGATCTTGCAAATGGGGAAAATGATAGGATCATCTTGATGAGAAGCGAACCGGTTGGAAAAGAATTGACATGACAATCTTGATAAACAAGAAGGATTAGTATCCACATAGAAATATGAGAACGCCGCTTATGAAAGGTATGGAATAAACACTTGACTTCGAAGCAACTCGAATACCACAACTCAAAACAAAACAAAAGGATTTGGCTTGCAGAATAAGCCGGAAACAAACATATGATAGATCCCATATCGTATCATGTGTCTGTTGGAAAGACATCCTACGTGATACTTGAATTCCCACCTAAAAACTCCCAAAACTTTCTGGTTATGCAATCTGGTGTTGGGGATACAGGGAGGCACAATATATATCACACAACTAACAAGGCCTACGCTCCTGTATCCACCCGTCAACACATAACCAAGAAAACTCTGGAAATCGTGTACCTCAACCTTTGAAAAGCATCCGATATACGAGTTGTGGAAATACTCCCAAACTCCCGCCCCAGTACTAGGTGGCATCGAGGTTATCTCACCACTAACTACATATAAGAGATTTTTTATGTCGGTGAAAACTCACGTATACCGGAACTGCAACGATAAAATTGTGACGACAACACCTCGGAGATCAACTCCCCGGGACACTGCCACAACCCCTAAATGACAGGAGGCACCAACAACAATGTTCTCGTCACAAAATTATTGGAACGACTCCAAGATACTCACGTGATCCTAAAAAAATTAGTGAAAATTGGGGAGAGGAATGTTAAAACATCTACATCAGGAGTCCTCACCAGAGCGACGAAGGGGTTGTGGAGTAAAAAGAAATCCTACTCTCCGATAGATATATTCCTAAGACTCAAAAGTTTTGTTCTAGACTCAACAATGCTAGCGATCAATCAAGGGGGCTCCTATGATCGTCCGAGGCTCTGATACCAACTTATCACTCCCAATATGCGACACTATTCTAAAGGGACTCGAAGGTCCCAACAAGGATAGAACTGCATATTGACACACTTTTGCAAGGTGGATATCATTACATCGTACCATTACATAATATATGGGATACATACAAAAGGCATACAATGCCACAAGAATACATCAATACATCATACATAGAACAACATCCGACTACTGATGAAACACAAATAGAAGCTCAAACAACATCCAACCTGCTAGCCCAGGCTGCTGACTAGGAACCTATCCCCTGAATGAAGAAGCAGAAGAAGAACTCCAACTCAAGCAAACATCGCTCTCACGTCATGATCATCGCATTACCTGTACCTGCAACTATCGGTGTAGTAATCAGTGAGCCACGAGGACTCAGCAATCCCATTACCATGGGTATCAAGACTAGCAAACCTTAATGGGTAAGGAAGGGGTAAGGTGGTGAGGTTGCAGCAGCGACTAAGCAATGTATGATGGCTAACTCATGAGTACAAGAGTGAGATGAAAAGCTACGCAAATGGTCGCCAACTAGTAATGATCAATAAGTGATCCTGAACTACTTCAAGTCCACTACAACCAGATATTAACAAATTCCCATCTGCCACATAACTGTGGGCACGACTCTCGAAAGTTTAAACCCTGCAGGGGTGTCCCAATTTAGCCCATGACAAGCTCACGATACATGGAGACAATCCTCCATCGCGGGACCCTCCGATCAGACTCGGAATCCCGGTGCACAAGACATTTCGACAATGGTAAAACAAGCCCAGCAAGACCTCCCGATGTGCCGACACCCTGATAGTAGCCGCGCGTATCTAGTCTCAGGCCATGATGGATGAGCTACGCGTATAGGTGCCAACATACCCCAAGTTGCCAAGGGGCGGCCCCGCACAGTGCTCTAGTTTGGGAACAACACCATCGGCACTGCCCCCCCTGTATGTAGAAAATCCTCAGGTTCATGACGCCATATGCCAATTAATTATTAGGTTCAAGTATTATTATGGCAAATATTAAAACCAATGTTGGGCCTTGCTGGAAGAGTTTTATTCAAAGCGAACTGTCAAGAGGGGCCCATAAACCCTCACCATGTTAGGGATGCAAAATCAAGGAACATAACACCGGTATGACGGAAACTAGGGAGGCAAGAGTGGAACAAAATGCTACGTATTGAGCTTGCGTTGGTTTTCCCCGAAGAGGAAGGGATGATGCAGTAGAGTAGCGTAAGTATTTCCCTCAGTTTTTGAGAACCAAGGTATCAATCCAGTAGGAGGCCACGCTCAAGTCCCTCGTACCTGCATAAAACGATAGCTACTCGCAACCAACGCGATTAGGGGTTGTCAATCCCTTCATGGTCACTAACGAGAGTGAGATCTGATAGATATAATATTTTTTGTATTTTTGGTATAAAGATGCAAAGTAAAAAGTAAAAGCAAAGTAAAAGGCAAAGCAAGATTAAAGTGATGGAGATTGATATGATGAGAATAGACCCGGGGGCCATAGGTTTCACTAGTGGCTTCTCTCAAGAGCATAAGTATTCTATGGTGGGTGAACAAATTATTGTTGAGCAATTGACAGAATTGAGCATAGTTATGAGAATATCTAGGCATGACCATGTATATAGGCATCACATCCGTGACAAGTAGACCGAAATGATTCTGCATCTACTACTATTACTCCACACATCGACCGCTATCCAGCATGCATCTAGAGTATTAAGTTAAAAACAGAGTAACGCCTTAAGCAAGATGACATGATGTAGAGAGATAAATTCATGCAATATGAAATAAACCCCATCTTGTTATCCTCGATGGCAACGATGCAATACGTGCCTTGCTGCCCCTTCTGTCACTGGGAAAGGACACCACAAGATCGAACCCAAAGCTAAGCACTTCTCCCATGGCAAGAACTACCAATCTAGTTGGCCAAACCAAATGGATAATTCAAAGAGACTTGCAAAGATAACCAATCATACATAAAAGAATTCAGAGAAGATTCAAATATTATTCATAGATAGACTTGATCATAAACCCACAATTCATCGGTCTCAACAAACACACCGCAAAAAGAAGATTACATCGAATAGATCTCCACAAGAGAGGGGGAGAACTTTGTATTGAGATTCAAAGAGAGAGAAGAAGCCATCTAGCTACTAACTATGGATCCGAAGTTCTGAGGTAAACTACTCACACTTCATCGGAGGGGCTTGGATAATGTAGAAGCCCTCCGTGATGATGACCATCTTCCGGCGGAGCTCCGGAATAGGCCCCAAGATGGGATCTCGTGGATACAGAAATTGCGGCGGTGGAATTAGGTTTTTGTCTCCTGTTCTGATCGTTTGGGGGTACGTGTGTATATACAGGAGGAAGGAGTACGTCGGTGGAGCACCAAGGGGCCCACGAGGCAGGGGGCGCGCCCTAGGGGGGGCGCCCCCCACCCTCGTGACCTCCTCTTTGACTCCTTGGAGTAGGGTCCAAGTCTCCTGGATCACGTTCGGTGAGAAAATCACGTTCCCGAAGGTTTTATTCCGTTTGGACTCCGTTTGATATTCTGTTTCTTCGAAACACTGAAATAGGCAAAAAACAGCAATTCTAGGCCGGGCCTCCGGTTAATAGGTTAGTCCCAAAAATAATATAAAAGTGGAAAATAAAGCCCAATATAGTCCAAAACAGTAGATAATATAGCATGGAGTAATCAAAAATTATAGATACGTTGGAGACGTATCACAAAACACCAGGCATAAGACCGAGTCTTCCACCCTTTACCAAGTATATAGATGCATTAATTAAATAAGAGATATTGTGATATCCCATGATATCCATGTCCCAACATGGAACAACCTGCAACAAGCAACACTATAAGAGGGCTGAGCAAAGCGATAACATAGCCAAACAACGGTTTGCTAGGAAGGGTGAAAAGGTTAGAGGCTATCATGGCAATTTGGGAGGCTTGAGAAACAAGTGGTAGGTAGCGTGACATAGCGATAGCATCGAGACAACTAGCATAGCAAATATAGTAGTGAGATCCAAGGTGACGGTCATATTGCCTAAAATCCCGCTAGGAAGATCGAATCCATGAAGTAGACGAACCATCGTAGTCAAAGAATCCTCATAATCGCAATGTTACCGGAACTAACAAGAAGAAGCAACACCGGAAAGAAGCAAACAACATGGTAAACAACCATCACATGAACATGGCATGATGCACAATCAAGTATGATGCATGTCCGGTTTAATGAGGCATGGCATGGCAAAGTGCACAAACAATACTACAAGTTAAGTGGAGCTCAATATGCAATGAGTTGCATATTGACGAAACACCACATTCATTTATTTAGTTCTCTCCCGTTTATGTACCCAACAATATTAAATGTTGTTAAACATGGAAAGAGGTGAAGCATAATTAATCTAACTATTTAGGCAAGTTTAAATGAGGCTGAAAACATCAAACAATAATTTCGGAAAATCCCCATACGCATATTTGTGAATTTGGTACTATTCTAACTAAAACACCATTTTAATGCTGTTAAACAGGGAAATCAAGTGCACCAAGTTAATCTATGCATTTTTCTAGAGAAGTTACATATATGGTTTATTCAATTCGGAGCTACGGTTATTAAGTTATGAAATAAACCATTTTAACATGTCATTCGTGCAAAATAATGCAAACACCAAGTTTATAAATATTTTAAACATGGATGAAAGTTGCAGATTGTGAGACTATACCAAATTCTAAGCATTTTTAGATATGTGTTTTGTTTAATTTGGATGCATGCATATTTAGTTATTAACAATGCAAAACAGTGGCATTTCAGTAAATAAGAATGCATTGGAAGAATGCTAAAATACACAGACTGGGAAAAATATGCACAGACCGGATTGTAGCACAGTGCAGCGGCCCATGAGATCACCAGGCCCAAGTGGTTGTGTGTGAGTGTGCAAAATGAAAGGAAACAAAGCAAAAACAGGGGCGCCTAGGACTTGAACCAGGGACCTGTTGTATCAAAGCCAACTCGTAAAGATCTACCCTAGTGAGGCAAGTCCTTCGTGGGCGATGGCCATGGTGGGATAGACAAGGTTGCTTCTTCGTGGACCCTTCGTGGGTGGAGCCCTCCGTGGACTCGCGCAACCGTTACCCTTCGTGGGTTGAAGTCTCCATCAACGTGGATGTACGATAGCACCACCTATTGGAACCACACCAAAAATCTCCGTGTCTACATTGCGTTTGCTCCTTCCAAACTCCTCCCTTTACCTTCATGTGCAATGTTTTACATTCCGCTGCTATACTCTAGTACTTGCATGTGTAGGTTGATTGCATGACTTGTGGTAAGTTGTTAAAAATCTGCCAAGACTTAAAATTGGGAAAAGGCTAGACTTTTATTTGGTCAAGTAGTCTAATCACCCCCCCCCCTCTAGACATACTTTCGATCCTGCAGAGGTGTACATGCCGGGAATGAGCTTGAGCTCTCCTCCACCATGGCGATGGCTTGGCATGGAGAGGCCTCACCTGGCGGCGGCAAGGAGGGGAGAAGGACAGAATGGAGAGGGGAGACCTAGGGCTAGGCTTGGGGTGCTATATAAGGCGTAAGTGGGGTTGTCCCGTCCGTCAAATCAAGGGCATGGTCGACGTGGCTACTATTTGGTGAGCTGCCTGAATGGGTAAGTGAGGTAGGGTGTGGCATTGTGGGCTTGGACTTGCCAAGTAGGCTGCGCTGGGCTTCTCTCTCTCATATTTCTTTTCTCTTTCTTATTTCTTCAGGCCGAAAAACAAAGAGAAAAGCATAGAGAGTTTGGCAAAGTAGGATGAGATGCATATATATCTGAGATACTTGATTTATGCAAATTTTAAATAAAATGCTTTGGGAATTTTTAGAGACTGAAAATTCAAGCAAGTTTGAATATAATTCATACTTGAATAAATTGAAAGTCCAACCAAAACATTTCCAAATGATTTGAAAATTGGAAGAGAGGGTGTAGGCATGGAGCACTAACATCAGGAAAAAGAATGAACATTAATGGGGGTAGTGTCGTGGAATTGTCACGGCAGATGTCCTTGTTGAACGGACTTAGTCGTGAGGCCAACGCATCTATGTGGTAGCTTGAGAGGGGTTGAGTGGGACGAGAGACGCGCAGTTTTTACCCAGGTTCGGCCCCTCGCGGTGGAGGTAAAAGCCTACATCCTGCTTCATTGATATTGATGATGATGATCACGATCACAGGGGTGCTCTATTTCGAGAGCTACTGACTTGTCTGTCTAAACCTAACTTGTCCAATCTCCCCTCTTGGGGTGCCCGTCCCCTCCTTATATATGTTGAAGGGGCAGCTTACATGACTAGTCCTATTAGGATTAGGATTACTCTATTACAAGTGGAGTCCTAATCTTGGTTCCTTTGTAGGAGAATATTCCTTATGCCTTTCATCTTAAGCCGGCCCACCATAATATGAGCCGGTCTTCCATGATCCGCCTGTCAGGCCATTGGGTCTTGTTGTTCCTTTTGACCCACCTGTCGGGTTGCCAATGAGTCACCAGGCCCATCGGGGTCATCAGTGAGTGGAGAGATTCGGGCGGGTCACTTCGTGAGTCGCCAAGTCAGGGCGGGTCACCAGTGAGTCGCCAAGTCCGGCCGGGTCATACTTCCGGTCGGGTCAATCTGCGGGGTATATCCCTAACATTAGCCCCTAGTTTAATTTGGATTTATCCATGTTAAACTTATCCTGCAAAATAAACATAACAACAAATTTGACAGGTTGTGCTCCGGGTTAAAAATTCTCGTAAACCGCCACCTGATTATCCCGAAGTCCTTGTCATTTCCTTCTTCTAGAAAGTCTGGGTCAATAGGCAACCTTCATAATCAATTTGCTGTCATTGCTGATTTTCAGCCGGCTTGAAGATGTAGAACTTGCCAGTTTATCATTGCCAAAATATCCGGTTTGTAAATATTGATAGCACCGGGTCATAATTGTTGCCGACGCCGGGTCATAGTTATTGGTGACACCGAGTCATGATTGTTGGTGACGCCGGGTCAATCTAGTTTGCTTAAAACTGAAAATTGGAAGGTATTCCTCCCTTATATCCAGATTACATGTAGCCCCCAAGTCTTGAGCATAACAAAGTGATCACTTAAGACTTGCTTCAATATAAATATTACCACTTTGAAGAAATTCATGTTGTTCATCTCAGTCACTAGTAAAAACTAAATATTCCACATATGTAGCCCCCAAGTGTCGGGTTGTCATGCTTGCAGCAACCTGGGATTTGTAATTGTCTTATGCTCACAAAAACCTCAACCGGTGTAACCCCCAAGGGCCGGGTCATTATGCAATAATGAGGAGGGACTTTGTAGATGTAGACTTGAGCAGCAATGTGTAGCCCCCAAGGGTCGGCTTAGTAAGATAATACTAAGTTGGGACTTTATATATACTTCATAGAAAATAATATCATATGATGTAATCCTCTCCATGGGGCTCGAACGCATGTCCATAAGGTTAAGAGGTTTGTACTCTTCCAACTGAGTAGTAAACCTTTCAATAGAATGAATTTAAGATTTGTGTACCTTGAATTGTCAAGAGCAATTGGTAGTCCCCAAGGGCCGGCTCATTACAATGTGATGAGTCGGGTCTTCAATAAGATGAGCAAAAATGACTTTGCATTATCCCCCAAGTGCCATGGTGCATGTTGGCAGTGACATGGGACTTGCATATTTGATGTAATCTCAACTTGAATAATGTAGCCCCCAAGTGTCAGGTCGTAAGCTTGCAGCGACTCGGGACTATTCCTTTCATTGTAGAATAAATCATATCCATTGATAAAATAATATCCATTGCGCTGAAGCGACTTTGAAAACCTCAATCATAATACTGGTTATTGATAACCATAATAAAAATCCAGCCATGTTGGCTATTAAAGATTTGAATAATATACCCAATGATTTATAAGCGCATGATTCCAATGGCGCAATCCAAATATATACTAGCGACTTATAGTCCAAAGCCAGGCCGGGTTAATAAACACCAGATAATTTATCATCATATATTGGTGACTTATAGTCCAAAGCCAGGCCGGGTTAATAAACATCGGATTTTTCACTCATACTGGCGACTTATAGTCAAAACCAGAAGGGGTTAATAAACACCGGATATTATCATATACAACTCAGAAGGCTTTATAAACCTTAATGGCTCTCAGCCAGGTTTCATCAAGAGAGAAAATTTTCAAAAATATATTCAAATCAAACAACAACAGAAAAAATCCAAGGCTTTCATAGGCCGCCAAGCCAAAATATCTTCTTCAATGAAACAAACATTAGCCACTGGAAGGTACGTGCTTTCCATGAGTGGGCACTCACAATACCCAATCGACATTTTAATCCGGACAAGTTCAGTTCTTATTGAAAGATAGACTTGTCAGGAGTACGTGGAGTCAGAGTTGCTATCAGACATCACAGGCCGATTTATCCAAGTTCCAAGGAAGGCGGCTTTATAGCCTGAGCTTCTCCTTGCTATCCGTAAAACCGTGCTCTCTCATGATATCCATCATTTAAACCTTAACAAGTTCAAATATGACTGTTAAGAGTTTGATGGGTCAATCAGGATTACCTGATGGAGAAGTAGCTAGCATACAGGCAGGATAACCCGGGTTTTTAGGTGAAGACACCTGGCTTCCAAGCCTAGCTTTAATAGCCTATCACAAGGTTATGAACTCATTGTTCTTTAGAACAAAAAATCCCCCTGGTGATATTTTGAGCTGTGCTCAAGGGGCACCTATGTTTGAGTTGTGCTTTTGCAACAGACTCTCTTTGGTCCCTTTAATTTCTTCTGAGAACTCGAACTTTGTGAGAGATAATATTCTTCTTGAGCCGGAATTTTAAACCGGATATTGAGAGCTTCGGAACTTTGTGGGAGACAGATTTTCCCTTGAACCGGATTTTGAACCGGAATCTTTCCTGATAACCCGGAATTCTTCTATTGAGCCAGAACTTTATGATTGCCAATCACTTTTTTTAAGGCGGAAATTTTCTGATAGCCTTCAAATTTTTCACCAATAGGATAGTAGCCTCCAGGGCCGGGTTATTTTTCCCTCGAATGACCCGGAGTTCTTGAATTTTGCTGAAAATTGGCAACATTTGTTGAGTCATGTCATCATTAGCCCCTGAGTCTTAAGACGAGTCAAAGAGTTGGCTTGAGATTCTTCATATTTGATCGTGATATAAACCGGTATATAGCTGAACAGCGGAACGCTGTAATATGTTGAAGATGGATGCAAAGTGGTGGGTTGATGATCTTCGCAACACTCATTGTATATCTTTAGCGTTGATAACGCGATGTGAGTCCACGGAAGGTTGAGGTCGTCCATGGCGGGTTATAACCGATCCCGTATGATTTGTGTGAGTAATCAGGCCAGCGGTTCATGCCAGCTAGTTGTTGGTGTTAAACAAACTTCAGTAGCAACGACTTTTGAGCCATCCAGTGCAGACGGGGGCTGATAATATCTGATAATTTGCTCCAGAGTTGCTGGAAGAAAACCGGGCTACCCGAGCAGTGACTGGCTTTATACTCAATAAACAGCTCATGCAGACAGGCGCGGCCCGGTGTGTTGATGTAGACCAGGCCGCGAGAGATGGACGGTAAAGACGACCGTAATATCAGAGGCGGCACAGACAGATGAGTCGGCCGCGGCGTTGTAAGCCGGCGCGGGCGAGAATCGGCCGCGGGGGCGGACGAGTGAGTTGTCTGTGGTGTTGTAAACCAGTGTGGCTGCGAAAATCGGTCGTGGTGTTGCAAACGGCACGGACGCAGGCAAGTCGGCCATGGGCATGGACAATGAGTCAATTGTGTGTGTTGATGTAACGGTGGTGGCAACTTGCGCAGGATGAGCACTGGTGCAAAAATAATATTTTCTCATGCCCCTTTTGCGACACCTTTTTGTAAGGGATAATAGTCCTGAAAAAAAATATCATCGACCAAGTAATTGTTCTTTGATGAAAACAAT
Source organism: Triticum urartu (assembly GCF_056163025.1). Classification (NCBI taxonomy): domain Eukaryota; kingdom Viridiplantae; phylum Streptophyta; class Magnoliopsida; order Poales; family Poaceae; genus Triticum; species Triticum urartu. Next base: position 249,159,200 of record NC_141878.1, on the reverse strand, counting down.
ATGTATTAATAAAATAAATTTAGATAGATATCACCTGATATATTTAGATGCTAGATGATTTCCATGTGACCATACATCTGTATGACGTCCCTTTTCGTCGAGCATAAGCCCTGACAATTTTGGCTATAGCCTGGCACAGTATCATTGTTTGCACCACCACCCGTGTCCATATATGCTGGACTATAAACTGTCGAACCTTTGTAATCTACAGGGGAAAACTGCCATCGGGTTGTCATCACTGCCAGTGCTACTTTTCTTTTCTGTTCTCCAATTTGTACAAGCGCATGGGAGGAAATAGGGCCAGTTCGCAGCAAGGGAGCATCCTGCAGGTGGGTAGGTAGCCGGGTCGGCGCTCAGCCGCGGCGAAAGTGACGATTCACGGAGTTAGGCGGGCTAGACATCAGCAACGGGTACCTAAACCCACAACACAGCAACACCGGCAATCTTCAGCTAACACTGCCACTCCAAAAATTTGGATATGATATCAAACGCCAAGATGCGGTCGTAGCAAACCCGACCAAAGGTTGTTGAGAAACTTGGTGGAAAACATGAAGACCGGCAAGTGTTGTAGGTAGCCGGGTCATGGTCGAGGCTTTTGCAGCAGTAGTGGCCAGAGCCAGCAGAGGTGATTTGAGAGGCGGCGATTCAATTCGGCCGTGATGGTGACTCGGCGACGGCGTCTTGAGACCGCACCCGCGGAGGTGAGCAGCGGCTGCAAGGCCGTACGTCGGAGGCGGACAGCTAGTGAGGCGCGGTTACAGCCACGGAGGGCGGTGTCCTGGTAACAGCGGAGGCGGTTCCAGGCACGGACGACGGAGGCGGGTCAAGAGGCCGGGTGTGGCGAGTGAAACGGTCCGGGGCCGCGAGTCCGGGCGGCTCAAGAGTGGTGCGGCGGCTCAAGGCGGAGCAGTGGCCTGGAGGACACCGGCAGGATGGGCCAAGGCCAAACAGAGCAGCATGAGGTAGTTCCATAGCGGCGGAGACCGCTGCCACTTCCGAGTCGTGGTTGGTTTGGAAGAGTCCACGTCCGCTTTTTCCTCTAGATCATGTGTCGATCGCTCTGTATTTTTTTATTGGATCCGCATCAACCAAGGTCTACAGGACTTGCGTGCTGATAGCTTGCCTCGGATCACGTGTGAACCCACGTAGTAGCCTTTCCATCTTTAATTCTTGAATTAACTTCCTGGTAGACTCCTTGCATGCATGTAGCAATCAGAGTTTGACAAAAGAAAAAACTTATTTTGCTTCAAGTGATGTACTAGTCAAAGGTACACCAGTATTGAAACCATGGGGTTTGATGCTTGATGTGGTGGAATAGCCCCCGCTGTTTGTCACTTTTTTTTCGAACCAAGGCAAAAGATTTGCCTCATATATTAATTAAGAGAGAATAGAGTTTTTACACGAGCCCAACAAATACAAAGTGGTGTTACTCTCCCGGTATTATAGTACCTAGCTTCTTAGCCCCGGCGGTGACCCAGGTGAGGGCTTCACTCTTGATGTTGCTTAGCAGAATTGGGGTGGCATGCTCTTGTTGTGGAAAATGCGTGCGTTCCTATCATTCCAAATGGTCCATCCGATGAGCATGGTGAGGGATGCCATGGCTTTCCTGTTGGGAGTGCACAAACTCGATTGGCTCACCCACCAATCCTTAATGGAGTCCTGAAGGTGCCATGTCGAAGTGTCAAGGTTGTCGAGGTTTAGCCACCCGTTGACCAAATTCCAAAGGCGAAGGGTGAAACGACACTTGACGAAGAGGTGTAGTCCAGACTCCGGCTCCCGTTTGCAGAGGGGGCAAAGATGGCAATTCGGCCATCCCCGGCGTGCTAGGCGATCAGCGGTCCAAATCCGGTCCTGGATGGCAAGCCACGCGAAGAACTTCACCTTAGGCGGTGCCCAGGCTTTCCACACCGTGTGATCCATGGAAGAGTAGAAGGTTCCGAAGAATTGCGCTGAGTAAGCAGACGCCGCCGAGTATTGACCATCCGTAGTGTGCTTCCAAGAGATCTCGTCCTCCGCATGCTCCTCTAGGTGGAATTCTGAAATGAGCATCCAAAGCTCCACAAATTGGTGGATGTGAGCCATCGTGAAGGTGATAGACATCTTGATTTTGGAGATCCATGCGCCCTCGTTGAGTGCTTCCTTGACCTTCCAGTTTTTCCTTGTGGATGCATCATGGATGAGTGGCGCAATATCCTTCGGTTTGCGGCCATGAACCCAAGGCGCATCCTAGAAGGGTGTTTTAGCCCCATTCCCAACGGTGATAACGGTGGAGGCATAGAAAAAATTGTAATCCTCTTCATCACATGGGTTTCCCAAGCCCACCCACATTTTGGATGGCACCGTCCACTCAAACCATATCCAACGCAAGCGCAGTGCGCGCGTGAATTTGATGGTGTTTAGCACGCCGAGGCCTCCACGCTCGTAAGGGCGGCAAACTAAGTCCCAATTGACCTTGCATTTTGCTCCAGAGGTTTTGTCTTAGCCAGACCATAGAAAAGCGCGTTGTAACTTGCTTGTGTTATGAAGGGTGCTCAGCGGGACGTGGATAGATGTGATGAAGTAAACCAACAAGGAGGATAGCACAGACTTTACCAAGGTGGTGCGGCCAATAGCGGTGATGTTGTTGCCGTCCCATGGAATAAGTTTGGCCGCCACCTTGTCTTCGAGGAACTGGAAGTCTACTCTCTTTAATTTCCAAACCGAAAGCGGAAGACCCAAATATTTCATGGGAAAGGATGCTCTTTTTGCAGGTAGATTTTGAAGGATGGGCTCAAGGTTGAGGTGGCGACATCGAATCGGAACGACCGAGCTTTTGTGGAAGTTGGTGGACAGACCGGTGGCATCTCCAAAACAGTCCAAAATGCCAGCAAGGTTATCAATGTCTCTCTTGATGGGTGCCATGAACACCGCTGCATCATCCGCATAAAGAGAGGTTCTCACAGTGGTGCCACGGCCACGGACTTTGTGGAGCAACCCCTTGCGAGTGGCCAAGTCAAGAAGATGTTGGAGCGGATCAATAGCAATGACAAATAGGAGGGGCGACATCGGGTCCCCTTGTCGCAACCCCTTTCCATGGTGGATAGGAGTGCCAAGCACCCCATTCAGGAGGATACGGGATGAAGATGTGACAAGAAGCGCGACGATCCAGTTTCTGAACTTGCTGGGAAAACCATTTCTTTGTAGGAGTTCAATGAGGTACTCCCATTTCACGGAATCAAAAGCCTTGCGGATGTCCAACTTGAAGAGAAGCGAGGGTGTTTTGTTTTTGTGCAACCGGCACGCAAGGTTCCTGACATGCATAAAGTTGTCATGGATACTTCTCCGTTTTATGAAGGCACTTTGGGCGTTGGAGACAATAGAGACCATGAGTGGACGAAGGCGGTTTGCGAGAATTTTGGCAATGATCTTCACAATCGCATGGATGAGGCTAATAGGTCGGTAGTCCGAGATCCCCTCCGCACCTTCTTTTTTGGGCAGCAGCACGACATTTGCAGAATTTAGCCAATGGAGATTGGATTCGTGAAGGTTCTCGAAGAGATGAATAACCCGCATGATATCACCCTTGATGATATTCCAACATTTCTTGAAGAAGATACCGGTGAAGCCATCGGGGCCAGGAGCCTTGTCGTTGTGCATATCATTGATAGCCGCCTTAACCTCCTCCTCGGAGATGGGTCTGCAAGATCACCCAACTCGTGGGTCTCTAACTGTAGTTCCTCCCAATTTTGGTCCCTTGCTCTTGGGGGCCCTCTTCCCATCACCTCAGAGAAGTGCTCAAATATTACTTCCTCCTTTGCATTGTGGTCAGTGACCCACCCCTGATTGTGGTGGATCCTGTAGATGTGGTTCTTTCTTCTCCTAGCGTTAATACGGAGGTGAAAGAATTTTGTATTTGCATCTCCTTCCTTCAGGTTTGACATTCTCGCACATTGTTTCTTCCGTGATCTCTCGAGCACCGAAAGACATATGACCCTTCTTTTAAGTTTTGCTCTGAGGTCTCTCTCATCAGGGGAGAGTGTCCGCTCTTCTTGAGCCAAGTCAAGATGGAGAACGACAAGCAGGGCTGCATGAAGATGAATCTTAGCCTTTGAAAAAAGGCCCCTACTCCATGCAGCGAGCCGAAGGCCAGTCGCCTTGAGTTTATGGTGGAGCACTTGGCATGGCTCGACGTGGTCCGTTTGCTCGTTCCAAGCATTGTGAACGATCTCAGTGAAGCCCAGCATAGATGCCCAAAAAATTTCAAACTTAAAAGCACGGGGCCTTCTAGGCCCCCTCACATCGGCAAGGAGTAGAGGGCAATGGTCCGAAAGCGAGGATGACAGGGCATGGAGGATGTGAGTGCTGAATTGGAGATCCCACTCGGCGTTGCAAAAGAAGGAGTCCAACTTGCACAACGTCGGGTTCATCCTCTCGTTACTCCATATGAAACGCCTATTCTGTAGGTGAATCTCTTGCAGCTCACAATTTTGAAGAGTTGCCCGGAAACGGTTTATGCGGCTACGGTTAACATTTCTCTTGTTTTTGTCACGTGCCCGGTAAATTTGATTGAAGTCACCAAGCGCCAACCATTTCACCCCACATGGTGGTTTTTGATCGATGAGCTCTTCAAAGAACACATCTTTGCAAGAGGAATCAGTAGGGCCGTAGACGGTTGTGATTTTAAAGTGGACCTCGGTGTCCCTGATGTGGATCATGGCCGAGAGGCAGTAAGTGGAAATCGCAATGTCATGCACATCAACGATAAGGTCGTCCCAGAGCAAGAGGATCCCACCTCTTGTCCCAGCTGCCGGGCGTTGCGCGAAACCGCGAAGTCTATTCCCCCCAAGGAAGGCAGCGGTGAATTGATCAACATTGCCGAGTTTGGACTCTTGCAAGCAGGCAATTTGGCACGACGATGTTGCGATCGTTTCATGGACAGTGGCTTTTCGGTCTGGGTTGTTTAGACCCCTCACATTCCAGCTGAGCACGTTGATCTGTTGTTCTAGCTTAATGCAACATGGGGCACCCAGGTAGTAAGCAGTGGCAACAGTAAGATGACAATAGGTAGTCCAGCCATCCAACTAGCTTCAGGCAAGCCACTGGAGCCGCAAATCCCTGGTACAAACACCAAGTGGGACACACACGCACTACACCATGGTACAAACACCATGCATGACACTCCCACACACGAGCCTTGCAAAATAGCGATACAAGGCTTACAAAGCACAACCCAAATGCTACTACGAACTAACATAAGAACAGGCAGGACCCAAGGTGTCTGATCAGTCAGATGCATCAGGCTGGAGAGGCCTCCTCAGCAGCCTCAGATGAAGCCATGTCATGGTCCAGGGCATCCTCACCACCGTGATCCAGCAAGGCATTCTCCACAGCAATCGCCTGGGCATCATCCACTTTGAACAGGGCACGCAGCGCAGCTAAAACATCCACTGGGAGCTGATGCTTGAAGGTTTTTGCGAGCTTGTCGAGAACCTCCACAGTCACATCTTGTCCATCCTCGACGATCCCTAAGTTTCGGCACACAAGGGTCTCCACTGATTTGGCCACAGGAGCAGCTTTGCGTGCCCCCTTCCTAAGCCGAGCACTGGTGCGCCTGAGAGTCAGACCACCACCGCTACTGGAGATGTCCAGTCCTGCCATGGTCTTGCGGCGTGTCACTGGTAGCCGTGGAGTAGGCGATGGCAGGATGGCCTGCGCGCACAGCTGGAACAGAGGCGCGAGAGGTGCAGGCACCACGTCCTCCGCAGCCACCATGTCGTCCTCCGCAGCCACCGAAGACAAAGCAGGAATAGCAGCCAGCACCGAGGTCCCCTCATTTGCCTGGAAGGAACTGTCCTGGACCTGCAGCTCATCGAAGCCGGGGGGCGCTCAGGCGTCATGGACGGTAGGGGAGCGACGAGTCGAGGCACGGAGCACAAGGCCACTGCCGCTCGAGCAGCAGCACCGAGGTTGGCGGCGATAGACGAAGACGAAGAGCTGCGCTTGGAGCCGGGGGTGTGCAGGAGCACTGAAGTTGGCAACGATGTTGGCATGAGATTGTCGCGCGAGAGACGGCGGCTGGTGTGCGGGTGAGGAGACCGCGCCGGGCTCCGTCCCCTCAAGCCAGGGTTGGAGGCATCTACCCCTGCAGCCACGATTTGCAGCGGCGCCATCACCGGTGTAGGGGAGTTGCCGGCATGTCGGCGACCACCAGAGCGCTCCCTGGTGCGGTCCTGTCCGTCATCTCTTTGACGGTCACGTGGGTTGCGTGAGAGCGAGCGCCGCACCCTGTCGCGCCACCCATCCCGAGGACGGTCATCGCCACGTCCGCGGCGGCCACCATTGTCGTCGTCGTCGTCGCGTCTGCCAGGGCGGCGCGCGTCATGCCTTTGGCCACCCTGGCCACCCCGGCGGTCACGAGGAGCTGGCGCCCCGTCCACCACATGGCGGTACCAGGTGAACTTGGAGACGTCCGGAGGAGGGGGGTTGTCGTCATCGTCACGCGCCTTGGTGTGGTCTTTGAGCAGGTCCAGGTGGATCAGGGCGCGATGGCGCAGCCCACGGCGGCCCCGGCGACGGCGACCACGAGCGGGCAAAGTCAGCCACTTCACTTTGGGGATGGCGTTTGGGCTCGCCGTCCACGCCCAGAGCGCCAGATAGCGCGTGTCATCCTTGCGCAGGGAGGGCTGCTCGATGTAGTCCAGCGAGCATCCACGGCCGATGATGAAGGTAGCGATGTAGTTGTTCCAGCCATGAAGCGGGATGCCCTCGATGCAAAGCCGGACATGGTACAACATGTCCTCGTTGTCGGCATGAGCCTCAAGGTGCTAGGCACGTACGAAGACTTGGAAGCTGCCATGGGGGAAATTGCCTTGGGTGACTGCTTCAGTGCAGTGATGCTGATGCATGAACTTGGCGAGGTACTGCTCTGGATAGTGCCGGACGACGGTGACGTCTACTTGGCGAGCGCAGCGGCAATGGTGTGGCAAGGGACATCATCCCTGGCGCCCTCGAGCCACACCACAGCTGCGTTGGACGACAGCAGTTCGACCTCCGCCTGCATCTCCGGAGTCGCCGGCACAACGACAAAGTCCTCTGCCGGACTGGCAGAGGCGTCACCCAAGCGGGGCATGGCGTTGCGGTCAACCTGCAGCGGTGGTGGAGCGGTTTGGGGGAGTGGCCAGCCTCTGCCCGGGCCGAACCGTGGAGACGTGGCTTGGTTGTTGTCGGGGGTGGGTCGAGGCAGCGGCAGAGGCACGACGAGGCAAGCGAGCGCACTGAGTGGTTTCCACTTGTTGCGGCAGCCCCAGGCGCGATGGACGTTTTCCAGGCAGCGGGAGCACCGGAATGGGTCGCGGCAGAAAGCAGCTTTGTGGCCTGGAGCAAGGCATCGGCAGCATCGGCCTTTAAGCCAGGCCGGAAGGGGGGCGGCTTGAAAGCTTGGTCGGCGACAGCCGGGCGGCGCGAGCCATGACGCGATTTGACCTGTTGCCAGCTGCCGGCCACTTCCTCCACGCGCCCCGCGCCCGTACCCGCTGCCAGCAATGAAGGCTCGGGAGCAGCTGGAGGGCAGATGAGCGCGAGCCTCCCAGGCGCGACGTCTTGAATGCTCGAAGAGGCAGCAAGATGCTCCCGCACTTGAATGCCTGCAGCAGCGGAAGGAAGCGCCCCCTCATGAATGCCCAAGGACACCAACGGCTGCACTGGGTCAGCAGAGGCAGCGGGCGGTGGTGGCGCGCGCAGCTCCTCCTGTGGCATGTCAGGGATGAAACCAGGCGAGGCGCCGGTAGAGGCCCGTCAGCGCGACGGCGAAACTGGATCTGGATCCGGGATCGGAGCAGCAGGGGGTGGCCGCAGGAGAAGCACCGGCTGAGCCGAGAGTACAGCGCCTGCGGGGCCGCTAGCAGGCGGCGGTGGGGGTGGCATAAACCACTCCGTGGAGGCGAGGGAGGTGTGGATGGCCGCGACGCCCGGCGCCGGCGCGGACGCGCTGCAGTGGGGCGGGGGTGGGTTGGGGAGCGCCATCATAAGCCGATGCCTCCCCCTTGTTTGGCAGGTAAGACGCCACATGACCGTTTGTCACTTTTGGTTTTTGCGCTGGGGAGTAGTAATGACAGTACCAGTTGATGCCTTCGGGAATTTAAACTGTGTCTAATCAGCAAAAAAGGTTTTGGACCACTTGACGGTATCGGCGACTCTGTGCACGGCGGCGTCAACTCGCCGACTCAGATAAAAATGTTAAGTTGACGGTTTCGGCGACTCTGTACATACAGATGGAACCCCTTTTTCAGTTGGCTTCTAGCGGCGGTGCAGCCGAAAGTGATCCGGCTACGATGGATCGCACGGTCGCGTGTGACGGTGCCCATAGAGGCAACCCAAATTTCTCTTCTTTATCTTGAATCACACGGATCGTAAAATCTGAACTGATGAACTCAAAGTTGATGCAGATCCTTCCGAGCTGAGTCTTTCTTATCCGAACAATTGTGAATCTCTCGATCCCTAAGAGAGATCCCTCCAAGAACTCAACACCACCGTGCGCGAGCCCCACGGCGGGCGCCAACTGTCGTGGAATTGTCACGGCAGATGTCCTTGTTGAACGGACTTACTCGTGAGGCCAACGCATCTATGTTGTAGCTTGAGAGGAGTTGAGTGGGACGAGAGACGCGCAGTTTTTACCCAGGTTCGGCCCCTCACGGTGGAGGTAAAATCCTACATCATGCTTCATTGATATCGATGATGATGATCATGATTACACGGGTGCTCTATTTCGAGAGCTATTGACTTGCCTGTCTAAACCTAACTTGTCCAATCTCCACTCTTGGGGTGCCCTGCCCCTCTTTATATATGTTGAAGGGGCGGCTTACATGACTAGTTCTATTAGGATTGGGATTACTCTATTACAAGTGGAGTCCTAATCTTTCTTCCTTTGTAGGAGAATATTCCTTATGCCTTTCATCTTAAGCCGGCAGACCATAATACGAGCCGGTCTTCCATGAACCGCCTGTCAGGCCATCGGGTCTTGTTGTTCCTCTTGACCCACCTGCCGGGTTACCAATGAGTCACTAGGCCTAGCCGAGTCATCAGTGAGTGGAGAGATCCGGGCGGGTCACTTCGTGAGTCGCCAAGTTAGGGCGGGTCACCAGTGAGTCGCCAAGTCAGGGCGGGTCACCAGTGAGTCGCCAAGTCCGGCCGGGTCATTCTGTGGGGTATATCCCCGACAGGCAGGGAAGAACTCACTTGCATAAATAAGTAAAAGAAGAGGAAGAAGAAGGTGATGGTGCACGGCTAGGTTTGGGTGTTCAGGTGAATTGGGACCAGGAAAACAAACTTGTGAAAGAGGGGAGTTGGAATGCACACAATATCACATGAACATAGAAATGCAACCACAAGATGACCATGATGTAATACAATGAAATGTCAAGAGGCACAATGAAACATATAACAAAGCGGCAACGACAAGGATGGTAAAATACAATTAATAATGAACATGATGCACGAAGCACAATATGACAATGCACTCAACATGATCATGGCCTAAACATGTAGGAATCAAATATGCAAAACAATTATGATGATGCAACAAACAATATAAACACACGACAGCAACCACAATAAATGGAAGGAAACTGGAGCATCGGTCTCGGGGCGTCACAACACTCCTCCACTTACAAGAGATCTCGACCCAAGATCTAATGATGGCACCGGAGAGAAGATGAAGAGGAAGAGGTAAAATAGATTTGCTTCTTTGACAAATGAGTGAAACCACAAACCTTAAGAGGTTGAAAAATTGAAAGAAGAACACAACACCACCGTGCGCGAGCCCCGCGGTGGGCGCCAATTGTCGTGGAATTGTCACGGCAGATGTCCTTGTTGAACGAACTTAGTCGTGAGGCCAACGCATTTATGTGGTAGCTTGAGAGGGGTTGAGTGGGACGTGAGACGCGCAGTTTTTACCCAGGTTCGGCCCCTCACGGTGGAGGTAAAAGCCTACATCCTGCTTCATTGATATTGATGATGATGATCACGATTACAGGGGTGCTCTATTTCGAGAGGTATTGACTTGTCTATCTAAACCTAACTTGTCCAATCTTCCCTCTTTGGGTGCCCTGCCCCTCTTTATATATATTGAAGGGGCGGCTTACATGACTAGTCCTATTAGGATTAGGATTACTCTATTACAAGTGGAGTCCTAATCTTGCTTCCTTTGTAGGAGAATATTCCTTATGCCTTTCATCTTAAGCCGGCCCACCATAATACGAGCCGGTCTTCCACGAACCACCTATCGGGCCATCGGGTCTTGTTGTTCCTCTTGACCCACCTGCCGGGTTACCAATGAGTCACCAAGCCCAGCCGGGTCATCAGTGAGTGGAGAGATCCGGGTGGGTCACTTCGTGAGTCGCCAAGTTAGGGCGGGTCACTAGTGAGTCGCCAAGTCCGGCCGGGTCATACTTCCGGTCGGGTCATTCTGTGGGGTATATCCTCGACAAGCAGGGAAGAACTCACTTGCATAAATAAGTAAAAGAAGAGGAAGAAGAAGGTTATGGTGCACGGCTAGGTTTGGGTGTTCGGGTGAATTGGGACCAGGAAAACAAACTTGTTCAAGAGGGGAGCTGGAATGCACACAATATCACATGAACATAGAAATGCAACCACAAGATGACCATGATGCAATACAATGAAATGGCAAGAGGCACGATGAAACATATAACAAAGCAAGATGATCATGGAAACGACAAGGATGGTAAAATATAATTAATAATGAACATGATGCAAGAAGCACAATATGACAATGCACTCAACATGATCATGGCATAAACATATAGGAATGAAATATGCAAAACAATTATGATGATGCAACAAACAATATAAACACATGACAGCAACTACAATAAATGGAAGGCAACTAGAGCATCGGTCTCGGGGCGTCACAACACTCCTCCACTTACAAGAGATCTCGACCCGAGATCTAATGATGGCACCGGAGAGAAGCTGAAGAGGAAGAGGTAAAACAGAGTTGCTTCTTTGACAAATGAGTGAAACCACAAACCTTAAGAGGTTGAAAAATTAAAGGAGAACACAACAGCGTTGAATGAAGTTGAGAGCACTCCGGTAGAAAGAGAAACAAGGAACACCATGTGAACCTTGGAGGTTGCAAAGCTATGAATGACGAGCACAATGGACAAGAAGGAATTGAAACCACTCTGGTTGAAACGAGATAAGCAAGGAACAAGGAAGAACAAATTCGAACAGCACTCCAGTAGAAAGGAGATGCAAGACTTGATAAGATGAAAAGAACATGATCTTGACAAAACAAGAAGATGGGTCGAAGAGAGAAACATCACAATGCCACCAGAACGAACGAAGAATAGAATGAAAAGAACGGAGATGAGAGAACCAACATCTCTCACAACTGAACTTGATAGAGCACTCTTATGAAGGGTTGAACGGAGTTGTTGGATAATCCACAACGAAAGGGATAAACTTGTTGTGGGTTTATGGAAAACATCTCAAAATTATGAGGTGACCACCGACCACTAACAAAACAATGATTGATTAAGATCAACAAAGAGATGAAAACTCCTTCATCGAGATGAGAAGCGGAAATTGGATCATAGATAAGCACATAATGGAAACATTCCCAATGGAAGGCTTTAAGTGAAATCTATACCAAGATAACACCAACAAACAAATTGTTGGGTTGAAAATATCTCATGAACGAATTAAAAATGATGGGTTTAAAATATGTCACTCTTGAAAACTTGTGAATCATGAAACACAAAATAAATTATCAAGAATGACATAACACCACCTCGAAGGATACGATAGAAAGAATTGCACTTGAATGTAAGATGAAGAATGCTTGAACTCCTCAAAACAAAACATGTGTTGAACACCATGTTTATTTTAGAGTATAGCTTGGCGGATCTTAGCTTCGAGAGAAATCTCGAAGAACAATTGAAGAATGAAAGGAATCCTTGACGGACCACCATGTTGAGCCTTCGTGAGAACTCCGGTACAAAGAATGATCAAACAAACGGAAAGCTAAAAAGAACTCCAGTAATAAAAGGATGATAGAAGGAAATAGAAGTTGAAAACACAAGGTCAAGCCTTGCAATGATTTAGATGGAGCTTCACGACGATATAACCGTTAAGTGTCGCAACTCCGGAAAGAAAGATGAATTAATTGGAACCAAGAATTTTGATGAACCTCCGGAATAAGGAATTGAATTTACTTGATGAAACAAGAATAAGAACTACATTATGCTTATCCTTCATCAATTAAATTGATGACCCACAATGGATTTGGCATACTACTCACTCTCATTGGAAAGGATTAAGGAGAGGTATAGAGTAAACTTGGTAAGGTCTTGATGGATCCCCTGGTGGGATTTGGAAACAACAAATGAATTGATACGATAACGAAGGAAGAGAAATTTTGAATGAACCACCGTAACAATTGAAAATGAACGTAGCAAAGGCATAATTCACCGGGAAGAATTAGAAAATTAACAAAGATACTTGGGGAAATTTAGATACAAGAGAATGAAGATATCACGAGCTAACTAGGGAATACTTGAGCAATGCACCGGTAAGATTTGGAGAACGAGAGCTGAAAGCTGAGAATGAATAATTCTGAGATGATGGGCTCTGGAGAATTAAAATGAAAAGACTCCTGAATTGCTTCGGATGGGTGAAAAGAATTCTCACAATCGAAAACAATTTGAGAGGATGGCATCAAGCATGAACTACGAATCTTTGAGAGAATGGACCAAGATTTAAGCGGAACTCTTCTTCGGTCTACAAAATCCTGGAATGACAACGAGAAACACCACCATGATTTGTTGAGGCACTCCGGAATGAAGAATAGAAAGGCTGAGCGAAAGATGAATACAATTTGAAACAATCTTGGAGAAGGCATATGACTGATGGAATCCATTCTTACGTCACACTTTACAAGAATTTGAGAAAGGTAACTCCGAAAAATTTAGAAGAGTCAGGTAAGATCCTGGGAAAAGACCTGTGGGTTAGGGCCCACTCAAAAGAAACACCGTTGAACGATTTTTAAAGAGAGATTGCACCGGTTGAATTAAATGACTTGAATAAGGTAAGACCTCGAAATAGCTTGAACGAATTGAGAATGGAAAATGAATCTTCCAAGATATCTTCAGCACTCCGGAACAAATGGAAAGCGAGAGGTGAATGTTTAAGAGATATACCGGCTGAAGAAAGCACTTGAAACAAGAAAGGGGACAAGATCAACACCTACAACTTGAATTGAATCCACCAGAAAATAATACGAGAATGGTGAATGATAAACTTGAAGCTTCCTGAGCATCTTCCTGAGAATCACCGGATAAGAACATTGAAAGAAAAGACTCAAGAGACTTCACATGAATAAAATGGATATTTGATTTGATATCTCTGATTCCTTGAATAAAAAGGGCGGGAGGGCGGGAAAACAAAGGCAACTTGGGGACGGATGAAACAAACAACATTGGGAAAACTGAGAGGTGGTCTTGCGAATGGGGAAAATGATAGGATCATCTTGACGAGAAGCGAACCGGTTGGAAAAGAATTGACATGACAATCTCGATAAACAAGAAGGATTAATATCCACATAGAAATATGAGAACGCCGCTTATGAAAGGTATGGAATAAACACTTGACTACGAAGCAACTCGAATACCACAACTCAAAACAAAACAAAAGGATTTGGCTTGCAGAATAAGTCGGAAACAAACATATGATAGATCCCATATCGTATCATGTGTCTGTTAGAACGACATCCTACGTGATACTTGAATTCCCACCTAAAAACTCCCGAAACTTTCTGGTTATGCAATCTGGTGTTGGGGATACAGGGAGGCACAATATATATCACACAACTAACAAGGCCTACGCTCCTGTATCCACCCGTCAACACATAACCAAGAAAACTCTGGAAATCGTGTACCTCAACCTTTGAAAAGCATCCGATATACAAGTTGTGGCAATACTCCCGAACTCCCGGCACAGTACTAGGTGGCGTTGAGGTTATCTCACCACTAACTACATATAAGAGATTTTTTATGTCGGTGAAAACTCAGGTATACCGGAACTGCAACGATAAAATTGTGACGACAACACCTCGGAGCTCAACTCCCCGGGACACTGCCACAACCCCTAAATGACAGGAGGCGCCAGGAACAATGTTCTTGTCACAACATTATTGGCACGACTCCAAGATACCCACATGATCCTAAAAAAAATTAGTGAAAATTGGGGAGAGGGATGTTAAAACATCTACATCAGGAGTCCTCACCAGAGCGACGAAGGGGTTGTGGAGTAAAAAGAAATCCTACTCTCCGATAGATATATTCCTAAGACTCAAAATTTTATTCTAGATTCAACAATGCTAGTGATCAATCAAGGGGGCTTCTATGATCGGTCGAGGCTCTGATACCAACTTATCACGCCCAATATGCGACACTATCCTAAAGGGACTCGAAGGTCCCACCAAGGATAGAACCGCATATTGACACACTTTTGCAAGGTGGATATCATTACATCGTACCATTACATAATATATGGGATACATACAAAAGGCATACAATGCCACAAGAATACATCAATACATCATACATAGAACAACATCCGACTACTAATGAAACACAAACAGAAGCTCAAACAACATCCACCCTGCTAGCCTAGGTTGCTGACTAGGAACCTATCCCCTGAACGAAGAAGAAGCAAAAGAAGAACTCCAACTCAAGCAAATGTCGCTCTCACGTCATGATCATCGCATTACCTGTACCTGCAACTATTGGTGTAGTAATCAATGAGCCACGAGGACTCAGCAATCCCGTTACCATGGGTATCAAAACTAGCAAACCTTAATGGGTAAGGAAGGGGTAAGGTGGTGAGGTTGCAGCAGCGACTAAGCAATGTATGATGGCTAACTCACGAGTACAAGAGTGAGATGAAAAGCTACGCAAATGGTCGCCAACTAGTAATGATTAATAAGTGATCCTGAACTACTTACGTTCAAACATAACCCAACCGTGTTCTCTTATCGAACGTACCCGAAAAGAGACAGTCACGGCTACGCACGTGGTTGGTGTATTTTAATTGAGTTTACTTCAAGTCCACTACAACCAGATATTAACAAATTCCCATCTGCCACATAACCGTGGGCACGACTCTCTAAAGTTTAAACCCTGCAGGGGTGTCCCAACTTAGCCCATGACAAGCTCACGATCCGCGGAGACAATCCTCCATCGCGGGACCCTCTGATCAGACTCGGAATCCTGCTGCACAAGACATTTCGATAATGGTAAAACAAGCCCAGCAAGACCTCCCGACGTGCCGACACCCTGATAGTAGCCGCGCGTATCTAGTCTCAGGCCACGACGGATGAGCTACGTGTACAGGTGCCAACATACCCCAAGTTTCCAAGGGGCGGCCCCGCACAGTGCTCTAGTTTGGGACCAACACCATCGGCACTGGCCCCCCTGTATGTAGAAAATCCTCGGGTTCATGATGCCCTATGCCAATTAATTATTAGGTTCAAGTATTATTATGGCAAATGTTAAAACCAATGTTGGGCCTTGCTGGAAGAGTTTTATTCAAACCAAACTATCAAGAGGGGCCCATAAACCCTCACCATGTTAGGGACGCAAAATCAAGGAACATAACACTGGTATGACGGAAACTAGGGAGGCAAGAGTGGAACAAAGCACCAGGCATAAGGCCGAGTCTTCCACCCTTTACCAAGTATATAGATGCATTAATTAAATAAGAGATATTGTGATATCCCATGATATCCATGTCCCAACATGGAACAACCTGCAACTAGCAACGCTATAAGAGGGGCTGAGCAAAGCGATAACATAGCCAAACAACGGTTTGCTAGGAAGGGTGAAAAGGTTAGAGGCTATCATGGCAATTTGGGAGGCTTGAGAAACAAGTGATAGGTAGCGCGACATAGCGATAGCATAGAGACAACTAGCATAGCAAAGATAGTAGTGAGATCCAAGGTGACGGTCATTTTGCCTGAAATCCCGCTAGGAAGAAGATCGAATCCATGAACTAGACGAACCATCGTAGTCGAAGAATCCTCACAATCGCAACGTTACCGGAACTAACAAGAAGAAGCAACACCGGAAAGAAGCAAACAACATGGTAAACAACCATCACATGAACATGGCATGATGCACAATCAAGTATGATGCATGTCCGGTTTAATGAGGCATGGCATGGCAAAGTGCACAAACAATACTTTGCATATTGACGAAACACCACATTCATTTATTTAGTTCTCTCCCATTTATGTACCCAACAATATTAAATGTTGTTAAACATGGCAAGAGGTGAAGTATAATTAATCTAACTATTTAGGCAAGTTTAAATGAGGCCAAAAACATCAAACAATAATTCCAGAAAATCCCCATATTGCATATTTGCGAATTTGGTACTGTTCTAACTAAAACACCATTTTAATGCTGTTAAAAAGGGAAATAAAGTGCACCAAGTTAATCTATGCATTTTTCTAGACAAGTTACGTACATAGTTTATTCAATTCAGAGCTACGGTTATTAAGTTATGAAATAAACAATTTTAACATGTCATTCATGCAAAATAATGCAAACAGCAAGTTTATAAAATATTTTAAACATGGATGAAAGTTGTAGATTGTGAGACTATACCAAATTCTAAGAATTTTTAGATATATAGTTTTATTTAATTTGGATGCATGCATATTTAGTTATTAACAATGCAAAACAGTGGCATTCCAGTAAATAAGAATGCATTGGAAGAATGCTAAAATACACAGACTGGGAAAAATATGCACGGACCGGATTGTAGCACACAGCAGTGGCCCATGAGATGACCAGGCCCAAGTGGTTGTGTGTTAGTGTGCAAAATGAAAGGAAACAAAGCAAAAACAGGGGCGCATGGGACTTGAACCAGGGACCTGTTGTATCAAAGCCAACTCGTAAAGATCTACCCTAGTGAGGCAAGTCCTTCGTGGGCGATGGCCATGGTGGGATAGACAAGGTTGATTCTTCGTGGACCCTTCGTGGGTGGAGCCCTCCGTGGACTCGCGCAACCGTTACCCTTCGGGGGTTGAAGTCTCCATCAACGTGGATGTACGATAGCACCACCTATCGGAACCACGCCAAAAATCTCCGTGTCTACATTGCGTTTGCTCCTTCCAAACTCCTCCCTTTACCTTCATGTGCAATGTTTTACATTCCGCTGCTATACTCTTATACTTGCATGTGTAGGTTGATTACTTGACTTGCGCTAAGTTGTTAAAAATCTGCCAAGACTTAAAATTGGGAAAAGGCTAGATTTTTATTTGGTCAAGAAGTCTAATCACCCCCCCTCTAGACATACTTTCGATCCTACAGAGGTGTATAGGTCGGGAACGAGCTTAAGCTCTCCTCGGCCATGGCGACGGTTTAGCATGGAGAAGCCTCACCTGGCGGCGGCAAGGAGGGGAGAAGGACAGAATGGAGAGGGGAGACCTAGGGCTAGGCTTGGGGTGCTATATAAGGCGGAAGTGGGGTTGTCCCGGCCGTTAAATCAAGGGCATGGTCGACGTGGCTACTGTTGATGCGCTAACGTACAACATGAAGAAGAATAACAGAGGAGGATCAACGTTGGTGGGCTGCCTGAATGGGTAAGTGAGGTAGGATGTGGCGCTGTGGGCTTGGACTTGCCAAGTAGGCTGCGCTAGGCTTCTCTCTCTCCTATTTATTTTCTTTTTCTTATTTCTTCAGGCATAAAAACAAAGAGAAAATCACAGAGAGTTTGGAAAAGAAGTAGGATGAGATACATATATATCTGAGATCCTTGATTTATGCAAATTTTAAATAAAATGCTCTGGGAATTTTTAGAGACTGAAAATTCAAGTAAGTTTGAAAATAATTCATACTTGAATAAATTTGAAGTCCAACCACAACATTTCCAAATGATTTGAAAATTGGCAGAGAGGGTGTAGGCATGGAGCACTAGCATCAGGAAAAGAATGAACATTAATGGGGGCATGGCAGAACTCACTTGCATAAACAAGTAAAAGAAGAGGAAGAAGAAGGTGATGGTTCATGGCTAGGTTTGGGTGTTGAGGTGAATTAGGACCAGGAAAACAAACTTGTGAAAGAGGGGAGATGGAATGCACACTATATCACATGAACATAGAAATGCAACCACAAGATGACCATGATGCAATACATTGAAATGGCAAGAGGCACAATGAAACATATAACAAAGCAAGATGATCATGGCAACAACAAGGATGGTAAAATATAACTAATAATGAACACGATGCAAGAAGCACAATATGACAATGCACTCAACATGATCATGGCATAAACATATAGGAATGAAATATGCAAAACAATTATGATGATGCAACAAACAATATAAACACATGACAACAACTACAATAAATGGAAGGCAACTGGAGCATCGGTCTCGGGGAGTCACAGGGATGTTCTACGAAGAAGGGAAAATGTCGCGGGAAGACGTCTGAACACGCGTAGCCGCTCAGCGTCTCGACCTGAAGCCTTTCACTTCGCTCGGGGACTATCTCCCTGACTTGGATGGATGGCATGACATGTTGGAGTGATTGACGATATATGACAATGTGTCCGTTTAGTCCATACTTTCTCTATGATGAAACTTTGAGATATGCACGACGAAACTTTATTTGTGATGTAATTAAACTGTCCTCCTCAACTAGCAAAGATCACTCTAGTTAGGGCATTTTGCGTATGATGAACTTTGTTATTTATTATTGTGATATGTTGCTTCTATTTTTGCCAAGTCTGTCTCTTTCTGTTGCTCAACTATATATGTTGCATATCATCAACTCATGTGACAATGCAGGTGCATAGATCATCGATGGCGAAGAAGTGCTACGCCAGGAGTATACGACGAGTGGCTCGAGTGTCAGGCCCAGGTGTACCGGTTTTCGGTTTCCAAGCGACAGCCAGTAGTTAGTTTAGGTTCACGCTAGTGCGGGAGAGGGATACGAACCGACACCTCAAGAAGTACTATCTACATTATGTATGATGAGACATGTCATGTAACTTGTATAGCTATATATATCATGATTATGATGTGACGACATGATTTGTGTTGGATGATATGATGAGACTATTATGTGTATGATATGATGAGCATATCGCATGTTTATGATATGATTAGAATACTGTATGAGACCTATACAGAAAGATCGCAAGTACGTAGCAAAAAAAGATATGAGAAAATATAGTAGTAGCGCTCTTCAGCGCTGGACAGGAAAACACTACTACTAAATCACTTAGCAGTAGCGCTGGTATGGAAAGCGCTACTGCTAAGTAGGTATAGCAGTAGCGAGTGTCAAAACGCGCTACTGGTAAACATTAGTTGTAGCGTCATATCAGTAGCGCGGGTACCCCCGCTACTAATACACCAAATACCCGTGCTACTGCTAGCCTTTTCTCTAGTAGTGTATGGCCCATGGGTCTATCTTTTATCATATTATTTTCAGTTCTAGAAAACCAAAAACACAAAAATACCTTGTTGCAATTTATTTACTTTCATTTTATTTAGCACGTTTACTTATCTTTATATACATCACTATCATATCTCATCCTTGCAAGTAACCGTGAAGGAATTGACAACCCCTTTATCGCATTGGGTGCAAGTATTTATTTGTTTGTGCAGGTGCAACGTTTGGGGACTTGTGTGTTCCTCCTACTGGATTGATACCTTGGTTCTCAACTGAGGGAAATACTTATCTCTACTTTGTTGCACACCCTTTCCTCTTCGAGGGAAAAACCAATGCAAGCTCAAGAAGTACCATTTCCTGATGAGCTAACTCTCAGACTTCCTCCACTTCGCGGAATTGAACACCGCATCGACCACATCCCCGACGCACCTTTACCGAACAAGGCACCATACCGCGTCAACCTCAACGAGACCAAAGAGATCCGACGTTAAGTACAACATCTCATGGAAAATGGGTATGTATGTGAGATCTTAAGTCCGTGTGTCGTTTCGGTTATTCTTGTGCCTAAGAAATATAGTAGTTTTCGTATGTGTCCCGATTGCCATCCCATAAATGCTATCACCATTCCTTATATACACCCCATTCCACGCCTTGATGATATGCTAGATGAAGTGGAGCCACCATTTTTTCCAGAACTGATCTTAAAAGTGGCTACTATCAAATTCACATTTAAGAGGGTGATGAATGGAAAACTGCATTTAAAACCAAATTTAGCTTGTATAAATGGTTAGCCATGCCTATGGGCATATTCGAAGCACCTAGCATGTTTATGCGTGTGATGCATTATGTTCTTCGCAAATACATTGGTATATGTGTTGTGGTAAACTTTGATGGTATACCTGTGTTTAGCCAATTTCTTGATGATCATGTTAAACATCTTAGAGAAGTCTTGCAAGTTCTTAGAAACGAGCGTCTTTATGCGAATATGGGAAAATGCACTTTTGGTGTTGACAAGCTTGTTTTCTTGGGATTTGTTGTATCTTCTAAGGGTGTTCAAGTTGATGAGTCTAAAATTGACGCTACTCAAACTTGGCCACAACCAACCAATTTGTAACAAGTGCATAGTTTCCTTGGCCTAGCCGGTTTCCATCATCTTAAGGACTTTAGCACGATTGCATCACGATTGCACGCATTGAGTAAAAAGAATGCAGCATTTGTTTAGGGATCTTCCCAAAACACCGCATTCCATAAGCTTAAAAACTTTCTTATGCATGCTCCATTACTTCCTTGAGCAAACTTTGATAAAACTTTTGAAGTGCATTGCGACGCTAGTGGTAATGGCATAGGCGGTGTGTTAATGCAAGAGAAGCGCCCGATCGGATACTTTAGCGAGAAACTTTCCGGAGTGCAACTTAATTATCCCATTTATGACAAGGAGTTATATGCTCTAGTGAGAGTTTTGCATGTGTGGGACCATTATCTTCACCCTCGTGAATTTTTCATCCATATGGATCATGAGACGCTTAAATACCTTAAAGGTCAAACGAAATTGAATAAGCAACATGCCAAATGAAGTGAGTTCATTGAGTAATTTCCTTCTGTGATCAAGTACATCAAAGGTAAGGAAAATGTTGTGGCAGACGCTCTTTCCCGCAAATGCATGCTAGTACTCAACTTGAATTGAATGTGTAGTGACACGGCCCAATACGGTCAAGTCTCTGTGCTTTCTGTGCCATCCCTAGATCAGTATGCTGGCACACACCATACTTCAATGAAATACCATAACATCACATGTAAAATAAATATCATAGATCTAGAGTATACCTTATTTATCACAGCAGAAATAAATCAACAAGCGTGTGGAATCTGTAGGATCTAGAAGTAGATGTGTCTAGAGGGGGGTGATTAGACACTTAATGCTAAAGTTGCAATTTTTAAGCTTTTTGGTTTAAGTGGAGTTTAGGCACAATCTCAACACGCACAATACATATCAAGCAAGCATGCAAAGGGTATATGAGCAACGGAATGTAAAGCATGCAACTTGCAAGAATGTAAAGGGAAGGGTTTGGAGAGATCAAACGCAATTTGAGACACGGATATTTTTCCCGTGGTTCGGATAGGTGGTGCTATCCTACATCCACGTTGATGGAGACTTCAACCCATAAAGGGTAACGGTTGCGAGAGTCCACACAGGGCTCCACCCACAAAGGGTAATGGTTGCGCGAGTCCACACAGGGCTCCACCCACGAAGGGTCCATGAAGAAGCAACCACCCACAAAGGGTCCACGAAGAAGCAACCTTGTCTATCCCACCATGGCCATCGCCCACACAGGACTTGCCTCACTAGCGGTAGATCTTCACGAAGTAGGCGATCTCCTTGCCCTTACAAACTCCTTGGTTCAACTCCACAATCTTGTCGGAGGCTCCCAAGTGACACCTAGCCAATCTAGGAGACACCACTCTCCAAGAAGTAACAAATGGTGTGTAGGTAATGAACTCCTTGCTCTTGTGCTTCAAATGATAGTCTCCCCAACACTCAACTCTCTCTCATAGGATTTGGATTTGGTGGAAAGAAGATTTGAGTGGAAAGCAACTTGGGAAGGCTAGAGATCAAGATTCATATGGTAGGAATGGAATATCTTGGTCTCAACACATGAGTAGGTGGTTCTCTCTCAGAACATATGAGTTGGAATGGTGTATGTGTTCTGATGGCTCTCTCCACGAGTGAAGAGGAGGTGGAGGGGTATATATAGCCTCCACACAAAATCCAACCGTTACACACAGTTTTCCAATCTCGGTGGGACCGAATCAACAAACTCGGTCGGACCTAAAATGTAAACCTAGTGGCCGTTAGAGATTTTTGGTGGGACTGACATGCAACTCAGTAGGACCGATATGGTTAGGGTTTGGGCATAACGTAATCTCGGTGAGAACGATTACACAAACTCGGTGAGACCGAATTTGGTAATTAGCTAACCAGAGAGTTGGTCAGGAAAACTCGGTGGGACCGATTTGCTCTTTCGGTTAGACCGAAAAGTTACAAAGAGGAAACACTGAATTTACATTGCAATCTCGGTGGGACCGATTGCATATCTCGGTGGGACCGAGAATATTGCAATAGGTAACAGAGAGTTTGCAAGCCCATCTCGGTGAGACTGAGATCCATATCGGTAGAACCGAATTGCTAGGGTTTGGCAGTGGCTTATGACAAGTGAAACTCGGTGGTGCCGGATAGGAAGAATCGGTAGGACCGAGTTTGGCTTAGGGTTTAGGTCATATGTGGATATGGGAAAGTAGTTGAGGGTTTTGGAGCATATCACTAAGCACATGAAGCAAGAGGCTCATTAAGCAACACCTCATCCCTCCTTGATAGTATTGGCTTTTCCTAAAGACTCAATGTAATCTTGGATCACTAAAATATAAAATGAAGAGTCTTGAGCTTTAAGCTTTAGCCAATCCTTTGTCCTTAGCATCTTGAAGGAGTTCCCACAACCTTTAGTCCATGCCACTCCATTGTTGAACTTATCTGAAACATGCTAGATCGAAATGTTAGTCCAACAAGAGATATGTTGTCATCAATTATCAAAACCACCTAGGGAGCACTTGTGCTTTCAATCTCCCCCTTTTTGGTAATTGATGGCAACATACATCAAAGCTTTAGATAAAGATATAAAGAACAGCAAGTAAAGCTTTGGAAGGACATGTAACAAGCGTAGGCTCCCCCTACATGTATGCAATCATGTAAATATGAAATATAGAGGCATGTGAGAGCATAACCATGACAGAGTAGGCAATGTGTTACATGTATCTTGGCCATATGTATCAGAGCAAAAGATTATCAAGGAAAATACCTTCATGCTCATGAGTCCTTCTTGCAAACAGTATGTACATAAGCAAGAACTCCTCATACTCATGATTTTGATGCATATACTTACCTTGTGGTCTTGAGTTGGCTTAGGATGAAATGAACCTGCACAAACAAAGTTAGATAACACAGGTACATCCACTAGCCAGAGCAAACAGAAGAAACCACAAGAATACCAAGACTGGGATGACATGTAGAGAGTGAGTACAAGGTACCACATTGAATTCAACATGTCCCCAAGAATAAAGATATGCAATGAATTTGACTGATTTCTTTCCCTTAGGTGTCTTGCTCCCCCTGAATCGTACATGGGATATTGGGAGAAGATAGGAAACAGAAAATCAGAGCTGAAAGATATGAATAGAACTTAATTCAAATGAGTTCATATGAACATGTCTTTCCCCCAAAAAGACATGTGGCATCTCTCCTCTTGAACATCAAGCATCTGGGATCCTTGAGTATTCTCTCCCCCTTAATATATGGGATCCTTGAGTATTCTCTCCCCCTTAGTACTTTCTCCTTTGTAGGTGATAAGCTTTTGATGTGATCTCTCTCTCCATGATGATAAGCTTTGATGTGATCTCTCTCTCCCCCTTTGACATCAATTTCCAAGAAGGTTTTTCCTAGAATCCGTCGAATAGGTTTGGTCCTTGAGATTCAGTACAAAGCAGGGAATAAAACTGTGATGCTTGTAGAGGACAAGATTCATTGAGTGGAGCTGGATCAGAAGAAGTATAGAATATATGACAAACTGTTTTTCCTGTTGCGAAATCGGTGGCACCGAGTGGCATGTTTCGGTAGTACCGAAGGGATTCGATTGGACCGAAAATGGCAATTCGGTGAAACCGAGTTCATCACAGAGAAAAACACTTGTCACCTCAGCTCACTAGTCAAGTAAGATCTCACAAAGATTTGCAATGAATTAGCTGAAAGATTTGCAAGGAATTTGATGCAGAAATATGCAGAACAAAAATCAAAAAGAAAAGAGTGAAAGTTTCTAGATGAAGTTTTTTTTTGTTTGAAAAAGAAGGAAACAAATATGCAAGGGACAAATGCAATAACTCAGAAAAGAACACAAGAGAACTTCATCTAGAATTGGGCGGTGACATAGTCACCTATGTTAGAGTATATTGACTTAGGAGTCAAGTGAGGACACTTGATCGTAGGTCATACTCATCGTTTTAAGCTCAAAATGGGGTTACCATTTTTCGTTTAAGCATCTTGATGTATTCTCACCTTGTTAAGTTGCTTTGACTCATGTCTTAGAGTAAAGCTTCTCTAAGATGGAATAACATACCTTGGGTGGTGGTGTGGTTCTTGCTCATGTAGTTGAACTTGTGTGGGTGCTCAAGGTTGATGTAGCTCATCAAGAGTTGGGAGCACCACTTGGAGTTTGAGTTCATCTACCTACATGGGTTAGTTCTTGCAAGGAAGAGCACTTGTGTATCCAAAAATGACAATCATGAAGCGTAACATAGAATTTGTCAAAGGATATGTTTGAATGGTTTTGTGCTTCCTTGTCTTCAACCACTATTATGTAGAGTCTTGGTCTTGTAGAGATTGCTCAAGATGTGAGTGAGTCGCAATCTCATGGAATTAGATTCAACCAAGCACCTACATGGGTTGGGCAACATGCAAGGTGCAAATATATCCAAGACAAGATAGTTATTATAAGAGATATATCATGGATTAGTCATAAGCTCATGTCTTGCATGTGTCCAATAGAGTTTCTACTCCAAGTTCGAAGCATCAATGATGTTCAATTCTCCTCTCAACCTGCAAAACACTTTCTCATCAAGTGGTTTAGTGAATATATCCGCTAATTGCTTGTCGGTGCGAACATGCTTAAGATTGATGTCACCCTTAGCAACATGATCTCGAATGAAATGATGACGAACTTCAATATGCTTAGTTCGAGAATGTTGTACAGGATTATGACCAATTTTGATAGCACTTTCATTGTCACAAAGCAGTGGAACATGTTTCACATAAATCCCATAATCTTTAAGAGTTTGGGTCATCCAAAGTAACTGAGCACAACATGAACCAGCGGCAATGTATTCCGCTTCGGCGGTGGATAAGGATACCGAGTTTTGTTTCTTGGAAGACCAAGACACAAGAGATCTACCAAGAAATTGACAAGTACCCGAAGTGGACTTTCTATCAACCTTATCTCCGGCACAATCCGAGTCAGAATAGCCAACAAGATCAAAAGAAGACCTCTTAGGATACCAAATGCCAAAATTTGGTGTATGGATTAAATATCTCACTATCCTTTTCACAGCCTTAAGATGACAATCTTTAGGAGCAGCTTGATATCGTGCACACATGCACACACTTAGCATAATATCGGGACGTGAAGCACATAGGTAGAACAATGAACCAATCATAGAGCGATAAACCTTTTGATCAACCGGTTCACCATCTTTGGTTAAATCATTATGTCCACTAGTAGGCATGGGTGTAGACATACCTTTGCATTCTTGCATATTGAACTTCTTGAATAAGTCCTTGGTGTACTTTGTTTGAGAGACAAATGTACCTTCCTTAGTTTGCTTGATTTGCAACCCGAGAAAGAATTTGAGTTCACTCATCATAGACATCTCAAACTTCTCTGACATTAGCTTTCCAAACTTTTCACTAAAGAGAGGGTTAGTTGAACCAAATATGATATCATCAACATAAATTTAGCATACAAATAGTTCTCCATTAACCCTTTTAGTAAAAAGAGTAGAATCAATTTTACCAATTTCAAAACCACTTGTAGTAAGGAACTTGGTCAAGCATTTATACCATGCTCTAGGAGCTTGTTTAAGACCATAAAGAGCTTTGTGAAGTTTGTAAACATGATTTGGTTTCTTAGGATTGATAAAGCCGGGAGGTTGTTTGACATAAACTTCCTCCTCTATTTCACCATTTAGAAAAGCACTTTTAATGTCCATTTGGTACAAGGTGATATTATGGTGATTAGCATAGGCAAATAAGATGCGAATGGACTCAAGTCTAGCAACGGGAGCATACGTCTCACCATAGTACATACCTTCGACTTGTGTGTACCCTTGGGCGACGAGACGTGCTTTGTTGCGAACCACTTGTCCATCTTCATCTTGCTTGTTGCGAAACACCCATTTGGTACCAATGATGTTGTGGTTGTTGTCGGGCTTCTCGACCAATGTCCAAACTTGGTTTCTCTCAAAATTATGTAGCTCTTCATGCATAGCATTTATCCAATCCGGATCTTCCAATGCTTCTTCAACCTTCATAGGTTCAATGAAGAGATGAATGAATAGTTTTCACAAAAGTTAGCTAAACGAGTTTTTGAGCGAGTGATTCTCCCAGTTTGTATATCATTGAGGATTTGCTCGACGGGATGATCTTTGGCAATTCTTGCTCGAACTCATGAGAGCTTTTGCTTGGGTCTTCGTTGAACATCTTCTTCATCTTGTTCTTCTTCTTGGCCTTCTTCATTGTTGACGTCATCGTTCTCTTGTCGTGGTGGAGAGGGAGGTTGTTGATGTTCATCTTGACGTACTTCCTCGTTTTCTTCATCTTGGTATGTCCCACTTGTGGATGCTTCCGTGTCGATTCTTGGTTCACCTTGTCGTGAAGTAGAAGCTTCCACTTGGACGGATGAAGTACTCTCCTTCACCTCCGTTGGACGAATTTTGCCAATGGACAAGTCTTGAATTGCTTCTGAAGGGTCTTTGTCTCCTACATCAATTGGCAATTGCTCTACTTGCGAGCCATTAGATTCATCAAACTTCACATCTACCGTCTCTTCAACCTTTCGGGTGAAATTGTTGTGGACACGGTAAGTGTGAGAGTTTGAGCCATAACCAAGTAGAAAACCTTCATGAGATTTAGGAGCAAACTTTGAACGACGATGGTTATCAAGAATGTAGCACTTTGAGCCGAATACTCGAAAGTATCCAACTTGGGGTTTGTTACCGGTGAGAAGCTCGTATGCCGTCTTGCCGAGTAGCTTGTGAAGATATAAGCGATTTGTTGCGTGACAAGCTGTCTCAACCGCTTCTGCCCAAAAGTGCTTTGGTGTCTTGTATTCATCAAGCATCGTTCTTGCCATTTCGATGAGCGTCCGGTTCTTCCTCTCAACAACTCCATTTTTTGAGGTGTGTACGTAGCCGAGAACTCGTGTGAAATCCCTTCTTCGTCAAGAAAGGTGTCCACATTTGCGTTCTTGAACTCCGTTCCGTTGTCACTCCGAACCTTCTTGATCTTCACATCAAACTGATTTTGGGCCTTCCTAGCGAAGTTTCTGAAGATCTTCTGGACCTGCGACTTGTCATTAAGAAAGAACACCCACGTAAATCTTGAAAAATCATCAACTATAACTAGACCAAAGGAATTTCCACCGAGACTCTTGTAGGCGTTGGGACCAAAAAGATCCATGTGGAGTAGCTCGAGTGGCCTCCTTGTGGTCATGATGTTCTTCACGGGATGTCTTCCTCCAACCTGTTTACCTGCTTGACACGCACTGCAAAGTCAATCCTTATCAAATATGACATCGTTGACTCCAAGGATATGATTTCCTTTAATAAGCTTGTCAAGGTTTCTCATGCCAACGTGACCTAGTCGTCTATGCCACAACCAACCTTTTGAGGATTTAGCAACAAAGCAAGTTTTAGGTTGTGCCTTTTTAGAGAAATCGACAATGTAAAGATCACCTCTACGCATACCCGTAAAGACCATTTTATGATTGTCTCGACGAAATACTTGGCAATCTACCTCAGTAAATAGGACATTCAAACCGAAATCAGCAAGTCTAGATACTGAAAGTAAGTTGTAGCCAAGAGATTCAACGAGCATGACATTTTGAATGGAACTATCATGTGAGATGGCCACCTTACCAAGGCCAACCACTTTACCCTTTGAATTATCACCAAAGGTGACATATTTTCGAGGGCCGTCATTTTCAGCAAGCTCACGAAACATCTCTTCATCTCCGGTCATATGATCAGTACATCCACTATCAAGAACCCATTCCTTTCCTCCTGATTCATATCCCCGAAGATTTGCCATAAGACCAAAGTGTCTCATTGCATCATCAAGATCGAAGTCACTATCATCATCATCATCATCATAGTATCCATGTTCATCATGATCTTGTGACTCATCATTTCCTAGATAGGGTAATTCATTAGATAAATGATCATCAAAGTGGTCACTTTTATGAATTCTTATAGCTTCGAATATGATATCACTAATGATTCCAACATCTCCTTTAGCATGCTTAAGATTGGTAAGTTCAAATAGACATTTACGAAAACTAGGATCACTAGAATTCATCTTACTCAAGGCAATAGATTTATGGAAAATTTCATCCAAAGTTTTCAAGGAATGATCGGGAAATCGTTCCTCAAGAAATTTCCATATAGTATAGGCACAACTTTGAGTAGGCAAACTAGCAATCAAGTTTTTGGGCAATCCACTAATGATGAGCTCAATAGTTCTAAGATTGCGAATCATGTCAATATCTTCATCTAGGGTAGGATGCAAAGGATCAATATGAGGTGCACAAGGGCTAGCAATATACTTGTTCAAATGATATTGATTGAAGATTACAAGCATCTCATTTTTCCACTCATGAAAATACTCTCCATCAAGAATAGGCACTCTATGTCTAAGACTCCCTAGAGTAGACACATCCATCTTCCTCCAATGGTGATTAAACCAAGGCAATAGAGACCAATGCTCTGATACCACTTGTAGGATCTAGAAGTAGATGTGTCTAGAGGGGGGGTGATTAGACACTTAATGCTAAAGTTGCAATTTTTAAGCTTTTTGGTTTAAGTGGAGTTTAGGCACAATTTCAACACGCACAATACATATCAAGCAAGCATGCAAAGGGTATATAAGCAGCGGAATGTAAAGCATGCAACTTGCAAGAATGTAAAGGGAAGGGTTTGGAGAGATCAAACGCAATTTGAGACACGGATGTTTTTCCCGTGGTTCGGATAGGTGGTGCTATCCTACATCCACGTTGATGGAGACTTCAACCCACAAAGGGTAACGGTTGCGAGAGTCCACACAGGGCTCCACCCACAAAGGGTAATGGTTGCGTGAGTCCACACAGGGCTCCACCCACGAAGGGTCCACGAAGAAGCAACCACCCACAAAGGGTCCACGAAGAAGCAACCTTGTCTATCCCACCATGGCCATCGCCCACACAGGACTTGCCTCACTAGCGGTAGATCTTCACGAAGTAGGCGATCTCCTTGCCCTTACAAACTCCTTGGTTCAACTCCACAATCTTGTCGGAGGCTCCCAAGTGACACCTAGCCAATCTAGGAGACACCACTCTCCAAGAAGTAACAAATGGTGTGTAGGTAATGAACTCCTTGCTCTTGTGCTTCAAATGATAGTCTCCCCAACACTCAACTCTCTCTCATAGGATTTGGATTTGGTGGAAAGAAGATTTGAGTGGAAAGCAACTTGGGAAGGCTAGAGATCAAGATTCATATGGTAGGAATGGAATATCTTGGTCTCAACACATGAGTAGGTGGTTCTCTCTCAGAACATATGAGTTGGAATGGTGTATGTGTTCTGATGGCTCTCTCCACGAGTGAAGAGGAGGTGGAGGGGTATATATAGCCTCCACACAAAATCCAACCGTTACACACAGT
The DNA here is from genome assembly GCF_056163025.1 of Triticum urartu. NCBI lineage: Eukaryota > Viridiplantae > Streptophyta > Magnoliopsida > Poales > Poaceae > Triticum > Triticum urartu. The sequence continues at coordinate 249,129,235 of NC_141878.1, read as the reverse complement.
TTTCCAATCTCGGTGGGACCGAATCAACAAACTCGGTCGGACCGAAAATGTAAACCTAGTGGCCGTTAGAGATTTTCGGTGGGACTGACATGCAACTCGGTAGGACCGATATGGTTAGGGTTTGGGCATAACGTAATCTCGGTGAGACCGATTACACAAACTCGGTGAGACCGAATTTGGTAATTAGCTAACCAGAGAGTTGGTCAGGAAAACTCGGTGGGACCGATTTGCTCTTTCGGTTAGACCGAAAAGTTACAAAGAGGAAACACTGAATTTACATTGCAATCTCGGTGGGACCGATTGCATATCTCGGTGGGACCGAGAATATTGCAATAGGTAACAGAGAGTTTGCAAGCCCATCTCGGTGAGACCGAGATCCATATCGGTAGAACCAAATTTCTAGGGTTTGGCAGTGGCTTATGACAAGTGAAACTCGGTGGTGCCGGATAGGAAGAATCGGTAGGACCGAGTTTGGCTTAGGGTTTAGGTCATATGTGGATATGGGAAAGTAGTTGAGGGTTTTGGAGCATATCACTAAGCACATGAAGCAAGAGGCTCATTAAGCAACACCTCATCCCTCCTTGATAGTATTGGCTTTTCCTAAAGACTCAATGTAATCTTGGATCACTAAAATATAAAATGAAGAGTCTTGAGCTTTAAGCTTTAGCCAATCCTTTGTCCTTAGCATCTTGAAGGAGTTCCCACAACCTTTAGTCCATGCCACTCCATTGTTGAACTTATCTGAAACATGCTAGATCGAAATGTTAGTCCAACAAGAGATATGTTGTCATCAATTATCAAAACCACCTAGGGAGCACTTGTGCTTTCAAAATCCCATCAATGCCAACAACAAGTGGAGCGTAGACCGTAACCCTATACCATACTCTTACTCATCGTAGCAATATCTGCAACACGAGACATTGCAGCCGTATAGGTTAGTACATTGAATGTACCGGTAAGATCACAATAAGAAAAGCGGATGATAAAACTATTCTATATGCAATATGGCTTTTTGGGCTCTGTGTTTGAGTTTTTTTTGCGTAAAAGTTGGTTTCATTTTCCGTACAACAAAGGAGTAATCAAGGAACCTTCACTATGGAGTTATCTACTATGACATGGTTTCGCTAACCTATGTCTCATATCCCAAATAATCATAAGTTGCCCATGATTAATTATCAGTCCGGTGTTGAGAGTTCTGAGATAGATCCAAGTCCAGAGGCTCAAATTGTCCGTAGCCGGGGACATGGCTAATCGATTAGGTTTTAACTCTGCAGAGTGTTGTGCACTTTGCCCACAAGATTCGATCCCTCTTTTATGTTCTAGCCCTTCAAAGTGTTTGAGAACAAGATGACCGAAACATGGTCTTTCAAAGGTTTTCCCTAACAACTGCCAATACCCATCCAAACCTACCTTTCGTCTACATCTTCTAGCAATGAACTAGTCAGAGTCACTGCGATGATCAACCAAGCTAGAGACCGTAATGACTTGTGGATGCACAGGTAAGCTTCCAGGCATGAAGTATCCTTCCATCTCTTTGTGTCTAGGTGAAGCTTTCCACAAGATGTCATGGCGCTTATCCATGCATCCCGGGTCATCTACTAGTTGCTCCAAGGTTCCCATCAAACCATCCTCCACCCAGTAGTGTGTATTGAATCCATTACTCGAGCCTTGAAGTCTTCAGGTCTTGAAGATGCGGGCCATGAAGAATGCAGGTCTTGAAATTTTCCATCCTGAAGTTGTCGTCATTGACGCAGAGTCCTCCTTCTCACACCACTCCCGAGCACTCATACCAACCCCCATGTACTATACCATACCATTAAAGTAAGTAATGTCCGAGGCTTGATAACAGGGAGGTGGATTCCTACCTCATGCTTCTACTCAACTACAAGAATCAATATCACTACTGGAGGAATTGTTGTAAAGGTGACACTACAGACAAGTAAAATCTAGGTATGAAAAACATGGTCAAAGTGAACTTGCCTGGTGTTTATTGCTGAAGAATTGTTGCACTCAAAATCCTGATAATTCCACTCGTCGCACTCCAATCAATCTATCATAAACAATTATAATCATACATAAGCAATCACTCAAAGATTCAGAAAGAAACTAAATAAAAGATTTATGAAACTCAAAAAGAACCAAATCAATCTACAAAATAAGGTCAGATCTTAATGAGGTGAAAATAGTGTGATGATAGTTCTCAATGATAGGTTGTGCCTAGGGTTTCAACATGGCAAAAGGAATTAATTAAAACAACGTTATAAGTTGGAAGTCATTATCAAAGAGAGATTTGATTTGAATCTGAACAAATTCAAATTTGAAAACTAAAACAACTTAATTTGATAGGTTCACTCGATAGATGGTATCTAGATGAAGAATTTGGCATTGGTTTTCATAAAAACGAAGCTCCGGTTCAATAATTACGATCGGGCGAAGGTTTGAACTAGATTTGAATTTGAATAAGATATACTTGACCTAATTTTGAAATTTACTTCTTACTTGAAAGATGGTCTCAGAAGGAGTAGTTTGCAAAAAGAATCACTTCAATTGGAGCTATTGTTAAAAAGCTGGATAGTTTTGAAATTCAAGGACTGTTCTGTAAAATCCAAGGACTAATCGGTAGGAACTTTTTTTTTACACCGAGCTCCTGAGACACGTGGCGCAATACTATTGGCTAAAACCTGTTTGCCATGGAGTTAAAACAGTGGACGACCGATAACTAATGCATATCATTTTGATTAGGAAAAAAACAGAACGGTCTAATCCTAGCCATCTAAACGCAATCTAACAGTGGGGAAGTTCAGGCGGCTTACAGTGGCAGTGGTCGGCGTCGGAGTTGACAAAGATGTCGACGTGGTGGCACTGCTTGATCCGAATGGAGATTCGTGGGGTCTCCGGGCCACGGGGAAGAGGAAGACGGGGTCCAATGTGTCTCGGTGATGGCGATGGTGGCGTATGCGGCGTTGGGTGCCTCATGCGGTGACGACAATGAGTGGTTGGTGTACGGGCGGTGCCGGCGAGATGTGGGTATCGTCGGGAAGCACTTCTCCATGCTGGTCTATGTGATAAAAGGGGTCAGAGGATGCAGCACTTCGGGGGAGAGAGAAACAAAGGGACGTGGGTGCTCGGGAACATCCGGTCGCTGGAGAATCATCCAGTGAAAGCTTCGGGTGGCGGTGAACTCCGGCGAGATCGAACCAGGGTGAACGGGATCAATAGACCATGATTTTGAGAAAAAACAGACGAGGGGAGCGAGGGCGTTATTTATAGGGAGGCGGGCTTGCGAGAGGGGCAAAGATCTGAGCAAATCCCGCGAGGATTTGGATTGGGTAGGGAAGAACTCGTGCGCGTGCAGCATTTATAGTGTCGTGGGGAGGAAGAAGATGGCGCCTGGCCCACCTGGCAGCGACCGCGAGAGGAGAGAGGGAGGGCAGTTGGCCGACATGAAGAGGTTTCGCGGGGAAAGAGGTAATGGGCCTGAAGCGCAGCTAGGCTGGTTGGTTGGCGCCTGGCCTGGCGCTCCTGCATCTTTTAAAAAAGGGCCTTTTACATTTTTATCCCTAACTTGAACCCAATACTCAGATTTGCCCCTAATATCGAAGCCTTCTCAAATTTTCCCCTCCGTCGTTAGGCGCCCTTATAGAAATGCCCTTCTGCACCGTCACCGTCCGGTCAAAGGGCTTTGACCATCTGAAAAATATAGCAAAAAATCAGAAAAATATGAAATTTTGTTGGATCAAAGATACTCAGGTGCACAAGGTGGATGCGGATTTTCGTGCTATTTAGACATACCACGAGCTCGTGGCAAAGGAAAACAATAAATCTGTACGCCTGTGAATAGTAAATTCAAAAAATAGCAAGAAAATTCAAAAAATATGATTTTTTGCATCCAAGATGCTCGGGTGCGCAAGGTGTGTGCAAAATTTTGATGTGTTCGGACATTGTAGGAGCTCGTGGGGGAAAAAAATTGGCTCGAAAAAAACTTTGAAAAAATACACTATTTTGAAAAAAAATTGCTAGAGCTCCTCGCATGTCATTTGATAACAAAATTTTGCACGCACCTTGCCCACCCAAGCATCTTGGATGCCAAAAATGTTTTTTTTTGAATTTTCTTGCTATTTTTTGAATTTACTATTCACATGCGTATATATTTATTGTTTTTCTTTTCCACGACCTCCTGGTATGTCTAAATAGCACGAAAATTTGCATGCACCTTGCGCACCTGAGTATCTTTGATCCGACAAAATTGTGAATTTTTTTGCTATTTTTTTAGACGGAGAAAGCCCTTTGACTGGACGATAACGACGCATAAGAACATTTCTATAAGGACACCTAATGGCAAAGGGGCAAATTTGATCAGGCTTCAAAATTAGGGGCAAATCTGAATAGGTGGTTCGAGTTAGGGATAGAAATGCAAATGGCCCTTTAAAAAACACAGAGAAACAAAAGAAAAGAGATAAAAATATAAACAGAAAAAGTAATAGTCATAATATATATATATCAAAATTCTTAGAATTTTCCATAGAAAAACATGAACTAATTTTCAAAGCCAAATAATATATTTTTTTGCAATATCTCCAAATTGGATTTGAATTTAATTTTCAAATCTTTTGGAAATATTTTTTGTTTTATTTCTTCAAATACTTTTCAAATCTTTCTCTGAATTTTTAAGGGTCATGTTCCTTCACTTTTTATTTCTTTTATGAGAGGATTTTGAAAAGATTCAAACTCAAAATTGAATAGGGATTCAAATGAAAAAAAATTGAATAGCTTCCTATGGAGAAAGTTGAAAGAGCTTTCCCATATTTTCAAACTGGTCCTCATTTACTCCCCACTCTATTTCATATATTTTGAAGAAGTCCTATTATCTTCTCTCATGAAAATCCCTGAGTGGCATAAAGTTTCTGAGTTTGAAATATTTTCAAATGGAATTCAATTCTTTTCAAAACCCCTTTTTATTTCTTTATTGGAAGAAGTCATGTCACCTTAACTCTAGGGTTTATTTTGAATTTGAAATTGAATTCATGGAACCCAAATGCAAAAAATGAAAGTTTGGGCAAGTCCTTTAATTCCCTCTCATTCAACTTCCAAAAAATTTCAATTTCCACTCAATTTCACACAATCAATCACACAACAATCAAACAAACAATCATGATTATTTATTTAGTATAACATCCCAAAATTTAGAATTTTGGGATGTTACATAATGTCATAGGATTTGAGCACATTAAATCCTTGTATGCACATGATGCTTCATTTGCTATTCCTTATGCCAAATGCTTAATGCATACATATTGGGAGAGATATTGTATCAAGGATGATTATCTAATGTGCTCTAACAAGCTTTGTATCCCCGAGTCTTCTCTTCATTTGTTGCTTCTGCAAGAGGCTCACGATGGAGGACTTATGGGACACTTCGGATGAGACAAGACATTTGCCACGCTCTCCAAGAACTACCTTTAGCCCAAGATGTTTCGTGGTGTTTCACGCTACACCAATCGATGTTCTACATGTCGCAAAGCTAAGTCTACCACTCAATCCCATGGTCTCTATATGTGACTTCATATTCCATATCACCCATGGGAAGACATCAGTATGGATTTTGTGCTTGGTTTGCCACGAACTCAAAACGGTAAAGATTTGGTAGTTGTTGTTGTGGACCGTTTCTCTAAGATGCCACATTTCATTCCTTGCAACAAGATAGACGATGCCTCACATGTTGCAAATCTCTTTTATAGGGAAGAGATTGCATGGAGTGCCCAAGGCTATTGTGTCGAACGGCGACGTCAAGTTCCTTAGCTACTTTTGGAAGACACTATGCGCCAACCTCAGAATCAAGCTACTCTTCACTTCGGCATACCATCCGCAAACCGACAGCCAAAAGGACAAATTGGCGCCAAAAGGACAGATATGGCCTCGGAACACGGAGACCGAAAGGTCGAGCGTGAATCATATAGTAGATATGATCAACATAAAGATGTTCACCAATGAAACTACTCCATCTCACGTGATGATCGGACATGGTTTAGTTGATTTGGATCACGTAATCACTTAGAGGATTAGAGGGATGTCTATCTAAGTGGGAGTTCTTTAAGTAAATTAACTGAACTTAAATTTATCATGAAACTTAGTACCTGATTAGTATCTTGCTTGTTTATGTTTGATTGTAGATAGATGGCTCGTGCTGTTGTTCCATTGAATTTTAATGCGTTCCTTGAGAAAGCAAAGTTGAAAGATGATGGTAGCAATTACACGGACTGGGTCCGTAACTTGAGGATTATCCTCATTGCTGCACAGAAGAATTACGTCCTGGAAACACCGCTGGGTGCCAGGCCTGCTGCAGGAGCAACGCCGGATGTTATGAACGTCTGGCAGAGCAAAGCTGATGACTACTCAATAGTTCAGTGTGCCATGCTTTACGGCTTAGAATCGGGACTTCAACGACGTTTTGAACGTCATGGAGCATATGAGATGTTCCAGGAGTTGAAGTTAATATTTCAAGCAAATGCCCGGATTGAGAGATACGAAGTCTCCAATAAGTTCTATAGCTGCAAGATGGAGGAGAACAGTTCTGTCAGTGAGCATATACTCAAAATGTCTGGGTATAATAATCACTTGATTCAGTTGGGAGTTAATCTTCCAGATGACTGCGTCATTGACAGAATTCTCCAATCACTGCCACCAAGCTACAAGAGCTTCGTGATGAACTATAATATGCAAGGGATGAATAAGACTATTCCCGAGCTCTTCGCAATGCTGAAAGTTGCGGAGGTAGAAATCAAGAAGGAGCATCAAGTGTTGATGGTCAACAAGACCACTAGTTTCAAGAAAAAGGGAAAAGGGAAGAAGAAGGGGAACTTCAAAAAGAACGGCAAGCAAGTTGCTACTCAAGAGAAGAAACCCAAACCTGGACCTAAGCCTGAAACTGAGTGCTTCTATTGCAAGCAGACTGGTCACTGGAAGCGGAACTGCCCCAAGTATTTGGCGGATAAGAAGGATGGCAAGGTGAACAAAGGTATATGTGATATACATGTTATTGATATGTACCTTACTAATGCTCGCAGTAGCACCTGGGTATTTGATACTGGTTCTGTTGCTAATATTTGCAACTCGAAACAGGGACTACGGATTAAGCGAAGATTGGCTAAGGACGAGGTGACGATGCGCGTGGGAAACGGTTCCAAAGTCGATGTGATCGCAGTCGGCACGCTACCTCTACATCTACCTTCGGGATTAATATTAGACCTGAATAATTGTTATTTGGTGCCAGCGTTGAGCACGAACATTATATCTGGATCATGTTTGATGCGAGACGGTTATTCATTTAAATCGGAGAATAATGGTTGTTCTATTTATATGAGTAATATCTTTTATGGTCATGCACCCTTGAAGAGTGGTCTATTCTTGTTAAATCTCGATAGTAGTAATACACATATTCAAAATGTTGAAGCCAAAAGATGTAGAGTTGATAATGATAGTGCAACTTATTTGTGGCACTGCCGTTTAGGTCATATCGGTGTAAAGCGCATGAAGAAACTCCATACTGATGGACTTTTGGAACCACTTGATTATGAATCACTTGGTACTTGTGAACCGTGCCTCATGGGCAAGATGACTAAAACGCCGTTCTCCGGTACTATGGAGAGAGCAACAAATTTGTTGGAAATCATACATACAGATGTATGTGGTCCGATGAATATTGAGGCTCGTGGCGGATATCGTTATTTTCTCACCTTCACAGATGATTTAAGCAGATATGGGTATATCTACTTAATGAAACATAAGTCTGAAACGTTTGAAAAGTTCAAGGAATTTCAGAGTGAAGTTGAAAATCATCGTAACAAGAAAATAAAGTTTCTACGATCTGATCGTGGAGGAGAATATTTGAGTTACGAGTTTGGTGTACATTTGAAAAATTGTGGAATAGTTTCGCAACTCGCGCCACCCGGAACACCACAGCATAATGGTGTGTCCGAACGTCGTAATCATACTTTACTGGATATGGTGCGATCTATGATGTCTCTTACTGATTTACCGCTATCGTTTTGGGGATACGCTCTAGAGACGGCCGCATTCACGTTAAATAGGGCACCATCAAAATCCGTTGAGACGACGCCTTATGAACTATGGTTTGGCAAGAAACCAAAGTTGTCGTTTCTGAAAGTTTGGGGCTGCAATGCTTATGTGAAAAAGCTTCAACCTGATAAGCTCGAACCCAAATCGGAGAAATGTGTCTTCATAGGATATCCAAACGAGACTATTGGATACACCTTCTATCACAGATCTGAAGGCAAGACTTTTGTTGCTAAATTCGGAAACTTTCTGGAGAAGGAGTTTCTCTCGAAATAAGTGAGTGGGAGGAAAGTAGAACTTGACGAGGTAACTGTACCTGCTCCCTTATTGGAAAGTAGTACATCACAGAAAACTGTTTCTGTGACACCTACACCAGTTAGTGAGGAAGCTAATGATAATGATCATGAAACTTCAGAACAAGATACTACTGAACCTCGTAGATCAACCAGAGTAAGATCCGCGCCAGAGTGGTACGGTAATCCCATTCTGGAAGTCATGCTGCTAGATCATGATGAACCTACGAACTATGAAGAAGCAATGGTGAGCCCAGATTCCACAAAGTGGCTTGAAGCCATGAAATCTGAGATGGGATCCATGTATGAGAACAAAGTATGGACTTTGGTTGACTTGCCCGATGATCGGCAAGCAATTGAGAATAAATGGATCTTCAAGAAGAAGACTGACGCTGACGGTAATATTACTGTCTACAAAGCTCGACTTGTCGCAAAAGGTTTTTGGCAAGTTCAAGGGATTGACTACGATGAGACCTTCTCACCCGTAGCGATGCTTAAGTCTGTCCGAATCATGTTAGCAATTGCCGCATTTTATGATTATGAAATTTGGCAGATGGATGTCAAAACTGCATTCCTGAATGGATTTCTGGAAGAAGAGTTGTATATGATGCAACCAAAAGGTTTTGTCGATCCAAAGGGAGCTAACAAAGTGTGCAAGCTCCAGCGATCCATTTATGGACTGGTGCAAGCCTCTCGGAGTTGGAATAAACGTTTTGATAGTGTGATCAAAGCATTTGGTTTTATACAGACTTTTGGAGAAGCCTGTATTTACAAGAAAGTGAGTGGGAGCTCTGTAGCATTTCTGATATTATATGTGGATGACATATTACTAATTGGAAATGATGTAGAATTTCTGGATAGCATAAAGGGATACTTGAATAAGAGTTTTTCAATGAAAGACCTCGGTGAAGCTGCTTACATATTAGGCATTAAGATCTACAGAGATAGATCAAGACGCTTAATTGGACTTTCACAAAGCACATACCTTGACAAAGTTTTGAAGAAGTTCAAAATGGATCAAGCAAAGAAAGGGTTCTTGCCTGTGTTACAAGGTGTGAAGTTGAGTAAGACTCAATGCCCGACCACTGTAGAAGATAGAGAGAATATGAAAGATGTTCCCTATGCTTCAGCCATAGGCTCTATCATGTATGCAATGTTGTGTACCAGACCTGATGTGTGCCTTGCTATAAGTCTAGCAGGGAGGTACCAAAGTAATCCAGGAGTGGATCACTAGACAGCGGTCAAGAACATCCTGAAGTACCTGAAAAGGACTAAGGATATGTTTCTCGTATATGGAGGTGACAAAGAGCTCATCGTAAAAGGTTACGATGATGCAAGCTTTGACACTGATCCGGACGATTCTAAATCGCAAACCGGATACATGTTTACATTAAACGGTGGAGCTGTCAGTTGGTGCAGTTCTAAACAAAGCATTGTAGCGAGATCTACATGTGAAGCGGAGTAGATAGCTGCTTCGGAAGCAGCAAATGAAGGAGTCTGGATGAAGGAGTTCATATCCGATCTAGGTGTCATACCTAGTGCATCGGGTCCAATGAAAATCTTTTGTGATAATACTGGTGCAATTGCCTTGGCAAAGGAATCCAAATTTCACAAGAGAACCAAGCACATCAAAAGATGCTTCAATTCCATTCGGGATCTAGTCCAGGTGGGAGACATAGAGATTTGCAAGATACATACGGATCTGAATGTAGCAGACCCGTTGACTAAGCCTCTTCCACGAGCAAAACATGATCAGCACCAAGGCTCCATGGGTGTTAGAATCATTACTGTGTAATCTAGATTATTGACTCTAGTGCAAGTGGGAGACTGAAGGAAATATTTCCTAGAGGCAATAATAAAGTTATTATTTATTTCCTTATATCATGATAAATGTTTATTATTCATGCTAGAATTGTATTAACCGGAAACATAATACATGTGTGAATACATAGACAAACAAAGTGTCACTAGTATGCCTCTACTTGACTAGCTCATTAATCAAAGATGGTTATGTTTCCTAACCATAAACAAGGAGTTGTTATTTGATTAACGGGATCACATCATTAAGTGAATGATCTGATTGACATGACCCATTCCATTAGCTTAGCACCCAATCGTTTAGTATGCTGCTATTGCTTTCTTCATGACTTATACATGTTCCTATAACTATGAGATTATGCAACTCCCGTTTACCGGAGGAACACTTTGGGTGCTACCAAACGTCACAACGTAACTGGGTGATTATAAAGGAGTACTACAGGTGTCTCCAAAGGTACATGTTGGGTTGGCGTATTTCGAGATTAGGTTTTGTCACTCCGATTGTCGGAGAGGTATCTCTGGGCCCTCTCGGTAATGCACATCACATAAGCCTTGCAAGCATTACAACTAATAAGTTAGTTGTGAGATGATGTATTACGGAACGAGTAAAGAGACTTGCCGGTAACGAGATTGAACTAGATATTGGATACCGACGATCGAATCTCGGGCAAGTAACATACTGATGACAAAGGGAACAACGTATGTTGTTATGCGGTCTGACCGATAAAGATCTTCGTAGAATATGTAGGACCAATATGGGCATCCAGGTCCCGCTATTGGTTATTGACCGGAGATTTGTCTCAGTCATGTCTACATTGTTCTCGAACCGTAGGGTCCGCACGCTTAACGTTACGATGACAGTTATTATGAGTTTATGCATTTTGATGTACCGAAGTTAGTTCGAAGTCCCGGATGTGATCACGGACATGACGAGGAGTCTCGAAATGGTCGAGACATAAAGATTGATATATTGGATGACTATATTCGGACACCGGAAGGGTTCCAGGGAAGTTTCGGATAAAACCGGAGCACCGGGGGGTTACCGGAACCCCCCGGGGGGTTAATGGGCCTTATGGGCCTAATGTGGAGAAGAGGAAGGGGCTGCCAGGGCAGGCCGCGCGCCCCCTCTCCCCCTAGTCCGAATTGGACAAGGAGGGAGGGGCGGCGCCCCCCCCCCCTTTCCTTCTCTCCCTCCACCTCTCCTAGTTGGACAAGGAACGGGAGGGAAGTCCTACTCCCGGTAGGAGTAGGACTCCTCCTGCGCGCCTCCTCTAGGCCGGCCGCACCCCCCCCTTGGATCCTTTATATACGGAGGCAGGGGCACCCTAGAACACACAAGTTGATCTTCGTGATCGTTCCTTAGCCGTGTGCGGTGCCCCCTTCCACCATATTCCACCTCGGTCATATCGTAGTAGTGCTTAGGCGAAGCCCTGCGTCGGTAGAACATCATCATCGTCACCACGCCGTTGTGCTGACGAAACTCATCCCTGAAGCTTTGCTGGATCGGAGCCCGGGGAGCATCATCGAGCTGTACGTGTGCCAAGAACTCGGAGGTGCCGGAGTAACGGTGCTTGGATCGGTCGGATCGGAAGACGTACGACTACTTCCTCTACGTTGCGTCAACGCTTCCGTTGCGGTCTACAAGGGTACGTAGACAACACTCTCCCCTCTCGTTGCTATGCATCATCATGATCTTGCGTGTGCGTAGGAAATTTTTTGAAATTACTACGAAACCCAACACAAGGCGCGCTCGGACTTGGCTTCGAGGCGAAGCCAAGGGGCAAGTGCTGAGCGTCGCGGGCCCCCACAACGAGTGGCCTCAGTTGACGCGTGGTTACTGATGGGACATGGGCGTCTCCGCTTCCCCACGCTGCCTCGGCATCTACCCGTCTTGATGAGTCCCTGATGCATGCAGAGAAAACCATCATTACCTATGATCATGGGGGTCGCCGGTTGGCCTTCTCCTGCTATAAATGAGGAGGGGCAGAGCCCCCGTCGCCCATCTCTTCCTTCTCTGCTCACTTCTTCTCCCTCGCTTCATCGCTCGCAGCGACACCCATAGCGTCGATTCGGAGGTTCTCAACCGCGGAGAAGGGAAAAGGCCCTTGTGACGAGCCAGGGCTGCTTCCGCCGAAGAAGAGGCTGGCCCGCCGCCGCGATGTAGTCATGAGGCCGGAGGTGTCGAGGCCTTGGTGTGAGCTGCCTCCCCCGGGGTATCCGCTGCCCTTGTATGCCCAGGCCGGGGGCTCCGGAGGCAGAGGCGGCGACCAGCACCGTTGCTACCTCTTAAGCATTGTGTTGGTTTTTCCTTGAAGAGGAAAGGGTGATGCAGCAAAGTAGCGTAAGTATTTCCCTCAGTTTTTGAGAACCAAGGTATCAATCCAGTAGGAGACTACACGCAAGTCCCTCGTACCTACACAAACAAATAAGAACCTTGCAACCAACGCGATAAAGGGGTTGTCAATCCCTTCACGGTCACTTACGAGAGTGAGATCTGATAGAGATAATAATAATAATAAGATAAATATTTTTGGTATTTATATAATATAGATAGGAAAATAAAGATTGCAAAATAAAATAGATGGGAAACTTATATGATAAAAGATAGACCCGGGGGCCATACGTTTCACTAGTGGCTTCTCTCAAGATAGCATAAGTATTACGGTGGGTGAACAAATTACTGTCGAGCAATTGATAGAAAAGTGCATAATTATGAGAATATCTAGGCATGATCATGTATATAGGCATCACGTCCGCGACAAGTAGACCGAAACGATTCTGCATCTACTACTATTACTCCACACATCGACCGCTATCCAGCATGCAACTAGAGTATTAAGTTCCTAAGAACAGAGTAACGTATTAGGCAAGATGACATGATGTAGAGGGGTGAACTCAAGCAATATGATATAAACCCCGTCTTTTTATCCTCGATGGCAACAATACAATACGTGCCTTGCTTCCCCTGCTGTCACTGGGAAAGGACACCGCAAGATTGATCCCAAAGCTAAGCACTTCTCCCATTGCAAGAAAGATCAATCTAGTAGGCCAAACCAAACTGATAATTCAAAGAGACTTGCAAAGATAACCAAACATACATAAAAGATTTCAGAGAAGAATCAAATATTGTTCATAGATAAACTTGATCATAAACCCACAATTCATTGAATCTCGACAAACACACCGCAAAAAGAGTTACATCAAATAGATCTCCGAGAAGATCGAGGAGAACATTGTATTGAGATCCAAAGAGAGAGAAGAAGCCATCTAGCTAATAACTATGGACCCAAAGGTCTATGGTAAACTACTCACACATCATCGGAGAGGCTATGGTGTTGATGTAGAAGCCCTCCGTGATCGATTCCCCCTCCGGTAGAGCTCCGGAAAAGGCCCCAAGATGGGATCTCTTGGGTACAAAAGGTTGCAGCGGTGGAAATAGGGTTTCGTGGTGCTCCTGGATGTTTTCGGGGTGTATGGATATATATAGGAGGAACAAGTAGGTCGGTGGAGCTGCAAGGGGCCCACGAGGGTGGGGGCGCGCCCAGGGGGCAAGCGCGCCTCCGTGCCTTGTGGCCGCCTCATTTCTTTCCTGACGTATACTCCTAGTCCCCTGGATCATGTTTGTTCCAAAAATAACTCTCCCGGAGGTTTCATTCTGTTTGATATTCCTTTTCTGCGAAACACTGAAATAGGCAAAAAAACAGCAATTTGCACTGGGCCTTGGGTTAGTAGGTTAGTCCCAAAAATAATATAAAAGTGTATAAATAAGCCCATTAACATCAAAAATAGATAATATAATAGCATGGGACAATCAAAAATTATAGATACGTTGGAGACATATCAAGCATCCCCAAGCTTAATTCTTGCTCATCCTCGAGTAGGTAAATGATAAAAACAGAATTTGTGATGTGGAATGCTACCTAGCATAATTCTCAATGTAATTTTCTTCATTGTGGAATGAATGTTCAGATCTGAAAGATTCAAGACAAAAATTTAATATTGACATAAAAATAATAATACTTCAAGCATACTAACTAAGCAAGCATGTCTTCTCAAACTAACATGGAAAAAGAAAGTTCATCCCTACAAAATCATATTGTTTGGTCATGCTCCATTTTCGTCACACAAGAATGCTCTCATCATGCACAACCCCGATGACAAGCCAAGCAATTGTTTCATACTTTAGTAAACTCAAACTTTTTTCAACTTTCACGCAATACATGAGTGTGAGCCATGGATATAGAACTATGGGTGGAATAGAATATAATGATGGGGGTTATGTGAAGAATACAAAAAAGGAGAAAGTCTCACATCGACGAGCCTAATCAACGGGCTAGGGAGATGCCCATCAATCGATGTCAATGCAAGGAGTAGGATTGCCATGCAATGGATACACTAGAGCTATAAATGTATGAAAGCTCAACAAAAGAAACTAAGTGGGCGTGCATCCAACTTGCTTGCTCATGAAGACCTAGGGCATTTGAGGAAGCCCATTGTTAGATTATACAAGCCAAGTTCTATAATGAAAAATTCCCACTAGTATATGAAAGTGACAAAACAAGAGACTCTCTATCATAAAGATCATGGTGCTACTTTGAAGCACAAGTGTGGAAAAAGAGGATAGTAGCATTGTCCCTTTTTATTTCTTCCTTTTTTGGGGGGCTCTTTTTTAATTTTTTTATTTGGCCTTTCTCTTTTTTTATTTGGGACAATGCTCTATTAATGATGATCATCACATTTCTATTTATTTACAACTCAATGATTACAACTCGATACTAGAACAAAATATGACTCTATATGAATGCCTCCGATGGTGTACCGGGAAGGGCAATGAATCAAGAGTGGCATGTATGATAAATTATGCATGGTGGCTTTGCCACAAATACGATGTCAACTACATAATCATGCAAGGAAATATGACAACGATGAAGAGTGTCATGAATGAAACGGTGGAAAGTTGCATGGCAATATATCTCGGAATGGCTATGGAAATGCCACAATAGGTAGGTATGGTGGCTGTTTTGAGGAAGATATATGGAGGTTTATGTGTGATAGAGTGTATCATATCACGGGGTTTGGATGCACCGGCGAAGTTTGCACTAACTCTCAAGGTGAGAAAGGGCAATGCACGGTACCGAAGAGGCTAGCAATGATGGAAAGGTGAGAGTGCGTACAATCCATGGACTCAACATTAGTCATAAAGAACTCACATACTTATTGCAAAAATCTACAAGTCATTAAAAACCAAGCATTACACGCATGCTCCTAGGGGGATAGATTGGTAGGAAAAGACCATCGCTCGTCCCCGACTGCCACTCATAAGGAAGACAATCACATAACACCTCATGTTTCAAATTTGTTACACAACGGTTACCATACGTGCATGCTACGGGACTTGCAATCTTCAACACAAGTATTTCTCAAATTCACAACTACTCAACTAGCACACTCTAATATCACCATCCTCATATCTCCAAACAATTATCAAGTATCAAACTTCTCATAGTATTCAATGCACTTTTTATGATAGTTTTTATTAGACCCATCTTGGATGCCTATCATATTAGGACTAATTTCATAACCAAAGCAAAATACCATGCTGTTCTAAAGGACTCTCAAAATGATATAAGTGAACCATGAGAGATCAATAATTTCTATAAAATAAAACCACCATCATGCTCTAAAAGATATAAGTGAAGCACTAGAGCAAAATTATCTACCTCAAAAGATATAAGTGAAGCACATAGAGTATTCTAATAAATTCCAATTCATGTGTGTCTCTCCCAAAAGGTGTGTACAGCAAGGATGATTGTGGTAAACTAAAAAGCAAAGACTCAAATCATACAAGACGCTCCAATCAAAACACATATCATGTGGTGAATAAAAATATAGCCTCAAGTAAAGTTACCAATGGAAGAAGATGAAAGAGGGGATGCCTTCCGGGGCATCCCCAAGCTTAGGCTCTTGCCACTCCTTATTCCATAATCCATCAAATCTTTACCCAAAACTTGAAAACTTCACAACACAAAACTCAACAGAAAATCTCATGAGCTCCATTAGTATAAGAAAACAAACCACCACATAAGGTATTGTAATGAACTCATTCTTTATTTATATTGGTGTTAAACCTACTATATTCCAACTTCTCTATGGTTCATAACCTCCGATACTAGCCATAGATGCATTAAAATAAGCAAACAACACACGAAAAACAGAATCTGTCAAAAACAGAACAGTCTGTAGTAATATGTAGGTTTCGAATACTTATGTAACCCCACAAATTCTGAAATAAATTGTTGGATGTGAGGAATTTATCTATTAATCATATGCAAAAATAATCAACCTAATCGCCCTCTCTAGTAAAAAAATGGCAGCAAATCTCGTGAGCGCTAAAGTTTCTGTTTTTTACAGCAAGATCGCAAAAACTACCCCCAAGTCTTCCCAAAGGTTCTACTTGGCACAAACACTAATTAAAAGCATAAAACCACACCTAAATAGAGGCTAGATGAATTATTTATTACTAAATAGAACCAAAAATCAAGAAACAAAAATAAAATTGGGTTGCCTCCCAACAAGCGCTATCGTTTAACGCCCCTAGCTAGGCATAAAAGCAAGAATAGATCTAGGTATTACCATGATAATGATAAGGTAGATCGCGAAAACTCATCTCATACTCCCTACGTTCAGCAGCAAGCTTTCTTTGTGGCAAGAAAAAGTAATCAAAAGAGCTAGATTTAATGGGACAAAAGTCCCCAAGAACAAGCTCGGGAGGTATTGGTTCCTCCTTTGGCCCCTCATATTGCACAACCAATTCATCATTATAAGCATTCTTTTGGCAAAAAGTCATGAGCCTTTGTTCAAGGGGAAAACCCAACCCATTATTTTGGATGGCAAAATTATCATTAAGTTCAAATACTGTCAACAAGAACATCGGTAGCAACCTTCTTTTTCTAAGGTTTTCATTAAAAGCAACATGATCCAAGGATCGTAAGTGCATTATGTCTTCTTGATAAAAAGGATTGCTTCTATGGGAGGACGGCCGGCGTCCACCATATAATGCGCAAAAATTTCATTGGCTTCTTTCATTATAAATCTAAACTCATGAGCTAAGAAGATAGTAGTTGCTCGCTTAACAGAAGAGTGCTCAATATTAGAAAATTCTAGAAAAATCCTTTGGATGCAAGGGTGCATATGAATAAATTGTCTTTCAAGTTCAACTATGAGCAAAGATATAGCATCCGCAAAACTACTAGTTCTATGGAGAATAGACCCTCCCATAATAGGTAAAGTACCGGCACAAGTAAAGAAATCTTGAACGACTCATTTTCCAATAATATTACCACTACCAATCCGAAACTTTTTAGTGTGTAAAATAGTAGGTTCTTCAGGAGGATCAACAAAAGCATCAAATTTTTCCATGTTATTACCACTATCCTTATCAACGATAACCTCCCCAATTTCAGACATAGTGGCAATAAGAGGCAAACACAAAAAGGCAAATGAAAAAAGAGGACGAATAAAACGGCAAGGGTGAAGTGGGGCAGAGGAAAACGAGAGGCAAATGGCAAATAATGTAATGTGAGGGATAAGAGTTTGTGATGGGTACTTGGTATGTCTTGACTTGTGCGTAGATCTCCCCGGCAACGGCGCCAGAAATCCTTCTTGCTACCTCTTGAGCACTGCGTTGGTTTTCCCTTGAAGAGGAAAGGGTGATGCAGCAAAGTAGCGTAAGTATTTCCCTCGGTTTTTGAGAACCAAGTTATCAATCCAGTAGGATACTACACGCAAGTCCCTCGTACCTACACAAACAAATAAGAACCTCGCAACCAACGCGATAAAGGGGTTGTCAATCCCTTCACGGTCACTTACGAGAGTGAGATCTGATAGAGATAATAATAATAAGATAAATATTTTTGGTATTTTTATAATATAGATAGGAAAATGAAGATTGTGAAATAAAATAGATTGGAAACTTATATGATAAATGATAGACCCGGGGCCGTAGGTTTCACTAGTGGCGTCTCTCAAGATAGCATAAGTATTACGATGGGTGAACAAATTACTGTAGAGAAATTGATAGAAAAGTGCATAATTATGAGAATATCTAGGCATGATCATGTATATAGGCATCACGTCCGCGACAAGTAGACCGAAACGATTCTGCATCTACTACTATTACTCCACACATCGACCGCTATCAAGCATGCATCTAGATTATTAAGTTCATAAGAACAGAGTAACGCATTAGGCAAGATGACATGATGTAGAGGGATAAACTCAAGCAATATGATATAAACCCCATCTTTTTATCCTCGGTGGCAACAATACAATACGTGCCTTGCTACCCTGCTGTCACTGGGAAAAGACACCGCAAGATTGAACCCAAAGCTAAGCACTTCTCCCATTGCAAGAAAGATCAATCTAGTAGGCCAAACCAAACTGATAATTCAAAGAGACTTGCAAAGATAACCAATCATACTTAAAAGATTTCATAGAAGAATCAAATATTGTTCATAGATAAACTTGATCATGAACCCACAATTCATCGGATCTCGACAAACACACCGCAAAAAGAGTTACATCAAATAGATCTCCAAGAAGATCGAGGAGAACATTGTATTGAGATCCAAATAGAGAGAAGAAGCCATCTAGCTAATAACTATGGACCCGAAGGTCTATGGTAAACTACTCACACATCATCAGAGAGGCTATGGTGTTGATGTAGAAGCCCTCCGTGATCGATTCCCCCTCCGGTGGAGCTCCGGAAAAGGCCCCAAGACGGGATCTCTTGGCTTCAGAAGGTTGCGGCGGTGGAAATAGGGTTTCGTGGTGCTCCTGGATGTTTTCGGGGTGTATGGATATATATATAGGAGGAAGAAGTAGGTCGGTGGAGCTGCGAGGGGCCCACGAGGGTGGGGGCGCGCCCAGGGGGCAGGTGCGCCTCCCTGCCTCGTGGCCTCCTCGTTTCTTTCTTGACGTATACTCCAAGTCCCCTAGATCACGTTTGTTCCAAAAATAACTCTCCCGAAGGTTTCATTCCGTTTGATTCCGTTTGATATTCTTTTTCTGCGAAACACTGAAATAAGCAAAAAAACAGCAATTTGCACTGGGCCTTGGGTTAGTAGGTTAGTCCCAAAAATAATATAAAAGTGTATAAATAAGCCCATTAACATCCAAAACAGATAATATAATAGCATGGAACAATCAAAAATTATAGATACGTTGGAGACGTATCAGCCGTCCACGTCGCGGCCGCGGTCGCCGCACTGTGGTGGCGTGCGCCGTCGCCCCAGGAACCCACGCCGAGGGCTCCTCGCGCGAACTCGTGATGTGGGCGGCGATGCCTCCGTGCACTTGGATTCGCTTCCCGCGGTTCTTCTCCGCCGAAGTTCCGCCGAGGGTTCCCCTCAAATTATGGCTGCAACATGCCGAGTGTGATGCCCCGACGACAGGGGCGGAGGTCGAGGTCGTCTCCCCGGGCAAGATCTTCATGACCCGCGGCTGGGGTGAGGTCGCCGAGTTTGCCGCACGGAGGGCGCCCTCGCCATCCACTTCGAATACGACGGCGCCTCCACGATGCTCTTCAAGGTCTTCGACGAGGAAGGCCGTCGCCTGGAGTGCTGCCCTGGAGGGGGTCGTCGGGATGGCGTAGCAGCAGGGGCCAGGCCTGCCGCTGGCCTCGCCGGTGGTTCCTCCAACGGCAGTGGGGACGCTTGGGGGTCCAGCGATTCTCCCGAGACCTATGAGACTTCGGAGACGAGCGACGGCAGCTTCGTGCCCCCGAGCTCTCACCATGCCCCGAGCTCGGCCGCAGCGTCCGGTCGTCGTTGTCGCTGATCTGGATGGGGTTGGCGCCGGCCTCCCGTGGCCCACTGTTGATGATGACGCCAGCGGCTTGGCGCGTGTAGATAGGGCTCCTAGAAACCTTCTTCTTTTGTTCCCTACAAGGAATTGAGACGAACCCCGTGGGGGCGTGTAAAGGGTTTGTAATGCCTTTTGTTGATATCATCCTTATTATGAAGATTTACGAATACATGTCCTGCTTCGGCTCGGTCTCCCCTTTCCAACTTCGCGGTAGCTTGGTGCTCTATGCCGACAGGTCCTGGTCCCCAGGCAGGCTGCAGTCGTCGCTGGTATGCCAGGTCACGATGTCGTGGTCAAGGTCAGGAGGTGAGCAGCCCGAGGTCTAGTAAGAGCTCCTGAGGCGCAATTCTCAAGAGGTCCCCTTTAGCGTGCAAGCAGCTACCTAAAGGTAGGAAAGGGAGGCGGCGGCGCCGTAACAAGGTTGCAACAGGTGGGAATCTTATGCCGTAGCGCTTGGCCGACCCGGGTGTGAAACTTATCTTGGCAGTCCAGAGTTGATTCCTTGTGCAGCACCAGACTCGTGCGTCGACAGCCATAACGTATCCAGGTTAGGCCCGTGCGAGCCTCCCCTCTTTCCCACGCTCTTCCGTGTGCTCTACGTCCTCGGGTCCCGACTCTGGAGCGAGCTCAACCGCCGCTGGTATGCCAGGTCGCGATGCCATGGTCAAGGCCAGGGGGTGAGGGCTGGAGAGCCAGTAAGAGCTTCTGAGTCGCGATGCTCAGGAAACCCCCCCCCACCTTAATGTGCAAGCGAATTGCATGGGAAAAGAGGGAGCCCGCGGTACCGCCTGCTGGTGCCCTCGGGAGGTTCCTGTAGGTTAGCGCGAAGAGGGGTACAAATTGCAACCACGCTTGCCGGCCTGCCACTGGCCTTCCACGAGAAGATCAAGGCACTGAGGGCCTGGTGAGGTGACGTGCGCGGGCGTGCCGCGAGCCAGAGCTCGACCGCTCAGATTTGTCAGCATTGCAGGGACGGACCCGAGCACAAGCGTCGTGCCAGCATGAGTAGCCCCCGTGCGGGATGAGCAAGGGGACGATCGGCGACGCGGGCGGCCGCGGCGAGTGACAATCAAGCAAGTGATGACTATAAATAACTCATGCATGGGAACCAGCTAGCTTAGATAAATGCGAGAACAACACATGCCACTGGGACGGACCCGAGCGGCCTGCCCAGTATAGTAAGCTAAAGATACAGGAAGATACATGCCGCAGGGGCAAGCCCATGCGACCTGGGAATGATGCAGCCCGAGGGGCGCTCCCAGCTGAATAAACCAGAAAATGTCACCTAGTTCCATTGTTGAAGGAGTGTTGGAGTAGCTGATTATGCGCGCTGGAGGGTCGCTCCTCACGAGCCGCCAGAACCCTGAGCCCAGGCTTTGGGGGCTCGGGTGGTTCCTTGAGGACAATCGCCATCTCCGCCCGGACTGCGTGATGTCTGGCCTCCTGAGCCGCCAAGATGCTCCGGAGATGACGCTGGTAGGCGACAACCGTGTTCGGCAAGACAAATGGCATGCGAACATAGCTGTGAGGTGGACCCTCGCACCGTCCAACGCGCGAAGGCCAGAAGCGCTCCTGAGATGCGGCCCTGTTGAGCCTTGGAATGTCGATGCAGACGCGCAGCCCGCCATCCTCGCCAGGATGGGGAGCTGTGTCGGGTGGTGGGCGGCGGTCGCCGCACATGGTCCTTGCTTCTTGAAGCTCCTGGATAGCCTTAATGATGAACTCCTGAGCACCAGGAGCTTCTCGCTCAGCGCTCTCTTGAGGGAAGCGTGCAGCGAAGCACGCCTCCACGTGGTGCCCGGGCGCCTCCCTCGTGATGTTGCCTAGGTCTGAGGCCCTCCAGAAGAGAGCCCCCGAGCCTCGCCCGAGGAGGGCGCTGGGCGCGCCTTCCTATGCGAGGGAGGGAGGCGTCCCAGGTGTGGGCGCCGATCCTGAGGCGGCGCCGCTGAAGACGCCGCTCTCCTGAGGCCCTGTGCGGAGTAGTTGCTTCTTCTTCTTGGGGACGGCCTCAGGAGGGTACTGGACGCCCTCGCTGTCGGGGTCTTCGATTGCTGCGGCTTGGAAGGTGCGCTCCAGGGAGCACACCGCATCTCTTTCTTCACAGGGGACTGTGATAATTCCGCCGCTTCCTGGCATCTTGAGGACGTTGTAGCCACGGTAGGTCACTGCCATAAACTTGGCTAATGCTGGGTACCCAAGGATGGCATTGTATGGCAGGCGGATGTGAGCGACGTCGAAGTCGATGAGCTCGGTGCGGTAGTTGTCGCGTTTGCCGAAGGTGACAGGGAGGCGGACCTGCCCTATAGGGGTGGTGGAGCCGTCAGTCACTCCTGAGAAAAGCTTGGTAGGTTTTAGCTGATCGTAGGACACTTGAAGGCTGTCGAACGTCTCAACGGACAGGACACTGAGCCCCGCGCCGCCATCGATGAGGGTCTTGGTGACTTGGACATTGTTGATAACGGGTGAACAGAGCATCGGGAGGACGCCGGCGGTCGCCGCGCATTTGAGCTGGTCCGCCGAGCTGAAGGGGATGGCGTACTTGGACCACCTGAGCGGGCGCGTGGCCTCGAGCCTGGGGAGGGCCGCGTTCACCTCACAAGCAAACTGCTTGAAGATGCGCTGGGAAGCTGGGGCCTGAGCACCGCCCAAGATGCAGGCGATAGCGCGTGGCTCCTAGAAGCCCCCAGCCCCCTCGTCATGATGATGGTCGTCATTCCTTCTTGGTGCTGGCCGCAGTGGAGGGAGGCCAGGATTGCCCTGAGGATGGTCCTCGCGAGGCTAGTCGCGTCAGGCGCCCTCACGAGGCTGCTCCTGCCAGTGGTCCTCACGAGGCCGGTCGCGCCACTCCTGGCGGGGGCCGCGGTCGCCCCAGCGTCCTCCACTTCGTCGTCCTCCTCGGCCATAGTCCCGGTCATTGCGCTCGGGGCGTCGACCGAAGCGTCCATCTCGGATGGCCCTGAGCACTTGACAATCGTTGGTGTTGTGGTTGTGTACGTTGTGGAAGGCGCAGAACGGATGGCTGCTTTTGGATGACTCGGGATGGTCCCGGTCGCGCTTCGTGTCCGGCTCTGCCGCGAGCACGGCTACTCCCTTGTGCTTTACGCCCTTGACCTTGGATTTCTTCTCTTTTGGGTCGGCAGCAGGGAGCTCGAGGAGGGAGAGACGCCCTTCCTCAGCTCTTGCACACTTGGCCGCCATGTTGAACATCTCCAGAGCCGTGCACAGCTCCTCGTGGATGGTGAGCTCCTCCTTCATCTTGACGTCACGGACGCCATCGGAAAAAGCTGAGATGATGGCCTCGTCCGTCACGGGGATCTTGAGGCGAACATTGTTAAAGCGCTGGATGTATTTTTGCAGGGTCTCTCCCGGCTGTTGCTTGATGCGGCGCAGGTCACCCGCGGCCAGAGGGCGGTCGCGAGTGCCTTGGAAGTTGGCGATGAAGCGGTCGCGCATCTCACCCCAAGAGGGCATTGATCCCGCGGGCAGGTTCAGGAGCCACGGGCGAGCGCCATCCTTGAGAGCCATGGGAAACCAGTTCGCCATGACTTTTTCGTCGCCGTTGGCCACCTCGATGCTCAACTCATAGAGCTGTAGGAACTCCGCGGGGTCGGGGGTGTCGTCGTAGCGCGGAGGCAGATCCGGCTTGAACTTGCTTGGCCAAACGACGGTGCACAGCTCGGGAGTGAAGGCTCGGTAGCCTGTTGTGGTCACCGGATCCCGTCGTGGTGGAGGAGCCTAGTCTTGGTACCCACGCACCGCCACTTCAGGCGGTGCACGGTCTTGACATGGTGGTGCGGGGAGTGCAGGAGCATTTTCCTGCGGTCGGGGAACTTCTTGGCAGCTTCGTTCTTCATGCGTGGGCACGCGGCATGGCGGATCGCGCCGCGGGACCGTGCGTCTCGGGGAGAGGACGCCTTCTTGGTACGGAGGAGGCGGGGGTGCTCCATGTGCCACGCGTCTCGGACCGAGGGCGCCATCTTGATGCAGGGGCGGCGGAGGTGCCCCGTGAGCTACGTCTCCCGTGGCCGGAGGCGGGCAAGGCAGCGAGAGGGATGGTGCAGGAGAGCCCCTAGCGGCGCTGACGAGCTCGGCGATGTGGTCCAGCCAGTCCTCGTAAAGGTCGTCGACCGGGCGGTAACGCAGGAGCTCGCGCACCATGAGCAATGCGGCCTGCGCATCGATGGGCGCTCAACGAGCGTGAGACGATGAGCCGGCCGGAGTCAGCGACGCGGTGGCGGTGCAGCCGTCCCGCCGCACGGAGGGGTGCAGTGATGATGCTTGCTGCTCGTTTGTTGCCGGGCCGATAGCGGCGTTGGCAACATGTGATGGAGAACGGCGGGGAGGTCCGCCAACGGGCGACGCGAGCGGCCAGAGCGGCACGGCTCTCGGCGAGCGTCTGACATGGACGTGGTGGAGTCACGGAACGTGGATCGACGGAAGGAAAGCTTCAGCGCACCCCTACCTGGCGCGCCAAATGTTGGATTTCGGGTTTCGGCAAAACCCTCTAGGTTGGGTGCGCACAAAGATCTCTCCCTTCCCTAGCTCATCCACTCCCCATCCCAAGGCTCGGCACATCGAACTCGACGAACAAAGGACACAGGGTTTATACTGGTTCGGGCCACCGGTGTGGTGTAATATCCTACTCCAATGTGGTGCGGTGGATTGCCTCTTGGGCTGAGGATGAACAAGTACAAGGGAAGAACAGCCTCCTGAGAAGAGGTGGTCTTGGGCTCGATGAGCTTGTGTGGTTGAGGATGGAATGGATCCGATCCCAGATCAGTTCAGTTCCTACTGTGGTGGCTAGTCCTATTTATAGAGGCTCTGATCCTCTTTCCAAATGTAGGTGGGAAGGGATCCAACAACGGCCAAATTTGAAGGGTGACAACTAGTACAAGTTATCCTGACAAAAGGTAGTCTTCGCCTGCCAAAGGCTCTGATGGTGACGCCGTCCTGGGCTCCACGGTGACCTCCGTCCTGCCGCCCTGCTGGTCTTGGTCTTGTAGCACCAATATGGAAACCTTTGCCTGATGCTTTGGGACTCCTCTCCTGCGCCTGCCCCTTTAGGACCAAAGAGGAAATAAGGACACTGCGTGCGCTGGCGCCCGCCTGGTGCCCGCCTGGCCTTGGTCGTCATGGCTTGCGTCACAGGAACCTCGCGAGGTGCCCCTCGCCTTGATCTCTCTACCCCTCGCGAGCCAGCCTAGTGAGGCCGCCCCCAAGGAGGTCTAGTGCCGTCCGCCTCGCGAGGGTTGGCCCCTCGCGAGGGTCTTGAGTGTTTGCTGGTGAAGATGGGCCGTACACGGCCGTACAGGGCCGCTAGAGGAGCCACGCCATGGGCCGCAGGCAGGCAACTCTGAGGACCCTCGTTCTCAGGACGCCGACAATCTGGCCCATCCCGAAGCCCCGGACATCTAGCACCTGCGCGTGCCTAACCGGGCCAGAGGCCCATGTACCCCTCTCCTCCCCCCTACCTTGTGGACTACTATATAAGGACCCATACCTCCTCCTAGTTAGGGTTAGCAAAGGTTAGAGCTCATTCAGATCGAGCTTTGCTCATCCACTTACCACTCCCATGGAGTTCAAGACCTTCGTGTGAGAAGATCCCCTAAGTGGATTCAAGACCCCTTAATGGGAAGATCCCCCTAGGATTCAAAACCTCTCTCATTCAAGGATTAGGATGAACTAGTTACCCTTTGTATCCTCTTGTGTTGGCTTTAGATCTTTGTATCTCCTTATATGTATGTGGATTTAGCCTGTGTGATTGGATCTTGTCTATTTGAGAGTTCTTCTTGTGTTCCTCTTTGATTTGCTCTCTTTTCCCCCCTCCAAGTGTGAAAAGATCGACCATTAGAGTTCCATCCTACATCATTAAAGTTCGCCATTGTGCAACGCACGTACTTTGTTTGTGTCCAACGACCAGGCCAAGACGTTTCGAAACCCCACTTTGATTAATAAAACTTTCCTCTTATATACGCAATATCCAGATTGTAATCTCAGTTTCTTGCTTGTTCTTCATTTCCCTGCAGGAAATAGACCCTCACGGTCAAGTTGATCGTGTTCCCGCATGGTCAACAACCTCTCGGAGTTGGTTTAGCGACTACTAAGCCACGACCTCTTCACGCATTCGTAGTCGGATTTTCAAAGTCGAGTTCCACCAAAACGATAGCTACCATCTCATCGAAAGATAGGACACCTTTGCCTCTATCACCTATGATTACACGAATGAAATTCGAGTGAACCTTTGGTTATTATGTGATATTCCCTTTGCTTTGCGATACTTTACAAAACCCGGGATGCATCGGTATCGTCATGAGTCATACACATGCTCACCATGCCGTTGATCTCGGTGCCGGTTTTGTTCTTCTTTCTCGCTGAAGTATTCCGGCATCCCCGTGACATAGTCACCTATGTAGCCGTCACACCAAGAGGGCCCTAAGAATATCTCTCCGTCGTCGGAGGAGCAAATCTCACTCTCGAACTATCCGGTCCCTTGTGAAACTTTCCAATGAACCCGTAAGTTGTCGTTATGATCACCTAGTTACGGATGACGTTTGAGCAACCCCAAAGTCCACCATACCGTAGGAAGTGACTACGATACTCTCATGGTCTGAGGAACTAAAACACAAGCTAACACTCCGCGTTATAACAATTGATTTCAGATGGTATTATCACAAAGTATAACAAACAAGATTTGATCGATTCAATATGATCTTTCTTCTAACGTTATACTCTCAATGTTATTTCAGGACTATCATTACACTTAACGATATCCTAAGATCCAGAAAACATGATCACCAACAGGTGACTTTGAAGTTGAAGCTTGCCCGCAGAACGATGTAACCATGCTGCTCTGGGATTGGGGGAGCGAAAGCAGTTATCGAGTCAAGTCAGGAAAGCAGTCGAGCTTGTCCGCTCATAGATCGGTTCATAGCTTAGGCTCTGGTTTCTAGCAGATGTAGCCGGTCTTAGAGGCAAGACTGGAAACCTATATTATACTGTTTAACATTTCACACATGCATATGAGTTTTCCACTGAATTGCATATTTCAGAATCATATCAGTTATAGCATGAAATATAAACTCTTAATTGTGAAAATAGAAATATAATAATACAATATTATTGCCTCTACGAAATACTTCCAACACCAACAGTGTACTACTAGTCTAATGGGATGCATTGTATCAGTAATCTGATTCCTATTGCTCCCCTTATACAACGGGAGAAATGCCGTCGTTAAGTGGTGATTTTGAAGGGATTAGACGGTCTTTAATTCTGCAGAGCCTAATTCTGGCTATTCTCTTTCCTCCACCTCGATAAAGATCCTACCTGATGTACGTCGCAGACGGCTGAGTAGATACCAATGTATCAGACCCAAAAAATTCCGGAGGAAAAATAGCCATTGTATCAGACCCAAAAAATTCGGAGGAAAAATAGCGATCGAGACTCTCCAAGTGAAAAAATGTTCAAAAAAGCAGGAGGAAAATCTACGATCATAGTGTGACCGACACGTTTAGATCTATTGCGAAACTCCTGTCGTTCGGAAGTTAGAATTCTCGTTCAGAATATGTCGAAATACAAGTAAAAGTAAAACAACAAACAAAAAACAAATGCAAAAATGTGAAGAAAAAATGCTTTGAAGGTATGTGGTCCGCTGGGCAGCTCAATCTGGCAACTGCCCGAAGCAAGGCGTCATAGTCTCACGTCAAGCGAGGCATAGTGGAGAGCAACTAGTTAATGAGCGCTCCTTCAGGAGCCTCGCAACGATCAACGGCACTTGGCGCGCTCTCAGTCATTCGCCACGTGTCGCACTCTGGACGCTTCCTTCGAATTTTATCTTTTTTTATTTTTCCGCACACGTTTTCGGCTTTCTAAACGGTTTTTTCCGACGTTTTGATTTTCTCCCGGTCTTCCTTAGCTTTTCGATCAAAAAAAAAATTTTGAAAAAAAAAATTTACGCGAAAAAAACGCATTTCCTTTTTTTTCTTTCACGAAAGTAACGGTTTTTTCCGCGAGAGGCACAGTTGTGCTTTAGCGAGAGTTATGACCGTGCCTTTCGGAAACGGGAAAAAACACGTTTTTTGTTTTTTTTCTTTCGCGAGAGTCACGGTTTTGCTTCCGCGAGAGGCACGGTTGTGCTTTCGCGAGAGTCACGGCCGTGCCTCTCGAAAAAGGGAAAAACAAAACGTGTTTTCTGTTTTTTTTTTTCTTTCACGAGAGTCACGGTTTTGCTTCCACGAGAGGCATGGTTATGCTTTCGCGAGAGTCACGGCCGTGCCTCTCAGTAAAGGAAAAAAATACGTGTTTTTTGTTTTTTTTCTTTCGCGAGAGTTACGGTTTTGCTTTCGCGAGAGTCACAGTCGTGCCTCTCAGAAACGGAAAAAAACGTGTTTTCTGTTTTTCTTTCCTTCCACGAGAGTCACGGTTTTGCTTCCACGAAAGGCACGAGCGTGATTTTCGCGAGAGGCACGGGCGTGCCTCTTTTGGAAAGGGAAAAAAAACCGTGCTCCCGGTTTCGGTTTTTTTTGTCCATTTTTTTTAAAGTTCGTCAAAACCTATTAACATGGGATCTAGTTTTGAAAATCTCGACGCGAGGAATCCAATAATGAAAACGGTTCGAGGTTTGGACACACGGTTTAAAAGATAAAACGTTTTGAATAAACGGATCTATGAAAAAAAGAAAAACTTCCAGGTTGCGACAAGTGACATGCTACATTTAAGTCACTTGTCGCGACCTGAAAAAGTGGAGTGTTCTTTGCAACGAGTACTCCTTAATTAGTGATTTCGGACATAGTGGAGGCTCCCTATTTGGCACTTCAGTGCCAGTTTTTTTTTTTTGAGACGATCACTTCAGTGCTATTTTTTTTTTGAGACAATCACTTCAGCGCCAGTTAATATACACTTTGCAAACAGGCGCGCACACACCATCTCCCGCAGAGCCGGCCCATCTCCCTCTTTTTTCTGTTTTCTTGAAACGCAAAAATTGGGCGCCCACGATGATTCGAACAGGCGAACTCCAGCGCCTGTAACCACCACGCCACCTTGCCTCGTATAATAACTAACCTCCTTTTCCTTCTTATCTTCTTTCTTCTCACCTTTTCCCTTTTCCTATCTTCTGTTTTTCTTTTTTCCTTTTTTGTTCTTCCTGCTTTTACTTTTCTTTTCAAATTCATGAACATTTTCTTCAAATCGATGAATTTTTTCTCCAAATTGGTGATTATTTTATTCAATTCACAAACTTTTTCAAATTCGATGAATTTTTTTCAAATTTGCTGAATTTTTTCAAAATCCATGAACATTTTTATTTTGATAATTTTTCTAAAATCCATGAACTTTTTCCAAAATTTGATTAACTGTTATCAAAATCAATGATTTTTTTTCAAAATCGATGAACTTTTTTCAAGTTCAATGAATTTTTAGAAATTCATTGAAGCTTTTCCAAATTAGATGGACTTTCTTTCAAATTCCTGAGCCTTATTTCAGAATCCATGAACATTTTTGAATTCACGATTTTTTTTGTGAATTTTTGAGAGAAAAAAACATGATTCCTTTTTATGGTACATGAATTTTCGAAATTAAACTACTTAGCGAAAAGGAAAAGGAGCACAACAATCATTAATCATTTTTCTTTTAGCGACAGACAATGACCGAAATCGGTAATTGAGGAGCACTATTTGCAAAGGTCACTTCCACCTTCTCAGGTTGCGACATGTGGCGCACTTGGAGTTTTTTGTTTTTCGTAGATCCGTATATTTAAAATGGTTTATATTTTAAACAGTGTGTCCAAATCTCGAAACATTTTCACCGGTGGATTCCGCGCGTCAAGATCTTCAAAACTAGATCCCATGTTGATAGGTTTTGACGAAAAATGTGAACGAAAAAATAGCACCTTTTTTTCCTTTCTGAAATAGGCACGATTGTACCTCCGGCGGAAGCAAATTCGTGCTTCCACTAAAAATAAATCATGCCTCTCGCAGAAGAAAAAAATACATTTAGTTTCAAGAGGCATGACCGTGTTATGATAGGCACGACCGTGCCTCTCACGAAAGCAAATCTGTTCCATGTATTTTCACGCAAAAGAATAAAAAAATCAAAAACCTAAGAAAAACCAGAAAACAAAAAAAACAAGAAAATAATAATCTAAAAGCCAAAAACACGTGCAAAAAAAGTGAGAGCGCCCAGAGCGCGACAAGACGGCGGTGGCGCGCTCTCAACCCATCCTAGATGACCCTTGGAAGGCTCCCGAACGATCGATCTCTTTTTTATAACAAACGACCGATCCATATGAGCATAGCGAGGCGACCGAGCGGTGGCCTGTTTTGGGCCGGCCCAGTCGCGTGTTGAGCGCTGATTAGCCGGCGCACGGCGCCAAAGGCGCTGACTAGTCGCACCCAAGACGCAGGTCTCCTACCCGCCTAAGGAAGCGCTAATTTGGGCTTAGGGCATGTACAATGGTGCTATCTTAAGAGTGCCACGTAGGATAAATGATGAGGTGAAGGAGAGAGAACTCGTAAGAAAAGGCTTGTCTTCTCTTATTTAAGATAAGACAAGAGATGGATCTCTTAGCACAATTTGTCACACCATGTTTTAAGGAATTGCTAGTTATTAAAAATAAAACTAAGATATAACCCATTGTAGACATACATTTTTGTCATCTCTAAATTACATGCAAGACTTAAGATAAGACTGTCTTATCAACCATTGTACATGCCCTTAGACGTGGCCCATAGCGATGAAATAGCGATGAAGTAGTAAGACGGACTCAGTACAGAGATCGGGGGATTCTCGAAAAAAAAAAGTACGGAGATTGGGAACACCTAAAAAACGAATGAGATCGAAACGGATGAAAAGAGATCGTGATCCCCTGCACCACACCATCAGCATAGACAGACAGCATGTGTCTAATGCCCCAACGGCCAAGCGAGCCAAGTAGCTGCACATCCGCATCTTATCTGAATGTTCTTTACGGAAACAAACATAACCTCGCAACATTTCGGCAGTTGCTGTTGTTAGAGAAAATAAAGAAGGCTTGGTGAAATAGTTGTTTATTGTTTGAGCCTCGTGGGTATATATATATGAGTACATAATCATCTTGGACTATAAGGCAAGGTGAAATAAATCCTACGTTATACTCCCTCCGTCCGGAAAAGTTTGTCCCAAACTTGTTTCTCAAATAGATGTATCTAGCACTAACTTGCTGCTACATAGATCCATTTGAGGGACAAGTTTTTTTGGACGGGTGGAGTATTATGTTTCCTAAATAAACATTATAGTCAACATCCACTGCAGTCACAATGGTAGTGATGCAGAAGGTGAGACTGAAGACATCCCCCCCCCCCCCCCCGGCGAGCGTCATAACGACTGATGCATCGCAAAAGTCGTGGTTGGAGTAGAAACCGACGAGGTTGCTCAAGCAAGACGGTAGCCCTTTGTGCTGTTTGTCAAGGTAGCCGAGAACGTAGGGTGATGTAGTCGTGGTCGAGGTAGCCGTGCGAAATATGTCGTGGTTGATGTTGAGTCAGGGTTGCCGGTGTCGAGAAAATCCCCGTGAAGCTGCGGGCGCAAGGAGGCACCGAGTTAGCCATGGGCGCAGTGGTGGCGAAGTAGTGATGCGCCGAGAAGAAGACGTGTTGACGAGGCGTCGCGCCGGGTTTGCTAAGCCTCGGGGACACATCGTGGACGAAGGCACACATCGGTGTTGCCAGCACTAAGCATGCGTAGACAGACGAAGACAAAGTTGACGAATCGCCGCACCAGGCTTGCCAGGCCCAGGGACACGCCGTGGACGAAGGCACTCATCGGTGTTGCCAGCACCGGGCATGCGTAGACGAGGGACTTGCACGAGCTGAACGCCATGTAGAGCAGTCAGAGGAGCTAGCGGAGAAGGAGACTCGACGATGGTTGTGGCGCCAATCGGCGTGGGGCTGATGTCACCAACGGTGGTCAGAATAGACAAAGTGATCGGGGAAGATGACGGCGACACTGGCGACGAGCTGGTGCTGGACGAAGATGAAGGGGCTGGACGGGTGGTGGCGGCTACGGGGGTAGCGGCGGCGGTCGAAGAAGAGCGGCGGCGGCGGCCTGACGGCGACGGCTAGGTAAGTAGCGCGGCGGCAGTACTCAAAGTAGGTGAAGAACCCGATAGCATGACAAAGACTGGCGTGGACGATGGCGTTCCCGCGCCAAGGAAGGTGGTGTGGCTCATACTACGTGAAGTCTACGCGCGGGTATGGCGGTGTGGACCACAGGTGGCGGCGCTACGACCCAAAGGGGCAACGCAACTGCAGCATGCGGGTCGGAGCGACAGCGAGAAGACCTCGGGGCGGCGGCTGGGACAGTGGGCCGCGGCGCTACGGCCCGAAGGAGCAATGCAGCGGCGGCAGGCAGGTCGATGCAGCCGCGGGGAGAGCCACAGGCGGCAGGGGCCACGTGCTAGGCTCGCTACGCCCCGATGAGGCGACATAGTGGCAGCGCGAGGGTTGGTGCAACCACAGAGACAACCTGAAACAAACGTTACCGAGGCAGTGATAGACCGCGGGCCATGGCACTACAGCCCAAAGAGGTGATGCAGCGACAGCGCACGGGTCAATGTAGTCGCAGGAAGAACCATGGGGCGGCGCTGCGGTCCGATGGGGCGACGCAGCGGTAACCCGATACTCGATCGATAGAGGGGCACGTTGAACTTGGAACAATCTTCACAGAACCTGCAAAGACGCGCGCAACCGACGGGTCCTATCGATCGCACGGCGTGGGCGGGACGGATCACGGCATGACTGTGTGATCAATCTGATCGCACGTGAAGTCGTGGACGTCACCCGGTGGAGACAGGGTGATAGTGGGGTCCAAGCTGAAGCCGGCGACGGCGACCGATGTATAATGACGTCTGGACGACGGCGTCAGCGCTGGCGCCCGAGCGACCAACGCCGTGTGGAGGCGGTCGTACATACTGTTAATTAGTGATTATATTTGAGATAGGAGAGAGAGTTGGACTAGTACTATGTTGCGCCGTGTCTGGTTAGTCAGCTTAGCTGACGTTTTTGTTTAGGAGCCTAGGCCAAGTCGTATCTGGTTGGCCATATTAAGGCCTGGGCACTGCCCTTGCATCGGTCAGTTTGGTCTTGGGAAATAGTAGAAAAACAGAAAACGGCTTCGACGGCTACGAGTTGACAACCGATCTAGGGTTTGTATTCCTGGCGAGTTGATTGGACGGGCTATCGTCTAATTTTCTGCTGATTCTGGTCGAATTGCCCACGCACTTCCTCAACTGAAGGGTGTGCGTGTAGTTCAAGCTGGTTTGCTTCTATATGGTCGTAAGCTTGCTATTCTTTTTTCCTGATATTTGGAGTTGTTGAATTTATATTGTGAAACATCAGAAAAAACTTATAGCGGTGTCGATTGTCTGTCCACGGTCGCATCAAGTTAAATTAGTTAATTAGTGATTATATTTGAGATAGGAGAGAGTTGGACTAGTATTATGTTGCGCCGTGTCTGGGTAGTCAGCTTAGCTGACGTTTTTGTTTAGGAGTCTAGGCCAAGTCGTATCTGCTTGGCCATATTAAGGCCTGGGTGCTGCCCTTGTATCGGTTAGTTTGGTCTTGGGAAATAGAAAAACGGAAAACGCATGTATGGCTTCGGCTGCTATGGGTTTCGGTTAGTTTGGTCTTGGGAAATAGAAAACCGAAAAACGCCTGTATGGCTTCAGCGGCTACGAGTTGACAACCGATCTAGGGTTTGTATTCCTGGCGAGTTGATTGGACGGGCTATCGTCTAATTTTCTGCTGATTCTGGTCGAATCGCCCACACACTTCCTCAACTGAAGGGTGTACGTGTAGTTCAAGCTGGTTTCCTTCTATATGGTCGTAAGCCTGCTGTTCCTTTTTCCTGATATTTGGAGTTGTTGAATTTGTACCGTGAAACGTCGGACAAAAATTATAGCGGCGTCGATTGTCTGTCAACGGCCGCATCAAGTTGAACTGGAATATGTCCAACGAAAATATGTGCCTTGCTGCAATGTACATTAGTAGCTTGTCTCTTTTTCTCATAGCGTCTGGCAGGAACTATATATTTTTCAGTATTTCTCTGGTTCAACTTGCTAATAATATTTTTAGCAGCGGCATTTGAGGCCATATCACGGCGGGAGACGGCTAGGATTAGATCGGTTAGACTAATACCATGTTAGAAGAAATAGAGAAGGATTGATGGAATCGTTTTTTATTTGCTTGAGCCTCGTTAGTATATATATAGGAGTACATGATCATTTTGAAGTACAAGATAAGGTGGAATGAATCATACGCTATACTATGTTTTCTAAATAAACATTATACTCAACAACTGCCAAATCCTATATATCTAAGAGATTTATCTCCATTATTCTATTTATCTAAACCTGCAAGCTATCCACATCACCAGCCAAGCCACATCAGTATTTGGTACAGGCTTATAGAAGGGACCCACTACTGACACATTAGCGTTCAGTTACAAGTAGGAGGTCCCACCACGGGCTAACTACAGACCTTTTTTTAGACAAACCACACACGTAATCATCCAGCCCACACTTTGCCCATTTGCTTGCCTGTTTACCTTCCCGCGTGGCCCATGTGGAGTAAAAATGGGAAAGGTAGAGAACTCGCTGGTTTCACCGGTGATTCCGTCCTCTCCTTATTTATTTTCTCTCTCCCGTGTCCAATTTATATCCACTCCCAAACCTTTGGAATTCTTGCATTTCCTCTCTCTCCTGCTACACGCTTAGAGTAGCCCTTGCATGGTTACTGAAGCAAGCGCCGCTTTCTATTATATCGTCTGTGTAACTGAAGAGTCCATCGTCTAGCGATTTCCTCTAAAATAAATTATTACTCCCCCGAGCACACTGCCGGCTGCCTTGCCGCGCACCCGGCCTCCGCTCTCACCTCCTTTTGCCGTCCCGTGCATGTTGCCGCAGGTCATTGATTTTCGTGGATCTACCATTTCGTCCTTGATCTACCACTCAGAATTTGCATTTGGCCGACTGCTCTTTTCTTCACCCTCTTCCTTCCTCTTCCCGTTGTCTGCCTGTCTCTACCTTCCGCATGTTAGCCATGCCGCAATCACTAAGCTATCATGAACCCACTGTTGTCGTGCCCTTCACCCAAATTATAATAGCAGACCTGTTATGAACTTATGATGCATGGACAGAGGCAGCGTATTTAGGTGTGGTCAACCTGAATGGGTGTTTTGTGACTAACGATTTTGTTTGTGGATTTTATCACTGAATTGATCCCCAACATACAAATGATAGGGTAAGCGGCGTGGAGGTGTTCCTCACAACGACGAGGTCTTCTGGGTCCGGCTGCCGGCTTCCCAGGCGCCTCCAACATACAATTGATAGGGTAAGAGCATCTTCACCCAAATTATAATAGCAGACCTGTTATGAACTTATGATGCATGGACAGAGGCAGCGTATTTAGGTGTGGTCAACCTGAATGGGTGTTTTGTGACTAACGATTTTGTTTGTGGATTTTATCACTGAATTGATCCCCAACATACAAATGATAGGGTAAGCGGCGTGGAGGTGTTCCTCACAACGACGAGGTCTTCTGGGTCCGGCTGCCGGCTTCCCAGGCGCCTCCAACATACAATTGATAGGGTAAGAGCATCTCCAGCCGTCCCCCCCCCCCCCCCCCTCCCCCCAGGACGCCTAAAAAGAGCGGCTTGGGAGCGAACCGGCGCTAGATTGGCCCCTAGGGGCGACCTAGCTCGCAGTCACACCCCCAGGCGCCGGCCCCAGGACGCGGCAATTTCGAACTTGGTCGTTCCCACTCAAAAGACGCCACAAGTCCGGCGATCATAGGACACAGTTCAGCGATCGGATAAATAGTCCGGCGTACAAAAAAAAGAGCGCCACAAGTCTGGACGCGTGCGCAACGCATCACTCGGCGGGGTCGGCCTCCGGTGTCGGTGTAGTCGGCGTGCGCGGGCTAGGCAGTGTCAGAGCTACTTCTGTGCTGGGCGGCGTCGGCGCGGGTTCGGTGCTGCTGGGTGTCGTGGAGGCATCAACACTCGGGCTTGGCGTCGGCGTGGGCGCGAAAGTTGGCGGCGCCGTCGTCGTCAGCTGGTTCAGGATTAGGCCGCGCTCCGCCATGTACCACGCCTTGAGCTATTTGTCGTTGCTCTGGAGCATGTCCGCCCCGCCCATCAGAAAAGCCAAGTCGGTGTTCCTCTTCTTCGCGACGACGTTGGTCCAGAGCAGCTCGAGCTTGACGGCGCTGTTCGTCATCAACGCCGACCATCGCGCCTTGGTCTTCTCTTCACGCAGGGCGGCCCGGGCCTGTGCGTCGGCGAGGCAGTGTTCGATGGACTCCTGCACTCACGCGGTCGCTGCATCAGCGTGTTTTCCCTTCTTGGCCACTTTGTTGTCGTTCGGCCGCCCTTCTGACGCGCCCGCCGTCGGCGCATCCGGGTTGTAGGTCTCCTTGGCCTTGTCGAGGGTGCGCCGGACTTTCGCCCACTTCTCGCAGTTGTCGATCCGCTTGTAGACGTGGAGGTACTTGAAATCTTGGTCGTTGCTGCCCAGGTGATACAAGGCGAACATGCGCAGCAGCTGCACCGAGGAACAAACAGTTGGCAGGCGCACATGGCGAAGAGAAGCGGGAGACCGGCATGCCATACCTGATCCTCAACGTTGGCGCCGCTCTCCAGACGAGCCGCGATCTCCTCGACTATCCCATGCAATTTGTTGCACGCCGCCTAGATGAGCCCCCAATGGTTCGCCATTGCCTTCGACCCGTGCTGCATGTAGACGCCTTTAAAGTAGGGGTCGACGAGCTTGCACTCGTCGAACTCGGCCTTGATGCGCTCCCATTACGTCTCGATGCTCTGGTGCGTGCCAGTGGTCGGGTCGAGGCAGACGACTTTCCACGCTTCTGCGAGGCATTCCTGTTCCTTGGACGTCCACTTGATGCGCGGCTCGCCGGTCCTGGCCGCCCCCTTCTTCTTGCGCCTCCTTGCCGGAACAGTCGTCGGCTCCTCCTCCTCCTCGTGCTCCTCCAGCTCCTCCTCGCCGTACTCGAGCTCGCCGTCCATGACGTCGTTGAGGTCCACTGTGTCGTCCTAGGTAGCGAACCCGGGGAACGCGGCGGCCGCGACTGAGCCTGCCGCAATGATGTCGTCCATGTCGGCGTCGGTCTCGTCGGTGTCGCCGAGGTGCAACGTGGAAGCTTGTGAGAAGGGCAGGGTGCCCCGGCGGAGAGGGGGTGTCGGGGAGGACGCGTAAGCCGATGGCGAGTAGTTGTACGGAGGGTACTGCACGCCGGCGAAGGCGGGCGAGGGCGTGCACTGGGCGACGGTGACGAAGGGAAACGGACCTCCTGGATCGGAAGGCCGCTCGGCGAGGACCGGCCCAGGCTAGGGTTGGGCGGGGGCGGTGGTGGAACCTGCACCGTTGCCGCCGGGAGGAATGGCGCGGTGAGGGACGGCGCGGGCGGCGGGGCCCGGGTCGGCCACTGCGGTCCCTGGGTGGTGGCGGGCGGCGCGGTTGGCGCTGCGAACGGCGTCGGCCACTACGGCCAAGGCGGCGTCGAAGCCGCCGGTGGGGAATGCGCCGGGTAGCCGCCGGTGGTGGCCGCCGGTACTGAGTACCATGGCAGCGCCTGCTGGCTCGCGGACGCGGCCGGATGAAGCGGTGGAGGCGGCCCGTACGGGCCCGCCAAGTAGAGACGGATGCCCTGGACCGCGACGACCAGGTCGTTGAGCACGCCGGCCATGGCCTCCGGTGTGAACTGCGGCGGCGCTGGGGGAGGCGACGGCGGTGGTTGCTGGAGGGGGGTTTGTGGCTGGCCCTGGCCCGACGTGATGCCGGGTGCGGGGGAGATTGGCGCCGATAGGGAGGCCGTGGTGCCCGGCGAGGCAGCGGCGATGTTGGTGGAATTGGTGGCAGCGGCGGTAGGGAAGGCGTTGGGCAGCGGCGGCTGCGGTGGTGGCGGGTTTGGAGGCGGTGAAGACATGGTCGAAACTCGGGTACCTGATACCAAGGTGTTAGGAGCTAGGGTTCTGCCCGGTCTTGGCCGTAGGCAGTAGGGGAAGGAGGGGGCTGGGCGTGGCGATGAGCGGCCGCGCCGGCGGCTGGGCGCCGTTGCGGGAGAGGAGGATGGCGGCGGCAGCGCAAGAGGCAGGGGGCGGCTAGGGTTCCGGCTCCTCTGGGAGCCGGGCAATAGAGATAATCTTCTTATTGCTTAATTCCAAAAAGAGTCTTACAACCTATATTTATAACCTAGATAACTTGCAGAAGAATTAACCTAAGATAACTTGTATAAGAATTAACCTAAGATAACTTGTGGGCTAAGATTGCCCAGTGGGCCTAGCTAAACCGGCCATAACATGTTCGGTTTAACTATATCAAATCAATATTCCTAGGATCTTTTATAGAAGTCTCAACTTTACATGTATTTGTTGTTTTACTCTTATTCGATTATTATGGAAAAATTAGTGGTATAAGAATTACAATTTTGTTATTCTAAATTCTGAAAAATATGGTCCTGTAGTAATGAGCTCTCCTTTCCATTGTTAATTTGAATCTAGCTTGCAGCGTTCTAATCTGACATGTATAATTAAATCTTGCTATCCTCCATCGGTTCATTCTTTTCATATTCAGTCAGATTTCAAATTTTCAATAGCTGCCTTTTTCTGTTGCAGATTAAGCAGGAAGAACCCATTCTCGCAAAGAATACTGTATACTCTGGGTTGTCGGGTAATAATCCATTGTAATGGATCTTTGTGCACATATTGTACTATTGTGCAATGGAATGGCGCAACTAAGGGTATGATTTTGTTCTTCATGGTTTTTCACTAACAAAAATTCAAGAGCAATATGATCTTCAAATTTCTTCAATTAATTTAGAAGGCATATGGTGTCAGCAAGCACTTCAATTATCACATGATATTTCAATTCACTTTGCATCAATTGAGAAGCATAAGTCCCGCTGCAGCGCGCGGGGTATCATCTAGTTCTCCCAGTTCCCCACCCAAATAAATTTAAACTGTAACAATACATAATAGCTATGTCAAACTTATATTAGACAAATGGTACATCCCATAAGCATTTCCATCACATGAACAAAGAAATACACGACTATAATGGAAATTGCTTAATCCAGGACAATGGTGTAATATTCAGGATGCTATGAGAAGTTCTTATTATTATACTGCAGTTTGATAATTTACATCTCAAAGATGTCAAAATGGTGAAAGAGGGGAAAAGAAATGATGTATAAACCGAACCAATGTGTTGCCTCTAGCCGCTATACATACTAGCGCTAAAATAGCTCAACATAAGGTGTACTCGCAATCAAGCAAACGGGTCAGGATCTCCTGGCAGCTTGGTCGCTTCTCCGGTTCTGTCCAGCAATCTACCGAACAAAATTGCAACATGTTTCACACGGTCAACATCAAGTTCTTGACCGGAGCTTAGGTATCACTGAATTTTGTATGTTTGGATATATTTCAAAAATAAGCAGATTTGGAAATAGATGTATGCAGGTTGCCAACACATACCATTTGAATAATAGCACAGCAACTATTTTGTTTAACTAGGATTCCACCGCGGGACAAGTATAACTATATCTACAATCCTACGTAGTGCACCAATATGGACCAATAACAGCCACTGGAATTTCAATCCGACGGTTCACGGTTGGGAGCAACTGGAACAGTTGGATCCTATGTATTGTCAGGCTCTAACTAACTGACAAAAACAAACACATGGAATTTCAGAGGAATTCTTGCTTGATTTCAGAGGAAACTCGCTAGGGTTCTTACAAGATGAGGAAAGTAGGCCAACCACTCCAGTGGCGGCTAGGGTTACAACCCAGTTTACATTCGATGCCTCTCCCGATGGGATCTGAGGTCTTTATAAAGAGGAAAAGTTTACTGAAGGTAAAAGCAGTCTGACAGCGACATGAACACGTACAGTAAGTGCGTGTGCTACAGTGATTTGATCATAGCCCACGGATGGAGATCGGACGATGCTCAGATGACGGTTTAAGTAACTGTGTACCGCTTCGGACTACACTCCAGCCACGCGATGAGGATATGACGGTCTACGGCTGTTGTCGGACGATGAACAGGTACAGGAGATTCAGAGAGCAGAGGGCCTGACAATACCCCCCCCCCCCCCCCCCCCCCCCCCTGTGAAGATCAGACTTGTTCTGAAGGCTGGAAATCTGGGAAGATTTTCTGGATAAATGCAGAATCCTCCCAGCTAGCTTCTTCTACAGGTAAATTGAGCCATTTCACCAACCATCTGACCACAGGAATAGAGATATCACCTTCAGGACGAGGAATTAATTTTCTGTCCAGGATAGCTTCAGGTTGGAGTTGTATCTGCCCTTGTTCCCAATGGCGGGTGGGGGTGGGAATGACATGTGTACCAATGTGTTGCTTGAGCTGACTCACATGGAATGTGTTATGAAGCTTGCACCCTTCAGGCAGAACTGATAAGCATGATTACCCATTCTTTTGAGAATTCTGAAAGGTCCATAGTACTTGGGAGTGTAGTTTCAAATGTCTATGGATACTGAGAGAGGTATGTCTGTATGGTTGGATCTTGAGATACACCATATCACCTTCCTGGAAGATCCTTTCTATTCTCTTTTTGTAAACGAAGTGTTTCATTCTTTCTTGTGCTTTCTGCAAATTTTGCTTGATCACTTGGTGAGCTAGGTCCTTGTTGAGCAGCAAGTCAGGTGAGTCCTCACACAGAAAATCAGGCAGACTGGATTCAGCAACCATGGGGGGTGGGAAACCATATAGAGCCTGAAAAGGAGTCATTTTCAGAGAGGTGTGGAAAGTGGTGTTGTACCGCCATTCAGCTAGTGCCAGCCAGGAGTGCCACTTAGTAGGCTGTTGGAAAGCCATGCACCGAGGTAATTTTCCAAGCATTGGTTAACCCTTTCTGTCTGCCCATCAGACTGGGGGTGGTATGAAGTACTCATGTGAAGCTTGATGCCCAGTGATTTGAAAAGTTTCTGCCACGGGTTACTGGTGAAAATTGTCCCTGTCAGTTACAATAACACTGGGGAGGCCATGGAGTTTGAATATGTGGTCTGAAAACTGTCTGGCAACGAGTAAATTGCAGAAAACAACCAGTTTGAAGGTTAGGTTTGCGAAAAACACTACAATACAGTTTTTTTGCAGAAAACACCATGTCTTCAGTAATCTTTTTGCAAATAACACTGATCTGCGGATTTGGCTCCATTGAGCACGCTTATGACAGTTGGGGCCCTTTTTTGCCTACATGGCGTAACATTTCGTGCCAGATCACTTCTATTCTGAATTTACAAACTAGCCATTAGTTTTTACACAGAAACCCCTGAATCAAAAAGAAAACATGCAATTAGCCCACTCCCTTCAATCCCCATCTCTCCCGCCAGATCCTCCGCCCGGCACCGACACATAGGAGGCCGGGCAGCCACTCCCTCGCCTGAGACACCGCATCTTCCTCTCTCCTCCATCCTCGGTGGCCGCGGAGCGCAGCCTCCTCTCTCCATCTCCCTCCTCGGAGCGCGGCGGCGGCGGGCAGAGCAGGGCGGCAGCGGGCACTGGCGGAGCAGGGCGGCAGCGGCGCGGCTGGCAGAGCGGCGGCGAGCGCCGGCGGAGCAGGGCGGCGGTGACGCGGCTGGCATTGCGGTGGGTGCGGCC
Organism: Triticum urartu; assembly: GCF_056163025.1. Taxonomy (NCBI): domain Eukaryota; kingdom Viridiplantae; phylum Streptophyta; class Magnoliopsida; order Poales; family Poaceae; genus Triticum; species Triticum urartu. The sequence goes on along the minus strand of NC_141878.1, from coordinate 249,087,521 downwards.
AGGCAGAGGCGGGAGCGCTGCAGGGCTGGGAGGTGAGCACGGCGGCGGCTGGCGCATGGTGGTGACCAACGCCATTGAGGCCGAGGAAGGCAGCAGCCGGCATGCAGTTCGCCGGCTTTGTCTTCTCCCTGGCAACCCTCGCCCGGAGGAGGGAGATGGCGGCACTGGGAGGACGGTTGAGAGAGAGAGAGAGAGAAGAGGGCAGACGAGGTCGAGGGTTGGAGCTCTGGCGGGCTGCTACGTGCGACGGCGCGCGGGATGGGGGGCTTCTCTCCTCTGGCGGCTGACTGTGATGGCAGGACAAGGCAAGGGCATGGGCAGCACAGGGGAAAAACTTGCGGGTGTTTTCGCTTTTTTACCCGTCTAGCGCTGTCTTTGGTAAAATGTTATGCCATGTTAGCGAAAAATGGGACCCATCTGTCATAATCTCACTTTACAGAGCAAGATCCGCCGATCAATGGTTTTTGCAAAAAGATTACACAAGATGTGGTGTTTTCTGCAAAAAGAAATGTAACGTAGTGTTTTTTGCAAACCTAGCCTTCAAAGTGGTGGTTTCCTGCAATTTACTCGTCTGGCAACAGATTGAACAGTGATAGGGTGCTTCATAGAGAGGAAATGGGCATATTTAGTGAACCTGTCAACAACCACCAGTATAAGGTTTTTGTTTTCAAACATTGGCAGACCTTCCACAAAGTCCATGCTTATGTGGCACCAGGCAAAGTCAGGAATTGGCAAGGGCTGTAAAAGGCCAGAATATGTGGTATTTTCAGATTTATTGAGCTGGCAAACAGGGCATGCTTTAACATATGCAATCACATCTTGTTGCAGGCCAGACCAGTGACATAGCAAGTGTATTCTCTGGTAAGTTGCTCTTTCTCCAGAGTGTCCTCCAAGTTCAGACTTATGGAATGTCTAGATTAAATCCTGTCTGAGGGAAGTGTTGTTGCCAATCACAATTTCGTTCTTAAATCTGAGGATGCCATGTTGGAATGTGTAATTAGGATGAGCATGGGGATCAAGTGCCAGCTCAGTAATGATGGCCTTGTACTTGGGGTCCATGGAATAAGATTTGACAACTTCAGTGATCCACAAGGGAACAATAGAACTAGCAGCTAAAGAGCTCAAGCAGTGTCTCACTCTAGAGAGTGCATCAGCTGCTCTGTTTTCTCTTCCCTTGTACTCAATTGTGTAGTTGTAGCCCAGGAGTTTGACCAGTAACTTGTGTTGGATGCCTTGTGTAAGTTTCTGCTCATGGATTTATTTGAGACTCTGTTGATCTGTTCTGATGATCAGGGAAGAGCTGGCAAAATAATGTTTCCATTCTTTTAAAGCTTCCATAATTGCCATAGTTTCCTTGTCATAAGTGCTCATGGTCTGGGCTTTAGGGACAAGAGATTTGCTCATATAAGCAATGGGCCTTCCTTCCTACATGAGGACAGCACCTAAACCATAGCCACTAGCATCTGGTTCCAAGATGAAAGGCTTGGAAAAGTTAGGGAGGGCCAAGACAGGGGCATCTGTTAGTCTAAATTTAAGGTCCTGGAATGCTTGTTCTTGAGTGGTAGACCAGTGAAAGTTGCCCTTTTTTAGAGCATCAAAGAGACGCCTGCCCACAACTCCATAACCCTGTATAAACCTCCTGTAGTAGCCTGCAAGCCCTAAAAATCCCCTTTGTTCAGTGATGTTGGTAGGAGCAGGCCAGTTAGTGACGGCCTCAATCTTAGCAGGGTCTGTTGCTACACCTTCAGCAGTGATGATGTGGCCAAGGTATTCCACACTAGTTTGTCCAAAAGTGCACTTGGCTAAGTTACAGAGAGATGGTTTTCTCTCAGCACTCTGAATACTTCTCTGAGGTGCTCTTTATGCCCTTCCAAAGTTTCACTAAAAATCAGAATAACATCAAAGAACACAACCACAAATTTTCTGTGATACTTGGCAAATAAATAGTTCATGAGGGATTGGAAAGTGGCAGGTGCATTTGTCAACTCAAAGGGCGTGACAATATACTCATAGTGGCCCATGTGAGTGGAGAAAGCTGTTTTCTCAATGTCCTCAGGCTTCATTCTAATTTGGTGATACCCACTCTTGAGATCTATTTTGGAAAAATATTTTGCCCCATGCAGTTCATCTAGGAGATCTTCAATGACAGGAATAGGATATTTATTCTTGATTGTCATAGCATTCAGCTTCCTGTAGTCATTGCGAAGTCTTCAAGTCGCATCCTTCTTTTTGACTAATATAGCAGGAGATGAATAAGGACTGGAACTGTGTTGGATGATGTGTCTCAGCATCATGTTGTTGATAATTCTTCCAGGGCATCTTTTTGGTGGTGTGGAAGTCTGTTAGCTCTTTGGTTGATGATTTTAGCATATGGGGTCAGGGGAATGGCATGATCGCAGGATCTAGCAGGAGGTAGTGTTGTTGGCTCTGGAAATTTAAATGTTTAGGAAGAACAAGAAAGAAAGACTGAAGGAGACTTGTTTGAAAAGGAAAGCTGCAGTGATGGACAATGAAGAGGACAGTGTTGATGATGATCTGATAGAATATGGTGATATCATAGCTAAGCTTGTGGAGATAAGAAGACAGAGGAATGACCCAGAACTTCATTTTGAAGGGGACACAGATGTTGACAAAATGTGTGACTTAGAGGTGGATGATGAGTTGTATGTGCCACAAGGTGAAGAAGAGGATGTAGAGGAGGAAGAGGAGGAGGAATTGGAGGAAGAGAAACAAGAGGATGAGCTAGGGCAAGATGTACAAAAGAAGAAAACGGCCAAGAGACAACGAAAAGGCCCAACAAGCAATTCACATGGGAGTATAGAACACATGTTTGAGGAGGACTGGATTCCATCATCTGATGAGGACAAGAAACCACAAGACCTTGGTGTGGAAGATGATGATGGTGCTGAGGCATTGGCATATGTGTTGCCCAATGGTAGAAAAAGCAGAGCAAAGAAGATGAAGAAGAGGATATGGTTTGATGAGGACAGAGCTCATCCAGAGGAGCAATTTGTGAAGCATCTTTGCTTCATAAATGTGTACCAGTTAACCCTGCACATTGCTCAAAACAGAAACTTTGTCTACCATAGAAACTGTAGTGATAGGGTGATAGCACATTGCATAGATGAGCAATGCCCCTTGTATATAGCAGCTTCTCAGATTGCAAATGAGAAGTCATTTACAATTAAGAAGCAGTATTTGGTGCACACATGCCCTTCTATGTCCGAGAACACTAAATGCTAAGTGGGTTTCAAAATTCTGTGAGGAGGCTATCAGAAATGACCCATGCACAACTGTATGGGTGTCTGGCAGCCAGCTCGGCTGGATTTTCCTTGGTGGTGGGATCAGGCACTACAGTGGTCACCAGGCCATGGACTTTAGGTGCGGTTGATGCTGCCTTGTCCAGGTGAAATCCCCGCATCTTTGTGGACTGGTAGGTTTTCAGGAGTGCCTGGAGGGCCTTCAGTCAGTAGGCGTTTGCCCAGATTCGGTTGGTTTGAGAAGAAACCATCCAAACTCGACTAAACTTTGGAAAAACTGCTTTGCAAAACAGCAAAATTTTGATTGACCGAGTGGGTGAACTCGATGAATTCTTGGCGATCTGCAGCTCGCTGTTGTTGGAGTGTTTGCACATCTAACTGGAGGGACTTGAGCTCGAGGAGATCCGTGTCCGCGGAGTTAGAGTTGAGAGCCATGATTCTGTCAGGGTTTATGAAAGCAGGAAGCTTTCACACCGAACAGAATAAAGAACACAAACAGGGAGGGCGAGGGAGGGATTTTACAACCACAAGTGGCAACCGGACCTGCGCTTCCTGTTTCTTCCACCGCCGAACACCGCCGCCTGCGCCCACCGCCAACAGTGCACTGGAGAGGATGGGTGGGTGGGATTTTACCGCTGCAGAGAAGTTCTGAAGCAACCACTACCCAAGCCAGGCCTACACTCGAGCAATCTACCGCCGCCTGTGCCACCCGTTGCCGTGCCGCCACCGGGATCTGGGAACGGAGCAAGCTCCTAAACTCCCCCAAATCCACTACGCCGCCGAGAACCATATGCTCTGATTACCAATTATTAAGATCTAACTAACTGACGAACACAAACACATGGAATTTCAGAGGAATTCTTGCTTGATTTCAGAGGAAACTCGCTAGGGTTCTTACAAGAAGAGGAAAGTAGGCCAACCACTCCAGTGGCGGCTAGGGTTACAACCCAGTTTACATTTGATGCCTCTCCCGATGGGATCTGAGGTCTTTATAAAGAGGAAAAGTTCACTGAAGGTAAAAGCAGCCCGACAGCGACATGAACAGGTACAGCAAGTGCGCATGCTACAGTTATTTGATCATAGCCGGCAGATGGAGATCGGACGTTGCTCAGACGACGGCTTAAGTGACTCTGCGTACCGCTTTATGACTACACTCCAGCCACGCGATGAGGATCTGAAGGTCTATGGCTGTTGTCGGACAATGAACAGGTACATGAGATTCAGAGAGCATAGGAGGGCCTGACATGCATCTGAAATACAGGGATTCGCAAGTGACATACACAATATATCTTAAGGCTATGGATGAACCTGGGACCCATCAACAGAGAATCTGCCGCCTGCAGCCTGTAGCTTTCTCCAAATGCTGCTCCTCTCTTGATCTTCGCACGTATCATGTAGTAGTTTCAAGTATGAGTACTAGATCTTTGTTTGTATATGCCTTTATTTCTCCATATCATATTTTTTGCTTTTAGAAGATTACCAATTTTAAGTTGTATTGTACCCTTCATACGGAGTCTTGGCACAGTGGTAAAGCTGCTGCCTTGTGACCATGAGGTGACCATGAGGTCATGGGTTCAAGTCCTGGAAACAGCCTCTTGCAGAAATGTAGGGAAAGGCTGCGTACAATAGACCCAAAGTGGTCGGACCCTTGCCCGTACCCTGCGCAAGCGGGAGCTACATGCACTGGGCTGCCATTTATTGTACCCTTCATACATATTTAATGTGCTTCTGCACATACTAATTACCAGTATATTCTAGAGCTGGAAGTATGGGACGAGCCCTATGAGGTTTAATCTGTCTCTTCTATAGCTTTTAAGGAAATGGCTTTTGTCCATTTATAAAGAAGAATTGCTGTAGCCAAATGTTGGTCGACTACAAGTGCAAAATCCGGTGTTGTAACCTTCCTGAAGGCACCGCCTTGGAGCCCACGGTTCGTCGTATGCGGCTTCATCTCTTCGCGGTGGCGTGTTCGCGGTTGAAGCCCCCGGTTGCTCTTGTAGTGCTAGGGGTAGTGTTGTTGCGCTCAGCGCCTATGTATCCTGCCTTGGGTGTGTGCGTGTGTTGTGCTGGCATGCGTTTGTACCGGGTTGTTGTTGATCGTTGCTTTATATATAATAAAGCAGGGCAAAAGCCTTTTTTCATAAATAAACTTAAATATACCTGCTATCAAGCTACCCAGAGGTCCATCTGGTATTTCCAATCTTGCCCCTTCGTTCGCAACAGAGTAAACAACCTAAAATTACACAACACTTTGTGTGAGTTGATTTACATCTGGTGACGAGGTGCAAGGGATGTACAAAGTATGTTGGTTACCTGAACTGGCGGCTTTCCTGCCCAGGGCCTACTCAGAGTGCAAAGCTCCCACATGATAACTCCGAGGCTAAAGATATCACACTTTTCTGTAAATGGTTCGTTACGAATAAGCTCAGGAGCCATCCACTCTGGAGTGCCTGCAGATGAGTTGTCACTCATTGCAGAATTCGACAATAACCGAGAGAGCCCAAAATCACATAACTTGACTGTCCAGTGCTTGTTAACAAGGCAATTCGCACTCTTTAGATCACGATGAACTATCTTCAAACGGTGCATACACATAAGACCCCTTGTACAAACAAATAATCAGATGAAGATTTTACACAACTAAAAGGAGATGTATCAGGTACTCCAGAAAATCAAATGCTAGCGATAAACAAGTGTATCTGCTCACCTACAGATATCACGGAGCATTTTTAGCCTCCTTCGCCAACTGATCTTACTTTTCTGGCCACTTGTGTGAATCAAATAGTACAAGGAACCCATTTCCATATATTCAGTGACTAGGGATAAGTGAGGAGGCTTCATACATGCACCAAGGAACAATATGACTGCAGTCCAGCACAACATAATCATTGTCAGAAGACCTTGAATTACATCAGGTCTTGCATGAATAGAAAATAACACTTTCAAACAGTCAGACCAGTAAGATCAGCACAGAAAATGAAACCAAAACTGCAAACAAACAAATTGAAACTGCTATATAGTGATTGTACAGGAAATACCATTGGGATGTCGGAGACGGCTGAAAATAAGAAAAAGGAAATAATAAGAGAACAGAACTGCTAGAATAACAGAAATTGCAGCAAAGCTATATGAAAACCTAAGTATGGAGATCTCATTGCAGAAATCTTCCATGTTCTCCATTGTTAAATCTTGCTCCAGAAATACTTTTATAGCTACATCTGTTCCATTCCAGATGCCACGGAAAACTTCCCCAAAAAAACCTAAAAGGATAAACATGAGCATTAGCTTTAAATAATAGAAACGTCTCTAGAGAAATTCAGTTTCAAGAACATCTATTACATTCAAAACATCCCGTTTGTCTAGCAAGTTCATAAAAATTACTCGAATATAGCCCGATGGTTGAGACATAGTACTTGCCTATTCCAACACGAGTGCCAACAGCAATCTCTGAGAACCCAATATGCCATTCTTCAAAAGGCAATAATGGCTTGTTCAGAAATGGTGAAGATTGCAATGCTTTATTCCAAGTGGACATCAGATCTTCTGCTGTAAGGAAGTCAGCTGGCTCTCTAAGATTAGAACCATGGTTACCTAACCGATGCGGTGATGAAGGTAATGACAATGCCTTCTGAGTAATAATGTGCCTTCTTGAACCCTCCTGAACATTTGGTTCTCTTACTGACACCTCATCATCGTTGAGGTCACCTACTGATTCCTCCTATATATAACAAGGAACCAATTGCAATTGTCAACCACCAAACTTAGTAATTTAGAGCCACTCCGACAAACTATCAAGTGTATTTACTGAGTAAAAAGAGAACATTTTCTTGAAAAGAAGCAGATTGTGCTGAGATCACTGAAATTTTAGTAAAAGATATGTCAACAATTAAAAGAACAAAAGCATACTTTTCTCTGTGAATCATTTGAATGTCCTGGACTACCATCATTATGTACCCTTGAATGGCGATTTTTCCTCATGCTTTCACTCATTTCTTTAACTGCCCTGAAGACAAGCAAAACAATATACTATGTCAACCCAGAGATCAAAAATCTGAAAAGATGAAGTTGCGTAGAAATCCTTAAATTTGCAAGAGTGCAAATAAGTTCAGGAACTTCAAAACTACACAGCACAAGCAAACCCTACTAAAAAGTTGGCTAACAAAGGTTTGGTGTGGTCATATTGGCAAGGTAATACACTAGACATAGCATGAACAAAGGAAGCATAGGCGTGCCTAAAATTTGGCAATCATCCATTGAGAACCAAATTGTTGCTCATGGTCAAAAGACGGTATTGTGGATTTGGGCACGAACCAAATATATCAACCTAAAACTAGACTTTTATCAGTCATTCAAATAGGTCCAACTGTTGCTTTGCATGCCTGACTAAGAATCTACACACCAACCATGTCATTCTCCTCCTCTTTTTCCCTCTTCCTCTCCTAACTGGTCTTCTCTGCCTTAGATGTTTTTATTAGTTGCATACACTTTTCATGTATTATCCCGCTATGTAAGCATCACCCAAGGGCTGATAAAGCTGACAAAGGTGACCCACATCTTGAAGACCGTAGAGAAACCCACAGCCTCAGAATAAAACTGAGGCAAGACACCAGCACAGAGGACAGCCACAGACCATGCATCATCATCAAACCACTAAGTATAGTATAGGCGTCAGCTCGTCATGATAAGAGTAGAGCAACATCTTGAAGGCCGTAGAGAAACCCACAACATCAGAATAAAACTGAGGCACGACACCAGCACAGAGGACAGCCACAGACCATGCATCATCATCAAACCACTAAGTATAGTGTAGGCGTCAGCTCATCATGATAAGAGTAGAGCCACCTGGTAGTCAGACACCTTCTAATCATAGGCAGCAACTGTAGCATCATCAGCAACATTGGAAGCCTCACAGCTGCTGGATCAGCACCCGGGACAAGAACCGGTGGTGAAGACTCCACATAGGCAACATGGCACAGCGGACAAGGGATCTTGCTACAGAGGACGCCCCAAAGACAAAGACCACAAATGTGAATACACATGTCGGTGACAAAGTCGGTGTAACACCGTCAAACATCACCAGGGAGCCAGTGCCAGTCCTGACATATTGGGCACCCGGGGCAAAGACAATAAGGCGGGCCTTTTTTACAAGAACTCTTAATATATTTTCCATTTGTATGGTTGTCGTGAACTTTAAAAAGCATAATATAACAAACAAAAATTAATAATAGGTAAACCCTGTACTCAGAGTTTTCACAATCTCTCTCCTCCTTCAAAGTAAGAGCCATAATTTTTAAAATATAGACTCAAGCAGCGGAGGGGACGTGGAGCACTCGGGTCTGCACCCCTCTGAAATCTGCACGTCCATTATTGTCTTGGGATGAATACAGTTAATGCAGTTTACTTTTCCCTCCAACCAATACGAGAAATATACAACATAGTAAGAACAATGAATCACATTTATTTCGGCCCCACAACTCTGTCATGTCCCATGCGAGGAAGCTCAGGCTGAGATGGGTTGGAGTAAAAGTTCGTGGCCATCAAGTGGGAACAGGTCAAGGGACGTCGACCACGCGCAAAGCTCAGGTCAAGGACGCAGGCCACAAGCATGAAGCCCACGACCTCGATGCAGTACCGCTGGCTGCAGGCACGGTTGCTGAGGCGGAGCACGTCCATGCCGAGCTCGACGTCAACGGGGACAACCGAGACGTGGATGACGTACAAGCATCTGGTGGCTGCAGGAATGAAGGCCATGGTGCCGGCGACCTGGAAAGACGCGGTGCCATGCCGAGCTCGACGGCGACCATTGAGTAGTACCGCTGGCAGCAGGAACGAAGGCCATGGTGCTGGCGACCTGGGAAGACGCGGTGTCGCTGGCCGCTGTCACGCAGGACACGACAAGCTAGAACGGCGATTGCATTTCTCGCTGGTCGCGGGACTTGGTGTCAGCGGCTAGGGCGGACATCGTGTCATTGGCTGTGTCCGCACGGGACGCAGCAAGCTCGGACGGCTACCTCATTCTTCCTCAACATTGCTCCCCGTCGGCGACATAGTCTTCCTTGTTCCTCCTAGCTTTTTTTCCCACATCGCCGAAGGAGAAGACCAGGAGTGAAAAGAGGAAACAGAAAAGTGGAGAGAAGAACATGAGCAGTGTCAGTTGATGGTAGGGGAGAATGGGCGTCCAGGGGAAGATGGCTTTGTGAAGAGAAGGTGCGGCGTGGGTGCATTGATTAGGTTTTTGGGCGCTGGTGGTTGAGGTCTGTGCTCACTGACAACGTCAGTCCGAAAAGGATATCGAATACAAGCCTATATTATGTGACATACATGGTTCATAATCTCCTAATACAGACTGTCTAATATAATGGTGTGAATCCTGAGGCAAATGAATGGGGCAGATCCGGTGGGTGTGGTCGCTGTGTGCTCCAATGCAATTTCACTCAAGTAGCAAGCTATTATCTCTTATTCATATCACAATATTGTGGATATTGCGATTATTTCTCGATGCTATTACATTTATTTTCCCAATATCTCTTATTTCTCATTTTGACCAAACATGCATCAAAGAAAAAAGGTGAGTTACACGCAAGACACAAACTACTATTGGAGAAGTAAATATGTCGTATGTGGGCCCATGTTCCAGTCTGGCCCAAAAGGCCCAAGCCCATTCACTAACCTAGAAGAGGAGACGTTGTCTCATCATGGGCGCCACTTCACACGAGATCGAGCAGCCACCAGGTGCTTTCCTCTCTCAACTAAATGGTATTGGAGAGCGAGGTTGAGGGAGGAAGGCGATGGCGGTAGAGTCGCCCTCGAGGCGGCGAGGTCCGGTGGGGAAATTGGCAGCGAGCTGCGTGGTGGAGACAAGCGGCTGCCTGCGAGCTGCGCACGCGCATGAGGCGGAGGTGCTGCTGCTGGGTGAGCGAGTGGGACCGGGAGAAGCGGCTGAGCTTTGGAAGAGGGGCGGTGAAGTTGGCTGCTGGTGCCTCAGTTGCTGATTCTGCTGCTGCTGAGCTTGGTGCTGCTGCGCAGGTAGGAGAAGAGGTGGTGCTGGAGGCGGAGAGGAGCTGCGTGTGGAGGTGGTTGCTGCTACGTGTGTGCTGATTGAAGAACAGATTGGGACCAGACTATCCGGTGGTCTGCTCGTCGATCTGGAAGGCACTCTCGTACGACCAGACTGTCCGGTAGGGGCTGTGGTTCTGGAGGCGGCAAGGTGCTGCTGCTGTGTCTGCTGCTACTGAGAGTTGCTGCTGTTTTGCTTCTGGTGCTGCTGATTGGAGAAAGGGGAGGCGATCATGGAGGCTGAACTTACTTCTGCTGTAGAGAAACTTGAGCAGCTCATGACTGTGAAAGCTGCCGAGGAGTTACCTCCTGCAAGTGGCACCATTGTTGTGCCCCACGTGGATCAGGTGTTCAAGCTTGAGCTCATGCCCAATGATGTCAAGTTGAATAGCATGGGGGCGGGCCTTGTTGATCTTGAAGACAAAGGTTTCAGGGAGTGCTATCATTGTGGTCAAACAGGGCATATCAGTCGTTTCTGCACTGCACCCAGAAGAGATGGAGGCCGAGGGTACAGTGGTGGCAGCAGCAGCCAAGGTGGTCGATATGAGAGTGGTGGTTCTTGGAAGGCCCCTCACCAGAAATCTGACGCCTACCGGACGACCGAGCCTCCGGACGACCGAGCCTCCAGACGACCGATGCTCACCGGACATACGACACCGACCCAACAGAGCCAAACCGTCGAAAGTCCGACGCCCTCCGGACGTTCGGATCCACGCGAGCCACCGGACGTCCGATGCCTGACTGTGCGCAGCCACTCAGGTTTACACCCATGTATCCCCCTCTCTCTCCCTAGACTATATATACCCCTTCACTTGGACGAACTAGGGTCAGCAAAGGATTAGCTCAGATTTGAGATAGAGCTTTGCTCATCCACTACCCTCTCCCATGGAGATCAAGGCCTCCATGTAAGAAGATCCCCTAGTGGATCAAGACCCCTTCTAGGGAAGATCCTCTTGGATATCAAGCCCTCAATTCCTCTAAGGATTGGGGTGAACTAGTTCCTCTTTACCTTCTTGTGTTGGATTTGGACCTTTGTATCCCTCTTTGTGTGTATATGGATTTAGCACATGTGTGATTGGATCTTTGTCAATTGAGTGTTCATCTTGTGTTCTTCTCTTGATTTGCCTCTTTCCCCGCCTCCAAGTGTGAAAACATCATGAACTAGGGTTTTGCCCTACATCATCTTGATATCAGAGCAAGGTTGATTCACACCTTAAGAGTACTTCTCTCTATTTTCTAGCCCCAATTTTGTGTGTTTTTGCCCAATTTCGAAAATCCCCACAAAAATAGCCCCACCAAAACTTTTGTGATTTGTTGGTTATGATGTTGTTTTGTTGATTTTGATCCATGGATTCGAAGTGTTGCAGGTGGATCTAGCTTTCCCCACCTTCTCCTCCCTTTTCAAATTGTTATGGCGCTGCTAGAAGGAGGGCGCGAGAGGGCCGGCCGGGGGCCTTTTGCCCACGGCCGGGCAAGATGGAAGGGATTTCCTTCTTAATTCTTGCTTGATTAGATTGATACATCTCCTCTCTTTATATAGAGAGGTTTACTTGAGTCCCAAGCAAGGCTTACTTGACCCCTAAGCAAGCGACCCTTATCTCTAATTAACCCTAGGACTAACGGGCTATATCGCCAGCCTAGGCCATTAGGCCCATTACGTACTCTAACAATATGAGTATTTTAAAAAACATTTGATATGTACTGCGGGTTTAATGTCAGAAAACATTAGGGGGTTTTCTATAAAATAGCAAAACGGACTAAGAATACTAATTTCTTTTATTAGTAGGTATAGAGATACCCCTTCACTTGGACAAACTAGGGTCAACAAAGGATTAGCTCAGATTTGAGATAGAGCTTTGCTCATTCACTACCCTCTCCCATGGAGATCAAGGCCTCCATGTGAGAAGATCCCCTAGTGGATTCAAGACCCCTTCTAGGGAAGATCCTCTTGGATATCAAGCCCTCAATTCCTCTAATGATTGGGATGAACTAGTTCCTCTTAAACTTCTTGTGTTGGATTTGGACCTTTGTATCCCTCGTGTGTATGTGGATTTAGCACATGAGTGATTCGATCTTTGTCAACTGAATGTTCATCTTGTGTTCTTCTCTTGATTTGATCCTTTCCTCACCTCCAAGTGTGAAAAGATCATGAACTAGGGTTTTTCCCTACATCAGCAGGTGTTGTGGGAGATTCTCAAACGGCGGCGGCAACTACAACCAAACGTAGTAGGGCAGTTGCGTAATGAGACCTTGCTGGCTCACGACGTATCCATCAATGGCAAGATGGGGGAGATGTATACCGTAGTATATAGTTTGATGGCTCGAAGGCGGAGTTGCGGACAACGGACTTGAGGAAACCAGTGGAGCGGCGTACAATGCGGTGGATTGCCTGGTAAATCAACGTGAACTTTGCACACTGTTTAGGATAAACATTCATCGATTGTGGTTGCGATCCAACAACTGGCCCAGCTTGACCCCACATCATTCCTGGCCCTCAATCTAGGTCGATCGACCCCGACCCCAGCTCAGGGAATGGACCTTCGACCCCCAAACTAGGCTACTGTGGGGAAACTAGAGTGATAGGTGTTTCAAGAAAAGTCAAGAAGGAAATATCCTCCACAGAGGCCAAAGGAGAGGATCGACGTAGATAAAGGATGGGACTCATCGAAAGACACATCCCGAGAAATCTACATCCGACAACCAATAGAATCCCAACACCGGGAGCCCTTGTGCTCATCACTGTAACCTAGATGACAAAGTCAACAGTCAGTTTGTTGCATTCACGAGGTGCCAAAAGGAAATAGCAAACACAACCGAACAACCGAAGTGCAAAGTAGTCAGTAGAACGACCAACAAAGACACTCAAGGGAAGTGCCACCCTGCAAACCAAAGGAAGTCTGAATTCGGACGATAGGTTGATCTGGAAGCAACCTCACCCCAAAAGTGAAGGGAAGAGAAGTGACAATTATCCACATGAGCCGTCTCAAGAAGGTGACGATGCTTGCGCTAAGCAACACCATTGTAGGTGTGAGCACCAGGACAAGAGAACTAAGCAAAAGTGCCTTGCTCAGTAAGGAAGTACTCCCTCTGTCCCTCTATAAGGTGTATTTGTTTTTTCAAAAGTCAAACGAGTACAAGTTTGACCAAGTTTTCAGAAAAATATATCAATATTCACAATATGAAATTTATATCATTTGATCGATCATGAAAGGTAGTTTCATATTTTATCTATTAGGTATTGCAGGTGTTTCTATTTTGTTCTATAATCTTGGTCAAACTTTCAAATGGTTGACTTGCACGGAAACAATACACCATATATTCTGGAACGGAGGGAGTAACACAACAAACGAGATATACTCACCAGCTGAATCGACACGAGAACACAACTAGGGGCATGGATCCAGGAGGGAACTGCGCACTAGATGACCCTAGAGAAGCCAATCCACAAGGAGGTGATGTATTCTCTCTAATATTTGGCCGCTTAACATGCATGATGGGTTGTGCAGTAGGTTTTGGTGAGCAAGGCAATGATGGTCCAACAACAGTTTATGGTGGCAACCCAGAAGAAGAATTTCACTTCCGAGGTAACCCAGGACTTCCATGTAAGCTTCCAACTGCAACAGTCAATTGAGTCATGGATGGTCGCCTTGTAGCACAAACAAGGCGTGAAAATCCCGAACTCCGTCCAGCACCAAATGAGAGCTCGTCAGAAAGATTTGTGCGGCTACTATCTGCCACAGTACGAACTGCGAAAGGTCCGACTACGAAATGCCTCCGAAAACTATTGAGAGAAAATACGTAACCAACACCAAGATAATTACTTGAAATATAAAGTGGTTACATGCCTAGTTGGAACTAAAAGACGCTAGGAGAGTAATTCATGAAAATTCAAACCACACAGCTTCACTGCACGCACAAGGTAGGAAAGAGTAATGGCAGGAATGGAGCATAAGGTAGAATGTGTACTATACACGACATGGCCATCAATAAAGTGAACCCGAGTAATCATGTACCTAGTTTGCTTCCTTTTCTCATATTTTATTGTTGTCCAAAAATGAAAAAAATATAATACTGCCTATTTAGAAGTTAACCAAGTATTTTAGTCAATTTGATCATTTGAGGAAAATATAAATATCAAGGTTATCACTAAACTTGGCGCAAATCTTCTTATTTAGCAAGTGAAGTCCTTTTTACAAACCTCGCAAAGTCATCACCAATTTCAGGGGATGTACTCATACTTTTTGGACGTCCTCTCCGCGCACTTGACGTTGATGCACCATCTGACCTAACATCAAGTAAGACACAATTAATTAGGCCAAAGAGAAGATAATACTGCAGCATTAGCAACAATGTTAACTGCAATATTGTTAATCACTAATAGCTTGTAAATATGAGCTGGCTTCCAAAGTTAAGTACAGATTAACAAAGCATAGAATATATATATAGGGAAAATCCATCCTACCACCCAGTGGTAGTTACCCCACATATGTCATATACTACCATATGGTATTATATATACTACTTTATCATTATAAATATGTTCATATATTATATATAAGATATTTCAAACTGAATTACATGAAAAAATTGTAAGTTGACCCAAGATTTTTATTATATTTGTGAAATACGTATACATTTGTACGTAAAAAAGAGCATACTCAAAATACGATGCATACTACCTAAAAAGTAGTATATATACTACCTAAACATTCTTATATACTACATACTACACGTACATACTCTCCGATTTGATAGATACTACATACAACATACAAAACTGAAGTGGTGGTAACTACCACTGCTTGTAGATAAAATTTGTCATATATATAATCTTTTATGCCCTAAAGCACGACCCCAATGAACCAAGTACAACTTGATTGCACGTACAACCTTAACATGCTGAAAAAAATCCAGGAACTTATTCTCAAAATAAGAAGGGAGGAAGTCCAAGAAACCAGTCAGCACCAATTCCCACTATTAAACCCAAAAATACAAGGCAATATGCCGATTGAAAGTCAATCTTAAAGGTTAAACAAAGAATCAATTAGAGAAGTCAGATCCACCCAGTTAGCAGTGAGAACCAGCTTTGGGAGGAAGCATGGATCAAACAGAACTACTGTACGCTGAAGGCGCTCGGCGTCACCCTTGATGACACCTGGCGGGGTTGTAGCAGGAGATGTGGCGACCACCGACGATCTCAAGGATAACGATACCGGCGACAGAGATGGGTGGAAAATAAGGATTATTTTCCTCTTAAATATGGTGCCAATGTAATTAAAAACAACAAGTGACGCTCAAGGAGCTGTTTGCCGAGTTTTGAAACTATAAAATAAAACAAAAACATGACACTCGAGAATTCTTTGGTTCTATTTATCATATTCAAATAACTTGGCCTATTTGAACAATAAAAAATGTTGCTACCTTCATTGTTCAGGCATTTCCTTTAAATCATGGCAATGAGCTATTTAACTATCTTCTTATTTGATGATTAAGACTTAACAAATTAATAAAATAGAAACTTACTGAGGTACCTTGATACAGCTACACCATCTCCGTACTGTCTGTCACCCAAGTTTGAGCGCCCATGTGCTCTGGACAATGGATGGTCTGGACTACAGGAACAAATAAATACATTTTAATCTAAATCCATTCTGAATCTTTAAAGCAGTTACAGATTCTATATATAGCAGAGAAGAATTGATATAAATAATATAGGACGGGAAGATAAAGCAAGCAGAAACAAAACCCTCAAAGAGATATAAATATGGGACAATTAACTCAAATTAGCCATTTCCAGATTGCTGCTTTTCATCTAAAAGCTGACCACAACAAAGGCTGATTTTTAAGCAACTAATATGTCAGAGGCAGGGCAGTATGATGCGGTTGGGGCCATGCGGAGCTCACCATCAGAGTGAGAGGATAATGGTGCTGAGTTAGTTACATGTAGCGTTAACTCAGTTTCACGCCATGATATGCCATGCCGTGTCATGTTATTGCTTTATCCTGAGGGGTCAGACTACACCAAGTCTCAAAGTGGAGGGATCAATATGTTGGGCGACGTCATCCTCCTCCATGTCCGCAGCTCTACCGGCTCGATCGATTCCTGCGCATAGTTCGTCATCGCGCACGAAGCCCACGCCTACACATAGATAGGCGTGTTGTACACACCTTATCATGTCATTGCTCCATGGCTAGTATATATAGCGTCATGTACAGTGTATGTAATCATCATGTGAGTAATACAACATTCTTCTTGGTAATCAGACCGAGAAGCTTTCCCTCTCTTTCGCCATGGCTGACACTACCACGGCCCTCAGCCCTAGCTCCTCGTCGACCTTTGTTGCTACCGATCCTTCAGGATCTCAAGTAGCTGGCCTCAACGACACCGTGATCTCCCCACCCGGCTCCCCTTCCGCGGTGCACGGGCCCTCGCCATTGTGCCGTCGATCACCTAGGTACCCTCCGCCAATTCCCTCTCAACCCTACCCGCCATAACTACCACCCTCTCGATACACTTCAAGATCACTGACTACGTCATGTTCTATGTCAACCTCGCCACCCGCAACTACCCTTCGTCATCTGCAAATCTGGCGTCCAAGAACACGTCGAGGTGGAGTCCAATCCCCTAAAGAAACGCACAATGGCGCAACGAACACCCCAAAATGAATTTGGGGTGTTACTAGAAGCATATGCATCTCATAATCTTTTGCTTGCACATTTAGATTTTAAGGAAGGAATATTTAAATTGATTTTCAAAATAAAAATAAAAAAGAGTGGACGATGACATGACTTCCTCAAATTATAGGGAATGATTCAGATATACCTCATATGCATATTTGGAGTTCTAGTATAATTATTGGAATTATAAAACCCTACACACTATTTTTATGCCATGTGTGTCCACCATAGATTTATATGTCAGCCTTCTTTTCTAGCATTGGCCCTTTCTGTACAATTTTTGCGGCCTTTCTCGGTGTGGTTGTCTTTGTACGACTTATGTAGCCTCCTTTTGCATTGCTGTTGATCTACACCCCTTTCTTGCCCCCGAGCTTCTTGCGCCACCGGTTTCTATTGCTATGATCTTTGCAACATGCTTCTTCTATCCCTTTTTGGCTTGACTCAACATGTTTCTAAAAACTCCATGCTACTATGAACGTGGATTTTGGGATTTCGCTATTTATCTTAGTCTTACACTTTTTCAAATGAAATGCTTTGTGTACGCTTTGCATTTGAGAGAGGGGGTGTTAAGGACTACTTGCGGACGCTCAAGAATCAACTTTCTACTAAGGGTATCGTTAGCAGCGTGGTTGGGAACGAGTAGGCAGGGGTGCGTACGGCGGCCTTATAGTGAAGGTCGTCGTACACTCGACTCAATGATGTTTTTAAATAGGTTTTGTCGCCTCATGGGAGCATGACCAACATCCTATGGAAGGGTCGTCAAGAGTGGTGCCCGCTGCACGGAATACTTGTGTCGCCACGACTCCCAACTAGTCCGCACCTGGTCCCTTGGACTCCAGATCTCGGCCTTCCTAACTCTTAAGAGAGCTAGTAGGGGAGAGTGACCCCCTTCTTGAGTGAGTGATTTACATGCCTATGGAGGGCCTTGTATAGCCTAGGGGTCCTTGACAAATGACCAAGGCTACTAGGTACTTTTCCCTCCTTTGGTCCCATATGCCACTAGTTGGGGTTGGAGGTGGGTTGTAGCCCATTAGGGGAGAACCCCTAAACTACCCATTTTGACTTTTGGGGATCTTCATTTGACTAGTTGACCATGAAGCCTTGCTTGGAATTTTGTTGGCCAGGGTGGCTTGCTTGGACCCATGAAGAGTTACTCTGACTTGTGTTGACTGCCCACATGGCATGTTACATAGGGTAGGGGTGGTGCCTTCAGAAGGGTCAGAGCCATTACTGCAACACTGCAACATTATGTATTGGTCTAGGTGTCTATTAGCCTAGATTTCCTTCCTTGTACTCCAAGTCCATTGTATTGTATATTTACGCCTTGGGCTCTGCAATATAAGACAAGTTGCTCCTCTTAACAAAAACCATCGGATGTATGTAGACATATTTTAGAGTGTAGATTTACTCATTTTGCTCCGTATGTAGTCACTTATTGGAATTTGTAGAAAGACTTATATTTGGTAACGGAGGGAGTAGAATCGATCGGCTAGCTACCATTTAGCCTGCTGTGCGTACTGAGTGTTCTCCAACGACAAATTAATCTACTCCATGGGCGAGCTTTGTTTTAGACGTCCGCTACTCGGAGGAGAGTTATCGTCAGTCAACGACTCAATAGAAGCATGCAAGATTGCCGGAGAGTGACTTGCACCGCTGGCTCAACCGATGGGGTCGTCTACAGAAAAACAAACTACATGCTACCCCTTGCGGCATGGTGACCAACAGACGAAGGAATCCCTGGCGACAGCGTCGAGAAGAAGATGGCTTGTGAGAGACCAACAAAATTAAAAAAAGGTTAAGCACCTAGCCTGAAACGGCTAATAATGAGAAGATAAATTGCATTACAGTTAATGACGAGGAGTCGAAGGCGCTGCCCTTTTCTCTCGGTTCTGTTTTGAAAAAAGAGGTCTGTTTTGAAAAAAGAGGTAAGATACCATGATTTATTAAACTACAGTATTTTTTTCATCCAAACACCTCAAAGTATTTAAAACCATGGTTTTTTTTAGAAACCACGGTATTCCTCAAAAACTGTAAAATTACTTTGTATCCAAAGTTCCAAGCGCACCCTAAAAAGACACAAGTGCCCTTGAAAAGATAATTTTGAAGGCAAAATTCATGGGCATATTTGTCTTTTGAGAGCCATTAGGATATTGCTTCTACCAGATATTTGGGCTTTAGGAGGTCGCTCAGACCTCGTCTTTTTCGGCGACAAGGTGACCTGCACTCCTAAACCACCATGGTAAGGCTGCATTTGGCATTGAGATGGATTATGATAATCCAGCTTTTGCTATTTTTTTCTATTTGGCTAACCATCTTTTTTCCTGCTTTCATGGCTACTTACCGCCCAGAATTTATAAGGAAAGTTCAGTACAACATAGTTTAGTGCCAATAAACTAAGTCTAAATCTTAATAATCAAGGAAAAATATGAACAATTTAGTAAAAATTCAATAAACTTTGGAAAATCAAAAAATAATGAGGAAAATAAATTTCGAAACCAGTAATCATAAGCAGAAATGGAAAACATAAAACTGGTATAAATAAAAGGAAATTAAAAGAAGATAAATATCTAGATAATTTGATCTAATTCTTCATATAATTTATAACATTTTCATCTTTCCTAAGTTTATAGTCAAAACAGTGAAATATTAAAAAAAAACTCATCACTGCAGATAATCCCATGTTTTTGAAGATCCTATCAATCCTGTGATATTCCTATTCCTACGTTCTCGAATTTCTAAAGTTCAGATAGGCCCTTAGAAGTGCTAGATAGATAGAACATGATTATCTCTGTAACAAACAACTGCTAATCTCTGCACGCACAAACCATAGCCTTTAGTTGCTAACATTCTACAGAAGTGTGACCCTCCGCCATCATGTGTAGAACTAAGTTCTGATGGTGAACGAGTCTGAGCAGCTATCATGCATATTAGAGGTAGAAAATAGTAAGATACAGAACTTTGACAGTGCAGAAGATTACTACGGCAAAAGAGATCTCACGCCAGACTAAAAGAACCATGTAATGAACAAATTTACCAGATTGAACCATGTAATGAACAAATTTACCAGATTGGTGACAATAGCTACTGTGTAAACAGAAAAGGGTAAAACTAAGAACCTTGAACTGGCAGTTCTTTGATGTTCATTAGCTTTCCTCCCACGGCGTCCACATAAGGCATTGGCAACATTTGGTTCACTATGTGATGAACTTGTAAACCATGAAATGGAAAAATAAAAAGGTAATTCTGAAACGTGAACACTGAAAAAACAGAGCAAGGATGAAAGAGAATGTAGAAGGATGGAAGAAAATTGTTATATTTATTTGAGGCTTACCATCTCAATTTGCCCTCCATAGAGTTTGAAGTTCGGTGCATGATGTCTCTTAGGGACGGAACTTTAAATGACCTATTGTTTTCATCTTGCTCTTGCCTGAAAAGTGACATAAATTGGCAATAGTGCTTATCAGGAACAATATCAAGGCACTAGAAGGCTACAATTATATAGTTCTAAGACTACAGATTGATGTTTAGAAATATAGATTGTTCCTGGCAAACAAGACAATGATTTTAAGTTTGCACAGGTATTTCTATGCCCAAAGCTGAAGTCAAACAGAGCAGTATCATACTATCATATGTTGCTAATGCAATAATAAGATCCCTGCAAGGGACCAAACATAACCAGAACCAGAAACAGGTATATCAAAAAGGGAATACACAAGCATACCGTTGAGAGCACAAAGGACTATTCGGTTCAAGAGGAGAATCACAAGAATCATAGTCAGCAGAGTCACTCTCTCCAGCAGCAGATATATGGGATGTGATTATAGCATTGGATGAGAATGGAATTAGTTGTCCTGGAAAACGCATTAGATCAACGAGAAACTCCATGGACTTCAGCATAACAACAACAGACATATGTTTGGGTGAGTCATCGTGTTCATGAGATTCTTCATCTGAAATGCCCTGCACATATTAAATAACATAGTAATGTAGGGTTCAGGAATTTCACGAGTGGGAAGAATCCTATTTCAAAGTGCAGACGCACTAACGAGAAGGTAATAGAACTTACCACCAACAGCTTAGAATCTATACCAACAGAGTCAGCAAGGACTTTAAATAAAATTGCTCTGGGCCGACAAGATCCATGTCTTATCTGCCCCAACAATTGAATTCCCTTGCTTTCCATGAAATGAAAATTTTCTTCAGAAGAAGTTCTTGCAGGGCTGAGCTGTGGATTTGGTCGCTTATAGAAGTCACAAACCTGCAATTATCATTAAAAGTTATGCTCGCACGGAAATACGTAAATAGTTTCACATCAGTACAGGCCGGAAGAAATGTAACTAAAGGCAGCCTTTTAAAATGTGTAATTAGATCCATATCTGTACAGGCTCGGAAAAACAAGAAAAAACAATCTATACTTCAGAAATGAGTTATTTTATACATCAAGCAGCAACTAGAATCCACGAAACACTTCAAGGAATAAATAGGTCAGTTAAAATGGTTGCAGAACAAGGAAGAGTTTTTGTGATTTATTTACACAGCAATTGATCATAGAGAAATTGCAGCAAACAGTTTTTCTAAAGAAGAAAAGAAGATGGCATCATTGTCCCCCATTGCATAAAGGATCTCAGAGAGAACTTACCAAACCTGCAAGCTTTTTTATCATTGCGGCTGGGTTAGAACTCAATCCTTTTACCAGAGCTACACATAGCTGCCTTATCGCAGATAGCTTTTTATCCTTCTCTAAGTCCACAAGAATTATCTCAGCCTTGAAGCCCTCTATTCCAAGGGAATATAGATCATCAGGAGAAGGAATGGCGTCAAAACACTCCTTCAGTTTCTTATCCTACAAAGTTCAGAATGATAATATAAAATAAATAAAGAAGTACAGAGAGAGTGCTAACAAATTGGTACCTCGAATAAGATCCACTTACCGGTATAATTGAGTAAAATCCATTGGGTATTGGACTCGATAGAGATCCAGTAGACCATAATTCCTGAGAAGCGCAAAATGAATGGTCACCTTTCATACAGTTAAGAGAAGAATCTGCCAAATCCGAATTGTGGTCCTGCTTAGCCAAGGAAACGGATTGGAACTTATGCTCTTCATGTGAGGACAGCCAATTTGCGTCAGTAGAGTGTATATCAGATTGCCCTTCACCATCTGGCAGATCATCCATCTCAAATATATGTTAAAATACAGTATCATTTTACGAATGTCATCATACAGATCAACCAGTCTGCAAACGAAAAGGTACAACAAATAGATTGAATTAGACGAGTGTTGACTCTTAGTGTGCATAAGCTAAAAAGAGATAGAGTGTTGATTCTTGTATTTGGCCAGTAAAAAAGAAAGAGCAGATACCAATAACACAGCTTCTATTATTTAAACTTCATTGGTTATACACACCCTACTTATGCAGCAAGAGTTGCTGCATTTAGCTAGCAGTGTATATACAGTATGGGCAGTATTTACCACGATATAAGTGATCCTAGTTTTCGCTTAGTGTTAGCTGTAATCCTTGTGCCTTTTGTTTTATTGGCACATTAGCACAGGTCAGCTAGAACTTTCTTAGTCAGTAAGACAGTATATGCAGGTACACAGTGTAGTCAATTTGCCTATTACATGTACTAGCAGATGCCTTTTGCATATATGGGTCGATTGCTAGCAATCGACTTGTCTATGTACTATATTTAGACCTCACAACAACAATACAAGCTCAACCTCCCTTGTTCAGCTCACAGTTACCTGATTCGCAATTCGCTCGGTTCACGATTCAGGATTCGCTTCATCTACCAAATCAGATTTGATGGGGGATACACATCTACGATTCGCGAATCGTAGTTAGAGAAGGGGTTCGCGAACCCGGCGATTACGATTCGTCGCCTCTAGCATACAATGTATTTTTCTCTTTATATGGAGGGCTTCATTAGTTCATTGACCATCCATGGCAATCCCATCGATGAACATAGGGTTGTCGAGAAGTTTTTGTGTGTCATCCCTTGGAGGTATGTGTAGATTGCGCCGTCAATCGAGACTATACTCGATACAACGAAGCTCTCAATTGAATAGGTGACAAGCCAGCTCAAGACTGCTTATGATCATTGTGAGTCGTAAACCAAGTTGGAGCAGCCGATCCTATCCAGCAGCAAGGTCTACTTCTCTGAGGAGTAGTGACTCACCCAGATGAAGCAAAGGCAGGACGGAGAGGGAGCTCCAGGCCTCCCAACCAAAGGCGGGAGGGATAGGAAAGCTCCAAGCCTCCTAATTCACATTTACCCATTGGGTACCCCTACCACATCAACTTACACCACATACAACGGTGACCATTTCATCCTCTTTTGACAACTTCACGTGAAGCGAGGCAGGTCATTTTGATTTTGTCAAGGGTGCTGACTTGAGGTATCCATTCCAACATAAGCTTACTCTTCCCTTGACATTACCTTTAAAAGTCATTCGACCCCTTCACGACAAATTTGAGCCCATCGAGACTAGCTATTTGAGTATTGCTGGGCCTCGTGGCCTTGAGCATCGTAGTGACATCTTGCACACTATTTGGTGCCTCATAGTTAATCCGTGCAATATCTTGTGATAGTTTGTCTTGCATTTTTGGTCAAGTCTCAAAAGAAGTGGCAAAAGGAAGTAAAGTTCAAACAATAAAGATACAGAACTTAAATAAGCAAAAAGAGGAAGAGCAAAAGAGATATATGTGCCAGGTATACCTAATATAGAGATACATCTTGTGATATATAACCAAAAGAGATACTTAATATCTTGCGATAGTTTGTCTTGCATTTTTGGTCAAGTCTCAAAGGAAGTGACAAATGCAAGTAAAGTTAAAACAATAAAATACAAAGCTTATAAGCAAAAAGATTAAGAGCAAAAGAGATATTTGTGCCAGGTATATATAATATAGAGATACATCAAGCATGCAAGTTTGTAAATCTTTGCCGTATCATGAAATCAAGCTAGCGTATTTTTTTGTGTTTGTGTAACAAGAGCTTAGTCTTCGATAAGCCAATCATTCTTACATTTGTGATCAAATTGCATTACATCGAGTTCATTGTGGATATTTACCAATCTTTTCGATATCTTGGTCCACTTAATCCTTGATTTTGTTCCACTGACCTTACCAAGATCCACATATAGCCTTGTTGCGAATGTGTAGGTGCGCAGACAAGGTTCTTTGCCAACTTATCTCTCATTTCCAACTATCGATCGGGAGGTCCTTTTTACTTTTCAACTTCATCGGAAAGAGGTGTTAGAAATATACCCTAGAGGCAATCATAGCAATGATCATATTTCATTGAATCCATGAATTATTAAACGTTCCTTGAATAATATCATTTGTGTTGATTGGCAAGTATGTGACTTGTTTGTGAAACTCTATACTTGAATGGTTATTCTAAAGTAGTCCCTAGTGGGACTTAATTTGAGAACACATGAATATTCGACTAGCACATGTATTGGTTGATGACCATGTTTCACACTTCATGGACATGGAGATGTCGGACCAACAATGTGAAATGTTATGTGGGGTTGGATAAACCCAACTTGAGACATAGCGTGAATGTTAATTACCTCTTACAATGTGTATGTTATGTCCTTAGATGTGAGACGGTCATATGTACTTGAGATGTGTAGTGACTTGCTTAGGAGTTGCCAAACACTACTTTATAACTGATTAGTTATAAAGTTTGCTTTCTTGTTTATCATGAAGCATACTTCGAGCCATGGCCGGTCGATATGGGATTTGCCCCTCTCTTCGGTGAGAGAGAGATCTCTAGGGTCATCGAGTGATCAGATCCAAAAATGCATGGTTGTGCTACTTGAGGTTAAGAATTAACCTAGCAATGGATTCCAAGTACACAACATTGTGTAGGTTCATTTGATATGATCTTTACGTATGTTTGGGAGTTGGCATATCCTGCTAGGGGCCGCTACCCTAGAGAGCCTCCACCTCAACTGTTGTTCGGAGTTGCAAGCACACCATACTTATGGGCTCCTTGGAGGCGTTGCTGTTGCGACGCTTGTATGATCGCTCAAGGGATCCACAAGGAGGAGACACGATTCAACAGCTCTCCTTCCACTAGGTGACTACGCGTCTACTGCTAATCCCGTTACCTACAACCGCGGCATATTCTTGGGCGTTCATGGTAGAATTTTTTATTTGCGATAACGTAGTGTATCATGTTTCCTGCAAGAGGTAACTTTGGTACAATTCATTTCCTTTTAGCTACTCACATCTTTTGAAGAACCTACCTACAAGTTGGTCCAAGTTAAAGGACATTGTCGATGTTTTGGGATGGATAGCTAATTTGTTCGAAGGGGCGTATGAGTGGCAAATAGGGATGGCTACACAGAACAAACAGCGACCTACCTAGGTTTGGGCCCCCCATAGAGAGGTAAAACCCTACTCCTGATGCTAAGATGTATTGCACTGTGTGTCTACCTGTCGGGCCCGTGGGACTAGGGATATCCAGGGCCGCCTGCCTTCGGCCCAGAGCGTGGCGCACACCAAGGGTTCAACCACTGGCCCACCAGCAAGTGGTACGAGCAAGACCCCTCACGAGGCCCCACGCGAGGCGGTCTCCTGAGGCAGCCTCCCGACGCCCCCTCGTGGGGGCAAGCAGGTCAAGTGCTGCTCAGCCTGTCGCGCGGCCGCGTGCCTTCATGTGGGTGACGCGCACAACGACGAGTGACGCCAGAAGTTGTGCCAGCAGGCGCGGATGAAGAGGATTTCCCCTTTGGTGCTAAGGAAGCAAGGCCGGCCCGCCGGTTCCCAAAGCAATCCCCAAAGGTTGCCTGATCGGTGCAAAAAGACCAAGACGACGGACGCACCAGGACGGAGGTCATCACCGAGCCCACCGGCGCGTCACGAGCGGTGGCTTTGCAGACGAAGACCCCCCTTTTGTCGGGATAGACTGCGCCCTTGTCCTCCTTCAAATTGCCGTTGTGTGGCAACCCTTCCAGGCAATGTTTTCGGGGAAGAGGACCAAGGCATGTATAAAGGAAGGCAGAGTGCCGTTGTAGAGGAGATCGACCATTCTAGCTCTCCAACCCTTGTACTCTTGTCTCCTCCACCATAGCAATCCACAAACCAAGCATGAGTAGGGTTTTACACCGCAAGGTGGCCCGAACCTGGGTAACTGTTGTGTCTCCGGCCTGCCCCCGCTAGCTCCCTCTCGCCGTAGCATCACCGTGGTTAGAAGCAGGAAGGAGTAGGGCGGTAGGAACGAGTGCACCCCAGAGTCCGAACCTCTTGGGTCCCAGGAGCCCCGATTTCGACATTTGGTGCACTAGGTAGGGGTGCGCCGCCGTTCTCCCGCTTCGTTTCGCCTCCTCCTTCACCAAGCTTCATGGCTGAAGCTCGCCGCGAGCGCGCTGAGCGCCGGGCAAGGCGCATCGCCAAGACGACGCTTGTGGGCCACGACAGCCGCCGACACCCTGCTGGAGCCGCAGCAGCTGCCGCCACCGACCCCGCTGCCCACGAGCAGCAAGACTCCTCCATGCACCCCTCCGTGCAACCTGATGGCCGCATCGATACGGCCTCTTCCTCCCACGGCCGACGAACACGCAGGCCATGCTGCTCATGGCGCGCGAGCTGCTACGTTACCGCCCGGGCGACGCCGGCTAAGACGCCTGGCTTGGCCGCATCACCGAGCTCGTCAACGCCGCCGGGGCCCTCTCACTCGCTCCGCCCTCCGCCATCTCGCGCTGGGGACGTGGCCCACAGTGCGCCTCCGCCACCTACCCTGCGCAGCGACCTCACCGAACCCCGACGCGACGCGCGTCCACGCAAGCCACCTGCGGAGCGCCCCCGCCGGCCCGAAATGAGGACAGTTGCCAAATCGTCCACCATGCGCCACCTAATGCGCATGTGTTCCTCGAGCAACAGCGTCAACGCCAAGACCGGATCGTCCAAGAAGCCGCAGCGGCCGGGCGCCAGAACCGCGCAGCCCTCGTGCGCGGCGTTCCATCAAACAGCGTGGGCTACCGGGCTTTCACCCACGAGCTGCGCCGGGTGGTCTGCCCGTTAAGTTCAAGCCAGAGCTGCCCCCACGTTACGACGGCGTCCCAGACCCCACGGAGTTTCTCCAGCTCTACGCGTTGGGTATCGAGGCTGCGAACGGCGACGACAAGGTCATGGCAAACTAATTCCCCATGGCCCTCAAGGACGGCACGCGCCCCCGGCTCATGAACCTGCCCGATGAGTCGATCTCTTCATGGAGCGAGCTCTGTGACCAGTTCATCGCTAACTTCAAGGGCACGCATGACCGCCCCCTTACCGCCAACGACCTGCGGCGTGTGCGGCAGCGCCCTGGCGAGACCCTCCGCAAATATATCCAGCGCTTCAGCCAGGTGCGCTAGAAGATTCCGCGCGCTTCTGATGAGGTCATCATCCTGGCGTTCTTCACCGACGTCATGGACGTCAAGATGCGCAAGAAGCTCGCCATCAACAACGATCTGGCCGAAGGTCGCCTCTTCATCCACAACGGCCCCGACATCGCGCTCGACGACAACAAGACCAAGGGCAAGGAGGTGAAGCGCAAGGGCCTGCCGTGTTAGCAACGGGGCCTGAGCAGAAGCGCGGCCGCGACTGCGACGAGCCCAGAAGGACAACCGCCCGTTCTGCGTCTACCACAATGTGCGCACCCACAACACTGAAGACTGCCAGGAGCTCAAGTCACTCCGCGACGAGCGCTTGGGCCGTCGTGGGGATCGCAATGATCGCGGCCCCGGCCGTGGGGGAGGCCGTAGCGGCGGCCAATGGGATAGCCGCGACGGCAACCAGCGCTAGGCCTGGCGCGATCAGCCTCGTGAGGCGCACCCTCAGGCCAATGCTACCCTTTCGCCACTATCGCCGCCACCCAGAAGTAACATCAACCAGCATGACGAGGGGGCTGGGGGCCTCGCGCGGTAGTCTGCATCCTTGGTGGAGCTTAGGCCCTCGCGTCCAACCACGTCTTCAAACAGTTCTCTCGCGAGGTGAACGCCGCACTCCCGAGCCCTGAGACCGCGCGGCCCCTCAAGTGGTCGCAGTATGCCATCACCTTCGACTCCAAGGACCACCTCAGGTGCACGGCCGCTGCCGGCGCGCTCTCCATGTTGTGCACCCCCATCATCGGCAACGTCACGGTCACCAAGACCCTCATCAACGGAGACGCCGACCTCAATGTGATCTCCATCGAGACCTTTGAAACGCTCCAAGTGCCCTACGACCAGTTGGCCCCGACCCGTCCCTTCTCCGGGGTGACCGATGGGTCAATCATTCCTCTAGGGCAAGTGCGCCTCCCAGTGACCTTCGACACCCGCCATAACTACCACACCGAGCTCATCGACTTCGACATGGCGCATTGGTCTGTCGTACAACGCAATCCTGGGGTATCCGGCACTCGCCAAATTTATGGCGGCGACCCACCACGGCTACAACGTCCTCAAGATGTCTGGCTGCAGCGACGTCATCGCCATCGCATGCGACGAGAAGGACGCGGTCTGCTCCCTCAAGCACGCCTACAGGGCCGCCACGGCCACACTTGGATGGCGAGGATGCCGTCGGTCGGGCCTCCTGAGGCCGCTCCCGCAAGGAAGAAGCAGCTGCTCTCTCAAGCCCGCCGCAAGGCATCGGCTGACGGCAATGGCCCAGGCCCTGCCCTCACAGTCGGCGCCTGCTTCCCTCCCAAATAGGAAGGCGCACTCGACACCTCCCTTCAGGCAGGCTCGGGTGTTTTCATCAGGAAGGCATCAGACTAGTCCGGTGTGCCGAGGGAGGTGATCGAGCACCACCTAGCGGGGTGCCCCAACGCGTGCCCCGCCAAGCAAGGAATACGACGCCAAGCGCTAGAGAAGCAAGAGTTCATCGCCCGGAAAATCTCCAAGCTACAGGAAGCTCGAGCCATCCGTGGGGAGCGCCGCCTCGAGCGGCCCGTCAACCCGGTCATCGTCCCCGAGAAGGGCGGCAAGGCACGCATATGCATCAACCTTGCAAGCCTCAACAGGGCTTGCTCTCAAGACCTCTTCTGGTCGTCGCGCGTTGGCCGGAGCACGGGCCTCACCACCAACTACACCCGCATGCCCTTCGGTCTGATGAACGCCAGCGCCACCTTCTAAAGGCTGGCGCGGCTCACGTTAGAACCTCGCGAGCCTTCTGGCCCTCGCGAGCCCCCTGGGCGTTGGGAGCCTCCCGGCCTCTGAGCAACGGACCCCCGTGGCACACTTCGTCAAGCAGCTCGACGCTCCTACAGCGACATGTCGCCAGGTGATTTTTTGGTTGATCAAATTGAGGGCTCCCCACGGGCTGGATCATCCTCAAGCTGGCTAGGGTCCGTCCCCGTAGCAGCATCACTTTCTGGTTGTGTGACGAATCTTAATTATGCGGTGCCACCTTGAGAGCGCCACGCGCTCGCGACTACCCTCCTGACCATCTCACAAGCGGGTGCTACTGGCCCGGCGTCTGTGCTTGGGTCCGTCTCTGCAGCGTAGATAAATCCAAGAGATCGAGCTCTGGCTTGTGGGCCTGCCCCTGCACACGCCACCTCACCAAGGTCCTTGGTGCCTTGTCTCCTCACAGAACAACCATGAGTGAGTTGGCGAGTGCGCGTCGCTCCCCATACCCCAAAATTTGTCAACATGCAGCCACCTCAAGTGTCGATTGTTCGAGGATCACGCAAGCAGCACCCCGTGCACCAAAAAGCGACAACTTGCAAAGCCCCAGGGAGACAAAGCCTCGAGGAGTGCACCTCGAGCGGCCGCGTTCACGGGTCGTGGCTCCGTCGGCACTACCCTTCGCAAAGCTAAGTCTAACCACCTCATGAGGTGCAACTATCATCCCTAGAATTCCCTCTTCTCGCGACCTTGGCGGAGCCTGTCGCCTCTTTTTCACGCGAGCCGCTTGCACATGAAAAAGGAGGGTTCCCATAGCGTCGCGTCTCTGGAGCCCTCACTAGCTCCTGGCGCCCCTCACCTCCTGGCCTTGTTCCAGGCATCGTGACCTGACATACCAGCGCGGCTAAGGCCCGCCCGAGGCTGGGTATTGACAATGTAGAGCATTTGGGCGAGCAAGAAAAAAAGGAGCAAGCCTCGTGAGGAAGCTTTAGGGGGAAACACAGGATTCGAATCGCAAAAGCATTAAACCTAAAGTGAGAGAGCCATTGTTCTTACACACCCCCCGTGGGGCCTACGTCGATCTAAGTGCAAAACAGGGCAAAATAAAGAGGGAAGCCTGAGACGAGGCGCGACCATCCTTGAGGCTCCGGCTCGGGCGCCGTCCGCGCCTAATCGGAGTCTTCATCCTCGCTCTTGACGCGGCAGGAGCCGTCGCTGCTCCCGCTCCCGACGGAGAAGGACGCGTCGCTGTCACCTATGCCGGAGTAGTCGCTATCCTTGCTCTCCATGCAGCACTTCAAGCGGGAGTCGGTGACCCCGAAGATCTTCATGCAAAGCGTGGCGGCCCAGTCATACTTGAAGTGGGGGACGTGCCCCTTTTTCAGGCAGCGTGCGATGGCGAACGACTTCCACCCCCTGCTTCAAGAACATGAAGCCCGTGGGGGTGAACTCCGTCGCCACCCAGGAGGGGCTGTTGCAGCAGCCGTCCGGCTGCACCCACAAGCCCAGCAGCATGCGGTCCGCCATTTCCTCCGTGAAGGAGTCTGGGAGCCGGAGCCAGGTGCAAGGTTGGTGATGCATGCCCACGATGAACTCGCGGGCCACATCGGCAGAATGGCTCCGTACCTGGGAAGGCATGGCGGTCGCGCCGCCTCAACCACCTCGCCCCCCGCGCCCGCTGGGGCCAATGTCGGCGGCCACAGGAGAGCGTCTGCGCCCCCATGGCGGCACCTTGGGCGCTGCAGCAGCTGCGGGAGCGCGGCCTATCCCTCTCACCATCGTCGCAGAGGTCCTTCCCCCTTGCCTTTATATAGCATTCGACGGAGAGGCAGTTCGCGTCCTCTCGCCTTCAGAAGGCGGACGAGAACAAGGAAGGCAATGATGGCTCCGCTCCGCGCCGCGCGCGGGCAGGCTTTATGTCAGCCTAGGCGGTTGCCAAGGCATCGTGGGAGGAGTGGGGGCGTCCCCCGCACCATTGAGCGCCACACGTCGTGCCTGGCCCGCAGGCGGTTAGGGCCCACACCGCTTCGGCCCCCCTCCCCCCTCCCAGAGGGCGAAGACGTGCATGCCGCGGGCCCGGGGGCTACTATGGGCCCAGAGGACTGGGGGTACCCAGGCGCGGCGCACGACAAGGATTCAACCCCTGGCCCACCAGCAAGTGCTACGAGCAAGACCCCTCGCAAGGCCCCCTTGCGAGGCGGTCTCCTGAGGCTCCCTCGCGGGGGCAAGCAGGTCAAGAGCTGCTCAACCTGTTGCGCGGCCACATGCCTTCACGTGGGTGACGTGCACAATGGCGAGCGACGCCAGAAGCCGTGCCAGTAGGCACAGATGAAGAGGATTTCCACTTTGGTGCTAAAGGGGCAAGGCCAGCCCACCGATTCCCAAAGCAAACCCCAAAGGTTGCCTGATCGATGCAAGAAGAACAAGACGACGGACACGCCAGGACGGAGGTCATCACCGAACCCACCGGCGCGTCACGACCTCACGGGTGGTGGCTTTGCAGACGAAGACCCCCCTTTTGTCAGGATAGACTGCACCCCTGTCCCCCTTCAAATTGTCGTTGTGTGGCAACCCTTCCCGCCAATGTTTTCGGGGAAGAGGACCAAGGCATGTATAAAGGAAGGCAAGGTGCCGTTGTAGAGAAGATCGACCATTCTGGCTCTCCAGCATTGTACTCTTGTCTCCACCATAGCAATCCACAAACCAAGCAGGAGTAGGGTTTTATACCGCAAGGTGGCCCGAACATGGGTAACTGTTGTGTCTCCGGCCTGCCCCCGCTAGCTCGCTCTCGCCGCAGCCTCGCCGTGGTTAGAAGCAGGAAGGAGTAGGGCAGTAGGAACGAGTACACCCCAGAGTTTGAACCTCTTGGGTCCCCGGAGCCCCGATTCCGACACTGCCGGAGATCAAAGGGATCTCGGTAAGAGCTCTTGGCTACAAGGTGAGCCACCAGAGGCGACGAAGGTGGGAGATGGAGGGTTAGGTGAGGAACCCTGGACCTCAATGATGTGAAGAATGTTCCAGTTGGAATCCTCCCAACCGAGAGGCCCCTAACTACCTTATGTACCTTGCTCAGTTAGGGTTACATGGCTCGGGGCGATTTACAAGTCAGTATGTGCTGCTGGGTCGCACTCGTCCATGGCTCACTGGGTGTGGTGGATGGTTGCCTTGTCCCTCAGGTTGATGTCGGCGTCCCGTCTAGAAGGTAGGCCCGAGTCACCATGTTGGCTCATGTCGAGGTCGCACTCGTCCATGGCTCACTAGGTGCGGTGGATGGTTGCCTTGTCCCCCAAGTTGATGGAGGCGTCCCGTCTAGAAGGTGGGCTCGAGTCACCATGTCGACCCATGTCAAGGTTGTTGGGCTGGCTTCCGGCCTTGCTGGCCATATCCGAGTGTCGTATCCTCGTCAGTAGCTCTCAAGTCCTTCACGAGCAAATTCATGTTTGTCCTTGCGGTTCCCGTCTGAGTCTGAGTGCGACATATTGGAGCTTGCATCTAGATTGCGAGCGACTCGTTAAACTCATGGAAGAAAAAGGACAAGGAGTTGAGAAATATTCACCACGAGGTTGGTAGTGACAGATGAGCTAATAACGGGTAAGTTTTGATGGTACCCAATTATCTCCAGTGGATGGAAACTGGCTCGTGACCCGGCTAAGGACATGCCATGAACCAAGTGTCGTGGTTCTAAGTCTGACAGTGATGTAGGGGGGTAAGTATGGAGAGGCAAGATCTTAGCTGTGGAGAAGTTGTAAGCACGCAAGGTTTACGAGTTCGGGCCCTTCTCGGAGGAAGTAATAGCCCTACGTCTCAGAGCCCGGAGGCGGTCGACTGGATTATGTGAGTATGAGTTACAGAGATGCGAACCCTTGTCTCGGAGGAGGGGGGTGGCTTATATAGAGTGCGCCAGGACCCCGGCCAGCCCACGTTACAAAGGGTTCAATGTACATTAAGACGGGGCGTTACTGGTAATGCTGGTAATAAAGTGCTATGATGACCATAAAAGCTATTTAATGACCGACCGTTAGCGTGCGGAGTGACTTTAGGTCTCCTGGCCGTCGAGTGGTTGGATCTTGGTCGAGTGATTGCTTCTTGGTCGAGTGTCTTCGAGTCTGTCGAGTGGAACACCTTCAAGTCGATTGAAAAGTGATTTCTTCTAGAGATGTCCTTGGGTAGGGCAGTTAGGACAGGTCCATGACCCTACCCTAGGTACATAGCTTCATCATTAGCCCCCGAATGGATCGAGGTTTGAGTGGGGAAGGAGTTGAGGACCTCTCCGACTCGTTTTTCATGCCGTGAGCATATCTTGCTCCGGATCAATGGACCTGAGTGATGACAGCAACTTCCTTTTCAGTCGCCTTGATCCATTCTTAATTCTTCGTTGAGTGAGTTTCTTTACTTGTAAGGCTCCGAGTGACGGTGCGGAGGAGATCTTTTAGTCTGACAAGTTTGTTTGCTGCCCGCAGATTTCGTGGGATCCGAATTTTGGGAAGCGCGCGGGACGGGGAAGGCCGCAGTAATCGGATGGGATAGAGCGGAGACGCCTCAATCCCCGCGCCGCCTTTTTCGCCACGTACCGCGCGCGCGATCGTTACGGGATTTGACAGAGTCACCTGGGCCTACCCGTCAGCCACTCGGAAGCGGCCTCATATAAGGCTTTGGACCAGAGTCTCCCGAACAGTGCGTTCCCATTTCCTCTTCTCCTCTTCACGCCCCTCCGCTGCGCTCGCTCTCGCCCCAGCATCACCGCTCCGTACGCGTCTCGCCGGCGACAATGGGGAAGGAGAAGACAGCGGCTCTGGAGCGGGCAAAGAAGGCGACGGCGAGGTCGAAGGGGAAGGCGGCCAGCCGGGGCGGATCTTCCTCGCGGACCGGCCTGCCGAAGGGCTGGATCCAGGGCGACTGGATCCACTCGAGGATCACCCAAGAAGACCTCGACGACCTGGCCGAAGGGGGGCTGATCCCCTATGACTCGGCGCGGCTTCCGGGGAAGGAATCTGAGCCGCAACCTCGGGAGGGTGAGCGTGTTCTTCTTGCCACCCACGTCGACCGTGGATTTTCCTTGCATCCTCACCCTTTCTTTCGAGGGTTTCTGAACTTCTTTGGGGCACAACTCCACCATTTTACCCCCAACTCGATTGTTTATGTCGCCGCTTTCATTTCTTTGTGTGAGAATTTCCTGGGTTGCCGGCCTCACTGGGGGCTTTTCAAGCATATTTTCACTTGTCGCTCCCAGACAGTGAAAAAGGCTAACCCGAGTGATGAGAGGACCCAAGTGATCCAGATGTGTGGGGGTCTTGGCATCCAGACGAGAGGGAAAAGCTCCTTTCCGGCCATGATTCTCCCTGACTCAGTTCGCGGATGGCACCTGGTTTTACTGTAAAGACCAGTCGACGCCAGGGCAATCGACTGGCCTCCCTCCCTTTACCATGGACCGAGTGGAGAAACCCTCCCCCTTGAAGGTGCTCCCGGAGGAGAAGGCGCACGTGAAGCTGTTGGTCGATCAAGTGGTCCAGCTTATTCGTGACGGGGTCACTGGTATGGATCTCTTGGAGGTCTTCCTTCAGCGGCGCATCCAGCCTCTTCAAGCTCGAGACCATCCGATGTGGATGTATTCGGGTCTTGAAGACTCCACTCGGATCCACCCGAAGGAGGTCGACGACGACACACTGGAGAAGTGGCTGTCAGGCATTACCGGGAACAAGGACAATCCCAGGGGAGCCAGGAGAGTTCCCCCTTTCGACCAGTCTCATGCACCAGAGCAGGTCTGATTCTGAGTTTTTCCTTGTAATCTGAATTTACTCGCGCAGCTGCCTATATTGTGTCGACTGACTTTGTTCTCCCTGCTTCCTTTCAGGCCATTATTGAAATGTATTCAATGCCCAACGGGGAGCAAGAGCAAGTACTGGAAGGCGAGGCGAGTGGCGGCGACAGTGGCGAGTGGACTTGCGATGGTGAAGGGGATGGAGGAAGCGACGACTCAAGTGATGGAGAAGAAGTCGAGTCGCCCCCTCGCAGGGAGAGGCGATCCAAGCTCGACCAAGAACGGCCGAGTGCCCGCGACAAGGCAACTACTCAGGCTGGTCAGTCTTTGAAGCGTCCTCGGATCTCTTCACCAACCCCGACTGAGAAGGCGCCAAAGCACCCCAAAGTTGCAGGGCCGAGGACTCGGAAGGCGTTGCCGAAGATCAAGATTGATATCCCCGTTGCCTCCGCGTGAGTGTCTCTCTTTGTATTCACTCGACGCTCCGCGCTATTTGTCTTTCTTGTTTTAACTGGACGAACTTTGGAATTGTCAGCGCTGCCACTTCCGGGACCTCAGCTTACAGGGATGATGATGAGGTGATGGAGGATGCGGTCACTTCTAATCCGGATACGATTTCTGCCATACTATCTTTATTCGGTCGAGTCAACTGCAATGTGCCTCATTGGGTGACGTGATTTTGGCAATTGAACTTTGCACAGCTCCCAACATTATTGACCTCCCTGATGATGATGAAGAGTCCGAGAGGCCTTTGACGAGGAAGAATAGGCGAGCTCCTGTAAGTGAGGCGCTACAGTCGACGCCGAGGGCGGAGCCAGTCGTTCAGGACACTGGCGACGTCAATCGGGGTTCTGTTACCTTCGCCGAGCCACTGTCGAGTGCCTTGCCTTCTTCGTCTACTGCTCGGGCCCCTGTCGACCCGCCTTCACTTTTTGCAACCCATCATGTCCCGGAGGACGAGGTGAATGCTGCTAGGGAAGCCATACGCCAGGCGGGCATTATGATGGAGAAGATGAAGACGGTGCGGGACACCAGCCAAGCCACCTATGATGCCAGCTCGGCTCTCCAGAGCAATGTTCAGGTTAGTTGGTCGCCGCTTGTTCTGTTAGGATATGCTATCTGAAGATTCTTTCCGAAAATCTTTTCATCTGTACACCCAATAGGTGTGTCGATTGAATTTTTTGGACTAGTGGGGGCATGCTGAGTGCACCCACTGGGTGTAGTCCCCGAGACTACGGTGGACTGCTGGCAGTCGACTGTAGTCTTTGTATTTTGCCGAATATATAAACCAAACTGGTAGTTGGACTCAACTTCGGCGGGCCGGTCGAGTGGGATCAAAACCGGTGGGGGCACGCAAAGTGCACCCACTGGGTGTATTCCCCGAGACTACGGTGGACTA
Source organism: Triticum urartu (assembly GCF_056163025.1). NCBI lineage: Eukaryota > Viridiplantae > Streptophyta > Magnoliopsida > Poales > Poaceae > Triticum > Triticum urartu. Next base: position 249,051,267 of record NC_141878.1, on the reverse strand, counting down.
CTGGCAGTCAACTGTAGTCTAAGTTCTACTTTCTCTCTTTCTGCCTTTTTTGGGGCTCGCTTTGCTGACTTGGAGAAGCAGCAGATTCAACTGAACCTTGACTTGGAGCTGGCCAGGACAGAGCTGCAAAAGGTCAGAGACGACGCCGCAGGTAAGACGAGTTTGTCGACTGGTCAGTTTTAGGCTTGAGTACCCTTCTACTATTTCTGAATCAATCATCATTTCTTTGCGGAAAAACTGAGAGAAGCTCTGGCGAAGAAGGATCGGGATTTGGCCGCTGCTCGTAAGGAGGCTGACGACAAGACCGCTCTGGCCGAACAGAAGCTGGCTTCGGTCGGCCAGTTGGAAGAAAAGAATACCAGGCTGAAGACCGCTCTGAATGACTCCAGCAAGGAGTGCTCGCGCTGGAAGAAGGCGAATTTCGTCCAGGGCGAGAAAATGGAAGGCATTGCTCGCAGGAGGGATGATCTGGAGAGCTATCTGAGAAGTCTTGCCAAAAAGTTGTTCATCAAGCTTGAAGGTGCACATTCTGTTCCGACTGATTTTTTTTTGTGTCGACTCAGTGTACAAAAATTGACTTATCCTTGGATCATGAATGCAGAGTTTTGCCAGAACTTTGAAGAGGAGACTGGGCGGATCGAACCAGGTTTGGATCCAATCAACTCTCCCGTGAAAGATGAAACTGCCATGAATCTGCTCCGTCTGAAATCTCGCATCGACAGTGCCGTGGACTACTTGGCTCGACTGAAGGTTGCCATGTCGCGGATTGACCAGGCACTTTGGCCAGAGGCTGTGCTCCAAAATGATATTGAGTCCCTGATGACTCGACTAAATGAAATCTCCGACCGAGTGCAGGAGTGGAAGAAGTCTGCTGCTCGGTGTGGCGCTAACGTGGCTGTCTTTGGTTCGTGTCCACTGCAAGGAGGTGCGACAGGACAAACTGGCAGCAATCAAGGTCGCCAACACCCAGAAGCATGACTTCCGAACCTTTATGGAGACTTCCATCGCTGCAGCCACTCGGATAGCCGACGGCGTCGACCTGGATGAGTTCGTCGAGCCTGCCAGCCCTCCTCCCGCAGAGTGAACAAACTCTTATGTCCCACCTTAAATTTGCCTCGGAATGCCGAGTGGTTTTTGTAACCGTTAAACTTTTTCGGGCTGCATGCCCAAGTTCTTCGATCTGTGATCTGGAACCTTTAGAATTTACCTGAACTTGGTTTATCGTTGAATATCTTTATGAATCTCCTGCTGAGTGAACCCATTCTTCATTCGAGACAACCTTTGTATTCGCAGCGCAGCTCCGAAGGAGAGGGAAGCAGTTGACCCATGTCTTGTATTTGTGGCTAAGCTCCCCAGGGGAAGACGGCGCTCGACCCACACCCCGTTACTGCAGAGTGGACGGAGCGCACATTATATTTATGGCGAAGCTCTCCAGGAGAAGGTGGCAGTCGACCCGCACTTTGTTTCTGTAGAGCGGGATGAATCGCGCATTGTATTTATGGCGAAGCTCCCCAAGAGAAGGTGGCAGTCGACCTGACCCTTGTCGTCCTCGAGAATTGGGATGTGTTTCGTACTTAGGCGAGTTCTGGACTGCAGCTAAGCCCCCGAGTGGGAGGATTGCCCTCCACTCGGTAGGATTTTTTCAAACTTAGGCGAGTGCCGGACTGCAGCTAAGTCTCTAAGTGAGAGAACTTAGGCGAGTACTGGACTGCAGCTAAGCCCCCGAGTGGGAGGATTGCTCTCCACTCGGTAGGATTTTTTCAAACTTAGGCGAGTGCCGGACTGCAGCTAAGTCTCTAAGTGAGAGAACTTAGGTGAGTACTGGACTGCAGCTAAGCCCTCGAGTGGGAGGATTGCTCTCCACTAGGTAGGATTTTTTCAAACTTAGGCGAGTGCCGGACTGCAGCTAAGTCTCTAAGTGAGAGAACTTAGGCGAGTACTGGACTGCAGCTAAGCCCCCGAGTGGGAGGATTGCTCTCCACCCGGTAGGATTTTTTCAAACTTAGGCGAGTGCCGGACTGCAGCTAAGTCTCTAAGTGAGAGAACTTAGGCGAGTACTCGACTGCAGCTAAGCCCCCGAGTGGGAGAATTGCTCTCCACTCGGTAGGATTTTTTCAAACTTAGGCGAGTGCCGGACTGCAGCTAAGTCTCTAAGTGAGAGAATTTAGGCGAGTACTGGACTGCAGCTAAGCCCCCAAGTGGGAGGATTGCTCTCCACTAGGTAGGATTTTTTTAAACTTATGCGAGTGCCGGACTGCAGCTAAGTCTTCAGTGAGAGAACTTAGGCGAGTACTGGACTGCAGCTAAGCCCCCGAGTGGGAGGATTGCTCTCCACTCGGTAGGATTTTTTCAAACTTAGGCGAGTGCCGGACTGCAGCTAAGTCTCTAAGTGAGAATTTAGGCGAGTACTGGACTGCAGCTAAGCCCCCGAGTGGGAGGATTGCTCTCCACTAGGTAGGATTTTTCAAACTTATGCGAGTGCCAGACTGCAGCTAAGTCTTCATTGAGAGAACTTAAGCGAGTACTGGACTGCAGCTAAGCCCCCGAGTGAGAGAATTGCTCTCCACTCGGTAGGATTTTTTCAAACTTAGGCGAGTGCCGGACTGCAGCTAAGTCTCTAAGTAAGAGGACTTAGGTGAGTACTGGACTACAGCTAAGCCCCCGAGTGGGAGGATTGCTCTCCACTCGGTAGGATTTTTTTTTTTAAATACTTAGGCGAAACGGATTCGCAGCTAAGCCCCCGAGTGGGAGGCTGACTCGCCACTCGGTAGGAAACTATTTTTACAAGCTTAGGCGAAGCGGATCCGCAGCTAAGCCACCCACTGGGGGATTTCTTACGCAAAGAAAAACAATAATAATCATTGGGAAAATTATAACGCTTTTGTCTTTGATAAATAAACTACAGGAGTTTTTCTTATTACATCTCATTCGAGTGAGAATTCAAGTATAAAAGGGGCGGAGTAGCTCCGCATTCCAGGCTCGTGGCTCATCAATCTGGCGATTGACATTGTAGAGGTGGTATGCTCCATTGTGGAGGACTCTGGTGACTATGAAGGGGCCTTCCCAAGCAGGAGCGAGCTTGTGTGGTTTCTGCTAATCCACTCGGAGGACTAAGTCTCCTTGGAAGGCTCGGCTCTTCACGTTTCTGGCATGGAATCGACGCAAGTCTTGCTGATAGATGGTCGATCGAATCAAGGCCATTTCTCTTTCTTCTTCTAGGAGGTCGACTGCGTCCTGCCGGGCTTGTTCTGCTTCTTCTTCAGAGTAGAGCTCGACTCGGGGAACGTTGTGAAGCAGGTCACTCGGTAAGACTGCCTCGGCTCCGTAGACCAGAAAGAATGGGGTTCTTCCGGTCGATCGATTCGGGGTTGTCCTCAATCCCTAAAGGACTGATGGAAGCTCGTCGACCCATGCACCTGCTGCGTGCTTGAGATCACGTATCAATCGAGGTTTCAGTCCTTTAAGAATTAGGCCGTTTGCCCTTTCTGCTTGCCTATTCGACTGGGGATGAGCGACCGAAGCATAGTCGACCCGAGTGCCCTGAGAGGCACAAAAGGCCCTGAATTTGTCGGAATCGAAGTTTGACCCATTGTCCGTGATGATGCTGTGTGGAACTCCATATCTGAATATCAACTCTCTGATGAAGCTGATAGCGGTGCAAGCATCAAGATTCTTGATAGGCTTGGCTTCAATCCATTTGGTGAACTTGTCGACTGCTAACAGTACATGAGTGAAGCCGCTCCTGCCTGTTCTCAGTGGTCCGACCATGTCCAGCCCCCAAACAGCGAAGGGCCAGACGAGTGGAATGGTTTTCAGGGCTAACGCGGGCTTGTGCGACATATTGGAGTAATACTGACATCCTTCACATTTGTCGACTATCTCTTTGGCCATCTCATTGGCTCTTGGCTAGTAGAACCCCGCTCGATATGCTTTAGCCACAATGGTCTGAGAGGACGCATGATGACCACAGGTCCCGAGTGGATATCGTTAAGGATTATCTGACCTTCTTCTGGTGTAATACACTTCTGGCCGACCCCAGTCGCGCTTTCTCTATATAACTGTCCCTTTATGACTGTAAAGGCCTTGAATCGACGGACGATCTGTCGAGCCTCTTCTTCGTCTTCTGGGAGTTCTTTCCTTAGGATGTACGCGATGTACGGTTCTGTCCAGACGGGAGTGATAACCAAGACTTCCATAATCAGGTCGACCACAGCTGGAACTTCAACTTCAGTCAGATCCGTGGCATTTTTTGGCTGCGGGGCCTCTTCAATGAAGGGATCCTCCTGGACTGATGGTGTGTGGATGTGTTCCAAAAACACATTGCTAGGAATGGCTTCTCTTTTGGAACCTATTTTTGCCAGATCATCAGCTGCTTGATTTTTCAGTCGGGGTATGTGATGAAGCTCTAACCCCTCGAATTTCTTCTCCAGCTTTCTCACTGCATTGCAATAACCAGTCATGACTGGACTTCTGACGTCCCATTCCTTCATCACTTAAGTGACCACCAAATCTGAGTCGCCATAGACCATGAGGCGACGGACGCCGAGTGAAATGGCCATGCGCAACCCATATAAAAGTGCTTCGTATTCCGCCTCGTTGTTAGAGAAATCAAAGTGGATTTGAAGAACATATCTGAGTTTATCTTCTCTGGGGGAGACCAACACCACTCCGGCTTCGGAACCATTTAGCATCTTGGAACCGTCAAAGAATATGGTCCAATGCTCCGAGTGAACCTGAGTCGGCAGTTGCTGTTCAATCCACTCGGCGACGAAATTCGCGATTGCCTGGGACTTGATAGCTTTCTTTACCTCAAACTTGTTATCTAGAGGAAGAAGTTCAATCGTCCATTTTGCCACTCGACCAGTTGCGTCCCTGTTATGCAAGATCTCTGACAACGGAGCGTCGCTGACGACTGTAATGGAATGATCAGAGAAGTAGTGGGCAACTTTCTTTGTGGTCATGTAAATCCCATATACGAGCTTATGATAATGAGGATATCTTTGCTTCGGTGGGGTCAAGACTTCAGAAATATAATACACTAGGCGCTGAACTTTGAAGGTTTTCCCTTCTTCCCGCTCGACCGTAAGTACCGTACTGACGACTTGTCCTGTGGGTGCAATGTAAAGCAGCAAAGGCTCCTTGCTGATTTGGGCAGCAAGCACCGGCTGGGTGGAGAGCAGAGCTTTGAGCTCTGCGAATGCTGCGTCAGCTTCAGGAGTCCACTCGAACTTATCAGACTTCTTCATCAATCGGTAAAGAGGCAATGCCTTTTCACCGAGACGAGATATGAATCGACTTAGGGCGGCCAAGCAACCAGTAAGCTTCTGAACATCGTGCACTCGCACAGGACTTTTCATTCGGAGTATAGTACCGACTTTTTCTGGATTGGCGTCGATTCCTTGTTCGAACGAGAAAACCAAGAAACTTATCGCCAGGAACCCCGAATGTGCATTTTGATGGATTAAGCTTGATATCAAACCTTCTGAGGTTGGCAAAGGTTTCAGCAAGGTCAGTCAGCAGGTCAGAACCCTTCCGTGACTTGACCACAATATCATCCATGTACGCCTGCACATTCCGACTGATTTGGGTGAGCAAACACTTCTGAATCATCCTCATGAATGTGGCTCCGGCATTCTTGAGGCCGAATGGCATGATAACATAACAGAAGCACCCGAATGGAGTGATGAAAGTTGTTTTGACCTCGTCAGGCCCATACAGACGGATCTGATGGTACCCGGAATAGGCGTCTAAAAAAGACAGTCGCTCACATCCCGCAATCGAGTCGACTATCTGGTCGATGCGGGGGAGAGGAAAATGATCTTTCGGGCAAGTCCGATTGATATGTTTAAAGTCAATGCACATGCGAAGTGACTTGTTCTTGGGGACCATGACAACATTGGCGAGCCACTCGGAGTGGTAGATTTCTCGAATGAACTCTGCCGCTAAAAGCCGAGCTACCTCTTCGCCAATGACCTTTCTCTTCTGGACGGCGGACCGTCGGAGATGTTCCTTGACAGGTTTTATTTTTGAGTCGACTCTTAGGCGGTGCTCAGCCAGCTCCCTGGGAACACCCGGCATGTCAGAGGGCTTCCATGCAAAAATGTCCCAGTTCTCACGGATGAACACTTCTTTCTATTTGGAGTCGAGTGTTGTCGAGATATGAGTTGGAGTAGCGCTTGGGTCGGTCGGGTGGATGTGATCTGTCTTCGTATCGCCAGTCGACTGGAAAGCTGACTCTGTAGCGGGCTTCTTGGCTCGCAACAAATCACTCGGGTCTGCAGTCTTCTGGTATTCCTGCAACTCCACCACTGTCATCTGAGCATCGGCGATCTTCGAACCTTTCTAAAAACATTCTTCCGCTTTCTTCCGATTGCCCGTAATAGTGATCACACCTTTGGGGCCAGGCATCTTCAATTTGAGATACACATAACACGGTCGGGCCATGAAGCGTGCATAAGCCGGCCTGCCCAAAATAGCGTGGTAGGCACTCTAGAAGTCTACAACTTCAAATGTCAACTTCTTTTTGCGGTAATTCTTGGAATCACCGAAAACCACATCAAGAGCAATCTGACCAAGTGATTCAGCTTTCTTCCCAGGAATGACCCCATGGAAACTCATGTTGCTGGCACTGAGTCTGGACATCGGAATGCCCATCCCTTTCAACGTCTCAGCATACAATATGTTCAAACCACTGCCACCATCCATCAGGACTTTGGTCAGTCGAATGCCTTCAACAACTAGGTCGACCACCAAAGCTTGCCTCCCAGGGGTGGCCATGTGCGTTGGGTGGTCCGACTGGTCGAATGTTATGGCAGTCTGAGACCATTTCAGGTAACTAGGTGTCACCGGAGCGACCATATTCACCTCTCGGGTAATAACTTTCAGTCGACTTTTGCTTTCAACATCGGCAAAAATCATCAGAGTGGAATTGACCTGAGGGTATCCGTCGTCACTGTCTTCTTTGTCCTCGACCTTGTCCGGCTCCTTTTCCTTACCTTTGGGCTGCTTGCCCTGGAACTGCTGGATCAAGAGTCGACACTGTCGAGTGGTATGTTTCGGGTAAATGAAATTATCCTCTTCATCTTTCTTTGTGTGGACGAGACATGGTAAGGCCAACACATCATTTCCGTCCTGGTCTTTAACTTTTTTGGGGTTCCAAGGTCCTTTAGGTTTCCCTTTAAACTTTCCTTGGGTTAAAACCAAGGCCTCCCCGGGAGCCGCTGGATCGGCTTTCCGCTTCTGTTTCCGATTGCAATTGCCTCCGGTTTCTTGGGCGACTGACTTGAGCTTGCCACTCCTGAGTCGATCCTCATCTTCACCATTAGCGTACTTGATGGCAATCTCCATCATCCGATTCAGGGACATATCCCCGGTTCGACCGAATTTCAAATTCAGTTCTCTGTACTTGACGCCTTCCTTGAAGGCACAAACTGCTTAGTGGTCAGGCACATTCTCCACCGAGTGGTGTAACGTGATCCACCTCTGGATGTAATCCCTCAAAGTTTCATTTGGCTTCTGCACGCAAGACCGCAGTTCCGTTAGCCCTACCGGTCGCTTGCATATGCCTTCAAATGTGGTGACAAACACTCGGGAGAGATCTTCCCAAGTGTAAATGCTGCTAGGTGCTAATTGGTTCAGCCACGCTCTGGCCGAGCCCTCCAACATGAGAGGCAGGTGCTTCATTGCCACTTCATCATTGCCGCCGCCAATCTGGACAGCCACTCGGTAGTCCTCAAGCCAAGTATCGGGCTTGGACTCGCTAGTGAACTTACTGACTCCAGTCGCCAACCTGAAGTTGGGAGGAATCACAGCGGTCCTGATGGCTCTACTAAAGCACTCTGGAACCGAAACATGTACTCTGCTGCTGGTAGGTGCATCTCTGTCGTGACCTTCTCGGTAAGCCCTGTTCCTGTCGACCAAACCTTGGACGAGAATGGATCTCGCGTCAAAGCCTGGCCCTCTGGGTCGACTGGAATACTTCGCCCACCACTATGAGGGTGCCTGTCATCCTGCTGGCGAGGCACATACGACCCGCTCCTCGAGGGAGGCATGGGCACTCGACGTCGACCGTCACGATCGACTCGGCGATCATACTGCTCCTGGTTACCATACTGGTCACGCCAATCTCCACGTCCCTCACGTCTCGGGGGCGATCTCGGGCTGTGAGCCGACTGGACTGTGTCCGCGGCAACGGATCTGCTGTGAATCCTGTTCCGCGACTGAGAAACAGCAGAGTTTTGATCTCCTGCTGCCCGGAGTAACGCTCTGATCTGCAGCAAGCCTCTGCCAGCCTCCGACTGGGAAGGCTGAATCGACTCCGCTATACGGGCCGCAGCTCCTAAATTCTAAATCGGAGTTCGATATACCTGCGGGGGCGGGAAGAGCTGACGTCGACTGGATTCGGGAACCCGTTGTCGCGCACGCTCGTCGAGTGCTCGCTGGAGGTTCTCTAGTCGAGTGCGCTCGACCAAGTTTGCCAGGCGCGTCCTCCAAGGCGCGAGCCTCGGGGGTTTCTCCAACGATAGAAGTGTGCAGTGCATCCACGTTCCGGCGGCGAAGTTCTTCTCTCTGCAGCGACATGAGAGGCTCGGGAAGATACTCCTCATGAAGACGCGACGGGTCGCCTCCACCTGCGCCTCCGTTGGTGCGGGGAAAACCGGGAGGACTGGGCGGTCCATCAACCATCAGAACCTCCGCCGCCGGATCGCTGCTGTCGCACTCGGATGCGGTCTCTGCGGAGCCAGTCGACAGGTCGAACAGGCCGTAGAGGGATTCGTCGGGCTCGATCGCCGCGACTTGGGGGGTGGCCGACTGACGTGCCACCGCATGCCTCACCCACCGCTGAAGTCTCGACCATCCGGAGCGCTTGCGCCGGCGGGACACGGGGAGGGAGGACAACACAGGAGCCGACCAGTAGGGGGTCGACGGTTGCCGCAGGAGAACGCCGCGGACGCACGCGCTAAAGTGCGTTGCCCCGCGAGCAGGGAGTGCGTCCACGTCGAGCGGAGCCTCCTGAAGCCAAGCAGAGTCGTCGACGATGAACGTGAACGTGCCGAGACGGATCTCGCGGCCCTCCACCGAAACTCTGCCGAAAACCATGATGATTCGGGTCGGAAAAGGTCGCAACTCCTCCAACAAACGCTAAAACACCGGCCCCACTGTGGGCGCCAACTGTCGTGGTTCTAAGTCTGACAGTGATGTAGGGGGATAAGTATGGAGAGGCAAGATCTTAGTTGTGGAGAAGTTGTAAGCACGCAAGGTTTACGAGTTCGGGCCCTTCTCGGAGGAAGCAATAGCCCTACGTCTCGGAGCCCGGAGGCGGTCGACTGGATTATGTGAGTATGAGTTACAGAGATGCGAACCCTTGTCTCGGAGGAGGGGGTGGCTTATATAGAGTGCGCCAGGACCCCGTCCAGCCCACGTTACAAAGGGTTCAATGTACATTAAGACGGGACATTACTGGTAACGCTGGTAATAAAGTGCTATGATGACCATAAAAGCTATTTAATGACCGACTGTTAGCGTGCGGAGTGATTTTAGGTCTCCTGGCCGTCGAGTGGTTGGATCTTGGTCGAGTGATTGCTTCTTGGTCGTCTTCAAGTCTGTCGAGTGGAACACCTTCAAGTCGATTGAAAGGTGATTTCTTCTAGAGATATCCTTGGGTAGGGCAGTTAGAACAGGTCCATGACCCTACCCTAGGTACATAGCTTCATCACCAAGTTTGAGGTAACGAATAATACTTGGTTCCTGAGTAAATCGAGGGCAGCTAGTGTCCCTCTGGGGAATATCCTCCTGCTCCTTTCAGGGCGGAACCAAGGCCACCGTACTTTGGTGCCTGGGTGGTTTGACATCCGTCTAGTGACATATTGAAGGTGCACCACAGTAGCCCTTCACTCTCGCGAGTGGTTTGGACCACAAAGGCAGCCCATTGTTGGCAGTATAAGAGTCCCAATTAACTCGGTTCTCGGCCGAAAGCCTGGTGAAGGCATACTATGGTTGGACCAGCCGAGGCACATCACGACGAGCGTGGAGCCCACTAAGTAGTGGAGCGAATAGTCGTCGCTCCTTTGGTCTTCAGTCAAACAATTGCTTGGGAACAAGAGATTCACATGATCACCCCTTCAGTTGATTTGGCGCGAAAAACTAAGTAGTGGAGGAGTGGTAATCAATGTGGTGTTTCTGCCCTGAGCACGAAACTCGAGGGGTTACGCATGACGTGGGGCGTCATACCACCTCCTTGGCGATAGTGGGGGAGCCAATGCATGGCACATGATAGGGTTGCACCGCCTGGGCTCATACCCCTAAGATAGGAAGGTGGGGTGAAAGTGTGTTTTTACCCTGTCACCTTCCAAATCCTTCCTTGAGCTTCCTTACGCTCCTCGCGTAGTGTTATTTCTCACATCTTGCCTCACTACACGCTCGAGCTTCTGTACACCGCGCTCGCTTGTGCCGCTGCGGCACCTTTCGCCCGCCACGCCCGGATCCAATTCCAAAGATTCAGATCCACGCCGTTTCGACAGCGGGTCACTTGCGGCGACTGTGATTCACAGCAAAGTCATTGTCGACCACCTCTTCTTCGAAATCCGGTCAAAATCATCATGTGTGTAATCAAGAAATCCAGTTTTTTAGGGATATTAGGGAATTCAATTGATAGAGAGAGCCACGACCAGCTTGTAGGTCTCTCATCTATATATGTCACACGAGACCTATCCACGCAGTGAGTGTAGTCAGTCGCTACATGCATGATCCAAGAAGCAGGCACTTAGCGGCAACACACCAAATTTTGTGCTATCTAAAATAGTCCTCAAAGAGATCTATGGTTCAATGCCAATGGGCACTTGAACGTAGAGGGCTATCGCGAAGCTGATTGGGCTACTTGCCTTGGTGGATAGAAGGTCAACATCTCACTTTTGTGTCTTTGTTGGAGGAAACTTGGTATCTTGGAGGAGCAAGAAGCAGCAGGTGGTCCCCCGAATCAACCGCAAAAGCAAAAGTATAGAGCAACATGTAAGTGTTTGAGTGGGATGCTATGGATGAAAGGCCTCCTATCCGATTCGAGTTTATTAAAGAGAGGGACGCTAAATCTCTGGTTCGATAATAAGTCAGCCATTGATATTGCAAACATCCAGTTCAGCATGTGGAAACAGATCAATTCTTCATCAAAGAGAGGCTCCATGAGGTACCTTGAAGTAAGCCATGTAACCTCTGGAGAACAAATAGCAGATTGTTCGACAAGCAGATTTCCAGAAAATTCCACCCCCCCACCCCCCCAAAAAAAAAAAAAATCTACATGTTCTTCCATGTGCTACTTTCAGAACAGGCAGGGGGATCTCAACATAGATATATGAGTTTGCCGTGGTAGTTTTGCGACATTTTTTTGTTTTTAGGAGATCCATGCTGTGGAGGTCACAGTAACCAGATGTAAATATATATGTGACCAAATCAGACCGACAGCAACATGTTTGGTGTGGTTCAATAGCCAGCACAGTGCAGTTTACCACCAAAAGTTGAAAAGCAAGAAATCCAACTCCACCCAGTAATCCACGTAACTAGTCTAGTACTGGATGAGGTACTATACTATCAATATGGCAGGTTATAGGGAAGGGAAGCATGGCTCTTTTCAAATAAGTCAAACAAAAACTTATACAACAGCCCAAAAAAATCACCAATTTCCAAACGGGTCAGTAGATTGGCGACATTCACTTCGCCCACCACAACGCTCGGCCATAACCAGCGAAATGCCTAATCCATATTCGGGTGTCAGTCTCTTTCAGCACGCAGTCTAAACCCCCTTTCTTGATCAAACACCACAACCTCGTTTGACCATTGAGCGTCCGCAGCCTCACACGCATTCACAATGGTGTGGCACAATCTATCAGCCAACCAAGGCAGACGAACTCTATCTCTCTCCCATCCAACTCCACCTAAAACTCTCGCGGCGTTGACCAACGCAGCGAGGTCAACGCCGGGAGCAGCATTACCACCATTCACGTACCCTCCGCAGCCCCCTCCGCTCCGCCACCAAGTCGCGACCCACTCACAACGACGAATGCCCCGAATGCCGCACAGACGCATCAACAGATCCCCTTCGTGCAAGGAACAAACAGCGGTCGCATTCGGCAGGACGAGACGGGAGTGGAGGGAGGGGAGTAGGCATACCTGGGGACGCGGCGGGGAGAGGAGAGCCTCGCCCGCGGGATTCCGGCGGCCTCGCGAGCCCAAGTCCCGCGTGAAGTAGCGCGCGCGGGGGACGACGTCGTTCGGTGGTGGTGGGAGAGAGGAAAAGGGGATCTTGTGACGTGATTAGTAGTGCAGCTGAGGGTGGGTGGGTTGGGGTGGGGGCGGGGAGGAAGAGAAGGTATTAGAGCACATCTCTCTTTTTTTTTGAGGAATATTAGAGCACATCTTTATCTTTCTTTACCTAGTACTTGGAGTGATACTAACGTGAAAGACGTCGTATCAAGTATATCCGGGATGGCTCGTGCATCCCTGTATCCCTCCTCGGCCAGCCGATGAAGGTCAAGAGATGTGCTAGGCAGAACCAAGCCATCCATGTCGCCTTCCGCGTCGCTATGAATAGTACGATGAAGACGTTGAACATATAAAGATCAATAGTGCGGCGAAGGCGGGCAGCCAAAGACAGCGAAAGAAAAAAGGGAACCGAGCCCGCGTCCTCAACCCTAGCCGCCGCCTCCTCCTCATTCTCCCACCTCAGTCGCCTCCCCCCTCCCCCTCCTCCCACATCCCTCTTCCATCCGTACCTGACAGCGGCGCGCCTCCACCCGCTTCCGCCTCAGCCCCGCACGCCGCCGGCCGCAGCGGTGGTTCCTGATCTGAGCCGTCTTCAGTGCGTGGAGCGAAGGAGGTCGGCTCCCTCCTTCTCCACGGTCGCGCGGCGGGAGAGGACTCAGCCCCGGTGTGGTTCTGCTCCAAGGTCAGCGACGGGGGACGCTCGGCCACCGTTCTCTTCTCCGCCGTGGCCTGCCGAGGCTGGCAAGGAGGTGTCCGGCATTCTCGAGATCGCCGCCCATTCTCTCGAGCTCAAAGGTTCGACCTTGATCACTTTCCCCCAATTTTTCTTGTTTCTTTTTCTCTCCGCCACTGCAACCTGCTCGATCCCCTTTTCCTATTTCTGGAAAAACATCTAAGATTTGGGCGTAAAGCTGGTGCGAGACATGAGTGGATTTCACAGATCTCCATCAGTGAAAGGCCATGTGTCATTAGATGGATTTGGTTTGGATACACTACTCAATACTCATGGTGGTATGGAATTTTAGATGGTACTGTTCTTTGTTTAGGGCTCGCATGTGCCTGTGGAGATCAGGCAGAGCATAATCTCTTAAAAAAGTGGCTTTGAATATTCTCGGCTAATGAAATATCCGCACACGGAACTTGTTATCACTCATTTCTAACTTTGCAGTCATGCCCTGGCCCAATTTTTTTAGCCCCTTTGATGCTACCACTTGTGGTTCTTGATTGCCAAGGTGGCCCTTTTGGGGCGCAAATGACATAAGGCTCACCATGAATCTACCCTTTTCAATTCTGGTAGAACTTATAACAACACACTATGAGGAATGGCTTTTGATTGATATATCCATACACTTCGGAGTACAGACTACAGATTAGGTGTTGGTACTGATTGGTTATGTATCTGGTGTTGTCTTTGGTTGATGGTATTGCCATTGATATTTCTACCTTGGTGCATAGAACTTGTCGAAGATAATCCATGCGATTGCATTGCTTCGATCTCCATTGTCTGTGTCGTCCTCGTCCTATACGAGCGAGCTGGGACCTTGAGATAAATATAGTTACTGTCGAAACCACTCTGGTAAAAAAGATTGTTATGTGTCCGTTCTCAGATTGTATGCCAAATTGCCAACAACATCTTATTACCCTGGTGTGAGCCTTCATCGTCAGTGCCAATATAGTTTTATTTTATGTGTGTGGCTGGGCTTGCAATATTCAGTTACACTGCAAGAACTTCGACAGAGGTATAGTGCCCACGGACAACGGTCTTCAGAGCTGCCGCATCAGTGTTCACCACCTGCTCAGACTCAGCAGTGTCTCTTCTTATTTTCTTTGTTCGCAATTTCTTTTTTGCGCGCAACTTCCTGTAGATTACCACCCGCACCACTTGCTCTGTCATTTGGTTCGGGAAGTGATGTTGCCATTGGTATTGTCTGTTTTGCAGGTTAACTTCGTGACTTACAGGCGCTGTTAAACAACATGAAGTGGCGACCTTCTCGCTGGTGAGTAATTTGGTAAAATTTCATGTTGTTTGTATGATCTGAAATAGTTCCCTCACTATAAGCTTATGTTTTCTTTTAGATTGTTCATGCCCCTTGTAGAGTAGGAGAGGACAAACCAGTCAGGCAGAGCTATCATACATGAATAATAATCTTTAAAAACGTGAATGTAGGTTCAGTCAGGCAGAGCTATCATACAACAATAACAAAAATATAGGATGAAGGGGTTGCTAGGCACAACCGATGGCTCCACGTCGCTATGAATAGTGCAGAGGGCAACCCGGCTATAGAAGGTCTCCTGCTCGCATTTTGATCTAGGGCCGTTTGATTGAGTTACTGCTCATAGGTTTAATTGTCTGTTGGCTGTACAGCCATTCGTTTTTTTTTTCACACGCATGCTGGTTGTTGCAGTGCATGACCGATGGGACCACTCATTTGTAGAGCCACCGTTCAGTGCGCGTCGTGCGCTCGCGTCCGCGTCACCAAGTGGGGCGAACTGCGCCAGTTGCTGGTTGGCTGGTTCCTTACGCACAAGGCGATTGGCTGGCCGTCGTGGGTGGGGATTGGGGCGTCGCATGGTCTATGCTGGAGTTGTTCACATATAACAAGTTCACTATTTGTTTCATTGGTCAATTGTATAATCTGTGGGCGTATTAAGTTGAACTATGCTCCTTTATTGGTATTTGGAGACAAGATACTGGCAGTTTTTACGTTACCAGACTGTTTATTAGTTATCTGTAGTTTTGTAACACTCTCCATTGTCTTTTTTTTGCGGTAAACACTCTCCATTGTCATTGGTAGTTCAGATTCTTCAGGAAGAATGGGTCTTGTATTTATATTATTCAATTGTGGAATAATCGATAGATAACAAAAGATAGATACTTAAGAAGTTTACAGATTTGAGTATGAAAGTTTCACCCTGGTGAGTGTGGTATTGAATCATAACTCTAATTGTGGTTTAGTTTATTCTAGGTTACTAGTATAGAGTATAAACACTTGCAGAGTTTAACTGGTAAAGTAGCAAAATAGTATTTTGTACTTGGTTTATACTCCGTACTTCATAGCTTTATCATACCCAGTTGCTCCCTTCGCCATCTATTTTTTCACGGGGACAAATAATTTGGTAGCCGAGCAATGAGCAATGTTTGCCTCTGTTTTTCCACTAATATAATTGGCAATTATGTATGGATTTTTTGTATTTTGGAACAATTTCGCCCAAATATACGATGTTGAGTAAATTGTTTTGCCCATGTATACAATGTATGGGAAAACTTCAACTGTACAAAGTAGTATTGTGTTGAGATTTAGGAAAATTGCTAATTTATATTAGTAATTGTGTAATCATGTGCTGTGAACTTTCTCAAATAATAAACATATATGTAGAAATTGGGTCTTTGCTTGAATACTTGGTTTGTTCTTGCTATCTGTGTCAGGGAGCAATGTGCCATCTAAGTCATTCTACTATCTGTAAACCAATTTAAGTCATTCTACAATACACATTGCATTATGGTTCCATATACATCTCCCTACTTACTCACTACTAACATCTATTCTAACTGGCTTCTTGCGCCATTGGCGCAACCGGTGTTGGGGAACGTAGTAATTTTAAAAAAATTCCTACGCACACGCAAGATCATGGTGATGCATAGCAACGAGAGGGGAGAGTGTGATCTACGTACCCTTGTAGATCGACAACGGAAGCGTTTGGTTGATGTAGTCGAACGTCTCCACGACCCGACCGATCAAGCACCGAAACTACGGCACCTCCGAGTTCTAGCACACGTTCAGCTCGATGACGATCCCCGGACTCCGATCCAGCAAAGTGTCGGGGAAGAGTTCCGTCAGCACGACAGCGTGGTGACGATCTTGATGCACTAACGTCGCAGGGCTTCGCCTAAGCACCGCTACAATATTATCGAGGACTTATGGTGGAAGGGGGCACCGCACACGGCTAAGAATATGATCACGTGGATCAACTTATGTGTCTAGGGGTGCCCCCTGCCCCCGTATATAAAGGAGCAAGGGGAGGAGGCCGGCCGGCCCTATAGGCGCGCCAAGGAGGAGTCCTCCTCCTAACTCCTACTAGGAGGGGGAAAGAAGTGGGGAGGGAGAGGGAAAGGGGGGCGCCGCCCCCCTCTCCTAGTCCAATTCGGACCAGGGGGGAGGAGGCGCGCGGCCCACCTTTGGCTGCCCCTCTCTCTCTCCACTAAGGCCCATATGGCCCATTACTTCTCCCGGAGGGGGGGGGTCCGGTAACCCTCCGGCTCTCCGATTTTCTCCGAAATCACCCGGAACACTTCCGGTGTCCGAATATAGCCGTCCAATATATCAATCTTTATGTCTCGACCATTTCGAGACTCCTCGTCATGTCCGTGATCACATCCGAGACTCCGAACTAACTTCGGTACATCAAAACTCATAAACTCATAATATAAATGTCATCGAAACCTTAAGCGTGCGGACCCTACGGGTTCGAGAACAATGTAGACATGACCGAGACACGTCTCCGGTCAATAACCAATAGCGGAACCTGGATGCTCATATTGGCTCCTACATATTCTACGAAGATCTTTATCGGTCAGACCGCATAACAACATACGTTGTTCCCTTTGTCATCGGTATGTTACTTGCCCGAGATTCGATCGTCGGTATCTCAATACCTAGTTCAATCTCATTACCGGCAAGTCTCTTTACTCGTTCCATAATACATCATCTCGCAACTAACTCATTAGTTGCAATGCTTGCAAGGCTTTATGTGATGTGCATTACCGAGAGGGCCCAGAGATACCTCTCCGACAATCGGAGTGACAAATCCTAATCTCGAAATACGCCAACCTAACATGTACCTTTGGAGACACCTGTAGAGCACCTTTATAATCACCCATTTACGTTGTGACGTTTGGTAGCACACAAAGTGTTCCTCCGGCAAACGGGAGTTGCATAATCTCATAGTCATAGGAACATGTATAAGTCATGAAGAAAGCAATAGCAACATACTAAACGATCGGGTGCTAAGCTAATGGAATGGGTCATGTCAATCAAATCATTCACCTAATGATGTGATCCCATTAATCAAATAACAACTCTTTGTTCATGGTTAGGAAATATAACCATCTTTGATTAACGAGCTAGTTAAGTAGAGGCATACTAGTGACACTCTGTTTGTCTATGTATTCACACATGTATTATGTTTCCGGTTAATACAATTCTAGCATGAATAATAAACATTCATCGTGATATAACGAAATAAATAATAACTTTATTATTGCCTCTAGGGCATATTTCCTTCAACCGGGTCATCTAGTGGAACATATAAATGATGCTACACTACCCGCTCACCTGGAGGCATCGCGTCGCGCGGCCGATCTCACTCACACGATCTGCCTTGCTGGCGTCTTTTCACCGCGTTGTCAAAAATCCCGTGGTTAGTTTCTATACACATTACACTTTCGTGCTACAGCAGATGACGGGTGGGCCTCCTTCCCTCATGGGCCTAGCTTGCCGGTGTCTGTCCCGTGTGTGAGTCGCGTGTGTCTTCTGTGAAAAAATGGAACATATAAATGACGTTGCACTACCCGCTCACCTCGAGGCATCGCGTCGCGCGGCTGATTTCCCTCGCACGATCTGCCTCGCTGGCGTCTTTTCACCGCGCTGTCAAAAATCCCGTGGTTAGTTTCCCTAGACGTCACACTTTCGTGCTACAGCGGATGACTTGTGAGCCTCCTTCCCTCACGGGCCCAGCTTCCCGGTGTCTATCACGTGTGCGTCGCGTGTGTCTTCTGTGGAAATATTATTGACCGCAACGATCGTGGACGATGTGGATTTGGTCGACCCTCGCAGCCGCCGCATTCATCGTCCTCCATCCTACCCTGCTCCAATCCCCTTCGCTTCCCTATGTCGTCTCCGCACACCCTTCTCCTCCAGCGACCCCTTCCCGTCGCCCCCATCTCCCCCCGCCCTTGCTATGGCGTCGCAACCCTAGGCCCTCCTTGACCGTGACACCCACCCTCAAGATCCGCTCGACCGCGCTTACGCGGCTAGCTCTCGAGGATGACCTCGATGGTCAGACAAGGGAGGACGAGGAGTGGTGGGATGGATCTGTTGTAAAGGTGAGAGGTCGGAGACAAAAGGGGATCGCGAAACATGGCTCCGAGGTTGGACCACTGACGAGAAGGAGGTGCTGAAGGCGGGGAGCTCAAGTTGGAGGCCGTGAGATCCCTCTCCCCATCTCTCATTCTCTCAGTTTCTTCCTCCACAAACTCTCAACCCCTACCTGCCCTTCGCCTCTTCCTCCTTGTCGTCGCTCAACAGGAGGCGGCTCGTGTGGCCGTGAAGCAGACCGGTCCTATAGCGCCCAAGATGCGATTCTATCCCAATCACATGATGAACTCATGATTGGGGCACAACCGCATTTCGAGCGCATAGCAAGGTGGATATCATTGCAACATACCATGTACTGAATAGATGAGAATACAAGATAAAGGCTTACACTTGCCACTAGTTACAACATTCATACAACAATACATCAATACATAGCAACCATCATATAGAAGTGCAGGATCCGACTACGGATGAAATCAAACAAAAAAGAAGAACGACATCCACCCTGCTAGCCCAGGCTCCCCCGACCCGGAACCTATCCCTTGATCGAAGAAGAAGAACTCCAAAAGCAATCAAGCATCGCTCTCAGGTCAGATCATCGCATTACCTGTACCTGCAACTCTTGTTGTAGTAATCTATGAGCCACGAGGATTCAGCAATCCCATTACCATGGGTATCAAAACTAGCAAAACTTAATGGATATGGAAAGGATAAGTGGTGAGGTTGCAGCAAGCGGCTAAGCATTGTATGGTGGCT
Organism: Triticum urartu; assembly: GCF_056163025.1. Taxonomy (NCBI): domain Eukaryota; kingdom Viridiplantae; phylum Streptophyta; class Magnoliopsida; order Poales; family Poaceae; genus Triticum; species Triticum urartu. The sequence continues at coordinate 249,032,164 of NC_141878.1, read as the reverse complement.
AACTTACGATTACAAGAGTAAGATGAGAAACTACGCAACTGTCGTGAACTAGTAATGATCAATAAGTGGTCCTGAACTACTTACGTTCAAACATAACCCAACCGTGTTCTCCTCTCGAACTTCCCAGAAAGGAGACAGTCATGGTTACACACGTGGTTGGTGTATTTTAAATTGAGTTTACTTCAAGTTCACTCCAACCGGATATTAACAAATTCCCATCTGCCACATAACCGCGGACACGACTCTCGAAAGTTTAAACCCTATAGCGGTGAGCATGGGATCTGAGAGAGGGAGAGAGAGAGAGAGAGAGAGAAAATGAGGAGGACGAGGAGAGAGAAGGAGGTAGGGCCGGCCTGGGTTGCTCGCCGACGATGAGGTCGGAGTGACCCGTGGGGTCGTCGAGGCGGCGGGGTCTCGGTGGCCAGTCCAGCGAGGGCGAGGCAGGTTCGAGCAAGGGAGCTCGGGAGGAGTGGGGCGACGGGCAGCGGCGCGCACGGGCTCCGTCCGCGCCTAGATCGGCCCGGGGCGGGCCACAGATGGGCTCCGAGGGCCGCGACAAAGTGGGGAAGGCAAGGGTGACGTGGTAGTGCAGGATTGGAGGGGAGCGGCGGCTCAGGTGGTTTTCGGTGGCGGCGCGGCGACTAGGACGGCGACAAGTGGCGGCGGGGGAGTGGGCAGGCATGGAATTTGAGGAGGAAGGTGGAAGAAGGCCAGATTTGGCATGGAGAGGTGTTTAAATAGGGTAGGGGCTAGGGTTTGAGGGTTTTGGAGGGTTTTCGGACCCTCCGATGATGATCGGACAGCTCCGGGCGGAGGAGAAGGGTAGTTGGGCCTGGGTGGGGCTAGTGGGCTGTGAAAAGAAGGCCTTGGGCTGAGAGGAGAGAAGAGAAGGCAGCCCGACAACAGTTTTCGGAGGCCGAAAACATCCGATGATTTAACGGGCAACGGTGTCGCTACGGATGACGATTGGGCTATCAAACGGACTTCGAATGCGACGAAATTTGGCAGGCGGTCTACCTACACTATAACAAGACCGCACGCCAACTTTCACCTCATTACGAGAACATTTTTATGCCACTTATAAAATAAAGTTTCGTACGTGCCGCGGGCGCGTGTGAGTGCGAAAGAGCTCGGAACGGACAATGGACAGAGCTGGGAGACCCGAACGAATGCAAGTTTTGAAAAACATGAAGATACAATGCACATGATGACATGGCAAAGACAACAAATGACTGGAAGACACCCGGCGCATCGGACTCGGGGCGTTACAGGTCCTCAGCGGGGGGGGGGGGGGTGAGGACAGCAGCAGTTGGTGCTCATGACTCCGTTGATCATAAGAATCTGTAACTTGTTAGTCTTTTTTGCAACCCCAACAAGGCCTTCGTCTTCTTTGTCTACATATATGCATGATTTTTATGATTGGAAGTTCAGATAGCAATAGCTATGTTTCATATTTCTAATATTCTATTTGTTTGATGATCCCTGCAGCACATTGACGACCCACAAGTATAGGGGATCTACCGTAGCTTTTCGATAAGTAAGAGTGTCGAACCCAACGAGGAGCAGAAGGAAATGATAAGCAGTTTTCAGTAAGGTATTCTCTACAAGCACTGAAATTATCGGTAACAGATAGTTTTGTGATAAGGTAATTTGTAATGAGTAGCAAGTAATAAAAGTAAATAAGGTGCAGCAAGATGGCCCAATCCGTTTTGTAGCAAAGGACAAGCCTGTACAAACTCTTATATGAAGGAAAGCGCTCGCGAGGACACATGGGAATTATCATCAAGCTAGTTTTCATCACGCTCATATGATTCGCGTTCGGTACTTTGTTAATTTGATATGTGGGTGGACCGGTGCTTGGGTACTGTCCTTACTTGGACAAGCATCCCACTTATGATTAACCCCCATTGCAAGAATCCGCAAATACAACATAAGTATTAAGGTAAACCTAACCATAGCATGAAACATATGGATCCAAATCAGCCCCTTACGAAGCAACACATAAACTAGGGTTTAAGATTCTGTCACTCTAGCAACCCATCATCTACTTATTACTTCCCAATGCCTCCCTCTAGGCCCAAACAATGGTGAAGTGTCATGTAGTCGACGTTCACATGACACCACTAGAGGGATGACAACATACATCTCATCAAAATATCGAACGGATACCAAATTCACATGACTACTAATAGCAAGACTTCTCCCATGTCCTCAGGAACAAACGTAACTACTCACAAAGCATATTCATGTTCATAATCAGAGGGGTATAAATATGCATAATGGATCCGAACATATGATCTTCCACCAAGTAAACCAACTAGCATCAACTACAAGGAGTAATCAACACTACTAGCAACCCACAGGTACCAATCTGAGGTTTGGATACAAGAGATGAACTAGGGTTTGAGATGAGATGGTGCTGGTGAAGATGTTGATGGAGATTGACCCCCTCCCGATGAGAGGATCGTTGGTGATGACAATGGCGATGATTTCCCCCTCCCAGAGGGAAGTTTCCCCGGTAGAACAGCTCTGCCGGAGCCCTAGATTGGTTCCGCCCAGGTTCCACCTCGTGGCGGCGGAGTTTCTTCCCGAAAGCTTGCTTATTATTTTTTCTCGGACAAAAGACCTCATAGTAGAAGATGGGCATCGAAGGGCCACCAGGGGGCCCATGAGGCAGGGGGGCGCGCCCCCATCCTCGTGGCCAGGGTGTGGCCCCCTCTGGAACTTTCTTCGCTCAATATTTTTTATATATTATGGAAATAACTTGTGAAGTTTCAGGACTTTTGGAGCTATGCAGAATAGGTCTCTAATATTTGCTCCTTTTCCAGCCCAGAATCCCAACTGCCGGCATTCTCCCTCTTTATGTAAACCTTGTAAAATAAGAGAGAATAGGCATAAGTATTGTGACATAATGTGTAATAACAGCCCATAATGCAATAAACATCGATATAAAAGCATGATACAAAATGGACGTATCAACTCCCCCAAGCTTAGACCTCGCTTGTCCTCAAGAGAAAGCCGAAATCGAAAAATATGTCCACATGTTTAGAGATAGAGGTGTCGATAAAAATAAAATACGAACATGAGGGCATTATGATCATTCTTAAAGCAGCAACATATATATATATTGTCATATGATCTCTTATGCTAAAGTAACAATTCAATCACAATTTCAAGTATGAATCATAAACTTCATTGAAAACTAACAAACTCTAATCTCAGTCATTGAGGCAATTGCAATTTATCATAACATAGGAAAGAGTCAATATAAGAGCTTTTCAGCAAGTCCACATACTCAACTATCATTTAGTCTTTCACAATTGCTAACACCCACGCAATATTTATGGGTATGGAGTTTTAATCGGACACAGAGAAAGATAGGGGCTTATAGCTTTGCCTCCCAACGTTTTACCTCAAGGGTAATGTCAACAATAATAGCTCATGTAGACTCACATCCAATTAGCTATATGTATCTGGATCTTTCCAACACATTGTGCTTGCCAAAGGATAAAATGTAAAAAGGAAAGGTGAAGATCACCATGACTCTTATGTAAGGTAGAAGATAAAAGTAAAAAATAGGCCCTTCCCAGAGGGAAGCAGAGGTTGTCATGCGCTTTTATGGTTGGATGCACAAAATCCTAATGCAAAAGAACGTCACTTTATATTGCCACTTGTGATATGGACCTTTATTATGCAGCCCATCACTTTTATTTCGTCCACATCACAAGATCGTATAAAGCTTATTTTCTCCACATTAATAAGTCATACATATTTAGAGAGCAATTTTTATTGCATGCACCGATAACAACTTATTTGAAGGATCTTACTCAATCCATAGGTAGGTATGGTGGACTCTCATGGCAAAAACGGGTTTAGGGATATTTGGAAGCACAAGTAGTATCTCTACTTGGTGCAAAGAAATTGGCTAGCATGAGAGGGAAAGGCAAGATCAACATGTTGGATGATCCATGACAATATAATTTGTCTCAGATGAAAGAAAACATAACCCATTACGTTGTCTTCCTTGTCCAACGCCAACTCTTTAGCATGTCATACTTTAATGAGTGCTCACAATCATAAAGGATGTCCAAGATAGTATATTTATATGTGAACCTCTCTTTCTTTATTACTTCCTATTAATTGCAACAATGACCAAAACTATGTTTGTCAACTCTTAACAACTTTTATTCATCATACTCTTATATGTGAAGTCATTACTCTCCATAAGATCCATATGATCTCTTTATTTCTTTTTATTCTTTCTCTTTTATTTTATTCCCTCAAGATCATAGCAAAATAATCAAGCCCTTGACTCAACACTAATCTTTATTATATATAGCTCACGGACTCGATTACTTAGGAAGATCATAAAGCAAAACTCACAACTAGATCATACTAAAACTTCACTCTACTAGATCAAGATATTATCAAAAGGATCGAACTAAGAAAAACGCTAAAGATAAAAGTGATGGTGATATGATACCGGGGCACTCCCCCAAGCTTGGCAGATGCCAAGGGGAGTGCCCATACCCGATGCTCAGTTCTTCTTTGTTGGTGAAGAAGGTGTTGGTGATGATGGGTAGTCGCACATCGAGTGTAAGAGATCCTCCAATTTGTGTATAATGCCCTTGAGTGCGATGATATGCTCCTTCAACAGAATATTTTCACTTGTGAGATACTTGTTTTGAATACGGGCTAACTCAATCATCTTGAAAGCCTCAATCTCCGTTGGGGTAAAGAGATTGTGGTGAGGTGGAAGGATGTCTTCTTCTGCTACTTCTGGAACTTGATCCCCCATGGCCTTCTTGATCTCATCATCCTTGTTGATCTCTCCGGGTTGTTCTCTCTTCAGCTCTATCTTCATTAGCCAAGCATCGTTGCCCTCATTGTTGGAGGAGGAGGGAGACGACATGATGCTTGGCCTTGACAACCCTGGCAGAAAACAGCTCGAAACAAGAACAAGAGATTTTTGCGTGATACGGTGGTCAAAACCTTCGGGAGGTTATATAGTGATTTTTTACCGACCAAAAGAAGTATCGTGCAAGAAAACGGAGTCAGGAGAGCACACGAGGTGCCCACGAGGCAGGGGGCACACCCAGGGGGTAGGGCGCGCCCTCCACCCTCGTGGAAGCCTCATGTCCTTTCCGGTCTGCTTCTTATTTTCCTATTTTCTTAAATATTCCAAAACGGAGAAAAATTGCCATTAGAACTATTTAGGAGTCGGTTTACTTACCGTACCACGTACCTATTCCTTTTCGGAGTCTGAAATGTTCCGGAAAGTGTCCCTTATGTATTCCTCCGGGGTTACGGTTTCAATAATATTAGTTTCAACATTTATGGGATTACCTGAGATATAATGTTTGATTCTTTGACCGTTCACCACCTTCGGATTTGTGCCTTCGAAGTTGTTGATTTTTATAGCACTGGAACGATAAACCTCCTCGACAACGTAAGGACCTTCCCATTTAGAGAGAAGTTTGCCTGCAAAAAATCTTAAACGAGAGTTGTATAGCAACACATAATCACCTATATTAAACTCACGCTTTTGTATCCTTTTGTCATGCCATCTTTTAACTTTTTCTTTAAACAATTTGGCATTTTCATAGGCTTGGGTTCTCCATTCATCAAGTGAGCTAATGTCAAATAACCTCTTCTCACCGGCAAGTTTGAAATCATAATTGAGCTCTTTAATGGCCCAATATGCCTTATGTTCTAGTTCGAGACGTAAGTGACATGCTTTTCCATAAACCATTTTATATGGAGACATACCCATAGTGTTTTTATATGCAATTCTATATGGCCATAATGCATCATCAAGTTTCTTGGACCAATTATTTCTAGATCTATTAACAATCTTTTGCAAAATTAATTTGAGCTCTCTGTTACTCAATTCTACTTGACCACTAGACTGCGGGTAATAAGGAGATGCAATTCTATGATTAACATCATACTTAACAAGCATTTTACGAAAGGCACCATGAATAAAATGTGAACCACCATCAGTCATTAAATATCTAGGGACTCCAAACCTCAGAAAAATAACTTCTTTAAGCATCTTAATCGAGGTGTTATGATCAGCACTACTAGTTGGAATAGCTTCTACCCACTTAGTAATGTAATCAACAGCAACTAAAATATGTGTATACCCATTAGAGGAAGGAAAAGGTCCCATATAATCAAAGCCCCAAACATCAAATGGTTCAATAACAAGTGAATAATTCATAGGCATTTCTTGACGTCTACTAATATTATCGATTCTTTGACATTCATCACAAGACAAGACAAACTTACGGGCATCCTTGAAGAGAGTAGGCCAATAAAAACCGGATTGCAATACCTTATGCGCAATTCTATCTCCAGCGTGGTGCCCTCCATAGGCTTCGGAGTGACACTTGCGTAGGATCTGTTCCTGTTCATGCTCATGTACACAACGTCTAATAACACCATCTACTCCTTTATAAAGATATGGGTCATCCCAAAAGTAATGTCTCAAATCATAGAAAAACTTTTTCTTTTGCTGGTATGTGAAACTAGGTGGTATGAATTTAGCAACAATATAATTAGCATAATTAGCATACCATGGAGCAGTTCGAGAAGCATTTATGACATTTAATTGCTCATCAGGAAAGCTATCATCAATAGGTAGTGGGTCATCAAGAACATTCTCTAACCTAGACAAGTTGTTTGCAATGGGGTTCTCAGCTCCCTTTCTATCAATGATATGCAAATCAAATTCTTGTAGTAGGAGAACCCATCTAAGAAGTCTAGGTTTAGCATCTTTCTTTTCCATAAGATATTTAATAGCAGCATGACCAGTGTGAATAGTTACTTTAGAATCAACAATATAAGGTCTGAACTTATCATAAGCAAATACAACTGCTAAAAATTCTTTTTCAGTAGTAGCATAATTTCTCTGGGCACTGTCTAGAGTTTTACTAGCATATTGGATAACATTCAGCTTCTTATCAACTCTTTGTCCTAGAACAGCCCCTACAGCATAATCACTAGCATCACACATAATTTCAAAGGGTAAATTCCAATCAGGTGGCTAAACAATAGGTGTAGAAATCAAAGCTTTCTTAAGTACTTCGAATGCTTCTACACAGTCATCATCAAAGACAAAAGGAATATCTTTTTGTAATAGGTTAGTCAGAGGCCAAGAAATTTTTGAGAAGTCCTTAATGAACCTCCTATAAAAACCGGCATGACCAAGGAAACTTCTTATACCTTTGATGTCCTTGGGACACAACATCTTTTCAATAGCATCAACTTTAGCTTTATCAACTTCAATACCTCTTTCAGAAATTTTATGCCCCAAGACAATACCTTCATTAACCATAAAATGGCACTTCTCCCAGTTCAAGACAAGATTAGTTTCTTCACATCTCTGCAAAACTCGATCAAGGTTGCTCAAGCAATCATCAGAAGAGGATCCATAAACGGAGAAATCGTCCATGAAAACCTCACAAATCTTTTCACAAAAGTCAGGGAATATAGCCATCATGCATCTTTGAAAGGTAGCAGGTGCATTACATAAACCAAAAGGCATACATCTATAAGCAAAAGTACCGAAAGGGCAAGTAAAAGTGGTCTTTGCTTGATCATCAGCTGACACAGGTATTTGAGAGAAGCTAGAGTAACCATCTAGAAAGCAAAAATGTGTATGTTTGGATAATCTTTGTAGCATTTGATCAATGAAAGGCAAAGGGTAATGATCTTTTTTAGTAGCTTTATTTAATTTGCGAAAATAAATTACCATCCTATAACCTGTAACAATTCTTTATGGAATCAATTCATCTTTATCATTAGGAACGACAGTAATACCTCCCTTCTTAGGGACACAATGGACAGGACTTACCCACTGACTATCAGCAACGGGATAAATTATACCTGCCTCAAGGAGCTTTAATATTTCCTTTCTTACCACTTCTTTCATCTTAGGATTCAGCCATCGTTGGTGATCAATAACTGGTTTGGCGTCTTTCTCCAAATTTATTTTGTGTTGACATAGAGTGGGACTAATGCCCTTAAGATCATCAAGAGTATATCCAATAGCAGCACAGTGCTTCTTCAGAGTTTTCAATAATTTTTCTTCCTCCTTCTCTGAAAGGTTAGAACTAATAATAACAGGATATATCTTCTTTTCACCAAGATAAGCATATTTAAGAGTATCAGGTAATGGTTTAAGCTCAAACATGGGATCACCCTTGGGTGGAGGAGGATCCCCTAGGATTTCAATAGGCAAGTTGTGTTTCAGAATAGGTCCATGTTTAAAGAATACTTCATCTATTTCCCTTCTTTCATTCATGAACATATCATTTTCATGGTCTAGCAAATATTGTTCTAAAGGATCAGTAGGAGGCACGACAATAGAAGCAAGACCAATAATTTCATCTTTACTAGGCAATTCTTTATCATGGGGTTGTCTACGAAATTTAGCAAAATTAAACTCATGAGACATATCCCCTAAACAAACAGAAACAATATCCTCATTGCAGTCTATCTTAGCATTAACAATATTCAAGAAGGGTCTACCAAATATAATGGGACAAAAGCTATCTTGTGGGGAACCAAGAACAAGAAAATCAGCAGGATATTTAACCTTCCCACACAAGACTTCAACATCTCTAACAATCCCAATTGGTGAAATAGTATCTTTTTTAGCAAGATTAATTGTAACATCAATTTCTTCTATCTCAACAGGTGCAATATCATGCATAATTTCTTTGTATAAGGAATGAGGTGTTGCAGTTGCACTAGCACCCATATCACATAAGCCATGATAACAATGATCTCCTATTTTAACAGAAATAAAAGGCATGCCTACAACATGCCTATGTTTATTTTTAGTATCAGATCTAGCAATTCTAGCCGTCTCATCACAGAAGTAAATAACATGCCCATCAATATTATCGGCCAAGAGATCTTTAACCATAGCAATATTAGGTTCAACTTTAACTTGCTCAGGGGGTTTGTGTGTCCTAATATTACTTTTGTTGACTACATTTGAAACTTTAGCATGATCCTTTATTCTAACAGGGAAAGGTGGTTTCTCAACATAAGAAGTAGGAACAACAGGATCATTATAAGTGATAGTCTTTTCTTCAACTTTAATAGGTGCAACTACTTTTTACTTCAATGGGAGGATTATATTTAAACCACTTCTCCTTAGGGAGATCAACATGAGTAGCAAAGGATTCACAAAAGGAAGCTACTATCTCAGAGTCAAGTCCATATTTAGTGCTAAATTCACGAAATGCATTGGTATCCATAAAAGATTTAACACAATCAAACTTAGGTGTTATACCTGACTCCTTACCTTTGTCGAGATCCCAATCTTCAGAGTTGCGTTTAATTCTTTCTAATAAATCCCATTTGAATTCAATAGTCTTCATCATAAAAGATACAGTACAAGAAGTATCGAGCATGGAGCGATTACTGAGAGAAAGCCGAGCAGAATTTTTTTGAATAATCATTTCTCTTGAGAGCTCATGATTGGGGCATGAATATAACATTGACTTAAGCCTCCCCCAAGCTTGAGCGATGCTTTATCCTTCGCGAGGCCAAAAATTATATATATAATTACGATCATGATGAACAAGATGCATAGGATAGAACTTCTGGTGAAATTCCAATTTCAATCGCTTATAGTCCCATGATCCCATATCATCACATAGCCTATATCATGTTAATGCATCTCCCTTCAAAGATAAAGGGAAAACCTTCTTCTTGATAACATCCTCGGGCATACCTGCAAGCTTAAATAATCCATAAACTTCATCCACATATATTAAGTGTAAATCGGGATGCAATGTTCCATCTCCTGCAAAAGGATTAGCTAGCAGTTTCTCTATCATGCCCGAAGGAATTTCAAAGTAAACATTTTCAGTAGGTTCAGTAGGTTGAGGGGTAGCTAATTGTGGTTCCGGATGAGGTGAAGATACCCCGAACAAACCCCTCAAAGGATTATGTTCCATAGTAACAAGTGACAGTAAATTTCAGCACACTATATAAATTTTTCCTTACCAAATTCCACCTACCAAAGGCGCTTCACTCCCCGGCAACGGCGCCAGAAAAGAGTCTTGATGACCCACAAGTATAGGGGATCTATCGTAGCTTTTCGATAAGTAAGAGTGTCGAACCCAACGAGGAGCAGAAGGAAATGATTTTCAGTAAGGTATTCTCTGCAAGCACTGAAATTATCGGTAACAGATAGTTTTCTGATAAGGTAATTTGTAACAAGTAGCAAGTAATAAAAGTAAATAAGGTGCAGCAAGATGGCCCAATCCTTTTTGTAGCAAAGGACAAACCTGGACAAACTCTTATATGAAGGAAAGCGCTCGCGAGGACACATGGGAATTATCGCCAAGCTAGTTTTCATCACGCTCATATGATTCGCGTTCGGTACTTTGATAATTTGATATGTGGGTGGACCGGTGCTTGGGTACTGTCCTTAATTGTACAAGCATCCCACTTATGATTAACCCCCATTGCAAGCATCCACAACTACAACAGAAGTATTAAGGTAAACCTAACCATAGCACAAACATATGGATCCAAATCAACCCCTTACGAAGCAACGCATAAACTAGGGTTTAAGCTTCTGTCACTCTAGCAACCCATCATCTACTTATTACTTCCCAATGCCTCCCTATAGGCCCAAACAATGGTGAAGTGTCATGTAGTTGACATTCACATGACACCACTAGAGGGATGACAACATACATCTCATCAAACTATCAAACGAATACCAAATTCACATGACTACTAATAGCAAGACTTCTCCCATGTCCTCAGGAACAAACGTAACTACTCACAAAGCATATTCATGTTCATAATCAGAGGGGTATAAATATGCATAATGGATCTGAACATATGATCTTCCACCAAGTAAACCAACTAGCATCAACTACAAGGAGTAATCAACACTACTAGCAACCCACAGGTACCAATCTGAGGTTTGGATACAAAGATTGGATACAAGAGATGAACTAGGGTTTGAGATGAGATGGTGCTGGTGAAGATGTTGACGGAGATTGAGCCCCTCCTAATGAGAGGATCGTTGGTGATGATGATGGCGATGATTTCCCCCTCCCGGAGGGAAGTTTCCCCGATAGAACAGCTCTGCCGGAGCCCTAGATTGGTTCCGCCAAGGTTCCGCCTCGTGGCGGCGGAGTTTCTTCCCGAAAGCTTGCTTATTATTTTTTCTCGGACGAAAGATCTCATATAGCAGAAGATGGGCATCAGAGGGCCACTAGGGGGCCCATGAGGCAGGGGGCGCGCCCAGGGGGGTAGGGCGCGCCCCCACCCTCGTGGCCAGGGTGTGGCCCCCCTCTGGAACTTTCTTTGCTCGGTATTTTTTATATATTATGGAAATAACTTGTGAAGTTTCAGGACTTTTGGAGCTGTGCAGAATAGGTCTCTAATATTTGCTCCTTTTCCAGCCCAGAATCCCAGCTGCCAGCATTCTCCCTCTTCATGTAAACCTTGTAAAATAAGAGAGAATAGGCATAAGTATTGTGACATAATGTGTAATAACAGCCCATAATGCAATAAATATCGATATAAAAGCATGATGCAAAATGGACGTATCACACACTATGCTCATACATGATCCCACGTATTCCAGGTATAATGATACTATCTTTAGTGTTCTGTTCATGGGAAATTGATAAGTCGTTGCTCAAGATTTGTATCTTCTTTAGGAATGCTTTCTTGGGGCTTTGGCTAAAAACCAGTGGTGTACATCACTCATCAGGTTCAGTTTTTACCAGTTGTTGATTTTATTATTTTGGTTATATTTTCATGAGTTAAAATTTGTGTGTACTTCTTTTTGAGGAATCTTCAGGCATATTTATTGTATCCTTACAAAGTAATTGTATGTTAGGTAACTAATGATGGGCTAATGATACATCTGCAATGTATCTATAATTTTTTATTGTTCCATGCTATTATATTATCTGTTTTGGATGTTTAATGGGCTTTATTATACACTTTTATATTATTTTTGGGACTAACCTACTAACTCAAGGCCCAGTGCAAATTGCTGTTTTTTTGCCTATTTCAGTGTTTCGCAGAAAAGGAATATCAAACGGAATCCAAACGGAATGAAACCTTCGGGAGAGTTATTTTTGGAACAAACGTGATCCAGGGGAGTTGGAGTAGACGTCAAGAAAGGAGCAAGGAGGCCACGAGGCAGGGAGGCACGCCTGCCCCCCTGGGCGCACCCCCACCCTCATGGGCCCCTCGCAGCTCCACTAACCTACTTCTTCCTCCTATATATATCCATATACCCGAAAACATCCAGGAGCACCACGAAACCCTATTTCCACCGCCGCAACCTTCTGTACCCAAGAGATCCCATCTTGGGGCCTTTTCCGGAGCTCCGTCGGAGGGGGAATCGATCACGGAGGGCTTCTACATCAACACCATAGCCTCTCCGATGATGTGTGAGTAGTTTACCACAGACCTTCGGGTCCATAGTTATTAGCTAGATGGTGTGACGCCCCCGATTTGACCGTACACTAATCATACACGCAAACGTGTACGATCAAGATCAGGGACTCACGAGAAGATATCACAACACAACTCTACAAATAAAATAAGTCATACAAGCATCATATTACAAGCCAGGGGCCTCGAGGGCTCGAATACAAGAGCTCGATCATAGACGAGTCAGCGGAAGCAACAATATCTGAGTACAGACATAAGTAAACAAGTTTTCCTTAAGAAGGCTAGCACAAACTGGGATACAGGTCGAAAGAGGCGCAGGCCTCCTGCCTGGGATGCTCCTAAACTACTCCTGGTCGTCGTCAGCGGGCTGCACGTAGTAGTAGGCACCTCCAGTGTAGTAGGAGTCATCGTCAACGGTGGCATCTGGCTCCTGGACTCCATTGTCTGGTCGCAGCAATCGGGTATAGGAAGGGGGAAAAGGGGGAACAAAGCAACCGTGAGTACTCATCCAAAGTACTCGCAAGCAAGGAGCTACACTACATATGTATGCATCGGTATCTAATGGAATAAGGGTATCATATGTGGACTAAACTGCAGAATGCCAGAATAAGAGGGGGATAGCAAGTCCTATCGAAGACTACGCTTCTTGCTACCTCCATCTTGCAGCATGTAGAAGAGAGTAGAAGGTAAGTCCACCAAGTAGCATCGTGTAGCATAATCCTACCCGACGATCCTCCCCTCGTCGCCCTGTTACAGAGCAATCACCGAGTTGTATCTGGCACTTGGAAGGGTGAGTTTTATTAAGTATCCGGTTCTAGTTGTCAAAAGGTCAAGGTAGAACTCCAAGTCGTCCTGTTACCAAAGATCACGGCTATTTGAATAGATTAACTTCCCTGCAGGGGTGCACCACATTTCCCAACATGCTCGACCCCCTTTGTCCGGACACACTTTTCTGGGTCATGCCCGGCCTCGGAAGATGAACACGTCGCAGCCCTACCTAGGCACAACAGAGAGGTCAGCACGCTGGTCGAAATCTGTAACACCCACGATGCGGCTATATCTCCCACGTGTCGGAGCACGACTTAGAGGCATAACCGCATTGTAGGCATGTCGCAAGAGGGGTAATCTTTACACATCCCATGTACTGAATAAGAAAGAGATAAAGAGTTGGCTTACAATCGCCACTTCACACAATACATGAATATAACATTACATCATCCAGAATACAATCAAGGTCCGACTACGGAACCAAATAAAAGAAAGACCACCCCTATTGCTAGGTCCCCGACCGCCCCAACTGGGCTCCACTACTGATCAACTAGAAAACGAAACAGCACAACAAACACGATCTTCATCGAGCTCCTCCTTGAGCTCGGTTGCGTCACCTGCACGGTCATCATCGGCACTTGCAACTGGTTTTGGAAGTAACTGTGAGCCACGAGGACTCAACAATCTCACACCCGCGAGATCAAGACTATTTAAGCTTATGGATAGGAACATGTAGTGAGGTGGAGCTGCAGCAAGCACTAGCATATATGGTGGCTAACTTACGCAAATGAGAGCGAGAAGAGAAGCAAAGCACGGTCGTGAACTAGAAGTGATCCTGAAACTACTTACGTCCAAGCATAACACAAGAACCAAGTTCACTTCCCGGACTCCGCCGGAAAGAGACCATCACGGCCACACACGCGGTTGATGCATTTTAATTAAGTTAAGTGTCAAGTTCTCTACAACTGGACATTAACAAATTCCCATCTGCCCATAACCGCGGGCACGGCTTTCGAAAGTTCAAAACCCTGCAGGGGTGTCCCAACTTAGCCCATCATAAGCTCTCATGGTCAACGAAGGATATTCCTTCTCCCAGGAAGACCCGACCAGACTCGGAATCCCGGTTACAAGACATTTCGACAATGGTAAAACAAGACCAGCAAAGCCACCCAGATGTGCCGACAAATCCCGATAGGAGCTGCACATATCTCGTTCTCAGGGCACACCGGATGATCCAGACGTCAGGTTGGCATAGACCCTGGTTGTCCAGGGGGTGCTGGACATCGCTCAGGTTGGACCAACACTTAGAGAAGCACTGGCCCGGGGGGGGGGTGAAAATAAAGATGACCCTTGAGTCTGCAGAACCCAAGGGAAAAAAGGCTAGGTGGCAAATGGTAAACCAAGGTTGGGCCTTGCTGGAGGAGTTTTATTCAAGGCGAACTGTCAAGGGGTTCCCATTATAACCCAACCGCGTAAGGAACGCAAAATCAAGGAACATAACACCGGTATGACGGAAACTAGGGCGACAAGAGTGGAACAAAACACCAGGCATAAGGCCGAGCCTTCCACCCTTTACCAAGTATATAGATGCATTAATTAAATAAGAGATACTGTGATATCCCACCAATAATCATGTTCCAACATGGAACAAACTCCATCTTCACCTGCAACTAGCAACGCTATAAGAGGGGCTGAGCAAAGTGGTAACATAGCCAAACAATGGTTTGCTAGGACAAGGTGGGTTAGAGGCTTGACATGGCAATATGGGAGGCATGACATAGCAAGTGGTAGGTATCACAACATAGCAAAAGAGCGAGCAACTAGCAAGCAAAGATAGAAGTGATTTCGAGGGTATGGTCATCTTGCCTGAGATCCTGCAAGGAAGAAGAACGAGGCCATGAAGAAGACAAATGGACGTAGTCGAACGGATCCTCACAAACGCGACGTTATCGGAACTAACCCGAAGAAGCAACACCGGAAAGAAGCAAACAACATAATAAACAACCATCACATAAACATGGCATGATGCACAACCAAGTATGGTGCATGTCCGGTTTAAATAGGCATGGCATGGCAAAGTGCACAAGCAATCCTACAAATTAAGTGGAGCTCAATATGCAACGAGTTGCATATTGACGGAACACCACATCAATTATTTAGTTCACTCCTGGTTAGGTACTCAACAAAATTAAATGTTGGTTAACATGGCAAGAGGTGAAACAAAAGTAAACTACACAGTTAGGCATATTAAATGAGGCCGGAAATATCAAACAACCATTCCGGTAAATCCTCATGTGCATTAGTAATGTAATGCAACAACAATTTAAATGTTCTTGAAGTTGTTATCATGATGCGGATGACATGCAAGTTTATGCAATTTTTATGAAAAGAAATATTGATAAGAGCATTATGAAGCATTTGTCATCGTGGCGGAAACGAAAGGGGTGCCACGGCGACGATAACGAAACGGTGCCACAGCAACGTTCCGGTTCCGACAACTCATTGAGACGTCGGTGCAAAATAAAATGTGACAGGAGCGTGCAAAAGATGGTGGGGTGATCCCGGTTACCGGGTTCCCACGGGTCGACGACGGTGACAAGGCAAAAGAGGGAACGTGCACTGACAATTCGAGCACGGAGCAAGCACGAGCATCTCACACATCACAAGCATTCTTTCCCAGGCGGTCGCCTCGGGGCTATACCTTCAAAGCGTGCGTTATCGGGGGGGGGGGGTTCGAGTTCGATGTGGTGTAGGGGAAGTAGACGTTCTCGGGACGTTCGCAGTGGAAGTAGTCGTTCTCGCATGCTCTAGGGTCGACGGTAGAGGTTCTCGCGATCTCGACGACGGCAGTGGTACAAGTTTATCGTAGCACGAGTTTCCGTAGATGTTCATGTCATCGGTGTTGTGGTACTTGGGTCTTCGGACTTGCCGGTCCCGTTCTTGCGATGGTAGTCGTTCACGTTCGTTTGGAGAGGTACTTGATGACTCCAACGTCTTCAGGGCGATGGTAGTGGTACACACGAGGGTAGACGAACTTGACGGATCCGAGGGCTCCGGACGTCGTGGTACTTGTCGATCCGGGTCTTGAGACATACTAGGCATCTGTGCCTTCGAGGAACTCGACGTGTCCAAAACGTAGCAGAACGAGGCCCCGGTTGCGGTCGTGTGGATGTTCAGTGAAGACGAACTTGCCGGTCAAAACCAAATTGAAAACCAGACCAAGGAGGCCTCGGGTGGGCAGCAGCAAGGCAGTTTAGGGCGTGGTGCGGGGCTGCAGGCCGAGGTGGTACTTGCCGGTCTCGGTCACGGCATTCCTGGTCTTGAGGAGGTCCTCGAAACAGAGCTTGGCGTCCACGGGGTCATGGAGCTGCGATCTTGGCGTCGGGCAGGGGATCGAAGCCTCGAAGGTCAACAAGGACTGCGTGCAAGACTGCTGCAGGAGAGGCCGGAGTTGGGCGGACGGCAAACCCATTCTTGGCAGCGATGCTGGAAGCCCGCGGTGGCTTGAGGCGTCGATGAAGGAGGCGGAGCAGAGGCGCAGTGCTGGAGCTTGAGGACGTGGGGCAGCGACGATGGAGGCGCTGGCTGCAGGAGAGCGGCCAGAGACGCGGCGCTCCAGGTCGCCGGCGCGAGGGGAGAAGGGCGACGGACGGGGGATCCAGGGACTTGGCACGGCAACCTTGCTGTGGTCAGGGACAGCGTGGCTCGCCGATGATGAGGAAGAAACAGGGCGCGGTCATGGTGCTGAAAGTGTGCGAGCGTGCGGCGCTGCAGGAGGGGAAGAACGGGGAGATGGGGATTGGGCCAGGGAGAGGGATGGTGGCGTGCGGGAACGAAGGAGGGAGAGATCGAGCAGGGAGAGAGATGTCATCGAGGGAGCCTGCTCCCTGGCGGCTAGGGTTACGGGGGAGGTGGCCTTGGGGCCGGCCCAATAGAGAGGAGGGGTCAGCTGGGCCTTAAGGCAAAAGGGCAGGTGTCGGTGTCAAAACCGGCGGATCTCGGGTAGGGGGTCCCGAACTGTGCGTCTAGGCTGGATGGTAACAGGAGATAGGGGACACTTTGTTTTACCCAGGTTCGGGCCCTCTCGATGGAGGTAATACCCTACTCCTGCTTGATTAATATTGATGATATGGGTAGTACAAGAGTAGATCTACCACGAGATCAAGGAGGCTAAACCCTAAGAGCTAGCCTATGGTATGATTGTTGTGTATGGAGTTGATTGCCTACGGACTACAACCCTCCGGTTTATATAGACAGCAGATAGGGTTAGGGTTACACAGGGTCGGTTACAATGGTAGGAGATCTTGAATATCCGCATCGCCAATCTTGCCTTCCATGCCAAGGAAAGTCCCATCCGGACACGGGACGAAGTCTTCAATCTTGTATCTTCATAGTCCAGGAGTCCGGCTGAAGGTATAGTCCGGCTACCCGAACACCCCCTAATCCAGGACTCCCTCAGTAGCCCCTGAACCAGGCTTCAATGACGACGAGTCCGGCGCGCAAATTGTCTTCGGCATTGCAAGGCGGGTTCCTCCTCCAAGTCCTTCATAGAAGATTTGTAAACACCAAGAGTAGTGTCCGGTTCTGCAAAAATAAGTTTCCACATATTGCCATAGAGAGAATAATATTGACACAAATCAAATCTGCTGACGTATCCCGCAGTGCGCTATCACACTACGGCCAAGTCCTTTACTCGAATCGTTTTTACTTTTCCACCTCAGCATGTTAGCGAGGCAGTTTCCTTGGCACGTCTTGTCAAAGCAGAGATCGTGTGCCCCCCTTTACGGGATTCTCATCAATACGGACGTGGGTAACCCAATCGTGCCCGTTAGCATGTTTTCTCGATTAAAGGCGAGTCCCAAACGGTTACGGGGAGGGCTCCTGGTATTCAACCTCTTTATAAAGAGACCAAGGCCTTACTCCCTTTTTCAGTCTCAAACGAGTTCGCCCATCGCCTCGAGTTCCAACACCCTAGGCTTCAGATTCCAGGCACTTCGGACCTTCGACAATGTCCGGTTCCGACCTTCAAGGCCGATGGATGCCCTCCTCCGTCACGGAGGAGGATGTGCTAAAACTGAGAGATGCTAAGTTCTTGACTGCCGAAATTCCGCATAGGTTGCCTGCTCAAGGGCAGGCTATTCCCAATCCCCAGCCCGGTGAGAGCGTAGTGTTCATGTCTCACTTCCTTCGGGGGTTAGGCTTCCCGATGGATCCCTTCATGAGGGGGCTGCTGTTCTATTACGGGCTGGAATTTCATGACTTAGCTCCGGATTCCGTCCTCCACATTTCCTCATTCATCGTTGTGTGCGAAGCGTTCCTCCGCGTTACTCCTCACTTTGGTTTATGGCTCAAGACTTTTGGAGTGGAGCCGAAGATGATCGAGGGACGGCACGCAGAGTGCGGAGGTGCTGTCATCAGTAAGAATGATGATGCTCCATGGCCCGAG
Source organism: Triticum urartu (assembly GCF_056163025.1). Classification (NCBI taxonomy): domain Eukaryota; kingdom Viridiplantae; phylum Streptophyta; class Magnoliopsida; order Poales; family Poaceae; genus Triticum; species Triticum urartu. The sequence goes on along the minus strand of NC_141878.1, from coordinate 249,013,497 downwards.
GGCTCCTTTCAAGAAGAGCTTGGCTTGTGACAACGAGAATGGTTCTATATCACCGCTCCCAGGAGCGCCAAGTGGGCGGCGCCTCCTGCCTTTCGCTCGGGTTCCCCATCACGGCTAGCGTCATGGGTCAACAAAGGATTAGATTGGGGTTTGCCCAAAGACGTGCCCCTGTTACAGGGCTGAATTAAGGATCTCTTGGAAGGAGACCTCAGTTTCGTCAAGGTGACGCAGGTCATGCTGATTCGCCGAATATTGCCCGGCAAACGTCGCCCCCTTCGCCTGTGGGAGTTTAATCCAGAGGGACCGCGAGTTCTCCAGAATTTTATGGGCGCAACGCCCGCAGAGATGTATAGACTGTTCTTCGGATCACAAGAGATATGTCCGGATTCAACCGAGGACGCAGACCTAAGCTGCAATCGCCCGGATACTCAAGTAAGCAACCTTGTGCCCGGGCCTTCTATCCGTATAATTGTCATAAACTTGCCCCTAAAGAGCCGTCCTTTTAAACAGGAGTGGATAGCGAAGGCGAAGCTGATCAGGTGTTCGGCTCCCCTTCCTGAAACCAGGCCTGATCCTGTGCTAGTCAGGATGCTGGAGATAATGCCTTTGGAGGGGGAGGACAAGGAAGTTACGGCCTCCTCGAAGGAGGCTGCTCCGAAGGGAGGAACCGACAATTCCTCTCCTAAGGGGAAGAAGAGAGCCGCCTCTGACGACCCGGGAACCATGGCCTCAAAACGGGGGAGAAAATCCTCGCCAGAGGGTCCGACGCCAGGGAGTTCCTTGGCCGGACTACGCCCTCAAGGGGATCAACCCTCCAGCGAGCCGTAAGTGGAGAGAAGATTTTCCTTTTGAGGGATGAGAGAAATCCTTGATTTTACATCTGAGAAGATTAACCGAAATTTTACCTTGTAGCTCGGACCTCAGCCATTCTCAGCAAAGCTCGTCTTTGGGGGATCTTCTTCCGGAGATGATGGAGAGCGGGACGCCTCCCCCTGCCGTACCGCCTAGCGAGGCGGGCGACCCTGAGGTGTCGTCGCGGAGGGTTTCTCCGAATCCGGCAGGGGCGAAAGATAACTATGTGGCCCCCCAAGGCTCTCCGCGTCCGGCCTTCGAAAGAGGCCATAGGACAAGTCCGGCATCGTCTGGCACTCGGCCGGAGGAGCTGAAGATTCTGCTAGGGCGAGCTTCTATCTCAGAAGAGCACTATGCATTGATGAGCACGGTGATTGGAAGGATTTCATCCGCAGAAAGCGGATTGCATGAGGCCGTCAAAAGTTTACTGACGGGTTTTGAGGTACATTAGATAATGTACACTTTTGTCAGTTGCGCATAAGTAAGATGCGCCATGTGTAGATAGTAGCCCCTGAGACTCTGCGCGTTGTCAAGAAATGATGGCACACAAAGGATCATAATCCCAGGTCTAAGATGTCGCCTTTGAATGTAGGTGGCGAGGTGTTCGAATCAAGCCGAACTGATGATGTTGCCGAACTAAAGCGACAACTGGACATGGCAGATGCCGACATCGCACTTGTCAACAAGCGGCTTGATGAGGCTCAAGGTATGTAATTCTTCGGGTGGCATCAGGTAAGAGGAGCTTCATGCCAGTGTCTTACAATGTGTGTGCTTGACGCAGATGGTACGGCCGCCGTGGAGAATCTTAGGGCAGAACTTGCCCGAGCAAAGGAGCAAGCCAGAAAAAGCGATGCGGCTGCCAAGAAGGCCCTTGAAGAGCTGAGAGCCAAACAGGCTGCTCACTGCCGAAGCAGAGAAGAGATGGCCGAGATGGCCGAGAAGTTAAAGAGTGCTGCAGACCGTTGCCAACTTCTTGAGAAAGAAGACCGGGCGAGACAGACGGACTTAGAGAAGGCCGTTGCCGATGCCAAGGACGCTCGCTCTACGATGAGAGCTGCGAAAGAGGAGCTGCGTCAGGCCGAACAGATTGCGGCTGGAAAGCCCTTTATGCTGCGGAGGAAGGTTTGTGATCCGAAGTTTGCTCCGTTGGACTGGATGTGGAGTGTGGAGGACACCTATCTAGATTTGGCAGCAAGTGCTGCTGATGCGACCGAACACTTTCGAGATCTGGAAGATCGCAAAGTGGAAAGGCTTTTCTGGTCACAGTTCCACAATCCAGAGCGTCCACTATCAGTGGACGATCGCCTGGCTCAATGGGCCGAGTTGAATAGATTGTTCGGACTCGCCATGAAGTACGTCATGGGTCATATATGGCCTGGGAGACCGGAGCCGAAGAGTTATTTCAGCTTGGTGCAGCAATTCCTTGACGCGGTGCCGCGTATAAACGCAATGAAGAGGTCAGCATGCATAAAGGGCGCACGGATGGCTCTTGCCCGTGTTAAAACATACTGGGCAGAGATGGAGACCACCGTTGTTGCGTCCCGAGATTCGGACAAAAGCCGAGTACCTTCCGATCACTATTTTCAGGAAGTTCTTGAAGGCGCTCGTGTAATAGAGACGCAGTGCCCGAAAGATGCTATGTTATGATAGCATATGTAATTATAAAGTAATATTTTGATAAATTGTAGTGGCCTTCTTTTATACTTGTGCCTCCAAGTATTATTAACACCTTCTATGCGGCCGTTTTAAGATATATATATATGTATATATATATATATATATATATATATATATAGAATCTGAAATATGGCAGTCGTTGGCTTCAGCCCCCACGCACATAGTGCGGGGGTGCTCGCAGAAGACGCATTTTCACACTTAACCCATCGTCTTGGTCCTACAAAGGAGGTGATAGCGCAGCGGGCCAGGCAACCGGACTATAATGCTTTAACACTTTCATTTAGCCATAGGAGTTTGAAAATGAGACTCTTTAGGTAGCTCCTTGGTGGCAACTGCGCTTGTCCGAATTCGGGGCACGTAAGTGCCTGACCGAGAAGCGGCCCTTCGTTAAAGCGGAGGAATCCGATAGATTCCGATCGGTCATCGAGTGGCTGACCAGTCTCACGCTATATCATGACAGTCAGTTTTCGGCTTTCTCTACTGAGGTGCTCGCCCTGGCCGAACCGGGGGCACAATCGCAATAGTTCTCCTGGTGCTACCTTAGCCGATAGAGCGGAACGTAAGGTAGCCGAACTCAGGAGCTGGGCAACCCAACATTTGACCAAAGACATGATTCGGAGCTGATGCATATAATGCCAAAACTCGCGACGCCGAACACTCCCTAAGGTGTTCGGTCTTTATGAGTGCGGGCCAAACAACACTCTTTATTAAAAAAGCCCCTAGTGTCCAGGTGCGTGCAAAAATTCTGACGTGGCCATATGCCAAGACGCCAGCCTCCTCCTTGGTTATATTAGAAAGAAAAAAACCAGGGGATGTGTAGCAACAAGAGACAGTAAAAAAGGTTTACGCAGGGTCTTAATCTAAAAAGAATCCTTTAGGACGGGTCCCTACTGCACGTCTGCGCCTGTGTCTCCGTTGTGCCGTATCGCGGGTGCCGCACGACGTTCATCTGTAAAAGAGAGGAACTGAGTTCAAAACGGGTCGTGCCGAAAAAGTTTTAAAATAAGCAAAGTATAAAGTAAGATATATAAGTTTGAGCTTTATTGTCTCTTATTGTATATGCGTGGAGCCCCTAGTGCGGGGGTATATGGCTTCTAGGCCTGCATCAATGATGATTTTGCGCCGAACTCGTCTATCCGCGTTCGTGGTCTTTAAATGACCTATTTTGAAGTTTGTTGGCCGGTGAGGCCATTTTGCTGTGGGGCTGTCAAAGCGGCCGCACAATCCTCCGCTTGGGGAGGCGCACTTTAGTGCTTCCCCTTCAAAGAGATGATGCCTCGTGGACCGGGCATCTTAAGCGTAAGAGATGCATAATGCGGTATTGCGTTAAAGCGAGCGAAAGCTTCTCGTCCCAATAGTGCTTGATAGTGACTTGAGAACGGGACGATATGGAAGGTCAGCTTTTTGCGGCGGAGGTTATCGGCAGAGCCGAATGTGACCGTGAGCCGGAGGAAACCCGTACAATGGGTGTCCGGACCAGGTATTACCCCTTGAAAGGAGGTTTACTGCGGCGGATTCTTGCTGGGTTTATCCCCATGTGCTGGATTGTATCCTGATATATCAGGTTTAGTCCACTGCCGCCGTCCATAAGGACATTTGAAAACTTGAGTCCGCCAATTATTGGATCGAGTATCAAGGCAGTCCAACCTACATTCTTGATATTCCTAGAATAATCTAGCTGATCGAAGATGATCGGTTTTGACAACCAGTGGCAGGACCCTTTGGGCCATGTGGTGCGTACCTTTACGAGCGCCGCACGTTTTGTTATGTGAAGCGAGTTCATTGTTTTTACTTCTTGTGGGAAGTTCTTTTGTTTCCTGGTGCTCTGCTTTTGGGGTTCGTCCTCGCCTTCACTTGGTGTGTCGAGCCCCTTGTGTTCGGCGTTGAGTCTGCCGGATTGTTTGAAAACCCAACAGTCTTTGTGGGTATGGTTAGCAGGCTTCCCGGGAGTACTGTGTATCTGACATATCCTGTCCAGGATTTTATTTAGGTTGGATGGATCGTCCCTGTTGTCCTGGGGGGGGGCGATTTTTCCTGATTTTGTCATGAGCCTTTGAATCCGGCATTGACTGCCGTGCTCTTTGGACTTTTGTCCTTAGTCCAGCGATGGTCCTTGTTGCGTCGCGATTTTCCGTTTCCATCCCTGATTTCGGATGTATTTGGGTTGCTGGGGCTGCACCTTGCCAACCAGCTATCCTCCCCTGCACAAAAGCGGGTCATGAGGCTTGTTAGTGCGGCCATTGTTCTTGGCTTTTCTTGGCCGAGGTGTCTGGCGAGCCATTCGTCTCGGACATTATGCCTGAAAGCTGCTAAGGCTTCAGCGTCCGGACAGTCGACTATCTGATTCTTTTTAGTGAGGAATCTATTCCAGAACCGCCGAGCTAATTCTCCGGGTTGTTGAGTTATGTGACTAAGATCGTCTGCATCCGGAGGCCGGACATAGGTCCCTTGAAAGTTTGCTCGGAAAGCATCCTCGAGCTCTTCCCAGCTTCCAATTGTGTTTTCGGGAAGGCTTTTAAGCCAATGCCGGGCTGGCCCTTTAAGCTTGAGGGGTAGATATTTTATGGCATGGAGATCATCTCCTCTAGCCATGTGTATGTGGAGGATATAGTCCTTGATCCAGACTCCAGGGTCTGTTGTTCCATCATATGCCTCTATGTTTACGGGTTTGAATCCCTCTGGGAATTCATAGTCCAGGACCTCATCGGTGAAACATAGGGGGTGTGCGGCGCCCCTGTATTTGGGTATGCCGGATTCTGATGATGGCTTCATAGCGCTGCTTACGAGAGCTTGCTTTCTTGGCCCATAAATGGACCTGACCGGGCCATGATGCGGATCCTTAAATGGGTCGCATGCCGATCTAGGTGCAGCGCCGCTTGTCGCTTTATGGGGTCGTCTATCCGAGCGTGTGGCTTTTTCATTTTTATAATGCGAGGGCTCTAGGGCCTCTTCGTCAAATTCAGGCAGTAGCTTTCTTTTCGGATAGCTTTTAGTGCGGTGACTGTCGCCGTACTTATCTGTTGTATTGATTACTTTGCTCCATCTGATCCGGAGTGCGTCTTCCGCTGTTTTTAGCTTCCGCTTCTGCTTCTTTAGGCTGCGTGCAGTTGCAATGAGCCTCTCGTGGAGATTCTTCTGCTCCCTAGGTTTATTCGGCGTGAGGTTGTCTGGAATGCCGTTTTCACCGGAGGAGGGATTTTTGGTTTCTCTATCCGTGTTTCCCTGTTCGGACGGTTGCTCTAAGGCCTGCCCGTCGTCTACCGGCTCGTCCTGCTCTATGCCTGGGTTTTCGTTGAGGCGGGGCTTGGGTCGGCGTTTACGCCGACGCTTTGATTGCTTTTCGGGGGGTCGATCTCCCGTCCCATCCCCTTTTTCCTCATTGTCATTTCCTTTAGGGCTATCCACCATGTACACATCGTGAGATGAGGTGGTTGTCCAATGCCCTATGGGCGTTGGTCCGTCGGTATCTCCTGCATCGTCATCCATGCTGTCGATGTCTCCGGAGTCGAAGTTGAGCACGTCGTTTAAATTGTCGACAGTGGCTACCAAGTGGGTGGTGGGTGGGCTTTGAATTTCTTCGTCGTCCGTATCCCATCCTCGCTGACCGTAGTTCGGCCAGGGCTCTCCTGATAAAGAGAGAGACTTTAGAGAATTCAGGATGTCGCCGAAGGGCGAGTGCTGAAAGAGGTCCACGGCGGTGAATTCCATTATCGGCGCCCAATCGGATTCGATTGGTAGGGGCGCGGGGGGCTCGGAGTTCGGAGAGGAATCCGGCTCCTGGAAGTCATGGGCCATGCGGTGTGCGGGGCTGGAATTTGGCTCAATCGCCTCTGAGATCGCAGCCCCTGAGGCAGCGTCTAACCGCTGATCCTCGATCGGTGTAGTAGGCTCCGAATCAATGGTCAGAACCGATGCGTGTGCGGCCTCCAAGGCGCTGTTCGGTGGCAGAGCTATATCATGCCCATCGAGACAGTGCGGCGCGCTTGGCCGTGGCTCGTATCCGTCGAAGATCAAGTCCCCGTGGACGGCAGCCGTGTAGTTTAGGCTTCCAAACCTGACCTGATGGCCAGGGGCGTAGCTTTCGATCTGCTCAAGGTGGCCAAGCGATTTGGCCCGCAGTGCAAAGCCGCCGAAGACGAAGATCTGTCCGGGGAGAAAAGTCTCACCCAGGACTGCATCATTGTTGATGATCAAAGGAGCCATCGGGCCTAAAGGCGATGACACAGAGGAATTCTCAATGAAAGCACCAATGTCGGTGTCAAAACCGGCGGATCTCGGGTAGGGGGTCCCGAACTGTGCGTCTAGGCCGGATGGTAACAGGAGACAGGGGACACTTTGTTTTACCCAGGTTCGGGCCCTCTCGATGGAGGTAATACCCTACTCCTGCTTGATTAATATTGATGATATGGGTAGTACAAGAGTAGATCTACCACGAGATCAAGGAGGCTAAACCCTAAGAGCTAGCCTATGGTATGATTGTTGTGTATGGAGTTGATTGCCTACGGACTACAACCCTCTGGTTTATATAGACACCGGATAGGGTTAGGGTTACATAGGGTCGGTTACAATGGTAGGAGATCTTGAATATCCGCATCGCCAATCTTGCCTTCCACGCCAAGGAAAGTCCCATCCGGACACGGGACGAAGTCTTCAATCTTGTATCTTCATAGTCCAGGAGTCCGGCTGAAAGTATAGTCCAGCTACCCGAACACCCCCTAATCCAGGACTCCCTCAGCAGGCCTGGCACGCCTAAGATGTTGGGCTCTGCTCTCCCTCTATCTACTCTATTCAAAAACAGCAGAAAAAGTGTAAGAAAAGGGAAGAAAAGAAAAGGGTAGAGAAATAGTTTGGGCATGGGAATAAATTTCCCGGACTCGCAAAAATGCGCATGTTCCAAGAAAAATGGAGTGGGAATTTTTGAAAGTTTTAAATTCAAACTGATTTGATTTAAAATCAAATGGTTTGAATGGGAAGTGAGGGTTAGGAAGGTCCAAAAATGTTCGGATTTTTGGTGGAGCTCCGGAAAATGGAGAAAGGATAAAAAGCAAAGTTTGGGGACCAAACTTGAAGCGAGAAAAGGCATGTGATTATATGCAAGTGTGTTCATGGGTGATTCCGAAAATGGAAAATTTAATATAGCTCCCTAATATCGGGAGGATATGTTATAAAGAGAATCATCATGTCAATTCCCTTGATTTAAATGGATCAAAGATCCATGCCATTTATTTAGTTGAGTTAAGAAAAGAAATGACATGATGGCATGATGACATGATGCAAAGATGAATGCAATGAACCAAACAAATCACACGACGAAACTCGGAACCCATGGAAGGCATCTGAAGCTCCGGTCTTGGGGCGTCACAACACTCCACCACTATGAGAGGATCTCGTCCCGAGATCTAGGATGGCACCGGAGGGAAAAGGAAGAGGAAGATAAGAGGTAAAACTAAGTTGCTTCTTTGACAAACGAGTGAAACCAAAGAACCTTGAGAGGTAGAAAAACTTGAAAGAAAGAATACAATGATGATGAACAGGGTTGAAAACACTCCGTTAGAAAAGAGGAACAAGGAACATTACTAGAACGTTGTAGGTTGAAAGACATAAGAAAAGGGTTGCAATGGACAAGAAGCACATGCAAGCACTCCGATAGAAACGAGATGCAAGACTTGATAAGCTGAAAAGAACTTGAGCAGAGGACACAACACTCCGGTTAAAACAAGGTAGAGAAGGAATAAGATTGATATAATTTGGGCAGCACTCCGGCTGTAAATGGAAGGAATTGAACATGAACTTGACAAAAATGGGATGATGGGTGAAGAGAGCAACATCACAAAGCCTCCGGAAGAAATGAAAGAATGGAATGGAATGGACGGAGGGGAACAAGATCTTGAGATAGCATGCTTACAACAAATGCTGGAATGGAGTTGTTGGATTATCAACAACGAAAAGCATAAACTTGATATGGTCTTATGGAATACATCTCAAAATTATGAGGTGACAACCTGCCACTCACGGAAAAAGATTGGATTGATAAGAACAAGGAGACGAGAAACTATTTCACCGGGAGGATAAAAGAAGAACTTGGGTCATTTATGAGCACCATAAATAGCAACAATCCTTAGGGAAGGCTTTAGGTGAAATATAACCCAAGATAACTCCAATGACGAGATTGATGGATTTAAAATATCTCATTCTTGATAACTTGTGAATCATGAAAGACGAAGGAAAATTATCAACAATGACATAACACCACCTCAAAAGATAAGATAGAACGAATTGTACTTCAGAACGCAAGATGAAGAATACTTGAAGTACAGCTTGACGGATCATAGCTTCGAGAGATATCTTGAAGAACAATTGAAGAGTGAAAAAGGATCCTTGACGAACCACCATGTAGCCTCCATGACCAACTCCGGTAACAAAAGGATGATCAAACAAAAGTAAAGAGAAGTTGAAAACGCAAGCTAAAGTCTTGCGATGATTTAGATGGAGCTTCGCGACGAGATACTTGAGAGAGCTTGGAACTCCGGGAAAATAAAAAGATGAAACAATTGAAACCGAGAATTTGATGAACCTCTGGAATAAGGAATTAATCACTTGGATGAAACAAGAATAAGAATTATGTTATGCGTATCCTTCACCAATTTAAATTGATGACAAACAACGAATTTTTGCATACTACTTATTCTCGTTGCAAGGATTAAGATAGATGTAGCGCAAACTTGGGAAGGTCTTCAACAAACCACCGGTAGGATTTGAAAGAACGAATAAATAAATATGATAACCATGGAAGAGAATCGTGAGCAAACCACCGTAAGAATTGAAAATGAACGCAGAAAAGATAAAGAAACAATGGAAAGAATTAGTGAACGAATGAAGATACTTGACAGAATTTAGATACATGAGAACAAAGATATCACGAGCTGATTACAAATCACTTGAATGATGCACCGGTAAGATTTGGATAATGAGAGCTGAAAGTTGGAATGAATAATTCTAAGATGATGGGCTCCTGAAAACAAACTGAAAATACTCTGAATTACTCCGGATGGGTGAAAAGAATTCTCACAATCGAAAACAATTATGAGAGGAAGCCATTAAGCTAGAACCACGAATCTTCGAGAGAATTGACAAATTTTGGAGGAAGAACTCTTCTTCGGTCTTCAAAATCTGAGAATGACGATGAGCACCACAACCATGACTAGTTGAGATACTCCGGGATGACGAATTGAAAGGTTGAACCAATGATGAAAAAAATTTGAAAGATCTTGGAGAAAGACATATGAGTGATGATAATTCATTCTTACGTTAAACTTTGAAATGAATTTGAGAATAACACCAGGAAAAATTAGAAGAGTCAGGTAAGATCCTGGGAAAAGACCTGTGGGTTAGGGCCCACTCAAAAGAAACATCATTGAAAGATTTGAAAGAGAGATTGCGCCGGTAGAATTAAATGGTTTGAATGAGATAACAACCTCAAAATAGGTTGAACGGATCTTGAATGAAAAGACGAGTCTTCTAAGATGTCTTCAGCACTCCCGAACAAATGAATAGCGAGAAGTGAATGATTATGAGGTGCACCGGCATGAGAAAGCATTTGAAGCGAGGAAAAGAATACGATCAACCTTGAAAGGCTCGAGTTGGAACCACCAGAGAAGAAAAGAATGAAGAATGGTGAACGAGAGGCTCCATTAGTATCTTTGTGAGAATGACCGGATAAGAAGATTGAAGGGAAAGAATGGAGAGGTTTTGCATTAGTAAAATAGATACTTGATGAAGAAATATGAGTCCTTAAAGAAACAAAGGGATGGAGGGTGGGTAAAACAAAGACAACTTGGGAACGGATGGGACAAATAACATTGAGCAAACTTTGAGTTGATCTTTGCGGATGTTGAAAATGATCGGATCCACTTGAAGAGAAAACACGCCGGTTGAGAAGAAATTGAGATGACAAACTCAATGATCAAGAAGGATTAGCATTCACATAGAAATATGAGAACACCGCTTAGGAAAAGTATGGAATCAACATTTGACTTCGAAGCAACTCGAATACCACAACTAAAAACAAAACAAAGGATTGGCTTGCAGAATAAAGCCGGAACAAACATATGATAGAGATTTCATCCGAAGTTTTCATGGTAGGGCCCACACGGGCTCGATCATACAACACCATCATGTATAAGGCAGTGCACATGACATACGAAGCGTCCCCGAGTCAGCATAGCCAAGGACGCTTTAAGACGCAACGAGACCACTGTAAAACCAACCGTGGATAGGCGGACCACTAGACCTCGAACCCCAATATCATATCATACACCTGTCGGAAAGATATCCTAAGAGCTACTTGAATTCCCACTTATAAACTCCCGAAACTTTCTTGTTATGCAATCAGGTGTTGGGGATACAGGGGAAGCATAATATCTCACCCAAAACTAGCAAATCCTACATCCAGCTGTATCCATCCTTCAACACATAACCAAGAAACCTTCGGAAATCATTTATCTCAACCTTCGAAAAGCATCCGTTATACGAGTTATGGCAATACTCCCGAACTCCCGCCCCAGTACTGGGTGGCATCGAGGTTATCTCACCAACAACTTCATAAAGGAGATTTTCGATGTCGGCGAAACTCAGGTATTCCAGAACTGCAACGATAAAATTGTGACGACAACACCTCGGAGATCAACTCCCCGGGACACTGCCACAACTCCTAAATGTCAGGAGGCACCAAGAACAATGTCCTCGTCACAAAACCATCGGAACGATTCCAAGATACCCGCGTGATCCTAAATTTTTTTAGTGAAATTTGAGAAGAGAAGAGTCAAAACTCTACGTTAGGATGCCTCACCAGAGCGACGAAGGGACTGGGGAGTAAAAAGAATCCTACTCTCCGATATATATAATCCTATAAGACTCAAAACATTTTGTTCTAGACACAACAACGCCAGCGATTCGATCAAGCAGGGGGCTCCTAAGTCGGGGAAGGCTCTGATTACCAACTTGTAACACCCACGATGCGGCTATATCTCCCACGTGTCGGAGCATGACTTAGAGGCATAACCGCATTGTAGGCATGTCGCAAGAGGGGTAATCTTTACACATCCCATGTACTGAATAAGAAAGAGATAAAGAGTTGGCTTACAATCGCCACTTCACACAATACATGAATATAACATTACATCATCCAGAATACAATCAAGGTCCGACTATGGAACCAAATAAAAGAAAGACCACCCCTATTGCTAGGTCCCCGACCGCCCCAACTGGGCTCCACTACTGATCAACTGGAAAACGAAACAACACAACGAACACGATCTTCATCGAGCTCCTCCTTGAGCTCGGTTGCGTCACCTGCACGGTCATCATCGGCACCTGCAACTGGTTTTGGAAGTAACTGTGAGCCACGAGGACTCAACAACCTCACACCCGCGAGATCAAGACTATTTAAGCTTATGGATAGGAAAATGTAGTGAGGTGGAGCTGCAGCAAGAACTAGCATATATGGTGGCTAACTTACGCAAATGAGAGCGAGAAGAGAAGCAAAGCATGGTCGTGAACTAGAAGTGATCAAGAAGTGATCCTGAAACTACTTATGTCCAAGCATAACACAAGAACCGTGTTCACTTCCTGGACTCCGCCGGAAAGAGACCATCACGGCTACACACGCGGTTGATGCATTTTAATTAAGTTAAGTGTCAAGTTCTCTACAACCAGACATTAACAAATTCCCATCTGCCCATAACTGTGGGCACGGCTTTCGAAAGTTCAAAACCTTGCAGGGGTGTCCCAACTTAGCCCATCACAAGCTCTCACGGTCAACGAAGGATATTCCTTCTCCCAGGAAGACCCGACCAGACTCGGAATCCCGGTTACAAGACATTTCGACAATGCTAAAACAAGACTAGCAAAGCCACCCAGATGTGCCGACAAATCCCGATAGGAGCTGCACATATCTCATTCTCAGGGCACACCGGATGAGCCAGACGTCGGGTTGGCATAGACCCTGGTTGCCCAGGGGGCGCCGGACATCGCTCAGGTTGGACCAACACTTAGAGAAGCACTGGCCCGGGGGGGGGGGGTTAAAATAAAGATGACCCTTGAGTCTGCAGAACCCAAGGGAAAAAAGGCTAGGTGGCAAATGGTAAAACCAAGGTTGGGCCTTGCTGGAGGAGTTTTATTCAAGGCGAACTGTCAAGGGGTTCCCATTATAACCCAACCGTGTAAGGAACGCAAAATCAAGGAACATAACACCGGTATGACGGAAACTAGGGCGGCAAGAGTGGAACAAAACACCAGGCATAAGGCCGAGCCTTCCACCCTTTACCAAGTATATAGATGCATTAATTAAATAAGAGATATTGTGATATCCCACCAATAATCATGTTCCAACATGGAACAAACTCCATCTTCACCTGCAACTAGCAACGCTATAAGAGGGGCTGAGCAAAGTGGTAACATTGCCAAACAATGGTTTGCTAGGACAAGGTGGGTTAGAGGCTTGACATGGCAATATGGGAGGCATGGCATAGCAAGTGGTAGGTATCACAGCATAGCAAAAGAGCGAGCAACTAGCAAGCAAAGATAGAAGTGATTTCGAGGGTATGGTCATCTTTCCCGAGATCCTGCAAGGAAGAAGAACGAGCCCATGAAGAAGACAAATGGACGTAGTCGAACGGATCCTCACAAACGCGACATTATCGGAACTAACCCGAAGAAGCAACACCGGAAAGAAGCAAACAACATAATAAACAACCATCACATAAACATGGCATGATGCACAACCAAGTATGGTGCATGTCCGGTTTAAATAGGCATGGCATGGCAAAGTGCACAAGCAATCCTACAAATTAAGTTGAGCTCAATATGCAACGAGTTGCATATTGACGGAACACCACATCAATTATTTAGTTCACTCCTGGTTAGGTACTCAACAAAATTAAATGTTGGTTAACATGGCAAGAGGTGAAAAAAAGTAAACTACACAGTTAGGCATATTAAATGAGGCCCGAAATATCAAACAACCATTCTGGTAAATCCTCATGTGCATTAGTAATGTAATGCAACAACAATTTAAACATTCTTGAAGTTGTTATCATGATGCGGATGACATGCAAGTTTATGCAATTTTTATGAAAAGAAATATTGATAAGAGCATTATGAAGCGTTTGTCATCGTGGCGGAAACGAAAGGGGTGCCACAACGACGATAATGAAATGGTGCCACGGCAACGTTCCGGTTCCGACAACTCATTGAGACGTCGGTGCAAAAGAAAATGTGACGGGAGCGTGCAAAAGATGGTGGGGTGATCCCGGTTACCTGGTTCCCACGGGTCGATGACGGTGACAAGGCAAAAGAGGGGCAACGTGCACCGACAATTCGAGCACGGAGCAAGCACGAGCATCTCATACATCACAAGCATTCGTTCCCGGGTGGTCGTCTCGGGGTTAAACCTTCGAAGCGTGCGTTATCGGAGGGGTTCGAGTTCGATGCGGTGTAGGGGAAGTAGACGTTCTCGGGACGTTCGTAGTGGAAGTAGTCGTTCTCGCATGCTCTAGGGTCGACGGTAGAGGTTCTCGCGATCTCGACAACGGTAGTGGTACAAGTTTATCGTAGCACGAGTTTCCGTAGATGTTCATGTCATCGGTGTCGTGGTACTTGGGTCTTCTGACTTGCCGGTCCCGTTCTTGCGATGGTAGTCGTTCACGTTCGTTTGGAGAGGTACTTGATGACTCCAACGTCTTCAGGGCGATGGTAGTGGTACACACGAGGGTAGACGAACTTGACAGATCTGACGGCTCCGGACGTTGTGGTACTTGTCGATTCGGGTCTTGAGACATACTAGGCATCGGTGCCTTCGAGGAACTCGGCGTGTCCAAAACGTAGCAGAACGAGGCCCCGGTTGCGGTCGTGTGGACGTTCAATGAAGACGAACTTGCCGGTCAAAACCAAATTGAAAACTAGACCAAGGAGGCCTCGGGTGGGCAGCAGCAAGGCAGTTTTGGGCGTGGTGCGGGGCTGCAGGCCGAGGTGGTTCTTGCTGGTGTCGGTCACGACGTTCCTGGTCTTGAGGAGGTCCCCGAAAGAGAGCTTGGCGTCGACGAGGACATGGAGCTACGATCTTGGCGTCGGGCAGGGGATCGAAGCCTTGAAGGGGTCAACGAGGACTGCGTGCGAGACTGCAGCAGGAGAGGCTGGAGTTGGGCGGACGGCAAACCCGTTCCTGGCAGCGTTGCGTGAAGCCGGCAGTGGCTTGAGGCGTCGGTGAAGGAGGCGGAGCAGAGGCGCGGTGCTGGAGCTTGAGGACGCGGGGCAGCGACAGTGGAGGCGCTGGCTACAGGAGAGCGGCCGGAGACGCGGCGCTCCGGGTCACCGGCGCGAGGGGAGAAGGGCGACGGACGGGGGATCCAGGGACTTGGTGCGACAACCTTGCTGTGGTCAGGGACGACGTAGCTCGCCGATGACGAGGAAGAAACAGGGCGCGATCATGGTGCTGAAAGTGTGCGAGCGTGCGGCGCCGGGGGAGGGGAAGAACGGGGAGATGGGGATCGGGCCAGGGAGAGGGATGGCGGCGTGCGGGAACGAAGGAGGGAGAGATCGAGCAGGGACAGAGATGGCATCGAGGGAGCCCGGTCCCTGGCGGTTAGGGTTATGTGGGAGGTGGCCTTGGGGCCGGCCCAGTAGAGAGGAGGGGTCAGCTGGGCCTTAAGGCAAAAGGGCAGGCCTGGCAGGCCTAAGAGGCTGGGCTCTGCTCTCCCTCTATGTACTCTATTCAAAAACAGCAGAAAAAGAGTAAGAAAAGGGAAGAAAAGAAAAGGGTAGAGAAAGAGTTTGGGCACGGAAATAAATTTCCCAAACTCGCAAAAATGCGCATGTTCCAAGAAAAATGGAGTGGGCATTTTTGAAAGTTTTAAATTCAAACTCATTTGATTTAAAATCAAATGGTTTGAATATGAAGTGAGGGTTTGGAAGGTCCAAAAATGTTCGGATTTTTGTTGGAGCTCCGGAAAATGGAGAAAGGATAAAGAGCAAAGTTTGGGGACCAAACTTGAAGCGAGAAAAGGCATGTGATTATATGCAAGTGTGTTCATGGGTGAATTCCGAAAATGGAATATTTAATATGGCTCCCGAATATCGGGAGGATATGTTATAAAGAGAATCATCATGTCAATTCCCTCGATTTAAATGGATCAAATATCCATGCCATTTATTTAGTTGAGTTAAGGAAAGAAATGACATGATGGCATGATGACATGATGCAAAGATGAATGCAATGAACCAAACAAATCACACGACGAAACTCGGAACCCGGGGAAGGCATCTGAAGCTCCGGTCTTGGGGCGTCACAAAATCCTATGCGCGCAGGGGTCTGGGCCCATCGCCCATTGCACACCTGGATGTTGCGTGGGCGGCCGGAGAGCAGACCTAGCAACCTCCATTACAAAGGAAGTTGCGTTACGCGGTCCAACCCGGCGCGCGCCGCTCAGTCGCTGACGTCACGAAGGCTTCGGCTGATACCACGGCGTCGAGTGCCCATAACTGTTCCCGCGTAGTTGGTTAGTGCGTATAGGCTAGTGGCCAGACTCAGATCAAATACCAAGATCTCGTTAAGCGTGTTATTTTGAAGTAACAGCGGACGCCGACCAGGGCCAGGCCCACCTCTCTCCTAGGTGGTCTCAACCTACCCTGTCGCTCTGCCTCAAAGTAACAGTCGGGGGCCTTCGGGAACCCAGTCCCACCTCTACCAGGATGGAGCCACCTGCCCCTTCAGCCCCCAACATCGAATCACTTGCGGGTACTCAATGAGCCGACCTGACTTTAGTCACCACCTGTATAGTATGTATATATGTATGTATATACCCGTGATCACCTCCCGAGTGATCACGACCCGATAGTATAGCATGGCAAACGGACTAGAATGTAGGGCCACTAATGAAGTACTAGCAACTTATACTAAGCATGTAGGATTGCAGGTAAGGTATCAACAGTTGTAGCAACAATGACAGGCTATGCAACAGAATAGGATTAACGGAAAGCAGTAACATGCTACACTACTCTAATGCAAGCAGTAGAGAAGAATAGGAGATATCTGGTGATCAAGGGGGGGGGGGGCTTGCCTGGTTGCTCTGGCAAGAGAGAGGGGTCGTCAACACCGTAGCCGTACTGGGTAGCAGCGGCGTCGGTCTCGTAGTCTATTGGAAAGAAGAGGGGGAAGAAACAATAAATATTAAGCAAACAGATGCATAGCGATGTGTGACATGAAAAGTAGCGGTGCTAGGGGTGCCCTAACACGATATGAGGTGGTACCGGTGAAGGGGGGAAACAACCGGGAAAAGATCCCCGGTGTTTCACGTTTTTGGACAGATGAATCGGAGGGGGAAAGTTGCGCGTTCGCTATGCTAGGGATGCGTGGCGGACGAACGGGCTGCTTATCCGGATTCGTCTCGTCGTTCTGAGCAACTTTCATGTACAAAGTTTTCCCATCCGAGCTACGGTTTATTTTATATTAATTTTAAAAGATTTAAATCATTTTTATGATTTATTTAATTAATTAAATTCAACATTATCCAGAACAGTGCACGCTGACGTCAGCATGACGTCAGCAGTTGACCGTTGACCTGGTCAACCTGACAGGTGGGTCCCACCTGTCAGCGATAGTTTGACTAATTAATAGTAGTTAATTAGGTTAACTAGTTATTAGGTTAATTAATCTTAATTAGTTAATTTAAATAGAATTATTAAGTTAATTATTTAATTAATTAATATTTTATTTATTTATTATTTTTATTATTTTTAATCCTAATTCCTTTTTTTAATCGTTCCAGGGGATGGGCCCCGTTCGTCAGCGACCCGGGGGGGGGGGCTTAGTGGTTACGGGCGAGCAATGGGGTGGGGCGCCCGAACGGGCGCGAGACGAGGGGCGCTGGGCGCGCATGGGGCACGCTGGCGCCGGCGGCCAGGGCCAGGGGAGGCGGGGCTCTAGCGAGCCACCGGAGCGGCCACGGAGCAGCGGTGCGTTGCGGTGGTGGAGCAGCGCGGGTAGAGCAGAGGCGAACGGCGGAGGCGAGGCTGCGGGCGTGCGAGCGGGGTCGCCGGAGGAGGAAAGGGCGTCGGGGCCGGACTGGCTGGAGCGGTACGGCGGCGGCACAGCCCGCGGGCAGGGCGGCGCGGACGAGCAGCAATCGCGGTAGCAGAAGCAGCAAAAGCAACACAAGGCGGGGCGCGGTGAGGCCGCAGCCGTGGGAGCAGAGAGGCTACAGCGGAGGGAGGCAGTAGGCAGCAGCAGGCGAGGCGGGGCTCACTGCAACGAGCGCGGCGGACGCGAGCCCGTCCGGAGCTCGGGCGCGGGGCGCACGAGGGAAAGGTGGGGCGCGCGGCGCGATGCGAGGTCGAACGAGGCGCGGGCGAAGCGAGGCAGAGCCCGGGTGAGGGCGCGGCGATGTGCGGGGGCGTAGGCGCGCGCGGAGCGCGGGGTGCGGCGTGCGACAGAGGAGGAGAGGAGGAGTCGGGGCTCACTGCGGGATGCAGGGATTTGGGGAGTGGGGTTCGAGGAGGGGATGGGGACGACGTGCGTAGAGGAGGCAGGCCGGCGGGGCAGCTCCGGCGAGTGAAGTCTGGCAGCGACGGCGTTCGGCGGCGATGAGTAGTCTCCTCCTCTCGATCCCGATCCAATCGGGAGAGAGGGGGGGGGGGGAGATATTTTGGGGGGATAGTGGGGAGTGGATAGGGTTGGACCGGGAGGGAGTGGGTGTTATGGGGAGTGGGGGGGGGGAGTGGCCGGTTGGGCCGGCCTAGTGGGGTGGCCGACTGGGCCGGCTGGGTCGAGGCCCAGTGGGGGGTTTCTTTTTATTTGTTTGTTTGTTTCTATCTATTTTGTAATTTCTTTTCTTTTTATTTATTTTCTTTTCTATTTTAAATCATTTTAAATTATCTAGGCATTTTATAAAAATGTGTTTATTACACCATATTTACTTATGCAAAATATGGCACCTCCTGAACATTTTTGTTTTAGATTTTGAAAAAAATTTATTGCTGACATTAATTTGAATTTGAATTTTGAAACGGTTTTGATCCAACGCGATATTATCAACAGTAACCGGGGTGACGTGGCACCGTTAGCGTGGGATTACTGTAGCTTAATTACCCGGGCATTACAAAACTCCTCCACTACAAGAAATCTCGTCCCGAGATTTAGGAGGTAGAAGGAAACAGTGCGGGGTATTCATCACGCAGGCGGTCCTCACGCTCCCAAGCGGCTTCATCTTCAGAGTGATGCGACCACTAGACTTTGAGGAATTTGATCGCCTTCTCACTTGTGCGGCATTCAGCTTGGTCAAGAATGCGGACCGGATACTCTTTATAGGAGAGGTCCTGTAGCAATTCGAGCAATTCATGATCCACTGCTCGGATTGGGTCCTTGAAGCAACGGCGGAGCTGTGACACATGAAACACATCGTGAACCTGAGAAAGGTTCGACAGAAGCTCCAGTTGATATGCCACTTTTCCACGCCTTTCGAGAATAGTGAAGGGACCGATATAGCGAGGAGCTAGCTTGCCCTTGATCTCGAAGCGGTGAGCACCCTTCATTGGTGTAACTCTAAGATAAGCCTTTTCGCCAGGTTGATAGACCATGTCTTTGTGATGACGGTCATACTGACTTTTTTGACGTGACTGAGCAGTCTTGAGATTCTCACAAATAATGCGGACTTGTTCTTCGGCCTGTTGGATAATATCCGGACCGAAGAGTGGACGTTCCCCAGTTTCTGACCAGTTCAGAGGGGTCCGACACTTTCGTCCATATAACACTTCAAAGGGGGACATCTTCAGACTAGCTTGATAGCTATTATTATAAGAGAACTTGGCATACATAAGATATTCCTCCCATTTCTTGCCGAAGGAAATTACACAAGCTCGAAGCATGTCCTCGAGAACTTGGTTGACACGTTCAACTTGACCTTGAGACTGAGGATGAAACGCAGTACTGAATGACAGATGAGTTCCCATAGCTTCTTGGAAACTTCCCCAAAATCTTGAAGTGAATAAGCTGCCACGGTCCGAACTGATAACCAGTGGAATTTCGTGAAGTGAAACAATTCTGGACATGTAGAGAGTTGCAAGCTGACTAGCAGTGATTGTTTCTTTGACCGCTAGAAAATGTGCAACTTTAGAAAGCTGGTCAATGGCGACAAGAATAGCATCATTACCTTTCTGCGATTTGGGAAACCCAGTGACGAAGTCCATTTCAACATGGTCCCATTTCCATTCATGAATATAGATAGGTTGCAGAGTTCCAGCAGGCCTTTGATGTTCTGCCTTGATACGACGGCAAATGTCACACTCAGCAACATAACGAGCAATGTCTTGCTTCATATTAGACCACCAGAATCTCTGACGGATGTCTTGGTACATCTTTGTACTACCGGGATGAATAGACAAAGGCGTATCATGAGCTTCTTTCATAACCTTTTTAGTCTGATCCAGTTTTTTCCTCGAACATGGTACCACTAGGCGGCCTTTGAAGTACAAGGCGCCATCATCGGCGATAGTGAAGAATGAGGGCTTTCCTTCTGCTAGATGGCGTTTAATCTTCTGGACTTCAGAGTCATAACCTTGAATAGTCTTTATACCATCTACGAGATCTGGTACGACAGCCAGGGTATTTAGAGAACCCTTAGTAACAACACGGAGATTCATCTTTTGAAACTCTGGGGGAGGGGGAGCGAGTGCTCCAGGGGGGACAATATGAAGGTTCAGTTTTCTAAATTCTTCTACAAGCAAGGGCTGAACTTTGTGAACCTGGAGGTGGTTGCAGTAAGACTTGCGGCTCAAGGCATCAGCCATTACATTAGCCTTGCCTGGGGTATAGGATATACCCACGTCAAAGTCTGCAACAGTCTCCATCCATCTCTGCTGACGGAGGTTCAGATCTGGCTGAGTAAATAGATACATCAGACTTTCGTGGTCGGTGAAGATCTCTCAACGATTACCGAGAAGGTAATGTCGCCACTGCTTCAGTGCATGAATGATAGCAGCAAGCTCGAGGTCGTGAACTGGGTAGATTTCTCCGTGAGGGCGTAGTTGATGAGAGGCATAAGAAATCACTCTGCGCTCTTGCATTACGACACAGCCTAATCCTTGATGGGAAGCGTCGCAGTAAATGACGAAGTCCTTCTTAGTATCAGGTGGAGCAAGCACTGGGGCAGAAGTCAACTTGTCTTTGAGTGCCTGGAAGCTTTCCTGACACTTGTCTGTCCATTGGTACTTGACACCCTTATGCAACAGATTAGTCAGAGGCCTGACAATCTTGGAGAAGTTCTCGACGAATCGACGACAATAGCTGGCGAGACCGAGAAAACTTTTGACTTGCTTGACATTCTTCGGAGGAGTCCAATCGAGAATAGACTAAACTCGTTCAGGGTTGATGGCAATACCATCCTTGGAGATGACATGCCCAAGATAGGTTACTTCAAGGAGCCAGAATTCACACTTGGAATACTTAGCATAGAGTTGATGCTCTCGAAGCTTTTCCAGCACAAGACGAAGATGTTCAGCATGTTCTTCCTTGTTCTTGGAAAATACAAGGATATCATCCAGATAAACCATGACGAACTTGTCGAGGTAATCCATGAATATATAGTTCATCAGACGAGAGAAGGTGGAGGGAGCATTTGTTAAGCCGAATGACATGACGGTGTACTCGTATGACCCATACCGAGTCACGAAGGCGGTCTTTGGGATATCCTCTTCACGAACACGGATCTGGTGGTAACCCAACCTCAAGTCGAGTTTGGAGAACACTGATGAGCCAGCCAGTTGATCATAAAGATCATTGATCCGAGGAAGAGGATATTTATTCTGAATGGTAGATTGGTTAATAGGACGATAGTCTTGGACTAATCGGTTCATCCCATCCTTATTCTTAACAAAGAGATAAGGTGCTCCCCAAGGAGAGCAACTAGGGCGAATGAAACCTTTGCTAAGAGATTTGTCGATTTCCTCCTTAAGCTCAATGAGTTCATGCGGCGACATCTTGTAGGGTCGTTTGGCTATAGGAGTGGTCCTGGTTTCAAGTCGATGATGAATTCGACAGCTCTAGCAGGGGGAATCCCTGGAAGTTCTTCTGAAAAGACATCTTGGAATTCGCGAACGATGGGAATGTTTTCAATGCCCTCGAGTGGTGCAGCATTCAACGCATTCAAGGCATAAAGCCATGCCTCGGTGTTCTAAACTAGATGAGCTTGGTAAGCAACTATTTCATCCGAAGGGTGTAGCACATGGACGGCCTTAGTGGCGCAAACTATAGAAGCAGTATGCGCTTTCAACCAATCCATTCCCAGAATGAGATCAATGCTACAGGACTTCAGTACGATGGGAGAGACAAGGAATTCTAGTCCTTCGATTTCAACGGGGACGTCGTTGCAAATCATTGAGGTCCGACATTGGCCCGCGGGAGTGTGTAGTAATAGCGAAGTGTTCATGTCCTCACATTTAATGTCGTGCAAGCATGCAAAATCTTCTGACATGAATGAATGCGATGCACCTGTATCAAATAAAACAGATGCTGGTACTGAATTTACGAGGAGTGTACCCATCACGGTAGCAGGCTGGTCTAGAAATTCATTGAGATCAACGTGGTTGGCATGAACACGACCATAAGACTTGGCATTGTTGTTGCGGGCCTGGTTGTTTCCACGACCAGCTACGGGAAGGGCCAGTTGATTCTGGTTCTGATTCTGATAGCAGTTCCTGGCAAGGTGACCCGGTTGACCACACTTGTAGCAGAGACCATTATTGGGAGTGGGAATAGGAGCTCAGGGTGGTGGAGCTGGAAGTCTCGGCTGCCTAGTTGGTGGGGGAGGCAGACGCGGTGCAGCATAGGTCTGCCTTGGAGCAGGTGCAGTAGGCTGGTACATGCTGTTGGGAATCCATATCCTACGCTTCTGCGAGGACGGACTTGAAGATGAGCCCGTGTCACGGTTGCGCCTGTGAGAGCTCTGGTGTTCCTGCAGACCAGTTTCGACATTGATGGCCTTGTTCACCAATGTGGCGAAATCATCAAAGTCATGCACTAGAAGTGCGAGCTTGATGTCAACTTGAAGGCCATCACGAAACTTCTCTTGTCTGCATGCATCAGTTATAATGTCTTCTTCAGCATAGCGGGACAAGTCCAGAAACTCCCGCTGATATGCTTCCACAGTTTTGTTGCCCTGAGTGAGGTTGCGGAACTCGTGCTTCTTCCGGTCCATGACTCCCTGAGGAATGAAGCGGGCACGAAAAGTAGCTTGGAAGTCTGGCCAGGTGATGATTGTTCCAACCGGCAGGGTACGCCTGTGGCTGTCCCACCATTGAGCAGCGGGTCCTTTCAGGAAGAAGGAAGCAAATGTGACATAGCTGGCAGGGGCTACATCAGCAGACTCCATCTCGTAGGTGATGTCATGGAGCCAGTCATGAGCATCGAGAGGCTGAGTTGAGCTGCGGTACACAGTTGGGTTGAGGCGCATGAAATCCTGCAGAGTCACTTGGGCTGGATGGTGGTTCATATTGGGGCAAGGAAACTAAGCCATCATATTTTCCATGAATTGGCGGTTCGGCTCGAACTGTTGGATCATACCAGCCATGTACTCAGGCGGTGGTGGGGCATGGCCACCACGACCACGACCACCTGGTCTAACCATCCTGCTAATATATAACAGGGGTAGTTCAGCATGGAGAAATTTGCAAGGAAAGAATCATTCAGGATGAAACCTGCATAATGAAAGGAACACGATAAATACTACATAGTAGTTGGCATATCTTACAAAAGGGATCATGCATAGAGTTTGGTACATAGAGTTCAGTACACAGACTAAGAACATCATAGGCGGCACACAGGCTCGCGATGAATGCAACTAACACTAGCAAACAAGCCTACATCAGTCCCAGGAGGAACTATGGAGGTAGGTGTAGCCTAACAGCTGGTAGTGACGCGAGGGGAAGTCCTCCACGTGAGTAGCCTGGGGTCCACGGATACTCTGGTGCGGAACCTGATGCGCAGGTGGTAGAAGAGGACCAAGTGCGGGAGAGTAGCCTCCCACATCTGGCCAGCCGATGCCCTGGGGCATCACGGTCCTGGCAGGGTAGATCATAGAACACGATAGATCACCAGATTGGACAGAGCGGTGCAACAGCGTCAGAGTGCGGTGTTGGGTAACGTAGTAATTTCAAAAAAATTCCTACGCACACGCAAGATCATGGTGATGCATAGCAACGAGAGAGGAGAGTGTTGTCTACGTACCCTCGTAGACCGAAAGCGGAAGCGTTAGCACAACGCGGTTGATGTAGTCGTACGTCTTCACGGCCCGACCGATCAAGCACCGAAACTACGGCACCTCCGAGTTCTAGCACACGTTCAGCTCGATGACGATCCCCGGACTCCGATCCAGTAGAATGTCGGGGAAGAGTTCCGTCAGCACGACGGCGTGGTGACGATCTTGATGTTCTACCGTCGCAGGGCTTCGCCTAAGCACCGCTACAATATTATCGAGGATTATGGTGGAGGGGGGCACCGCACATGGCTAAGAGATCAATGATCAATTGTTGTGTCTATGGGGTGCCCCCTGCCCCAGTATATAAAGGAGCAAGGGGGGAGGCGGCCGGCCTAGGAGGAGGGCACGCCAAGGGAGGAGTCCTACTCCCACCGGGAGTAGGACTCCTCCTTCCCTTGTTGGAGTAGGAGAGAAGGAAAGAGGGGGAGAGGAACAAGGAAAAGGGGGCTGCACCCCTTGTCCAATTCGGACTAGAGGGGGGCGCGTGCCTCCTTCCTTTTGGCCTCTCTCCTCTATTCCCATATGGCCCAATAAGGCCCATATACTCCCCAGCGAATTCCCGTAACTCTCCGGTACTCCGAAAAATACCCGAATCACTCGGAACCTTTCCGATGTCCGAATATAGTCGTCCAATATATCGATCTTTACGTCTCGACCATTTCGAGACTCCTCGTCATGTCCCCGGTCTCATCCGGGACTCCGAACTCCTTCGGTCCATCAAAACTCATAAACTCATAATATAACTGTCATCGAAACCTTAAGCGTGCGGACCCTACGGGTTCGAGAACAATGTAGACATGACCGAGACACGTCTCTGGTGGATAACCAATAGCGGAACCTGGATGCTCATATTGGCTCCCACATATTCTACGAAGATCTTTATCGGTCAAACCGCATAACAACATACGTTGCTCCCTTTGTCATCGGTATGTTACTTGCCCGAGATTCGATCGTCGGTATCTCAATACCTAGTTCAATCTCGTTACCGGCAAGTCTCTTTACTCGTTCCGTAATACATCATCCCGCAACTAACTCATTAGTTGCAATGCTTGCAAGGCTTATAGTGATGTGCATTACCGAGTGGGCCCAAAGATACCTCTCCGACAATCGGAGTGACAAATCCTAATCTCGAAATACGCCAACCCAACAAGTACCTTCGGAGACACCTGTAGAGCACCTTTATAATCACCCAGTTACGTTGTGACGTTTGGTGGCACACAAAGTGTTCCTCTGGTAAATGGGAGTTGCATAATCTCATAGTCATAGAAACATGTATAAGTCATGAAGAAAGCAATAGCAACAAACTAAACGATCAAGTGCTAAGCTAACGAAATGGGTCAAGTCAATCACATCATTCTCCTAATGATGTGATCCTGTTAATCAAATGACAACTCATGTCTATGGTTAGAAAACATAACCATCTTTGATTAACGAGCTAGTCAAGTAGAGGCATACTAGTGACACTCTGTTTGTCTATGTATTCACACATGTATTATGTTTCCGGTTAATACAATTCTAGCATGAATAATAAACATTTATCATGATATAAGGAGATAAATAATAACTTTATTATTGCCTCTAGGGCATATTTCCTTCAGTCTCCCACTTGCACTAGAGTCAGTTATCTAGTTCACATCGCCATGTGATTTAATACCAATAGTTCACATCACCATGTGATTAACACCCATGGTTCACATCGACATGTGACCAACACCCAAAGGGTTTACTAGAGTCAATAATCTAGTTCACATCGCTATGTGATTAACACCCAAAGAGTACTGAGGTGTGATCATGTTTTGCTTGTGAGAGAAGTTTAGTCGAGGGGTCTGCCACATTCAGATCCGTAAGTATTTTGCAAATTTCTATGTCAACAATGCTCTGCACAGAGCTACTCTAGCTAATTGCTCCCACTTTCAATATGTATCTAGATTGAGATTTAGAGTCATCTGGATCAGTGTCAAAATTTGCATCAACGTAACCCTTTACGACGAACCTTTTGTCACTTCCATAATCGAGAAACATATCCTTATTCCACTAAGGATAATTTTGACCAATGTCCAGTGATCTACTCCTAGATCACTATTGTACTCCTTTGCCAAACTCAGGGCAGGGTATACAATAGGTCTGGTACACAGCATGGCATACTTTATAGAACCTATGGCTGAGGCATAGGGAATGAATTTCATTCTCTCTCTATCTTCTGCCGTGGTCGGGTTTTGAGTCTTACTCAACTTCACACCTTGTAACACAGGCAAGAACTCCTTCTTTGACTGTTCCATTTTGAACTACTTCAAAATCTTGTCAAGGTATGTACTCATTGAAAAACTTATCAAGCGTATTGATCTATCTCTATAGATCTTGATGCTCAATATGTAAGCAGATTCACCGAGGCCTTTCTTTGAAAAACTCCTTTCAAACATTCCTTTATGCTTTACAGAATAATTCTACATTATCTCAGATCAACAATATGTCATTCACATATACTTATCAGAAATGCTGTAGTGCTCCCACTCACTTTCTTGTAAATACAGGCTCCACCACAAGTCTGTATAAAACTATATGCTTTGATCAACTTATCAAAGCGTATATTCCAACTCCAAGATGCTTGCACCAGTCCATAGATGGATCGCTGGAGCTTGCATGTTTTGTTAGTACCTTTAGGATTGACAAAACCTTCTGGTTGCATCATATACAACTCTTCTTTAATAAATCCATTAAGGAATTCAGTTTTGTTTATCCACTTGCGAGATTTCATAAAATGCAACAATTGCTAACATGATTCGGACAGACTTAAGCATAGATACGAGTGAGAAACTCTCATCGTAGTCAACACCTTGAACTTGTCGAAAACCTTTTTTCGACAATTCTAGCTTTGTAGATAGTGACACTACTATCAGCGTCCGTCTTCCTCTTGAAGATCCATTTAATATCAATGGCTCACCGATCAATGGGCAAGTCAATCAAAGTCCATACTTTGTTCTCATACATGGATCTCATCTCAGATTTCATGGCCTCAAGCCATTTCGCGGAATCTTGGCTCATCAACGCTTCCTCATAGTTCGTAGGCTCGTCATGGTCAAGTAACATGACCTCTAGAAGAGGATTACCGTACCACTCTGGTGCGGATATCACTCTGGTTTACCTACGAGGTTTGGTAGTAACTTGATTTGAAGTTACATGATCATCATCATTAGCTTCCTCACTAATTGGTGTAGTAGTCACAGGAACAAATTTCTGTGATGAACTACTTTCCAATAAGGGAGCAGGTATAGTTACCTCATCAAGTTCTACTTTCCTCCCACTCACTTATTTCGAGAGAAACTCCTCTAGAAAGGATCCATTCTCAGCAACGAATATCTTGCCTACGGATCTGTGATAGAAGGTGTACCCAACTTTTCTTTTGGGTATCCTATGAAGACGCACTTCTCCGATTTGGGTTTGAGCTTATCAGGTTGAAACTTTTTCACATAAGCATTGCAACCTCAAACTTTAAGAAACGACAGCTTAGGTTTCTTGCCAAACCATAGTTCATACGGTGTCGTCTCAACGGATTTAGATGGTGCCCTATTTAACGTGAATGTAGATGTCTCTAATGCATAACCCCAAAACGATAGCGGTAAATCAGTAAGAGACGTCATAGATCGCACCATATCTAATAAAGCACGGTTACGACGTTCGGACACACCATTACACTGTGGTGTTCCAGGTGGCGTGAGTAGTGAAACTATTTCACATTGTTTTAACTGAAGGCCAAACTCGTAACTCAAATATTTTACTTTTGCGATCATCTCGTAGAAACTTTTATTTTGTTACGATGATTCTCCACTTCACTCTAAAATTCTTTAAACTTTTCAAATGTTTCAGACTTGTGTTTCATCAAGTAGATATACTCATATCTGCTCAAATCATCTGTGAAGATCAGAAAATAATGATACCTGCCGTGAGCTTCAATATTCATCGGACCACATACATCAGTATGCATGATTCCCAACAAAATCTGTTGCTTGCAGCATTGTTCCGGAGAACGGAGTCTTAGTCATCTTGCCCATGAGGCATGGTTCGCAAGCATCAACTGATTCATAATCAAGTGATTCCAAAAGTCCATCAGCATGGAGTTTATTCATGCACTTTATACCAATATGACCTAAACGGCAGTGCCACAAATAAGTTGCACTATCATTATTAACTTTGCATCTTTTGGTTTCAATATTATGAATATGTGTATCACTACGATCGAGATCCAACGAACCATTTTCATTGGGTGTGTAACCATATAAGGTTTTATTCATGTAAATAGAACAACAATTTATTCTCTTACTTAAATGAATAATCGTACTGCAATAAACATGATCAAATCATATTCATGCTCAACGCAAACACCAAATAACACTTATTTAGGTTCAACACTAATCCCGAAAGTATAGGGAGTGTGCGATGATGATCATATCAATCTTGGAACTATTTCCAACACACATCGTCACTTCACCCTTAACTAGTTTATGTTCATTCTGCAACTCCCGTTTCGAGTTACTACTCTTAGCAACTAAACCAGTATCAAATACCGAGGGGTTGTTACGAACACTAGTAAAATACACATCAATAATCTGTATATCAAATATACCTTTGTTCACTTTGCCATCCTTCTTATCCGCCAAATACTTGGGGCAGTTCCGCTTCCAGTGACCAGTCCCTTTGCCGTAGAAGCACTTAGTCTCAGGCTTAGGACCAGACTTGGGCTTCTTCACTTGAGTAGCAACTTTCTTGCCATTCTTCTTGAAGTTCCCCTTCTTCCCTTTGCACTTTTCTTGAAACTAGTGGTCTTGTCTACCATCAAAACTTGATATTTTTCTTGATTTCTACCTTCGTTGATTTCAGCATTATGAAGAGCTTGGGAATCGTTTCCGTTATCCCTTGCATATCATAGTTCATCACGAAGTTCTACTAACTTGGTGATGGTGACTAGAGAATTCTGTCAATCACAATCTTATCTGGAAGATTAACTCCCACTTGATTCAAGCGATTGTAGTACCCAGACAATCTGAGCACATGCTCACTGCTTGAGCTATTCTCCTCCATCTTTTAGCTATAGAACTTGTTGGAGACTTCATATCTCTCAACTCAGGTATTTGCTTGAAATATTAACTTCAACTCCTGGAACATCTCATATGGTCCATGATGTTCAAAACATCTTTGAAGTCCCGATTCTAAGCTGTTAAGCATGGTGCACTAAACTATCAAGTAGTCATCATATTGAGCTAGCCAAACGTTCATAACGTCTGCATCTGCTCCTACAATAGGTCTGTCACCTAGCGGTGCATCAAAGACATAATTCTTCTGTGTAGCAATGAGGATAATCCTTAGATCATGGATCCAATCCGCATCATTGCTACTAACATTTTTCAACATAATTTTTCTCTAGGAACACAATGAACTGGGAGCAACATCGCGAGCTATTGATCTACAACATAGATATGCTAATACTACCAGGACTAAGTTCATGATAAATTAAAGTTCAATTAATCATATTACTTAAGAACTCCCACTTAGAAAGACATCCCTCTAATATTCTAAGTGATCACGTGATCCATGTCAACTAAACCATGTCCGATCATCACGTGAGATGGAGTAGTTTCAATGGTGAACATCACTATGTTGATCACATCTACTATATGATTCACGCTCGACCTTTCGGTCTCCGTGTTCCGAGGCCATATCTGTTATATGCTAGGCTCGTCAAGTTTAACCTGAGTATTCCGCGTGTGCAACTATTTTGCACCCGTTGTATTTGAACGTAGAGCCTATCACACTCGATCATCACGTGGTGTCTCAGCACGAAGAACTTTCGCAATGGTGCATACTCTGGGAGAACACTTGTACCTTGATAATTAGTGAGAGATCATCTTATAAAGCTACCGTCGAACTAAGTAAAATAAGATGTATAAAAGATAAACATCACATGCAATCAAAATATGTGACATGATATGGCCATCATCATCTTGTGCCTTTGATCTCCACTCCAAAGCATCGTCATGATCTCCATCGTCACCGGCATGACACCATGATCTCCATCATCTTGATCTATATCAATGTGTCGTCACATGGTTGTCTCGCCAACAATTGCTCTTGCAACTATTGCTATCGCATAGCGATAAAGTAAAGCAATTATTTGGCGCTTGCATCTTATGCAATAGAGAGATAACCATAAGGCTTTTGCCAGTTGCCGATAACTTCAACAAAACATGATCATCTCATACAACAACTTATATCTCATCACGTCTTGACCATATCACATCACAACATGCCCTACAAAAACAAGTTAGACGTCCTCTACTTTGTAGTTGCAAGTTTTACGTGGCTGCTACGGGCTGAGCAAGAACCGTTCTTACCTACGCATCAAAACCACAACGATAGTTTGTCAAGTTGGTGCTGTTTTAACCTTCGCAAGGACCGGGCGTAGACATACTCAGTTCAACTAAAGTTGGAGAAACTGACACCCGCCAGCCACCTGTGTGCAAAGCACATCGGTAGAACCAGTCTCACGTAAGCGTACGTGTAATGTCGGTCCGGGCCGCTTCATCCAACAATACCGCCGAACCAAAGTATGACATGCTGGTAAGCAGTATGACTTATATCGCCCACAACTCACTTGTGTTCTACTCGTGCATATGGCATCTACACATAAAACCAGGCTTGGATGCCACTGTTGGGTAACGTAGTAATTTCAAAAAAATTCCTACGCACACGCAAGATCATGGTGATGCGTAGCAACGAGAGAGGAGAGTGTTGTCTACGTACCCTCGTAGACCGAAAGCGGAAGCGTTAGCACAACGCGGTTGATGTAGTCGTACGTCTTCATGGCCCGATCGATCAAGCACCGAAACTACGGCACCTCCGAGTTCTAGCACACGTTCAGCTCGATGACGATCTCCGGACTCCGATCCAGCAGAATGTCGGGGAAGAGTTCCGTCAGCACGACGGCGTGGTGACGATCTTGATGTTCTACCATCGCAGGGCTTCGCCTAAGCACCGCTACAATATTATCGAGGATTATGGTGGAGGGGGGCACCGCACATGGCTAAGAGATCAATGATCAATTGTTGTGTCTATGGGGTGCCCCCTGCCCCAGTATATAAAGGAGCAAGGGGGGAGGCGGCCGGCCTAGGAGGAGGGCACGCCAAGGGAGGAGTCCTACTCCCACCGGGAGTAGGACTCCTCCTTCCCTTGTTGGAGTAGGAGAGAAGGAAAGATGGGGAGAGGAACAAGGAAAAGGGGGCTGCACCCCTTGTCCAATTCGGACTAGAGGGGGGCGCGCGCCTCCTTCCTTTTGGCCTCTCTCCTCTATTCCCATATGGCCCAATAAGGCCCATATACTCCCCGGCGAATTCCCGTAACTCTCCGGTACTCCGAAAAATACC
This sequence comes from Triticum urartu, assembly GCF_056163025.1. NCBI lineage: Eukaryota > Viridiplantae > Streptophyta > Magnoliopsida > Poales > Poaceae > Triticum > Triticum urartu. Next base: position 248,982,251 of record NC_141878.1, on the reverse strand, counting down.
CGAATCACTCGGAACCTTTCCGATGTCCGAATATAGTCGTCCAATATATCGATCTTTACATCTCGACCATTTCGAGACTCCTCGTCATGTCCCCGGTCTCATCCGGGACTCCGAACTCCTTTGGTCCATCAAAACTCATAAACTCATAATATAACTGTCATCGAAACCTTAAGCGTGCGGACCCTACGGGTTCGAGAACAATGTAGACATGACCGAGACACGTCTCTGGTGAATAACCAATAGCGGAACCTGGATGCTCATATTGGCTCCCACATATTCTACGAAGATCTTTATCGGTCAAACCGCATAACAACATACGTTGCTCCCTTTGTCATCGGTATGTTACTTGCCCGAGATTCGATCGTCGGTATCTCAATACCTAGTTCAATCTCGTTACCGGCAAGTCTCTTTACTCGTTCCGTAATACATCATCCCGCAACTAACTCATTAGTTGCAATGCTTGCAAGGCTTATAGTGATGTGCATTACCGAGTGGGCCCAAAGATACCTCTCCGACAATCGTAGTGACAAATCCTAATCTCGAAATACGCCAACCCAACAAGGACCTTCGGAGACACCTGTAGAGCACCTTTATAATCACCCAGTTACGTTGTGACGTTTGGTGGCACACAAAGTGTTCCTCCGATAAATGGGAGTTGCATAATCTCATAGTCATAGGAACATGTATAAGTCATGAAGAAAGCAATAGCAACAAACTAAACGATCAAGTGCTAAGCTAACGAAATGGGTCAAGTCAATCACATCATTCTCCTAATGACGTGATCCCGTTAATCAAATGACAACTCATGTCTATGGTTAGAAAACATAACCATCTTTGATTAACGAGCTAGTCAAGTAGAGGCATACTAGTGACACTCTGTTTGTCTATGTATTCACACATGTATTATGTTTCCGGTTAATACAATTCTAGCATGAATAATAAACATTTATCATGATATAAGGAGATAAATAATAACTTTATTATTACCTCTAGGGCATATTTCCTTCACGCGGTACAGGTGCTGACGGGTGGTATACAACTCGTGGCGAAGAGCTCGGTTAGCTCTATCCAGCCCATCAGCATGTAGAACCAGGTTCTGATGGTAGAAGGGCTCTCGGGTGACAGTGGAGTAGGCAGTAGTGTAGTACCCCTCCGCACCAACATCGGATGCGATAGCATTGTGCCTAAAAGGGGAGGTGTCCAATGCCCTATACTCTCCACGAAGACGTGTCAGAGCAGCATAAGCAACATCGTGGACCGCCATGTCGATAGTCATTCCAACACCATGAGCAGTGTGCAACACGGTAGTGGGGTCATACTACCGAGAGTAGAGGTGGATGATGGCACGGGACTGTTCCTGGTTGAAGTCCTGGTACTCCTCGTAGACGGTGTACTCAGGGTGCCAACGATAACCCAGATAGGTCATCATCTCGACCAACACAGCAGGTGATCCTGAGGCACCAATGGCCGTCGTGTGGTGCACGACCTGTCTCGTGGGTTCCATATGAAAACAAAGATGTTTCAAAGGAGTCAAATGACAGTGTGGATAATGTTCAAAATACTACTCTAAAGAATAGCTAGGGCTTATCCAACTTTGGGGTAAACGTGGTCACGAGATCCTAATGTTAGAGTTAGTAAATTCGTTTAACCCGAGTAGAAGAGAGTTCAGAGTCCCATATTAAGGATCAAGGAGTAAAAGATCCTAATACCACCCAAATGGCTACGTGGGCCCGTAAGGCACACAACCATGTTAGTAAAAAGTTTTGTAGTGTGTAGATTCGACTTCGGCCAAGGAGTGTGGAAGGTGGATTCCTACAGGCATTCGGCTTTGATACCAACTTGTGACGCTCCCAATTTGACCATACACTAATCATACATACAAACGTGTACAATCAAGATCAGGGACTCACGGGAAGATATCACAACACAACTCTACAAATAAAATAAGTCATACAAGCATCATATTACAAGCCAGGGGCCTCGAGGGTTGAATACAAGAGCTCGATCATAGACGAGTCAGCGGAAGCAACAATATCTGAGTACAGACATAAGTAAACAAGTTTGCCTTAAGAAGGCTAGCACAAACTGGGATACAGGTCGAAAGAGGCGCAGGCCTCCTGCCTGGGATGCTCCTAAACTACTCCTGGTCGTCGTTAGCGGGCTGCACGTAGTAGTAGGCACCTCCAGTGTAGTAGGATTCGTCGTCAACGGTGGCGTCTAGCTCCTGGACTCCATCGTCTGGTCGCAGCGATCGGGTATAGGAAGGGGGAAAAGGGGGAACAAAGCAACCGTGAGTACTCATCCAAAGTACTCGCAAGCAAGGAGCTACACTACATATGTATGCATTGGTATCAAATGGAATAAGGATTTCATATGTGGACTGAACTGCAGAATGTCAGAATAAGAGGGGGATATCTAGTCCTATCGAAGACTACGCTTCTGGCCACCTCCATCTTGCAGCATGTAGAAGAGAGTAGAAGGTAAGTCCACCAAGTAGCATCGTATAGCATAATCCTACCCGGCGATCCTCCCCTCGTCGCCCTGTTAGATAGCGATCACCGGGTTGTATCTGGCACTTGGAAGGGTGAGTTTTATTAAGTATCCGGTCCTAGTTGTTGTAAGGTCAAGGTACAACTCCAAGTCGTCCTGTTACCGAAGATCACGGCTATTCGAATAGATTAACTTCCCTGCAGGGGTGCACCACATTTCAACACGCTCGATCCGCTTTGTCCGGACACACTTGTCTGGGTCATGCCCGGCCTCGAAAGATCAACACGTCGCAGCCCTACCTAGGCACAACAGAGAGGTCAGCACGCCGGTCTAAATCCTATCCGCGCAGGGGTCTGGGCCCATCGCCCATTGCACACCTGCATGTTGCGTGGGCGGCCGGAGAGCAGACCCAGCAAACTCCATTACAAAGGAAGTTGCGTTACACGGTCCAACCCGGTGCGCGCCGCTCAGTCACTAACGTCACTAAGGCTTTGGCTGATACCACGACGTCGAGTGCCCATAACTGTTCCCACGTAGTTGGTTAGTGCATATAGGCCAGTGGTCAGGCTCAGATCAAATACCAAGATCTCATTAAGCGTGTTATTTTGAAGTAACAATAGACGCCGACCAGGGCCAGGCCCACCTCTCTCCTAGGTGGTCTCAACCTACCCTGTCGCTCTGCCTCAAAGTAACAGTCGGGGGCCTTCGGGAACCCAGGCCCACCTCTACCGGGATGGAGCCACCTGCCCCTTCAGCCCCCAACATCGAATCACTTGCGGGTACTCAACGAGCCGACCTGACTTTAGTCACCACCTGTATAGTATGTATATATGTATGTATATACCCGTGATCACCTCCCGAGTGATCACGACCCGATAGTATAACATGGCAGACGGACTAGAATGTAGGGCCACTAATGAAGTACTAGCAACTTATACTAAGCATAGGATTGCAGGTAAGGTATCAACAGTTGTAGCAACAATGACAGGCTATGCAACAGAATAGGATTAACGGAAAGCAGTAACATGCTACACTACTCTAGTGCAAGCAGTAGAGAAGAATAGGAGATATCTGGTGATCAAGGGGGGGGGGCTTGCCTGGTTGCTCTGGCAAGCGAGAGGGGTCGTCAACACCGTAGCCGTACTGGGTAGCAGCGGCGTCGGTCTGGTAGTCTATCGGAGAGAAGAGGGGGAAGAAACAATAAATATTAAGCAAACAGATGCATAGCGATGCATGACATGACAAGTAGCGGTGCTAGGGGTGCCCTAATGCGGTATGAGGTGGTACCCGTGAAGGGGGGAAACATCCGGGAAAAGATCCCCCGTGTTTCGTGTTTTTGGACAGATGAATCGGAGGGGGAAAGTTGCACGTTCGCTATGCTAGGGATGCGTGGCGGACGAACGGGCTACGTATCCGGATTCGTCTCGTCGTTCTGAGCAACTTTCATGTACAAAGTTTTTCCATCCGAGCTACGGTTTATTTTTATATTAATTTAAAAAGATTTAAATCATTTTTAGGATTTATTTATTTAATTAAATTCAATATTATCCAGAACAGTGCACGCTGATGTCAGCATGATGTCAGCAGTTGACCGTTGACCTGGTCAACCTGATAGGCGGGTCCCACCTGTTAGCGACTGTTTGACTAATTAACAGTAGTTAATTAGGTTAACTAGTTATTAGGTTAATTAATCTTAATTAGTTAATTTAAACAGAATTAATTAAGTTATTTAATTAATCAATTAATTAATATTTGATTTTATTTATTTATTATTTTTATTATTTTCAATCCTAATTCCTTTTTTTAAATCGTTCCAGGGGATGGGCCTCGTTCGTCAGCGACCCGGGGGGGCTTAGCGGTTACGGGCGAGCAACGGGGCGGGGCACCCGAACGGGTGCGAGACGAGGGGCGCTGGGTGCGCACGACGCACGCCGGCACCGACGGCCAGGGCCAGGGGAGGCGGGGCTCCGGCGAGCCACCGGAGCGGCGGCGGTGCAGCGGTGTGTTGCGGTGGTGGAGCAGCACGGGCAGAGCAGAGGCGAACGGCAGAGGCGAGGCTGCGGGCGTGTGGGCGGGGTCGCCGGAGGAGGAAAGGGCGTCCGGGCCGGAGTGACTGGAGCGGGACGGCGGCGGCACAGCCCGCGGGCAGGGCGGCGCGGACGAGCAGCAGCCGCGGAAGCAGAAGCAGCAGAAGCAGCAGAAGCAACGCAAGGCGGGGCGCGGTGAGGCCGCAGCCGCGGGAGCAGAGAGGCTGCGGCAGAGGGAGGCAGTAGGCGGCAGCAGGTGAGGCGGGGCTCACGGCGACGAGCGTGGCGGACGCGAGCCATCCGGAGCTCAAGCGCGAGGCGCACGGGGGAAAGGGGGGGGGGCGCGGCGCGAGGCGAGGTCGAACGAGGCACGGGCGAAGCGAGGCGGAGCCGGGGTGAGGGCGCGACGATGTGCGGGCGGTGAGCACGCGCAGAGCGCGGGGTGCGGCATGCGACAGAGAAGGAGAGGAGGAGTCGGGGCTCACTACGGGATGCAGGGATCAGGGCAGTGGGGTTCGAGGAGGGGATGGGGACGACGTGCGTAGAGGAGGCAGGCCCGCGGGGCAGCTCCGGCGAGTGAGGTCTGGTGGCGACAGCGTTCGGCAGTGACGAGCAGTCTCCTCCTCTCGATCCTGATCCAATCGGAAGAGAGAGGGGGGGGGGGAGATATTTTGGGGGGATAGTGGGGAGTGGATAGGGTTGGACCGGGAGGGAGTGGGTGTTATGGGGAGTGGGGAGGGAAGTGGCCGGTTGGGCCGGCCTAGTGGGGTGGCCGACTGGGCCGGCTGGGTCGAGGCCCAGTGGGGGGTTTCTTTTTTTTGTTTGTTTCCATCTATTTTGTAATTTCTTTTCTTTTTATTTATTTTCTTTTCTGTTTTAAATCATTTTAAATTATCTAGGAATTTTATAAAAATGTGTTTATTACACCATATTTACTTATGCAAAATATGGCACCTCCCGAACATTTTTGTTTTAAATTTTGAAAAACTTTTATTGTTGACATTAATTTGAATTTGAATTTTGAAACGGTTTTGATCCAACGCGATATTATCAATAGTAACCGGGGTGACGTGGCACCGTTAGCATGGGATTACTATAGGTTAATTACCCGGGCGTTACACATGGCTTCTTCTCTCTCCCTTTGGATCTCAATACAAGGTTCTCCTCGATCTTCTTGGAGATCTATTCAATGTAATTCTTTTTGCAATGTGTTTGTCGAGATCTGATGAATTGTGGGTTTATGATCAATATTATCTATGAACAATATTTGATTCTTCTCTAAAATCTTTTATGTATGATTTGTTATCTTTGCAAGTCTCTTTGAATTATCAGTTTGGTTTGGCCTATTAGATTGATCTTTCTTCCAGTGGGGGAAGTGCTTAGCTTTGGGTTTAATCTTACGGTGTCCTTTCCGAGTGACAGCAGGGGCAGCAAGGCACGTATTGTATGGTTGCCATCAAGGATAAAAATATGGGGTTTATATCATATTGCTTGAGTTTATCCCTCTACATCATGTCATCTTGCCTAATGTGTTACTCTTTTCTTATGAACTTAATACTCTAGATGCATGCTGGATAGCGGTCGATGTGTGGAGTAATAGTAGTAGATGCAGAATTGTTTCGGTCTACTTGTCGCGGACGTGATGCCTATATACATGATCATGCCTGGATATTCTCATAATTATGCACTTTTCTATCAATTGCTCGATAGTAATTTGTTTACCCACCGTAATACTTATGCTATCTTGAGAGAAGCCACTAGTGAAACCTATGGCCCCCGGGTCTATCTTCCATCATATAAGTTTCCAATCTATTTTACTTTGCAATCTTTACTTTCAATCTATATCATAAAAATACCAAAAATATTTATCTTATTATCTCTATCAGATCTCATTTTTGCAAGTGGCCGTGAAGGGATTGACAACTCCTTTATCGCATTGGTTGCAAGGTTCTTATTTGTTTGTGTAGGTGTGAGGTGACTTGCGTGTAGTCTCCTACTGGATTGATACCTTGGTTCTCAAAAACTGAGGGAAATACTTATGCTACTTTGCTGCATCACCCTTTCCTCTCCAAGGGAAAACCAACGCAGTGCTCAAGAGGTAGCAGCTAATGACATAAGCTGGGACATACTACAAAACACTTATTTTACGGGAGGAGTTTATGGAACCGGTAGTGCTCACGAGGACGCTGTTGAGCAATTGATGTGGAATTGTGGATAATGGAGCCAGTGAGTAACCTTGCCACCCTCAGTATGGTCAATTTTTGTATATACTACAATTTCTGTATGCATGAGTGACCTACTGTTCTACATGTAGTGTTCCATTAAAAAAATCCATGTGCAAATTTAATGTGTATGATCGAACTAGCTTTACTTTATCGAGGTACTCTCCTAATATTTAGCTGTAATCACATGTTTTAGCCATATTTAGCATTGAGGTGTTGATGATTGAACTAAAGTCGTCAAACACTATCTAGCTTGTCTGTTTTTAGACGTGTTTCCATATGCTTTTCAGTTGTTAGCGGTGATACTTTTTTATTATTATTATTGTCTCTGAAATTAATATGTGCTCTGCACATGTGATGAAACTGTAACGCCCACGATGCGGCTATATCTCCCACGTGTCGAGGCACGACTTAGAAGCATAACCGCATGGTGGTTTTGTCGCAAGAGGGGTAATCTTCACACAATCCCATGTACTGAATAAGAAAGGGATAAAGAGTTGGCTTACAATCGCCACGTCACACAAATAACAAGTTAAACATACATCATCCAGAGTACAATCAAGGTCCGACTATGGAACCAAAATAAAAGAAGACAACCCCAAATGCTAGATCCCCGATCGTCCCAACTGGCTTCACTACTGATCATCAGGAAACGAAACATAGTAATGACCAAGGTCCTCTTCGAACTCCCACTTGAATTCGGTAGCATCACCTACACTGGTATCCTCGGCACCTACAACTGTATGGAAGTATCCGTGAGTCACGAGGACTAAACTATCTCACACCCGCGAGATCAAGACTATTTAAGCTTATGGGTAGGACAAGGTAATGAGGTGGAGCTGCAGCAAGCGCTAATCAAATATGGTGGCTAACATACACAAGTAAGAGTAAGATGAGAAGCTACGCAATGGTAGAAAAGCTATAAGTGATCAAGAAGTGATCCTGAAACTACTTACGTTCAAACATAACCCAAGACCGTGTTCACTTCTCGGACTCCGCTGAAAAGAGACCATCACGGCTACACACGCGGTTGATTCATTTTAATTAAGTCAAGTGTCAAGTTCTCTACAACTGGATATTAACAAATTCCCATCTGCCACATAACCGCAGGCACGGCTCTTGAAAGTTTATACCCTGCAGGGGTTTCCCAACTTAGCCCATCACAAGCTCTCACGATCAACGAAGGATATTCCTTCTCCCGGGAAGACCCGATCAGACTCAGAATCCCGGTTACAAGACTTTTTGACAATGGTAAAACAAGACCAGCAAAGCTGCCTGATGTGCCGACAAATCCCGATAGGAGTCAAACGTATCTCGTTTTCAGGGCACACCGGATGGGACAAGTTACGAGTAAAACCAGCCCTCAAGTTTCCCCGAGGTGGCCCCACAGGTTGCCCGGTTCGGACCAACACTCAAAGGAGCACTGGCCCGGGGGGGGGGGGGGTTAAAATAAAGATGACCCTTGAGTCTGCAGAACCCAAGGGAAAAGTATAGGTGCCAGGTAGGCAAATGGTAAAACCAAGGTTGGGCCTTGCTGGAGGAGTTTTATTCAAAGCGAACTGTCAAGGGGGTCCCATAACCCCAAGCACGTAAGGAATGCAAAATCAAGGAACATAACACCGGTATGACGGAAACTAAGGCGGCAAGAGTGGAACAAAACACCAGGCAAAAGGCCGAGCCTTCCACCCTTTACCAAGTATATAGATGCATTAATTAAATAAGAGATAATATGACATCCCAACATATCCATGTTCCAACATGGAACAAACTTCAACTTCACCTGCAACTAACAACGCTATAAGAGGGGTTGAGCAAAAGCAGTAACATAGCCAAACAATGGTTTGCTAGGAAGGTGGGTTAGAGGCTTGACATGGAAATATGGGAGGCATGATAAACAAGTGATAGGTAGCGCGACATGGCGATAGAGCGAACAACTAGTAAGCAAAGATAGAAGTGATATCGAGGGTATGGTCATCTTGCCTTCAATGTTCTCAGAGTTGTTGAAAGCTTGCTCCTCGTTAGCGTACTCAACAGGTTCCTCGTACGCGTACTTGTCTCCCGGCTCTACCCAAAGCGAGAACACAAGCAATGGAACAACAATTAATCATGGTGCAATGCACAAGCAACATGATGCAATACATGACATGATATGCAATGCATATGAGTGCTCCGGAAGGGAAAGGATGACCAAGGCATCAACTTGGCAAACCAAGTATGCCGCTGGAAAGATGAGGTGATTTCGGTCGAAATCGATATAAGGATCACCAAAAATGGATGCACGGTTTGCAAATGACAAGCAATACAAGGATGACGCAAAACTGCGATTAACAGAATGATAGCACTTAGAATGTAACAAGAAACTAAGCTGCTGCGTTTCAACATAGCAACAAAGCATATGAGCATAAAGTACACATGAAGCTCTTCAAAACATGAACACTAAGCTCCTGCTAGTTCTCACTAGAACAAGCTCAAAATAGCATGGCAAAAATGCAAATGATATCAGCTTCACAGACTTGGAGAAAATACTAAACATGGCAAAACAACATCATATAGCAATGTTTAGAGCTAGCAAACAACATGCTATAGGAACTTAACATAGCAAAAAAAGGTATGGCATGCTTCTCCGAAATGCATAGAATTAAACGCCCTTACTAAATATGAGCCAAAAAGGCAAAGAAGATATGATGGCACCCATGTAAACATATCAAGTTTTATAAACAGATTCAGACTTAGTGAAATTCAGGACATGGCAGAAACAGATTCATGATAGTAACTTTGCAAGCTCATGATACTCACCACAAAGCATTAAATGACAACACAAGCATACCAACAATAGTAAGACATGTTCTTGAAGCTAAAAATGGCAAGATCAAGTTCATAGGATGCATGGATCACTAGCAAAACACATGGCAATATTGATTAACATGTTAACAATCTCCCAGGAACAATATTTAGCAAACGTAGAGCAAGAAAATAACATGCTAGATTACTCCATAATTGCAACCAAAGACATGAATGGATAAATCATAACCACTTGTACAAAACATCCTTACTGAAATATCTCAAAATGTGCATGGATCTCATGGTAGCAACACATTTACGAGCCATCAAAATAACATCAGGAAAAAGACTTGGCAAAATCCTAAGTGCCTGAAAACAGTAACATCACGGAGCCTACTTTGCGTGCTTGTGCTAGTCACCACATAGCTCCTAAAAAATACAAGACTTGCACCTTTGTAAACATGGCATGATATAGTTCAAAACACATGTATACATCATGCTCATAGTGTGCACACACAAAATGCAACAAAAATGACAAAACTCCATGTTCTGTTAAGAACCTGCAGTTAACATTTTATAGCACTCTTACAACGAGGAAAATGGCATCAATATGGACAGTAACATGCATGCAAATTCTACTAACATGAAGATCATAACGAGGCGAACATTTCGACATATCATATGCATGAATCGGAGTCACGGTCACCGAGATATATCATGATGAACAGGGCACAAAAATGTTTGGGATCTCCGGGACTTAGTGAGATTTTACGCCGCGAAGAACTAGACGAGGATGTCCTGGGACAAAGGGATACGGGCACGCGCGGTGGAGTTTGGTTGGGGATCCCGGTGGATCTGGTCCACCTAACCAGATCCGGACGGGGACGGGTCCGGCGGCGGGGGGCTCGCCGGAGGCCGGCGACGATGGTGGTGCGACGGCCGGAGCGAGGTGGCGACGGTTGGCGAGGCGGCGACCGGAGCGGCGACCGAGGAGGCGGCGGCGAGGCGGTCGGCGGCGGGGGCGCGGCGTCGGGCGGCGCGGCGGCCGAGCGGCGAGGAGGAGCCGCGGGAGGCGCGGGGGAGCGGGCTGGCGGCGGCGGACGACCGGGCCGGGAGGGCCCCGGCTGGGCCCTGGCGGGCCGGCAGCGGCACGGGGATGTGGGCGCGGGACGCGGCCAATCACGGGCGGACACATGGCGGCGGCGGAGGTTGCGGACACGTCCGTCGGTGGGGGAAGATGTGTTCGGCGGCGAAGAGGGGAAAATGCTAAGGGTTCATCCGAAATTTTGGGGAGAGGCACATATTTATAGGTAGAGGGAGCTAGGAGAGTCCAAATGAGGTGAGGTTTTCGCTCACACGATCATGATTCAACGATGGAGAGCATGGAGAGGGTTTAGATGGGTTAGTGGGCTGTTTTGGAGGGTGTTGGGCTGCAACACCAAAGAGGCTTTTGCGGTTAGCCGATTAACCGTTGGGGCATCAAATGACCTCCAAATGGAACGAAATTTGACAGGTGGTCTACCGGTGATGTACCAAGGCCACTTGACAAATCTCGACCCATTCCGAGAACGTTTTTCTCCCACTCACGAAACGAGATTAGAGGGGGTGCAACGAGGCATGAGAGAGCGTCGGATTGTGAAACGGACAACATCGAAAATGACCAGATGCATGAGACGAACACGAATGCAAATGAGATGCACATGATGACATGATATGAAATGCATGACATGAACACAATGCAAAACGAAGACGAAAACCCAACCACAAAGGAAATCTCATATCACATAGCCGAAAATGGCAAGAGTCGGAGTTACAAATATGGAAAGTTACATCCATGGTGTTACAGAAACTATATACTTTCTAGAGTAATTGAACTATACACTATTTTTTATTTATGCTTGTGAAGTGCTTAGTTAATTGCTTGCAAGTAGATTTTATAGATACCAATAAAAATAGTAACTTGGGATTTATTTCTGTTCAACCTCTGTGATCTAGATGAGCAAAGCAACAACTTTGGTTTTATTTCTCTTGAACCTCTGATGTAGATGAGCAAAATAGTAACTTGGTTTTAATTATGTTCTGTGATGTAGATGCACTCTTTTGTATGTTTGCATCCATGACTCATTGCGGTGAAAGTGAATTCATACCAGGGCAAGAAGCAGTCCACAGACGTGGTAGCTTGGTTAATTTGCAACAAAAATAATATGGAGTGCTAAGTTATTCTGGAGAACAACTAATGTTGTTAATTTGTTGAATGTAATTTATTTTAGTATGGTTTTGTCACTATGGTTGGTAATATGAAGTTTATTTATTCTAGGTTCCTATCTTTAGACAAACACATCCAAGTTGGTAGTTTTGGAAGAGTTATTGAAAAGGGAAAGAGCATGTCTCCAATGGCAAGATACCAGGACCCGATGGGCATAGGTAGAACCAACCATTATTCTTCCAAGGCGAGGATGGCTATTGCTTCATAATTTGATAGCCAACTTCCACTCATGAAGTGAGTTCGCTTACTGTATTTTAGTGTACTGTGCAGATATGTTTGTTAGACTTTTTGCTATGTACTCCCTCTGCAAAGAAATATAAGAGCAATTAGATCACTACTTTAGTGATCTAAATGTTGGGTAACCTAGCATGCAATTTCAAAATATTTTCCTATGCTCACGCAAGATCTATATAGGAGATACATAGCAACGAGAGGGAGAGAGTGTGTCCACGTACCGTCGTAGACCGAAAGTGGAAGCGTTTGACACTGCGGTTGATGTAGTCGAACTTCTTCTCGTTCCAACCGATCAAGAACCGAACGTACGACACCTCCGAGTTCTGTACACGTTCAACTCGATGACGTCCCTCGAACTCTTGATCCAAAAAAGTGTCGAGGGAGAGTTCCGTCTGCATGACGGCGTGGTGACGGTGATGGTGAAGTGATCCGCGCAGCACTTCGCCTAAGCACTACGTGAATATGACCGGAGGCATAAACTGTGGAGGAGGGCGGCGCACACGGCTAGGAATCAATGTTGTGTGTTCTAGCGGTGCCCCCACATATATATAGGTGGGAGTGAAGCAAATATCCCCTAGAGGCAATAATAAAGTTGTTATTTATATTTCCTTATATCATGATAAATGTTTATTATTCATGCTAGAATTGTATTAACCGGAAACTTAGTACATGTGTGCATACATAGACAAACAGAGTGTCCCTAGTATGCCTCTACTTGACTAGCTTGTTAATCAAAGATGGTTAAGTTTCCTGACCATAGACATGTGTTGTCATTTGATGAACAGGATCACATCATTAGAGAATGATGTGATGGACAAGACCCATCCGTTAGCTTAGCATAATGATTGTTTAGTTTTATTGATATTGCTTTCTTCATGACTTATACATGTTCCTCTGACTATGAGATTATGCAACCCCCGAATACCGGAGGAACACCTTGTGTGCTATCAAATGTCATAACATAATTGGGTGATTATAAAGATGCTCTACAGGTGTCTCCGATGGTGTTTGTTGAGTTGGCATAGATCGAGATTAGGATTTGTCACTCCGTGTATCGGAGAGGTATCTCTGGGCCCTCTCGGTAATGATCATCGATCACTATAAGCCTTGCAAGCAATGTGACTAATGAGTTAGTTGCGGGATGATGCATTACGGAACGAGTAAAGAGACTTGTCGGTAACGAGATTGAACTAGGTATGGTGATACCAACGATCGAATCTGGGGCAAGTAACATACCGATGACAAAGGGAACAACGTATGTTGTTATGCAGTTTGACTGATAAAGATATTCATAGAATATGTAGGAGCCAATATGAGCATCCAGGTTCCGCTATTGGTTATTGATCGGGGATGTGTCTCGGTCATGTCTACATAGTTCTCAAACCCGTAGGGTCCGCACGCTTAACGTTCAATGACGGTTTGTATTATGAGTTATGTGATTTGATGACCGAAGTTTGTTCGGAGTCCCGGATGAGATCACGGACATGACGAGGAGTCTAGAATGGTCGAGACATAAAGATTGATATATTGGAAAGTTATGTTTGGACACTGGAATGGTTTCGGAAAGGTTCGGACATTTTCCGGAGTATCAGGGGTTACCGGAACCCCCCACGGGAGTTAATGGGCCTTCATGGGCCCTAGTGGAGAGAGGGGGCGGCAGCTAGGTGGAGGCGCATGCCCCCAATCCCAAACTGAATTGGACTAGGGTTGGGGGGCGGTTCCCCTTTCCCTCTCTCCTCCTCCTCCTTCCCTCCTTCTCCTAGTGGGAATAGGAAAGGAGAGGGGGACGAATCCTACTTGGACCAGGAGTCCAAGTAGGACTCCCCCTTATGGCGCGCCCCCCTTGGGCCGGCCACCTCTCCTCCCCCTTTATATACGTGGTAGGGGGCACCCCAAAGGCACACCAAGTCTTCTCTTAGCCGTGTGCGGTGCCCCCTCCATAGTTACACACCTCGGTCATATCGCCGTAGTGCTTAGGCGAAGCCCTGCGCTGGTAACTTCATCATCACCGTCTCCACGCCATCGTGCTGACGGAAATCTCCCTCGTCCTCAACTAGATCAAGAGATCGAGGGACGTCATCGAGCTGAATGTGTGTAGAACACAGAGGTGCCGTATGTTTGTTACTTGGATCGGTTGGATCGTGAAGACGTTCGACTACATCAACTGCATTACTAAATGGTTCCGATTTCGGTCTATGAGGGTATGTGGACACACTCTCCCCTCTCGTTGCTATGCATCTCCTAGATAGATCTTGCGTGATTGTATGTGAAAATTTTGAAATACTGCATTCCCCAACAGTGGCATCTGAGCCAGGTCTATGCGTAGATGTTATATGCACGAGTAGAACACAAAGAGTTGTGGGCGATAATAGTTATACTGCTTACCAGCAACGTCTTACTTTGATTCGGCAGTATTGTTGGATGAAGCAACCCAGACCGACAATACATGACCATGTTCGTGAGACTGTTGGCTAGCGGGTGTCTGTTTCTCCAACTTTAGTTGAATCAAGTTTGACTACGCCCGGTCCTTGTTGTAGGTTAAAACAACACACTTGACAAATAATCGTTGTGGTTTTGATGCGTAGGTAAGAACAGTTCTTGCTAGAAGCCCGTTGCAGCCACGTAAAACTTGCAACAACAAAGTAGAGACGTCTAACTTTTTTTGCAGGGCTTGTTGTGATGTGATATGGTCAAGATGTGATGAGATATAAATTGTTGTATGATATGATCATGTTTTGTAACCGTTATCGGCAACTGGCAGGAGCCTTATGGTTGTCGCTTTATTGTATGAAATGCAATCGCCATGTAATTGCTTTACTGTACCACTAAGCGGTAGCGATAGTCATAGAATCAATAGTTGGCGAGACGACAACGATTCTACGATGGAGATCAAGGTGTCAAGCCAGTGACGATGGTGATCATGACGGTGCTTTGGAGATGGAGATTGAAGGCACAAGATGATGATGGCCATATCATCTCACTAATTTTGATTGCATGTGATGTTTATCGTTTATGCATCTTATTTTGGTTAGCATGATGGTAGCATTATAATATGATCTCTCACTAAAATTTCAAGGTATAAGTGTTCTCCCTGAGTATGCACCATTGCTACAGTTGGTCGTGCCGAGACACCACATGATGATCAGGTCTGATAAGCTCTACGTTCACATACAAGGGTGCAAGCCAGTTTTGCACATGCAGAATACTCGGGTTAAACTTGACGAGCCTAGCATATGCAGATATGGCCTTGGAACATTGAGACCGGAAGGTCGAACGTGAATTATATAGTAGATATGATCAACATAGTGATGTTAACCATTGAAAGCTAGTCCATCTCACGTGATGATCGGACATGGTTTAGTTGATATGGATCATGTGATCATTTAGATGACTACAAAGATGTCTATCTAAGTGGGAGTTCTTAAGTAATATGATTAATTGAACTTTAATTTATCATGAATTTAGTACCTGATAGTATTTTGCATGTCTATGTTGTTGTAGATCAATGGCCCGTGCTATCGTTCCATTGAATTTTAATGCGTTCCTAGAGAAAGCTAAGTTGAAAGATGATGGTAGCAACTACACGGACTGGGTATGTAACTTGAGGATTATCCTCATTGCTGCACAGAAGAATTACGTCCTGGAAGCACCGCTAGGTGCAAGACCCGCTGCAGGAGCAACTCCGAATGTTATGAACGTCTGGCAGAGCAAAGCTGATGACTAGTCGATAGGTCAGTGTGCCATGCTTTACGGCTTAGAACCGGGACTTCAACGAAGTTTTGAACGTCATGGAGCATATGAGATGTTCCAAGAGTTGAAGTTAATATTTCAAGGAAATGCCCGGATTGAGAGATATGAAGTCTCCAATAAGTTCTACAACTACAAGATGGAGGAGAATAGTTCTGTCAGTGAACATATACTCAGAATGTCTGGGTACCACAACCACTTGACTCAACTCGGAGTTAATCTTCCTGATGATAGTGTCATTGACAGAGTTCTTCAATCACTACTACCAAGCTACAAAAGCTTCATGATGAACTATAATATGCAAGGGATGAATAAGACAATTCCCGAGCTCTTCGCGATGCTAAAGGCTGCGGAGGTAGAAATCAAGAAGGAGCATCAAATGTTGATGGTTAACAAGACCACTAGTTTCAAGAAGAAGGGCAAAAGGAAGAAGGGGAACTTCAAGAAGAACGGCAAGCAAGTTGCTGCTCAAGTGAAGAAGCCCAAGTCTGGACCTAAGCCTAAAACAGAGTGCTTCTACCGCAAAGGGACTGGTCACTGGAAGTGGAACTGCCCCAAGTATTTGGCGGATAAGAAGGATGGCAAAGTGAAAGGTATATTTGATATACATGTTATTGATGTGTACCTTACTAATGCTTGCAGTAGCGCCTGGGTATTTGATATTGGTTTTGTTGCTCATATTTGCAACTCGAAATAGGGGCTATGGATTAAATGAATATTGGCTAAGGACGAGGTGACGATGCGCGTGGGAAACGGTTCCAAAGTCGATGTGATCGCCATCGGCACGCTACCTCTACATCTACCTTCAGGATTAGTTTTAGACCTGAATAATTGTTATTTGGTGCCAGCGTTAAGCATGAACAATATATCTGGATCTTGTTTGATGTGAGATGGTTATTCATTTAAATCAGAGAATAATGGTTGTTCTATTTATATGAGTAATATCTTTTATGGTCATGTAGCCTTGATGAGTGGTCTAATTTTGTTGAATCTCGATAGTAGTGATACACATATTCATAGTATTGAAGCCAAAAGATACAAGTTTAATAATGATAGTGCAACTTATTTGTGGCACTTCCATTTAGGTCATATTGGTGTAAAGCGCATGAAGAAACTCCATGCTGATGGACTTTTGGAATAACTTGATTATGAATCAGTTGATGCTTGCGAACCATGCCTCATGGGCAAGATGACTAAGACTCCATTCTCCGGAACAATGGAGCGAGCAACAGACTTGTTGGAAATAATACATACTGATGTATGTGTTCCAATGAGTGTTGAGGCTCGCGGTGGGTATCGTTATTTTCTGACCTTCACAGATGATTTAAGCAGATATGGGTATATCTACTTAATGAAACATAAGTCTGAAACATTTGAAAAGTTCAAAGAATTTCAGAGTAAAGTGGAAAATCATCATAACAAGAAAATAAAGTTTCTACGATCCGATCGTGGAGGTGAATATTTGAGTTACGAGTTTGGTCTTCATTTGAAACAATGTGGAATAGTTTCACAACTCACGCCACCTGGAACACCACGACGTAATGGTGTGTCCGAACGTCGTAATCGTACTTTATTAGATATGGTGCGATCTATGATGTCTCTTACCGATTTACTGCTATCGCTTTGGGGTTATGCTTTAGAGACGACTGCATTCACGTTAAATAGGGCACCATCTAAATCCGTTGAGACGACACCATATGAACTGTGGTTTGGCAAGAAACCCAAGTTGTCGTTTCTTAAAGTTTGGGGCTGCGATGCTTATGTGAAAAAGCTTCAACCTGATAAGCTCGAACTCAAAGAAATGTGTCTTCATAGGATACCAAAAGGAGACTGTTGGGTACACCTTCTATCACAGATCCGAAGGCAATATATTCGTTGCTAAGAATGGATCCTTTCTAGAGAAGGAGTTTCTCTCGAAAGAAGTGAGTGGGAGGAAAGTAGAACTTGAAGAGATAATTGTACCTTCTCCTGAATTGGAAAGTAGTTCATCACAGAAATCAGTTCCAGTGATTCCTACACCACTTAGTGAGGAAGCTATTGATGATGATCATGAAACTTCTGATCAAGTTACTACTGAACCTTGTAGGTCAACCAGAGTAAGATCCGCACCAGAGTGGTACAGTAATCCTGTTCTGGAGGTCATGTTACTTGACCATGACGAACCTACGAACTATGAGGAAGGGATGATGAGCCCAGATTCCATTAAATGGCTTGAGGCCATGAAATATGAGATGGGATCCATGTATGAGAACAAATTGTGGACTTTGGTTGACTTGCCCGATGATCGGCAAGCCATAGAGAATAAATGTATCTTCAAGAAGAAGACTGACGCTGACGGTAATGTTACTGTCTACAAAGCTCGACTTGTTGCGAAAGGTTTTTGACAAGTTCAAGGAGTTGACTACGATGAGACCTTCTCACCCGCAACAATGATTAAGTCTGTCCAAATCATGTTAGCAATTGCCGCATTTTATGATTATGAAATTTGGCAAATGGATATCAAAACTGCATTCCTTAATGGATATCTTAAAGACGAGTTGTATATGAGGCAACTTGATGAGGACATCAATACCATTGTTACACCCACAGCCCCTACTGTTACATATACTGGACCAATTACTAGAGCTCGCGCACGCCAATTAAATTACCAGGTACTTTCGTTTCTTGGTAATGATTCTAATGTTCATGAGATTATGATGCTGCCTAAATTGGATACATTTGTTTTGCTTACAAATGAAGGGCCTAGCTTGGAGAAGGATGAACATTGGAGCAAGAACACGCATGGAGTTGATGGCATGCGCAAGGGGATCAAGAACGGAGTTACAAGTGATGATTTCAGGACTTTGAAGCCGCCATAAGGAGTGCATGAAGCCTTGGACGAAATATACAAGATGCCACTTCATAATATTCGTCCATAGGCTATTCTAGGTGCTGCGTCACCTTATTAATGGGCCAGGCCCATGTAATTTCGAAATACTTAAGTATAGGCTATTTTTAGAGTCCGTATGTGTGGGGAAACAAGAGTTAGGGTTGGTTTCGGACCCCACCCTCAAGGGCCATGAAATTCCCCCCTCTTCCTCCATATATACAGCCCTTAGGGCGTCGTTTAGACTTTGGGTTTTGTTTAGATTAAAAGTTCGCCATAGCTGCAACTTCGCGTACTTCGTTTGTGTCCAACGACCAGACCAAGACGTCACAGAACCCCACCTTGATCAATAAAGCTTTCATCTTATATTCGCAATATCCCGATTGCAATCTCAGTTTCTTGCTTGTTCTTCGTTTGCTCGCAGGAAACAGACCCTCGTGGTCAGGTTGATCGTGCTCTGGCGTGGTCAATAACCCTCGGAAGTTGGTTTAGCGATTGCTAAGGCGCGACGTCTCGCACGTTCGTAGTCGGATCGTCAAGGTCGACTCCCACAGAAAACGATAGCCACCATCTCATCGAAACATCGGGACACCTTAGCCTCTATCAAGTGGTATCAGATTTCCAGGTTGCTCGGTGAGATTTTTACAGTTTTTCGTAGATTAGATCGAGTCTGTTCTTCATACCTACAGTCCACAAAAAAAAGCCACAAAAAAAATTTAGGGTTAGTTCATCATATCCGAACCAATCTGAGCCTTTGCATAATCTTTTTAGGGTTTTTGCTTTGTTGAATTTGCGGTTGCATCGTCGTGTCAAGTTGCTGGTCTTAGAGTCTAGTCTTTTAGAGTTTCGAGTTCTGGTCATAAGTTGTCACGCCGCCGCCGCACCATCATCATCGCCCATCTACCACTTTTGCTTATCCGCCACCGCTCTGAATCCATATCCATATACCACTATCAATTCGTATCCATATACCACCACCAATCTGTATCCATATACCACCACCGCTACCATATACCACCACCGCTGCCATATACCACAACCATATATCCACCACCAATCCGAGTTCTTCTCATATTAGGTTTGTTCTTGAGATCAATCTAAATTCCGATTCGTGTTTCCTTGCCTGCGTAGGTCTCGAAAAAAAAAGAAAAAAAAAGAGTCTGGAGACCCCCGGGCAGTTTTTAGGCCAAAATTTTCACGGGCAAATTTTTTTTCCCTATCCTATTTTTAGGCTTTTCTGAGTCTTTTGAGCCACGTGCCATCATAGTGATTTTTTGTCGCACTTTTTCGTCGTCGCTGCCTTGATTTCCCAAAAAAAAGTGAAAAAAAAATTTCGTGCCCATCCTATCAGTTTGACGAGGGAAGAGTTTTGAGACACTCGCCATTATAGTGATTTTTCGCAAAAAAAAGAGGAGCGCAAAAAAAGGAGCGCAAAAAAAAACAAAAAAGAGCGAAAAAAAAGTTCCAGAGTGTGCTTTTCCCTTATTTACGTGCAGCGCCGTGATTTTGTTAGTGTTTTAGGCTCGCGTCTCTAGCACGGTCTAGCCTAGGACCAGCACAGTACCGTCGTTGAGCGTTTATTCAACTTTGCATCTCTGAATTGATTATTGCTGACCCTTTTTTCTACCATACTATAAGCCTTCCCAGCTCCACATACATCTACGTCGTGCGTTTGACTCTCCCTGGCAATCGCTCTATCCAAGCTTTGGAGAGTTTTTGACTACAACGGTTGCCGATCACCGCCTGCTGCTGGGTAAGAACTGGTAAGAATTTGAGATTTGCTTGACGGATTTGTGACACCCGCCACCACCACCACTTGTTAGTAGTCTGTAGGATCATATTCTTGTGTGTTTCTATTGCTGCTAACCATGCCAGGATCACAAGCCGACGAGACTGACTGGGAGAACTTGACGAACAAGGAGCTTCATGATACGTTTCAGCAAATGATGAATGGACAGGTGCAAGATGTGATAAACAGATTTGAAGAGGCCATGGAGAAGATAGATGGCATGGAGAAGACGTTTGAAACAAAGCTCGATAACAAGTTTGCTGAATTGCTTTTGCGTTTTCCACCACCACCACCGGCTGCTCCTGCCGCACCTCTGCAACAACAGCAACAACACTGACTACCTCCACGTCGGGAAACAGCCCTCCGCCGAGCGAGCCGTGTCCCTCTTCAGTCGGGCCAAACTGCTGGTGCTGCTGTTGATACTTCTGTGGCTCCTACTGCTGATGTGGAGGAGGATGCTTATGTGGGAGATTATGAGGATGAGGTTGATCAAAATCAGAACTACGTGCCACCAACAGCACATCAACCACCAGGTCGTCCACATGCAAATAATGGCAATGGTAGGGCTCACCCTCAGGTACGAGATCATGACCATCTCCCTAAACTAAAATTGAATATTCCACCATTTGAGGGTAGATATGTTCCTGATATATATCTTACTTGGGAGTTAGAAACTGAACAACGATTTACATGTTTACAATATCCCGAGGAGAGACGTGTTCCTGCTGCTGTTTGTGCTTTTACTAGTTTTGCATGTGTTTGGTGGTCTGAGCATTGTAGATTATATCCTATTCCGGCTACTTGGGCTGCTTTGAAAACTGCTATGCGTACTCGTTGGGTTCCACCATATTATCAATGTGAATTACTTCAAAAATTGCAGCGCTTAAGACAGGGAAAGAATTCTGTAGAAGAATATTATCAGGAATTACAAACTGGCATGATTAGATGTGGTATTGTTGAGGAGAATGAAGCTATGCTTGCACGTTTTATGGGTGGATTAAATAGAGAGATTCAAACGATTCTAGAGTATAAGGAGTATACTAATATCACTCGTTTATTCCATCTTGCTTGTAAAGCTGAACGTGAAGTGCAGGATCGACAGGCATTGGCGCGGACTAACTTTTCTGCAGGTCGACCTTCATCATGGACACCACGTGCATCATCTACTTCCACACGTTCTGCTACACCGGCGCCTCCGTCGGCTGCCACCTCCAACCGTGATACAATAAAGCAGGCACAATCACCACTATCTGCCAAGAGCACACCTTCTGGGCCTGCAAAGAGCTCTTCTTCATCCATGGCATCAACAGGGCAAACACATGATATTATTTGTCGACGTTGCAAGGGTGGAGGTCATTATGCGAGAGAATGCCCATCTAAGCGTGTGATGATTGTTACTGAGGATGGTGGGTATGAGTCCGCTAGTGACTATGATGAGGAGACTTTGGCTCTTATTACACATGACGAATACGGTGGAGACGATTCTGATCATGAGACGCAATACATGGCTCCTGAAGATGCTGACAGGTATGAATGTTTAGTTTCTCAACGTGTTTTGAGTGTGCAGGTTACACAAGCTGAGCAAAATCAGAGGCATAATTTTTTCCATACAAAGGGAGTTGTGAAGGAACGTTCTGTCCGCGTGATCATAGATGGAGGGAGCTGCAATAACTTGGCTAGCATGGAGATGGTGGAGAAGCTATCTCTCACCACAAGACCACATCCACATCCTTACTACATCCAATGGTTCAACAACAGCGGCAAGATTAAGGTAACACGTACTGTTCGTGTGCATTTTAGTATCTCTACATATGCTGATTATGTTGATTGTGATGTGGTACCTATGCAAGCATGTTCCTTATTACTTGGTAGACCATGGCAATTTGATAAAAATTCTGTACACCATGGTAGAAACAATCAGTATACTCTTGTTCATAACGATAAAAATATTACTTTGCTTCCTATGACTCCTGATTCCATTTTGAAGGATGATATTAATAGAGCTAATAAAGCAAAACAGGAGACAAATAAGAGTGAAAATCAGATTGTGGCAAAAGAATTTGAGCACCAAATGAAGCCTAATAATAAACCATCTACTGTTGTTTCTGAAATTAAATTGAAAAGTGCATGTTTACTTGCCACCAAATCTGATATTGATGAGCTAGATTTTAGCAAATCTGTTTGCTATGCTTTTGTGTGCAAAGAGGCATTATTTTCATTCGAGGACGTGCCTTCCTCTTTGCCCCCTGCTGTCACTAACATTTTGCAGGAGTTCGCTGACGTCTTTCCACAAGACGTGCCACCGGGATTACCACCTATTAGAGGGATTGAGCATCAAATTGACTTAATTCCCGGTGCTTCGCTACCCAACCGTGCACCATACCGTACCAATCCAGAGGAGACGAAGGAGATTATGCGTCAAGTACAAGAACTGCTTGACAAAGGTTATATACGCGAATCCCTTAGTCCTTGTGCTGTTCCTATCATTTTAGTGCCGAAAAAGGATGGTACGTCGCGTATGTGCGTTGATTGTAGAGGCATTAATAATATTACTATTCGTTATCGTCATCCTATTCCTAGGCTAGATGATATGCTTGATGAATTGAGTGGCTCTACAATATTCTCCAAAGTTGATTTGCGTAGTGGATACCATCAAATTCGTATGAAATTGGGTGATGAATGGAAAACAGCATTTAAAACTAAGTTTGGATTATATGAGTGGTTAGTCATGCCTTTTGGGTTAACTAATGCACCTAGTACTTTCATGAGGTTAATGAACGAAGTTTTACGTGCTTTCATTGGACGATTTGTGGTAGTTTACTTTGATGACATATTGATTTATAGCAAATCTTTGGAGGAACATTTGGAACATTTATGTGCTATTTTTATTGCTCTACGTGATGCACGTTTGTTTGGAAACCTCGGAAAGTGCACATTTTGCACCGACTGAGTATCTTTTCTGGGCTAGGTTGTTACTCCACAGGGAGTTGAAGTTGATAAAGCCAAGATTGAAGCTATTGAGAGTTGGCCGCAGCCCAAAACGGTCACACAAGTGAGGAGTTTCCTTGGCCTCGCTGGTTTCTATAGGCGTTTTGTGAGAGATTTCAGCACCATTGCTGCACCTCTCAACGAGCTTACAAAGAAGGATGTGCCTTTTGTTTGGGGTACCGCACAGGAAGAAGCCTTCACGGTTTTGAAAGATAAGTTGACACATGCTCCTTTACTCCAACTTCCTAATTTCAATAAGACTTTTGAGCTTGAATGTGATGCTAGTGGAATTGGATTAGGAGGTGTGTTATTACAAGATGGAAAACCTGTTGCATACTTTTCTGAAAAATTGAGTGGGCCTAGTCTGAACTATTCTACTTATGATAAAGAATTATATGCTCTTGTTCGGACCTTAGAAACATGGCAACATTATTTATGGCCCAAGGAATTTGTTATACATTCTGATCATGAATCTTCGAAACACATTAAAAGTCAAGCAAAACTGAACCGTAGACATGCTAAATGGGTTGAATTCATTGAGACTTTCCCTTATGTCATTAAACACAAGAAGGGTAAAGAAAATGTTATTGCTGATGCCTTGTCTCGTCGTTATACTATGCTTTCACAACTTGACTTTAAAATATTTGGTTTGGAGACCATCAAAGATCAATATGTTCATGATGCTGAATTTAAAGATGTATTGCAGAATTGTAAGGAAGGGAGAACTTGGAACAAGTTCGTTCTTAACGATGGATTTGTGTTTCGTGCTAACAAGCTATGCATTCCAGCTAGCTCCGTTCGTCTTTTGTTATTGCAGGAGGCGCATGGAGGAGGATTAATGGGACACTTTGGCGTCAAGAAGACGGAGGATATACTTGCTACACATTTCTTTTGGCCAAAGATGAGACGGGATGTTGAGCGTTTTGTTGCTCGCTGCACTACATGTCAAAGAGCTAAGTCACGACTCAATCCTCATGGTTTATATATGCCTTTGCCAGTACCTAGTGTTCCTTGGGAGGATATATCTATGGACTTTGTTTTAGGTTTACCTCGAATAAAGAAGGGGAGGGATAGCATATTTGTTGTCGTGGATAGGTTCTCGAAAATGGCACACTTTATACCATGTCATAAAAGCAATGATGCTGTTAATGTTGCTGATTTGTTCTTTCGTGAAATTATTCGCTTACATGGTGTGCCAAATACTATTGTTTCAGATCGTGATACTAAATTTCTTAGCCACTTTTGGAGATGTTTATGGGCTAAGTTGGGGACTAAGCTGCTTTTTAGTACTACTTGTCACCCCCAAACTGATGGACAAACTGAAGTAGTCAATAGAACATTGTCTACTATGCTTAGGGCTGTTTTGAAGAATAACAAGAAAATGTGGGAAGAATGCTTGCCTCATATTGAATTTGCTTATAATCGCTCATTGCATTCTACTACTAAGATGTGCCCTTTTGAAATTGTGTATGGTTTCCTACCTCGTGCACCTATTGATTTGTTGCCTATTCCATCTTCAGAGAAGGTTAATTTTGATGCTAAAGAACGTTCTGAATTGATTTTAAAAATGCATGAGTTAACTAAGGAAAACATTGAGCGTATGAATGCTAAATATAAACTTGCTGGAGATAAGGGTAGAAAACATGTTGTGTTTGCGCCTGGAGATCTTGTTTGGTTACATTTGCGTAAAGATAGATTTCCTAATCTACGCAAATCAAAGCTAATGCCACGTGCTGATGGTCCTTTTAAGGTGTTAGAGAAAATAAATGATAATGCATATAAACTTGAGCTACCTGTAGATTTTGGGGTTAGTCCCACTTTTAACATTGCAGATTTGAAGCCTTATTTGGGTGAGGAAGATGCGCTTCCGTCGAGGACGACTTCATTTCAAGAAGGGGAGGATGATGAGGACATCAATACCATTGTTACACCCACAGCCCCTACTGTTACATATACTGGACCAATTACTAGAGCTCGCGCACGCCAATTAAATTACCAGGTACTTTCGTTTCTTGGTAATGATTCTAATGTTCATGAGATTATGATGCTGCCTAAATTGGATACATTTGTTTTGCTTACAAATGAAGGGCCTAGCTTGGAGAAGGATGAACATTGGAGCAAGAACACGCATGGAGTTGATGGCATGCGCAAGGGGATCAAGAACGGAGTTACAGGTGATGATTTCAGGACTTTGAAGCCGCCATAAGGAGTGCATGAAGCCTTGGACGAAATATACAAGATGCCACTTCATAATATTCGTCCATAGGCTATTCTAGGTGCTGCGTCACCTTATTAATGGGCCAGGCCCATGTAATTTCGAAATACTTAAGTATAGGCTATTTTTAGAGTCCGTATGTGTGGGGAAACAAGAGTTAGGGTTGGTTTCGGACCCCACCCTCAAGGGCCACGAAATTCCCCCCTCTTCCTCCATATATAAAGCCCTTAGGGCGTCGTTTAGACTTTGGGTTTTGTTTAGATTAAAAGTTCGCCATAGCTGCAACTTCACGTACTTCGTTTGTGTCCAACGACCAGACCAAGACGTCACAGAACCCCACCTTGATCAATAAAGCTTTCATCTTATATTCGCAATATCCCGATTGCAATCTCAGTTTCTTGCTTGTTCTTCGTTTGCTCGCAGGAAACAGACCCTCGTGGTCAGGTTGATCGTGCTCCGGCGTGGTCAATAACCCTCGGAAGTTGGTTTAGCGATTGCTAAGGCGCGACGTCTCGCACGTTCGTAGTCGGATCGTCAAGGTCGACTCCCACAGAAAACGATAGCCACCATCTCATCGAAACATCGGGACACCTTAGCCTCTATCACAACTAGAAGGTTTTGTCGATCCAAAAGGTGCTAACAAAGTGTGCAAGCTCCAGCGATCCATTTATGGACTGGTGCAAACCTCTCGGAGTTGGAATATACGCTTTGATAGTGTGATCAAAGCATATGGTTTTATACAGACTTTTGGAGAAGCCTGTATTTACAAGAAAGTGAGTGGGAGCTCTGTAGCATTTCTAATATTATATATGGATGACATATTGTTGATTGGAAATGATACTGAATTTCTGAATAGCATAAAGGATACTTGAATAAGAATTTTTCAATGAAAGACCTCGATGAAGCTGCTTATATAGTGGGCATCAAGATCTATAGAGATAGATCAAGACGCTTAATTGGACTTTCACAAAGCACATACCTTGATAAAGTTTTGAAGAAGTTCAAAATGGATCAGTCAAAGAAAGGGTTCTTGCCTATGTTACAAGGTGTGAAGTTGAGTCAGACTCAATGCCTAACCACTGCAGAAGATAGAGAGAAAATGAAAGTCATTCCCTATCCCTCAGCCATAGGTTCTATCATGTATGCAATGCTATGTACCAGAACTGATGTGTGCCTTGTATTAGTTTAGCAGGGAGGTACCAAAGTAATCCAGGAGTGGATCACTGGACAGCGGTCAAGAACATCCTGAAATACCTAAAAGGACTAAGGATATGTTTCTCATTTATGGAGGTGACAAAGAGATCATCGTAAATAGTTACGTCGATGCAAGCTTTGACACTGATCCAGACGACTCTAAGTCACAAACTAGATATGTATTTATATTGAATGGTGGAGCAGTCAGTTAGTGCAGTTCCAAGCAGAGCGTCATGACGTGATCTACGTGTGAAGTAGAGTACGTAGCTGCTTCGGAAGCAGCAAATGAAGGAGTCTGGATGAAGGAGTTTATATCCAATCTAGGTGTCATACCTAGTGCATCGGGTCCAATGAAAATATTTTGTGACAATACTGGAGCAATTGCCTTGGCAAAGGAATCCAGATTTCACAAGAGAACCAAACACATCAAGAGATGCTTCAATTCCATCCGCGATCAAGTCAAGGAGGGAGACATAGAGATTTGCAAGATACATACGGATTTGAATATTGTAGACCCGTTGACTAAGCCTCTCTCACGAGCAAAATGTGATCAGCACCAAGACTCCATGGGTGTTAAAATCATTACTATGTAATCTAGATTATTGACTCTAGTGCAAGTGGGAGACTGAAGGAAATATGCCATAGAGGCAATAATAAAGTTGTTATTTATATTTCCTTATATCATGATAAATGTTTATTATTCATGCTAGAATTGTATTAACCGGAAACTTAGTACATGTGTGGATACATAGACAAACAGAGTGTCCCTAGTATGCCTCTACTTTACTAGCTCGTTAATCAAAGATGGCTAAGTTTCCTGACCATAGACATGTGTTGTCATTTGATGAATGGGATCACATCATTAGAGAATGATGTGATGGACAAGACCCATCTGTTAGCTTAGCATAATGATTGTTTAGTTTTATTGCTATTGCTTTCTTCATGACTTAACATGTTCCTATGACTATGAGATTATGCAACTCCCGAATACCGGAGGAACACCTTGTGTGCTATCAAACGTCACAACATAACTGGGTGATTATAAAGATGCTCTACAGGTGTCTCCGATGGTGTTTGTTGAGTTGGCATAGATCGAGATTAGGATTTGTCACTCCGTGTATTGGAGAGGTATCTCTGGGCCCTCTCGGTAATGATCATCACTATAAGCCTTGCAAGCAATGTGACTAATGAGTTAGTGAAAGTGCAACTACCCCTGGGTGGTTTTGGTAGTTATTAACAACATATAGTTCATTGAACTAACACTTGTGCGCGTCGGTCCTAAAGAAACGGTTTAAAACCCCTTTCCGCGACGGCATCTGGAATCGTCACCAAGTGAGTGTGGGAGATAGGGGGTCCTTCCCACATGACCCAGAAACCGTCGAGGATATGCCCTCCTGGCACACACATTCGACAAAATGAGGTCGTGTGCGACCGGTGAGCGCTCAAATACGAAAATACGTACAGTACGGAAAAAATACAATTATATGGCGAAATTGTTTCCGGTCGCAATTACATCCCACACAGTCAATCCCCTCTAAACATTTCCGTTCGTATGTACATCCCACACAGTCGCTCCAAGGAAAATGTTTCCGTTCACAGGTACATCACACACAATTTTTCCCGTTAAATCATTTGTGATAGCGTTGCCATTGCACACAATATTAATAATTTTATCATTTGCGTTATTGAATGCATCACACACGGTGCGTACAAAGAAACTGTGTGGCAAAGGCTGTACATCACTCACACTTTTTATGTGATAAACGTTTCCGCAAGGTGGCCTAACGCAAACAGTTTTCAAGAGAAAGTCGTGTGTGCAGTGGAGATTGATCACACACGTAGTGGATCCTAGAAACGTTTCTGATCTCCACGTATATCGCAGATGTTTAGCTTTCGCAAACCGTGTGCAGTGTAATCCCTATTTAATCCATAATTAATCCCTAATTTAAAAATCACATGTTATGAATTTGAAAGTAGGCAATCACTTATTTCATATCCAACCATGTTTATTACAAATATAGGTTCAATCACGAATACATAATTCAATGCACAGGTACATATACTAAAGAACTACAGAAGCACCAAGTAAAGAATGATGAACCACAGTTGTACTAAAGACTGTAAAGAGAGAGGCGAAAGGCATTCTGGTTGCTGGAGAAGGTGAAGCGGAATGCCCATATTGTGCCCTCCTCCATGCGTAAGGCGCGCACGACTCTAGGCCAACCCCTTGTGATGGCTGCCCGTCCATCCTTCACTGTCTTCATGATGAGGACATCAATACCATTGTTACACCCACAGCCCCTACTTTTATACATACTGGACCAATTACTAGAGCTTGTGCACGCCAATTGAATTATCAGGTACTTTTGTTTCTTGGTAACGATTCTAATGTTCATGAGAATATGATGCTGCCTAAATTGGATACATTTGTTTTGCTTACAAATGAAGGGCCTAGCTTGGACAAGAAAGATGAACCTTGGAGCAAGTTCAAGCATGGAGATGATGGCATGCACAAGGGGAACAAGAACGGAGTTACAAGTGATGATTCCAGGACTTTGAAGCCACCATAATGAGTGCATGAAGCCTTGGAAGAAATATACAAGATGTCACTTCATAAATTTCGTCCAGAGGCTATTCTAGGTGCCGCGTCACCTTATTATTGGTCCAGGCCCATGTATTTTCAAAATACTTAAGTATATGCTGTTTTTAGAGTCTGTATGTGTGGGGAAACAAGAAATAGGGTTGGTTTCGGACCCCTCCACCAAGGGCCACGAAATTCCCCCTCTCCCCTCCATATATACAGCCCTCAGGGCATCGTTTAGACTTTGGGTTTTGTTTAGATTAAAAGTTCGCCATAGCTGCAACTTCGCGTACTTCGTTTGTGTCCAATGACCAGACCAAGACGTCACAGAACCCCACCTTCATTAATGAAGCTTTCCTCTTTTATTCGCAATATCCATATTGCAATCTCAGTTTCTTGCTTGTTCTTTGTTTGCTCGTAGGAAATAGACCCTCGTGGTCAGGTTGATCGTGCTTTGGCGTGGTCAATAACCCTTGGAAGTTGGTTTAGTGATTGCTAAGGCGCAACATCTTCGCATGATCATAGTCGGATCGTCAAAGTCGACTCCCACAGAAAATGATATCTATCTCATCGAAACATCATGACACCTTTGCCTCTATCACTTCATTAGGACTTCTCGATGCTCATTGTAGTCTGGATGAAATACTTTAACCTTCATTGCGTGTCCACCAATCATGTACTTTGCGAGGTAATCTTGAGTGAACTACTTCGGGAACCACTGGGAAAAAAAGATTCAGACATTATTGTGTAACAACTCATTATGGGCAGTAAAAATAGAAGGCTGTAGAGTTTTTAGTTACCATCCTATAGCTCAGTTTTGTGTTGGATAGAGCATAAACAAATAATTTGCTTGCCACCATTCGTATCTTTTTGCTAATAATCCTTATCAGTTTCCTCACTTGATGCTTGTTCATCAATATCTCATTGCCCCATACGGA
Source organism: Triticum urartu (assembly GCF_056163025.1). Lineage (NCBI taxonomy): Eukaryota > Viridiplantae > Streptophyta > Magnoliopsida > Poales > Poaceae > Triticum > Triticum urartu. Next base: position 248,951,913 of record NC_141878.1, on the reverse strand, counting down.
AAAAGGGTCGATGCGTGGATCCTTGCCAAGGGCATATGTACCTACAAGCAACAAGTTAATATTAGAAGCTAACTAGTGTCCAGGCCTGGATCTATATGCACTACATTATGGAACGACGGGGGAGTACAAGCCGAGGGATGAAGCTAACCTCGGCGAAAAATGGTGGCCACTCCCGTTGTTGTCCTGCATAAGTAGTGGAAAGGCATGATAAGTACATCAATCTTAACATCAAACAAATATAGCAAAGGTAAACAACATCATCTCCAAATGATAGCTAGAATGTGTTGTTTTCAACATGCTGTTAAAGCAGATATAAAATGGAAGGCAATGTTACTGACAGCAGGCTTAACCGCCATCAAATATTGCAATTCAAACTGGTATTGTTGAAAATGAATAGAACATAGGTAATGCTTAAACATCACACTGGATAAATGTGTAAAACTGATGTAACACCCCGGTGTAATGATGCTACAGTAATCCCTGAGATCAAGCTAATATTTTTGCTATAACAGTGCTTGGTCACTTTGATTAATATTCCATTTCAAATTCCAGTTGAATTCAATTTGAATTTATGTGTGAAATTCAAAAATGCTCAGACATGAAAATAAAATGTTGATCATGTGGAACATATTCTTCTGGTAATATTGGTGGTGGACCAACATTTTTGCAAAATGCCTAAGTGACCTAAAATAGCTAAAACAGAAAAGCTTAAAAAAGAAAGGAAAAAGGGAAAGCAAGGAGAAAAAGGAGAGAGAGAGAAGTGCCCCTGCCCCCTGGGGCCAAGCCCACCTGGGCCGGTGCAACGCCCCCTCACCCAGTCTGGAAAATTCTGGCTAGGTAGTTTTTAGACCATTTGTAGACTTTTTCGAAAAATTTTTGTTGCGGAGCAAAAAAAAAGAGGGAAAAAAGTGCAAGAAAGTGAAAAAAGAAAAAAAAAATCAGAGCGTGCTCCTCCCTTGTTTACGTGCAACGTCGTGATTTTGTTAATGTTCTAGGCTCGCGTCTCTAGCACGGTCTAGCCTAGGACCAGCACAGTATCGTCGTTGAGCGTCTATTCAACTTTGCATCTCTGAATTGATTATTGCTGACCCTTTTTGCTACCATATTATAAGCCTTCCTAGCTCCACATACATCTACGTCGTGCGTTTGACTCTCCCTGGTAATCGTTGTATCCAAGCTTTGAGAGTTTTGACTACGACGGTTGCCGATCACTGCCTGCTGCTGGGTAAGAAATGGTAAGAATTTGAGCTTTGCTTGATGGATTTCTGATTGTCCACCACTTACTAGTAGTCTGTAGGATCATATTCTTGTGTGTTTCTATTGCTGCTAACCATGGTAGGATCACAAGCCGATGAGACTGACTGGGAGAACATGACAAACAAAGAGTTACATGATAAGTTTTAGCAAATATGAGTGGACAGGTGGAAGATGTGCTAAATAGATTTGAAGAGGCCATGGAGAAGATAGATGGCATTGAGAAGGCGTTCGAAACAAAGCTCGATAACAAGTTTAGTGAATTGGTCGCGCGTCTTCCACCGCCCGCTGCACCTGTCGCACCTCTACAACAACAACTACATCGTCTTCCAAATCAAGTGGGACGAGCACAACGCGCTCCCATTGAGCCTAGTCAAACTTCTGGTGCTGCTGTACCTACTGTTGGTGCTTCTGTCGCTCCTGCTCCTATTGTAGAGGTGGAGGACCATTATGAGGATGAGGTTGATCAAAATCAGAACTACGTGCAACCACCAGCACCACCACCACCAGGTCGTCCTCATGCATATCATCACAACGGCAGGGCTGCACCACCACATGAGGTACGAGATCATGACCATCTTCCTAAACTGAAATTGAATATTCCACCATTTGAGGGTAGATACGTTCCTGATATATATCTTACTTGGGAGTTAGAAACTGAACAACGTTTTACATGTTTACAATATTTTGAGGAGAGACGTGTTCCTGCTGCTGTTTGTGCTTTCACTTGTTTTGCATGTGTTTGGTGGTCCGAACATTGTAGATTATATCCCATTCCAGCTACTTGGGCTGCTTTGAAAGCTGCTATGCGTACTTGTTGGGTTCCACCTTATTATCAACGTGAATTACTTCAAAAATTGTAGCGCTTAAGACAAGGAAAATAGTCTGTAGAAGAATATTATCAGGAATTACAAACTGGCATGATTAGATGTGGTATTGTTGAGGAGAATGAAGCTATGCTTGCACATTTTATGGGTGGATTAAATAGAGAGATTCAGACCATTCTAGAGTATAAGGAGTATACTAATATCACTCGTTTATTCCATCTTGCTTGTAAAGCTGAACGTGAAGTGCAGGATTGACAGGCATTGGTGCGAACTAACTTTTCTGCAGGTCGATCTTCATCATGGACACCACGTGCATCCTCTACTTCCACCGCACCAGCACCTCCATCAGGTGCCACCTCAAGCCGTGATACAAGAAAGCAGGCACAACCACCACTATCTGCCAAGAGCGCACCTGCCGGGCCTGTGCAGAGCTCTTCTTCCATGGCATCAATAGGGCACACAAGTGATATTATTTGTCGTCATTGTAAGGGAAGAGGACATTTTGCGAGAGAATGCAAATCTCAGCGTGTGATGATTGTTACTGAGGATGGTGGGTATGAGTCCGCTAGTGACTATGATGAGGAGACTTTGGCTCTTATTACACATGAAGAACACGGTGGACATGATTCTGATCATGAGACGCAATACATGGCTCCTGAAGATGCTGACAGGTATGAATGTTTAGTTGCTCAACATGTTTTGAGTGTGCAGGTTACACAAGCTGAGCAAAATCAGAGGCATAATTTGTTCCATACAAAGGGAGTTGTGAAGGAACGTTCTGTTCGCGTCATCATAGATGGAGGGAGCTGCAACAACTTGGCTAGCATGGATAAGGTGGAGAAACTATCTCTCACCACAAGACCACATCCACATCCTTACTACATCCAATGGTTCAACAACAGCGGCAAGGTTAAGGTAACACGTACTATTCGTGTGCATTTTAGTATCTCTACATATGCTGATTATGTTGATTGTGATGTGGTACCTATGCAAGCATGTTCCTTATTACATGGTAGACCATGGCAATTTGATAAAAATTCTGTACACCATGGTAGAAACAATCAGTATACTCTTGTTCATAAGGACAAAAATATTACTTTGCTTCCTATGACTCCGGATTCCATTTTGAAAGATGATATTGATAGAGCTAATAAAGCAAAAAAGGAGAAAAATAAGAGTGAAAATCAAATTGTGGCAAATGAATTTGAGCAACAAATGAAGCCTAATAATAAACCATCTACTGTTGCTTCTGAAATTAAATTGAAAAGTGCATGTTTACTTGCCACCAAATCTGATATTGATGATCTAGATTTTAGCAAATCTGTTTGCTATGCTTTTGTGTGCAAAGAGGTATTATTTTCATTCGAGCACGCGCCTTCCTCTTTGCCTCCCGCTATCACTAATATTTTGCAGGAGTTCGCTGCCGTCTTTCCACAAGACGTGCCATCGGGATTACCACCTATTTGAGGGATTGAGCATCAAATTGACTTAATTCCTGGTGCATCATTACCCAACCGTGCACCATACCGTACCAATCCAGGGGAGACGAAGGAGATTATGCGTCAAGTACAAGAGCTACTCGACAAAGGTTATATACATGAATCACTTAGTCCTTGTGCTGTTCCTATCATTTTAGTGGCGAAAAAGGATGGTACGTCGCGTATGTGCGTTGACTGTAAAGGCATTAATAATATTACTATTCGTTATCGTCATCCTATTCCTAGGCTAGATGATATGCTTGATGAATTGAGTGGCTCTACAATATTCTCCAAAGTTGATTTGCGTAGTGGATACCATCAAATTCGTATGAAATTGGGAGATCAATGGAAAACAACATTTAAAACTAAGTTTGGATTATATGAGTGGTTAGTCATGCCTTTTCGGTTAACTAATGCACCTAGTACTTTCATGAGATTAATGAACGAAGTTTTACGTGCTTTCATTGGACGATTTGTGGTAGTTTACTTTGATGACATATTGATTTATAGCAAATCTTTGGAGGAACATTTGGAACATTTACGTGTTGTTTTTATTGCTCTACGTGATGCACGTTTGTTTGGTAACCTTGGGAAGTGCACCTTTTGCACCAACCGAGTATCTTTTCTTGGCTATGTTGTTACTCCACAGGGAATTGAAGTTGATAAAGCCAAGATTGAAGCTATTGAGAGTTGGCCGCAGCCCAAAACGGTCACATAAGTGAGGAGTTTCCTTGGCCTCGCTGGTTTCTATAGGCGTTTTGTGAGAGAATTCAGCACCATTGCTGTACCTCCCAACGAGCTTACAAAGAAGGATGTACCTTTTGTTTGGGGTACTGCACAGGAAGAAGCCTTCACGGTATTGAAATATAAGTTGACACATGCTCCTTTACTCCAACTTCCTAATTTTAATAAGACTTTTGAGCTTGAATGTGATGCTAGTGGAATTGGATTAGGAGGTGTGTTATTACAAGATGGCAAACCTGTTGCATACTTTTCTAAAAAATTGAGAGGGCCTAGTATGAACTATTCTACTTATGATAAAGAATTATATGCTCTTGTTCGGACCTTAGAAACATGGCAACATTATTTATGGCCCAAGGAATTTGTTATACATTCTGATCATGAATCTTTGGAACACATTAAAAGTCAAGCAAAACTGAACCGTAGACATGCTAAATGGGTTGAATTCATTGAGACTTTCCCTTATGTCATTAAACACAAGAAGGGTAAAGAAAATGTTATTGCAGATGCATTGTCGCGTCGTTATAATATGCTTTCACAACTTGACTTTAAAATATTTGGTTTGGAGACCATCAAAGATCAATATGTGCATGATGCTGAATTTAAAGATGTATTGCAGAATTGTAAGGAAGGGAGAACTTGGAACAAGTTAGTTCTTAATGATGGATTTATGTTTCGTGCTAATAGGCTATGCATTCCAGCTAGCTCCGTTCGTCTTTTGTTGTCGCAGGAGGCGCATGGAGGAGGATTAATGGGACACTCTGGCGTGAAGAAGACGGAGGACATACTTGCTACACATTTCTTTTGGCCAAAGATGAGACGGGATGTTGAGCGTTTTGTTGCTTGCTGCATTACATGTCAAAAAGCTAAGTCACGACTCAATCCTTATGGTTTATATATGCCTTTGCCTGTACCTAGTGTTCCTTGGGAGGATATATCTATGGACTTTGTTTTAGGTTTACCTCAAACAAAGAAGGGGAGGGATAGCATATTTGTTGTCGTGGATAGGTTCTCGAAAATGGCACACTTTATACCATGTCATAAAAGTGACGATGCTGTTAATGTTGCTGATTTGTTCTTTCGTGAAATTATTCGCTTGCATGGTGTGCCAAATACTATTGTTTCAGATCATGATACTAAATTTCTTAGCCACTTTTGGAGATGTTTATGGGCTAAGTTGGGGACTAAACTGCTTTTTAGTACTACTTGTCACCCCCAAACTGATGGACAAACTGAAGTAGTCAATAGGACATTGTCTACTATGCTTAGGGCTGTTTTGAAGAATAATAAGAAAATGTGGGAAGAATGCTTGCCTCATATTGAATTTGATTATAATCGTCCATTGCATTCTACTACTAAGATGTCCCCTTTTGAAATTGTGCATGGTTTCCTACCTCGTGCACCTATTTATTTGTTGCCTCTTCCATCTTTGGAGAAGGTTAATTTTGATGCTAAAGAACGTGCTGAATTGATTTTAAAAATGCATGAGTTAACTAAGGAAAACATTGAGCGTATGAATGCTAAATATAAACTTGCTGGAGATAAGGGTAGAAAATATGTTGTGTTTGCACCTGGAGATCTTGTTTGGTTACATTTGCGTAAGGATAGATTTCCTAATTTGCGCAAATCAAAGCTAATGCCACGTGCAGATGGTCCTTTTAAGGTGTTAGAGAAAATAAATGATAATGCATATAAACTTGAGCTGCATGTAGATTTTGGGGTTAGTCCCACTTTTAACATTGCAGATTTGAAGCCTTATTTGGGTGAGGAAGATGAGCTTTCGTCGAGGACGACTTCATTGCAAGAAGGGGAGGATGATGAGGACATCATACCATTGTTACACACATAGCCCCTGCTGTTATACATACTAGACCAATTACTAGAGCTCGTGCATGCCAATTGAATTATCAGGTACTTTTGTTTCTTGGTAACGATTCTAATGTTCATGAGAATATGATGCTTCCTAAATTGGATACATTTGTTTTGCTTACAAATGAAGGGCCTAGCTTGTACAAGAAAGATGAACCTTGGAGCAAGTTCAAGCATGGAGATGATGGCCTGCGCAAGGGGAACAAGAACGAAGTTACAAGTGATGATTCCATGACTTTGAAGCCACCATAATGAGTGCATGAAGCCTTGGACGAAATGTACAAGATGCCACTTCATAAATTTCATCAAGAGACTATTCTAGGTGCTGCGTCACCTTATTATTGGGCCAGGCCCATGTATTTTCGAAATACTTCAGTATAGGCTGTTTTAGAGTCCGTATGTGTGGGGAAACAAGAGTTAGGGTTGGTTTCAGACCCCTCCACTAACAGCCACGGAATTCCCCCTCTCTCCTCCATATATACAGCCCTTAGGGCATCGTTTAGACTTTGGGTTTTGTTTAGATTAAAAGTTCGCCATAGCTGCAACTTCGCGTACTTCGTTTGTGTCCAACGACTAGACCAAGACGTCACATAACCCCACCTTCATTAATAAAGCTTTCCTCTTTTATTCGCAATATCCAGATTGCAATCTCAGTTTCTTGCTTGTTCTTCGTTTGCTCGTAGGAAATAGACCCTCGTGGTCAGGTTGATCATGCTCTGGCGTGGTCAATAACCCTAGGAAGTTGGTTTAGCGATTGCTAAGGCGCGACGTCTTCACACGTTCGTAGTCGGATCGTCAAAGTCGACTCCCACAGAAAATGATATCTATCTCATTGAAACATCAGGACACCTTTGCCTCTATCACTTCATTAGGACTTCTCGATGCTCATTGTAGTCTGGATGAAATACTTTAACCTTCATTGAGTGTCCACCAATCATGTACTTTGCGAGGTAATCTTGAGTGAACTACTTCGGGAACCACTGGGAACGAAAAAGATTCAGACATTGTTGTCTAACAACTCATTGTGGGCAGTAAAAAGAGAAGGCTGTAGAGTTTTTAGTTACCATCCTATAGCTCAGTGTTGTGTTGGATAGATCATAAACAAATAATTTGCTTGCCACCATTCGTATCTTTTTGCTAATAATCCGTATCAGTTTCCTCACTTGATGCTTGTTCATCAATATCTCATTGCCCCATACGCAAAAAGGGTCGATGTGTGGATCCTTGCCAAGGGCATATGTACCTACAAGCAACAAGTCAATATTAGAAGCTAACTAGTGTCCAGGCCTGGATCTATATGCACTACATTATGGAACGACGGGGGAGTACAAGCCGAGGGATGAAGCTAACCTCGGCGGAAAATGGTGGCCACTCCCGTTGTTGTCCTACTTAAGTAGTGGAAAGGCGTGATAAGTACAACAATCTTAACATCAAACAAATATAGCAAAGGTAAACAACATCATCTCCAAATGATAGCTTGAATGTGTTGGTTTAAGCATGCTGTTAAAGCAGATATAAAATGGAAGGCAATGTTACTGACAGGAGGCTTAACACCCATCAAATATTGCAATTCAAACTGGTATTGTTGAAAATGAATAGAACGTAGGTAATGCTTAAACATCACACTGGATAAATGTGTAAAACTGATGTAACACCCCGATGTAATGATGCTACAGTAATCCCTGAGATCAAGCTAATATTTTTGCTATAACAGTGCTTGATCACTTTGATCAATATTCCATTTCGAATTCTAGTCGAATTCAATTTGAATTTATGTGTGAAATTAAAAAATGCTCAGACATGAAAACTAAAATGTTCGTCGTGTGGAACATATTCTTCTGGTAATATTGGTGGTGGACCAATATTTTTGCAAAATGCCTAAGTGGCCTAAAATAGCTAAAACAGAAAAGCTTAAAAAAAGAAAAGAAAAAGGGAAAGCAAGGAGAAAAAGGAGAGAGAGAGAAGTGCCCCTGCCCCTGGGGCCAAGCCCACCTGGGCCGGCCCAACGCCCCCTCACCCAGGCCGGCCCACCTACCCTCCCCGGTCGCTCTCTCCTCTCTCCTGTTCCCCCGGTGCGCGCCGCTACAGGGCTCGTCGCCGCCCGACCACCTCGCCGGCGATGATGAGGGGATAAGGCCCCGGGCCTCCCCGCCTCCTCGATCCCTGCCTCCACTCACCCCCACTCCCCCTGGCGTCCCCGTCCATTCTCCCCTCTCCTATCCTCTCGCTCAATCCCGAGCTCGGTCGTGCGAGCTCGTCGCCACCGATCGCCGTCGACGTGGCTGCCGTCCACGTCGCGCCTCGCCAACGTGTTCCCGAGCACCGCCGTCGTCGGCTACGTCCTCTACAGCAAGTCGTTGGGGACGGGAGCCACTACATCGCCATCCCGTCTTCTTCTTCTTCCTCGGGCACCGCCGCCATCGTCTTCGATTCTGGCTACCTCGTGCCGTCCCCGAGCTCACTGCCACTCCCTACGGCTCCACTCTAAGCTCGCTCTCCTCTCCCCGCTCTCCCCGGTCCCTCTGCCTAGTCGTAGTCGCTCCATCGCGTTGCCGACCTCCACCTCCCGCCATAGCCGCTATCCGCGTGCCATGCGCGCTCCCGCACCCCTCCCCCGCATGAGCCACTGGCGCCCTCCAGGGCGCGCACATCACCGAGCTGCAGCCCCAACCGCACCCCTAGGTCACTCCCGACGCGATTTGAACGGGGCCCGAGTGCCACCGTCGCTCCCCGTCGTTGCTCCGGCCAGCTCCGCCCCCCAGGGTCGCTAGTTGCCACCACTTGACGCGGCGTCGACCCGACGTTCGAAAGAGCCCACCCGTGCCTCTGTTCGTGCCCCCTCTCGCTGACTCCGTCGACGCCCGAACTCCGGCGTCCGCTCCGCCGCTCGCCACCGCCGTCTTCGGCCGTTTCCGGCAAAGCCCTCCCCACAGTTCGATGCGCAAGCGTGTGCCCGTTCGAACGCGAGTAGCCGCACGCAAAACGACCCCCTGTGGTGATTTTTCGAACAACTCCGGCGACGCGCCGCCGCGGATTTGGTCACCGGAGCTCTCTCCTGGGGGCCCCATTGACTGGGTTGACCCAGTCAATGTGTTGACTGGGCAGCCCCAGCCACTGACATGTGGGCCCCACTTGTTTAAAACGTTTTATAAATAAATAAGTCTGTTAATTAGTTTTAATCATTAGTTAGTTACTGACACCAGGGGCCCACCCCTCTAATTAGCCTGTTAGATTAGTTTAATCCACTGTTAAGCTAACAAAGGCTGACATGTGGGTCCCACTGGACCCACAGGTCAGGTTGACCTGGTCTACAAGTCTGTTGACTGCTGACATCATCAACACGTCATGCTGACGTCATATTTTCTTTTCTGTTAATTTAATTAATTCCAGAAAATACTATAAAACTTTGAAAATTCATAGAAAATAAACCGTAACTCCGATGAAAATGTTTTCTATATGAAAGTTGCCCAGAAAAATCCCACGAATCCGAATGCGCGGTCCTTTCACCTGTCACATGCCCCTAGCATGCTGAACATGGAACCGTCCCCTCTCTTCCATCTGTCTAGAATTTGTCTAACGCCGGGAATTCATCCTCGAATGTTTATCCCCTCCGTCTGCAATGTGTAGTACTACGTTAGGACAACCCTAGCTCCGCCTATCATCATGTAATGCTTAGTGATGCATCTGTTTGCTCTGTATTTACTGTTTCTTGCCCCTCTTCTCTCCGGTAGACCCTGAGACCGATGCTGCCCCTGTGATCGACTACGTCGACGACACTTCTTTTCAGCAGAACTTCCAGGCAAGCAAACCCACCTTGAGCATTCCGATATCGCCCATTTCTTTCCCTCTCATGCTTGCACTAGAACTGCTACTGCTTTATGTATGATCCTACTCTGATGCATAGCCTATTTTTGTTACCTGCTTTCATACCTTACCTGCTTATCCTAAACTGCTTAGTATAGGTTGGTTAGAGATCCATCAGTGACCACACCTTGTCCCAGTTGCCTCGCTTTATGTTCGATGACTCGATCAACATGATCGACGTCCAGGCCCCGACACTGCACATCACCCCCCTAGTTGTACGGCTCTATAGAGTTACCATCGAGTGCTGAGGGTGGAACCTCTTACATCACTCTTGATGAGATCTCTGTAGTGTAGCTATACGGTCGAGGTCATCAAGGGTGATTTCCTCCTTAACCACTTCCGTTACGGCTCTGTGGTGCAACCCCTCAAGTGTGAACCTCGAGGGTGGATCCTCTTACGTTCACCTTGATGATAACATCGAGTGGAATTCACCGGGGGTGATTCCTTGGTGTTTCCTGGTGTTAGACACACAATTACTATGGTTACTATGACTTTACACTGAACCATGTTACTGAAGACGGGTCGGCCCGGAGGGGTACCCGCGTGAGCTTAATAGCGAGTGATGTGGAGTCGGGTTGACCTGGAAGGTGCCCGCAAGATACTTACGGGGAGTGGCTGGGCATTCTTAGCCCTTGCCGCAAGTACTCGAGATGGGGCGATGGGGTCACATCTTTCGTGAGTCTCTGCTCGTGACCGCACTACCAACACACTAACGGTTTGGATATTTGATCTGAGGGGCCTCTGGCCTGATAGCACTAACCATCACGTGGGCATTGTATGGGTGTTCTGTGTCGTATGCATCAGCCAAAGCTTATTAGACATCAGCGACTGAGCGGCACGCGCCAGGTTGGACTAGTAAGCTCCTGCCTTTTTAAGGAGGTAGCTAGGTCTGCTCACCGACCGCCCACGCAACGTGCAGGATTTCTTGGGGCGATGGCCCAAGACCCCGGGGGCATTGGTTTAGTCCGGTGTGCTTGACCTCTCTATTAAGCCTAGGTTGGGTTGCGGCGTATTGTTTGGCCGAGGCTGGGCATGACCCAGGAAAGTGTGTCCGGTCAGAGTTAATCGAGCGTGGTGGGTAAGTTGGTGCACCCTTGCAATGAAGAAAACATCTAACGATAGCCTGTTCTACGGTAACGGACACTTGGATTTGTATCCCGATCGATACAACTAGAACTGGATACTTGTGATGAGAAATGGATTGTGAATGAGAAATGGATAGTATGGCTCTAGGATTGCTTTCTCGCAGGGAGTCGAGAAACGATCTCTGGCTGAGGTTGATAACACCACTACTACTTTACATTATGTTGATCTGTACTCTTCTATATGCTGCAAGATGCTTGAAGATGCTAGTCTTCGATAGGCTAGGCTTTCCCCTTCTCTTCAGGCATTCTACAGTTTAGTCCACAGATACAACCCATTCGTTTGATACAGATGCATACTTAGTTTAGATCTGATGTAAGTCTTGCGAGTACTTTGGATGAGTACTCACGGTTGCTTTGCTACCTCTTTTTCCCCCATACCCGATTGTTGCGACCAGATGACGGATCCCAGGAGCCAGACGACACCACTGATGATTACTACTACCCCAAGGGTGCCTACTACAATGTGACGGCCGCTAACAACTTGGAGTAGTTAGGAGGCTCCCAGGAAGGAGGCCTTGCCTGTTCGATCGTTGTTGCTTTTGTGCTAGCCTTCTTAAGGAAGACTTGTTTAACTTATGTCTGTACTCAGATATTGTTGCTTCCGCTGGCTCTTGTGTATTCGAGCTTATGTATTCGAGCCCTCGAGGCCCCTGGCTTGTAATATAAAGCTTGTATTATTTTAATTTGTGTCTAGAGTTGTGTTGTGATATCTTCCCGTGAGTCCTTGATGTTGATCGTACACATTTGCGTGTATGATTAGTGTACGATTGAATCGAGGGCGTCACAACTGGAAATAAAGGACATGTGTTAACTACACCAGGAATAAATGGAACCAAATATAGCCGTTCAAAGTGGTATTGATGTAGTCGAGCGGCACAGTTCTGACTTGCACATAATGAACCACACATTGTGAATGACTGAAATAAACAAGGCATAAATGACCAGTATAACAACCAAATATAGCCATTGAAAATTGGACAGAGTCTCACTGCAACCAACCTAACAAGCAAATACAGATAAACAGGGCATATGCTTGAAAACTGGACAAATGCTCACTGTAACCAACCTAACAAGCAGATAAAGATAAACAAGGCATCTGCTTGATAACTGGAGAAATGCTAAAAAAGCAACCTAACAACCAAATACAGATAAACAAAGCATCTGCTTGATAACGAGGCAAATGCTAAAAAAAGCAACCTATCAACCAAATACAGATAAACAAGCATCTGCTTGATAACTGGACAAATACTCATTGCAACCAAACTAAGAACCAAATACAGATAAATAAGGCATCTGCTCGATAACTGAAAAAATGCTCACTCCAACCAACCTAACAACCAAATACAGATAAACAAGTCATCTACTAACTATAAACAACCAAATATAGCCATTCGTGAAACTAAAGTGGACAATTCATACTCAAATATCACATAGACCTATTGAACAATACATTTTTGCATAACTGAAATAATTAAACACGGCACAGTTAAAGCACCGCACGACAAATGCTACTACAATAAAGGGTACGGGTTGGCAAGCTAGAAAAGGTAATATTTGCTGATAGAATGTTGCCTCACATTTCATGGACGGGATCCTTCCAGTTGGAAGAGCACGGACCCATTGTGCACTCTCTGATGTCACAGATGGGCTGTTTCACCTTGGAAGAACCTTCTTGGGTGCCCTCCTCGTGGTCGTAGTCGTGGTCAATGAGATCTGACTTGGCAATTGAGGATCCCAAGCCGCCGCCGTGGAACTTGTCCTTCAGAAGTGACAAAATGGACTCGATGGCCTATAAAGCTCGCAAATCCTTGACCGCTCGGCGGAGGAGATCAACAGCAGGGCTGTCGAAGAGATCGATGGTGGTTGAACTAGAGGGGTTGGGGATGGACCACTTAACCTGTGACATGGCCCGCGTGAAGCCGTCGGTGTGGACAAGCTTGATGTCGTAGCTAGCTTTCCCGAGATACAGTAATACGCTAGCCCGCTGACATGAAGCCTTCGGCATGGCAACGTAGTCAACGTCTTCGATGGCTTCCACGACAACATGTTGCTCCGGGATCAACTGGTCGGGGTGAACGGCGACCACCTCGCCAACGTCCGCCGGAGAGGCCATGATAAACCTCTTCTTGGCCGAACGCTCGTCGGGATCCCCGGGATACGTGGTCGAGCTTAGGCTACAACATTCTGGAGCAAGGGATGTGGATCTGGCGGGGAGGGACACTGCAGGCCTCATCTAAAAACTCAGGGGAGTGGGGCGATGGTATGGGAATTGCTGGATAACCTGAACTTTATTATCTAAGCTAGGAGGACCGGGCAAACCGGCAGGGTTGGCGGCAGCACCGGCGGCGGCCGCGAGCTAGGGTTCGAAGGGGGGGAGGGGGCGGGTATGGGACTATGGGGGGGGGGTGTTTGAGGATACGTCGCGGCTACTGAAAATTTTAGTAATGGTGGGTGGAGATGGTGGTGGATGAGGGAGGGTGATGGTTCAAATGCCTCGGCTGCTAATATTGAAGATGCGGGGCGGGAGTGCCCAAGATCGCGCACGGTCCAATAACAATATGCATGTATGATAATAAGGAAAAGTGGCGGAACCGCTAATTTTTGCAATGCTCAAGGCAGGTAGTTTGTTTTTAGATTTCTAGCTAGCTGGTCTACTGCACATGGTTCATCCTAATTTAAAGACGCATACATGAAATTCAATATAAATGAACTACCCGCCTTTAGCTTGCGCATGTGGTGATTTTATAGTGCACTTGCATCGCACACGGTTAAGCCAGTACCTCCACCCTTTGCTCGCGCTTGCACAGTCGTGGTGATTTCAGCGCACTTGCATCACACACGGTTGAGCCAGTACCCCCACCTTAATTTTCTTGCGCTTGCGCGGTCGTGGTGATTCACATCGCACTTGTATCGCACATGGTTTAGATATTATACCTGTGTCCGTTGAGGATCATCAGAGTCTTTGCAGCAAAATATAATGTTAGGGAGGGTCAAAAGATAGCCACACCAGCATCTGGCCCAAATATATATGAGTGAAAATGCTGGTATGTGATGTTGAAGATTCCAATGAATAACTTTGACCCCGCGGGCCCACGGTTGGGCGTGTCATTGGAGATCGATGAGAGGGGCCAGAAGTCAAGAACCACCTGGAAGTGACCAAATATATGTACGAATATTGGGGATGTTTAAAACTTTAAATACGCAATGCATAACTTTGGTGGCACTTGCCGCACAAACCACCTAGCTAGGACATATATAATGACATAATGTCGTACCTAGCTAGGATGCTTGGCCCACCACCTCCCACTTCGTGTCAGCGGGGCAGGTGCATGTAATGATCGATACTTTGGTCATACATGCATGTCCACATGACCTACCATAAGACGGACCAATGAATCTTTTGTTTGGTCAAATGATAGTTGTTGTTGTCGATAAACCGCTTGGGCCAATAGATTGAACCATCATAAACATCGCACGAGAGGGACCACAAAACCAGCACCTCTTGCATGTGCCACAAAATGATGTACATTGGGAAGAGGTGATGTGTGTTTTCAATATAGAATAATGTACAATTTAGATGTGGTGCCTACCTCTCGATACAGACAACAACCATGAAGGCAAGGTAGTTAAGGACGAGATACGTACGTAGGGTTTGATGTAGGTCGAACCCAGCAATCCGAGCATCTGGGAGGAAATCCTGACAACGCATGAGCTCGAGTTTTGGTTGACCAACATTTGACGGTGACCGGCCCTAACATGAACTAGGAGGAATTCATTCATGGCAAACACACACCCCTCATTATCGGTCAAAGGGATGATATATATACACTCAGGGAGCCCACATATATCTGTGTCATCAGAAAAAACCGCACAAGGGAGACGTGGTCGATCAGAAGACCCCGTATACACTGCATGTGGCCCGAAAATATGTATGGGTACGATGGTGTATGATGTGTTTAAATCCCAAATGCACAACTTCGATGGGCCACGCCAAGTACATTACAAACCGAACACCGTACCCGACTCCAAGCCTGGTTCAATACCTATGATGTCAGTTTCCGAACTTCAAGGCGGCAGCGGGGGGGGGGGGTGTCGTCCCACGCATGCGCTCAAACTTTATTTTGTCTATCATGTGACACACACACATATCTATACATCTATATATACATCTATACATGTATACACATATATAGTGTGCGAATAACTATGAAAGTTGCTCATTGGATGAAGCCAATCTGAGGATACAGAGATGGAAAATCCGAGCACTACTGGCAGTTGGATATCATCTACATTCCACCATATTCTGCCACATGTACAATCTAGAAGACTCCATGGTTGAACTTAAGCATAATGCACAAACCTCTAAACACAAGAAATTCTCCTTTGTTCTCTAGAATCTTCCATATCTTAATTGCCCAAACCTTTTTTTCTAAATGAATTGTCACTATTTGTTTTTACCTTTACAATGCACAATTCCATGAATCTTAAAATATTTTTTTACAAAACTAATTGATTTTGGATGAGATGAACTATAAGAGTTAAACGAACATCTACATCATGCATATCTGGGAGAAGAGGCGGGAAACCGATGAGTGGAGCGGCGAGAAACGCTAGCCTATTTTGAGTGAAAACCTAGTAGAGAAGGAAGTGTGAGCTACGCGACGCATGCGCACAGTGCTTACCCATGTACTGCATGTGCCATCGAGAGGGCTCGGGGTTGTCGTTCGATCTGGGAGCATCCAACGGTGCACACGTACGATCTGTGGGGTTTGGGTTCTGGCCAGTCAGAATGTAGGATTCAGATCGCACGCGCGGCGGGGGGGGGGGGGGGGATATCATACGGAAACCAACATTCGGTGGAAACCGGTGAAAACAACGAGAAAAAGATGTTTTGAAGCTTCAAAAAAATTTCAAAAAATGCAGGATGTTAAGATGATGATGTTTTATTGGCACACAAAATTTCAAGTTAAAACACATTAAGAGATGTGAGCTATGAAAAAGACAAAATCAATGTTGAATAGTGTCGAATAGTAATTTCACTATTCAGGGCAGAATTTGTCTTTTTCATACCTCACATCTCGTAATGCTTTTCAACTTGAAATTTTGTGTCGCAATAAAACATCACCTTCTTAACATCCCACATTTTTTTACAGATTTTTATGAAACTTTAAAATATGGTTTCCACGAAGTTTTCATTGAATATCGGCTTTCGTGAGTGAACCGTGTGCTATTTGAAAACATTTCGTGAGAAGAATCTCAGTTTTTAAATCCCCGTAAATTCAAAACTAAGCTGAAAATCGTGAAACCTGCCATGGTGTCACGACATCGCAATTATATGTCGAGGAATTTTTTTCATCCATTGTGGCACAAGTTTTATTACAAGCCTCTTACAAACCGGAGCTTCTCTCAAAGAAGCCTCGTGGTTCCAATAGGGAAACGTGTCTCCCTTGTGGGCGAAACGTATTCACTGCCTCTTTCCACCTTGTATTTTGTTCTACGGGCAACATGGAACGACATGATATCCGTGCTGAAATTTAAACTTATTCAGGGTTCATTTGGCCTTTTTATACACTATTGAGTTTCCTAAGCATTTAATGTCCATAATTCAAATCTGAACTACAAATACATGCTCCAGTTCACCAAAATGGCTAGAAAAATTATACATGTGTCCTTGGGTGCATGTTTAGGTCCCATGCCAGGAATGGGAACGAATTACAACCATACTAGTGTCATGGCTCGTACTCAAACATTTTGAATCTCGGTTTTTAAGTCCCCATAAATCCTAAACTCACCAGAAAGTCATCAAAGGTGGCATGGTGTCACGTCATGGCACATATATGTCGTGGTAAAAACATTGTCCAATTTGGACCAAGCTTTATTACAAACCTCTTGCAAAAACTGGAGCTTCTCTCAAAGAAGCCTCGGGGTTCTGATAAGGAAACGTGTTCCCCTTGTGGGTGAAACGTAATCACTGCCTCTTTTTGCCTTGTATTTTCTTCCACGGGCAACATGGAACCACAGGATATCCGTGCTGAAATTTAAACTTATTCAGGGTCCGTTTGGCCTTTTTATACACTAATTGAGTTTCCTAGGCATTTAATCTCCATAATTCAAATCTGAACTACAAATACGTGCTCCAGTTCACCAAAATGGCTAGAATAATTATACATGTGTCCTTGGGTGCATGTTTAGGTCTCATGCCAGGAATGGGAACGGATTACAACCGTACTAGTGTCCTGGCTCTTCCTCAAACATTTTGAATCTCGGTTTTTAAGTCCCCATAAATCCTAAACTCACCAAAAAGTCATCAAAGGTGGCAAGGTGCCATGTCATGGCACATATATGTCATGGTAAAAACATTGCCAATTTGGGCCAAGCTTTATTACAAACCTCTTACAAACTGGAGCCTGTCGCAAGAACCCTCGTGGTTTCGATAGGGAAACGTGTCCCCTTGTGGGCCAAATGATAATCACTCCCTGTTCTAGCCTCGTATTTTCTTCTACACCCGACACATAACAACTGGAGATTCAGGCTAAACTTTGAAATATTCATGGTTCGTTTGACCTTTTTATTCATTAATTGAGTTTTCTAGGCATTTAATGTCCATCATTCAAATCCGAACTACAAATACATGCTCCAGTGCACCAAAATGGCTAGAAAAAACGTACATGTTTCCTTGGGGTGCATGTTTAGGTCCCATGTAATGAATGGGAACGAATTCAACCGTCTCGCCGTCCTGGCCTGGCCACAAACATTGTGAATCTTGGTTTTTAAATGTCTATAAATCCAAAACTCACCAGGAAATCATGAAACTTGGTATGGTGTCACTACATGGTATATATAATTGTCCAATTTGGGTGAAGCTATATTACAAGCCTTTTACAAACCGGAGCCTGTCGCAACCCTCATGGTTCCGGTAGGGAAACATGCCTCTCTTGTGGGCGAAATGATAATCGATGCCTCTTCTCGCCTTGAACTTTGTTTTCTACAGGCAACATAGAATAACATGAGTGTTGGGCTGAAATTTGAAACTGTTCAGGGTTCATTTGGCCATTATATATATATTACTAATTACTATGTTTTCTATGCATTTAATGCAGTCCATAATTCAAATTTGAACTACAACTACATGCTCCAGTGAAGCAAAATGGGTGGGAAATCATACATGTGTCATTGGGTGCATGTTTAGGTCTCGTTTAAGGAATGAGAATGAATTACAAACTTGTCGTTGTCCTGAAACAATGAGAATCTCGGTTTTTAAATCCCAGTAAATGAAAAAGTCACCCAAAAAACATGAAACTTGGCATGGTTTCATGACATGGCACATATATGCCGTGGTAAGAAAAATCGTCCAGTTTGAGAAGAGGCGCACACGTTAGTAGGCAACGAAGTCCTTCTTGAAAAAAAGCTGACACATTAATATAGCAAACGGTTGTATTATATTTACCTTGTCGAAATTTAACCATACTCGGTGGCATGCGTGCAACTGTTTGATTAGACGGGACGAGCGCGAGAAGTCCACCGTGCAGCTTCGACGAGACGCGTGCGAGCAGTCCGCCGCGCAGGCTCGACAGGACGCGTGCATCCTGTCCACCTCGCAGGCTCGACGAGACACATGCGAGATCAAGGCCGCCCATGCTCACCGAGAAGTGAGATCTTTGACCTCCATGCACAAGCCACCGCCCGCCTCGCTCACAACTTCTCCATTAATGGGTTAATTAAAGCACCTGGATGGAGGGTGTTTGCTTGTGATCCCATGGTAGCATTTGCTTTGTTCGTGTTTTCAACTAGTATTCCGCCCTAATTTAAATTACCACATAGGGCAACGGATAATACGACCACAAATAAAATGGCAATGGATAATACAACGATGGATTTACAATGGCACACATAATAATTGTCTTACATATTCTGGATAATTTAAAATGCCACATGCGGCAAAGCCCGGAAGACATGGGGGCAAGAGAAGAAGGATATTGCAAACAACGATCTGGGTCGCTACTGTCTCTACTCGTCGATGGATCACCGGGCGGTGAAATCCCCCAGCTCCTTCTTCAATTCCTCACGACTTTGCTTGAAAGCAGCCACGGATTCCTCCACCTCTTGCTCACGCTCGATCCGGAGCTTCCTCAAGCCACCCATCAATTCCTCGACGACCCCTTTCAGCGTCATCTCCGAGGCACTGCTTTGCTCATGCAACATCTTCCATCCAGCGCCCTCCTTATTCTCGGCGACCAACTTGAGGAGCTTCGCATTGTCATTCATGAGTTGCTCGACGAGGCCGATCGCCTTGTCAACCGAGGCATCGCTGATCTTGAGAAGCTTCATCAAGCCTTCGACCAGCTCCTGCTGTGTAGTGACGCCGGCGAGAATGTCCTCGTCGCTGGTGAAGGACTTCAGGAACACCGACTCGTCGCGATGGCCAACGCCGCGAGTGCACTTGTGAGATCCCTCGCGTGTCCGTGAGAGCTCGTTCGAGGTCTCCGCGGCGCGCTCGGACATCTTTGCTGCGGCTGCGGCTTCACGGCGGGACCTCTCTTGTGCTTCCGCGGCCTTGGTCTTTGCTGCCTAGTTATATGTCCACCCTAAACTTCTCCTACCGGTCATGGCGAAACGAGTTGACAGAGAAAACCAGTTTTGTGGGTGATGAGGAGAGGAACTCTGAAGTAATTTGCAAGTGGGTAGTTTTTATAGCCCGGTGCTAAGTGTGAACACATATTAGTGTGAGAGGTGTGAACATATTTGCAATTACTTATTGCGTTGTAATCAGCAATGTGACGAGAAACAAGGTCAAAATTTATTGATGGCAGAAGGTTGACCACGTGGTTGCTTGCCGTTGAGGCGGCCGCGGCGTGCTCCGCTCTGGCGTCCCTGCGCGCGCTCTGCTTGCCGTTGAGGCAAAGTTACAATGGCAATTGTTAATAATTCTTAATAATTGTCTTACATATTCAGGATAATTTAAAATGCAAAATGCGGCAAGGCTCACGACCTACATATGCATACAATTATAATAAAATATAAGCTAAAAGGCTGAGCTGGCGGCCTTCCGACGATGGTCTTCTCGGACTCCATGATCAGCATAGCACCCTTGCGGCCGTGTGCGATACTCCTGGCCACCGCAAGCAACTAGTTTGCATTTTTCATAGTTTGAATGGGTTAACCGTGTGGCCTGAATCGCACACACAACTAAAATCTGAACTGTGTTTGACGCATCCTCCATCGCAAACATTTTGCACCTTTTTTGACAGTTTTCATACACCACCGTTTGCGATTACTGCATCACACACAGTTTCTCGAAGGGTCTCTGATCATAGTGTCGCGTTAGCAGCATCCTGTAGTAGTGTAATACTATTTCAAGATGATTATTTTAGAAAGTTCAATGATTGGCATGGCATGGATTAGGAATGTGGACCCCTCAAAATGCAAAGGACACACATTGGCTCAAGCTCAAGACTCTACATTTTCATTTTAGTGATGCAAGAGAACATTGAGTCCATAGGAAAACCCAATACTATTAGAAGGGGATGAGGTGTTGCTTAATGACTTACTTGCTCAAAATTCTTAGTGATATGCTCCAAAAAAGCCCTCAACCACTTTCTCATGTCCACATATGTCTCAAACCAAAAGTCTAACTCGGCCCCACCGAAATGTTCTATCCGACGCCACCGAGTTCACTTGACATAGCTACTGCCAGAAACCCTAACCAATTCGGTCTCACAGATAGGGATCTCGGTCTCACCGAGATGGGATTGCAAACTCTCTGTTCCCCTTTGTAACATTTTGTTTCAACTGAGATGAGCAATCGGTCCCACTGAGTTCGCAATGCAACTCTCTGTTTCCCTTTCGTAACGTTTCGGTCTCACCGAAATGAGCGATTCAGTCCCACGGAGTTTTCCTGACCAACTCCCTGGTTAGCCAATTACCAAAATCGGTCCCACCAAGATTGTGTATTTGGTCTCACCGAGATTACGTAATTCCCTAAACCTAATGGAATTGGTCCCACCGAGTTGACATGTCGGTCCCACCAAAAAGCCTAACGTTCACATTTTGAACTGAATTAGTATGACCGAGTTTTCTGATTCGGTCCCACCGAGTTTAGTAAATTGTGTGTAACGGTTAGATTTTGTGTGGAGGCTATATATACCCCTTCAACCTTCCTTCATTAGTAAGGAGAGCCATCAGAACATGCCTACACTTCAGCATTCATTTTCTGAGAGAGAATCACCTACTCATGTGTTGAGACCAAGATATTCCATTCCAACCATATGAATCTTGATCTCTAGCCTTCCCCAAGTTGCTTTCCACTCAATCCACCAAATCCAAATCAGTGAGAGAGAGTTGAGTGTTGGGGAGGCTATCATTTGAACCACAAGAGCAAGGAGTTTATCATCAACACACCATCTATTACCTTTTGGAGAGTGGTGTCTCCTAGATTGGTTAGGTGTCACTTTGGAGCCTCCGTCAAGATTGTGGAGTTGAACCAAGGAGTTTGTACGGGCAAGGAGATCACCTACTTCGTGAAGATCTACCCTAGTGTGGCAAGTCCTTCGTGGGCGATGGCCATGGTGGGATAGACAAGGTTGCTTCTTCGTGGACCCTTCGTGGGTGGAGCCCTCCGTGGACTCGCGCAACCGTTACCCTTCGTGGGTTGAAGTCTCCATCAACGTGGATGTACGATAGCACCACCTATCGAAACCACACCAAAAATCTCCGTGTCTACATTGCATTTGCTCCCTCCAAACTCCTCCCTTTGCCTTCATATGCATGTGTAGGTTGATTGCTTGACTTGTGATAAGTTGGTAAAATCTGCCAAGAATTAAAATTGGGAAAAGGCTAGATTTTATTTGGTCGAGTAGTCTAATCACCCCCCTCTAGACATACTTTCGATCCTACAAGTGGTATCAGAGCTTTGGTCTCCATTTGCCTTGATTTCCATAGCTTTTGGTGATCATAGCCTTGGTTTCACAACCTAGGAGAGTATGGCGTCTAGCGAGGGAAATTACCACCATAGAGGTCCTTACTTTGATGGTACTAATTTTTCTAGTTGGAAGCATAAGATGAAAATGCATATTCTTGGACATAACCCCGCCATTTGGGCTATTGTGTGTATTGGCTTGCAAGGTGAATTCTTTGATGGGAGAGAACCAAATCGTGAAGCCACCACATAAGAGTTGAAGATGCCGCAATACAATGCTCAAGCTTGCGATATCCTCTTCAACGGATTGTGCCCCGAAGAATTCAACAAAATCAGCCGTCTTGAGAATGCAAAGGAAATTTGGGATACTTTGATTGATATGCACGAAGGTACCAACTCCGTCAAGGAATCCAAATTGGATGTGCTTCAAAGTCAACTTGACAAGTTCAAAATGAAGGATGGTGAAGGTGTTTCTGAAATGTACTCTAAGCTTGCTCTCATCACAAATGAGATTGCCGGCTTAGGAAGTGAAGAGATGACCGCCATATTCATCATCAAGAAGATCCTAAGAGCCTTGGATGGAAAATATGATACCGTGTGCACATTGATCCAAATGATGCCCAACTACAAAGATCTCAAACCAACGGAAGTCATTGGAAGAATTGTTGCTCATGAGATGTCACTCAAGGATAAGGAAGAGCTTCACAACAAGTCAAGCGGTGCTTACAAAGCCTCATGTGATGCTCCTACATCATCAAGTGAGAAACACACCTTCAACAAAGAATTGAGCCTAATGCTTAAGAACTTCAACAAGTTCTACAAGAGTAGAAGCAAGGAAAGAAGTTCCAAGTCAAGGTCCTACAATGACAAAAGATCTTCGAGTCTTGAACGTATTGCTACAATTTTGGAAGACCCAGACACTACTCCAATGAATGTACAACTCCCTACAAAAGAAGAGAAGATTCACCCAAAAGGAGAAGTAGAAGAGAAGAATCACCACCAAGAGAGAGAAGGAGTAGAGATGACCGTTATGAATGAAGAACATCACAGAGAAGCAATGATTCAGAAAGGAAGGACACATCATCAAGGAGCTACACAAAACGAAGACATCAAGCTCATGTTGGTGAATGGGTATCTAGCTCCGACTCCGACAATCACTCCGACTCCAAATATACTCAAGATGAAGGTGTTGCCAGTCTAGCACTTGTGTCAACCAACTCCTACGACATATTTGACTCACCAGCTGAAGGAATTGGAAAATGCTTCATGGCTAAAGGCCCAAAGGTATCACATCCCGAGTATGTTAATTTCAATAGTGATGAAGATGATTTGTTAGGTGATGATGATTTACTTGTTGACTACTCTAGTGATGAAAACTATGATGAACTTGCTATTAATCATGCTAATCAAGATAAAATGAATGATGATAAGGAGATTGAGCGTCTAACTAAAAAACTAAACACTCTTAAGTTAGCTCATGAAACTACCTTGGAAAATCATCGAGAGCTTTTAAAGACTCATGAGAAGTTGCGCTTTGAAAAGCTCAACCTTGAGCAAGAGCATGGGTTCTTAAAAGCAATCAATGATGATCTTCACAAGAAAAGTTCTTCTTACATTGCCAAGCATTTACTCTTGTCTACTTACATGCCACAAGTTAAATCTAGCAACAAGAGTAAGAAAGATTATTCTTCTTGTAGTAACAATAATCATGTTAAAACCAATGTTGTTGCTTCTAGTAGTTCTCTTGATTCCACTAATGATTCTCTTAGTCAAGTTACACTTGAGCAAGAAAATAGCTTATTGAAGGGAATTATAGAGAAAGGTGTTTACAAGAGCCTTGCCGGGAGTAAGCAATTTGAGGAAATTGTACGCAAGAAAGGAAGGCACTGGAAGAATCAAGGTATTGGTTTTGAATGAAAGTTCAATGCCAATGGAGTTGAGTGGGAAGAAGATCAATACCCCAAGACAAAGTTTGTTCCTCAATAAGATAAGCATGATCCTACTTTCTTCCAAGGGATACAAGCTCAAGATGATCTTCCACCACAAGACCACAAGCAAAAAGGCAAGGACAAGCTTCAAGAGGAGATTGATGCATTTAAAGAAGCTCCTAAGGCCTTGGTCAAGTGGGTTCCCAAGACTACATCAAGCTCTACTTCATCAAGTACGACTGCAACTCCAAGGATTCCCATGAAGATGATGTGGATCTCGAAGAAGAAGAACTAGAGAGTTCTTGAGGGCGACTCCGCCAACATACTTCACTCATATCATTTTGGCAAGGACAACTGCAAACAACTTCCACATCTTGCACTAGTTCAAGGAGTCACAAACCCTCTTGTTGGTAAGACAAGGACAAGGTAACCTATTGCCTTCATGGACATCATATTGTGTGAACATCACTCTATGTCTATGGATATCCTTGTTTGTTCCTTGTGGGACTAACCCGTGTAGGTGTTGAAAGTGCAACTCACTCCAATGGATTGCTCCAAATGATCTACATCAACATTGTGCATCCACATCTTCAACATCTACATGAAGTCGTCATCAACAGAACCCAAGGTTAGTTCATCCCTTTTAGGGGGGATATCACATCTAGGGGGAGCTTTACTCTAACAATTGAGCTAAAGCAACTCTAATGGTGTGAACACAACCATGCTTTATGTAAAAGTGGTAACCCCACTTGTGCTTAAACAATGAGTATGACCTACGATCAAATGTTCTCATTTGACTCCTAAGTCAATATACTCATATATAGATGACCTACTCATCGCCAATTGCTTGATAGATGCTAGGGTGTTTGTGCATGCTTTGCCACATATTTCATTTGCCATTTTATTGTGTGATCATGTTGATGCATATTTTACTCACTCGACGACATCCACTTGTTATTTTGATTGTTTGGCGTTTTCTCTTTTGCCAAGTGGATGGACAAGAATGCCTAAGAACCTCCTCTAGCTATCTATGCTTTTCTAGTCTCAAACCCTATTCATGCTACATCACAAAGTTGACCAAGTTAGACTCGAACCACTCTGTGTGAGGAGCACTCGGAGTCCCCGGTTCGTCATAAACTTAAACTTCCAAAACCTCCCTGTGCATTTCGGTATGACCAATCCATCCTCTTCGGTCACACCAAGTTCACTGAGTTGATCTAGGTTTTTAATCTTGGTGCAACCGATTTGAACTTTTCAGTCACACCGAGTTGCAGTAACCGCTTGCGATTCTGTATCTCGGTGCCACCGAGTTGTTCCACTCGGTCACACCGACAGGGTCGGGATATATATATCGACGGGTTGAATTTTGGAAATTTCTCCAAAATTCTTCATCCCAAGCGTGTCCTTCTCTGCCGTGTCGGGTCTCCAGATCATCTCCTTGTCGCCAGTGACCTCCTGCCACTGATCTCCGTCACCGTCAACAGGATTCTGCTAATGTCGTAGCGAACTCCCGATGAACTAGGGTATGGGTTCGACCTTATGTGCTAGTGTCGGCGTCCTCGGAACAGGGGTCCCCAGACTTGCCTGCCTGCGGCCCTTGGCGTGGCTCCACCAGTGGCCCTGTACGACCCATCTTCACCAGGGAACACTCATGTAACACCCTCGATGCAATTTACCGTATATATATTCCAACTCTTGCCGTTTCCGGCACTAAGTTATTTTATTTCCTCGTTGTCAGGTTTTTGTCTCCGTGTGTTTTGTCTTTGTCATGCATCTCATATCATGTCATCATGTGCATTGCATTTGCATACATGTTCGTCTCATGCATCCGAGCATTTTCCCCGTTGTCCGTTTTGCATTCCGGCGCTCCTATGTCCTCTGGTGGTCCTTTCTACCTTTTTCGTGTGCAGGTGTTAAACGCTTTCGGATTAGACCGAGACTTGTCATGTGGCCTTGGTTTACTACCGGTAGACCGCCTGTCAAGTTTCGTTCCATTTGGACTTCGTTTGATACTCCAATGGTTAACCGAGAGACCGAAAAGGCCTCGTGTGTGTTGCAGCCTGTCGGTGTCGAAACCGGCGGATCTCGGGTAGGGGGTCCCGAACTGTGCGTCTAGGCCGGATGGTAACAGGAGACAGGGGACACTTTGTTTTACCCAGGTTCGGGCCCTCTCGATGGAGGTAATACCCTACTCCTGCTTGATTAATATTGATGATATGGGCAGTACAAGAGTAGATCTACCACGAGATCAAGGAGGCTAAACCCTAGAAGCTAGCCTATGGTATGATTGTTGTGTATGGAGTTGATTGCCTACGGACTACAACCCTCTGGTGTATATAGACACCGGATAGGGTTAGGGTTACACAGAGTCGGTTACAATGGTAGGAGATCTTGAATATCCGCATCACCAAGCTTGCCTTCCACGCCAAGGAAAGTCCCATCTGGACATGGGACGAAGTCTTCAATCTTGTATCTTCATAGTCCAGGAGTCCGGCTGAAGGTATAGTCCGGCTACCCGAACACCCCCTAATCCAGGACTCCCTCAGTAGCCCCTGAACCAGGCTTCAATGACGACGAGTCCGGCACGCAAATTGTCTTCGGCATTGCAAGGCAGGTTCCTCCTCCAAGTCCTTCATAGAAGTTTTGTACACACCAAGAGTAGTGTCCGATTCTGCAAAATAAGTTTCCACATATTGCCATAGAGAGAATAATATTGACACAAATCAAATCTGCTGACGTATTCCGCAGTGCGCTATCACACCACGGCCAAGTCCTTTACTCGAATCGTTTTTACTTTTCCACCTCAGCATGTTTTGCGAGGCGGTTTCCTTGGTACGTCTTGTCAAAGCAGAGATCGTGTACCCTTTTTATAGGATTCTCATCAATACGGACGTGGGTAACCCTAACCACGCCATTTACCATGGCGCTTGGGAGGCAAGCGAGTTTTATTAGGCAGGTGGGGACGCACAACCGCATCCGCCCATATAAGGGGATAAGGATCCACCTTTTTACCTACGCCTTCTTCCTCCTTTGCCTATCCATCTCTTGCGCCCTCGAGCTCCAGCGCCCAAGCCCGCACTTCCCACCTCAACCTTCTCCAGCGATGTCCGGAGCGGGAGGCAAGTGGAAGGTCTCCTCCGTCACGGAGGGTGACATCAAAAAGCTTAGGAAGGCCGGATACTTGTCCAAAGACATCGCGCACCGGCTTCCCGAGGAGGGGCAGCTTGTCCCCACCCCAAGGCCCCATGAGAGGGTAGTATTCCTCCCCCACTTCCTCCGCGGACTGGGTTTTCCACTTCACCCATTCGTCCGGGGGCTCATGTTCTACTACGGCCTGGATTTTCACGATCTGGCCCCGAACTTCATCCTCAACATCTCGGCGTTTATCGTCGGGTGCGAGGCCTTCCTCCGCGTCCGCCCCCATTTCGGCCTCTGGCTCAAGACCTTCAACGTCAAGCCCAAGGTAGTGGGCGGCAACGAGGCGGAGTGCGGAGGCGCCATGGCGGGCAAGATTGCCAACGTCCTGTGGTTCGAGGGCTCCTTCTAGAGACCCTAAAGGGGTGGCAAGCCGGGTGGTTTTACATCACCGAGCCACGCGATCCGAAATGGATTGCAGCCCCTGAGTTCCGATCCGGACCCCCCACATGGCTCACGTCCTGGAAAGAGACGGGCCTATCGTGGGGTAACGAGAAAGAGGTGACCGGACTGAAGACATGCATCCAGTCCCTGGTAAACAAGTCAATCAGGCCTGTAAATGTAGTCCAGGTCATGCTCGTTCGCCGAATCCTCCCGTGTCAACAACGGGACTTTACTCTGTGGGAGTTCGACCCGGCACAGCACTGAACCCTTAATAGGATCTTTGACACGACGTATGAAGACGTCTGGAAGGCGCTAATCAAAGGTGCCGAGGCTCCCGCATCCGCTTCCGAGGACCGCGGATACAGCTCGCAGCGTCACGCTAGCGAGGTAAGCTATTTCCACCTTTTACAGGATGTTCAGCTTTTTTCATAGTTTAACTCTATGCGGGATCTAAACTCCCTTACCTTTGACAGGCTTGGCGGGCGGTATCCGGACCGATTAACTGTCCGGCTCCGCTGCCCGAAGACCCAGCCCCAGCTCTACTAGTGAAGCTGCTGGCTCCGGCGCCTTATGTGGTGCCGGAAAAGAAGGCCAAGAGGAAGAAGACCACGGGGACTCGAAAGAGTACCCGCAACGTGGTGTTGTCGGACTCGTCATCCGACGAGTCCGAGACGCCCTCCTCCCGTGAAAACAAGGAGGAGGAAGAAGAAAGCTCTCCCCCCCAGCGGAGGGAGGAAAGAAAAGGAAGGCCGCCCCAAGGGGGAAGGCCGAAGGGTCCAAGAAGAGGAAGACCCCTCCGCCGGACTACGCCCCCGACGCCGACGAGGACGAAGAGGAGTGGCCGGACAGGGCCAGGCGTCCGGCGAAATCGTAAGTGTTCGGATACCAGAGTAACTCATGATATTCCTTTTGTTGCACAACTTTCCCTAATGTCGAACATAATCATGCAGCCCGCCCCGGACCGAACTCAACGAGTTGTCGAGCGGCTCCCTGGATTCATCGGACGTGAACTCAGTTCCGCCCGTTGTCTCCCCCCGCACTGCGGATGACGCCGAAGTGGCGTCGCAGCGAGCTTCGGGGCAGGAGGAAGTGGTCCTGGAGGAGCCGCAAGGCGACCTCCCGGACTCCAGGAGTAAAGGGGACAAGACCCCCTAGGGCTCCAAGTCCGGCTTTGAGCCGGACACCGTGCCGGAATCTTCAACGATTTCGGATCGCGGCAGGCGAACTCCTTCAAAGAGGAACAAGCCTTCTGAGCCGGCAGCCTCCGTCCAACCGGCGGTGCCGGACAATCTGCTGGAGGTGCTTGAAGGCGCCTCCATCGACGAGGAACACCGTACTATTATGAGTATGGTGATCCAGAAGGTTCAGTCCGCCAAGAGCGGACTGAGTGAAGCTTGCGCTAGCCTCCTAACAGGCTTCGAGGTAAGTAAAAAATATGTAAAAATATTACCGCATAGACAGTAGCCCCTGATGCTCTGTTTGGCGTTCGGAAAGAAAAGCCGAATAGAGGATCTAGTAAATTTCACAGGAGTCTAACAAAAAGAGTCAATATGCGTATGCAGGCTTCGCTGCTATCCACCGCCGCACTGACTGCGGAGGTGGGTGTCCTGAAGCAGGACCTTGAGCGGACCGAGCAAGAGCTCGGCCTTGCCAAGCGGCAGCTCGAGGAGAAAGAAGGTAAGAAATACCTTACTGAAAAGGGTGCCTATAGAGAGGCGTGATTGCAAAAAATAACAGGATTGTACTGCTTATTGTAGGGGCCACGACTGAGGTGGCGACCCTCAAGCAGGCGCTATCAGAGGCCGAAAAGAAAACGGCCGCGGAGCGCACCGAGCGAGAGAAACTTGGGGCTCAGGTTGGCGAGGTGCAGCGAGAGCTTCAGGTTCTCATGAAAAAACATGAGAGTTTGGAGCTTGAGTCAAAGACCCAAGCGTCCGAGCTCGCGACGGCCCTTGAGACTGCCAAGTCTGCCAAGGCCGAAGCCCAAAAGGCCCTCCAAGAGTTGGAGGAGGTGAAAAAGATAGCAGCGGGTAAGGCATTCTTCATGCAAAGCAGAAATATAAAAGTAAACTACTTTTTACTTACCCGAATCCGGAGCTCTCCAGGGGCATTCACAGATCTTCCCCGCAGCGTATCCGACGCCGCCGCATTCTACCGAGCTGAAGAGGGCAGCTCGACGGAGAAGGTGTTCTGGTCTCAGTATGCTGAGGCCGGACACCCTGTGCCCTTGAGCGACCAGCTGAAACAGCTGGTCGAGCTCCACAAGGCGGCCGAACAGGCCATGAAGGGCTTCATAGTTCGGCTGTGGCCCGGAGAGGCCTTGCCTGGGAGCTACTTCGGGCTGGTGCGGCGGCTGGTGGATGCCTGCCCAAGGCTCGAGGTCGTCAAGCGCTCCGTCTGCATCGAAGGTGCCCGTCGGGCCCTTGCCCGTGCTAAGGTGCACTGGGGTAAGCTGGACGGTGAGAAGCTTGTGAGGGACGGGCCGCCGCCGGGGAAGGAGCATCACAAGCCCGAGAACTATTATAAGGATGTTCTTGCAGGTGCCCGCCTTGTGGCGGATGAATGCACCAAGGATGTAATTTTTGAATGAACTCGCTCGTGTTTATCCTGTGCGCTGAAAACTTGTTCGTATGCGCTAAGCAATGCTTATTGAATTTAAAATATTATTTTTTGTGCGGCCGTTTATCAAAAATTGAGAGATGGCCAGTCGTCGGCTTCTGCCCCCATGCCACTAGTGCTGGGGTGTTCGGTGATAAACCTGTGCGCTCTTTTTCCCATGTTTGGGTCCTTCGAGGGAGGCGCTCAGCACGACGAACCAGGCAATCGGACTATAATGCTTGAACACTCTCACTTAGCCATAAAACTTTATAATTTTAAATTTCGGCGAAGCCCCTAGTTCGGAAGACCGAGTTCGGGACGCTATCCACGCCTTGGCTGGGGTTATCCAGCTCCTCGCTCGAAGCGGCATAAGTCTTTAGGGACTCGAAAAACCTCTCGAACAGCGACCGGTCTCTCGCCTCATCATGACAGTCAGTTTTAGCTTTCTCCACTGAGGTGCTTAACCCAGCTCAACCGGGGCACAATCGCAGTGGTTCTCCTAGTGCTACCTTAGCCGATATAGCGGAACGTAAGGCACCAAAACATAGGAGCCAGGCAAACCCAACTATTGACCCAAATCATGATTCGGAGCCGATGCATATAGTGCTATAAGTTCGGGGTGCCACGCTTGTGAAAGTGTATGGACTTCTCACACCATATTAAAGGGTACTGAAGCCCCTGGCGTATTTGCCGTACCACAGTGTACGGGTGAACATGTCATTAATGAACATATATAAAAGAGAAGATAATGCAAAAAATAGACAAAAAGCTATGCATTGTTTATAGAGAGGCTATTTATCAAAGCCGAACGATACAAATAGTGCGGTAAGCAAAAGATATTGGACTATTCAGTATGTCCTGACCAGGGGCTGGCCGCGGAATTGTATTTAAAACAGGTATACCGCTCGTAACAGAGACCACCAGGGAGTTCCATAATGCGGCATGGCTTGTCTGCCTCCCTGGATCTTGCATCGTTTGTGCGGCAGTCGAATTGCCGAACAGGTCGTCCGAAGTATGGAGTCCTGAAAATAAGAAAAAATTAAAGAAAGAATCCGGCAGCCCCTAGTACGTTTTAAGCCGTATTTTGGGCGTGCCGTTATTGTGCCCCTTCCCCTGTGCCCATGGTATTTCCAGGGCGTAGTTATGTACGAGAGGTACTGGTTTCGCTATGTTGCAAAAGCTGGGGTTGGGGCCGCATTGCTACGCTTGCTCAGAGCGTGCCAGGCGGTCCTGCCGTGGATTACTCTGGGCGCGCTTGGCAGTGTCTGGCTTTTTAATGGCCGGACTGGAGAATTGCCTGAGAAGGCTACTTTGTACCTCTGCTACAAGAGCCGCCGTATGCTCCTCCGTACGGAGGGAGCGTTCGGTGTTTCCTTTGACCGTAATTACTCCTCGAGGGCCTGGCATCTTGAGCTTGAGATATGCGTAGTGCGGCACCGCATTGAACTTTGCGAATGCGGTTCGTCCGAGCAGGGCGTGATAGCCACTGTGAAACGGGACTATATCGAAGATTAACTCTTTGCTTCGGAAATTATCTGGGGATCCGAAGACCACGTCAAGTGTTACTGAGCCTGTACAGTTGGCATCTATACCTGGTATAACGCCTTTAAAGGTAGTTCTTGTGGGCTTAATCCTTGAGGGATCTATGCCCATTTTCCGCACTGTATCCTGATAAAGCAGGTTCAGGCTACTGCCGCCGTCCATGAGGACTCTTGTGAGGTGAAATCCGTCGATGATTGGGTCGAGAACCAATGCGGCGAAGCCGCCATGACAGATGCTAGTGGGATGGTCCCTTCGATCAAAAGTGATCGGGCAGGAGGACCATGGGTTGAACTTTGGGGCGACGGGCTCCATCGCGTATACGTCCCGTAGCGCACGCTTCCGCTCCCGCTTGGGAATGTGGGTTGCGTATATCATGTTCACCGTCCGCACTTGTGGGGGAAAGCCCTTCTGTCCATTGTTGTTCGGCGGCTTGGGCTCCTCATCGTCGTTGTGCAGCCCCTTGTCTCTGTTTTCGGCCCTTAACTTGCCTGCCTGCTTGAACACCCAACAATCCCTGTTAGTGTGATTGGCTGGCCTTTCGGGGGTGCCATGTATCTGGCACAAGCGATCGAGTATTCGGTCCAAACTGGACGGGCCCTGAGTATTCTTTTTGTATGGCTTTTTCCGCTGACCGGATTTATAGCCTTTGAATCCGGCATTGACTGCCGTGTCTTCATTGCTGTCGCTGTTAACGCGGCGTTTTTGCTTATTCTGACGTGTCCTGCCACTTTTGTCCTTGGTATCCGAATTACCAGGGTTCTTTGACAAGTTGTTACTGCGAGCTAGCCAGCTGTCTTCTCCCGCACAAAAGCGGGTCATGAGTGTCGTGAGGGCTGCCATGGATTTCGGCTTTTCCTGTCCTAGGTGCCGGGCAAGCCACTCGTCGTGGATATTATGCTTGAAGGCTGCTAGGGCCTCTGCGTCCGGACAGTCGACTATCTGGTTTTTCTTTGTTAGGAACCGTGTCCAGAATTGTCTGGCCGATTCTTCTGGCTACTGAATTATGTGGCTTAAGTCGTCGGCATCCGGCGGTCGCGGAATGCGGCTTCCAGGTCCTCCCAAGAACCGATTGAGTCTGCTGGCAGGCTGTTAAGCCAATGCCGGGCCGGTCCTTTAAGTTTGAGCATGAGGTATTTGATGGCATGTAGATCATCGCCGCGTGCCATGTGGATGTGAAGGAGATAATCCTCGATCCATACCGCCGGGTCTGTTGTGCCATCGTATGATTCGATGTTTACGGGTTTGAAACCCTCTGGGATTTTATGATCCATTACTTCATTCGTGAAGCATAGCGGGTGTGCGGCGCCTCTGTACTGGGCTATATCACAACGCAGCTCGGAAGAGCTATGTCTGTTGTGTTCGGCCCGGCCGGATTTGTTGTATCCGGAGTGAAGATCATTATCACATGCCGTAGGGTGCCTGCGCGATCCATAGATCGATCTTGTTTGTCTTGCCTTATCCTCCAGTATGTCTCGCGGGTCGGGCGCATTTTCCGTGCCTTAGTTGAGCGGCGTCGGGGCATGGCTTGGGTGGAGGGCCGACATGCCTCTCTGTCGCGACCGCGAGGTGGCCGGTCTGCCATGTCATGCGCTGGTGATGTAGGTGCTTCCTCCTCTGATCGGGGTAGAAGCCTGCACTTCGGGTAACTCTTGGAGGGGCGTTCGAGTTCATACTCTTCGGCCACAAGGTCTTCAGTCCATCTGTCAGCTAGCAATTCACTGGCAGCTCTAAGCTGTTGCTGCTTTTTCTTGAGGCTACTTGCCGTGGCTAAAAGCCTGCATTTAAAACGCTCTTGTTCGGCGGGGTCTGATGGTATGACAAATTCGTCGTCATCGAGGCTAGCCTCGTCTTCGGAGGGAGGCGTATAGTTATCATCCTCGACCTCTCAGTCTGCCGCTCTTTCATGAGGGCTGGTTTCTCCATCTTCCTGTGCCGAATTTTGCTGAGGTGGGTGTTCTTCGGCGCTATCTGGGCTAGTATTATCTCCCGTGCCGGAATCACCGTTTTTGCTATGGCGGGATTTAGAGCGGCGCCGCTGACGCCGGCGCTTTTGCTGTTTCTTGGGGGCATCATCCCCCACTGTTCCATCACCATCTCCATCTTTTGGAGTATCCACCATATATATGTCATATGATGAGGTGGCCTTCCAGCGCCCTACAGGTGCTAGTTCTTGTTCATCTCCTGCATCGTCGTCCATGCCGTCGATGTCTTCGGAGTCGAAGTCCAGCGTGTCGGTTAAGTCGTCGACAGTGGCTACGAAGTGGGTGGTAGGTGGGCTTTGAATTTCTTCGTCGTCCGTATCCCAACCTTGCTGACCGTAGTCCGGCCAGGGCTCTCCTGATAAAGAGAGAGACTTTAGAGAATTCAGGATGTTGCCGAAGGGCGAGTGCTGAAAGATGTCTGCGGCGGTGAACTCCATGATCGGCGCCCAATCGGATTCGATCGGCAGGGGCGCGGAGGGCTCGGAGCTCGGAGAGGAATCCGGCTCCTCGGAGTCACGGGCTATGCGGAGAGCGGGGCTAGAGTTCGGCTTAATCACCTCTGAGATCGCAGCCCCTGAGGCAGCGTCCAACCGCTGATCCTCGATCGGTGCAGTAGGCTCCGAATCAATGGTCGGAACCGATGCGTGTGCGGCCTCCAAGGCGCTGTTCGGTGGCAGAGCTATATCATGCCCATCGAGACAGTGCGGCGCGCTTGGCTGTGGCTCGAATCCGTCGATGATCAAGTCCCCGCGGATGTCAGCCGTGTAGTTTAGGTTTCCAAACCTGACCTGATGGCCAGGGGCGTAGCTTTCGATCTGCTCAAGGAGGCCAAGCGAATTGGCCCGCAGTGCGAAGCCGCCGAAGACGAAGATCTGTCCGGGGAGAAAAGTCTCACCCTGGACCACATCGTTGTTGATGATCGAAGGAGCCATCGGGCCTAAAAGAGGCGACATAGAGGAACTCTCAATGAAAGCACCAATGTCGGTGTCGAAACCGGCGGATCTCGGGTAGGGGGTCCCGAACTGTGCGTCTAGGCCGGATGGTAACATGAGACAGGGGACACTTTGTTTTACCCAGGTTCGGGCCCTCTCGATGGAGGTAATACCCTACTCCTGCTTGATTAATATTGATGATATGGGTAGTACAAGAGTAGATCTACCACGAGATCAAGGAGGCTAAACCCTAGAAGCTAGCCTATGGTATGATTGTTGTGTATGGAGTTGATTGCCTACGGACTACAACCCTCCGGTTTATATAGACACCGGATAGGGTTAGGGTTACACAGAGTCGGTTACAATGGTAGGAGATCTTGAATATCCGCATCGCCAAGCTTGCCTTCCACGCCAAGGAAAGTCCCATCTGGACACGGGACGAAGTCTTCAATCTTGTATCTTCATAGTCCAGGAGTCCGGCTACCCGAACACCCCCTAATCCAGGACTCCCTCATAGCCCAACACCCCTCCAAAGTGGCCCCAAACCCACCTAAACCTGTTCCATCATCTATAGCGTTCGATCACGATCGCGTGGCCGAAAACCGCACCTCATTTGGAGCTTCCTAGCCCCCTCTACCTCTCTATATAGAACCCCCTCAGAGAATCTCGCGGATGAACCCTAGCCCCGCTCCCTCTCCGCCGCCGGACGCGTCCGAACCAGGCCGGACACGTCCGCGTAGACGCTCCCCTCCAATCGCCCGCTACCACGTGTCCCGCCGCCGTCCTCCCGTGCCGCCGGCCCGCGAGCCCGGGACAGGCCCCCGCGAGGCCCAAACGCTCGGCGCCCTCCTCCTCTCGCTGCCCCGCCGCCTCAACTATCGCGCCGCCGCCCGGAGTCCCGCGCCGGTCACCGCCGTCATCGCCGCCGACTCGCCGTGCGCCGCCGCCCAGCCGCGCCGCGCTGCCCCATCCTCGCGGCCACCTCCGTCTCCGGCGTCCTCCCCCGCCGCTCCGGTCTTCCCCCTCGTCTCCGGCGACCTCGTCCCTGTTCCAGCGAACCTCGGAGTGCGTGCGATCTGGATCCAGATCTGGAATCGGTTGACATTTTCGTCCCTAACCCTAGTTTTTATGCAATCTTTGACATGCCATAACTCTGCATCCATAGATCCGATTCGTGCGTGTAGCATATCAAAATGTTCGCCTCGACGAGTACATCATTTCATCTCACTACATGATTTTCATTTGAGCTCATCTTGACGCTCGAGATGCTGTTGGAAGAGGGCTATGTGAGGAATATTGTTTGCAATTTCAGGGACTTAGTTTTTTCACAAAGTCCTTGTCCTGATATTGTTTTTATGCCATATGTTTATGTTGTTTCCTAGTGATCCGTGCCTCTTTTGAGGATGATCAGTAAGGATGTTTTGTTAATATTGTGGTGCTCTATCCATCCATGTCTTTGTTTGCAATTATGGAGCACCCTATCTTGAGTCAATCGAGCTCTACTTTTGCTAAAATGTTCCTGACAGATTGTTAACTTGTTTAGCAATTTTGCCGAGGTTGTTGCTATTGATCCGTGCATGCTATGATGTTGTTCTTGCCATGTATAGCTTCTATGCCATGTATTCTTGATGGGTGTATGCTTAGTTTGTAATGCAATGCCTCGTAGAGAGTGCATCGAGCTCGTAAACATGCCTACTTGTTAATCTGTTTTGCATGCTCCAGTTTTTCACTAAGTCTGAATCTGTTTATGTTTTTGCTATGTTCACATGCTTGCAATTGTATTTTCTGATCCCTTTTGGCTTATGGTCACTAAGGGACTTTTTTATATGCTTAGAGTAGCTTCATGCCATGCCTTGCTTTGCCATGATAAGTTCCTGTAGCATGTAGTTTTCATTCTCTAAAGATTGCTTCCTGATGATAAATTCCTGACATGCATGTAGCTTGCTAATTAGTGAATTAGCCATAGATCAGTGTTCATCTTTTGTCAAGCATCATCAATGGATCCCTGCCATGTATTTTGTTGTTATGTTTGAATGCTGTAGCATGTTGTTCTTGATGCATTTAGGAGGCTACTTGCTGTTTATCGCAGACCGGTGCCATATTTGTTCTGCTTGCCATTTCCAAACCGTGCATCCGATTCCGGTGATCTTTATATCGATTTCAACTGAAATCACCTCACCTTTCCAGTGGCACTCTTGAATTTACAAGTTGAGGCCAGGTTCAATCATTCCTTTCCAAATCTTGCATATGCATCACATATCGCATCCCGCATATCATACCATGTTTGCATCATGTTGTTTGTGCATTGCACGTGGTTGATTGTTCTCCATTTGCTTGTTGTTCTTGCTTGGGTAGAGCCGGGAGAAGAGTTAGTGAACGAGGAGCCCGTTGAGTACACCTACAAGGATCAAGGCAACTCTGAGAATTTTGCAAGCAAGATGACCATACCCTCGAAATCACTTCTATCTTTGCTTGCTAGATGCTCGCTCTTTTGCTATGCCTATGCTACGATACCTACCACTTGCTTATCATGCCTCCCATATTGCCATGTCAAACCTCTAACCCACCTTGTCCTAGCAAACCATTGTTTGGCTATGTTACCGCTTTGCTCAGCCCCTCTTATAGCGTTGCTAGTTGCAGGTGAAGATTGGAGATCGTTCCTTGTTGAAACATGTTTATTGTTGGGATATCACCATATTATCTTGTTTATCTTAATGCACCTATATACTTGGTAAAGGGTGGAAGGCTCGGCCTTATGCCTAGTGTTTTGTTCCACTCTTGCCGCCCTAGTTTCCGTCATATCTGTGTTTTGTTCCCGGATTATGCGTTCCTTACACGGTTGAGTTATAATGGGAACCCCTTGACAGTTCGCCTTGAATAAAACTCCTCCAGCAATGCCCAACCTTGGTTTTACCATTCGCCACCTAGCCTCTTTTTCGCCTGGGTTTCCGGAGCCCGAGGGTCATCTTTATTTAAACCCCCCCGGGCCAGTGCTCCTCTGAGTGTTGGTCCGAACTGAGCCGCCTGCGAGGCCACCTCGGGGAAACTTGAGGGTTGGTTTTACTCGTAGCTAGTCTCATCTGAGTGTGCCTTGAGAACGAGATATGTGCAGCTCCTATCGGGATTTGTCGGCACATTCGGGCGGTGTTGCTGGACTTGTTTTACCATTGTCGAGGATGTCTTGTAACCGGGATGCCGAGTCTGATCGGATTGTCTTGGGAGAAGGAATATCCTTCGTCGACCGTGAGAGCTTGTGATGGGCTAAGTTGGGACTCCCCTGCAGGGATTTTAACTTTCGAAAGCCGTGCCCGCGGTTATGGGCAGATGGGAATTTGTTAATGTCCGGTTGTAGATAACCTGAAACTTAACTTAATTAAAATGCATCAACCGCGTGTGTAACCGTGATGGTCTCTTCTCGGCGGAGTCCTAGAAGTGAACATAATGTTGGAGTTATGCTTGACGTAGGTTGTTCTAGGATCACTTCTTGATCATAGTTGTTCGACCGTGCTTTTGCCTTCTCTTCTCGCTCTCTTTTGCGAATATGTTAGCCACCATATATGCTAGTCGCTTGCTGCAGCTCCACATCATACCTTTGCCTTACCTATAAGCTTAAATAGTCTTGATCGCGAGGGTGTGAGATTGCTGAGTCCCCGTGACTCATAGTTTATTTCCAAAACCAGACACAGGGACCGATGAAACCGCTCCAGATGATATGACCGAGCTCAAGTGGGAGTTCGATGAAGACTCTCGTCGTTACTATGTGTCTTTCCCAGATGATTAGTAGTGATGCCCAGTTGGGGCGATCAGGGACTTTGTCGCATTTGGGGGTTGATCTTTATTTTGGTTCCGTAGTCGGACCCTGAGTGTATTGGATGAATGTAATGACTTATTTATGTATTTGTGTGACGTGGCGAGTGTAAGCCAACTATGTACTTTCCCCTTTATTTATTTACATGGGTTGTTGTGAAGATTACCTCACTTGCGACATTGCTTTCAATGCGGTTATGCCTCTAAGTCGTGCTTCGACACGTAGGAGATATAGCCGCATCGAGGGTGTTACAAGTTGGTAATCAGAGCCTTCCCCGACCTTAGGAGCCCCCTGTTTGATCGAATCGCTGGCGTTGTTGAGTCTAGAAAAATGTTTTGAGTCATTTAGGAATTATATATATCGGAGAGTTAGGAATTCTTTTTACTCCTCAGTCCCTTCGTCGCTCTCGTGAGGCATCCTGACGTAGAGTTTTGACTCTTCTCTTCTCAAATTTCACTAAATTTTCTTAGGATCACGCGGGTATCTTGGAATCGTTCCGATGGTTTTGTGACGAGAACATTGTTCTTGGTGCCTACTGAAATTTAGGGGTTGTGGCAGTGTCCCGGGGAGTTGAGCTCCGAGGTGTTGTCGTCACAATTTTATCGTTGAGATTCTGGAATACCTGAGTTTCACTGACATCGAAAATCTCCTTCATGCAGTTGTTGGTGAGATAACCTCGACGCCACCCAGTACTGGGGCGGGAGTTCGGGAGTATTGCCATAACTTGTATAATGGATGCTTTTCGAAGGTTGAGGTAAATGATTTCCGAAGTTTTCTTGGTTATGTGTTGAAGGATGGATACAGCTGGATGTAGGATTTGCTAGCTTTGGGTGAGATATTATGCTTCCCCTGTATCCCCAACACCTGATTGCATAATCGGAAAGGTTTGGGAGTTTCATAGGTGGGAATTCTTGTAGCTCTAGTTCTTCTTCCGCGGATATTTGGTTTGGGACTGGGTAATCCTCACCAAGTATTTGTTCTTGTCCGTACCTTGTTGTTTTATTCTTCTTCCTCTATCTAAGTGGCTTCTCAATTTATGGAAATGTGACCATTTCAATTGGAATGCATTCGTTCATTTTGTTCGGATGTGAAGACTATATGTTGCAATTTCAATCCGTTTGATTCAGCTTGAATATTTGTCTGTCAATATGCTAACGGATGTCACCCTCTTCAGGATGGCTCCTGCTAAGCGTCAGAATCAGAATCAGGATCCGCCACCACCACCTCCACCTCCAGAGGCATGGCAAGCTGTGATGGCCACTACCAATGCAAACACGTAGCTGATCATGCAAATTCTGCAAGAGCGCAACCAAGGCCATGGCAACAATCAGAATCAGTTTTCTACACTCAACCAGTTCCTTGCTAACCAGCCAAAGACCTTCAGCAACTGTGTCGAGGCCTCAGACGCTGATGATTGGCTCATGGACATATGCAAGCATTTTGAGTGCAGCAACGTCAGGCCTGAGGACTTTGTCAAGTTTGCCTCCTTCCAACTCAAAGACCAAGCTGCAGAATGGTTTCAGCAATACAAAGATTCCAGAGGAGGCTGTGTGATTACCTGGGATGAATTCCGTCAAGACTTCAGAGCTCATCACATTCCTCAGAGTGTTGTTGAAATCAAGCGTGAGGAATTCCGCAACCTGAAGCAAGGCAGCTTGTCTGTTTACCAGTATAACATTCTGTTCCAGAGGCTCGCTCGTTTCGCCAAGCAAGACGTCCCTGATGAGAAGACCATGATTTATCAGTTCAGGGGTGGCCTCAGAGAAGATCTTCAACTTGCTCTCGTGCTTTTCGAGCCTCAGAAGTACGATGATTTTTACAACATGGTACTGAAACAAGAGGCTGCTCAACTCAAGTGCGATGCTTCCAAGAAGCGAGTCAGAGATGCAACTCCTTCTTCCTCAACTCAAGTGGCTAAGAAGCAAAAGTATTGGCTGCCTCCTCCTCCGTTCCGTCAGCCTTATCAGCAGAAGAGCAAAGGTGGCAGTGGATCTTCCCACCCACCCAACCCAGGCTTTCAGAACAAGACTTCGTCTCAAGCTCCAAGATCAAGTGCTCCGTAGCACCGTCCGCTCTCGGAGGTCACGTGCAACAAGTGCCAACAGAAGGGTCACTATGCCAACAAATTCTTCAATCAGAGGCGTCTTCCTCCTCCTCCTACTGTGAGATTTGCTAGCAATGCAGTGGTCAAGCATAACCCCAAGCACGCCAAGGTCAAGTTGTTGAACGCAGCTCAGGCATAGGACTCATCAGATGTCATTATGGGTAACGTTCCTGTTAACGATATTCCAGCAAAAGTTCTTTTTGACTCTGGTGCATCGCATTCTTTCATGTCATTCCCATTTGCATCGGAGCACAACTTTGGTACTAAGGCATTACCTAAAGCATTGCAAGTGGTTTCTCCGGCTAAGCGTTTGAGTTCTAGCATGATGGTCCCGGATATTTCTATCATGATGGGCGATTTCAAGTTTCTGGCTTCTCCAATGGTCCTTGGTAACTCGGATATTGATCTTATTCTTGGAATGGACTGGCTTTCTAAGCACAAGGCTCAGCTTGATTGTGCTGCCAGGCAGATTCAATTGACTTATTCGTCTGAGGATGTAATCGTCTTTGCCGCTCGGGATAATACCATCCGTCTATTTTCTCTCAATGAGAAGGGCGAGCTGGATGCCATCTCACAAATTCCAGTCGTTTGCGAATATCAAGACGTCTTTCCAGAAGAGCTTCTAGGAATGCCTCCGCACCGGCTAGTTGAATTCGTCATCGATCTTGAGCCTGGCACGGAACCTGTTTGCAAACGTCCTTACAAGCTTGGACCTGAAGAGTTGAAGGAGCTGAAGAAGCAACTCGATATTCAAGAGCGAATGGGTCTCATCCGACCAAGTTCTTCTCCATGGGGTTGTGGTGTTCTTTTTGTGAAGAAGAAGGATGGAACAGACCGACTCTGTGTCGACTACCGTCCATTGAACAAGAAGACCATAAAGAACAAGTACCCACTTCCCAACATCAACGAGCTGTTTGAACAACTCAAAGGTGCTCAAGT
Organism: Triticum urartu; assembly: GCF_056163025.1. Lineage (NCBI taxonomy): Eukaryota > Viridiplantae > Streptophyta > Magnoliopsida > Poales > Poaceae > Triticum > Triticum urartu. The sequence goes on along the minus strand of NC_141878.1, from coordinate 248,910,408 downwards.
ATTCTCCAAGCTTGATCTCCGTATGGGCTTTCACCAGATTCGCATTCATGAACAAGATATCCCTAAGACAGCATTCAGAACAAGCTATGGTTCATATGAATACACTGTCATGTCTTTCGGCCTCGTCAATGCTCCTCTGACATTCTCTCGCATGATGAATTTCATCTTCAACCCCTACACAAATGACTTTGTCTTAGTCTACCTCGATGGCATTTTGGTCTTTTCCAAGAACAAGGAAGATCATGCCAAGCACTTGCGTTTGGTGCTGGATAAGCTCAGAGAACATCAGTTCTACGCCAAGTTTTCAAAGTGCGAGTTTTGGCTCGATGAGGTTCTCTACCTTGGGCATATCATCTCTGCCAAGGGCATAGCGGTGAATCCTGAGATGGTGTCTGCAATTATGAATTGGGAACCACCTCAGAATGTGAAGCAACTCCGCAGCTTCCTTGGTCTCGCAAGCTATTGTCGAAGGTTCGTCGAGAACTTCTCTAAGATCGCGAAGCCTCTTTCCAACCTTCTCCAGAAGCACGTCAAGTACGTTTGGTCTCCTGAATGTGACATCGCTTTCAACACCCTGAAAGAGAAGTTAGTCACTGCTCCAGTTCTGACTCCTCCTAATGAATCCAAACCGTTTGAGGTCTTCCGTGATGCTTCCCTTCAAGGTCTTGGTGCAGTGTTGATGCAAGAGAAGAAATTTGTGGCCTATACTTCTTGCCAGTTGAAGCCCAATGAAAAGAACTACCCCACTCATGACCTCGAGTTGGCGGCAGTTGTCCATGCTCTTTTGACTTGGAGACATCTCTTATTAGGAAGAAAAGTGGACATCTTCACTGACCACAAGAGTCTCAAGTACATCTTCACTCAGCCAAACCTCAACCTCAGGCAGACTCGTTGGGTCGAAATGATTCAAGAGTATAATCCAAGTATCGAATATACTCCAGGCAAGGCCAATGTAATTGCTGACGCATTGAGCAGGAAGGCTTACTGCAACAGTTTGATTCTCAAGCCTTACCAACCCGAGCTTTGTGAAGCTTTCCGCAAACTCAATCTGCAAGTTGTTCCTAAAGGATTTCTGGCCAACCTCCAAGTCTCTCCTACTTTGGAAGATCAGATTTGTGAGGCTCAACTTCTTGATGCTATGGTGAAGAAGGTGAAGATTGGGATTGCCAAGAGTCAACCCAAGTACAAGTGCTATCGCCTTGATGACAAGGATACTCTATTCTTCGAGGATCGCATTGTTGTGCCTAAAGGTGACCTTCGTAAAGTCATTATGAACGAGGCTCACAATTCACTCCTCTCTATCCACCCTGGAAGTACAAAGATGTACCATGACCTCAAGCAGTCGTATTGGTGGACTCGAATGAAGCGCGAGATTGCTCAGTTCGTGAATGAATGTGATGTCTGCAGAAGAGTGAAGGCAGAACACCAACGACCAGCTGGTCTCCTCCAACCTCTTGCCATTCCAGAATGGAAGTTTGACCACATTGAGATGGACTTCATGACTGGGTTTCCAAAGTCCAAGCGTGGCAATGATGCTATCTTTGTTGTCATCGACAAACTCACTAAAGTGGCTCATTTCCTTCCTATCAAAGAATCTATCACAACAGCTCAATTGGCATAGCTATATACCTCCCGAATTGTCTCTCTACACGGCATTCCGCAGTTGATATCTTCAGATCGTGACAGCATCTTCACCTCGAAGTTTTGGGATTCTTTTCAGAAGGCCATGGGCACCAACATTCGCTTCAGCACAACTTTTCATCCTCAAACTACTGGCCAAGTTGAGCGTGTCAATCAGATTCTTGAAGATATGCTCAGGGCTTGCGTCATCTCTTTCAGTATGAAGTGGGAAGATTGCCTTCCATATGCCGAGCTCTCATACAACAACAGCTTTCAAGCGAGTTCGGGCAAGGCCCCATTTGAAATTCTCTATGGCAGGAAGTGCCGTACTCCTCTTAACTAGTCAGAGACTGGTGAACGTCAACTTCTTGGAAATGACTTGATCACAGAGGCAAAAGAGATGTGCAAAGTCATTCGTGATAATCTCAAAGCCGCGCAATCGCGCCAGAAGAGTTACTATGAGAGCAAACATTGTGACTTGGCTTTCGAGATCAGAGACCATGTTTACCTCCGCGTCTCTCCAATGAAAAGTACTCGTCGCTTCGGTATCAAAGGGAAGCTTGCCCCCAGATACATGGGTCCTTTCAAGATCGTCAGCAAGAGAGGCGATCTCGCCTATCAACTTGAGCTTCCCTCCAACTTTGCAAACGTGCACGACGTGTTTCATGTCTCTCAGCTCCGCAAGTGCTTCAAGACCCCTGACCGCACCGTCAACTTCAAAGACATTGATCTCCAAGAAGACCTGTCTTATCGTGATCACCCCATTGCTATTCTTGAAGAAACTGAGCACAAGACTCGCAACATGTCTATCAAATTCCTCAAAGTCAAGTGGTCACATCATTCCGACCATGAAGCCACCTGGGAACACGAGGATCACCTTTGTTCTGAGTACCCGGAGTTTTTCCAGTCCTAGATCTCGGGACGAGATCCTTTCGTAGTGGTGGAGTGTTGTAACACCCCGGATGTAATTTACCTTATCTATATTCCAACTCTTGCCGTTTCCGGCACTAAGTTATTTTATTTCCTCATTGTCGGGTTTTTGTCTCCGTGTGTTTTGTCTTTGTCATGCATCTCATATCATGTCATCATGTGCATTGCATTTGCATACGTGTTCGTCTCATGCATCCGAGCATTTTCCTCGTTGTCCGTTTTGCATTCCGGCGCTCCTATGTCCTCCGGTGGTCCTTTCTACCTCTTTTCGTGTGCGGGTGCTAAACGTTTTCGAATTGGACCAAGACTTGTCATGCGGCCTTGGTTTACTACCGGTAGACTGCCTGTCAAGTTTCGTGCCATTTGGACTTCGTTTGATACTCCAACGGTTAACCGAGGGACCGAAAAGGCCTCGTGTGTGTTGCAGCCCAACACCCCTCCAATGTGGCCCAAAACCCACCTAAACCTGTTCCATCATCTAGAGCGTTCGATCACGATCGCGTGGCCGAAAACCACACCTCATTTGGAGCTTCCTAGCCCCCTCTACCTCTATATATAGAACCCCCTCCAAAAATCTCGCGGATGAACCCTAGCCCCGTTCCCTCTCCGCCGCCGGACGCGTCCGAACCAGGCCGAACACGTCTGCGCTGCCGCTCCCCTCCAATCGCCCGCCGCCACATGTCCCGCCGCCGTCCTCCCGCGCCGCCGGCCCGCGAGTCCGGGTCAGGCCCCCGCGAGGCCCAGCCGCTCGGCGCCCGCCTTCTCTCGCCGCCCCGCCGCCTCAGCTCCCGCCCGGAGTCCCGCACCGGCCACCGCCGCCATCGCCGCCGACTCACCGCGCGCCGCCGCCCGGAGCTCCGGCGCCGCCCGGCCGCGCCGCGGCGCCCCATCCTCGCGGCCACCTCCGTCGCCGGCGTCCTCCCGCGCCGCTCCAGTCTTCCCCCTCGTCTCTGGCGACCTCGTCCCTGTTCCGGCGAAGCTCCGGCGAACCTCGAAATGCGTGCGATCTGGATCCAGATCTGGAATCGGTTGACTTTTTCGTCCCTAACCCTAATTTTTATGCAATCTTTGACATGCCATAACTCTGCATTCATAGCTCTGATTCGTGCGTGTAGCATATCAAAATGTTCGTCTCGACGAGTACATCATTTCATCTCATTGCATCATTTTCATTTGAGCTCATCTTGACGCCCGAGATGCTATTGGAAGAGGGCTATGTGAGGAATATTTCAGATCTGTTTCAGCAAATGGTCTTTTGTCATTTTTGCCATGATTAATGTGTGCATGCTATGATCCTGAGCTCTACATGTGTTTTGTAGAATGCCATGCCATCTTTACAGGGGTGTACGCCATGTATTTTTGTGATCTTTGTGGTGACTAACACAAGCATGCAAAGTAGCTTACTCAATGATGCTGATTTCAGGGACTTAGTTTTTTCACAAAGTCCTTGTCCTGATATTGTTTTAATGCCATATGTTCATGTTGTTTCCTAGTGATCCGTGCCTCTTTTGAGGATTATCAGTAAGGATGTTTTGTTAATATTGTGGTGCTCTATCCATACATGTCTTTGTTTGCAATTATGGAGCACCATAGCTTGAGTCAATCGAGCTCTACTTTTGCTAAAATGTTCCTAACAGATTGTTAACTTGTTTAGCGATTTTGCCGAGGTTGTTGCTATTGATCCGTGCATGCTATGATGTTGTTCTTGCTATGTATAGCTTCTATGCCATGTATTCTTGATGGGTGTATGCTTAGTTTGTAATGCAATGCCTCGTAGAGAGTGCATCGAGCTCGTAAACATGCCTACTTGTTAATCTGTTTTGCATGCTCCAGTTTTTCACTAAGTCTGAATATGTTTATGTTTTTGCTATGTTCACATGCTTGCAATTGTATTTTTTGATCCCTTTTGGCTTATGGTCACTATGGGACTTTTTTTTATATGCTTAGAGTAGCTTCATGCCATGCCTTGCTTTGCCATGATAAGTTCCTGTAGCATGTAGTTTTCATGCTCTAAAGATTGCTTCCTGATGATAAATTCCTAACATGCTGTTAATTTCACTAAGTCTGAAACCTGTTATCTTTTGCAATTTTGCCATGCTTGTTTGAGCTTGCTAATGAGTGAATTAGCCATAGCTCAGTGTTCATCTTTTGTCAAGCATCATCAGTGGATCCCTGCCATGTATTTTGTTGTTATGTTTGAGTGTTGTAGCATGTTGTTCTTGATGCATTTAGGAGGCTACTTGCTGTTTATCGCAGACCGGTGCCATATTTGTTCTGCTTGCCATTTCCAAACCGTGCATCCGATTCCGGTGATCTTTATATCGATTTCAACCGAAATCACCTCAACTTTCCAGTGGAACTCTTGGATTTCCAAGTTGAGGCCAGGTTCAATCATTCCTTTCCAAATGTTGCATATGCATCGCATATCGCATATCGCATCCCGCATATCATACCATGTTTGCATCATGTTGTTTGTGCATTGCACATGGTTGATTGTTCTCCCTTTGCTTGTTGTTCTTGCTTGGGTAGAGCCGAGATAAGAGTTCGTGAACGAGGAGCCCGTTGAGTACGCCTACGAGGATCAAGGCAACTCTGAGAATTTTGCAGGCAAGATGACCATACCCTCGAAATCACTTCTATCTATGCTTGCTGGATGCTCGCTCTTTTGCTATGCCTATGCTACGATACCTACCACTTGCTTATCATGCCTCCCATATTGCCATGTCAAACCTCTAACCCACCTTGTCCTAGCAAACCGTTGTTTGGCTATGTTACCGCTTTGCTCAGCCCCTCTTATAGCGTTGCTAGTTAAAGGTGAAGATTGGAGATCATTCCTTGTTGGAACATGTTTATTGTTGGGATATCACCATATTATCTTGTTTATCTTAATGCACCTATATACTTGGTAAAGGGTGGAAGGCTCGGCCTTATGCCTGGTGTTTTGTTCCACCCTTGCCGCCCTAGTTTCCGTCATATCTGTGTTTTGTTCCCGGATTATGCGTTCCTTACACGGTTGAGTTATAATGGGAACCCCTTGATAGTTCGCCTTGAATAAAACTCCTCCAGCAATGCCCAACCTTGGTTTTACCATTCGCCACCTAGCCTCTTTTTCCCTTGGGTTTCCGGATCCCGAGGGTCATCTTTATTTAAACCCCCCCGGGCCAGTGCTCCTCTGAGTGTTGGTCCGAACTGAGCCGCCTGCGAGGCCACCTCGGGGAAACTTGAGGGTTGGTTTTACTCGTAGCTAGTCTCATCTGAGTGTGCCTTGAGAACGAGATATGTGCAGCTCCTATCGGGATTTGTCGGCACATTCGGGCGGTGTTGCTGGACTTGTTTTACCATTGTCGAGGATGTCTTGTAACCGGGATGCCGAGTCTGATCGGATTGTCTTGGGAGAAGGAATATCCTTCGTTGACTGTGAGAGCTTGTGATGGGCTATGGGTGGACTCCCCTGCAGGAATTTTAACTTTCGAAAGCCGTGCCCGCGGTTATGGGCAGATGGGAATTTGTTAATGTCCGGTTGTAGATAACCTGAAACTTAACTTAATTAAAATGCATCAACCGTGTGTGTAACTGTGATGGTCTCTTCTCGGCGGAGTCCGGGAAGTGAACACGGTGTTGGAGTAATGCTTGACATAGGTTGTTCTAGCATCACTTCTTGATCATAGTTGTTCGACTGTGCTTTTGCCTTCTCTTCTCGCTCTCTTTTGCGAATATATTAGCCACCATATATGCTAGTCGCTTGCTGCAGCTCCACATCATACCTTTGCCTTACCTATAAGCTTAAATAGTCTTGATCGCGAGGGTGTGAGATTGCTGAGTCCCCGTGACTCACAGTTTATTTCCAAAACTAGATGCAGCGACCGATGAAACCGCTCCATACGATATGACCGAGCTCAAGTGGGAGTTCATTGAAGACTCTCGTCGTTACTATGTGTCTTTCCCAGATGATCAGTAGTGGTGCCCAGTTGGGGCGATCGGGGACTTTGTCGCATTTGGGGGTTGATCTTTATTTTGGTTCCGTAGTCGGACCCTGAGTGTATTGGATGAATGTAATGACTTATTTATGTATTTGTGTGACGTGGCGAGTGTAAGCCAACTATGTACTTTTCCCCTTTATTTATTTACATGGGTTGTTGTGAAGATTACCTCACTTGCGACATTGCTTTCAATGCGGTTATGCCTCTAAGTCGTGCTTCGACACGTAGGAGATATAGCCGCATCGAGGGTGTTACAACTCAAGACCCTCACGAGGGGCCAAGCCTCGCGAGGCGGATGACGCAAGACCTCCTCGGGGGCGGCCTCACCAGGCTGGCTCGTGAGGGGCGGAGAGATCAAGGGAAGGGGCACCTCGCGAGGTTCCTATGACGCAAGCCATGATGACCAAGGCCAGGCGGGCACCAGGCGGGCGCCAGCATGCAGTGTCCTCGTTTCCTCTTTGGTGCTAAAGAGGCAAGCATAGGCGCGGAGTCCCAAGGCATCAAGCAAAGGTTTCCATATCGGTGCAACGAGACCAAGACTAGTAGGACGGCAGGACGAAGGTCACCGTGGAGCCCAGGACGGCGTCATCACCATAGCCTTTGGCAGGCGAAGACCATCTTTTGTCAGGATAGCTTGTACTAGCTGTCCCCTTTCAAATTGGCCGTTGTGGGATCCCTTCCCACCTAATATTTGGGGAGAGGACCCGGGCCACTATAAATAGGACTAGCCACCACCTTAGAAAGGGGGGACGATCCTCTACCGCATCAACTCACCAAGCACAAGAGCACCTCTCCTCACGAGGCTGTTCCTCCCCTGTAACTGTTCATCCTTAGCCCAAGAGGCAATCCACCACACCACACTGGAGTAGGGTATTACACCACATTGGTGGCCTGAACCAGTATAAATCTTGTGTCCCCTTGTTCTACAGGTGTGACGCGCTAAGCCTTAAGATTGCGGTGAGGGTGTGAACGGTAGGGGAGAGATCTTCGTGCGCACCCCAGTGTTCGACCCTCAAGGGTTTTGCCGGAACCCGAAATCCGACATTTGGCGCGCCAGGTAGGGGTGCGCCGAAGCTCCGCCTCTCCGCTTGCTTCGTCCTACTTCATGGCGGACACCACCCCTCCGGTTAGGACGGCGTGCACCTGCGGATGCGCCGCAGGCGTCTGGGCCTTCACCCACACCTTGTAGCAGGTGGGTTGGCCGCACAAGTTCAAGCTAGAGATGCCACCTCGCTATGATGGCGCGGTAGATCCGGCGGCCTTCCTGCAGGCGTATGAGAAGGCCGTCCTCGAAGCCGGAGGCGACGACCGGCTCATGGCCAACTGGTCCCCCCTGGCCCTGGCCGGCGCACCATGCACATGGCTGCTCAACTTGCGAGGATCTTTGGTGACCTCCTGGGAGGAGCTGTGTGGTCTCTTTGTCGCGCGCTTCGCGGCACCGGCGCCCCTCGCCGTCGCGGCCCTCCTCGGCGGCTTGAAAGCACCACCCTCGAACCTTCACACCTAGCTGTTCTTTCACCAGATTGGCGCCGCCTCCGCGTGCCAAGGAGCTCCCCCGGGTAGGGCGCGCCCAAGGCCAACCTTACCTTCGACACGGGGGATCACCCCGCCACCACCGTCGGCTCGGGCGTGCTCGCAATGTTGTGCACGCCCACCATCTGCAGCGTAGCTGTCACCAAGACCCTCATTGACCTCTACTAGGGAAAACCTTATACACAGAATCTTAGCAGCAGCGTGGTCTAAAAACAGACGCTACTGCTAATTAGCAGTAGCGAGCTTCAGAAAACCGCGCTACTAATAGCACGGTAGCAGTAGCGATCTAGGTGAAACAAGCGCTACTACTATAATTGCCACGACGTTGCCCCCATGCTAGATATAGTAGTAGCGCCCTTCCCAGGACGCGCTACTGCTAAAGTACTTAGTAGCAGCATTTTTCTTCAAAACACGCTACTGCTAAGTATTGCACCTAATTAAGTTTAGTCCCATACTGCTAAGCGAACAAGGTGTTTACCACCTTAAATATGTTACTTCTCAAACTATCTCGAGCACTTGGTCTTCATTGAACTATATGTGTAGGATTTGTGGCTGCAATATGAATCTTCACCTGTGCCTATACATGTACTGTGAGGATTCATGTTGACTATTTAGATTCTACACAAAAAGATCAATGATGACCAATGTATATTTTTGAAGTTTTTACATGCTTAGACTTAGCAGTAGTGTTTTTTCAAGGCAAAACGCTACTTATATTATAAAACAGAAAGGAATAGTTGTAGCACGTTTCACTTGACACGCTATAGCTAGCACGTTCCGGCAAAACGAGCTGCTGCTAGTTTGACTTAACCCCCGGCCGCGCGGGCTCAACATTTCGCTAAGTCCTCCCCCTCCACTTCCCCCTCTCCCCCAACTGCTCCATCGCCACCGTCGCCCTGCCGCTCTCGACCTCACCGCAGCCGCCCGTCGCCGCCCTCAACCTCACCACCGCCACCGCCCCCCGCACACCCTCGACGCCGCCCCCGACCCCGACCTCGACGCCGCCCCCGACCTCGACGCCGCCCCCGACCCCGACATCGACACCGCCCTCCACCGCACGCCCGAGCCCCGACCCCGTCCTCGACGCCGCCTGCCCCTCCCTCGCCGCAGTCACCGTAAGGCTCTGCCTCTCCTCTCCCCTACCCTCCTCTCTCTCTACTAGGGCAATTCATATATGTGTTGATGTTCATATGAACCCTAGGTGTTCATATGAACCCTAGATTTGTTTAGGGCAGTAGGAATTTTTTAGCATTTAGGAAAAATGATTAGCAATTTTTTTAGGAAATTAGCTAGGGCAAATTTTTACGAAAATGCCTAAACAGTAATTTCATTCAAAAAACAAAAAACAGAATTGTTTTTCTTTCAAAAACTCGGTTAAACTAATTGTTGCTATGTAAACAAAAAACAAGATTGTTGTTATATGATATATGTCATTGATGTTCATTTGCATATTCCATTATTGAAGTGGTTCGATTGTGCCCAAGTGGCTTTGTTGTTTCCAGGGAATGAAGTCGAGTGGCCTATGTTTTGCTGGAATGTTGATTCATTTTCGTTCTGACAAATTTCAGGCTCTCGATTTGTCCACTTTTTAGTAAAAGTCATGCCGAAATTTTCCGTGAATTTCGGCATGACTTGTGCTACAAACTAGGACATATCGAGTGCCCGGGATTTTCCGCACCGGGAAGGAGTCAACATTCCTGCAAAGCATAGGCCTTTTATTATGTCATTATTCATTTTATTAGGTATAGAATTAATTGACTAGATTTAATCGAAGAACTAGTTGAATTAATATAACTAGTTGAACATGTCACATTTGTTGTTATTTTTTTAGTTAAAGCAATTTTTCCCGCATCGACGTCGATGATGCCTGTCCCGCATCCTCGTCGTCGAGTCAGCGGAGGACACCTGCGTCACCAGATGGGCCATTTCCAGGACTGGGCTCCGCCGGGGTGATACTGGGAGGCGCTTCCTACCGAGGGGCGCAGGTTGGTGAGGAGCCAGCCTGTCGTTGACCCGAACCTTCTTTGGTGGCGGTCGCGTGGGCTAGTGACGGTCCAGAGGCTCGAGGACCCCGCGGAGGTGGTGCGTCATCATGTTAGTGAGGAGGACGTGCACGTCCGCTACTTGTTTGTGTTGGAGCATAGGTTCTCCAATACCTGGCAGGTTCTCCAGGGATCTCACTGGAGCGATGATCCTGTGATGGTTCCTTCTCTTTGGGTGTCCACCGCCCGCGCCGATACCCGTCGTGCGGTAGGGTTTTAGTTGTATTAGTGATGTTATATGTATGATACTATTCAGGATGTATTAGTGATAATATTCGACGATGTACGGACACACGAGATGATTTACTTTTGCTTATTGAATGCATGCTAATTTGAATACTTATTTATTTTACGATTTGGTTTTGCTTATTGAATGCTCATGTCAATATCAGTCCTATAAGATATTTTGAGTATCCTGGTAGTTGTCTTCGATCGATTTTCAATTAATGTTTCAACTATGAACATAGGAAATGTCTGACAACGAAAATGATTTCGGTATTTGCAAATACTGCGAAGACGAGCGCGGCCTGTGTGACAGAATCTTCCTAGATGATGATAGGCGCTTCAGCATCAAGATGGACGTGAACTTCGAAGTGGATACAGTAAGTCACAACGACAAGTCTTTTTTCATAATTAAGCATGACATCTGCTTCATTTGCTTCAACTTATAATTTAATTTTTTTTACTATTCTACTAGCGTATCCCCTGCCATGCAAGAGTTTTTGTCTTGGATAAGATAGGTTTCAGTCGTGCCATGGAGGCAAAGAAAGTTTACTTGAAGACCGAGCATGGTTGTATTTTCCACACAAAATTATACAACGCAGACGACTACACCTATTTTGGATGCAAAAATTGGCAAGCACTATGCAAGACTTATGCATTTGAGCCTGATATGGTTATCACCTTCGATATTCGTCCGGAAGATGATATTGAAGGTAATATCGACATCTGGGTCGATGTGTAGACGCCTCCAGTTATACCATTATGTGAGTTTCTCAACCATATTTATGTCTTTGATATTGTTTATTCAAAAATAGTTGACAACTAATTTCTATTGTTAGCTTATTTCCGTTCAAGCAAACATGTCCAATGCTTGGTAGACAGGACCTACTACTGTCCCGGGGCTGAACTAAACTACGAAGAGCTAAGTCATTATGTTTCATGGCTTGAGGATCTTGATACTGTCAAGACAAATTTTCTTCCTGCACTTGGAAATGTTAGTATTGAAAACGTGCGACCAATAGTGTTCGAATGAACTACGGTCACATCTATTTAGGAAAGATGGTAAGATTTTTACTATTTGTCCTCAGTGCATCTTTTGCATACATTATTTTTAAGCTAAACTTCATTGCTAAGTATGTTACTATATGATGTTCTTCAACAGGGACTCCCGATGAATGTTGTGCCTCATGAGACCAAGACTAAAGGTACCATGAGTATTGTTAGCTTACGGCCAAGATATCCTACAATGCACTTTAGTGCATTCATGATTTCTAATAGCGAGCAATGCTTAATAGTGAAAGACTGGACCAAATTTGTGATGGAGGAGCGCAGAGAAGTACTAGGGGGCAGCAATCAGAAGCGCAACCCAGGATTAGGAGACAGGTTCATCTACATGCTCCAACTTGATGAAGGAGGAGAGCTACACATGTTTTATGTTATTTTACCCAGGAGAGAGCAGCAGGAGTGATTAGCTAGCTAGAAATGAGTTTGAAGATGATGATGTGCTACACTATGACTATGATGATTAAATAGCTAGTGTTGGTGGTAATGACTATGATGATTATTATTAGCTAGTGTTGGTGGTGATTAGATAGCTACCGCATCAAGTGTTGGTGGTGATTAGCTAGCTAGAATGAGTTTGATCAGATGATGATGTGCTACACTATGACTATGGTGATTAAGTAAATACTGTTGGTGGTAGTGACTATGATGATGATTAAATAGCTTGTGCTAGCGGATTAGATTCAAGTGGAGGCAACATGTGGTGCACATCGAAAGTACTACTATTCCAAACTAGCTCAAGTTTGGATTAGTAGTATACTTTTGACATGCACCACATATTGCCTCCAATTGAACCTAATCCACCGTCATTTGACACTGCCATGGACATAATGATATAAAGCTCATAATTGGTATTGTACCAAATTTTTTATAACAGTGTATAAAAAAACTAAAAATAAAAAAATGAAAAAAAATACTAGTAGAGATGGATAGTAAACACGCTGCAACTAGCTAGATTAGCAGCAGCGTGGGAGAGAACAAGCGCTGCCGCTATGTGTCTTAGCAGTAGCGCGTGTGGCACGCGCTACTGTGCGCGGCAGGTCTACCAGAAAAACTCAAAAGAGAAAGAAGTCTCGTTAATCTCTTCATGCTCGTTCCAAGTTCGAAGTACCTTTTGGCCAAAGAAAAACCAATAGCTGTAGCGCCTTATTAGTAGCGCGGCAGCCTGCGCTACTAGTGGGCATTAAACCCACGCTACTGGATGGCGGCACTGGTCTCAACGTGCTCTCTGTGGAGGCTTTCAGCCTTCTTCATGTACCACACCAACGGCTCCGACCCAGCAAGCCCTTCTCCGGGGTCGGCGGCGGCTCCACCAGCCCCTTGGGGCAGATCCACCTCCCTGTGACCTTCAGCACCCGCGATAACTACCACACTGAGCTGATCGACTTCGACATCGCCTGCATGGGCCTCTCGTGCAATGCCATCCTCGGATACCCGGCTCTGGCTTAGTTCATGGTGGCGACCCATCGGGCCTACAATCTCATGAAGATGCCCAGGAGCAAGGACGTCCTCACCATAGTTGGAGATACCAAGGAGGCTCTAGCGGCGCTCAAGTGTGCCCTCAAAACCGTCGCGGTGGCACAACCGGCCAACGAGGCCACCCCAGGGGCTAATGTAACACCCACGATGTGGCTATATCTCCCACGTGTCGAGGCACGACTTAGAGGCATAACCACATGGTGGTTTAGTCGCAAGTGGGGTATCTTCACACAATCCCATGTGCTGAATAAGAAATGGATAAAGAGTTGGCTTACAATCTCCACTTCACACAAATAACAAGTTAAACATACATCATCTAGAGTACAATCAAAGGTCCGACTATGGAACCAAAATAAAGGAAGACAACCCCAAATGTTAGATCCCCGATCGTCCCAACTGGGCTCCACTACTGATCCTCAGGAAACGAAACGTAGTAATGACCCAAATCCTTGTCGAACTCCCACTTGAGTTTGGTAGCATCACATGCACTGGTTTCGTCGGCACCTGCAATTGTTTTGGAAGTATCCGTGAGTCACGAGGACTCAACAATCTCACACCCATGAGATCAAGACTATTTAAGCTTATGGGTATGATAAGGTAATGAGGTGGAGCTACAGCAAGCGCTAAGCAAATATGGTAGCTAACGTACGCAAATAAGAGCGAGAAGAGAAGCAACGCAACGGTCGAGAAGCTAGAAGTGATCAAGAAGTGATCCTGAAACTACTTACGTTCATACATAACACAAGACTGTTTTCACTTCCCGGACTCCGCCGAAAAGAGACCATCACGGCTACACACGCGGTTGATGCATTTTAATTAAGTCAAGTGTCAAGTTCTCTACAACCGGATATTAACAAATTCCCATCTGCCACATAACTGCGCGCACGGCTCTCGAAAGTTTATACCCTACAGGGGTGTCCCAACTTAACCCATCACAAGCTCTCACGGTCAACAAAGGATATTCCTTCTCCCGAAAAGACCCGATCAGTCTCGGAATCCCGGCTACAAGACATTTCAATAATGGTAAAACAAGACCAGCAAGACCACCGTCTGTGCCGACAAATCCCGATAGGAGCCGCACATATCTCGTTCTCAGGGCACACTGGATTGTCGAAACTTCCGATAGGCCAGCCCAGAGTTGCCCCTGGTGGCCACCGGCAGTTGACAGGTTGGACCAACACTCGGAGGAGCACTGGCTCGGGGGTTAAAATAAAGATGACCCTTGAGTCTGCAGAACCCAAGGGAAAAAGTCTTTGGTGGAAAATGGTAAAACCAAGGTTGGCCTTGCTGGAGGAGTTTTATTCAAGGCGAACTGTCAAGGGGGTCCCATAACCCCAACCGCGTAAGGAACGCAAAATCAAGGAAAATAACACCGGTATGACGGAAACTAGGACGGCAAGAGTGGAACAAAACACTAGGAAAAAGGCCAAGCCTTCCACCCTTTACCAAGTATATAGATGCATTAATTAAAATAAGAGAAATTATGATATCCCAACATATCCATGTTCCAACATGGAACAAACTTCAACTTCACCTGCAACTAGCAACACTATAAGAGGGGCTGTGCAAAAGAGGTAACATATCCAAACAACGGTTTGCTAGGAAGGTGGGTTAGAGGCTTGACATGGAAATATGGGAGGCATGATAATCAAGTGGTAGGTAGCGTGACATAGCGATAGAGCGAACAACTAGCAAGCAAAGATAGAAGTGATTTCGAGGGTATGGTCATCTTGCCTACAATGTTCTCAGAGTTGTCGAAAGCTTGACCCTCGTTAGCGTACTCAACAGGTTCCTCGTTCACGTACTCGTCTCCCGACTCTAACCAAAGAAAGAACACAAGCAATGGAACAACAATCAATCACAGTGCAATGCACAAGCAACATGATGCAATACATGGCATGATATGCAAGATATGATATGCAATGCATATGCGTACTCCGGAAGGAAAATAATGAACAAGGCATCAACTTGGAAAACCAAGTATGCCGCTGGAAAGATGAGATGATTTCGGTTGAAATCGATATAAAGATCACCGGAAACGGATGCACGGTTTGCAAATGACAAGCAAAACAAGGATGATGCGAATCTGCGATTAATAGCATGATGCCACTTAGAATGCAACAAGAAACTAAGCTATCGCACTCCAACATAGAAAAAAAGCATATGGCAGTGATGTACAAGAGATTCTTGACAAAACATGAACACTGAGCTATGGCTAAATCACACTATAACAGGTTCAAACAAGCATGGCAAAAGTGCGAAATATATCAGCTTCATAGACTTAGTGAATATACTAGCATGGCATAAACAGCATCAGGAAGCAATGTTTAGAGCAAGAAAACAACATTCTACAGGAACATATCATCGAAAAAGGGCATGGAATGCTTCTACTAAATTCATAAAACAAAACTCCCTTACTGATCATGAGCCAAAAAGGCATGAAAATAAAATGGCACCCATGTAAACATAGCAAGTTTTATAAACAGATTCAGACATTGTGAAATGTAAGGACATGGCAGAAACAGATTCATGATAGCAACTTTGCATGCTTATGCCACTCACCACAAAGAATTAAATGACAACATAAGCATACCAACATTAATAAAACATGTTCATGAAGCTAAAAATGTCAAGAGAAAGTTCATAGGATACATGGATCACTAGCAAAACACATGGCAATATAGATTATCATGTTAACAATCTGCCTGGAATAGTATATAGCAAAAGTAGAGCATGAAAACGACACGCTAGAGCACTCAATAATTGCAACTAGAGGCATGAATGGATAGATCATAACCACATGTTCAAAACATCCTTACTGAAGTATCTCAAAATAAGCATGGATCTCATGGTAGCAACCAGTTTACATGGCTTCAAAATAACAGCAGGAAAATGACAGCAAAATCCTGTGCCTGGAAACAGCAACATCATGGAGCCTACTTTGCATGCTTGTGCTAGTCACCACATAGATCACACAAATACAAGACTTGCACCCCTGTAAAGAGGGCATGATGTTGTTCAGAACACATGTAGACCTCATGCTCATAGGATGCACACATCAAATGCAACAAAAATGACAAATCACCATGTTCTGTTAAGAACCAGCAGTTAACATTTTATAGCACTCTTGCAACGATGAAAATGGCATCATAATGGACAGTAACATGCATGTAAGTGCTACTAACATGAATAGCTCAATGAGGCGAACATTTTGACATATCATATGCATGATTTGGAGCCACGGTCATCAAGATACGATATGTCAAAGAGGGCATAGAAATTACAAGGGTTTCGGGACTTAGTGAAATCTCACACTTCGAAAAGTCAATGGGACAGAGGGATCCGGGACGGCAGCACGGCATTTGGATCGACGCGTGGGTGGATCTGATCCTGGTCGGTGGCGAACTCCGACGATGAACTCCGGTGGAGCTCCGGCGGCGGAGGAAGGTAGCATGGCAGGGGATCGGCAGGGATCCACCGGATTCGGCGATGGGACGGTGAGCTCGGTCCGGTGGGGAGCGGCCGGCGGCTACGGCGAGCAAGAAGACCGACGAGCGGCGGAGGTCGGCGCGGGGTCGGGCAATGCAATGCCGCGGGCGGCGCGAGGTGTTGGTGTGTGGCAGCGGCGCGCGGTCGGGCCCGATCTAAAGGAAATATGCCCTAGAGGCAATAATAAAGTTATTATTTATTTCCTTATATCATGATAAATTTTTATTATTCATGCTAGAATTGTATTAACCGGAAACATAATACATGTGTGAATACATAGACAAACAGAGTGTCACTAGTATGCCTCTACTTGACTAGCTCGTTGATGGAAGATGGTTATGTTTCCTAACCGTGGACATGAGTTGTCATTTGATTAACGGGATCACATCATTAGGAGAATGATGTGATTGACTTGACCCATTCCGTTAGCTTAGCACTTGATCGTTTAGTTTGTTGCTATTGCTTTCTTCATAACTTATACATGTTCCTATGACTATGAGATTATGCAACTACCGTTTACCGGAGGAACACTTTGTGTGCTACCAAACGTCACAATGTAACTGGGTGATTATAAAGGTGCTCTACAGGTGTCTCCGAAGGTACTTGTTGGGTTGGCATATTTCGAGATTAGGATTTGTCACTCCGATTGTCAGAGAGGTATCTCTGGGCCCACTCGGTAATGCACATCACTTAAGCCTTGCAAGCATTGCAACTAATGAGTTAGTTGCGGAATGATGTGTTACGGAACGAGTAAAGAGACTTGCCGGTAACGAGATTGAACTAGGTATTGGGATACCGACGATCGAATCTCGGGAAAGTAACATACCGATGACAAAGGGAACAACGTATGTTGTTATGCGGTTTGACCGATAAAGATCTTCGTAGAATATGTAGGAACCAATATGAGCATCCAGGTTCCGCTATTGGTTATTGACCGGAGACGTGTCTCGGTCATGCCTACATAGTTCTCGAACCCATAGGGTCCGCACGCTTAAAGTTCGGTGACGATCATAATTAGGGTTTTTGTGTTTTGATGTACCAAAGATTGTTCTGAGTCTCGGATGTGATCACGGACATGACGAGGAGTCTCGAAATGGTCGAGACATAAAGATTGATATATTGTAAGCCTATATTTGGATATCGGAATCGTTCTGGGTGAAATCGGGATTTTACTGGAGTACCGGGGGGTTACCGGAACCCCCCCGGGGGTTAATGGGCCTACATGGGCCCTGCGGGAGAAGAGGAGGGCCGGCCAGGGCAGGCTGCGCGCCCCCTCCACCTAGTCCGAATAGGACAAGGAAGGGTGGCGGCTCCCCATTCCTCTTTCCCCCTTCCCCTTTCCTTCTCCAACAAGGCAAGAGGGGGAGTCCTACTCCCGGTGGGAGTAGGACTCCTCCAGGCGCACCCCTAGGGGCCGGCCGCACCTCCCCCCTCCCTCCTTTTTATACGGGGGCAGGGGGCACCCCATGACACACAAGTTGATCTTCGTGATCATTCCTTAGCCGTGTGCGGTGCCCCTTCCACCATATTCCACCTCGGTCATATCGTAGCAGTGCTTAGGTGAAACCCTGCGTCGGTAGAACATCATCACCGTCATCACGCCGTCGTGCTGACAAAACTCTCCCTCAACACTCGGCTGGATCGGAGCTCGAGGGACGTCACCGAGTTGAACGTGTGTAGAACTCGGAGGTGCCGTACGTTCGGTACTTGGATCGGTCGGATCGGGAAGACGTACAACTACTTCCTCTACATTGTGTCAACGCTTCCGTTGTCGGTCTACGAGGGTACGTAGACAACACTCTCCCCTCTCGTTGCTATGCATCACCATGATCTTGCGTGTGCGTAGGATTTTTTTTGAAATTACTACGTTCCCCAATAGTGGTATCAGACCCAGGTTTTATGCGTTGATGTTATATGCACGAGTAGAACACAAGTGAGTTGTGGGCGATATAAGTCATACTGCTTACCAGCATGTCATACTTTGGTTCGGTGGTATTGTTGGATGAAGCGGCCCGGACCGACATTACGCGTACGCTTACGCGAGACTGGTTCTACCAACGTGCTTTGCACACAGGTGGCTGGCGGGTGTCAGTTTCTCCAACTTTAGTTGAATCGAGTGTGGCTACGCCCGGTCCTTACGAAGGTTAAAACAACACCAACTTGACAAACTATCGTTGTGGTTTTGATGCATAGGTAAGAACGGTTCTTGCTAAGCCCGTAGCAGCCACGTAAAACTTGCAACAACAAAGTAGAGGATGTCTAACTTGTTTTTGCAGGGCATGTTGCGATGTGATATGGTCAAGACATGATGCTAAATTTTATTGTATGAGATGATCATGTTTTGTAACCGAGTTATCGGCAACTGGCAGGAGCCATATGGTTGTCGCTTTATTGTATGCAATGCAATCGCGCTGTAATGCTTTACTTTATCACTAAGCGGTAGCGATAGTCGTGGAAGCATAAGATTGACAAGATGACAACGATGCTACGATGGAGATCAAGGTGTCGCACCGGTGACGATGGTGATCATGATGGTACTTCAGAGATGGAGATCACAAGTACAAGATGATGATGGCCATATCATATCACTTATATTGATTGCATGTGATGTTTATCTTTTATGCATCTTATATTGCTTTGATTGACGGTAGCATTATAAGATGATCTCTCACTAAATTTCAAGATAAAAGTGTTCTCCCTGAGTATGCACCGTTGCCAAAGTTCGTCGTGCCGAGACACCACGTGATGATCGGGTGTGATAAGCTCTACATCCATCTACAACGGGTGCAAGCCAGTTTTGCACACGCAAAATACTCAGGTTAAACTTGATGAGCCTAGGATATGCAGATATGGCCTCGGAACACTTAGACCAAAAGGTCGAGCGTGAATCATATAGTAGATATGATCAACATATTGATGTTCACCATTGAAAGCTACTCCATTTCACGTGATGATCAGTTATGGTTTAGTTGATTTGGATCACGTGATCACTTAGAAGATTAGAGGGATGTCTTTCTAAGTGTTGTTCTTAAGTAATATGATTAACTGAACTTAAATTTATCATGAACTTAGTACCTGATAGTATCTTGCTTGTCTATGTTTGATTGTAGATAGATGGCCTGTGCTGTTGTTCCATTGAATTTTAATGCGTTCCTTGAGAAAGCAAAGTTGAAAGATGATGGTAGCAATTACATGGACTGGGTCCGTAACTTGAGGATTATCCTCATTGCTGCATAGAAGAATTATGTCCTGGAAGCACCGCTGGGTGCCAGGCTTGCTGCTGGAGCAACACCAGATGTTATGAACGTCTGGCAGAGCAAAGCTGATGACTACTCGATAGTTCAGTGTGCCATGCTTTACGGCTTAGAATCGGGACTTCAACAACGTTTTGAATGTCATGGAGCATATGAGATGTTCCAGGAGTTGAAGTTAATATTTCAAGCAAATGCCCGGATTGAGAGATATGAAGTCTCCAATAAGTTCTATAGCTGCAAGATGGAGGAGAATAGTTCTGTCAGTGAACATATACTCAAAATGTCTGGGTATCATAATCACTTGACTCAACTAGGAGTTAATCTTCCTATTGCTAGTGTCATTGATAGAGTTCTTCAATCACTGCCACCAAGCTACAAGAAGCTTCATGATGAACTATAACATGCAAGGGATGGATAAGACGATTCCCGAGCTCTTTGCAATGCTAAAGGCCGTGGAGGTAGAAATCAAGAAGGAGCATCAAGTGTTGATGGTCAACAAGACCACCAGTTTCAAGAAAAAGGGCAAATGGAAGAAGAAGGGGAACTTCAAGAAGAACAGCAAGCAAGTTGCTGCTCAGGAGAACAAACCCAAATCTGGACCTAAGCCTGAAACTGAGTGCTTCTACTGCAAGCAGACTGGACACTGGAAGCGGAACTGCCCCAAGTATTTGGCAGATAAGAAGGATGGCAAGGTGAACAAAGGTATATGTGATATACATGTTATTGATTTGTACCTTACTAGAGCTCGCAGTAGCACCTGTGTATTTGATACTGGTTCTGTTGCTAATATTTGTGACTTGAAACAGGGACTACGGATTAAGCGAACACTGGCAAAGGACGAGGTGACGATGCGCGTGGGAAATGGTTCCAAAGTCGATGTGATCGCAGTCGGCACGCTACCTCTACATCTACCTTCGGGATTAGTATTAGACCTAAATAATTGTTATTTGGTGCCAGCGTTGAGCATGAACATTATATTTGGATCTTGTTTGATGCGAGACGGTTATTCATTTAAATCAGAGATTAATGGTTGTTCTATTTATATGAGTAATATCTTTTATGGTCATGCACCCTTGAAGAGTGGTCTATTTTTGATGAATCTTGATAGTAGTGATACACATATTCATAATGTTGAAGCCAAAAGATGCAGAGTTGATAATGATAGTGCAACTTATTTGTGGCACTGCCGTTTAGGTCATATCGGTGTAAAGCGCATGAAGAAACTCCATACTGATGGACTTTTGGAATCACTTGATTATGAATCACTTGGTACTTGCGAAACGTGCCTCATGGGCAAGATGACTAAAACGCCGTTCTCCGGTACTATGGAGAGAGCAACAGATTTGTTGGTAATCATACATACAGATGTATGTGGTCCGATGAATGTTGAGGCTCGTGGCGGATATTGTTATTTTCTCACCTTCACAGATGATTTAAGCAGATATGGGTATATCTACTTAATGAAGCATAAGTCTGAAACATTTGAAAAGTTCAAAGAATTTCAGAGTAAAGTTGAAAATCATCGTAACAAGAAAATAAAGTTTCTACGATCTGATCATGGAGGAGAATATTTGAGTTACGAGTTTGGTCAACATTTGAAACAATGCGGAATAGTTTCGCAACTCACGCCACCCGGAACACCATAGCGTAATGGTGTGTCTGAACGTCGTAATCGTACTTTATTAGATATGGTGCGATCTATGATGTCTCTTACTGATTTACCGCTATCGTTTTGGGGTTATGCTTTAGAGACAGCTGCATTCACGTTAAATAGGGCACCATCGAAATCTGTTGAAACGACGCCTTATGAACTGTGGTTTGGCAAGAAACCAAAGTTGTTGTTTCAAAAAGTTTGGGGCTGCGATGCTTATGTGAAAAAGCTTCAACCTGATGAGCTCGAACCCAAATCAGAGAAATGTGTCTTCATAGGATACCCAAAGGAGACTGTTGGGTACACCTTCTATCACAGATCCGAAGGCAAGACATTCGTTGCTAAGAATGGATCCTTTCTAGAGAAGGAGTTTCTCTCGAAAGAAGTGAGTGGGAGGAAAGTAGAACTTGATGAGGTAACTGTACCTGCTCCCTTATTGGAAAGTAGTACATCACAGAAACCGGTTTCTGTGACACCTATACCAATTAGTGAGGAAGCTAATGATAATGATCATGAAACTTCAGATCAAGTTACTACCGAACCTCGTAGATCAACCAGAGTAAGATCTGCACCAGAATGGTATGGTAATCCTGTTCTGGAAGTCATGCTACTAGATCACGATGAACCTACGAACTATGAAGAAGCGATGGTGAGCCCAGATTCCGCAAAATGGCTAGAAGCCATGAAATCTGAGATGGGATCCATGTATGAGAACAAAATGTGGACTTTGGTTGACTTGCCTGTTGATCGGCAAGCAATTAAGAATAAATGGATCTTCAAGAAGAAGACTGACGCTGACGGTAATGTTACTGTCTACAAAGCTCGACTTGTTGCAAAAGGTTTTCGACAAGTTCAAGGGATTAACTATGATGAGACCTTCTCACCTGTAGCAATGCTTAAGTCTGTCCGAATCATGTTAGCGATTGCCGCATTTTATGATTATGAAATTTGGCAGATGGATGTCAAAACTGCATTCCTGAATGGATTTCTGGAAGAAGAGTTGTATATGATGCAACCAGAAGGTTTTGTTGATCCAAAGGGAGCTAACAAAGTGTGCAAGCTCCAGCGATCCATTTATGGACTGGTGCAAGCTTTTCGGAGTTGGAATAAATGCTTTGATAGTGTGATCAAAGCATTTGGTTTTGTACAGACTTTTGGAGAAGCCTGTATTTACAAGAAAGTGAGTGGGAGCTCTATAGCATTTCTGATATTATATGTGGATGACATAGTACTGTTTGGAAATGATATAGAATTTCTGGATAGCATAAAGGGATACTTGAATAAGAGTTTTTCAATGACCTCGGTGAAGCTGCTTACATATTGGGCATTAAGATCTATATAGATAGATCAAGACGCTTAATTGGACTTTCACAAAGCACATACCTTGACAAAGTTTTGAAGAAGTTCAAAATGGATCAAGCAAAGAAAGGGTTCTTGCCTGTGTTACAAGGTGTGAAGTTGAGTAAGACTCAATGTCCGACCACCGCAGAAGATAGAGAGAAAATGAAAGATGTTCCCAATGCTTCAGCCATAGGCTCTATCATGTATGCAATGCTGTGTACCAGACCTGATGTTTGCCTTGCTATAAGTCTAGCAGGGAGGTACCAAAGTAATCCAGGAGTGGATCACTGGACAGCGGTCAAGAACATCCTGAAGTACCTGAAAAGGACTAAGGATATGTTTCTCGTATATGGAGGTGACAAAGAGCTCATCGTAAATGGTTACGTTGATGCAAGCTTTGACACTGATCCGGACGATTCTAAATCGCAAACCGGATACGTGTTTATACTGAACGGTGGAGCTGTCAGTTGGTGCAGTTCTAAACAAAGCACCATGGCGGGATCTACATGTGAAGCGGAGTACATAGCTGCTTCGGAAGCAGCAAATGAAGGAGTCTGGATGAAGGAGTTCATATCCGATCTAGGTGTCATACCTAGTGCATCGGGCCCAATGAAAATCTTTTGTGACAATACTGGTGCAATTGCCTTGGCAAAGGAATCCAGATTTCCCAAGAGAACCAAGCACATCAAGAGACACTTCAATTCCATTCGGGATTTAGCCCAAGTGGGAGACATAGAAATTTGCAAGATACATATGGATCTGAATGTTGCAGACCCGCTGACTAAGCCACTTCCACGAGCAAAACATGATCAGCACCAAGGCTCCATGGGTGTTAGAATCATTATTGTGTAATCTAGATTATTGACTCTAGTGCAAGTGGGAGACTGAAGGAAATATGCCCTAGAGGCAATAATAAAGTTATTATTTATTTCCTTATATCATGATAAATGTTTATTATTCATGCTAAAATTGTATTAACCGCAAACATAATACATGTGTGAATACATAGACAAACAGAGTGTCACTAGTATGCCTCTACTTTACTAGCTCGTTGATCGAAGATGGTTATGTTTTCTACATGAGTTGTCATTTTATTAACGGGATCACATCATTAGGAGAATGATGTGATTGACTTGACCCATTCCGTTAGCTTAGCACTTGATCGTTTAGTTTGTTGCTATTGCTTTCTTCATAACTTATACATGTTCCTATGACTATGAGATTATGAAACTACCATTTCCGAAGGAACACTTTGTGTGCTACCAAACGTCACAACGTAACTGGGTGATTATAAAGGTGCTCTACAGGTGTCTCCGAAGGTACTTGTTGGGTTGGCGTATTTCGAGATTAGGATTTGTCACTCCGATTGTCGGAGAGGTATCTCTGGGCCCACTCGTTAATGCACATCACTTAAGCCTTGCAAGCATTGCAACTAATGAGTTAGTTGCGGAATGATGTATTACGGAACAAGTAAAGAGACTTGCCGGTAACGAGATTGAAATAGGTATTGGGATACCGACGATCGAATCTCGGGAAAGTAACATACCGATGACAAAGGGAACAACGTATGTTGTTATGCGGTTTGACCAATAAAGATCTTCATAGAATATGTAGGAACCAATATGAGCATCCAGGTTCCGCTATTGGTTATTGACCGGAGACGTGTCTCGGTCATGTCTACATAGTTCTCGAACCCGGAGGATCCGCACGCTTAAAGTTTGGTGACGATCGTAATTAGGGTTTTTGTGTTTTGATGTACCGAAGATTGTTCTGAGTCCCGGATGTGATCACGGACATGACGGGGAGTCTCGAAATGGTCGAGACACAAATATTGATATATTGGAAGCCTATATTTGGATATCGGAATCGTTCCGGGTGAAATCGGGCTTTTACCGGAGTACCGGGGGGGGGGGGGGTTACCGGAACCCCCCGGGGGTTAATGGGTCTACATGGGCCCTAAGGGAGAAGAGGAGGGCCGGCCATGGCAGGACGCTCGCCCCCTCCCCCCTAGTCCGAATAGGACAAGGAAGGGGGGGGGGGCGGCGCCCCCCTTTCCTCTTTCCCCCTTCCCCTTTCCTTCTCCAACAAGGCAAGAGGGGGGAGTCCTAGTCCCGGTGGGAGTAGGACTCCTCCAGGCGCACCCTTAGGGGCCGGCCGCACCTCCCCCTTCCCTCCTTTATATACAGGGACAGGGGGGCACCCCATGACACACAAGTTGATCTTCGTGATCGTTCCTTAGCCGTGTGCGGTGCCCCCTTCCACCATATTCCACCTCGGTCATATCGTAGCAGTGCTTAGGCGAAGCCCTGCGTTGGTAGAACATCATCACCGTCATCACGCCGTCGTGCTGACGAAACTCTCCCTCAATAGTCGGCTGGATCGGAGCTCGAGGAACGTCACCGAGTTGAACGTGTGCAGAACTCGGAGGTGCCGTACGTTCGGTACTTGGATCGGTCGGATCGGGAAGACGTACGACTACTTCCTCTACGTTGTGTCAACGCTTCCGTTGCCGGTCTACAAGGGTACATAGACAACACTCTCCCCTCTCGTTGCTATGCATCACCATGATCTTGCGTGTGCGTAGGATTTTTTTTGAAATTACTACGTTCCCCAACACGATTGGCCCGGGGCGGGCCGGCCTCAGGCCCCGGCGGGCCGTGCGGTGCGGGGGAGCTGGCGGGGACGCGTGGAGGCGCGCGGTTGGAGGAGAGTGACGGCGGGGGTGACGTGGCAGGTTGTTACTGGTCGGCGCGACGTGGAGGGGAGCGGCGGACATGTCCGACGCGACAGCGATTTTTGTCCGGCGGCGCGATGGGAGGTGGCTAGGGTTTCATCTACGAAAAAATTCAGGGGGAGACACCTATTTATAAGTAGAGGGAGCTAGGAGAGTCCAAATGAGGTGCGGTTTTAGCCCACATGATCGTGATCCAACGAAAGAGAGTATGGAGGGGGTTTAGATGGGTTATTGGGCTGTTTTGGAGGGGTGTTGGGCTGCAACACAAAAGGGACTTTTGCGGTTACTCGGTTAACCGTTGGGGGCATCAAACGACCTCCAAATGGAATGAAATTTGACAGGCGGTCTATCGGTGGTGTACCAAGGCCACTTGAAAAATCTCGGCCCATTCCGAGAACGTTTTTCTCCCGCTCACGAAAAGAGACAAGAGGGGTGCGCCGGGTGCATGTGGGAGTGTCGGATTGCGAAACGGAAAACGGGGATAATGCTCGGATGCATGAGACGAACACGAATGCAAATGCGATGCACATGATGACATGATATGAAATGCATGACATGAACAAAATGCAAAATGAAAGACAAAAGCCCAACCACGAAGGGAATCTCATAACATAAAGCAGAAAATGGCAAGAGTCGAAGTTACAAATATGGAAAGTTACATCTGGGGTGTTAGAACACTCCACCACTATAAGAGGATCTCGTCCCGAGATCTAAGGATGGCATTGGAGAGAAACGGAAGAGGAAGAGAAGAGGTAAAACTAAGTTGCTTCTTGGACAAACGAGTGAAACCACGAACCTTGAGAGGTTGCACGAATTGAAAGAAAGAATGCAACGAAGATGAACAAAGTTGAAAACACTCCATTAGGAAAGAGGAACAAGGAGCATTGTGAAAACCTTGGGGTTGCACAGGCATGAATGAAGGGCTCCCGTGACTAGGAAGAACATGTAACCACTCCGGTTGAAACGGAATAAGCACGGGATAAGACCGAAAGGATGCAGGAAGCACTCCGGTAGAAAAGAGAAGTGAAACTTGACAAAAATGGGAAGAACTTAAAAAGAGGAGACGACACACCGGTTAAATGGATAAGCACAAAAAGAACACGATCCTCACAATTCAAGATGATGAGTGAAGAGAGCAACATCACAACGCCTCCGGAAGGGAAAATAGAAGATAGATCATTGGAATAAAAGAATGGAGAAGAAAATGCCAACTTCTGCCAAAAATGAGCTTGGAAAACACCCTTCCAAGAAGGTTAAAACGGAGTTGTTGGAAAACAACAACGGCACGAATAAGCTTGTAGCGGGCTTATGGAAAACATCTCAAAATTATGAGGTGACGACCTGCCACTCACGGGAAAAAAGATTTTATTTAGAGCTAGAGAAGATAGAAAAGCTCCTTCCATCGAGAGGCTAAAGAGAAAAGTTGGATCGCAGATAATCACCGCAAAGAGCAACATTCCCAATGGAAGGCTTTAGGTGAAATCTATACCAGGATAACCTCCAACGAAGAAATTACTCGGTTGAAACACTCTCATGAACAAAGAGAAAAAGATGGTTTTAAAAATCTCATTCCTGACAACTTGTGAATCATGAAACACAAGGAAATTGTCAAAAATGACACAACGCCATCTCAGAAGATAAGGTCGAACGAATTGCACTTTGGAATGCAAGATGAAGAATGCTTGAACACCTCAAAAGAAAACATGTGCTGGGCACCATGTCTAATTTAGAGTATGGCTTGGCGGATCATAACTTCGAGAGAAAAACTTGAAGAACAATTGAAGAATGAAAAGTATCCTTGACGAACCACCATGTAGAACCTCCGTGAAGAACTCCGGTAAAAAAAGGATGATATAAAGAATGAGAAGTTGAAAACACAAGGTATAACCGAGAAAACTTGGAGCTCCAGGAAACGAAAAGGTGAAACACTAGAACCGAGAATTACTTCATCATGAACAAACTCTTGAAGAATGAATCAATCACTTGGATGAAGCAAGAATAAGAATTATGTTATGCACATCCTTCAACAATTTAAATTGATGACAAGAAATGGATTTGGCATACTACTTATTATCGTAGAAAGGATTAAAGAGAGGTATAGCGCAAACTTGAGATTGTTTTGATGGAACCACCGATGGGATTTGGAAACAACGAATGAATCTATATGATAACGAAGGAAGATAACTCTTGAACGAACCACCGTAAGAATTGAAAATGAATGAAGAAAAGATAAAGAAACACCGGGAAGAATTAGAGAACGAATGAAGATACTTGAGGAAATTTAGATACATGAGAACTAAGAGATCATGAGATGATTAGGGAATACTTGAACGATGCCCCGGAAGAATTTGAGAATGAGAGCTGAAAGCTGGAATGAATAATTATGAGATGATGGCCTCCGGAGAATCAAACTGAAAAGACTCCTGAATTGCTCCAGATGGGTGAAAAGAATATCTCACAAGCGAAAACAACTATGAGAGGATGGCATCAAGCTAGAACCACGAATCTTCAAGAGAATGGAGCAAGATTTAGATGAAATCTCTTCTTCGATCTACAAATGCAGAGAACGACAATGAGAAACACCACCATGATTTGTTGATGCACTCTGGAATGAAGAATAAAAAGGTTGAGCCAAAGATGAAAACAATTTGAAACAATCTTGGAGAAAAACATATGACTGATGAAAATCCATTCTTACGTAACACTTTGAAAAGAATTTGGGAATAACTCCTGAAAATTAGAAGAGTCGGGTAAGATCCTGGGAAAAGACCTGTGGGTTAGGGCCCACTCAAAAGATACACCATTGAATGATTTAAAAGAGAGATTGGGCCGGTTGAATAAATGGCTTGAATGAGATAACAACCTCGAGATATCTTGAACCGATTAAGAATGAAAACATAAATCTCCTGAGATATCTTCAGCACTCCGGAACAAATGAATGGCGAAAAGTGGATGATTAAGAGGTGCACCAGTATGTGAAAACATTTGAAAGGAGGAAAAGGGATATGATCAAGACAGAAAGCTTGAATTGAATCCCTGGAGAAGAAAAAGAACGAAGAATGATTAGCTTGAAACTGTTAGGCATCTGCACGAGAGATCACCGGTTAAGAATTTTGAAGGAAAATAATGAAAAGACTCCACATCAATAAAAGGATACTTGATTAAGAAGTCCGAGTCCTTGAAGAAAAAGGGTGGGAGGGCGGGGAAAACAAAGACAACTTGGGACGAATGAAACAAACACCATTGAGAAAACTTAGAGTTGATCTTGCGGATGTTGAAAATGATTGGATCCACTTGAAGAGGAGCACACCGGTTGAGAAGAAATTGAGATGACAAACTCGATGATCAAGAAGGATTAGTATTCCCATAGAAATATGAGAACACCGCTTAGAATGGGGTATGGAATCAACACTTGACATTGAAACAACTCGAATACCACAACTCAAAACAAAATAAAGGATTTGGCTTGCAGAATAAGCCGGAACAAATACATATGATAGAGATTTACCCAATCCCATATCATGCATCTGTCAGGAAGATATTCTAGGAGCTACTTGAATTCCCACCTATAAAACTCCCGAAACTTTCTGGTTATGCAGTCAGGTGTTGGGGATACAGGGGAAGCATAATATCTCACCCAAACTAACAATCCCTACATCCAGCTGTATCAATCGTTCAACACATAACCAAGAAACCTTCGGAAACCATGTACCTCAACCTTCGAAAAGCATTCGTTATACGAGTTATGGCAATACTCCCGAACTCCCGCCCCAGTACTGGGTGGCGTCGAGGTTATCTCACCAACAACTGCATAAAAGAGATTTTCGATGTCGGTGAACTCAGGTATTCCAGAACTACAATGATAAAATTGTGATGACAACACCTCGGAGCTCAAGTCCCCGGGACACTGCCACAACCCCTAAATGTCAGGAGGCACCAAGAACAATGTTCTCGTCACAAGACTATCGGAACAATTCCAAGATACCCGCGTGATCCTAATTTTTTACTGAATTTTGAGGAGAGGAAATTCAAAACTTCTACGTCAGGAGGCCTCACCAGAGCGACGAAGGGACTGAGGAGTAAAAAGAATCCTACTCTCCGATATATATATAATCCTAAGACACAAAACATTTTGTTCTAGAGTCAACAACGTCAGCGATTCGATCAAGCAGGGGGCTCCTAAGTCGGGGATGGCTCTGATTACCAAGTTGTAACACCCACGATGCGGCTATATCTCCCACATGTCGAGGCACGACTTAGAGGCATAACCGCATGGTGGTTTAGTCACAAGTGGGGTAATCATCACACAATCCCATGTACTGAATAAGAA
The DNA here is from genome assembly GCF_056163025.1 of Triticum urartu. Taxonomy (NCBI): domain Eukaryota; kingdom Viridiplantae; phylum Streptophyta; class Magnoliopsida; order Poales; family Poaceae; genus Triticum; species Triticum urartu. Next base: position 248,880,741 of record NC_141878.1, on the reverse strand, counting down.
AGGGATAAAGATTTGGATTACAATCGCCATTTCACACAAATAACAAGTTAAACATACATCATCCAGAGTACAATCAAAGGTCCGACTACGGAACCAAAATAAAGGAAGACAACCCCAAATGCTAGATCCCCGATCGTCCCAACTGGGCTCCACTACTGATCATCAGGAAACAAAACGTATTAACGACCCAGATCATTGTCGAACTACCACTTGAGTTCGGTAGCATCACCTGCACTGGTTTCGTCGGCACCTGCAACTGTTTTGGAACTATCCGTGAGTCATGAGGACTCAGCAATCTCACACCTGCGAGATCAAGATTATTTAAGCTTATGGGTAGGATAAGGTAATGAGGTGGAGCTGTAGCAAGCGCTAAGAAAATATGGTAGCTAACATACGCAAATAAGAGCGAGAAGTGAAGCAACGTAACGGTCGAGAAGCTAGAAGTGATCAAGAAGTCATAAAACAAGACTGTGTTCACTTCCCGGACTCCACCGAAAAGAGACCATCACGGCTACACACGCGGTTGATGCATTTTAATTAAGTCAAGTGTCAAGTTCTCTACAACCGGATATTAACAAATTCTCATCTGCCACATAACTGCGGGCACGGCTCTCGAAAGTTTATACCCTGCAGGGGTGTCCCAACTTAGCCCATCACAAGCTCTCACGGTCAATGAAGGATATTCCTTCTCCCGGAAAGACCCAATCAGTCTCGGAATCCCGGTTACAAGACATTTCGACAATTGTAAAACAAGACCAGCAAGACCACCCGACTGTGCCGACAAATCCCGATAGGAGCTGCGCATATCTCGTCTCAGGGCACACCGAATTGTCCAAGTTCCGGTAGGCCATCCCAGAGTTGCCCCTGGTGCCCACCGTCGGTTGACAGGTTGGACCAACACTTAGAGGAGCACTGGCCCGGGGGTTAAAATAAAGATGACCCTTGAGTCTGCAGAACCCAAGGGAAAAAGGTTTAGGTGGCAAATGGGAAAACCAAGGTTGGGCCTTGCTGGAGGAGTTTTATTCAAGGCGAACTGTCAAGGGGGTCCCATAACCCCAACCGCGTAAGGAACGCAAAATAAAGGAACCTAACACCGGTATGACGGAAACTAGGGCGACAAAAGTGGAACAAAACACCAGGAAAAAGGCCAAGCCTTCCACCCTTTACCAAGTATATAGATGCATTAATTAAAATAAGAGATATTATGATATCCCAACATATCCATGTTCCAACATGGAACAGACTTCAACTTCTCCTGCAACTAGCAACGCTATAAGAGGGGCTGAGCAAAAGCGGTAACATAGCCAAACAACAGTTTGCTAGGAAGGTGGGTTAGATGCTTGACATGGCAATATGGGAGGCATGATAAACAAGTGCTAGGTAGCTCGACATAGCGATAGAGCGAACAACTAGCAAGCAAAGATAGAAATGATTTCGAGGGTATGGTCATCTTGCCTACAATGTTCTCAGAGTTGTCGAAAGCTTGACCCTCGTTAGCATACTCAACAGGTTCCTCGTTCAACAGGTTCCTCGTCTCCCGGCTCTACCCAACGTGAGAACACAAGCAATGGAACAATAATCAATCACGGTGCAATGCACAAGCAACATGATGCAATACATGGCATGATATGCAAGATATGATATGCAATGCATATGCATACTCCAAAAGGAAAAGAATGAACAAAGCATCAACTTGGCAAACCAAATATGCCACTGGAAAGATGAGATGATTTCGGTTGAAAGCGATATAAAGATCACCGGTAACGAATGCACAGTTTGCAAATGACAAGCAAAACAAGGATGATGCGAATCTGCGATTAACATCATGATGCCACTTAGAATGCAACAAGAAACTAAGCTACTACACTCCAACATAGAAACAAAGCATATGGCAGTGATGTACAAGAGATTCTTGACAAAACATGAACACTGAACTACGGCTAAATCACACTAGAACATGTTCAAACAAGCATGGCAAAAGTGCGAAAGATATCAGCTTCACAGACTTAGTGAACATACTAGCATGGCATAAACAACATCAGGAAGCAATGTTTAGAGCAAGCAAACAACATGCTACAGGAACACATCATGGAAAACAAAGGCATGGCATGCTTCCACTAAATTCATAGAACAAAACTCCCTTACTGATCATGAGCCAAAAAGGCACAGAAAATAAAATGGCACCCATGTAAACGTAGCAAGTTTTATAAACAGATTCATGGTAGCAACTTTTCAAGCTCATGCCACTCACCACAAAGCACTAAATATCAACATAAGCATACCGACAGTAATAAGACATGTTCACGAAGCTAAACATGGCAAGAGCAAGTTCATAGGATTCATGGATCACTAGCAAAACACACGGAAATATAGATTATCATGTTAACAATCTACCAGGAATAATATATAGCACAAGTAGAGCAAGAAAATGACATGCTAGGGCACTCCATAATTGCAACCAGAGGCATGAACGGATAGAGCATAACCACATGTTCAAAACATCCTTACTGAAGTATCTCAAAATAAGCATGGATCTCATGGTAGCAACCAGTTTACATGGCATCAAAATAACAGCAGGAAAATGACAGCAAAATCCCAAGTGCATGAAAACAACAACATCATGGACCCTACTTTGCATGCTTGTACTAGTCACCACATAGATCACAAAAATACAAGACTTGCACCCCTGTAAAGAGGGAATGATGTAGTTCAAAACACATGTAGACCTCATGCACATAGGATGCACACATCAAATACAACAACAATGACAAATCACCATGTTCTGTTAAGAAACAGCACTTAACATTTTATAGCACTCTTGCAACGATGAAAATGGCATCATAATGGACAGTAACATGCATGCAAGTGCTACTAACATGCAGAGATCAACGAGATGAACATTTCGACAAATCATATGCATAATTTGGAGCCACGGTCATGGAGATACGACATGTCAAAGAGGGCATAGAAATTACAAGGGTTTTGGGACTTGGTGAAATCTCACCCTCCGAAAAGTTAACGGGACAGAGGGATGCGGGACGGCATCGCGGCGTTTGATCGACGCGTGGGTGGATCTGATCCCGGTCGGTGGCAAACTCCGGCGATGAACTCCGGTGGATAGCTCCAGTGGTGGAGGAAGGTGGCGAGGCAGGGGATCGGCGGGGATCCACCGGATCCGGCGATGGGACGGCACGGGCCGGCGAGGGACGACGAGCTCGGTCCGGTGGGGTGCGGCCGGCGGCTCCGGCGAGTAATAAGGCCGGCAAGCGGCGGAGGTCGGCGCGGGTCCGGGCGATGCGAGGGCGTGGGCGGCGCGCGTGGTGCGGGGGAGCTGGCGGGGACGCGTGGAGGCGCGCGGTTGGAGGAGAGCGGCGGCGGGGGGGGGGGGGGTGACGTGGCGGCTTGCTACTGGTCCACGCGACGTGGAGGGGAGCGGCGGACATGTCCGGCGCGACGGTGATTTTTGTCCGGCGGTGCAATGGGAGGTGGCTAGGGTTTCATCTACGAGAAAATTCGGGGGGAGACACCTATTTATAGGTAGAGGGAGCTAGGAGAGTGCAAATGAGGTGCGGTTTTTGCCCACATGATCGTGACCCAACGACGAAGAGCATGGAGGGGGTTCAGATGGATTATTGGGCTGTTTTGGTGGGGTGTTGGGCTGCAACAGAAAAGAGACTTTTGCGGTTACCCGGTTAACCGTTGGGGCATCAAACGACCTCCAAATGGAACGAAATTTGACAGGAGGTCTACCGGTGGTGTACCAAGGCCACTTGACAAATCTCGGCCCATTCTGAGAATGTTTTTCTCCCGCCCACGAAAAGAGACAAGAGGGGTGCACCGGGTACATGTGGGAGTGTCGGATTGCGAAACGGACAACGGGGAAAATGCTCGGATGCATGAGACGAACACGAATGCAAATGCGATGCACATGATGACATGATATGAAATGCATGACATGAACAAAATGCAAAACGAAAGACAAAAGCCCAACCATGAAGGGAATCTCATAACATAAAGCCGAAAATGGCAAGAGTCGGAGTTACAAATATGGAAAGTTACATCCAGGGTGTTACAGCTAAGGAGGCCGCACCAGCAAAGAAGAAGCAGTTGTTCACTCAAGATCGGGATGAAACCAAGCAGGTGCCCGTTAAGGAAGATGGGTACTCATAAGCCACCTTCACCATAGGCACCAACCTCAACCCAAATCAGGAGGAGGCATTGGTGAGGTTCCTGCGCGCAAACAAGGACATATTCTCCTAGGAACCCAAGCAGCTAGTGGGGGTCCCAAGAGGGGTGATTGAGCATCACTTGAGGGTGTGCCCCAATGTGCGCCCCATGAAGTAGAAGGCGTGGCGATAATCCATGGGGAAGCAGTCCTTCATCGTCCAGGAAACCCGCAAGCTGGAGGCGGCGGGTGTCATTCGCGAGGTTCGGTACCACGAGTGGCTGGCGAACTCCGTCGTCGTGCCGAAGAAAGGCGGGAAGGAGCGCATGTGTGTTGACTTCACCAACCTCAACAAGGCTTGTCCCCAAGACCCGTTCCCGCTCCCGTGCATCGATCAGATTGTCGACTCCACCGCCGAATGTGACCTGTTATGCTTCTTGGACGCGTTTTCAGGTTATCACCAGATCAAGATGGCAGTGGAAGATGTGGAGAAGACGGCCTTCCTGACCCCATGTGGGGTGTACTACTACACTTGCATGCCGTTCGGGCTGCGCAATGCAGGCGTGACCTTCCAACGGCTGATGCACATCGCCCTAGGTCAGCAGCTCGGGAGGTACGCTGAAGCCTACGCCGACGACATTGTGGTAAAATCTCGGGAGGCAAGAACTCTGATTCAGGATCTGGAGGAGACCTTCGCGAGCCTGCGCCAGGTGGACTTGCGGCTCAACCCGGAGAAGTGCGTGTTTGGTGCCCCTTCCGACAAGCTGCTAGGCTTCCTTGTGTCCCACAGGGGGATCGAGGCAAACCCAGAGAAGGTCAAGGCGATAGAAGACATGAGCCCACCGCAAACTCTTAAGGAGATGCAGAAGCTTGCTGGCTGCGTGACCTCGCTGGGGCGCTTCATCTCCAAGCTGGGAGAGCGCGCCCTGCCATTCTTCAAGTTGATGAAGAAGAAGGGCCCGTTCGAGTGGACCCTAGAAGCTGACCAAGCGTTTCAAGACCTCAAGAGATACCTGACCAGCCCTCCGGTGATGGTGGCGCCTCGCCCCTTCAAGCCCCTGGTGCTTTACCTTGCCGCCACTCCCTACTCCGCCAGCGCAGCTCTAGTGGCGGTCCGGGAGAAGCGCTAGGCCAGGGGGCTGCCGCGCTGCACCGTGCCACCGGCTGAGGCAATGCAGGACCCGGAGGGCACCGCAAGGGCTGAAGCAATGCCAACGGGTGACCAGGCCCAGCAAGGCGGCGTTTGCGGGCCAGTAGAGGCCCCAGCAGGCGATCAGGCCCTTGAGATTCCGTCATCTCAGGAGACGCCCCAACTGTCGGCAGGCACAAGCACCGTCGATGTTCCTACCCTTGTCGAGCACCCGGTGTATTTCATCAGCACGGTATTGCGGGATGCAAGGTTACGGTACCCCATGCCTCAGAAGCTCTTGCTCGCGCTTCTGGTGGCCTCACGCAAGCTGCGGCAGTACTTCCAAGGTCACCCAATCAAGGTCATCTCGGCCTACCTGCTAGAGAGGGTACTCAGGAGCCCCAACACTGCTAGAAGAGTTGCCGAATGGAACATTGAGCTGCAAGCATTCCAGCTGGAGTTCAGCACAACTAGGGTCATCAAGGGGGCCACGCTCGCCGACTTCGTGGCAGAAAGGACTGACGCCCCAGGGTTTGAAGCAGGCGAGGACCGATCCCTCTCACCAGGAAGTGAAGCACCAGATGACTGGGTCATGTATTTTGATGGTGCGTTCGCACGCCAGGGTGCGGGGGCTAGAGCAGTGCTCATCTCGCCTGCTCAGGACAAGATCTACTACGCCGTGCAGCTCTGCTTCCCGCAGGGCAAGAAGGTCTCCAACAACATCGCGGAGTACGAAGGCCTCATCGCCGGCCTCAAGACCACGGTGGCCCTGGGGGTGAACCGCCTCACCATCAAGGGCGACTCGCAGCTCCTCGTCAACTTCTCCAACATGGTATACGAGCCGAAGGACGAGCACATGGAGGCATACCACATGAAGGTACGCAAAATGTAAAAGCATTTCTTGGGTTTAGAGTTGCAGCACGTAGCCCGTGGCACCAACAAGGAGGCCGACGACATCGCCAAAAGGGCGTCCAAGCGACAACCCCAAGAGCCTGGCGTCTTTGAGGAGAGGCTCTTCAAGCCATCGGCAGCACCTCCGCTTTTCGGTCCGGCACCGCCTCGGGAGGAGCTCCCCAACCACCTGTCTTGGGAGCCCCAGCCTGTGGCCCGACCTCAGGTGCGCGTCTACTCCTGGCACTTGAGTCTCGGGAGGGGTGCTGGACCAAGGAGCTCAAGGAATACCTGACGCAAGGGATGCTGCTAGAGAAGGAGGAGGATGCGGAGCACGTGGCCCGACAGGCTATGGCATACTGCATTCAGGACGGTGAGTTATAGAGGAAGCGGCCAAATGATGTTTCCTTGCGATGCATCTCCAGGGAATAGGGGAACGAGCTGCTGGCTGACATACACGGCGGAGACTGCGGGCACCACTCGTCATCACGAACCCTTGTCGGCGAGGCGTTTCGCAGCGGGTTCTACTGTCCTACGACGCTCAACGACGCAACCGAGCTGGTGAAGTCCTGCGAGGCCTACCAATTCCATTCCAAGCAGATCCACCAGCCAGCTCAGGGCCTCTAGACCATCCCGCTCTCGTGGCCGTTCGCAGTCTGGGGGCTGGATATCTTAGGCCCATTCCCTCGAGCGCCTGGGGGCTACCGCTACCTTTACGTCGCCATCGACAAGTTCACCAAATGGGCAGAGATAGAAGCCGTCCATACCATCCCTGCCGGATCCGCGGTCAAGTTCATCAAGGGTCTTGTAAGCCGGTTTGGGGTCCCTAATCGCATCATCACCGAGAACGGCTCGCAGTTCACTAGCAATCTTTTAAAGGCATACTGTGCTAACCTTGGAACACAGATCTGCTACGCTTCAGTGGCACACCCAAGGAGCAATGGCCAAGCCGAACGTGCCAACGTAGAGGTCCTCAGAGGCCTCAAGACCAGGACCTTCAAGAAGAAGCTCGAGGCCTGCGGCAAGGGCTGGCACGATGAACTCCAGTCTATGCTGTGGTCCATCCACACCACCGCCACCAAGCCAACAGGCGAGACCCCGTTCTTCCTCGTCTACGGAGCAGAAGCGGTTCTCCCTCACGAGGTCAAGCATCGCTCCGCGCGGGTCCTGGCGTTTGGTGAGACACAGCAGGACGCCATGAAGGGGATGTACCTTGTGCTGGGGGAGGAACGTCGCCGTGAAGCCTCGCTCCGAGCGGCAAGGTACCAGCAGGCGCTGCGACGGTAGCACCTCGCAGCGTTCGCTCCAGGACGCTCGAGGTGGGCGATCTCGTCCTGAGGCGGGTGCTCTCCAGGGAAGGGCTACACAAGCTCTTGCCCATGCGGGAGGGCCCGTTTAGGATCGCCCGTGTCTCCAGGCCTGGCGCCGCGCGCCTAGAGACATAGGACAGGATCCCCATCTAGAATGCCTGGAACATCCAGCACCTCCGGAAGTTCTACCCATGAAGCAAGGCCCCGTGCCTGTGAATGTCTCCGCTCGTGACACTCTCACATAATAATGAGTGGGGCTGTACATGCCCCGGAGTCTCAGGAGTGCCACCCTCGGGCCTCGGGGCTCCCTCCCATGTCTTAGTGGCAGCACTTAGCTCCGCGCTGGTGAGAAGACTAGACTAGGTGCCGGACGCGGCTTTTCATTTGCTTTCCGATGTTGGCTTGCCCCCTTTTTTCTTAATGGAAGTTCGCATTCTGGTTTTTCTTGCCCTCTTGGTTCGATCGCCTTTTGCTCTGTTCTTCCTTGAATCTTTGTTTTGGTCCGTGCTCTCCCTCGCATGCCTCGCGAGGGGGCTGGACAGGTGCCCTCATGAGCGTTTTTCCTTTTCTTCGCGAGGCACCCTCGCCTGAGCCTGCAAGCTGGCACACCTCTCTCAAGCCGTGCCCCTCGGGTACCGTGATACGAAGCACTGGGTCGTAGAGGCGGCACCTGCGACCAGGATTCGGAAGAATAAGAGTTTCCTAACAGAATTTTTGCAGTTCCTAGATGCCTCCCGAGCAAAGGAGGCCTCACCAGGCGCTGGGAGATGCGCGCCTCACGAGGCAGAAACTACTTCAGACACATCAAGCTAAGTTATCTCTATACGCCTACATAAAACACTGGTACCACAACATGACGCAGGGACGATAAACATAACATAGCAACATGGAAATCATGGTTCATTACACGCCCCTGCAGGGCCCATTCATTACATGCCCCTGCAGGGCCCATACTTGTTTCTTCTTAGATGCAGGAAGGAAGGAACAAAACAAAAGTGGCGCTCCACTGGGCTCAGCCGGACCCCTCCTCACGCTTCACTGGAGCGCAGCGACAAGACGACCCGCTACCACCCTCCAAACGGGCGCGGCGGCATGGCGGCTTGTCATAGCCGCCGCTGCTGGAGCTGTCGCTGGAGGTGGAGCCACCGTAGCTGGACGAGCTGCGGCCAACGCCGAGGACGAAGCCACCTTCATCCTCATCACGACCATCGCCAAGGCCGAGCACCTCGTCGCCGTCGTTGTCCTTGGGGCAGCACCCGACGCGGCGACCATCTTCCCCAAATACCCTCATGTAGAGGGTTGTCTCGCCCTTGCACCTGAAGTGGAGGGCACACTGCTTGCCAAGGCCGCGCGCGTGGGCAAACATCTGCCAGCCGCGGGCCAGGGCTACGTTGCCCGCGGAGGAGACTTCCACCGCGACCCATGAAGCCTTGCTGCAGCAACCGTCCGCCTGCAGTAAGAGACCGCCTGGATCTGTGGACGACAGTTCGCCGACAAAGAACCAGGGAGCTGAAGCCAGGTGCCAACTTGGTTCTCCGAGCACACGATGAACTCTGGCATCACCTCCGCCGAATGGAAGCGCGGCCGAGGAGGCCGCGCAAGCATGGCGCGCCTCACTTCATCAACGGGACTGCCACGACCAGGGCGACTCCCGCCGCGCGGGGAGGCGATGCCGCTGCCGTGAGGGGCCACAGTGGGGGTCGCGGCGCGCTTGCGCGGGCGACCACGCCCCCTCTTGGGTGGTGGCGAGCCGGGCCCCTCCTGGCGGGCCTTACCCTTTTCTGTGACTGAGAACCTCTTCGCCGGCCCCTCCTGGCGGGCCTTCCCCTTCTCTACGGCCGAGAACCTCTTCGCCGGCGCCATGAGTGTTGCTGCTAGCAAGGAAGCAAGGAAGAAGAAGGAGCAGGAGGAGCGAAGGAAGAGATGGGTGACGGGGGCTCCGCTCCCCCTTCCCATTTATAGCCAAGAGGAGGCCAACCGCCGGCCTCCATGATCTAAGGTAATAATGACCTTTTTCTGCATGCAACAAGGACTCGTCAAGGTGGGCAGTTGCCGAGGCAGCGTGGGAAAGCGGAGACGCCCACGTCCAATCAACTGTCACGCGTCAAACGAGGCAGCAGGCTATTGGGGCCCGCGGCGCTCCGCACTTGCCCCTTAGCTTTGCCTCGAAGCCAAGCCCGAGCGCGCCTTGGGCCTGGGGGCTACTGTCAGCATCCTAGGCACGGGGGTCCCCAGACTTGCCTGTCCACGGCCCACGGCATGGCTCCACCAGCGGCCCTGTACGACCCATCTTCACCAGCGAACACTCAAGACCCTCGCGAGGGGCCAAGCCTCGCGAGGCGGACGACGCAAGACCTCCTCGGGGGTGGCCTCACCATGCTGGCTCGCGAGGGGCGGAGAGATTAAGGCAAGGGGCACCTCGCGAGGTTCTTGTGACACAACCATGACGACCAAGGCCAGGCGGGCACCAGGCGGGCGCCAGCGTGCATAGTGTCCTCATTTCCTCTTTGGTGCTAAAGAGGCAAGCGCAGGTGCGGAGTCCCGAGGCATCAAGCAAAGGTTTCCATATCAGTGCAACGAGACCAAGACCAGCAAGATGGCAGGATGGAGGTCACCGTGGAGCCCAAGACGGCGTCATCACTAGAGCCTTTGGCAAGCGAAGACTGTCTTTTGTCAGGATAGCTTGTACTAGTTGCCCCCCATCAGATTGGCCGTTGTGGGATCCCTTCCCGCCTAATATTTGGGGAGAGGACCCGGGCCACTATAAATAGGACTAGCCACCACCTTAGAAAGGGGGGATGATCCTCTACCGCATCAACTCACCAAGCACAAGAGCACCTCTCCTCATGAGGCTGTTCCTCCCCTGTAACTGTACATCCTCAGCCCAAGAGGCAATCCACCACACCACACTGGAGTAGGGTATTACACCACATCGGTGGCCCGAACTAGTATAAATCTTGTGTCCCCTTGTTCTGCGGGTTCGATGCGCTAAGCCTTGAGATTGCGGTGAGGGCGTGAACTGGAGGGGGAGAGATCTTCGTGCGCACCCCAGTGTTCGAACCTCAAGGGTTTTCCCGAAGCCCGAAATCTGACAGCTAATTCCTCATTCTGATTCTTAGCACATTTGCTTTGCCATGATTCGCACCAAGTATGAAATCAATCCATCTAGAGAAAACTCCCCTTAAGTTAGGTTTGAGTCGAAAATTTAGGGTTAGGTCTCCTCCGAACTCATCTTGGACCGACCGAGTTGTAGAAATTGGTCTCACCGATTTGGCTTAGGCCATTGCACATGCGCTTTTTGGTCTGACCAGAAATCACAAATCGGTGCGACCAAGTTCGATTCTCTGTGAAACCCTAGCAATCTTGGAGCCATCGAACCGTGACTCGGTGTGACCGAGTTCACTAGTTCAGACTCCAACAGTTGCTTCGGTATCACTGAGTTTAACAAATCGGTAGCTCCGAAATGCTTTCTGCGGAGAACTAAAACTAAGTTTTGACTTGTTTGTTTTGCAAAAACTCTGCACTTTGTGATTCTCATCCATTCTACCTCATTTACATCTATTCGTAGGGTTTGCTGTCAGTGTGCTTGCCAAGATGTCTGACCAGAGTGATTGCCAAAACATATTTGAAGAACTAGTGCAAATGAGTGAGGGCACTAGCCCCTCAAGCACCTCAGATGATGGTAGCAGGAGCACTGCAGTAACTTTCCAAAGGCAGCCACTAGAACAAGGAAGATGAAAACCTCAGATTCGGAAGATGAGGACTATGTGGCTGTTGAGGAGGAAGTTAGCTCCAAAAAGAAGGTGCTAAAGAAAGAGTATGGTACTGCTGCAACAACTAAGCCAGGGTTGCATAAGAAGGCACCTACAAAAAGAGTTCCAATTTCTAAGGCCAGGGCCTCATTTGCTGAAACCTCTAAGCAAACTGGAGATGCTGCTGGAGAGGGAAAGAAGAGGAAGGAGAGGGTCAAGAAGACCACTGCAGAGTCCTTGGTAGATCCTCCATAATGAGAGAGCCAGAAGAAGATGAAGAGGAAGAGGATGCTGCACCAGCAACCAAGTCCCAGAAGCTCATGGGAGATGCAATCAGGTCAGGGGCTGCTCCATCAAAGCCCAAAGCTACTCCCAAGGCTGCTGCTCAAAAGCCCTCTAAGCCCAAGAGAAGCACCAGGAATATCCCTGCTGAAGAAAAGAACAAGGCCCCAGTGCCTGAAGTTGAAGAAGAAGATGCAGAAGCCCAAGTGCAGAGAAAACTGAAGCCTAAGATTCCAGACCACAATGACAATCATCCAGTGGCTGGGGACATGAATATCAGGAAGGATGCAGGATTGAGACTTTGGAGATAGTTTGACCCCTATGCTGTGAGGAGGAGGTCTGCATTGGACTATAGGTTCCTGTAACGCCCCGGACACACCCGGTGGTGGTCGTTACTCCTGGCCCCATAGATCAATACTAGTCTATTCTGCGCACTTTGTCCTCACTCGTGCGCACCCGGAGAAACTTCCCGGTTGATCACCCATCCTGAAACTACTCCAAGCTGAGCACGCTTAACTTTGGAGTTCTATCCGTATGGGCTTCCAGAAAATAAGGAATTCCTTATTGATATGAGTAGTCTATCATCCCTAATAAGCCAGGCTATCACATACACCCCCACTCAAAGGAACCGACGTCCTCGTCGGGCCACAGGAACGTTCCCTGTTGGCACATACGTCCGTGCTTCCAGTCTGGCACATGTGCCATGCCGTGTGCCACGACGGGTCACAAACGTCATGCACAACATGACCGTGCACCTGTCCGCAAACATCTGTGTAACCGCAAGGGTCGGCTCTGATACCAACTTGTAACGCCCCGGACACACTCGCCGGTGGTCGTTACTCCTGGCAGGATCTAGATTGGCCCCACAGATCAATACTAGTCTTTTCTGCGCACTTTGTCCTCACTTGTGCGCACCTGGGAGAAACTTCCCGGTTGGTCACCCATCCTGAAACTACTCCAAGCTGAGCATGCTTAACTTTGGAGTTCTGTCCGAATGGGCTTCCGGAAAAGAAGGAATTCCTTATTGATATGAGTAGTCTATCATCCCTAATAAGCCAGGCTATCACAGTTCCACACCAAGGAACAACAGGATTTCTATGACACCATTCCGGTTGACAAGAAGCCAATTGTCTGTGACATGAGATGGGTTGATTGAGAATTAATTGATGAGAATGAAGATTTCTTCTCAGGTGTACATGAAAGCTTCAAAGCTTGTGGAGGTGATGAGTTTGTGGGTCAAAAGTTGACCAAATGGAATGATGAGCTCATTATGCAGTTCTACTCCACTGCTCATTTCTATCCAGATGGCAGAATCGTGTGGATGTCTGAAGGTACGAGGTACCAATCAACTATTGATGAATGGGAGAAGTTGATCAATGCCCCAGAGGAACATGAGGATGATTTGGATGTGTTTGCCAAGAAGAAGAAGGACCACAACTCAATGGCAAATATGCACATGGAGACCCCCGATAAGGCTTTGGAGACACATAAGCTTGGGTCTATGCATTATCTACTGTCTGGTCTGCCTACAATCAACACTATCCCGAGGCATACTCTGTTACCCAAATTTGGAGATCAGAAGATGATAAGAGGACATTCAATCAACCTGCTGCAAATATTTGATGTCCCTAAAAAATTCAAGGTCATGAGTCTGATTGTTGAGATAATCAAGAGGACTGCAGCAGATCAGGGAAGATCTTGCGGGTATGCTCCACATATTCAGGTGCTCATCAACTCTAAGATGGGCACAAGCACTTACCTGTTGGACAAGGAGCCCTTACCTCTGCACCCAGAATTTTAGGATAACGTAGTTGTGATGAATGAGAATGAACCTTCATCAACACAAGCACAAGAGAAGAGAGCTAAGGAAAAGGCAGAAAAGGCTGCAAGGATGCCAAGTGCCGAGGAAGCATCTCAAGTGTTCTTAAAGAGCAAACAAGATCAATTGGGTTATCTGATACAAGAAACATTGAGGATTGAGAAGGGCTTGGCCACCCTGACTCAGAATCAAGAGAGCTTGGAAAGGATTGTTGAGACAAAATTCTATGATCTTGACCTCAAGGTGAATGAGATACAGACTACAGTCGAGCAGCTCCAGGAGGAAGTTGAGGAGAAGAGAGGGAAGGTAAATACGGATGCTTTTCAGCGAGTGCCAAGGAGTCAGAGGTCAGCTGCTGTGCCAGTATCAAATACAAGAGCTACTTCATCTGCACCAGCAACGGCTTCAGTACCACCTCCAGCATCTGCTCCACCAGCTCCCACATCATCCACTCATGCCTTCGTCCTTGGAGTTCTGTCTACACCACCTCCCGAAGACCAAGCTTGAGAGATGCATAACACTATGTGTTTTCGAACTTTTTGGTGACTTGTTGCCAAAGGGGGAGAAATGTATAGATCATAGGCTTCGAGAGAGAGTGTTGCTTTGCTGCTTTGTCTCTCTTGCTTTCTTGTCTTTTAGTTGAAATTGTGTGTGTGTGTGCTCGTTTGATACTTTATGTCTGTGTGAGATACTTGTATGATCATGTGTTTGATCATATCGTACTTTAATGTTTGCTTGGATGATGTTATCTTTTATATCCTTATATGATCATGCACTTTGCTTGGTGATGAGTGCATACTGTAATTCATATCATTTTGAGCGCTCCCCCAAGATGTATGTGACATGGAAGAGTAACCCATCATCCTAATCGATTGTGCAATTGCATTCAAAAGCAAATCTTAAATAGTGCACAAATTTCGGGGGAGCTCTTGCTTATCACATACTTCTCAAAGCGACAATGTATTTAAATCTTATTATCATTTGTCGAAGCTTTGATCTATATGTTGTCATCAATTACCAAAAAGGGGGAGATTGAAAGTGCAACTATCCCTAGGTGGTTTTGGTAATTATTAACAACATATAGCTCATTGAACTAATACTATTTCAAGATGATCATTTTAGAAAGTTCAATGATTGGCATGGCATTGATTAGGAATGTGGACCCCTCAAAATGCTAAGGACACACATTGGCTCAAGCTCAAGACTACATTTTCATTTTAGTGATCCAAGATCACATTGAGTCCATATGAAAAGCCAATACTATTAAAAGGGGATGAGGTGTTGCTTAATGGCTTACTTTCTCAAAATACTTAGTGATATGCTCCAAAAAACCCTCAACCACTTTCTCATATCCACATATGTCCCAAACCAAAAGTCAAACTCGGCCCCACCGAAATGTTCTATCCGACGCCACCGAGTTCACTTGACATAGCCACTGCCAGAAACCCTAATCAATTCGGTCTCACCGATAGGGATCTCGGTCTCACTGAGATGGGAATGCAAACTCTCTGTTTCCCTTCAACATTTCGGTTCAACCGAGATGAGCGATCGGTCCCACCAAGTTCGCAATGCAAACTCTCTGTTTCCCTTTCGTAACATTTCGGTCTCAACGAAATGAGCGATTCGGTCCCAATAAGTTTGCCTGACCAACTCTATGGTTAGCCTATTACAAAAATCGTCCTACCGAGTTTGTGTAATCGGTCTCACCGAGATTACGTTATGCCCTAACCCTAATGGAATCGGTCCCACCGAGTTGACATGTCGGTCCCACCGAAAAGCCTAACGTTCTCATTTTGAACTGAATCGGTATGACCGAGTTTTTTTATTCGGTCCCACCAAGTTTAGTAAATTGTGTGTAATAGCTAGATTTTGTGTGGAGCCTATATATACCCCTCCACCCTTCCTTCATTAGTAAGGAGAGCCATTAGAACGTGCCTACACTTCAACATTCATTTTCTAAGAGAGAATCACCTACTCATGTGTTGAAACCAAGATATTCCATTCCAACCATATGAATCTTGATATCTAGCCTTCCCCAAGTTGCTTTCCACTCAAATCATCTTTCCACCAAATCCAAATTAGTGAGAGTGAGTTGAGTGTTGGGGATACTATCATTTTAAGCACAAGAGCAAGGAGCTCATCATCAACACACCATCTATTACCTTTGGGAGAGTGGTGTCTCCTAGATTGGTTAGGTGTCACTTGGGAGCCTCCGTCAAGATTATGGAGTTGAACCAAGGAGTTTGTACGGGAAAGGAGATCACCTACTTGATTAAGATCTACCCTAGTGAGGCAAGTCCTTCGTGAGCGATGGCCATGGTGGGGCAGACAAGATTACTTCTTCATGGACCCTTCATGGGTGGAGCCCTCCGTGGACTCGCGCAACCATTACCCTTCGTGGGTTGAAGTCTCCTTCAACGTGGATGTACGATAGCACCACCTATCGGAACCATGGCAAAAATCTCCGTGTGTAAATTGCGTTTGCTCCCTCCAAACTCGTCCCTTTGCCTTCATATGCAAATGTTTTACATTCCGCTGCTATACTCTTAGACTTGCATGTGTAGGTTGATTTCTTGACTTGTGCTTTGTTGCTAAATCTACCAAGACTTAAAATTGGGAAAAGGCTAGATTTTTATTTGGCCGAGTAGTCTAATCACCCCCCCTCTAGACAAACTTTCGATCCTACAGTTAGTTGCGGGATGGTGCATTATGGAACGAGTGAAGAGACTTGCCGGTAATGAGATTGAACTAGGTATGGTGATACCAACAATCGAATATCGGGCAAGTAAGATACCAATGACAAAGGGAACACTGTATGTTGTTATGCGGTTTGACTGATATAGATCTGCGTATAATATGTAGGAGCCAACATGAGCATCCAGGTTCCGCTATTGGTTATTGATCGAAGATGTGTCTCGGTCATGTCTACATAGTTCTCGAACCCGTAGGGTCCGCACGCTTAACGTTCGATGACAGTTTGTATTATGAGTTATGTTATTCTATGACCGATGTTTGTTCGGAGTCCCGGATGAGATCACAGACATGACGAGGAGCCTTGAAATGGTCAAGACATAAAGATTGATATATTGGAAGGTTACGTTTGGACACCGGAATGGTTTCTCAAAGGTTCGGACATTTTCCGGAGTACCAGGGGTTACCGGAACCCCCCGGGGAGTTAATGGGCCTTCATGGGCCCTGATGGAGAGAGGAGGTGGCGTCCAGGTGGAGGCGCGCGCCCCCAAGCCCAAACCGAATTGGACTAGGGTTGGGGGGGGCGCCCCCCCTTCCCTTCTCTCCTCCTCCTCCTCCTTCGGTCCTTCTCCTAGTGGGAATAGGAAAGGAGAGGGGGCTGAATCCTACTTGGACCGGGAATCCAAGTAGGACTCCCCCCTATGGCACGCCCCCTTGGCCCGGCACCTCTCCTCCACCCTTTATATACGTGGGAGGGGGGCACCCCAAAGGCACACCAAGTCTTCTCTTAGCCGTGTGCGGTGCCCCCTCCACAGTTACACACCTCAGTCATATCGTCGTAGTGCTAAGACGAAGCCCTGCGCGGTAACTTCATCATCACCGTCGCCACGCCGTCGTGCTGACGGAATTCTCCCTCGTCCTCAACTGGATCAAGAGATCGAGGGACGTCATTGAGCTGAACGTGTGTAGAACACGGAGGTGTCATATGTTCGTTACATGGATCGGCTGGATCTTGAAGATGTTCTACTACATCAACCGCATTACTAAATGCTTCCGCTTTCGGTCTACGAGGGTACATGGACACACTCTCCCCTCTCGTTGCTATGCATCCTGTAGATAGATCTTGCGTGATCGTAGGTGAAAATTTTGAAATACTGCATTCCCCAACAGGGAAAGGAAGAGGGGCAGCAAGGGGAGCCCCAAGTAGGAGTAATCCTACTTGGGCGCCTCCCATCAATCGGCCTCCCCCCTTCCATAAGTGTCGAAGGGGGAAGGAAAGAGAAGGGGGAGGGAAGGAAAGGGGGAGGCCGAATCCTCCCCTTTCCTTCTCCCTTCCCTTCATTTCCTTCTCTTCTTATTCGACCTATAGGGGGGCGCACTAGCCCCTTAGGGGCTGGTCTGTCCCTCTCTTTGCCCATTAGGCCCATATAGTTTGCCGGGGGTTGCCCGGAACCCCTTCCGGTGACCCGATACGTACCCGGTACCCCTGGAACACTTCCGGTGTCCGAATACTATCGTACTATATGTGAATCTTTACCTCTCGACCATTTCGAGACTCCTTGTCATGTCCATGATCTCATCCGGGACTCCGAGCAACATTTGGTCACCGAATCACATAACTCATATAATACAAAATCATGATCGAACGTTAAGCGTGCGGTCCCTACGAGTTTGAGTACTATGTAGACATGACCAAGACGCCTCTCTGGTCAATAACCAACAACAGAACCTGGATGCTCATATTGGTTCCCACATATTCTACGAAGATCTTTATCGGTCGTACCGTAATGACAACATACGTTATTCCCTTTGGCATCGGTATGTTACTTGCCCGAGATTCGATCGTCGGTATCTTCATACCTAGTTCAATCTCGTTATCGGCAAGTTTCTTTACTAGTTCTGTAATACATCATCCTGCAACTAACTCATTAGTCACATTGCTTGCAAGGCTTATTATGATGTGCATTATCGAGAGGGCCCAGAGATACCTCTCCGATACTCGAAGAGACAAATCCTAATCTTTATCTATGCCAACCCAACAAACACCTTCGGAGATACCTGTAGATCATCTTTATAATCACCCAATTACGTTGTGAAGTTTTGATAGCACACAAGGTATTCCTTCGGTATCTGGGAGTTGCATAATGTCATAGTCAAAGGAATATGTATTTGACAAGAAGAAAGCAATAGCAATAAAACTGAACGATCAACATGCTAATCTAACAGATGGGTCTTGCCCATCACATCATTCTCCTAATGATGTGATCCCGTTCATCAAATGACAACACATTTCTATGGTTAGGGAACTTAACCATCTTTGTTTAACGAGCTAGTCTAGTAGAGCCTTACTAGGGACACGGTGTTTTGTCTATGTATTCACACATGTATCAAGTTTTCGGTTAATACAATTCTAGCATGAATATAAACATTTATCATGATATAAGGAAATATAAATAACAACTTTATTATTGTCTCTAAGGCATATTTCCTTCAGTCTCCCACTTTCACTAGAGTCAATAATCTAGATTACATTGTAATGATTCTAACACCCATGGAGTCTTGGTGCTGATCATGTTTTGCTCATGGAAGAAGCTTAGTCAATGGGTCTGCAACATTCAGATCCGTATGTATTTTGTAAATCTCTATGTCTCCCTCCTTGACTTGATCATGGACGGAGTTGAAGCGTCTCTTGATGTGTTTGGTTCTTTTGTGAAATCTGGATTCCTTCGCCAAGGCAATTGCTCCAGTATTGTCACAAAAGATTTTCATTGGACCCGATGCACTAGGTATTACACCTAGATCGGATATGAACTCCTTCATCCAGTCTCCTTCATTCGCTGCTTCAGATGCAGCTATGTACTCCGCTTCACACGTAGATCCTGCCACGACGCTTTGCTTGGAACTGCACCAACTGACAGCTCCACCATCCAATATAAATACGTATCCGGTTTGTTACTTAGAGCCATTCGGATTAGTGTCAAAGCTAGCATCGACGTAACCATTTATGACGAGCTCTTTGTCACCTCCATAAACGAGAAACATAATCTTAGTCCTTTTCAGGTACTTCAAGATGTTCTTGATCGCTGTCCAGTGATCACTCCTGGATTACGTTGGTACCTCCCTACTAGACTTATAACAAGGTACACAACATAGCATACATGATAGAACCTATGGTTGAGGCATAGGGAATGAATTTCATTTTCTCTCTATCTTCTGTAGTGGTCGGGCATTGAGTCTGACTCAACTTCACACCTTGTAACACAGGCAATAACCCTTTCTTTTACTGATCCATTTGGAACTTCTTCAAAACTTTACCAAGGTATGTACTTTGTGAAAGTCCAATCAAGTGTCTTGATCTATCTCTATAGATCTTGATGCCCAATATATAAGTAGCTTCACCGAGGTCTTTCATTAAAAAACTCTTATTCAAGTATCCTTTTATGCTATCTAGAAATTCTATATCATTTCCAATCAACAATATGTCATCCACATATAATATTAGAAATGCTACAGAGCTCCCACTCACTTTCTTATAAATACATGCTTCTCTGAAAGTGTGTATAAAACCATATGCTTTGATCACACTATCAAAGCGTATATTCCAACTCTGAGATGCTTGCACCAGTTCATAAATGGATCGCTGGAGCTTGCACACTTTGTTAGCACCTGTAGGATCGACAAAACCTTCTGGTTGCATCATATACAACTCTTCTTTGAGAAATCCATTAGGGAATGCAGTTTTGACGTCCATTTGCCAAATTTCATAATCCTAAAATGCGGCAATTGCTAACATGATTCAGACAGACTTAAGCATCACTACGGGTGAGGAAGTCTCATCATAGTCAACTCCTTGAACTTGTTGAAAACCTTTCGCAACAAGTCGAGCTTTATAGATAGTAACATTACCATTAGCGTCAGTCTTCTTCGTGAAGATCCATTTATTCTCTATGGCTCACCGATCATTGGGCAAGTCAACCAAAGTCCATACTTTGTTCTCATACATGGATCCTATCTCAGATTTCATGGCCTCAAGCCATTTTGCGGAATCTGGGCTCATCATTGCTTCCTCATAGTTCATAGGTTCGTCATGGTCTAGTAACATGACTTCCAGTACAGGATTACCGTACCACTCTAGTGCGGAACATGCTGTGGTTGACCTACGAGGTTCGGTAGTAACTTGATGTGAAGTTTCATGATCATTATCATTAGCTTCCTCTCTAGTTTATGTAGGCATCACTTGAACGATTTTCTATGATGAGCTACTTTCCAATTAGAGAGAAGGTACAATCACCTCATCAAGTTCTATTTTCCTCCTATTCACTTCTTTCGAGAAAACTACTTCTCTAGAAAGCATCCATTCTTAGCAACAAAGATCTTGCCTTTGGATCTGTGATAGAAGGTGTACCTAACAATTTCTTTTGGGTATCCTATGAAGATGCACTTCCCTGATTTGGGTTTGAGCTTATCAGGCTGAAGCTTTTTCACATAAGCATCGCAACCCCAAACTTTAAGAAACGACAGCTTAGGTTTCTTGCCAAACCATAGTTCATACAGTGTTGTCTCAACGGATTTAGATGGTGCCCTATTTAAAGTGAATGCAGCTGTCTCTAATGCATAACCCAAAACGACAGTGGTAAATCGGTAAGAGACATCATAGATCGCACCATATCTAATAAAGTGCGGTTACGACGTTCAGGCACACCATTACACTGTGGTGTTCCAGGTGGCATGAGTTGTGAAACTATTCCACATTGTTTTAAATGAAGGCCAAACTCGTAACTCAAATACTCGCCTCCGTGATCAGATCATAGAAACTTTATTTTCTTGTTATGATGATTCTCCACTTCACTTTGAAATTCTTTGAACTTTTCAAATGTTTCAGACTTGTGTTTCATTAAGTAGATATACCCATATTTTCTCAAATCATCGCTGAAGGTCTGAAAATAACGATACCCACCGCGAGCCTCAACACTCGACCTCATACATCGGTATGTATTATTTCCAATAAGTCAGTGGCTCGCTCCATTGTTCCGGAGAACGGAGTCTTAGTCATCCTGCCCATGAGGCATGGTTTGCAATCATCAAATGATTCATAATCAAGTGATTCCAAAAGCCCATCCGCATGGAGTTTCTTCATGTGCTTTACACCAATATGACCTAAACGGCAGTGCCACAAATATGTTGCACTATCATATCAACTTTGCATCTTTTGGCATCAATATTATGAATATGTGTATCACCACAAGTGAGATTCAAAAAAAACCACTCTTCAAGGGTGCATGACCATAAAAGATATTACTCACATAAATAGACCAACCATTATTCTCTGATTTAAATGAATATCCATCTTGCATCAAACAAGATCTAGATATAATGTTCATGCTCAATGCTGGCACCAAATAATAGTTATTCTGGTCTAATACTAATCCCGAAGGTAGATGTAGAGGTAGCATGCTGAGGGCGATCACATCGAACTTGGAACCATTCTCGACGTGCATCGTCACCTCGTCCTTAGCCAATCTTCGTTTAATCCGTAGCCCATGTTTCGATATACAAATATGAGCAACCGAACCGGTATCAAATAGCCAGGCACTCCTACGAGCATTAGTAAGGTACACATCAATAACATGTATATCAAATATACCTTTGTTCACTTTGCCATCCTTCTTATCCGCGAAATACTTGGGGCAGTTCCGCTTCTAGTGACCAGTCCATTTGCAGTAGAAGCACTCAGCTTCAGGCTTAGGTCCATACTTGGGCTTCTTCCCGGGAGTGGCAACTTGCTTGACATTCTTCTTGAAGTTCCCCTTCTTTCCTTTGCCTTTTTCTTGAAACTAGTGGTCTTCTTAACCCTCAACATTTGATGCTCCTTCTTGATTTCTACCTCCGCAACTTTGAGCATAGCGAAGAGCTTGGGAATTGTCGTATCCATCCCTTGCATATTATAGTTCATCACGAAGCCTTTGTAGCTTGGTGGCAGTGATTGAAGAACTCTGTCAATAACACTATCATCTGGAAGATTAACTCCCAGCTGAGTCAAGTGATTATGATACCTAGACATTTTGAGTATGTGTTCACTGACAGAATTGTTCTCCTCCATCTTGCAGCTATAGAACTTGTTAGAGACTTCATATCTCTCAACTTGGGCATTTGCTTTAAATATTAACTTCAACTCTTGGAACATCTCATATGCTCCATGACATTCAAAACATCTTTGAAGTCCCGATTCCAAGCCGTAAAGCATGGCACACTGAACTATCGAGTAGTCATCAGATCGAGCTTGCCAGACGTTCATAACATCAGCATCTGCTCCTGCAGCAGGCCTTTCACCTAGCGGTGAATCAAGGACATTATTCTTCTGTGCAGCAATGAGGATAATCCTCAAGTTACGGACCCAGTCCGTGTAGTTGCTACCATCATCTTTATGAAGGAAATATGACCTAGAGACAATAATAAAGTTGTTATTTCATATTTCCTTATATCATGATAAATGTTTATTATTCATGCTAGAATTGTATTAACCGGAAACCTGATACATGTGTGGATACATAGACAAAACACCATGTCCCTAGTAAGCCTCTACTAGACTAGCTCGTTAATCAAAGATGGTTAAGTTTCCTAACCATAGACATGTGTTGTCATTTGATCAACATGATCACATCATTAGGAGAATGATGTGATGGACAAGACCCATTCGTTAGCTTAGCATAATGATCATTAAGTTTTATTGCTATTGCTTTCTTCATGTCATATTGCTACCTCTTGAGCATGCGTTGGTTTTCCCTTGAAGAGGAAAGGGTGATGCAGCAAAGTAGCATAAGTATTTCCCTCAGTTTTTGAGAACCAAGGTATAAATCCAGTAGGAGACTACATGTAAGTCCCTCGTACCTACACAAACAATCAAGAACCTTGCAACCAATGCGATAAAGGGGTTGTCAGTCCCTTCACGGCCACTTGCAGAAGTGAGATCTGATAAAGATAATAAGACCAATTTTTTGGTATTGTTGTAGTATAGATTGAAAAGTAAAGATTGCAAAATAAACGGTGACAGCAATAACTAGTTGAGAGTAAATTAAAATGATGGGGAATAGACCCGGGGGCCATAGTTTCACTAGTGGCTTCTCTCAAGATAGCATATTCTATGGTGGGTGAACAAATTACTGTCGAGCAATTGATAGAAAAGCGCATAGTTACGAGAATATCTAGGCTTATCATGTGTATAGGCATCACGTCCGTGACAAGTAGACCGAAACGATTCCGCATCTACTAATATTACTCCACACATCAACCGCTATCCAGCATGCATCTAGAGTATTAAGTTCATAAGAAAAGAGTAATGCATTAGGCAAGATGACATGTGTAGAAGGATAAACTCAAGCAATATGATATAAACCCCATCTTTTTATCCTCAATGGCAACAATACAATACGTGCCTTGCTGCCCCTGATGTCACTGGGAAAGGACACCGCAAGATTGAACCCAAAGCTAAGCACTTCTCCCATTGCAAGAAAGGTCAATCTAGTAGGCCAAACCAAACTGATAATTCAAAGAGACTTGCAAAGATATTTAAATCATGCGTATAAGAATTCAGAGAAGAAACAAATATTGTTCATAGATAATCTTGATCATAAACCCACAATTCATCGGATCTCGACAAACACACCGCAAAAAGAATTACATGGAATAGATCTCCAAGAGAATTGAGGAGAACTTTGTATTGAGATCCAAAGAGAGAGAAGAAGCCATCTAGCTAATAACTATGGACCCGAAGGTCTGTGGTAAACTACTCACACATCATCGGAGAGGCTATGGTGTTGATGTAGAAGCCCTCCGTGATTGATTCCCCCTCCGACGGAGCGTCGGAAAAGGCCCCAAGACGGGATTTGACGGGTACAGAAGGTTGCGGCGGTGGAAATAGGGTTTTGTGGTGCTCCCGGATGTTTTCAAGGTATATGAGTATATATAGGCGAAATAAGTAGGTCGGTGGAGCTGCGAGGGGCCCACGAGGGTGGGGGCGCACCCTCCTACCTCGTGGCTTCCTCGCTGCTTCCTTGACGTCCACTCCAAGTCTCCTGGATTGCGTTTGTTCCAAAAAACGATCCACGCGAAGGTTTTATTCTGTTTGGATTCCGTTTGATATTCCTTTTCTGCGAAACGCTGAAATAGGCAAAAAACAACAATTTGCAGTGGGCCTTCGGTTAATAGGTTAGTCCAAAAAATAATATAAAAGTGCATAATAAAGCCCATTAAACATCCAAAACAGATAATATAATAACATGGAACAATAAAAAATTATAGATACGTTGGAGACGTATCAAGCATCCCCAAGCTTAATTCCTGCTCGTCCTCGAGTAGGTAAATGATAAAAACAGAATTTTTGATGTGGAATGCTACCTAACATAATTTTCAAAGGAATTCTCTTTATTGTGGCATGAATGTTCAGATCCGAAAGATTCAAGATAAAATTTTAATATTGACATAAAAATAATAATACTTCAAGCATACTAACTAAGCAATTATGTCTTCTCAAAATAACATGGCCAAAGAAAGCTTATCCCTACAAAATCATATAGTTTGGCTATGCTTCATTTTCGTCACACAAAAATGCTCTCATCATGCACAACCCCGATGAAAGCCAAGCAATTGTTTCATACTTTAGTAATCTCAAACTTTTTTCAACTTTCACGCAATACATGAGCGTGAGCCATGGACATAGCACTATGGGTGGAATAGAATATAATGATGGAGGTTGTGTGGAGATGACAAAAAAGGAGAAAGTCTCACATTGACGCGGCTAATCAACAGGCTAGGGAGATGCCCATCAATTGATGTCAATGCAAGGAGTAGGGATTGCCATGCAACAGATGCACTAGAGCTATGAATGTATGAAAGCTCAACAAAAGAAACTAAGTGGGTGTGCATCCAACTAGCTTGCTCACGAAGACCTAGGGCATTTGACGAAGCCCATTGTTGGAATATACAAGCCAAGTTCTATAATGAAAAATTCCCACTAGTATATGAAAGTGACAAAACAAGAGACTCTCTATCATAAAGATCATGGTGCTACTTTGAAGCACAAGTGTGGAAAAAGAGGATAGTAGCATTGTCCCTTTTTATTTCTTCCTTTTTTGGGGGCCTCTTTTTTTATTTTTTTATTTGGCCTTTCTCTTTTTTTATTTGGGACAATGCTCTATTAATGATGATCATGCAAGGTGTACCGGGAAGGGCAATGAATCAAGAGTGACATGCATGATAAATTATGCATGGTGGCTTTGCCACAAATACGATGTCAACTACATAATCATGCAAGGCAATATGACAATGATGAAGAGTGTCATGAATGAAATGGTGGAAAGTTGCATGGCAATATATCTCGGAATGGCTATGGAAATGCCACAATAGGTAGGTATGGTGGCTGTTTTGAGGAAGATATATGGAGGTTTATGTGTGATAGAGTGTATCATATCACGGGGTTTGGATGCACCGGTGAAGTTTGCACCAACTCTCAAGGTGAGAAAGGGCAATGCACGGTACCGAAGAGGCTAGCAATGATGGAAAGGTGAGAGTGCGTATAATCCATGGACTCAACATTAGTCATAAAGAACTCACATACTTATTGCAAAAATCTACAAGTCATTAAAAACCAAGCATTACGCACATGCTCCTAGGGGGATAGATTGGTAGGAAATTCCCACTAGTATATGAAAGTGAAAAAATAAGAGACTCTCTATCATAAAGATCATGGTGCTACTTTGAAGCACAAGTGTGGAAAAAAGGATAGTATATGAAAGTGACAAAATAAGAGACTCTCTATCATATAGATCATGGTGCTACTTTGAAGCACAAGTGTGGAAAAAAGGATAGTAGCATTGTCCCTTTTATTTGTTTTCTATTTCTTTTCTTCTTTTTTTCTTCTTTTTTGGGGACAATGATCTATTAATGATGATCATCACACTTCTATTTATTTACAACTCAATGATTACAACTCGATACTAGAACAAAATATGACTCTATATGAGTGCCTCCGGCGGTGTACCGGGATGGGCAATGAATCAAGAGTGACATGTATGATAAATTATGCATGGTGGCTTTGCCACAAATACGATGTCAACTACATGATCATGCAAGGCAATATGACAGTGATGAAGCGTGTCATAATAAATGAAACGGTGGAAAGTTGCATGGCAATATATCTCGGAATGGCTATGGAAATGCCATAATAGGTAGGTATGGTGGCTGTTTTGAGGAAGATATAAGGAGGTTTATGTGTGATAGAGCATATCATATCACAGGGGTTGGATGCACCGGCGAAGTTTGCACCAACTCTCAAGGTGAGAAAGGGTAATGAACGGTACCGAAGAGGTTAGCAATGATGGAAAGGTGAGAGTGCGTATAATCCATGGACTCAACATTAGTTATAAAGAACTCACATACTTATTGAAAAAACCTACAAGTCATCAAAAACCAAGCATTACGCGCATGCTCCTAGGGGGATAGATTGGTAGGAAAAGACCATCGCTCGTCCCCGACCGCCACTCATAAGGATGACAATCAAAGAACACCTCATGTTTGAAATTTGTCACACAACGGTCACCATACGTGCATGCTATGGGACTTGCAAACTTCAACACAAGTATCTCTCAAATTCACAACTACTCAACTAGCACAACTCTAATATTACCGTCTTCATATCTCAAAACAATCATCAAGTATCAAACTTCTAATAGTATTCAATGCACTCTATATGAAAGTTTTTATTATACCCATCTTGGATGCCTACCATATTAGGACTAATTTTATAGCCAAAGAAAATTACCATGCTGTTCTAAAGGACTCTCAAAATGATATAATTGAAGCATGAGAGATCAATAATTTCTATAAAATAAAACCACCACCGTGCTCTAAAAGATATAAGTGAAGCGCTAGAGCAAAATTATCTAGCTCAAAAGATATAAGTGAAGCACATAGAGCATTCTAATAAATTCCGATTCATGTGTGTCTCTCCAAAAGGTGTGTACAGCAAGGATGATTGTGGTAAACTAATAAGAAAAGACTCAAATCAAACAAGATGCTCCAAGCAAAACACATATCATGTGGTGAATAAAAATATAGCCTCAAGTGAAGTTACCGATGTACGAAGACGAAAGAGGGGATGCCTTCCGGGGCATCCCCAAGCTTAGGCTTTTGGTTGTCCTTGAATTTTACCATGGGGTTCCATGGTCATCCCCAAGCTTAGGATCTTGCCACTCCTTATTCCAAAATCCATCAAATCTTTACCAAAAACTTGAAAACTTCACAACACAAAACTCAACAGAAAATATCATGAGCTCCGTTAGTATAAGAAAATAAATCACCACTTTATGGTACTGTAATGATCTCATTCTTTATTTATATTGGTGTTAAACCTACTTTATTCCATATTCTCTACGGTTCATACCCCCGATACTAGCCATAGATTCATCAAAATAAGCAAACAACACACGAAAAACAGAATCTGTCAAAAACAGGACAGTCTGTAGCAATCTGTATCAAACATATACTTCTGTAACCCCAAAAATTCTTAAATAAATTGGTGGACTTGAGGAATTTGTCTATTAATAGTCTGCAAAAAGAATCAACCTAATCGCACTCTCCAGTAAAAAATGGCAGCTAATCTCGTGAGCGCTAAAGTTTCTGTTTTTTACAGCAAGATCGCAAAGACTTCCCCCAAGTCTTCCCAAAGGTTCTACTTGGCACAAACACTAATTAAAAACATAAAACAACATCTAAACAGAAGCTATATGAATTATTTATTACTAAACATAAATAAAAAGCAAGAAACAAATATAAAATTGGGTTGCCTCCCAACAAGCGCTATCGTTTAACGCCCCTAGCTAGGCATGAAAGCAAGAATAGATCTAGGTATTGTCATCTTTGGTTGGCATTTCTTCAATGGAACACTTATAACCGTTAGGAGTTTCCTTATTTTTTATTAATGATCAACCTCCTAGGAAATAAAGCAAGAAATTCATTTGTAGCAAAAGGTTCCTTAATGATAGCGAAAAAGTTGGGGTGAACACTTATTGATTTGAGATCCGCATTTTCCTTACTAGAAGATTCACCTTTATTTTTAGGCACATACATAAACTTGGCAACTTTAGTAGTAGGAGATTCGGGGTATTTTCACGGAATAAAAGGCAGACCCTAAGTTTGTAATAATATCCTCAAGTTTATCAATTCTTGTGGAATCTTGATCTATCTTTTCATTAACGGTGGCTTCCTTTTCTTTAAAATTTTTAAGAGCAACTCTGTCGGTGTCAAAACCGGCGGATCTCGGGTAGGGGGTCCCGAACTGTGCGTCAAGGCCGGATGGTAACAGGAGACAAGGGACACGATGTTTTTTACCCAGGTTCGGGCCCTCTCGATGGAGGTAATACCCTACTCCTGCTTGATTAATATTGATGATATAGGTAGTACAAGAGTAGATCTACCACGAGATAAAGGAGGCTAAACGCTAGAAGCTAGCCTATGGTATGATTGTTGTGTATGGAGTTGATTGCCTACGGACTACAACCCTACGGTTTATATAGACACCGGATAGGGTTAGGGTTACATAAAGTCGGTTACAATGGTAGGAGATCTCGAATATCCGCATCGCCAAGCTTGCCTTCCACGCCAAGGAAAGTCCCATCCGGACACGGGACGAAGTCTTCAATCTTGTATCTTTATAGTCCAGGAGTCCGGCTGAAGGTATAGTCCGGCTACCCGAACACCCCCTAATCCAGGAATCCCTCAGTAGCCCCTGAACCAGGCTTCAATGACGACGAGTCCGCGCGCAAATTGTCTTCGACATTGCAAGGCGGGTTCCTCCTCCAAGTCCTTCATAGAAGATTGTAAACACCAAGAGTAGTGTCCGGCTCTGCAAAATAAGCTTCCACATATTGCCATAGAGAGAATAATATTAACACAAATCAAATCTGCTGACGTATTCCGCAGTGCGTCATCACACTACAGCCAAGTCCTTTACTCGAATCGTTTTTATTTTTCCACCTCAGCATGTTTTGCGAGGCAGTTTCCTTGGCACGTCTTGTCAAAGCAGAGATCGTGTGCCCCCCTTTTACGGGATTCTCATCAATACGGACGTGGGTAACCCAATCGTGCCCGTTAGCATGTTTTCTCGATTAAAGGCGAGTCCCAAACGGTTATGGGGAGGGCTCCTAGTATTCAACCTCTTATAAAGAGACCAAGGCCTTACTCCTTTTTCCAATCTCAAACGAGTTCGCCCGTCGCCTCGAGTTCCAACACCCTAGGCTCCAGATTCCAGGCGCTTCGGACTTTCGACAATGTCCGGTTCCGACCTTCAAGGCCGATGGATGCCCTCCTCCGTCATGGAGGAGGACGTGCTAAAGTTGAGAGAGGCTAAGTTCTTGACCGCCGAAATTCCGCATAGGTTGCCTGCTCAAAGGCAGGCTATTCCCAGTCCCCAGCCCGGTGAGAGCGTAGTGTTCATGTCTCACTTCCTTCGGGGGTTAGGTTTCCCGATGGATCCCTTCGTGAGGGGGCTGCTGTTTTATTACGGGCTGGAATTTAATGACTTAGCTCCGGAGTCCATCCTCCACATTTCCTCATTCATCGTTGTGTGCGAAGCGTTCCTCCATGTTACTCCTCACTTCGGATTATGGCTCAAGACTTTTGGAGTGGAGCCGAAGATGATCGAGGGACGGCACGCAGAGTGCGGAGGCGCTGTCATAAGTAAGAATGCTGATGCTCCATGGCTCGAGGGCTCCTTTCAAGAGGAGCTCGGCTTGTGGCAACGAGAATGGTTCTATATCACCGCTCCCAGGAGCGCCAAGTGGGCGGCGCCTCCGGCCTTTCACTCGGGTCCCCCATCACGGCTAGCATCATGGGTCAACAAAGGATTAGATTGGGGGTTATCCAAAGACGTGCCCTTGTTGCAGGGCCGAATTAAGGATCTCTTGGAAGGAGACCTCAGCTTGGTCAAGGTTACGCAGGTCATGCTGATTCGCTGAATATTGCTCGGCAAACGTCGCCCCCTTCGCCTGTGGGAGTTTAATCCAGAGGGACCGCGAGCTCTCCAGAACTTTATGGGTGCAACGCCCGCGGAGATGTATAGACTGTTCTTTGGATCACAAGAGATGTGTCCAGATTTAACCGAGGACGCAGGCCTAAGCTGCAATCGCCCGGATACTTAAGTAAGCAACCTTGTGCCCGGACCTTCTATCCGTATAATTGTCATAAACTTGCCCTAAAAGAGTCGTCCTTTTAAACAAGAGTGGATAGCGAAGGCAAAGCTGATCAGGTGTCTGGCTCCCCTTCCTGAAACCAGGCCGGATCCCGTGCTGGTCAGGATGCTGGAGATAATGCCTTTGGAGGGGGAGGACAAGGAAGCTATGGCCTCCTCGAAGGAGGCTGCTCCGAAGGGAGGAACTGACAGTTCCTCTCCTAAGGGGAAGAAGAGAGCCGCCTCTGACGACCCGGAAACCGTGGCCTCGAAACGGGGGAGAAAATCCTCGTCAGAGGGTCCGACGCCGGGGAGTTCCTCGGCCGGACTACGCCCTCAAAGGGATTAGCCCTCCAGCGAGCCGTAAGTAGAGAGAGGTTTTCCTTTTGAGGGATGAGAGAAATCCTTGATTTATATCTGAGAAGATTAACCGAAATTTTACCTTATAGCTCGGACCTCAGCCCTTCTCAGCAGAGCTCGTCTTCGGGGGATCTTCTTCCGGAGATGATGGAGAGCGGGACGCCTCCCCTTGCCGTACCGCCTAGCGAGGCGGGCGACCCTGAGGTGTCGTCGCGGAGGGTTTCTCTGAATCCGGTAGGGGCGGAAGATAGCTATGTGGCCCCCCAAGGTTCTCCGCGTCTGGCATTCGAAAGAGGCCATAGGACAAGTCCGGCACCGTCTGGTGCTCGGCCGGAGGAGCTAAAGATTCTGCTGGGGCGAGCTTCTATCTCAGAGGAGCACCGTGCATTGATGGGCACGGTGATTGAAATGATTTCATCCACAGAAAGCGGATTGCATGAGGCCGTCAACAGTTTACTGACGGGTTTTGAGGTACGTTAGATAATGTACACTTTTGTCAGTTGCGCATAAGTAAGATGCGCCCTGTGTAGATAGTAGCCCCTGAGACTCTACGCGTTGTCAAGAAATGACGGCATACAGAGGATCATAATCCCAGGTCTAAGATGTCGCCTTTGAATGTAGGTGGCGAGGTGTCCGGAATCAAGCCGAACTGATGATGTGGCCGAACTAAAGCGGCAACTGGACGTGGCAGATGCCGACATCGCGCTTGTCAACAAGCGGCTTGATGAGGCTTAAGGTATGTAATTCTTCGGGCGGCATCAGGTAAGAGGAGCTTCATGCCAGTATCTTACAATGTGTGTGCTTGACGCAGATGGTACGGCCGCCGTGGAGAATCTTAGGGCAGAACTTGCCCGAGCTAAGGAGCAAGCCAGAAAAAGCGATGCGGCTGCCGAGAAGGCCCTTGAAGAGCCGAGAGCCGAACAGGCTGCTCACTGCCGAAGCAAAGAAGAGATGGCCGAGAAGTTAAAGAGCGCTACAGACCGTTGCAAACTTCTTGAGAAAGAAGACCGGGCGAGACAGACGGACTTGGAGAAGGCCGTTGCCGATGCCAAGGACGCTCGCTCTGCGATGAGAGCTGCGAAGGAGGAGCTGCGTCAGGCCGAACAGATTGCGGCTGGAAAGCCCTATGCTGCGGAGGAAGTTTTGTGATCCGAAGTTTGCTCCGTTGGACCGGATGTGGAGTGTGGAGGACACCTATCTAGATTTGGTAGCAAGTGCTGCTGATGCGACCGAACACTTTCGAGATCTAAAAGATCGCGAAGTGGAAAAGCTTTTCTGGTCACAGTTCCACAATCCAGAACGTCCACTGGCAGTGGACGATCGCCTGGCTCAATGGGCCGAACTGAATAGATTGTCCGGACTCGCCATGAAGTACATCATGGGTCATCTGTGGCCTGGGAGATCGGAGCCGAAGAGTTATTTCAGCTTGGTGCAGCAATTCCTTGACGTGGTGCCGCGTATAAATGCAATGAAGAGGTCAACATGCATAGAGGGCGCTAGGATGGCTCTTGCCCGTGTTAAGACATACTGGGCAGAGATGGAGACCACCGTTGTTGCGTCCCGAGATTCGGACAAAAGCCGAGTACCCTCCGAGCACTATTTTCAGGAAGTTCTTGAAGGCGCTCGTGTAATAGAGACGTAGTGCCCGAAAGATTCTATGTTATGATAGCATATGTATTTATAAAGTAATATTTTGATAAACTGTAGTGGCCTTTTTTATACTTGTGCCTCCAAGTATTGGGAACACCTCCTGTGCGGCCGTTTTAAGATATATATATATATATATATATATATATATATATATATATATATATATATATACAGAATCTGAAAGATGGCAGTCGTTGGCTTCAGCCCCCACGCACATAGTGCGGGGGTGCTCGCAGAAGATGCATTTTCACACTTAACCCAACGTCTTGGTCCTACAAAGGAGGTGATAGCGCAGCGGGCCAGGCAACCGGACTATAATGCTTTAACACTTTCACTTAGCCATACGAGTTTGGCAATGAGACTATTTAGGTAGCTCCTTGGTGGCAACTGCACTCGTCCGAGTTCGGGGCGCGTATGTGCCTGACCGGGAAGCGGCCCTTCGTTAAAGCGGAGGAATCCGATAGATTCCGATAGGTCATCGAGTGGCTGACCAGTCTCACGCTACATCATGACAGTCAGTTTTCGGCTTTCTCTACTGAGGTGCTCGCCCGGCCGAACCGGGGCACAATCGCAGTAGTTCTCCTAGTGCTACCTTAGCCGATAGAGCAGAATGTAAGGTAGCCGAACTCAGGAGCCGGGCAACCCAACATTTGACCAAAGACATGATTCGGAGCTGATGCATATAATGCCAAAACTCGCGACGCCAAACACTCCCTAAGGTGTTTGGTCTTTATGAGTGCGGGCGAAACAACACTCTATTAAAAAAGCCCCTAGTGTCCAGGTACGTGCAAAAATTCTGACGTGGCCACATGCCAAGACGCCAGCCTCCTCCTTGGTTATATCAGAAAGAAAAAACCAGGGGATGTGTAACAACAAGAGACAGTAAAAAAGGTTTACGCAGGGTTTAATCTAAAAAGAATCCTTTAGGACGGGTCCCTACTGCATGTCTGCGCCTGTGTCTCCGTTGTGCCGTATTCTGGACGGGCGCCGCACGACGTTCATCTGTAAAAGAGAGGAACTAAGTTGAAAACGGGTCATGCCGAAAAAGTTTAAAATAAGCAAAGTATAAAGTAAGATATATAAGATTGAGCTTTATTGTCTCTTATTGTATATGCATGGAGCCCCTAGTGCGGGGGTATATGGCTTCTAGGCCTGCATCAATGATGATTTTGCATCGAACTCGTCTATCCACGTTCATGGTCTTGAATGACCTATTTCGAAGTTTTTTGGCCGGTGAGGCCATTTTGCTGTGGGGCTGTCAAAGTGGCCGCACAGTCCTCCGCTTGGGGAGGCGCACTTTAGTGCTTCCCCTTCAAAGAGATGATGCCTCGTGGACCGGGCATCTTAAGCGTAAGAGATGCATAATGCGGTATTGCGTTAAAGCGAGCGAAAGCTTCGCGTTCCAGTAGTGCTTGATAGCGACTTGAGAACGGGACAATATGGAAGGTCAGCTTTTCACGGCGAAGGTTATCGGCAGAGCCGAATATGACTTCGAGCCAGAGAAAACCCATATAATGGGTGTCCGGACCAGGTATTACCCCTTGAAAGGAGGTTTTGCCGCGGCGGATTCTTGCTGGGTTTATCCCCATGTGCTGGATTGTATCCTGATATATCAGGTTTAGTCCACTGCAGCCGTCCATAAGGACATTTGAAAACTGGAGTCCGCCAATTATTGGATCGAGTATCAAGGCAGTCCAGCCTACATTCTTGATATTCCTAGAATAATCTAGCTGATCGAAGATGATCGGTTTTGACAACCAGTAGCAGGATCCTTTGGGGATGGGCCGTGTGGTGCGTACCTTTACGGGAGCCGCACGTTTTGCTATGTGAAGTGAGTTCACTGTTTTTACTTCTTGTGGGAAGTTCTTTTGTTTTCTGGTGCTCTGCTTTTGGGGTTCGTCCTCGTCTTCGCTTGGTGTGTCGAGCCCCTTGTGTTCGGCATTGAGTCTGCTGGATTGTTTGAAAACCCAACAGTCTCTGTGGGTATGGTTAGCAGGCTTCCCGGGAGTACTGTGTATCTGACATATCCTGTCCAGGATTTTATTTAGGTTGGATGGATCGTCCCTGTTATCCTGGGGGGCGATTTTTCCTGATTTTGTCGTGAGCCTTTGAATCCGGCATTGACTGCCGTGCACTTCGGACTTTTGTCCTTAGTCCAGCGACGGTCCTTGTTGCGTCGCGGTTTTCCGTTTCCATCCCTAGTTTCGGATGTACTTGGGTTGCTGGGGCTGCACCTTGCCAACCAGCTGTCCTCCCCTGCACAAAAGCGGGTCATGAGGCTTGTTAGTGCAGCCATTATTCTTGGCTTTTCTTGGCCGAGGTGTCTGGCGAGCCATTCGTCTCGGACGTTATGCCTGAAAGCTGCTAAGGCTTCGGCGTCCGGACAGTCGACTATCTGATTCTTTTAGTGAGGAATCTATTCCAGAACTGCCGAGCTGATTCTCCGGGTTGTTGAGTTATGTGACTAAGATCGTCTGCATCCGGAGGGCGGACATAGGTCCCTTGAAAGTTTGCTCGGAACGCATCCTCAAGCTCTTCCCAGCTTCCAATTGTGTTTTCGGGAAGGCTTTTAAGCCAATGCCGGGCTGGCCCTTTAAGCTTAAGGGGTAGATATTTTATGGCGTGGAGATCATCTCCTCTAGCCATGTGTATGTGGAGGATATAATCCTTGATCCAAACTCCAGGGTCTGTTGTTCCATCATATGCCTCTATGTTTATGGGTTTGAATCCCTTTGGGAATTCATAGTCCAGGACCTCATCGGTGAAACATAGGGGGTGTGCGGCGCCCCTATACTTGGGTGTGCAGGATTCTGATGATGGCTTCATAGCGTTGCTTACGAGAGCTTGCTTTCTTGGCCCATAAATGGACCTGAC
Organism: Triticum urartu; assembly: GCF_056163025.1. NCBI lineage: Eukaryota > Viridiplantae > Streptophyta > Magnoliopsida > Poales > Poaceae > Triticum > Triticum urartu. The sequence goes on along the minus strand of NC_141878.1, from coordinate 248,845,597 downwards.
TGGGCCATGATGCGGATCCTTAAGTGGGTCGCATGCCGCTTTAGGTGAGGCGCCGCTTGCCGCTTTATGGGGTCATCTATCCGACCGTGTGGCTTTTTCGTTTTTTGAATGCGAGGGCTCTAGGGCCTCTTCGTCGAATTCAGGCAGTAGCTTTCTTTTCGGATAGCTTTTAGTGCGGCGACTGTCGCCGTACTTATCTGTGGTATTGATTACTTTGCTCCATCTAATCCGGAGTGCATCTTCCGCTGTTTTTAGCTTCCGCTTCTACTTTTTTAGGCTACGTGCAGTTGCAACGAGCCTCTCGTGGAGATTCTTCTGCTCCATAGGTTTATTTGGCGTGAGGTCGTCCGGAATGCCGTTTTCGCCGGACGAGGGATGTTCGGTTTCTCTATCCGTGTTGCCCTGTTCGGACGGTTGCTCTAAGGCCTGCTCGTCGTCTACCGGCTCGTCCTGCTCTATGGCTGGATTTTTGTCGAGGCGGGGCTTGGGTCGGCGTTTACGCCGACGCTTTGATTGCTTTTCGGGGGGTCGATCTCCCGTCCCATCCCCTTTTTCCTCGTTGTCGCTTCCTTTAGGGGTATCCACCATGTGCACATCGTGAGATGAGGTGGCTGTCCAATGCCCTATGGGCGTTGGTTCATTGGTATCTCCTGCATCGTCATCCATGCCGTCGATGTCTCCAGAGTCGAAGTTGAGCACGTCGTTTAAATTGTCGACAGTGGCTACCAAGTGGGTGGTGGGTGGGCTTTGAATTTCTTCATCGTCCGTATCCCATCCTTGCTGACCGTAGTTCGGCCAGGGCTCTCCTGATAAGGAGAGAGACTTGAGAGAGTTCATGATATCGCCACAAGGCGAGTGCTGAAAGATGTCTACGGCGGTGAACTCTATTATCGGCGCCCGATCGGATTCGATCGGCAGGGGTGCGGGGGGTTCGGAGTTCGGAAAGGAGTCTGGATCCTCAGAGTCACGGATCATGCAGAGTGCGGGGCTAGCGTTCGGCTAAATCGCCTTTGAGATCGAAGCCCCCGAGGTGACGTCCATCCGCTTATCCTCGATTGGCGCAATAGGCTCCGAGTTAGGGGTCGGAACCGATGCATGTGCGGCCTCCAGGACACTGTCCGGAGGCCCGGAGGCAGAGCTAGATCATGCCCCTCGAGATAGTGCGGCGCGCTTGGCCGTGGCTCGAACCCGTTGAAGATCAAGTCTCCGCGGATGTCAGCCGTGTAGTTTAAGCTTCCAAACCTGATTTGATGGCCAGGGGCGTAGCTTTCGATCTGCTCCAGGTGGCCGAGTGAATTGGCCCGCAGAGCGAAGCCGCCGAAGATGAAGATCTGTCTGGGGAGAAAAGTCTCACCCCGGACCGTATCGTTGTTAATGATCAAAGGAGCCATCGGGCCTAAAGGCGACGACAAAGAGGAGCTCTCCATGAAAGCACCAATGTCGGTGTCAAAACCGGCGGATCTCGGGTAGGGGGTCCCAAACTGTGCGTCAAGGCCGGATGGTAACAGGAGACAAGGGACACGATGTTTTCTACCCAGGTTCAGGCCCTCTCGATGGCGGTAATACCCTACTCCTGCTTGATTAATATTGATGATATAGGTAGTACAAGAGTAGATCTACCACGAGATCAAGGAGGCTAAACCCTAGAAGCTAGCCTATGGTATGATTGTTGTGTATGGAGTTGATTTCCTACGGACTACAACCCTCCGATTTATATAGACACCGGATAGGGTTAGGGTTACATAAAGTCGGTTACAATGGTAGGAGATCTCGAATATCCGCATCGCCAAGCTTGCCTTCCACGCCAAGGAAAGTCCCATCCGGACACGGGACGAAGTCTTCAATCTTGTATCTTCATAGTCTAGGAGTCCGGCTGAAGGTATAGTCCGGCTACCTGAACACCCCCTAATCCAGGACTCCCTCAAACTCCTACCTTAGATCCATATTGGGTAATTTGGTTGTGTATCTTTTAATCCAAATTTTCAATCAACTCTATAGTGGCAACTTTATTTTCAATAATTTCAAGCCTTTGCATCACATGTTCCAAAGTTAAAATAGTTCCATTAACCAAAAGAGGTGGTGGGCCAAACAAATCTAACATAGCATTATAAGAATCAAAAGTATGGCTACCTAAGAATTTTACTCCGGTAATGGTATCAAGAATATATCAGTTCCAAGGAGTGATACCTACATAAAAATTGAGAAGAAGAACGGAAGTAGATTGCTTCTTAGTAGATCTATACTGAGCATTGCAAATTCTATGCCAAGCATCTTTTGTATTTTCTCCTCCCTTTGTTTAAAATTAAGAACTTCATGATCGGGATTACTAACAATGATAGAAGGACTAGCCATGACGACGAAACAAACGATCTAACACATGACACGCAAGAAGCAAGCAGAAAGAGATGGGCAGAAAAAGAGGGCGAACGGAAAAAGGGCGAATAAAATGGCAAGGGTGAAGTGGAGGAGAGGAAAATGAGAGGCAAATGGCAAATAATGTAATGCGAGGGATAAGAGTTTGTGATGGGTACTTGGTATGTCTTGACTTGTGCGTAGATCTCCCCGGCAACAGCGCCAGAAATCCTTCTTGCTACCTCTTGAGCATGCGTTAGTTTTCCATTGAAGAAGAAAGGGTGACGCAACAAAGTAGCATAAGTATTTCCCTCAGTTTTTGAGAACCAAGGTATCAATCCAGTAGGAGACTACACGCAAGTCCCTCGTACCTGCACAAACAATCAAGAACTTTGAAACCAACGTGATAAATGGGGTTGTCAGACCCTTCACGGCCACTTGCAAAAGTGAGATCTGATAAAGATAATAAGATAAATATTTTTGGTATTTTTGTTGTATAGATTGAAAAGTAAAGATTGCAAAATAAACAGTGACAGAAATAACTAGTTGATGGTAAATTAATATGCTGGAGAATAGACCTGGGGGCCATAGGTGTCACCAGTGGCTTCTCTCAAGATAGCATAATCTACAATGGGTGAATAAATTACTGTTGAGCAATTGATAGAAAAGCGCATAGTTATGAGAATATCTAGGCATGATCATGTATATAGGCATCACGTCCGTGACAAGTACACCGAAACGATTTTGCATCTACTACAATTACTGCACACATCGACCACTATCCAGCATGCATCTAGAGTATTAAGTTCATAAGAACAGAGTAATGCATTAGGCAAGATGACATGATGTAGAGGGATAAACTCAAGAAATATGATATAAACCCCATCTTTTTATCCTCGATGGCAACAATACAATACGTGCCTTGCTACCCCTGCTGTCACTGGGAAAGGACACCGCAAGATTGAACCCAAAGCTAAGCACTTCTCCCATTGCAAGAAAGATCAATCTAGTAGGCCAAACCAAACTGATAATTCAAAGAGACTTGCAAGGATATTTAAATCATGCATATAAGAATTCAGAGAAGAATCAGATATTGTGCATAAATAATCTTGATCATAAACCCACAATTCATCAGATCTTGACAAACACACCGCAAAAGGAATTACATCGAATAGATCTCCAAGAGAATTGGGGAGAACTTTGTATTGAGATCCAAAGAGAGAGAAGAAGCCATCTAGCTAATAACTATGGACCTGAAGGTCTATGGTAAACTACTCATACATCATCGGTGAGGCTATGGTGTTGATGTAGAAGACCTCCGTGATCGATTCCCCCTCTGGCGGAGCATCGGAAAAGGCTCCAAGATGGGATCTCACGGGTACAGAAGGTTGCGGCGGTGGAAATAGCGTTTCGTGGTGCTCCCTGATGTTTTCAGGGTATATGAGTATATATAGGCGAAAGAAGTAGGTCGGTGGAGCTGCGAGGGGCCCACAAGGGTGGGGGGCGTGCCCTCCTACCTCGTGGCTTCCTCGCTGCTTCCTTGACGTCCACTCCAAGTCTCCTGGATTGCGTTTGTTCCAAAAACAATCCTCGCGAAGGTTTTATTCCGTTTGGACTCCGTTTGATATTCCTTTTCTGCGAAACACTGAAATATGCAAAAAAACAGCAATTTGCACCGGGCCTTCGGTTAATAGGTTAGTCCCAAAAATAATATAAAAGCGCATAATAAAGGCCATTAAACATCCAAAACAGATAATATAATAGCATGGAACAATCAAAAATTATAGATACGCTGGAGACGTATCACATATACATATTCCTTTGACTATGAGATTATGCAACTCCTGGATACCGGAGGAATACCTTGTGTGCTATCAAACGTCACAACATAACTGGGTGATTATAAAGATGCTCTACAGGTATCTCTGAAGGTGTTTGTTGAGTTTGCATAGATTGAGATTAGGATTTTTCACTCCGAGTATCGGAGAGGTATCTCTAGGCCCTCTCGGTAATACACATCATGATAAGCCTTGCAAGCAATGTGACTAATGAGTTAGTTACAGGGTGATGTATTACAGAACGAGTAAAGAGACTTGCCAGTAACGAGATTGAACTAGGTATGAAGATACCGACGATCGAATCTCGGGCAAGTAACATACCAATGACAAAGGGAATAACGTATGTTGTCGTTACGGTACGACCGATAAAGATCTTCGTAGAATATGTGGGAACCAATATGAGCATCCAGGTTCTGCTGTTGGTTATTGCCCAGAGAGGAGTCTCGGTCATGTGTACATAGTTCTCGAACCCGTAGGGTCCACATGCTTAACGTTCGATGATGATTTTGTATTATATGAGTTATTTGATTTGGTGAGCGAATGTTGTTCGGAGTGCCGAATGAGATCACGGACATGACGAGGAGTATTGAAATGGTCGAGAGGTAATGATCCATATATAGGACGACAGTATTCGGACAACGGAAGTGTTCTGGGGGTACCAGGTACGTATCGGGTCACCGGAAGGGGTTTTGGGCAACCCCCGGCAAACTATATGGGCCTAATGGGCCAACAAAGGGACATACCAGCCCCTAAGGGGCAGGTGTGCCCCCTATAGGCCGAAATAAGGGGGAAAGGAAAGGAGGTAAGGGAAAAGGAAAGGGGAGGATTCGGCCTCCCCCTTTCCTTCCCCTCCCCCCTCTCTTTCCTTACCCCTCTGACACTTATGGAAGGGGGGAGGCCGACTTGTAGAGGCACCCAAGTAGGATTACTCCTACTTGGGGCGCCCCTTCCTTCCCCTCTTCCTCTCCCACCTATATATATGTGGGGGGCACCGCTAGAGCAAACAACATTAATTCCTAGCCGTGTGCGGTGCCCCCTCCATAGTTTACGCCTTAGGTCATATTGTCGTAGTGCTTAGTCGAAGCCCTGCGCGGATCACTTCACCATCACCGTCCCCACGCCATCGTGCTGACAAAACTCTCCCTCAACACTTTTCTGGATCAATAGTTTGAGGGACTTCATCAAGCTGAACATGTGCAGAACTTTGAGGTGCCGTAGGTTCGGTGCTTGATCAGTCAGAACGAGAAGAAGTTCGACTACATCAACCGTGTTGTCAAACGCTTCCTCTTTCGGTGTACGAGGGTACATGGACACACACTCCCCCTCTTGTTGCCATGCATATCCTAGATAGATCTTGCGTGAGTGTAATATTTTTTTTTGAAATTGCATGCTACATTACCCAATAGTGGCATCCGAGCCAGGTCTATCCGTAGATGATATGCATGAGTAGAACACAAAGTGTTGTGGGCGGTGATCATCATAATACTTACCACCAATGTCTTATTTTGATTCGGCGGTATTGTTGGATGAAGTGGCCTAGACAAACCTTAATTAACCATGTTCACAAGACCGGTTCCACCGACAAACATGCAACTAGTTTTGCATAAAGGTGGCTGGCGGGTGTCTGTTTCTCCAACTTTAGTTGAATCGAATTTGACTGCGGCCGGTCCTTGTTGAAGGTTAAAACAGCAAACTTGATAAATCACCATTGTGGTTTTGATGCGTAGGTAGGAACGGTTCTTGCTAGAAGCCCGTAGCAACCATGTAAAACTTGCAACCACAAACTCGAGGACGTCTAACTTGTTTTTGAAGGGCATGTTGTGATGTGATATGTGTTGGGGAACACAATATTTCAAAAAAAGACCTACGATCACGCAAGATCTATCTAGGAGAAGCATAGCAATGAGAGGAGAGAGTGTGTCCACGTACCCTCGTAGACCAAAAGCGGAAGCATTTAATAACGCGGTTGATGTAGTCGAACATCTTCACGATCCAACCGATCCAAGTACTGAACGTACGGCACCTCCGTGTTCAGCACACGTTCAACACGATGACGTCCCTCGAGCTCTCGATCTAGTTGAGGATGAGGGAGAGTTCCGTCAGCACGACGGCGTGGCGACGGTGGTGATGAAGTTACCGGCGCATGGCTTCGCCTAAGCACTACGATGATATGACCGAGGTCTGTAACTGTGGAGGGGCGCACTGAACACGGCTAAGAGAAGACTTGGTCTGCCCCCTTCACACGTATATAAAGAAGGGAGGGAGAGAGGCCGAACCTCCTAGGGGCGCGCCAAGTGTAGGGAGTCCTAGTAGGACTCCCAAGTCCTAGTAGGATTCCCTTTCCTTTTCAGAGTAGGAAAGAAGGAAAGGAGGGAGAGGGAGAAGGAAAAGGGGGGCCCGCGCCCCCACCCCTTGTCCAATTCGGTTTGGGCAGGGGGGAGGCATGCGCCACCTCATGGACCTTCTTCCCTCTCTCCACCAAATCCCAATAAGGCCCATTAACTTCCCCCGGCGAATTCCCGTAACTCTCCGATGCTCTGAAAAATACCCGAATCACTCGGAACCATTCTGATGTCCGAATATAGCCTTCCAATATATCGATCTCTACCTCTCAACCATTTAGAGACTCCTCGTCATGTCCATGATCTCATCCGGGACTCCGAACAAACTTCGGTCATCAAATCACATAACTCATAATATAAATTTTCATTGAACATTAAATGTGCGGACCCTACGGGTTCGAGAACGATGTAGACACGACTGAGACACATCTCCGGTCAATAACCAATAGCGGAACCTGGATGCTCATATTGGCTCCTACATATTCTACGAAGATCTTTATCGGTCAAAGCGCATAACAAGATACGTTATTCCCTTTGTCATCAGTATGTTACTTGCCCGAGATTCGATCGTCGGTATCGTTATACCTAGTTCAATCTCGTTACCGGCATCTCTTTATGCGTTCCGTAATGCATCATCCCGCAACTAACTCATTAGTCACATTGCTTGCAAGGCTTATATTGATGATCATTACCGAGAGGGCCCAGAGATACCTCTCCGATACATGGAGTGACAAATCCTAATCTCGATCTATGCCAACTCAACAAACACCATGGGAGACACCTGTAGAGCATATTTATAATCACCCAGTTACGTTGTGACGTTTGATAGCACACGAAGTGTTCCTCCGGTATTTGGGAGTTGCATAATCTCATGGTAAGATGAATATGTATAAGTCATGAAGAAAGCGATAGCAATAAAACTAAATGATCATTATGCTAATATAATGGATGGTCTTGTACATCACCTTATTTTCTAATGATGTGATCTCGTTCATCAAATGACAACACATGTCTATGGTCAGGAAACTTAACCATCTTTTATGAACGAGCTAGTCAAGTAGAGGCATACTAGGGACACTCTTTTTTGTCTATGTATTCACACATGTACTAAGTTTCCGGTTAATACAATTCTAGTATGAATAATAAACATTTATCATGATATAAGGAAATATAAATAACAACTTTATTATTTCCTCTTGGGCATATTTCATGCAGTCTCCCACTTGCACTAGAGTCAAAAATCTAGTTCACATCGTCATGTGATTTAACACCAATAGTTCACATCTTTATGTGATTAGTTCACATCTCCGTGTGACTAACACCCAATGGGTTTACTAGAGTCAATAATCTAGTGCACATAGCTATGTGATTAACACCCAAAGAGTACTAAGTTGTGATCATGTTTTGCTTGTGAGAGAAGTTTAGTCAACGGGTCTGCCACATTCAGAGCCGTATGTATTTTGCAAATTTTCTATGTATTAAAATGCTCTATACGGAGCTACTCTAGATAATTGTTCCCACTTTCAATATGTATCTAGATTGAGACTTAGAGTCATCCGGATCAGTGTCAAAGCTTGCATCGACGAAACCCTTTACGACAAACTTTTTGTCACCTCCATAACCGAGAAACATGTCCTTATTCCACTAAGGATAATTTTGACCGCTGTCCAGTGATCCACTCCTAGATCACTATTGTACCCTCTTGCAAAACTCATGATGAGGTACACAATAGGTCTAATACACAACATAGCATACTTTATAGAACCTATGACTGAGGCATAGGGAATGATTTTTCATTCTCTTCCAATTTTCTGTCGTGGTCGGGTTTTGAGTCTTTACTCAACTTCACATCTTGCAACACAGGCAAGAACTCCTTCTTTGACTATTCCATTTTGAACTACTTCAAAAAACTTGGCAAGGTATGTACTCATTGAAAAAACTTGTCGAGCATCTTGATCTATATCTATAGATCTTGATGCTCAATATGTAAGTAGCTTCACCGAGGCCTTTCTTTGAAAAAACTCCTTTATGCTTTCTAGAAAATTCTACATCATTTCTGATCAACAATATGTCATTCACATATACTTATCAGATAGGCTGTAGTGCTCCCACTCACTTTCTTGTAAATACAGGCTTCACTACAAGTCTTTATCAAACTATATGCTTTGATCATCTCATCAAAGCGTATATTCCAACTCCAAGATGCTTGCACTAGTCCATAGATGGATCGCTGGAGCTTGCACACTTTGTTAGCACCTTTAGGATTGAAAAAAACCTTCTTGTTGCATCATATACAACTCTTCTTTAAGAAATCCATTAAGGAATGTAGTTTTGACATCCATTTGCAAGATTACATAAAATGTGGCAATTGCTAACATGATTCGGACATACTTAAGCATCGTTAGGAGTGAGAAAATCTCATCGTAGTCAACACCTTGAACTTGTCGAAAACTTTTTGCGACAATTCGAGCTTTGTAGATAGTGACACTACTATCAGCGCCCGTCTTCCTCTTGAAGATCCATTTATTCTTAATGGCTTGCTGATCATCGGGAAAGTCAACCAAAGTCCACACTTTGTTCTTCATACATGGATCCCATCTCAGATTTCATGGCCTCAAGCCATTTTGCGGAATCTGGGCTCATCATCACTTCCTCATAGTTTGCAGGTTTGTCATGGTCTAGTAACATGACTTCCAGAACAGGATTACCATACCACTCTGGTGCGGACCATACTCTGGTTGACCTACGAGGTTCGGTAGTAACTTGATCTGAAGTTTCATAATCATCATCATTAACTTCCTCACTAATTGGTGTAGGCATCACTGGAATTGATTTCTGTGATGAACTACTCTCCAACTCGAGAGAAGTTACAATTAACTCATCAAGTTCTACTTTCCTCCCACTCACTTCTTTCGAGAGAAACTCCTTCTCAAGAAAGGATCCACTGTTAGCAACAAATATCTTGCTTTCAGGTCTATGATAGAAGGTGTACCCAACAGTTTCTTTTTGGGTATACTATGAAGACGCACTTCTCCGATTTGGGTTTGAGCTTATCAGGCTGAAGCTTTTTCACATAAGCATAGCAACCTCAAAATTTAAGAAACGACAACTTAGGTTTATGGCCAAACCATAGTTCATATGGTGACGTCTCAACGGATTTAGACGGTGCCCTATTTAACGTGAATGCAGCTGTCTCTAATGCATAACCCCAAAATGATAGTGGTAAATCGGTAAGAGACATCATAGATCGCACCATATCTAATAAAGTACAGTTACGACGTTCGGACACACCATTACTTTGTGGTGTTCCAGGTGGCATGAGTTGTGAAACTATTCCACATTGTTTTTGAATGAAGGCCAAACTTGTAACTCAAATATTTTCCTCCATGATCAGATCGTAGAAACTTTATTTTCTTGTTATGATGATTCTCAACTTCACGCTGAATTTCTTTGAACTTTTCAAATGTTTCAGACTTGTGTTTCATTAAGTAGATATACCCATATCTGCTTAAATCATCTATGAAGGTCAGAAAATAACGATACCCGCCGCGAGCCTCAACACTCATCGGACCGGATACATCAGTATGTATTATTTCCAATAAGTCAGTGACTCGCTCCATTGTTCCGGAGAACGGAGTTTTGGTCATCTTGTCGATGAGGCATGGTTCACAAGCATCAAATGATTCATAATCAAGTGATTCCAAAATCCCATCAGCATGGAGTTTCTTCATACGCTTTATACCAATATGACCTAAATGGCAGTGCCACAAATAAGTTGCACAATCATTATTAACTTTGCATCTTTTGGCTTCAATATTATGAATATGTGTATCACTACAATCGAGATTCAATAAACCATTCACCTTAGGTGTATGACCACAGAAGGTTTTATTCATGTAAATAGAATAACAATTATTCTTTGACTTAAATGAATAACTGTATTGCAATAAACATGATCCAATCATATTATGCTCAACGCAAACACCAAATAACATTTATTTTAGGTTCAACACTAATCCTGAAGGTAAAGTGAGTGTGCGATGGTGATCTTATCAACCTTGGAATCACTTCCAACACACATAGTCACCTCGCCCTCAACTGGTCTCTGTTCATTTTGTAACTCCTGTTTTGAGTTACTAATCATAGCAGCTGAACCAGTATCAAATACACTGGGCTACTATGAACACTAGTAAAGTACACATCAATAACATGTATTTCTTATATACTTTTGTTCACTTTTCTATCCTTCTAATCCGCCAAGTATTTGGGGCAGTTCCGCTTCCAATGACTGTTTCCTTTGCAATAGAAGCACTCAGTTTCAGGCTTGGGTCTAGATTTGGGCTTATTCATGGGAGTGGCAACTTGCTTGCAATTTTTCTTGAAGTTCCATTTCTTTCCCTTGCCCTTTTACTTGAAACTAGTGATCCTGTCAACCATCAACAATTGATGCTTTTCTTGATTCTACCTTCGCCGAATTTTGCATCGCAAAGAGCTCCAGAATCATTTTTTTCATCCCTTTCATATTATAGTTCATCACGAAGTTCCAGTAACTTGGTGATAGTGACTAGAGAACTCTGTCAATCACTATCTTATATGGAAGATTAACTCCCACTTGATTCAAGCGATTGTAGTCCTCAGACATTCTGAGCACATGCCCACTGGTTGAGCTATTCTCCTCCGTCTTGTAGGTAAAGTACTTGTCAGAGGTCCCATACCTCTTAACACGGGTATGAGTCTGAAATACCAATTTCAACTCTTGGAACATCTTATATGCTCCTTGGCATTCAAAACATTTTTGAAGTGCCGGTTCTAAGACGTAAAGCATGGCGCACTAAACTATCAAGTAGTCATCATACCTAGCTTGTCAAACATTCATAACGTCTGCATCTGCTCCTGCAATAGTTCTGTCACCTAGCGGTGCATCAAGGACATAATTCTTCTATGCAGCAATGAGGATAATCCTTAGATCACAGACCTAGTTGAAAGTGCAACTATCCCTAGGTGGTTTTCATAATTCCTAACAACATATAGCTCATTGAGCTAATGCTATTTCAAGATTAATATCTCAGGAAATCTCAATGATTGGCATGGCATGGATGAGAAAAGTGGACCCCTCAAAATTCTAAGGACAAAGGATTGGCTCAAGCTCAAAGCTCAAGACTCTACATTTTCTATTTTAGTGATCCAAGATCACATTGAGTCTATAGGAAAAATCAATACTATCAAGGAGGGATGATGTGGACATGGCCTCTATAGATATGACCAAAAACATTATCGACATATACAATAATCAGGTGATTTCTATTAATAATTATCTAAATTATTATTTTGGTATTCAGAATAGAAATACATCACTCCTTTTTATTATCTGCAGAATAGAATATTTCCACAAGCCCCGTGTGAATATGAAGAGTATCCACAAGTATGTTCGATCATGTGCATGGAACACATACATACATGTGCATGCCTTGCATGCATGCACCCACCGAACCAACCGATCCATGCCAAGGAGGAATCAGCAAGCATGCATTCCCTTGCTAAAGCACAACGTGACCATGACATGGACTAGGAAATAAAAGAAGTCCAACACGTTGATGCTTCCTAAAGAAAGAATCCACGCATATCTCGATGCACCAGCCCAGGAGAGTCCACGCATATCACGGCCCAGCTCACGGGAAATCAAGGCGGCGTGATATCCATACGGACTAATAAATAGTTAGCTACTGTTTGGTTTAGACTCGGGTTTTATTGTATTGTCTAGCCATCGCTACAATTCGCATATGCGAGACGTGTAGGACTACCGCCTTGTCAGATCCACAGTGGAACCCCAACTTTTCATCTAGTTCGTGTGCTCAGTTTATTATCCGCAATTTCAATTAAAATTCACTTTTGTTCTTGCCGGTTCTTCGGTTGCTTGCAGGAACTCGAACCTCGTTGTTCAGGTTGATCGTGCCTAGGGCAAGGTCAATAACCATCGGAGATTGGTTTAGCGATTGTCGAGGCGTATCATTGGGTACGGTATAGCCGGATCGTCAAGGTCAAAATCTACCAAATCTATAATTATCCCCACTCTTATCGAAAGATCGGGCCGCCGCACATCAAGGGATGAGGTGTTGCTTAATGAGGCTCTTGCTCAAAATTCTTAGTGATATTATCCAAAACCCTCAACTACTTTCTCACATCCACATATGACCTAAACCAAAAGTCAAACTCGGCCCCACCGATTCTTTCTATCCGGCGCCACCGAGTTTCAAATGTCATAGCCACTGCCACAAACCCTAGGCAAATCGGTCTCACCGATAGGGATCTCGATCTCACCGAGATGGGATTGTAATCTCTCTGTTTCCCTTCGTAAGATTTCAGTCTTACAGAGATGAGCGATCGGTCCCACCGAGATTGCAATGTAAACTCTTTGTTTCCCCTTTGTAATGTTTCGGTCTCACCGAAATGAGCGATCGGTCCCACCGGGTTTACCTGACCAACTCTCTGGTTAGCTTATTACCAAAATCGGCCTCACCGAGTTTGTGTAATCGGTCTCACCGAGATTACGTTATGCCCTAACCCTAACCATATCGGTCCTACCGAGTTACATGTCGGTCCCACTGAAAACCCTAACGGTCACTAGCTTTGCTGAATCGGTCCGACCGAGTTTAACTATTCGGTCCCACCGAGATTGGCAAGTTGTGTAACGGTTAGATTTTGTGTGGAGGCTATATATACCCCTCCACCACCTCTTCATTCGTGGAGAGAGCCATCCGAACAAACCTACACTTACAACTTACTTTTTCTGAGAAAGAACCACCTACACTTGTGTTGAGGCCAAGATATTCCATTCTTACCATATGAATCTTGATCTATAGCCTTCCCGAAGTTGCTTTCCACTCAAATCTTCTTTCCACCAAATCCATATCCTGTGAGAGAGAGTTGAGTGTTGGGGAGACTATCATTTGAAGCACAAGAGCAAGGAGTTCATCATCAACACACCATTTGTTACTTCTTGGACAGTGGTGTCTCCTAGATTGTCTAGGTGTCACTTGGGAGCCTCCGACAAGATTGTGGAGTTGAACCAAGGAGTTTGTAAGGGCAAGGAGATGTCCTACGTCGTGAAGATCTACCGCTAGTGAGGCAAGTCCTTCATGGGCGACAGCCATGGTGGGATAGACAAGGTTGCTTTTTCGTGGAACCTTCGTGGGTGGAGCCCTCCGTGGACTCGCGCAACCGTTACCCTTCATGGGTTGAAGTCTCCATCAACGTGGATGTACAATAGCACCACCTATCGGAACCACGATGAAAACATCCGTGTCTCCTATTGCGTTTGAATCCTCCAAACCCTTCCCTTTACATTCTTGCAAGTTGCATGCTTTACTTTCCGCTGCTCATATACTCTCTGCATGCTTGCTTGAATTGTGTTAAGATTGCTTGACTTGTCCAAAGTTGCTAAAATCTACCATGAAATAAAATTGGGAAAAGGATAAGTTTTTATTTGGTTAAGTAGTCTAATCACCCCCCTCTAGACATACTTTTGATCCTACAAGTGGTATCAGAGCTTTGGTCTCCATTTGCCGTGATTTTCATAGCTTTTGGAAGTCATAGCCTTGGTTTCACAACCTAGGAGAGTATGGCGTCTACCGAGGGAAATTACCACCGTAGAGGTCCTTACTTTGATGGTACTAGTTTTGCTTGTTGGAAGCATAAGATGAAAATGCATATTCTTGGACATAACCCCGTCGTATGGGCTATTGTGTGTATTGGCTTGAAAGGTGAATTCTTTGATGGGAGAGAACCGAACTGTGAAGCTACCGTGGAAGAGTTGAAGATGCTGCAATACAATGCTCAAGCTTGTGATATCCTCTTCAACGGATTGTGCCCTGAAGAATTCAACAAAATCAGCCGTCTTGAGAATGCAAAGGAAATTTGGGATACTTTGATTGATATGCATGAAGGTACTGACTCCGTCAAGGAATCCAAGTTGGATGTGCTTCAAAGTCAGCTTGACAAGTTCAAAATGAAGGATGGTGAAGGTGTCGCTGAAATGTACTCTAGGCTTGCTCTTATCACAAATGAGATCACCGGCTTAGGAAGTGAAGAGATGACCGACAAATTCAGCATCAAGAAGATCCTAAGAGCTTTGGACGAAAAATATGATACCGTTTGCACATTGATCAAATGATGCCCAATTACAAAGATCTCAAGCCAACAGAAGTCATTGGAAGAATTGTTGCTCATGAGATGTCACTCAAGGATAAGGAGGAGCTCCATAACAAGTCAAGTGGTGCTTACAAAGCCTCATGTGAAGCTCCCACATCATCAAGTGAGAAACAAACCTTCAATGAAGAATTGAGCCTAATGGTGAAGAACTTCAACAAGTTCTACAAGTGTAGAAGCAAAGAGAGAAGTTCCAAGTCAAGGTTCTACAATGACAAAAGATCTTCTAGTCGAGAGCGAAATTGCTACAATTGTGGAAGACCCAGACACTATTCCAATGAGTGTACGGCACCCTATAAAAGAAGAGAAGATTCTCCAAAAAGAAGAAGTAGAAGAGAAGAATCACCATCAAGAGAGAGAAGGAGTAGAGATGATCGTTATGAACAAAGAACATCTCGGAGAAGAAAATATTTGGAAAGGAAGGACAAGTCATCAAGGAGCTACCCAAAGCGAAGACATCAAGCTCATGTTGGTGAATGGGTATCCGGCTCCGACTCCGACAATCACTCCGAGAGAAGCTATCACTCTGACTCCGAATATACTCAAGATGAAGGTGTTGCCGGTCTAGCACCTGTGTCAACCAACTCCTATGACATATTTGATTCACCAAATGAAGGACTTGGAAGATGCTTCATGGCTAAAGGCCCAAAGGTATCACACCCCGAGTATGTTGATTTCAATAGTGATGAAGATGACTTGTTAGGTGATGATGATTTACTTGTTGACAACTCTAGCGATGAATACTATGATGAAACGTCAATTAATAATGCTAATCAAGATAAAATGAATGACATTGATAAGGAGAAGATTGAGTTTCTAACTTAAGTTAGCTCATGAAACTATCTTAGGAGATCATCGAGAACTTTTAAGGACTCATGAGAAATTACGTTTTGAAAAGCTCAACCTTGAGCAAGAGCATGAGTTCTTAAATGCAATCAATGATGATCTTCGCAAGAAAAGTTCTTTTTACATTGCCAAGCGTTTACTCTTATCCACTTACATGCCTCAAGTCAAGTCTAGTAACAAGAACAAGAAAGATTCTTCCTCTAGTAGTAACAATAATCATATTAAATCCAATGTTGTTGCTTCTAGTAGTTTTCTTGATTCCACTAATGATTCTCTTAGCCAAGTTTCACTTGAGCAAGAAAATAGCTTATTGAAGGGAATTATAGAGAAAGGTGTTTACAAGAGCCTTGCCAGGAGTAAGCAATTCGAGGAAATTGTACGCAAGCTAGGAAGGCACCGGAAGAACCAAGGTGTTGGTTTTGAACGAAAGTTCAATGCCAATGGAGTTGAGTGGGAAGAAGATCAATACCCCAAGACGAAGTTTGTTCCTCAACAAGAGAAGTATGATCCTACTTCCTTCAAAGGGACACAAGCTCAAGATGATCTTCCACCACAAGACCACAAGCAAAAAGGCAAGGATAAGCTTCAAGAGGAAATTGATGCATTTGAAGAAGCACTCAAGGCCTTGGTCAATTGGGTTCCCAAGACTACATCAAGTTCTACTTCCTCAAGTACGACTACAACTCCAAGGATTCCCATCAAGATGATGTGGATCCCGAAGAAGAAGAACTAGAGAGTTCTTGAGGGTGACTCCGCCAACATACTTTACTCTTATCATTTTGGCAAGAACAAGTGCAATCAACTTCCACATCTTGAACTAGTTCAAGGAGTCACAAACCCTCTTGTTGGTAAGACAAGGGACAAGATAACCTAATGCTTTCATAGACATCATCTTGTGTGTGCATCACTCTATGTCTATGGATATCCTTGTTTGTTCCTTGTGGGACTAACCCGTGTAGGTATTGAAAGTGCAACTCACTCTAAAGGATTGCTCCAAATGATCTACATCAACATTGAGCATCCACATCTTCAACACCTACATGAAGTCATCTTCGACAAAACCCAAGGTTAGTTCATCCCTCTTAGGGGGGATCTTACATCTAGGGGTAGCTTTACTCTAAAATTGAGCTAAAACAACTCTAATGGTGTGAACACAACAACGCTTTATGTAAAAATGGTAACCCCATTTGTTCTTAAACGATGAGTATGACCTATGATCAAATGTTCTCATTTGACTCCTAAGTCAATATACTCATATATAGATGACCTAGTCATCGCCAATTGCTTGATAGATGCTAGAGTTGGTTGTGCATGCTTTGCCACATATTTCATTTGCCATTTTACTATGTGAGCATGTTGGTTGCATAATTTATTCATTCAAGGACATCCACTTGTTGTTTTGATTGTTTTGTTTATTTTTCTTTTGCCAAGTGGGTGGACAAGAATGCCTAAGAACCTTCTCTAGCTATCTATGATTTTCTCATCTCAAACTCTATTCATGCTACATCACAAAGTTTGATCAAGTCAGATTCGAACCACTATGTGTGAGGAGCACTCGGAGTCCCCGATTCATCATAGACTTAAACTGCCAAAACTTCTTTGTGAGTTTCGGTCTGACCGATTCATCCATTTCGGTCATACCGAGATCACTAAGTCGATCTAGGTTTTCAATCTCGGTGCAACTGATTTGAACTTTTCGGTCACACCGAGTTTCAGTAACTGCTTGCAGTTATGAATATCGGTGCCACCGAGTTGTTCCACTCGGTCACACCGACAGAGTCAGGCTATATATATCCGTGGCCCAAAATTTGGAAATTTTTCCGAACCTCTTCGCGCGTGCTCAGCCTGTTCTGCCTCCCTGGGTCTCCGGATCGTCCTCCTCATCGCCAGCTACCTCCCGCCGGTGGTCTCTGCCGCCGTCAACGGGAATCATCTCCGCCGTTGTGGCCGTAGCAAGTCCATCGCCGCACTAGGGTATGGACTTGATCCTTGTGCTATTCCCCCTCCGATTCTTAGCACATTGTTTTGCCATGTATCTTGCCACGTTTGCGATCATTCTATCCATCGAAATCACTCTGTAGTTTAGTCATGGATTGAAAATTTAGGGTTAGGTTTCCGCCGAAACCATCTCGGACCGACCGAGTTGTTGAATTTGGTTCCACCGATTTGGCTAAGGCCATTGCACATGTGGTTCTCGGTCTGACCGAGAATTGCAAATCGGTGTGACCGAGTTCAATACTTTGTGAAACCCTAGCAGTCTCGGTGCCACTGAACTGTGACTCGGTCTGACCAAGTTCACTAGTTTAGGTTCCAAAAGCTGCTTCAGTATCATCGAGTATGCAAATCGGTAGATCCGAAATGCTTTCTGTGGAAAACTAAAACTAAGTTTTTAACTCATTCTTTTGCAAAAACCTCTGTACTTTGTGATGCTTATCAAATCTACCTCATCTATAATCTATTCACAGGGTCTGCTGTTAGTGTTTGCATCATGTCAGATCAGAGTGACAGTCAGAACAAGTCTGAGGAGCAAGTGAACATGAGTGAGGGCACTAGTCCCTCTAGCAGCTTTGATGAATGAAGCAGAAGTACACCCAGCAACTTGCCTAAGGCAGCCACAAGGACCAGAAAGAAGAAAACCTCAGATTCTGAGGATGAGGACTATGTGGCTGTTGAGGAAGAGGCCACCTCAAAGAGGAATGTCCTGAAAAAGGAATATGGCATAGCTGCTGCCACTAAGCCAGGAATGAAGCAAAAGGTTCCTGCCAAGAGAGTTCCCATGTCAAAAGCCAGAACGTCCACTCAAGAGACTTTGGGATCTGCACCCAAAGAACATGTTGTGGCAGAAAAGAAAAGGAAGGAAAGGGTCAAGAAGACCACTGCCAGAGTGCTTGGGAGATCTTCAATAATGAAAGATTCTAAAGAAGAGGAAGAGGAAGAGGATGCATCACCAACACCCAAAGCTCAAAAGCTTATGGGAGATGCTATAAGAGCAGGGGCTACTCCATCTAAGCCTAAGACTGCTCCTAAGACTGTTGCTCCAGCTCCAAAGCCAAAACCCAAGAGGAGCACCAGGAACATCCCTGCTGAGGAGAAGAACAAGGCCCTAGTGCCTCAAGCTGCTGAAGAAGATGATGATTCTGTCATTTTTAGGAAGTTGAAGCCCAAAATTCCAGATCACAATGATGCTCACCCAGTTGTAGAGAACATGAAAATCAGGAAGGATTCATGTTTAAGGCTATGGAGAGAGTCTGATCCATTTGCCACCAGGAGAAGAACTGTTGTGGACTACAGGTTCCATACAAAGGAACAACAGGACTTCTATGGGACTATCTTACTTGACAAGAAGCCCATCGTGTGTGACATGAGATGGGTAGACTGGAAATTCATTGAGGAAAATGAAGATCACTTCCCTGGTGTATATGACAGCTTCAAGGCGTGTGGAGTCGATGAGTTTGTGGCTCAGAAGCTCACAAAGTGGAATGATGAGCTCATTATGCAGTTCTACTCCATAGCTCATTTCTACCCAGATGGAAGGATTGTCTGGATGTCTGAAGGTACTAGGTACCAGTCAACGGTTGCAGAATGGGCAAAATTGATCAATGCTCTTGAGGAGAGTGAAGATGACTTGGATGTCTATGCCAAGAAGAAGAAGGATCACAACACCATGGCACATATGTACAAAGAGATCCCAGATGCTGCTCTTGAGACACAAGTTTGGATCAGCACATTACCTTCTGTCAGGCTTGCCAACAATCAACTGGATCCTCAGGCACACTCTCTTGCCAAAGTCAGGTGATCACAAGATGATCAGAGGCCATGCAATTAACTTGCTTCACATATTTGATGTGCCTCAAAAGTTTAAGGTCATGAGCCTAATCGTGGAAACCATTAAGAGAACAGCTCCAGATCAAAAGAGGAGTTGTGGGTATGCCCCACAGATCCAGGAGCTAATCAACTCCAAGATGGGCACCGGCACATATCTCCTAGACAAGAAACACATGCCCATCTACCCAGAATTTGAGGACAACACTGTGGTGATGGATGAGAATGAACCATCTTCTGTGCAAGCACAAGCAAAGAGGGAGAAGGCAAGGGCTAAAAAGGCTGCAAAGATGCCAACCACTGAAGAGTCATCTTAGTATCTTCTGAAGAGCAAGCAAGATCAGCTTGGCTACTTGATTGCCTCCACTCTGAGGATTGAGAAGGGATTGGCTACCCTGACTCAAAACCAGGAGAGCTTGGAGAGGATCATGGAGCAAAAGTTCTATGACTTAGATGTGAAGGTCACTGAGATCCAGTCAGTTGTTGAGAAACTTCAGGATGAAGTGCAGGAGAAGAAGGGCAAGTCTGCCACTGATGCTTTTGCTAGAGTGCCCAGAGGACAGAGATCTGCTGCAGTGCCTGTCACAGACACCAGAGCAACTTCATCTGCACCGGCTAAAACTTTAGTGCCACCAGCTCCAGCACCCACTCCACCAGCTCCATCTACATCAACGGATGCCTTTGTCCTTGGCGTGTTATCTACACCACCACCTGAAGACCAAGCCTGAGAGTCGATCTAGCACTATGCATTTTTTATGAACTTTTTGGTAACTTGTTGCCAAAGGGGGAGAAAATGTATAGATCATAGGCTTCGAGAGAGAGTGTTGCTTCTTTTTCTCTCTTTTTCTTTGGTGGTTAAACTTTGTTTATTTGCTTGTCTGCGATACTTTATGCTTGTGTGTGATACTTGGATGATCATGTGTTTGATCATATGCTACCTTAATGCTTGTTGGATGACAATATCTTTTTATATCCTCATATATGATCATTCACTTTGCTTGGTGATGAGTGCATGTATTTCATTATTATCATTTTGAGCGCTCCACCAAGATGTATGTGACGTGGAAGAGTGACCCATGTTCCTAACTCATTGTGCATTTCCAGTCCAAAGCAAATCTTAAACTATGCACAAATTTAGGGGGAGCTCTTGCTTTTCACATACTTCTCAAAGCGACAATATTTTTCACTCTTATTATCATTTGTCGAAGCTTTGATCTATATGTTGTAATCAATTACCAAAAAGGGGGAGATTGAAAGTGCAACTATCCCTAGGTGGTTTTGGTAATTCCTAACAACATATAGCTCATTGAGCTAATGCTATTTCAAGATTAATATCTCAGGAAAGCTCAATGATTGGCATGGCATGAATGAGAAAAGTGGACCCCTCAAAATGCTAAGGACAAAGGATTGGCTCAAGCTCAAAGCTCAAGACTCTACATTTTCTATTTTAGTGATCCAAGATCACATTGAGTCTATAGGAAAAACCAATACTGTCAAGGAGGGATGAGGTGTTGCTTAATGAGGTTCTTGCTCAAAATGCTTAGTGATATGCTCCAAAACCCTCAACTACTTTCTCACATCCACATATGACCTAAACCAAAAGTCAAACTCGGCCCCACCGATTCTTTCTACCCGGCGCCACCGAGTTTCAAATGTCATAGCCACTGCCACAAACCCTAGGCAAATCGGTCTCACCGATAGGGATCTCGGTCTCACCGAGATAGTATTGTAATCTCTCTGTTTCCCTTTGTAACATTTCAGGCTTACCGAGATGAGCGATCGGTCCCACCGAGATTGCAATGTAAACTCTCGGTTTCCCCTTCGTAATGTTTCGGTCTCACCAAAATGAGCGATCGGTCCCACCGAGTTTACCTGACCGACTCTCTGGTTAGCTTATTACCAAAATTGGCCTCACCAAGTTTGTGTAATCGGTCTCACCGAGATTACGTTATGCCCTAACCCTAACCATATCGGTCCTACCGAGTTGGATGTCGGTCCCACCGAAAACCCTAACGGTCACTAGCTTTGCTGAATCGGTCCGACCGAGTTTAACTATTCGGTCCCACCGGGATTGGCAAGTTGTGTAACAGTTAGATTTTGTGTGGAGGCTATATATACCCCTCCACCACCTCTTCATTCATGGAGAGAGCCATCAGAACAAACCTACACTTCCAACTTACTTTTTCTGAGAAAGAACCACCTACACTTGTGTTGAGGCCAAGATATTCCATTCTTACCATATGAATATTGATCTCTAGCCTTCCCCAAGTTGCTTTCCACTCAAATCTTCTTTCCACCAAATCCATATCCTGTGAGAGAGAGTTGAGTGTTGGGGAGACTATCATTTGAAGCACAAGAGCTAGGAGTTCATCATCAACACACCATTCGTTACTTCTTGGAGAGTGGTGTATCCTAGATTGGCTAGGTGTCACTTGGGAGCCTCCGACAAGATTGTGGAGTTGAACCAAGGAGTTTGTAAGGGCAAGGAGATCGCCTACTTCGTGAAGATCTACCGCTAGTGAGGCAAGTCCTTCATGGGCGACGACCATGGTGGGATAGACAAGGTTGCTTCTTCATGGACCCTTCGCGGGTGGAGCCCTCCGTGGTCTCGCGCAACCATTACCCTTCGTGGGTTGAAGTCTCCATCAAAGTGGATGTACGATAGCACCACCTATCGGAACCACGACAAAAACATCCGTGTCTCCTATTGCGTTTGAATCCTCCAAATCCTTCCCTTTACATTCTAGCAAGTTGCATGTTTTACTTTCCGCCGCTCATATACTCTTTGCATGCTTGCTTGAATTGTGTTAAGATTGCTTGACTTGTCCAAAGTTGCTAAAATCTGCCAAGAACTAAAATTGGGAAAAGGATACGTTTTTATTTGGTTAAGTAGTCTAATCATACCCCCTCTAGACATACTTTCGATCCTACACTAGTACGCATCATTGCTACTATCATCTTTCAACTTAGTTTTTCTCTAGGAACATATAAAAAAATGTGGAAGCTTTACGTGAGCTATTGATCTACAACGTAGATATGCACATACTATCAAGACTAAGTTCATGATAAATTAAAGTTCAGTTAATCATATTAGTTAAGAACTCCCTCTTAGATAGACATCCCTCTAGTCATCTAAATGATCACGTGATCCATATCAACAAAACCATGTTCGATCATCACGTGAGATGGAGTAGTCATCAATGGTGAACATCTGTAAGTTGATCATATCTAATATATGATTCACGTTCGACCTTTCCATCTCTAGTGTACCAAGGTCATGTCTGTACATGCTAGGCTCGTCAAGTTTAACCTGAGAATTCTGCATGTGCAAAATTGTCTTGCACCCGTTGTATGTGAACGTAGAGCCTATCACACCCGATCATCACGTGGCGTCTCAGCACGACGAACTGTCACAACGGTGCATACTCAGGGGGAACACTTATACCTTGAAATTTTAGTGAGGGATCATCTTATAATGCTACCGCCATACTAAGCAAAATAAGATGGATAAAAGATAAACATCACATGCAATCAAACTCTGTGACATGATATGGCCATCATCATATTGTGCTTTTGATCTCCATCTCCAAAGCACCGTCATGATCTCCATTGTTACTGGCTTGACACCTTGATCTCCATCATAGCGTCATGGTCGTCTCCCAACTATTTCTTCTACAACTATCGCTAACGCATAGTGATAAAGTAAAGAAATTACATGGCGTTTGCATTTCATACAATAAAGAGGCAACCATAAGACTCCTGCCAGTTGCCAGTAACTTTTACAAAACATGATCATCTCATACAACAATTTATATCTCATCACGTCCTGACCATATCACATCACAACATGCCCTGCAAAAACAAGTTAGAATCCTCTACTTTGTTCTTGCAAGTTTTATGTGGTTGCTACGGGCTTCTAGCAAGAACCGTTCTTACCTACGCTTCAAAACCACAATGATTTTTCGTCAAGTGTGCTATTTTAACCTTCAACAAGGACCGACCATAGTCAAACTTGATTCAACTAAAGTTGGAGAAATAGACACCCGCCAGCCACCTATGTGCGAAGCACGTCGGTAGAACTAGTCTCATGAACGCGGTCATCTAATGTCGGTCCGGGACACTTCATCCAACAATACCGCCGAATCAAAGTAAGACGTTGGTGGTAAGTAGTATGACTATTATCACCCACTACTCATTGTGTTCTGCTCATGCATATAACATCTACGCATAGAACTAGCTCGGATGCCACTATTGGGGAACGTAGTATTTCAAAAAATAACCTACGATCACGCAAGATCTATCTAGGAGATGCATAGCAAGGAGAGGGGAGAGTGTTTCCATGTACCCTCGTAGACTGAAAGTGGAAGCATTTAGTAACGCGGTTGATGTAGTCGAACGTCTTCACGATCCAACCGGTCCATGTACCGAACGTACGGCACCTCCATGTTTAGCACACGTTCAACACGATGATGTCCCTCGAGATCTTGATCTAGTTAAGGACAAGGGAGAGTTCCATCAGCACGACGGCGTGGCGACGGTGATGATGAAGTTACCAGCGTAGGGCTTCGCCTAAGCATTACGACGATATGACCGATGTGTGTAACTATGGAGGGGGGCACCGCGCGTGGCTAAGAGAAGACTTGGTGTGCCTTTGGGGTGCCCTCTGCCCATGTATATAAAGGAGGGAGGGAGAAAGGCTGGCCCTCCTAGGGGCGCGCCAAGTGTAGGGAGTCCTACTAGGACTCCCGAGTCCTAGTAGGATTCCCTTTCCTTTTCGGAGTAGGAAAGAAGGAAAGGAGGGAGAGGGAGAAGGAAAAGGGGGGCCGTGCCCCCACCCCTTGTCCAATTCGGTTTGGTCAGGGGGGAGGCACGCGCCACCTCATGGCCCTTCTTCCCTCTCTCCACTAAAGTCCAATAAGGCCCATTAACTTCCCCCGGCGAATTCCCGTAACTCTCCAGTGCTCCGAAAAATACCCGAATCACTTGGAACCATTCCGATGTCTGAATATAGCCTTCCAATATATCAATCTTTACCTCTCAACCATTTCGAGACTCCTCATCATGTCCGTGATCTCATCCGGGACTCCGAACAAACTTCGGTCATCAAATCACATAACTCATACTATAAATCATCATTGAACGTTAAGCGTTCGGAACCTATGGGTTCGAGAACTATGTAGACATGACCGAGACACATCTCCGGTCAATAACCAATAGTGGAACCTGGATGCTCATATTGGCTCCTACATATTCTATGAAGATCTTTATCGGTCAAACCGCATAACAATATACATTATTCCCTTGTCATCGGTATGTTACTTGCCCGAGATTCGATCGTTGGTATCATTATACCTAGTTCAATCTTGTTACCGGCAAGTCTCTTTACTCATACCATAATGCATCATCCCTCAATTAACTCATTAGTCACATTGCTTGCAAGGCTTATAGTGATGAACATTACTGAGAGGGCCCAGAGATACCTCTCTGATACACGGAGTGACAAATCCTAATCTTGGTCTATGCCAACTCAACAAACATCATCAGAGACACCTGTAGAGCATCTTTATAATCACCCAGTTACGCTTTGACGTTTGATAGCACACAAAGTGTTCCTCGGTATTTGGGAGTTGCATAATCTCATAGCCAGAGGAATATGTATAAGTCATGAAGAAAGCAATAGCAATAAAACTAAACGATCATTATGCTAAGCTAATGGATGGGTCTTGTCCATCACATCATTCTCTAATGATGTGATCCCGTTCATCAAATGACAACACATGTCTATGGTCAGGAAACTTAACCATGTTTGATTAACGAGCTAGTCAAGTAGAGGCATACTAGGGACACTCTATTTTGTCTATGTATTCACACATGTACTAAGTTTCCAATTAATACAATTCTAGCATGAATAGTAAACATTTATCATGATATAAGGAAATATAAATAACAAGTTTATTATTGCCTCTAGGTCATATTTCCTTCAATATGGTCAAGGCATGATGTAATATACGTTATTCTATGAGATGATCATGTTTTGTAAAAGTTACTTGCAACTGGCAGGAGTCTTATGGTTGCCTCTTTATTGTATGAAATGCAAACGCCATGTAATTTCTTTACTTTATCACTATGCGTTAGCGATAGTTGTAGAAGCAATAGTTGGGAGACAACCACAACGCTATGATGGAGATCAAGGTGTCAAGCCAGTAACAATGGAGATCATGACGATTCTTTGGAGATGGAGATCAAAAGCACAATATGATGATGGCCATATCATGTCACATATTTTGATTGCATGTGATGTTTATCTTTTATGCATCTTATTTTGCTTAGTACGGCGGTAGCATTATAGATGATCCCTCACTAAAATTTCAAGGTATAAGTGTTCTCCCTGAGTATGCACCGTTGTGACAGTTCATCGTGCTGAGACACCACGTGATGATCGGGTGTGATAGGCTCTACATTCACATACAACGGGTGCAAGACAATTTTGCACATGCAGAATTCTCAGGTTAAACTTGACGAGCCTAGCATGTACAGACATGACCTTGGAACACTAGAGATCGAAAGGTCGAACGTGAATCATATAGTAGATATGATCAACATAGAGATGTTCACCATTGATGACCACTCCATCTCACGTGATGATCAGACATGGTTTTGTTGATTTGGATCACGTAATAATTTAGATGACTCGAGGGATGTCTAAGTAGGACTTCTTAAGTAATATGATTAATTGAACTTAATTTATCATGAACTTAGTCCTGATAGTATTTACATATCTATGTTGTAGATCAATAGCTCACGTATAGCTCCCCTGTTTTATTTTTGATATATTCCTAGAGAAAACTAAGTTGAAAGATGATAGTAGCAATGATGTGGACTGGGTCCATGCTTTGAGGATTATCCTTATTTCTACATAGAATAATTATGTCCTTGATGCACCACTAGGTGACGAACCTGTTACAGGAGCAGATGCAGACGTTATGAACATTTGGCAAGCTCGGTATGATGACTACTTGATAGTTTAGTGCACCATGATTTACGGCTTAGAACCGGGACTTCAAAAATGTTTTGAATTCTATCGAGCGTATGAGATGTTCCAAGAAGCTGAAATGATATTTAAAACTCATGCCCGTATTAAGAGGTATGAGACCTCTGACAAGTACTTTGCCTACAAGATGGAGGAGAATAGATTAGCTAGTGAGCATGTGCTCAGAATGTCCGGGTACTACAATCGCTTGAATCAAGTGGGAGTTAATTTCTAGATAAGATAGTGATTGACAGAGTTCTCTAGTCACTATCACCAAGTTACTAGAACTTTGTGATGAACTATAATATGCGAGGGATGATGAAAACGATTCCCAAGCTCTTTGCGATGCTGAAATTAGTGAACTTACAAATCAAGAAATAAAATCAAGTGTTGATGGTTAACAAGACACCTAGTTTCAAGAAAAGGGCAACAGAAATAAAGGGAAACTTCAAAAAGAATGGCAAGAAAGTTTCCACTCCAATGAAGAAGCCCAAAGCTAGACCCAAGGCTGAAATAGAGTGCTTCTACTGCAAAGGGAATGGTCACTGGAAGTGGTACTGCCCTAGATACTTGGCGGATAAGAAGTATGGCAAAGTGAATGAAGGTATATTTGATATACATGTTATTGATGTGTACTTTACTAGTGTTTGTAGCAACCCCTCGGTATTTGATACTGGTCCAGTTACTAAGAGTAGCAACTCGAAACAGGAGTTGCAAAATAAACAGAGACTAGTTAAGGACGAGGTGATGATGTGTGTTGGAAGTAATACCAAGGTTGATACGATCACCATCGCACACTCCCTCTACCTTCGGGATTAGAATTGAACCTAAATAATTGTTATTTGGTGTTTGCATTGAGCATTAATATGATTAGATCATGTTTATTGCAATATAATTATTCATTTAAGTCAGAGAATAATTGTTGTTCTGTTTATATGAATAAAACCTTCTATGGTCATACACCCAATGTGAATGGTTTATTGAATCTCGATCGTAGTGATACACATATTCATAATATTGATGCCAAAAGATGCAAAGTTGATAATGATAGTGCAACATATTTGTGGCACTGCCGTTTAGGTCATATTGGTGTAAAACGCATGAAGAAACTCCATGCAGTTTTGGAATCACTTGATTATGAATCATTTGATACGTGTGAACCATGCCTCATGGGCAAGATGACTAAAACTCTGTTCTCCGGAACAATGGGGAGAGCTAATGACTTATTGGAAATAATACATACCGATGTATGCGGTTTGATGAGTGTTGAAGCTCGTGGCGGGTATCGTTATTTTCTGACCGTCACAGATGATTTGAGCAGATATGGGTATATCTACTTAATGAAACACAAGTCTGAAACGTTTGAAAATTTCAAAGAATTTTAGAGTGAAGTGGAGAATCATCATAACAAGAAAATAAAGTTTCTATGATATGATCGCGGAGGCAAATATTGAGTTACGAGTTTGGCCTTCATTTAAAACAATGTGGAATAGTTTCACAACTCATGCCACCTCGAACACCACAGAGTAATGGTGCATCCGAACGTTGTAACCGTACTGTCGGCATCATGGGAACGGGGGTACCCAAACTTGCCTGCCTGCGGCCCATGACGTGGCTCTACCGGCGGCCTGGTACGGCCGATCTTCATCAGCAACCACTCCCCTTGTGAGGCGGACGACACAGGACTTCCTCAGGGGCAGCCTCGCTAGGATGGCTCCCGAGGAGCGGAGATATCAAGGCGGGGGGCACCTCGTGAGGTTCGCGTGACATGAGCCATGACGATCGAAGCTAGGCGGTCACCAGTGGGCGAAGAGTGCCAGTTTCCTCTTTGGTGCTAAAGAGGCCGGCACAGGCGAGGAGTCCCGAGGCATCAGGCAAAGGTTTCCATATCGGTGCAATGAGACCAAGACTAGCAGGACGGCAGGATGGAGGTCACCGCGGAGCCCATAGCTGCGTCACCACCAGAACCTTTGGCAGGCGAAGACCACGTTTTGTCAGGATAACTTGTACTAGTTCTCCTCCTTCAAAATTGGTCGTTGTGGGATCCCTTCCCGCCTAAAATTTGGGAAGAGGACAGGAGCCTCTATAAATAGTACTAGCCACCGCCGTAGTGAGGGATCGACTCATCTTGGATCGGATCCACTCCACCGAGGCCATCTCACCAGCTCATCAAACGCAAGAACACCTCTCCTCAGGAGGTTGTTCATCCACTGTACTGATTCATCCTTAGCCCATGAGGCAATCCACCACACCACACTGGAGTAGGGTATTACACCACAATGGTGGCCTGAACCAGTATAAACCCTCGTGTCTCTTGTTCCTTGGGTTCAGTGAGCCAGGCCTTGAGATCGTTGCGAGAGCGAGCTAGGAAGAGAGATCTTCGTGCGCACCCCAGAGTTCGAACCTCAAGAGTTTTCCAAAACCCCGAATTCGACATTTGACGCGTCAGTAGGGGTGCGCCGAAGCTTCTCTCCTCCACCAGCTTCACCTCCCCGTTCGCCCCCCATGGCTGGTGCCGCTCCTTCGAATGGACCGACGGATGCCCGCGACGGCGCCATGGGGCTCAGGGCCCTCACCCCCACCTTACGGCGGGTGCAGTGGCCACACATGTTCAGGCCAGAGATGCCACCCCGCTATGATGGCGCAGCGGATCCGTTGACCTTCCTGCTGGCATAAGAGGAGGCCGTTCTAGAGGCTGGAGGCGACGACAACGTCATGGCCAACTGGTTGCCCATGGCCCTCGGAGGCGCGCCGTTCGCCTGGCTGCTCAACCCGCCAGGATCCTCTGTGGCTTCTTGGGAGGAGCTGCGCAGCCTTTTTGTCGCGCATTTCGCGACGCTAGAGCCTGTCGCCGTCGCAGCCCTCCTCGGCGGCTCGCAGGCACCACCCTCGAACCGCCATGTCAAGCAGTTCTTTCGCCAGATCAGCGCCGCCTCTGTGCAGTAGGGAGCCCCTCCGGGATGGGCGATGCCCAAGGCCGACCTCACCTTCGACTCAGGGGACCACCCCGCTACCACTGCTGGCTCGTGCGCGCTCCCAATGCTCTACACACCCACCATATGCAACATCGCCATGACCAAGACCCTCATCGACGGCGGAGCTGGCCTCAATGTGCCCTCCGTAGAAGATTTCGGCTTGCTTCACATGCCATATGGCCGGCTCCGCCCCACCAAGCCTTTCTCCGGAGTTGGTAGTGGATCCACCAGCCCCCTGGGGCAAATACACCTCCCGACCACCTTTGTACCCGGGACAACTACCGCACTGAGCTGATCGACTTCAACATCGCCCGCATCAGCCTCCCATGCAACGCCATCCTCGGGTACCTTGCCCTGGCTCAGTTCATGGCAGCGACCGTCCGGCCTACAACCTCATGAAGATGACGGGCAGTAGCGGCATCCTCACCGTGGCTGGAGACACCAAGGAGGCTCTAACGGCCCTCAAGCTCGCCTTCAGGGCCACCGCGGCAGCACGCCCGGCCGACGAAGCCACCCCAAGGGCTAAAGGGGCCGCGCCGGCGAAAAAGAAGCAGTTGTTCACTCAGGATCGGGTCGAAACGAAGCAAGTGCCGGTCGAGGAGGATGGATCCTCTGGAGCCACCTTTACCATAGGCGCCAACCTTGACCTGGATCAAGAGGAGGCATTGGTGAAGTTCCTGCGCGCGAACAAGGAGGTATTCGCTTGGGAGCCCAAGCAGCTGGTAGGGGTCCCAAGGGGGGTAATCGAACATCACTTTAAGGGTGTGCCCCAATGTGCGCCCTATGAAGCAGAAGGCGCGATGACAGTCCACGGAGAAGCAATCCTTCACCGTCTAGGAAACTCGCAAACTACAAGCGGCAGACGTCATTCACACGGTCCCGTACCCGGTATGGCTGGCGAACCCCGTCGTCGTGCCCAAGAAAGGCGGGAAGTAACGGATGTGTGTCGACTTCACCAACCTCAACAAAGCCTGCCCCCAAGACCTGTTCCCGCTCCCGCGCATCGACCAGATCATTGACTCCACCACCGAGTGCGACTTGCTGTGTTTCCTAGACGCATTCTCAGGTTACCACCAGATAAAGATGGCAATGGAGGACGTGGAGAAGACTTCTTGACCCCGTGTGGGGTATACTACTACACCTACATGCCATTCGGGCTACGCAATGTTGAAGCGACCTTCCAGCGGCTGATGCACATTGCCTTGGGCCAGCAGCTAGGGAGAAATGCTGAAGCCTACGTCAATGACATCGTGGTAAAATCTTAGGAGGCAAGAACCCTCATTCAGGACCCGGAGGAGACTTTCACCAGCATGCGCCAGGTGGACCTGCGGCTCAACCCGGAGAAGTGCATGTTTGGTGTCCCCTCCGGCAAGCTACTAGGCTTCATTGTGTTGCACAGGGGGATCGAGGCCAACCCGTAGAAGGTCAAGGCGATAGAAGACATGAGCCGGCCGCAAACTCTTAAGGAAATGCATAAGCTCGCGAGTTGCGTGACCTCGCTGGGGCGCTTCATCTCCAAGCTGGGGGAGCGTGCCATGCCGTTCTTCAAGCTGATGAAGAAGAAGGGCCCATTCGAGTGGACCCCAGAGGCTGACCTGGCATTTCAAGACCTCAAGAGATACTTGACCAGCCCTCCGGTGATGGTAGCGCCTCGTCCCCTCGAGCCCCTGGTGCTCTACCTGGCCGCCACGCCCCACTCAGCTAGCGCGGCGTTGGTGGCTGTCCGGGAGGAGCGCCAGGCCAAGAGCACACCGCGTAATGCTGCACCTTCAGCCGGGATGGTGCGGCGCCGAGACAGTGCCACTAAAGCCATGACGACGCCCACGGATGATCAGGCCCCACAAGACGGCATTTTTGGGCCTGCGGAGGTCCTGATGGGTGACCAAGCTCCTGAGGTCCCCTCCCACCTCAGGAGGCGCCACAACCGCCGGAGGCCACAGGCTCCATCGATGCTCCCGCCATCGTTGAGCACCCGGTATACTTCGTCAGCACGGTGTTACGGGACACAAGAGCACGATACCCCATGCCACAGAAGCTTTTGCTCACACTCCTGGTGGCCTCACGCAAGCTGCGTCATTACTTCCAAGGCCACCCAATTAAGGTCGTCTCAGCCTACCCACTGGAGAGGGTGCTCCGGAGCCCCAATGCTATTGGAAGAATCGCTGAGTGGAACATCGAGCTGCAAGCGTTTGTGCTGGAGTTCAGCACAATCAGGGTCATCAATGGAGCCTCCCTCTACGACTTCATGGCAGAATGGACCGACGCTCCGAAGCCCGAAGCAGGCGGGAGCCGATCACTCTCGCCAGGAAGTGAAGCACCAGATGGCTGGGTCATGTACTTGAATGGCGCTTTCCCACGCCAAGGTGCGGGGGCCGGCACCGTGCTCATCTCGCCCACCCAAGACAAACTGTACTACGCCGTGCAGCTCTACTTCCAGTAGGGCGAGAAGGTCTCAAACAACATTGCGGAATACGAGGGGCTGATCACCAGCCTCAAGGCTGCAGCAGCCTTGGGGGTGAAGCGTCTCACCATCAAGGGCGACTCCCAGCTCCTCGTCAACTTCTCCAACAAGGTGTACGAGCCGAGGGACGAGCACATGGAGGCATACCTCATGGAGGTGCGCAAGATGGAGAAGAAATTATTGGGTCTGGAACTACAACATGTGCCACGCGACACAAACAAAGATGCCGATGAGATCACCAAGAGAGCGTCAACGCGCCAGCCCCAAGAGCCCGGCGTCTTCGAAGAGCGAATTTTCAAGCCCTCGGGGGCCCCCTCGGCCATGGAGCCTGCACCGCCTCAAGAGGAACTCCCTCTCGTGGCCGTTCGTGGTCTAGGGGCTGGATATCCTTGGTCCGTTCCCTCGAGCACCCAGGGGCTACCGCTACCTCTATGTTGCCATCGACAAGTTCACCAAGTGGGAAGAGGTGGAAGCCGTCCGCACCATCCTAGTCGGGTCAGCAGTTAAGTTCATCAAGGGCCTCGTGAGCCGGTTTGGGGTCCCTAACCTCATCATCACCGACAACAGCTCGCAGTTCACTAGCAATCTCTTCAAGACATATTGTGCTAACCTTGGAACGCAGATATGCTATGCCTCAGTGGCACACCCCATGAGCAATGGCCAAGCCGAGCATGCCAACGCAGATGTCCTGAGAGGCCTCAAGACCAGGACCTTCATGAAGAGGCTCGAGGCCTGCGGTAGGGGCTTGCACAATGAGCTCCAGTCCGTGCTGTGGTCCATCTGCACCACCGCCAGCAAGCCAACAGGCGAGAACCCATTCTTCCTCGTATACGGAGCCAAAGCAGTTCTCCCTCATGAGGTCAAGCATCGCTCCGCGTGTGTCCTGGCATTTGACGAGGCACATCAGGACACCATGCGGGGGATGGAACTCGTGCTGGGGGAGGAGCGCCGCCGTCAAGCCTAGCTCCGGGCGGAGAGATACCAGCAGGCGCTGCGACGGTACCACTGCCGCAACGTCCACTCCAGGACGCTTGAGGTGGGTGATCTCGTCCTGAGGCGGGTGCTGTCCAGGGAAGGGCTGCATAAGCTCTCACCCATATGGGAGGGCCCGTTTGGGATTGCCCGCATCTCCAGGCCTGGTGCTGCACGCCTGGAGATGCAGGACGGGATCCCCATCCAGAACGCCTGTAACATCCAACACCTCCGGAAGTTCTACCCATGAAGCAAGGCCCAGTGCCTGTGAAGGTATCCACTCATGACACTCTCATGTAATAAGGAGTGGGGCTGTACACGCCCCGGAGTCTCTGGAGTGCCTCCCTCAGGCCTCGGGGGCTCCCTCCCATGTCCTAGTGGCATCACTTAGCTCCGCGCTGGTGAGAAGACTAGACTAGGTGCCAGACGCGGCTGCTCATTTGCTTTCTGTAGGTGCCAGACGCGGAGTCTCTGGAATTTGAAGTTTTGGCGTTTCTCGATGGCTTGGTTGAATCCCCTCTTCTCTATGATTCTTCCCTTGGTTCTTTGTTTTGCGTCAGGGAGGGCGGCAGTTGTCGACGCTCTCCCTCGCACGCCTCACGAGGGGGCTGGACATGTGTGCATGTTTGCGCTCCCCTGGTCTCCACGAGGTGCCCTTGATTGAGCTAGTGATCGGTGCAACCCCCTTTTAAGTCCTTGCACCATGGGTATCGTGACATGGTGCGCTAGGCCGTGATCAGCCCATGCCTGAGGCCACGCGCAAGGAGGGATAAGGATTTCCTAACGAATTTTCGCAGCTTCGGGATGCCGCCTGAGTCGGCACTAGGGAAGCCCCGCCAGATGCCAGGAGGCGCGCACCCTCATAAGGGGGAAGCTACCTCAGATGTATCAAGCTAAGTTATTCCTCTACGCCTGCATAAAGCACAGATTCCACTACACAACCCGGAAACAATAAACACAGCACAAAGCAGCATAAGCACTACGGTTCATTACACGCCCTTGCAGGGCCGCATACTTGTTTCTGTAATACAGGAGGAAAGGAAAGGATAGGCAAAAGCGGCTCCTACGACGCGACCGCTCACGAGGATTGGCCTCCAGTGCCCCCGGACTCAGCCGGAGACCTTCTCGCGCTTCACTAGGGCGCGGCAACGGGATGACCCATCACCGTGCTCGAACCGATCCCGACGATGTAGCAACTGGTCGTAGCCACCGCTGCTGGAGCTTTCACCGGAGGAGGAGCTGTTGTTGCCGGAAGAGCCGCGACTGTCGCCGAGGGCGAGTTCACCCTCATCCTCGTCACGGCCGTCGCCAAGGCCGAGCACTTCGTCACCATCGCTGTCTTCAGGGCAGCACCCGGTGCGGCGACCGTCTTCCCCGAACACCCTCAAGAAGAGGGTCGCGGCACCATCGTACTTGAAGTGGAGGGTGCATTGCCTGCTCAGACCACGCGCGCGGGAAAACGTCTGCCAGCTGCGGCCCAGGGCTACGTTGCTCGCGACGGAGACCTCCACCGTGACCCACGAAGCCTTGCTACATCCGCCGCCGGCCTGCAGCCAGAGGCCGCCAGGACCCGTGGCCGGCAGCTCGCCGGCAAAGGAGCGCAAAAGCTGAAGCCAAGTGCCGGCCGGGTTCTCCGACCACACGACGAACTCCGAAAGTACCCCTGACGAGTGGAAGCATGACCGGGGAGGCCGAGCGACCATAGCGCGCCTCCCTTCGTGGGCGGGACTGCCGCATCTCGGGCGGCTCCCGCCACGCGAAGAGATGCCTCCACGGCCGCCAGGGACGGCACCGGACCCCGAGGAAGTCCATCTGCGCCCACGAGGGACCATAGCGATGGTTACGGCGTGCTTGTGGGAGCGACCACGCTCCCTCTTAGGCGGTGGCAAGACGGGCACCTCCTGGCGAGCCGTCCCCTTCTCTGCGGCCGAGAACCTCTTTGTCGGCACCATGAATGTCGCTGCAAGGCAGTGGGGCAAAGAGGAAGAAGAAGCAGGCATAATGGAGGAAGAGATTAGCAATGGGGGCTCCACCCCTCTCCTCATTTATAGCCAGGAGGAGGCCAACCGCCGACCTCCACAATCGCAGGTAATGATGGGTTTTTTGCATGTAGGAGGGACTCGTCAAGCCGAACGGTTTCCGAGGTAGCATGGGGAAGCGGAGATGTCCACGTCCTATCAATCGCCACGTGTCAATCAAGGCCACAGGCAGTTGGGGCCCGCGGCGCTCTACACTTGCCCTTTGGCTTCACCTCGAAGCCAAGTCTGAGCACGCCTTGGGCCCAGGGGCTACTGTCAGCGTCCTAGGAACGGGGGTACCCAGGCATGCCTGCCTGCGGTGCACGGCGTCGCTCTACCGGCGGCCCGGTATGACCCATCTTCATCAGCAACCACTCAAGACCCTCGCGAGGTGGACGACATAGGACCTCCTCAGGGGCAGCCTCGCTAGGCCGGCTCCCAAGGAGCATAGATATCAAGGCGGGGGGAACCTCGCGAGGTTCGCATGACGTGAGCCATGAGGACCGAAGCCAGACGGGCGCCAGCGGGTGCAAAGTGTCAGTTTCCTCTTTGGTGCTAAAGGGGCAGGCGCAGGCGAGGAGTCCTGAGGCATTAGGCAAAGGATTCCATATTGGTGCAACGAGACCAAGACCAGCAGGACGGCAGGACGGAGGTCACCGTGGAGCCCACAGCTGTGTCACCACCAGAACCATTGGTAGGCGAAGACCACCTGTTGTCAGGATAACTTGTAATAGTTGCCCCCCTTCAAAATTGGCCGTTGTGGGATTGCTTCCCGCCTAACATTTGGGAAGAGGAGCGGTGTGATGCCCCAAGACCGGTGCTCCAGATGCCTTCCATGGATTCCGAGTTTCATCGTGTGTTTTGTTTTGTTTGTTGCTTTCATCATTGCATAATTTGCATTGCATCATGTCATCATGCCATCATGTCTTTAATATTTGCAACTCAACTAAAGAAATTGTGTGGATCTTCGATCCATTTAAATCAAGGGAAATTCACATGGTGAAATTCTCTTTAAGACATACCCTCCCAATATTTAGGGAGCTATAATAAATATCCCGTTAATTTTCGGAATCACCCATAAACACACTTGCAAATAATCACATGCCTTTTTCTGCTTCAAGTTTGGTCCCCAAAATTTTCACGGTAAATTCTTTCATCACTTTCCCAAGCTCCACCTAAAGTCTCAACATTTTGGGACACTTCTCAAACCCGTCCTAGTTCAAACCATTTGGATTAAATTCAAATGATTTTGAATTTATATCTTGCATTCATGCCCACTCCTATTTTCTTGGACCATGCACATTTTTGTGAGTCTAGGAAAATAAACCATATGCCCAAGTTCTTTCCCTAACCCTCTCTTTATTTTCTTCTCTTTATTTCTTTTCTACTAAAGAATAAAAGAAGAGATTAAAAGAGTGAGAGGGAGAGAACAACCCAGTTGGGACTCTTAGCAGCCCATCCGCAACCTCCCTAAGGCCCAACCACTCCCATCTAAACCCCAGCCCGCACCCCTTCTAACCCTAGGCTGACCCCTCCTCTCACCCGCTCCCTCTTGTCCTCCCGCTACCGCCGCCACCCACACACGCACGTTGCCAGCGCCAGGAAAGGCTAGCGCGCCCGATCCCCTCGCCCTCTCCTTGATCCCCTCCACCCACCTCGCATCGGCCGCCCCACGCACCCCGACCTCCTCCTCACCCCGCCCAGAGCCCTCGTGCCTGCACCTCACCACTGCGTCCCCTGCATCGTCCCCAAGCTGCTGTGCCGCGGCTACTCCACAGCATCGTCCTCCGACGCCGGCGAGTAGAGGCTGCCGCTGCGCCAACTCGCCTCTGCTCCAAACCCCTACCTCGACCTCCACCGGATCAGCCAGATCCTGGCCTCCATGACGTCGCTCCGGTAACCCATGCTATCGCCACCGGTCACAACAACCAACCAGGCCAGTGCTTTGCTGAGCCCCGTTGCAGGCCTCCTCCTTTCTCTGCCGTCCGCCCCACCGATGAGCACATGCCACCGCTGCGTTGCCTTGCCTTCGCCTCCCGACTTCGTCCGCGTCCCGCTCGACCCCGTGGATGTCAAGTACCTCTATGATGACCTTGTACGTCTACGACCGTGTACCTCCATGACCACTAGATACACCAATATCGACTACGCGGGTTCGCCAAGTACCCCACCGGCAAGACCGACGCCCGAACAACTTCATACCGAAATGACAAGTTCCTCTCCGAACCATGTATGACTACCGTCGCAAGAACGAGACCGGCAAGTCTAGAGACCCCAAGTACCATGGCAACCCCGAAGGGATTCGGATTCGTCAGGTTCCTCTTCGACACTGTGTACCACTACCGCTGCCTGAACATCAATAGAACGTGTACCACCACCATCACGGAAGACCCGTGGACTATTACCGATGACCCTCCAAGTTCGTCCACGATTGCCATGTACAACTACCGACGCCGTGAACAATTACTTCCACTACATCGCGAGGACGTGAACCACTACTTCCCTCAACGAACTCAAACCATTCTGAAAATGCACCCTTGGAAGGTATAACCGCCGGAACGACGCCGTGGACCATATGCATGTGTGTTGTATGAGATGCCCGTGTTTGCACCGTGTCCGAATCCTTCCTTGCACTTTCTCTGTAAGCCATGCCACCGACATGTGGGACACCTGGTTTCAGGGATCACCCTACCATCTCTAGCATGTTCCGCACATCCGCACACTTGCTTCTTTTGCACCGATATCTTAATGAGTTGTCAGAACCAGAATGTTGCTGTGGCACCATTTCCGTTGTCGTTGCTGTGGCACCACAAATGCTTCATAATATGCCCATGTCAGCATTTTCATAAAACTCGCATATGTCCTCCGCATTATGTTAACAACATTTAAATGCTTAAAATTGTTGCTTGCATTAAAATTGCTAAACGACATGTGGGGATTTTCCGGATTTATTGTTTGTTGTTCCGGCCACATTTAAACTTGCCTAGATAGGTAGTTTTATTATGCTTCACCTCTTGCCATGTTCAACAACATTTAATATTGCTGAGTAGCTTAAATGAGAGCAAACTAAATAAATGAATGTGGTGTTTCGTCAATATGCAATTCCTTGCATATTGAGCTCCACTTAATTTGTAGTATTGTTTGTTGCACTTTGCCATGCCATGCGTCATTAAACCGTACATGCATCATACTTGGTTGTGCATCATGCCATGTTTATATGTGATGGTTGTTTACTATGTTGTTTGCTTCTTTCCGGTTGCGCTTCTACTTGATAGTTCCGATTATGTTGCGATTGTGAGGATTCGTTCGACTACGCTGCTTCATCTACTTTTTGGACTCGTTCTTCTTCCTAGCGGGATTTCAGGCAAGATTACCGTCACCTTGGATCTCACTACATCCTTGCTATGCTAGTTGTCTCGATGCTATCGCTATGTCGCGCTACCTACCACTTGTTTATCAAGCCTCCCAAATTGCCATGATAACCTCTAACCTTTTTACCCTTCCTAGCAAACCGTTGTTTGGCTATGTTACCGCTTTGCTCAGCCCCTCTTATAGCATTGCTAGTTGCAGGTGCAGTTGCAGGTTGTTCCATGTTGGGACATGGATATCATGGGATATCACAATATCTCTTATTTAATTAATGCATCTATATACTTGGTAAAGGGTGGAAGGCTCGGCCTTATGCCTGGTGTTTTGTTCCACTCTTGCCGCCCTAGTTTTCGTCATACTGGTGTTATGTTCCTTGATTTTGTGTCCCTAACACGATGAGGGTTTATGGGCCCCTCTTGACAGTTTGCTTTGAATAAAACTCTTCCAGCAAGGCCCAACATTGGTTTTAACATTTTCCATAATAATACTTGACCCTAATAATTAATTGGCATAGGGCTTCATGAACCCGAGGATTTTCTACATAGCAGGGTGCCAGTGTTGATGGTGTTTGTCCCAAACAAGCAGCCTGCGGGGCCACCTCGGGGAAACTCGGGGGCTGGTTTTACTCATAGCTTGTTCCATCCAGTGTACCCTGAGAACGAGATCGCGCAACTCCTATTAGGCTAGGTCGGTGCATCGGGAGGTCTTGCTGGACTTGTTTTACCATTGTCAAAATGTCTTGTGCACCGGGATTCCGAGTCTGATTGAAGGGTCCCACGATGGAGGATTGTCTCCGCGGATCGTGAGCTTGTCATTGGCTAAGTTGGGACACCCCTGCAGGGTTTAAACTTTCGAGAGCCGTGCCCGCGGTTACATGGCAGTTGGGAATTTGTTAATATCCGGGTGTAGAAGACTTGAAGTAAACTCAATTTCAAATACACCAACCACGTGCATAGCCGGACTTTCTCTTTTCGGGTACGTTCAAGAAGAGAACATGGTTGGGTAATGTTTGAACGTAAGTAGTTCAGGATCACTTATTGATCATTACTAGTTGGCGACCATTTGCGTAGCTTCTCATCTTACTCTTGTACTCATGAGTTAGCCACCATACATTGCTTAGTCGCTGTTGCAACCTCACCACATTACCACTTCCTTACCTATTAAGCTTTGCTAGTCTTGATACCCATGGTAATGGGATTGCTAAGTCCTCATGGCTCACAGATTACTACACCAACAGTTGCAAGTACAGGTAATGCGATGATCATGACGTGAGAGCCATATTTGCTTGTGTTGGAGTTCTTCTTCTGCTTCTTATTCGTTCTGGGGGTAGGTTCCTAGTCGGTAGCTTGGGCTAGCTGGGTGGATGTATTGGTGTATTCTTGTGGCATTGTATGCCTTTTGTATGTATCCCAAATATTATGTAATGGTACGATGTAATGATATCCACCTTGAAAAAGCATGTCAATATGTGGTTCTATCCTTGGTGGGACCTTTGAGTCCCTTTAGGATAGTGTTGCATATTGGGCATGCCAAGTTGGTATCAGAGCCTCGACCGACCATAGGAGCCCCCTTGATTAATCGCTGGTGTTGTTGAGTCTAGAACAAAACTTTTTGAGTCTTAGGAATATATCTATCGGAGAGTAGGATTTCTTTTTACTCCTCAACCCCTTCGTTGCTCTGGTGAGGACTCCTGATGTAGATGTTTTAACATTCCTCTCCCCAATTTTCACTAAAAAAAATTAGGATCACGCGGGTATCTTGGAGTCGTTCCGATGATTTTATGACGAGAACATTGTTCTTGGTGCCTCCTGTCATTTAGGGGTTGTGGCAGTGTCCCGGGGAGTTGAGCTCCGAGGTGTTGTCGTCACAATTTTATCATTGTAGTTCCGGTATACCTAAGTTTTGCCGACTTTGAAAATCTCTTATATGCAGTTAGTGGTGAGATAACCTCGACGCCACCCAATACTGGGGCGGGAGTTCAGGAGTGTTGCCACAACTCGTATATCGGATGCTTTTCGAAGGTTGAGGTACATGATTTCCGGAGTTTTCTTGGTTATGTTTTGACGGATGGATACAGTTGGAGATTAGGGCTTGCTAGTTGTGTGATATATATTGTGCCTCCTTGTATCCCCAACACCAGATTGCATAACCAGAAAGTTTCGGGAGTTTTTAGGTGGGAATTCAAGTATCTCGTAGGATATCTTTTCAACAGACACATGATATGATATGGGGTCTATCATATGTTTGTTCTGGCTTATTCTGCAAGCCAATCCTTTGTCTTGTTTTGTGTTGTGGTATTCGAGTTGCTTCAATGTCAAGTGTTGATTCCATACCTTTTCTAAGCGGTGTTCTCATATTGCTATGGGAGTGCTAATCGTTCTTGATCATTGAGATGGTCATGCCAATTCTTTTCCATCCGACGTGCTTCTCTTCAAGTGGATCCGATCATTTTCAACATCCGCAAGATCAATTCTAAGTTTTCTGAACGGTGTTTGTTCCATCCGTCCCAAGTTGTCTTTGTTTTTCTCGCCCTCCCACCCTTTTTTTCTTCAAGGATTTGGATTTCATAATCATGTACCCTTTATTTGTGAGAAGTCTCTTCAGTCTTTTCTTTCAATGTTCTTATCCGATGATTCTCAGGAAGATCCTTAGGAAGCTTCAAGTTTATCATTCTTCATTCTCATATTATTTTCCGGTGGATTCAATTCAAGCTCTGATGTTGATCATAGCCCTTTCCCATTTCAAGTGCTTTCTTATGCCGGTGTATCTCTTAATCGTTCACCTATCGCTTTCCATTTGTATCCGGAGTGTTGAAGATATCCCGGAAGATTCACGTTTCCATTCTCAATCCGTTCAAGTTATTTTTAGGGTGTTATCTCATTCAAGCCATTTAATTCAACCGGTGCAATATCCCTTTCAAGTAATCGTCCAACGGTGTATTTTTGAGTGGGCCCTAACCCCCATGTCTTTTCCCAGGATCTTACCTGACTCTTCTAATTTATCCAGAGTGATTCCCAAATTCTTTTCAAAAGTGTGACGTAAGAATGAATTGTCATCAGTCATATGTCTTTCTCCAAGATCTTTCACATTCTTCTCATCGTTGGTTCAACCTCTCTATTCTTTATTGTTCCGGAGTGGCTCAACAATTAATGGTGGTGTTTATCATCACCATTCTTAGTTTTTGAAGACCGAAGAAGAATTTTTTCCAAAATCTTGGTCCGTTCTCTTGAAGATTTGTGGTTCTAGCTTTATGCCATCCTCTCATAATTGTTTTCGATTGTGAGAATTCTTTTCACCCATCCGGAGCAATTCAGGAGTCCTTTCATTTTAATTCTGCAGAGCCCATCATCTCAGAATTTTTCATTCTCAACCTTCAGCTCTCGTACTCCAAATCTTACCGGTGCATCGTTGAAGTATTCTCTAGTCAGTTCGTGATATCTTCATTCTCTTGTATCTAAATTCCCACAAGTAACTTCACTCGTTTTCTAATTCTTCTCGGCGATTCATTCTTTATCTTCATTGATTTTCAGATTCTTACGGTGGTTCGTCCAAAATTTCTCTTGCGTTGTTATCATATCAATCATCCATTCTTTCCAAAATCCTACCTGTGAGTCGTTCAAGATTTTATCAAGTTTGCGCTATATCTCTCATGAATCCTTTTCAACAGGAATAAGTACTATGCCAAATCCATTGTGGGTCATCAATTTAATTGATGAATGATAAGCATAATGTAATTCTTATTCTTGTTTCATCGAGTAAATTCAATTGCTTCTTCCGGAGTTCGTTCGTGAAATCAAATTCTTGGTTCTAAGTGATTCATCTTTTCTTTTCTGGAGTTCCAAGTTTTCCTCGGTTATCTCATCATGAAGCTCCACCTAACCATTCCAAGGTTTCACCTTGTGTTTTCAACTTCTCTTTCCTTTTGTTTGATCATTCTTTTGTTACCGGTGTTTTCACGAAGGCTCAATATGGTGGTTCATCAAAGATTTAATTCATTCTCGAAGTGTTCTTCAAGACACTTGTTGGTGGAGTTCAAGTATTCTTCATCTTGCATTCCCAAGTGCAGTTCTTTCTATCTTATCTTTTGAGGTGGTGTTATGTCATTCTCGACAATTTCCTTCGTGTTTCATGATTCACAAGTTTTCAAGAGTGATATATTTTAAACCCATCATTTTCAATTTGTCATGAGATATTTTTCAACCCAACAATTTATTCGTCGGTGTTATCTTGGTATAGATTACACCTAAAGCCTTCCATTAGAAGTGTTTCCATTATGGTGCTTATCTATGATCCAATTTCTGCTTCTCATCTCGATGAAGGAGTTTTCATCTCTTCGTGATCTCAATCGATCATTGTTTTGTTATTGGTCGGTGGTCACCTCATAATTTTGAGATGTCTCCATAAGCCCACAAGGATCATATCCTTTCGTATTGGTCTTCAAACAACTCCATTCAATCCTTCTTTTAAGGATGCTCTCTTAAATTCATTTCAGGTAGAACATGTTGTTTTCTTCTCCGTTCTTTTGATTCCATTCTTACATTTGTTCCGGTGGCATTGGGATGTTAATCTCTTCGACCCATCATCTCATTTTGTAATATCATGTTCTTTTCCTTTCTTATCCATTTCGCCGGAGTGTTGTCTTTTCATTCGAGTTCTTTCCATCTTATCAAGTCTTGCATCTCTTTTCAATCGCAGTGCTATTTGAATTTCTTCTTCCTTGTTCCTTGTTTATCTTGTTGCAACCAGCGTGGCTTCAATTCCTTCTTGTCCATTGTGCTCGTCATTGATAGCTCTGCAACCTCCAAGGTTGACATGGTGTTCCTTTTTTCTCTTTTCTACCAGAGTGCTCTCAGTTTTGCTCAACTATGTTGTATTCTTCTTTCAAGTTTTCAACCTCTAAAGGTTCATTGGTTTCACTCGTTTGTCAAGAAGCAATTTTTTACCTCTTCTTATTCTTCCGTTTCTCCCCGGTGCCATCCTTAGATCTCGAGTCGAGATCTCTTGTAAGTGGATGAGAGTTGTGATGCCCCAAGACCGGCGCTCCAGATGCCTTCCATGGATTCCGAGTTTTGTCGTGTGTTTTGTTTTGTTTGTTGCTTTCATCATTGCATCATTTGCATTGCATCATGTCATCATGCCATCATGTCTTTAATCTTTGCAAGGCAACTAAATAAATTGTGTGGATCTTTGATCCATTTAAATCGAAGGAAATTCACATGGTGAAATTCTCTTTAAAACATATCCTCCCAATATTTAGCGAGCTATAATAAATATCCCGTTAATTTTTGGAATCACCCATAAACACACTTGCACATAATCACATGCCTTTTTCCGCTTCAAGTTTGGTCCCCAAACTTCTCCTGTAAATTCTTTCGCCACTTTCCCGAGCTCCACCTAAAGTCTCAACATTTTTGGAGACTTCTCAAACCCGTCCTAGTTCAAACCATTTGGATTAAATTCAAATGATTTTGAATTTAAATCTTGCATTCATGCCCACTCCTATTTTCTTGGACCATGCACATTTTTTGAGTCTAGGAAAATTAACCATATGCCCAAGTTCTTTCCCTAACCCTCTCTTTCTTTTCTTCTCTCTATTTCTTTTCTGCGGAAGAATAAAAGAAGAGATTAAAAGAGTGAGAGGGAGAGAACAGCCCAACTGGGCCTCTCAGCAGCCCATCTGCGGCCTCCCTAAGGCCCAACCACTGCCATCTAAACCCCAGCCCGCACCCCTTCTAACCCTAGGTTGACCCCTCTTCTCACCCACTCCCTCTCGTCCTCCCACTACCGCCACCACCCACGCACGCACGTTGCCAGCGCCAAGAAAGGCCAGCACGGCCGATCCCCTCGCCCTCTCCTCGATCCCCTCCACCCCACCTCGCGTCGGCAGCCCCACGCACCCCGACCTCCTCCTCGCCCCACGCAGAGCCCTCGTGCCTGCGCCTCGCCGCTGCCTCCCCTGCACCGTCCCCAAGCTGCTCTACTGCAGCTGCTCCACAACGTCGTCCTCCGACACTGATGAGTAGAGGCCGCCACCGCGCCATCTCGCCTCTGCTCCGAACCCCTGCCTCAACCTCCATCGGATCCCGTCCTCCATGACGTCCCTCCGGTGCCCCAAGATGTCACGATCGGTGACAACGACCAACCAGGCCAGTGCTTTGCTGAGCCCCGTCGCAGGGCTCCTCCTTGCTCTGCCGTCCGCCGCAGCGGTGAGCACAGGCCGCCGCCGTGTTGCCTTGCCTTCGCCTCCCGGCTTTATCCGCGTCCCGCTCGACCCCATGGATGTCAAGTACCTCTATGATGACCATGTATGTCTACGACCGTGTACCTCCACGACCACTCGATACGCCAAGATCGACTATGTGGGTTCGCCAAGTACCCCAGCGGCAAGATCGACGCCCGAACGACTTCATACCGAAACGGCAAGTTCCTCTTCGAACCATGAATGACTTCCGTTGGAAGAATGAGATCGGCAAGTCCGGAGACTCCAAGTACCACGACAACTCCGAAGGGATTCAGATTCGTCAAGTTCCTCTTCGACACTGTGTACCACTACCGCTGCCCGAACATCTACAGAACTGCCGAC
This sequence comes from Triticum urartu, assembly GCF_056163025.1. Taxonomy (NCBI): domain Eukaryota; kingdom Viridiplantae; phylum Streptophyta; class Magnoliopsida; order Poales; family Poaceae; genus Triticum; species Triticum urartu. Next base: position 248,800,784 of record NC_141878.1, on the reverse strand, counting down.
GCCGTGAACAATTACTTCCACTAAATCGCGAGAACGTGAACCACTACTCCCCTGAACGAACTCGAATCGTTCTGAAAATGCACCCTTGGAAGGTATAACCGCCGGAACGACGACGTGGACCATATGCATGTGTGTTATATGAGATGCCCTTATTTGCACTATGTCCGAATCTGTAACACCTCAGATGTAAAACTTCCATATTTGGAGATGTATCCAACCTTGTCATGTTCAATACCAAGTGGTTTTCCTCTTTGTGGGTTTCATTTTGGGTTTGCTTTGTTTCCCATTGCATTGTCTTGTCATTACTTGTCATATTTATTTTTGCCATCACATGTTTGCATCATGTTCATATCATGTTGTGTGGTGTTTATGCCATCTTGCATTCTCATCCTCACCATGCGCATTGTGTGTTTCATGCATGTTATTTTGTGGCTTGACCCATGTGTGATCCATGCATGAAGTCCTCCTCATCCCTACACCTCTCCCCCTTTCTTATTTTGGCAAGAAACACAATTTAGCTTCAAATAATGTTCATCGTCTCCCTATAAATCTGGCACCATGCCTTGAACTCCCCAGCCAAATTTCACCTCATTAGAATTGTTTGGGTTGGGTTCAAAAATGCATCAAGTTTGAATTTTATTCAAACTTGCTTTATTTTCCTACCTCTAAAATTGTCCATACCAATTTATTAAAATAGGGCATATTTCCAGGAGCTCGGGGATATTTTTGTTTCTGCCAAATACTTCTCCTACCTTCCTGGACTTTTCCTTTTCTACAGCTGTGAATTTAAATTTACAGAATTAAGTAAAAAGGGGAAATACCTCCTAGTGCAGCAACCTGGGCCTTTTCCCTCTAGCTAGCCAGCCCACTTACCTCTTCCATCCTAGTCAACCCACCAGCTAGGAGAGTCATCCACCTCCTGTACGACGCACATCCAGGGCGCCACGTCGACGAGCTCGGCCATTTGACGGCCGTCCGGCGCCCCTAGCCCCTATATATCATGTCCTAGCCCTAGCCCCAACCTTCCTCGTCCATTTCCACCCCTCTCCTTCCCTCGCCGCCACCTAGATAAGGATCCACGCGCCTCGCTGTCGCCCTGCCCGCCATGCTCCGGCCAAGCTCGAGCTCGAGCACGGGGTAGCCCTCACGTCGCGCCTCCGACCCTTCTGTCGCCGTGGAGAGCTCCAAGGCACAAGCTCTCTTCGTCCCTATCCACGACCGCGAGCCCAGCGCCTCCGTGCGCCCCCCCCGTCATCCTCTTCCTCCACTGCTTCACGGACCCGAAACCCCGTCAGGTTCAGAGCTCCCTTCCGCTGCCTGCAGCGCGTCTCCGTCGACCTCTTTGTGTCTTAGGGTGAGCTGGGTAATGCACCTCCCTCTCCCTTCCATCCCATGGCGTGTAGACTCCTGTAGGACTCGTCCAATCCATGTTTTTGCCATGCTCATAGTGCTCCGGCAAGGTCTGATGTTTTGTTGCGCATGTATCTGCTATGGCTCGTCCACATGTCCCCGTGCCCCAGTTCCCGCCTAGCTGTAGTCCCCTCGCGCCCCATCCTGCACGCATGCGCTCAAACGCAAGGAGCAGCGGCCTCGCCCAGCCTTGCCGTCCATACCCGAGACGAGCATGAGCTCGTACTCGAGATACTGCACACATGCCCCCTGCACATAAAAGCTCCAAGCACACGCGCTCCCACACCACTTCCGCACCCCCGCCGGTGATCCTCGGCTCTGGTGGATGCTGCTGTTGCTCGCTGGCGACGTCGCCATCTTCCCCGTGCGGTGAGGAAGAAGAAGGCCTGTCCTTTGGGGGCTTCAAAAGGGACTGAGCCATTTACTCACCACGACCCGCCACCTAGGTCAACTAGTCCGATTCTTGACTTGCAATCCAGGAGACCTGTGTTCAGTATTCCATTTCTGTCAATATCCCTTTTAGGCAGGTTATGTTTCGTATATTTGTGATGATTTTTCTACAGTAACCCCCACATATTATATATGTTTTTGGGGTAGAAAAATCCCACCAATCTAGTGGTAGCATTAGTTTTTGCATTTGAGCAAGTTCATGACCATGTCATTTTACATCATGGTACTGTTTTGTCTTTTTTGTGTGATTTAATTCAAACATGCTATGGGGTCTTTTGGCACATGTGTAGCCTAATTTTCATGCCTACTTCATGCTAGATTTTATTCCATGTCTTTTGGTGCATTGTGATGAGTGCCACAAGCTTGCAAAGTTGCCTTCATGAATCTGCTTAGGCCATGACATGAAATTCTGCTAAGTCTGTAAACAGTCATATCTGCCATGTTTTCCTTGATGCTACCATCCATTCTGTGGTTTTTGGATCAAGCTCAATAAGGGAGTTTCATTAAGTGCATTTAGTACTATCATGTCCTGATCCTGTGTAATGTAATATGTTCTTGTAGCATATAGTTTTCTATGCATAAAACTTTGCTACCTGATGCTGTTTCTATCCTGATGCATGAATTTCTGCCAAGTCTGATAAGCTATTAACTTTTGCAATTTTGCCGTGTTGTTTTAGACTTGTTCTAGGGGTTCTAGCAGTAGCTCAGTGTTCATGATTTGTAGAGCTTCACCTGTACTTCACTGCCATGCATTGCGTTTTCATGTTTGGGTGATGTAGTATATTTATACCTTGCATCTAAGTGGCCATGTTGCTGTTTTAAGAAGTTTGCATCATGTCTTGCATTGCTTGTCATTTACCAACTGTGCATCCATTTCCGGTGATCCTTATACCAATTTTGACCGAAATCACCCACTCTTTCCAATGGCATGCTTGCTTTGCCAAGTTGATGCAATGATCATCTTTTCCCTTCCGGAGTATCCATATGCATCGCACATCATATCTTGCATTCCATGTCATGTCTTGCATCATGTTGCTTGTGCATTGCACCGTGATTGACTATTGTTCCGTTGTTTGTGTTCTTGCTTTGGGTAGAGCCGGGTAACGATTTCGTGAACTAGGATCCGGTTGAGTATATTTACGAGGAGTTAGCTTTTGACAACTCTGAGAACTTTGCAGGCAAGATGATCATCACCCTCGATATCACTTCTATCTTTGCTTGCTAGTTGTTCATTCTATCGGTATGTCGCGCTACCTACCACTTGTTTATCATGCCTCCCATATTGCCATGTCGAGCCTCTAACCCACCTTCCTAGCAAACCGTTGTTTGGCTATGTTATCGTGTAATATCCCAGATTTTCAATTTGGAATGTTACACATAGGTCATCATATGCATATCATAATTTATTTGCATTTTGGCTTTGTGATCCCAAAAATCCTAAGCAACTCAAGGACCCACGGAGAGAGTTGGGGGTTTTATGGTTTTCATATTTGAATTTTCTCAAATATTGAAAAGTGGATCAATTTGATTTTATTATTTTTCTCTCCAAAAATATTTCAAATTAGAAATATATGAGAGGAGATAATATGACTTCTCCAAAGTAATTGAAATATTGGAAGAAAATTATCAAAATCAAATAAATTATTTTATTTGGATTTTACCGCTATTTTATTTGAAATTAGAAAAATATGCATTATTTTAAAATTGCATTTTAGGCCAAGAAAATGTTCACTTTGTTCTGAATATTCTATTTAGACGGTGAAAATTTGTTTTGGTATTTTTAGATTTTTATTTTATTTTCTAGGATTTTTCCGGCGAAATCTGTTTAAAAAACGCGAACCGCCTTAACGGGTCGTGTCCGAACAGGACACTACTGCCGGGGCCTTTATAAGGCGAGGCGAGGCCGCCCCAGCCCACCCAGCCGCCCCGTGCCCCGCCCCAAACCGTAGCCGCCGCTGCCCACCGCCAGCCGCTGCCGCCCGCCGCCACCGTCGCCGGATCCCACCGCCGGAGCCGCCGCCATTGACCGCCGTTGACTGGTCGGTCTTTTTAGTTTAACTCGTTTTTTTAGTTTCACGGTTTATTTTATTAGATCGGTTTTTCGTCGGTTTATTTATTTAACGAACGTTCCTTCGTTTAGATCTGTTAGTGAATGGTTTTCATTAGATTGGTTCTGTTAGCGAACGTTCGTTAGTTTTTTCTTTTTATTTTATTTTTGGTCAGGGTCTTATCCGCGATTATTTTTATCGCAGATTAGCCCCTGATTTTCAAATCCTCGTAACTTTTTAACCGTTTGTCCAAATCCAGTGAAACCAACGCCAAAATCTTTGTCTCGAAACCCTCTTTCTGTTTAATCAACCTTAACAAGGTTTTGACAATTTAAAATTTGGTTTCAAGCATATTTGATTTTGAAGTTCTTTTGACCATAGTTTTAGTTCTATAGCTTCGATTCGATTGATTCTATTTGCAGATCGAATCTCTTCAGTTGAGTTTTTAGATTTGATCTTCTTATTTGAAGTTTTCGCCTTTGCATCTATGCTTGAGTGCTTATGTATGCTATTGTTTGTTTGCGCTAGAATTCCCAGAGTGCGCAGCGTGCTACTACGAGTCACTAGGTTTTGCGGATCATCAGCAAGGCGAGTAACACTTTGATCATATTCCCCTTTATCCAATTTTTATGCATTAGTTTGAGCCCTCAAACATTGCATGAGTAGGATCTCTTAACTTGTGGGTTTGGGAAGTAGATGATGAGGTAGAACCTATTTCCATTTTATTATCAAACCCTTGGGAGTTACTTCTACGTTATGCTTATATTGCCATGCTCTTCTCATAGACGTGGTTTGGATTTGAGTGTATCCATGACGGATGTGAGATTCTTAATTAATGGTTTACTTAAGGTGGCTACTTAAATACACATCTGGGTGGATTGGTTGTGGGCACCTGGAGAATCCAGTGTTGTCCTAGGATATCCCGGAGTACCCGTGTGATCATCCTATGGTTTGCCACCCAGGCTCAAAGGGATCATAAGATTATTCATGCTCGAAACTTCCGTGTGCAGCCACAAGCTAATATGGGCTCTAGCATAGTTTAGTATGTTGCATGACCTCTTTCAGTGATGGGCTAGCAGATGTAGGGGAAAGTAGGTGTAACTGTCCACCCAGAGTAAAGAGTTAATGTTTCTGAAAGACTGTGTCTCGGTCATCCGTTTCTCAAACACCATTCAGTGCGAGAAATAGAACTGAGGAGATCGAGTCTTGTGGGGAAAAGTGCGCAAACCTCTGCAGAGTGTACAAACTAATCATGGTCAGCCGTGTCCCCGGTTATGGACATCTTGAGTATCTGGTTCTTGGATATCATGTGGATCTCATCACTCTAAATTAATATGTTGGGATGTTAATACTGCTTAATGGGGATTGAGTTGGAGGAACCTTCTCAATGTTTAACAACTACCATGATAGTTAAATAAAATGTATTCCTTTATTGTAGGAAAAAATTGGCTTTTCGCAAAACATTACAACCATAGAGCCTCCACCAGCCATATATGAATGTAGTGATAGCATTTACTTGTTTCATTGCTCTACTGTGTTATCTTGCCAGCATATTTCATGTGCTGACCCTTTTCCCGAGCTGCAATATATCATGTTGTAGACTTTTCAGACGAAGAGTAAGGTGTGCTAGGACATTTGTCGTGCACTCAGCTATGCCGTTGTAGTTGATGGACTCACTTTATCTTCCAAGCCTTCCGCTGTTATTTTACTTAGATGGCCTTAAGCCATACTTGTTGCAATAAGTTCTCTTTTGAGACATTCGATGTAATAAGTGTGTGATTGCTACTCTATTATAAATCCTTCAAGTACTTTGTGTGTCAGCATTATCGATCCAGGGATGACAGTTATGCATAGAGATTTGACCGTTTGAGGTTGGATCGCTACAACATGGTATCGGAGCACACACTGAATGTAGGACACGACCACTAAGATAAGCCATAGGTCACTCTTCTCTACCCATTTCTGAATCCTCTCCATTTTCTACTCTATAGGATGGCGGACCCAAGGAACAAGTTTACACAGCCGGATGAAGACACGCCTTTTGGACGACTCTTGAAGGAAGTCACTAGGTACCTGAACATTGGAATACCAAGCTTCATCGGGACCTGCACCACCACTTTACCAGAAGAGGAACGTTGGATGATTCGAGTTCAAGTTCCGGGAAGGACATTCACGCCAGTAACTGAGCCCATAGAGTTTTCCTTTGATGCACCAACCTGGAGTCTAGGAAAGAGCATGGCAGCCCACATCGCCATAGGACGCATTGGCGAAGTTTATCACAAGGAGCTTAAGGACACTATCTACCAGATATGTGGGCGCCGAGATGAGCAATGGGAGATGATCAGCACCAGGAAGGACATGTCCATTGCAACTTACATCCAGGAGTTAAATGAGCACATTCCACGCCAGGAAAACCAAATATGCGCAAGCATGATTGACCCGAAGAAGTTGATGACTAGGAACATGGAGCTGGAAGAGGAACCCAAGTCTACACACGACGGATACAAGGAGGAAATCACCATACTAGTGCATATGAATGACGACATGACAAGGAAGCTAGGAGTATTCATGGGAGACCCTGCTCCAGGAGGAGATGATGACCACCCCAAGGACTACATCATCATCAACGACACCGACTCCGACCCACTACTATGAAAACAGCTATAGCTAATATGGACATTAATGGCGCACCATGTATGTGGTGTGCCACTGCTATATAGCAGTGGCGCACCAGATACAGGTACGCCATTAATGTCCTCATTACTAATGGCGCACCTAGTGTGTGGTGTGCCATTACTAGTTTTGAAAAAAAGGTAAAAAAATTGTTAGAAGTGGCGCACCAGGGGATAGTGCACCACTACTAACAGGTTCTTTTTTCAAAATTAGTAATGGCGCACCACACACCAGGTGAGCCATTAGTAACCCTGGTTACTAATGGCGCATTCTTAGGTGGTGCGCCATTCGTAACCTGGGAGCAGCTAGATATTATGGACAACCACCAACCACACTCACTTTCCCCACTTCATTCTCTCCACCTCTACCAAGCTTGGTCTTGACTGCCTCCTCCTCCTCACCTCATTTGCACCATAGATTCACCCAAATTAAGTCGTTAAATTTCCTTTTTTTGATAGATAAGTAAGGGGAAAGCTTTCTTTATGTTCTCGATCTACTTTTTTCTCCTTCCAACAACGTACACACTTTTTATGGCCTAGAGCTACGTATGTTTGTGGTGTTGCATATGTTTGTGTTTGCATGTACCGGTATTTTAAATGCAATAGTTGCCAATATTTTGCCGGAATGTTGATTCATTTCTGTTTCGGCGAGAATTTGGCACTATGCATTCTTTTTGGTCCTATTTTTAGGCAAAGTTATGCCAAAAAAATTTTGGTTCTAAAATATCATTTTGCTCTACCCCGCAGGCGACCATGGTCCGCACGTTGACCGAAGGCATCATGAATAGGTTTTTGAGCTCCACGAAGGCCGAGATGCTTCAAAAGAACGAGACGGAGATGAGATGTCCATGTCGAAGATGCAAGCTGAAGAGCCTTATGGACCCGGATTCCCTACAGGTGCGGGACCACCTGCTCTTGCGTGGTTTCATGGATGGCTATCGGCGTCAAGGTGATGAAGATGACTATGAAGTAGTCCATGGGGGCCGGGCAAGAAATGAGGAAGGGCAGCAAGACAACCGCGGTGAGGGCAGGCGAGAAGACGAAGAATCTCTAGGACATGATCACGAAGTAGATGCAGTACACAGTCATCATGTAGAAGATGCCGAACATGATGATGAGGAAGATCAAGATGAAGGGCATGATCATGAAGATGAAGATGCCGGAGCAGATGGTGATGGACCATCGATGGGCTGGGTGCAGGACCCTCATATTCAAGATCTGCCTCTCAAGCAGACGGATAACGTAAGAGCTGTCGCCCGAGAGAAAGCCAAGCTGGATCAACTGGAGATAGACGCGGTTACTCCATTGTATGAAGTATGCAGGCCCGAGGATACCCGCCTGAAAGTAACGCTCATGGCTCTGGAGATGAAGGTAAAACACAAAATGACCGGCGCATGCTTTGACGAGAACATGTCATTCTGGCACGAACGTCTTCCCAAGGGGAACAAGTGCCCGACCAGTTTCGAGGAGGTGAAGAAAATCGTGTGTCCTCTCGATTTACCGCACGTGAAATACCATGTGTGCATGAACAATTGCAGCATTTATCGGGACAAGCACGCGGAGTCTACCATATGTCCGGTGTGCGGCGTCACTCGGTACAAGAAGAGGAAGAAAGCTCCTCGAAAAGTGGTGTGGTACTTTCCGATCGCTCCTCGTCTGCAGCGGTATTTCGCGGACCCTAAGCTAGCAAAGCTCCTGCGTTGGCACGCGGATAGGGAGGAGAAGAAGCGAGAAGATGAAGGAAATGATCCGGATAGAAATAAAAAAGACAAGATGCTGAGTCACCCTGAGGTTGCGAGCCAGTGGCAATCGTTGAACTTCGCACACCTAGAATTTGGGGACGATCCAAGGAACATCGTGCTGGGCGCGAGCACCGATGGAGTCAATCCGTTTGGCAGCCAGAGAAGCACACATAGCACCTGGCCTGTGTTTGTGTGGATGTACAACCTTCCCCCTGGTTGTGCATGAAGAGGAAGTACATTCACTTGAGTATGCTAATTGAAGGGCCGAAACAACCAGGGAAGGACATCAATATGTATCCGGGGCTGCTGAAAGAGGAGCTAGACACACTATGGAAAATGCCAGCCAATACGCGGGACACCGCAGAGAAAGAATATTTCCCTATGAGAGCCGCACAACTCACGACGGTGCACGACTATCTCGGTTACGAATATGTCATGGGGAAGGTGCTCCACGGATTTTCTGGATGCGTCAGGTGCATGGATGACACAATGTATCGCCAGCTAGATAGAGATCCCGGGTCTTCGAAAACCGTGTTCATGGGACATCGAAGGTGGCTTCACGACGATGACTCATGGAGAAAACGCAAGGATCTGTTCGATGGTGAAACCAAACCCCGAAGACGCCCGCGTACGAGGAGCGGCGAGGAAATAGACGAGCTATTGAAAAATTGGAAAGATTGCCTACCACCAGGAAAGAAGCGAAAGGCGCCAAAGCTGGGAAAGAAGCGAAAGGCGCTAGAGACGCTGTTGAAGGTATGGAAAACGAGGTCTGTTTTCTGGGACTTGCGTACTGGAAGATCCTCCGTGTGCCTCACATCCTTCATGTCATACATATCATGAAGAACGTGTGCGGGAGTCTGCTTGGTACCCTGCTCAACATGCTAGAGAGGACCAAAGATGGGTCGAAAGCAAGGGCAGACTTGAAACCAATGGGATTCAGGGAGGAGCTTCACGCTAATGATGATTATGATGAGGCGAAGGACACGGAAAGTCGTCGCAAAGGCAAAAAGGCCAAGAAGATCGGAAATGACTACCCTCCCGCGTGCTTCACTCTAAGTCAAGAGGAGATCAAGCAGTTTTTCACCTGCCTCGTAGGAGTAAAACTTCCTTACGGTTACGCGGGGAAGATAAGCAGATACATAGACTCAATGAAGCAGAAGTTCAGGGGGATGAAGTCTCACAACTGTCACATGCTGATGACACAGATACTTCAAGTTGCAATCCGTGGGATCATGGACGCGCACGTCCGTGACACGCTTTTTGGCCTATGCAACTTTTTCGACGTCATCTCTCGGAAGTCGGTTGGCGTGAGGCAACTCAGAAGGCTACAGGAAGAGATCGTGGTGATACTATGCGAGCTTGAGATGTACTTCCCGCCTGCATTCTTCGACGTTATGGTGCATCTGCTAGTCCATATCGTGGAGGATATCATCCAACTCGGGCCGACGTTCCTGCACATCATGATGCCGTTCGAAAGGATGAATGGTGTCATCAAAGGATACGTTCGCAACATGTCACGTCCAGAGGGAAGCATAGCTAGGGGATTTCTGACCAAAGAGTGCATCTCCTACTGCACGAATTATCTAGGCACCGAGAACCCCATTGGTTTGCCTGTCAACAGGCACCTTGGCAGGCTCGCTGGATGGGGTCACCGCAAGGGTCGCTGTGAAATGCATGTCGACTTCGTGGGTTGACTCGCCGACTTTGAAAGAGCAAACCTAGTCGTGCTACAACACATGGACGTGGTCGATCCTTGGGTGGTAGAGCACAAAACCTTTATTGAGAAGACGTACAATGACCGAGGCCAACAGAGGACAGATGGAGATATAATCAAAGAGCACAACTCATGTTTCACGCGTTGGTTGAAGGAGAAGCTTCTGTCATACCCTTTACATGAGGATTCTTCCGCAGAAGAAAAACTCATATTCGCCTTGTCACTGGGCGTCGAGCACAACCTGATGACCTATTAGGCATACGATATCAACGGCTACACATTCTACACCGAGGAAAAGGACATGAAGAGCGATGGTTATCAGAACTCCGGGGTAACGATGGAATCCTACACCGGTAACGACAAGGACAGATACTATGGAAGGATCGAGGATATCTGGGAGCTGAGCTACGCTAGAGAGAAGGTCCCAATGTTCCGTGTCAGATGGGCCAAGAGCGTCCTAAAAGAAGACCGGTATTTCACCACCATGGTTATACCCGAGGCCAAATCCAAGACCGAGGGCGCAAACTTCACCGTGAAAAATGAGCCATGGGTACTGGCTTCCCAAGTGGATGAATGCTTCTTCATTACCAACCCGTCAAAGCCCAGTCATTTTGTCGTGAGGAGAGGCAAAAGGAAGATCATCAGAATGGATGGAGTCGCTAGTGAGCAAGACTTCGACAAGTACGCTGGCCCGAAGATGGAACATGACGACGATGATGAAGTGCCATACACCACAAGAAGAAGCAGGACCACCCTACCTAAAGGACGTCTGTTCAAGAGAATAAATCCATTTGCGAAAAAGAAGGGCAAGAAGATTGTGAAAAGATAGCTAGCTAAGATCGATTGTATTTAAACTGTAGTGTTCATTTCTCGATTGTATTTTGACATATGGAAATGATATTTCTTCTATTCTAGTCCTCATGAATATTTATTTATATTTATTCTGATATCTATGTTTATTCTGGTATACCAATTTTTATTTATGTTTATTCTGGTATTGAATTTCTAACTCACAAAAAGTATTGAATTTGTTAATATTTTTTGAACTCATGAATATTTTTAAATTTCATGGGAACTTTTTGAATTGATGAATATTTTTTCAAATTAGATGATATTTTTTCATATTCATAAATGTTTTACCAATTCACAAATGAATGCAACTAAAAAACCAAAAAAAAGTTACTAATGGCGCACCAGGAGAAGGTGCGCCATTACTATCAAGGTACTTATGGCGCACCCCTAGGAGGTGCGCCATTGGTATACCAATTTTTATTTAGGTTTATTCTGGTATTGAATTTCTAACTCACAAAAAGTATTGAATTTGTTAATATTTTTTGAACTGATGAATATTTTTAAATTTCATGGGCACTTTTTTAATTCATGAATATTTTTTCATATTCATAAATGTTTTCTAAAAAATTATTAGATGCAACTAAAAATCCAAAAAAATATTTTCAAATAACAAATTTGATTTTTTTTTCATATTCATAAATATTTTCAAATAACAAATTTGATGATATTTTTTCACATTCATAAATGTTTTCAAATTTGATCGTCATTTTCTAAAAAATTATTAGATGCAACTAAAAATCCAAAAAAAAGTTAGTAATGGCGCACCAGGGGAAGGTGTGCCATTGCTATCACTGTGTTTATGGCGCACCCCTAGATGGTGCGCCATTGCTAACCTTCCCCCTCTGTATGTATGTGTGTGCTGTCCATCTCACCAGCCATTCGTCCTTCTCCCAATCTCACATCTCTCTCAGCCGGAGCAGCGCCCGACCCACTGCGCCGACCCACTGCGCCGCCGCCCTCGCCCGTGGGACACGTCCGCTCCTAATTCGCGCGCCCGCCGCCTCCCTCTCCCCATCCTCCCTTTCCTCCCCCTCCGACCCCACCCTGCTCTCACCGGAGACGGAGCAGGTCAGATCCACCCTCCCAATCGCTCGCTCGCGCGCCGGGACGACGACGACGACCTCGCCTCCGCGTGCCTGTGCTCATGAACGGCCGACCAGATCGAGCGCGCCAGCCTGATTGCTCCATCGCGCCGTCGTCGAGCTATGCACTCTCTCACCCTATCTTCTCCTCTCCCCTTCCATTCCCTTCCCTTCCCTCCCCTCATGCCCTTGGTTTGCTTCCTCAGGCAGGTGCACGCACGCGTCCACCGGCGAACCCTAGCCGTACCTTGGAGTGGAGACGGCGCCTTCCCCAACACCTCTATCTGGCACAAGCCCCTCTGGTAAAACTGCATCTTCCCCAACATTCATCTGTGTGCTTGTTATCTCGATCCAAATGGGTTACCAAGTTGGAAGTTAACTGCAGACATATGAGGAAGTTGAAGTATTCAGTGCTATCTTGTGATCATTTCCTTCACACCATCCTGTAGGATGTTTAAGATGTTTTTAAAATGGGCAGTAAAATGACTCTGAATCTCTGCTACTGAACATCATTTCCAATTGTGCAAGGTCTTTGTAAAAATAGGAAATATACCAATGGTATTCAAGTTGATATTCTTGCTATCCGTGGCAAAAGCTGGGGCGACCGAGTAGGAGTAGCTAGCAGTGTTGATTGTGTGTGGTGTAGAGAACCATGCAGATGTCATGGGCAGGCACTCATAGTCTAAATTTCATTGATGTCAAATTTTATTTATGTGTCAAGTTTGAAATCAACTTGACTGAACATCAACTTGTTCTGGTTTAGTGTAGAATCACTTAAGTAGATGGAGTAGTTATTTTTTATACTCTCACTGAAGACTGTGTTGCCAAATCAACATCAAGTTTAGGAACAAGTGTGTTCCTAAATAATCTTTAGTTTCCACTATATTTATTGTCAAGTCTGAAATTTTGATCTTTACTGTCAAGTCTGATTTGTCTCTGAACATTAGTTACAGTAAATTAGTGGTTAACTGGACATAAGGATTAGATCTTAGCTAGTGCTCTTTTCAGACAGCTTGTTCTCAAAATTTGGTACTCCATTAGAGTAACTTAATTCTCAATATTAACCGTTTCAGTTTCTAAAAAGTTTCTTCCATGTGTTCTGAATTAAGTACAGTTAATGATCAAGTGATCTCTTCTCCAAGTTGCCTGAAATTGAATCAGTCATTTAGTTAACTTGGATTTTTTTTCTAAAATCTATACATTTAGTCAAGTTTCTTCCATGTGTTCTGAATTAAGTACACTATGGGATCATTTTATTTTACTGTACATTTGCTTGCAACTGGTTTTAGAAGTATTGCTTGTTTTCCAATTTATGTTGTTTTTTGTTCTTTTATGCCAATTAAGTGTATTACTTGTGATGATGCTGCTGCTGCTGTACTACTTGTGATGATGCTGCTGCTACTTGTGATTTTGTCAAGTGCTGTTGCTGCTACTTGTGATCTTCTGAAATGACCCCTTTCTCCTGAAATGTTGATTAATTTCCGTTTTTGTTGAAAATGGGGCACTCCTAGGTCAAGAAAATTAGCAAAGGTCATGCCCAATTTTCTTGACCTAGAAGGTGCCCGATTCTCAACCGAAACAAAAATTAATCAGCATGTATCTTGACATCAACCAACTTTCTGGACACATCCCTCGACAACTAGGTTATCTTGATTAGTTTAGTATTAAAACAAGGTGGATGTCGAGGAGTTGTGGCTTTGGAAAGAGGCCTTGGATTAGTTTAGTATTAAAACAAGGTGGATGCATGGCATGGCAATGCTAGCTAGATCAATTCCTTACTTACTAATTAATCAAATGATACGGCCGGGGTATCTTTTGGGGCACCCAGTGAGCTAGTATACTCCACATGACTGGCCAGTATTAAAACAAGTTAATTACACCACCATACGACCGACTAGTCGATTAATTAAGCTACTAATCCCAGTGTTACTAGCTAGAAAATTAGCCTACAAAGATGAGGTCCTTGAGAACGTGGACTTGGACCTTAGCAATAACACACTAACATGTTCCATCCCAAAACACCTAGGCAATATCACAAACATCTCTCAATTGTTCCTTGACAATAACCAACTTTCTGGCGACATTCCTCGAGAATTAGGTTATTTGGTCAACTTAGAGATCTTGTTCCTTGACAATAACCAACTTTTTGACCAAACTTTTTTCCTATTTAGAGCGAACATGGCCCACAACGATGAGGCCGGCGGTTCAGGCAAGGCATTCTGGGAGCTATCCCAGGAGATGGAGGAAGAACTTCACCGCTATGAGGACGCCGCAGAAGACACCGATCCCAACTACAAAACCCCTAGTGGCGTCGGGGATGACACCACTGATGGTGCCACCGAGGATGCCACCACTTATGATGGCATCACACGCACAGATGGCAGCCAACCGAAGAGGCAACGGAAGGACCGGCGCCCGAACGTGCTCGGCACCGTCAAGGAGGAATTTATTGAAGTGTCCTCCAGTGGGCATCCAACGGCGCCCAAAGAATTAGTCAAGGGGTACGTGGGACAACTCGGGTGCATTCTCCGGAGCACCGTCTCGATCAACACCGAGAACCTAAGGCATCGTGACCGAGGGAATTTGCGCAACCTCCTCTTCACGAAGCTGCACGAATGATACAAGTTCCCTGGTGACTCCGCAAATACACGCTCTCAGGGAATAAAGTGAACAGTGCCGCCCTGGCTACTTGGAGAGCCGCGATGAAGAGAAGGATTGAAAAAGGTGATAGTTATGAGAAGATCAAGGAGACAAATCCTTCGATCAGCGAAGCTGACTACCTGGAGTTCAAGATCAAGTGCGAGAGCAGCGCAACTGCGGAATAAAGTCTGTGGGGGAAAGATATGCATGACTTCAACTTAGGGGTCCACAAACTCGGTCCCGGCGGTTACATAGTGGCGGAACCTATATAGGACAAGGAGGACGCAGAGCGTGCCGAGCAAGGCCTACCGCCCCTCTTCGATAAATACCGTGACAAGCAGACCAGGAATTATGTCAGGGCCCGGTACAAGATTGACCCGGTAACAAAGGAGCTTACCACGGATCCGATGACCAAGGCGCTTGAGCTTGTTCTGGTAAGGAATACACCCCCGCGTAATTAGCTCCATATGGTTGCATTCTAATTAATGAAGCCAAATTTCTAAATGGTTCACGTTCCTTCCACAGGAAACTGAAAGCAGTAGTGCGGGGTCGTCTCAGAGCTCCCCTTGGGACACCACTTAAAATACGGTGTTGAACGTAATGAAACACAAGGATAAGCTCAGTAAGCCGTCGTCAGCTGGTCGTGTGGCCGGCAAAGGCTTGTCCAGGAAATGGTCGGAATACTATACCGCTGGGCGAAAGGAGAGAAAGACCAGCTCGGAAAGCCAGGAGCGCGAGGTTCAAGAACTCAAGGCACAAGTGGCGCGGATTCTGAAGATAGTCGAAGAGCAAGTGCGAGACCAACTAGGAGCGACGATCACCGCCATTGTGCCTACCTTTATTGAGGGGTTGCAGGCACGGATTGCGGGCGGCCAACAGGGGCCGCCCCTGATTCCTAGCTTCACGGGCAGCAACTCGCACAACGCGCCGGCGGCGCCATTGGTTTCTCCGACGAAGGCGGCATTGGTGTCTCCGGCGCCGGCGCCGGCATTGGAGCTTAATGCACCCGAGTGTGGGAAGAATACGCCGGCCGGCACCTCGGCAGCAAGTAACCCCTCCGTCCCTTGCACGCCCACCGTTGGCGGTGCCTCGACATTAGCCGAGCTCTATGCCATCACGGTAACAAAGCCTCTCGGCTTATGACTTCATCTCCTTGCCTTTGACTGGGCATGCCTGACACCCTACATGTTTTCGCAGGGCACCGCCGACGTTCCATGCACTCTCCTACACTTCGTGGACGGTGAGTTGATCGATGTCGCCAAGGCCAAAATCGTTCAACCGGCAACCGCCTGTTCCACGGTAATCCGATGCCACCCACTGTGTATAGGGTTCAACTGGTTCGGGTGCTGCGGGGCTGCGATGACTTGTTACCTCCATATCCACCCCCTAGGGCCGACGAAGATGATGTGATGACCCTCAGCACCTGTAAAAGCTAGTCCATGCTTTGGCTGAAGAGCCAGATTCGTTTGGGGGCAGGTGACACCACCCCACAGACAACACCGCTAGTCGTGCCGGCGCCAAGCAATGGCAAGACCGCCGCAATGCTACCGTCGTCAGCTGATCCGGACATGCATATGGAACAAGATCTGGATGATAACAGTACATTTAGCAAGGTCGATAAGTACTTGAATGAACATGGGTATGGTGACGAATTCTTGGGGCCTCCTTCTCAAGAACCCAACCCTGCAAAAGACAATCGTGATCTAGCTGGTACCGCGGAGAAACCCAATTGCAACAAGCGTCGTCTGGCGTTCAGTTCTCAGGAGACGCCGCCAGCTGCCGCCTTCACCGAGCCTCAGATAGACAAGGTGTGAAATATTATCAGCCCCAACACACTCAAGAAGGTGGTCTATGAGCAGAACTCGATCCCATTACAGCAGAAGAAGCAGAAGGGACAGAAAAGAAAGAATAACTAGGGTGCGAGCCAGCCGGCACCGAGTACGATCCATGCTTAGGACGGGCCACCTTCACCTAAGGATATCTCGAGGAGGGTGTATGTGGCGGGTAGGCCAATGCTACCAACTAATCTGCTCAATGCTGCAACCGGTGTTATGCGGAGTCTGCATGACAGTGTTCTTTCTTTGGAGAAGCAGCATCTCTCCGAGAATGATGTGGCATACCCGGTTTTCGTGGCCAAGGTGCCAGAGGGAAAGGGCTTTGTCGATAGCACCATCGGGGGTATGATCGTCCTACGGTTTTGATGACATATTCGCTATGTTTAACCTTCATCCGCTGCACTACACTTTCATTCGGCTATTTTCATGCAGTATGGAGATGCGGATCATTAGAGACAAGACCCCAGACATCGTGATAGTCGACCCATTCTACATGCATGCCAAGATCTTGGGCAGCGCTGGGGACCGACAAGTCGCGAGTTCATACCTCGAAGGCGTCATTCTGGCAAACTCAAACAAGGATAACTTCCTCATGCCTTACTTTCCCGAGTAAGTCATCCCCTCACCGCCCCGTAACATATGATTTCTTAGATTTCGATCGTTCTTTTTTTTCTAACACTCCGTGTTTTGTGTAGTGAGACACGTTGCACACTCATCCTCTTAAGCCCGAACTATTCCATGGCCACGTATTTCGACTCGGACCGTCAGTCGAATAAATACTACACAAATATCAAGTTCTTGATGATGTTCTCCCCGGCTACGCCAAATCTGGAGGCACCTTCAGGAGGCCAATTTTTAGGTACGGCAAGCACGTGTTCATCCACGTAACGATGTTCCCCTGCGTCAAGCAGCCGCCTGGCGGTCAGGAGGATGCCTACTACGCCCTCCATCACATGCAGGCGATCGTACGAGACTATAATCACCTTCTGCTACCAAATAGTCTCAATTATTGGGCCGCACGCTTGTCGGCAATCCAGGACGCGGACCTCAGACAAGAATTCTTTCGCATCCAGTTGGATTTTATGGAAATCATCCATCAAGATGTCCTTCGTACCTCGGGGCAGTTCTACCTCAAATATCAACCGTCCAACAGTGAAATAGAAACAATGCTACGAATGCAGGCTGACAACGATCGCGATTTCATGACCATCACGAAAGACGATGACTTCATCCACGCTTCGGTCCCTGAGTCGAGTCGAAAGTAGTGATGCTATGTAGTTCTGAAACATCGATTAGCTCATGATGTAATTAAACTTTAATGAACTTGTATGTCTCTTTGGTTTGGACAGTCGTTCAATTTATATGTAATCGATGCTATTTATTAGAAGGACCGTGAATCGTGCTATTAATGTGTTGCTTTTCTCTTCTGATCCTTTTGTTGCATACTTATATATTGCGTATGTATTGTTTTTGAATTGCTACTAACGTTTTGTTTGTCTAGTGCATAGAGATGCCGTCGTATGTCGTGTACAAGGGTAAGGTTCTTGGAGTCTACGATGACTGGGAGGAGTGTCGGAGACAGGTTCATCGTTTCAGCGGTAACAGTTACAAAGGGTACACCACTAGGGCGGAGGCAGAAGGTAGATACGCGCTCTATCTAGCGGGAGAGAGGAGGGAGCGGAGGAGGAACCGGATGAAGACCAGTTCCATCGCGATGATGCTCATCGTGACCGCAGCTCTCTTCTATGTGATGGTAGTTTAGATGATCGATATCGACTTTGTAATGTGACGACAAACTTGCTACTCGCGGTCTCGAGACTTGTAGTGTTCTAACTTTGTTCGGTATTTTGAATTAGGAGACTAATATGATGAATTGTATTCGGAGACTAATCTTCTATTGTATTCGATAAATCTGCTGTTTATATGTTGTGTTGTCAATATTCTATGTTGTAATGTATTTTGTAACCTGTGCAAATATCAGAAAAGCAAAAAAATCCTAATATTCATAATTGTGGCGCACCTTGTTGAGCATTAGTGGCGCACCAGGGCTAAATACGAGTGGCACATTATGGGGCATAGTAATGGTGCACTTGGGGGCATACGTGAAGGTAAATATGGCCCCGTAGGAGGCATAGTAATGGCGCACTATTGGACATAGTAATGGCGCACTATGTGGTTCGCCACTATTATCTGGTATACTAATGGCGCACCAGAGGTGCGCCATTAGTATTTGTTACTAGTGGCGTGGTAATAGTGGCGCACCTATAGTGCGCCATTAATGGCCAAAATAGGTGCGCCACTAACAGGCCTTTTTCTAGTTGTGCCCCAGTGATGATGATTATGAAGACGAAGCTGGAGCAGATATCATGGAGTCTTCTACCGATCAAAATTTCTAGTAGGCCACCATATTATTAGTAGTATTTTCCCCATGTATATATTAGTAGTCCGAGCACTGTAACGATAGTTAGATCGATTGTATGCCCTTGCTTGAAATTGTTTGGAGTTATATGTTTGTGTTTCTCTCATGTGCATATAGGTAGTATTTTCTCACTAGATCTCATTCTATTCTAATTCTCTCCCCCTCTAAAACCCACCATATGCCTCCGAGACGTGACCCCGGATTTGATTTCCCACCGGAGCTCACTTAGTTGATTCAACAGCAGAATACACTGATGTAGTTGCTGGTTCAGAATCAAGCACTACTAGAAAAAGGCCTGTTAGTGCCGCACCTATTTTGGCCATCAATGGCGCACTATAGGTGCGCCACTATTACCACGCTACTAGTAACAAATACTAATGGCGCACCTCTGGTGCGCCATTACTATGTCCAACAGTGCGCCATTACTATGCCTCCTAGGGGGCCATATTTACCTTCACGTATGCCCCCAAGTGCGCCATTACTATGCCCCATAATGTGCCACTGGTATTTAGCCCTGGTGCGCCACTAATGCTCGACAAAGTGCACCACTACTATGAATATTAGGATTTTTTTGCTTTTCTGATATTTGCACAGGTTACAAAATACATTACAGCACAGAATATAAATAGCACAACATATAAACAGCAGATTTATTGTATACAATAGAAGATTAGTCTCCAAATACAATTCATCATATTAGTCTCCGAATTCAAAATACCAAACAAAGTTAGAACATTACAAGTCTCGAGACCGCGAGTAGCGAGTTTGTCGTCACATTACAAAGTCGATATCGATCATCTAAACTGCCATCACATAGAAGAGAGCTGCGGTCACGATGAGCATCATCGCGATTAAACTGGTCTTCATCCAGTTCCTCCTCCGCTCCCTCCTCTCTCCCGCTAGATAGCGTGCGTATCTAGCTTCCGCCTCCGCCCTAGTGGTGTGCCCTTTGTAACTGCTACCGCTGAAACGATGAACCTGTCTCCGACACTCCTCACAGTCGTCGTAGACTCCGGGAACCTTACCATTGTACAAGACATATGACGGCATATCTATGCACTAGACAAACAAAACGTTAGTAGCAATTCACAAACAATACATAAGCAATATATAAGTATGCAACAAAAGGATCGGAACAGAAAAGCAACACACTAATAGCACGATTCATGATCCTACTAATAAATACCATCGATTACATATAAATTGAACGACTGTCCAAACCAAAGAGACATACAAGTTCATTAAAGTTTAATTACAACATGAGCTAATCGATGTTTCAGAACTACATAGCATCACTACTTTCGACTCGACTCAGGGACAGGAGCGTGGATGAAGCCGCCATCTTTCGTGATGGTCATGAAATCGCGCTCGTTGTCAGCCTGCATTCGTAGCATTGTTTCTATTTCACTGTTGGACGATTGATATTTGAGGTAGAACTGGCCCGAGGTACGAAGGACATCTTGATGGATGATTTTCGCAAACTCCGACTGGATGCGAAAGAATTCTTGTCTGAGGTCCACGTCCTGGATTGCCGACAAGCGTGCGGCCCAATATTTGAGACTATTTGGTAGCAGAAGGTGATTATAGTCCCATACGATCGCCCGCACGTGATGGAGGGCATAGTAGGCATCCTTCTGACCGCTAGGCGGCTGCTTGACGCAGGGGAACGTCATTAGGTGGGTGAACACGTGCTTGCCGCACCTAAAAATTGGCCTCCTGAAGGTGCCTCCAGATTGTAGTCGGGGAGAACATCATCAAGAACTTTCTTGATATTTGTGTAGTCTTTATTCGACTGACGGTCCGAGTCGAAAAAGTGGCCATGGAATAGTTTGGGCTTAAGAGGATGAGTGTGCAACGTGTGTCACTGCACAAAACACGGAGTGTTAGAAAAAAAGAACGATCGAAATCTAAGAAATCATATGTTATGGGGCGGCGAGGGGATGACTTACTCGGAAAGTAAGGCACGAGGAAGTTATCCTTATCTGGGTTCGCCAGAATAATGCCTTCGAGGCATGAACTCGCGACTTGCCGGTCCCCAGTGCTACCCAAGATCTTGGCACACATGTAGAATGGGTCGACTATCACGATGTTTGGGGTCTTGTCTCTAATGATCCGCATCTCCATACTGAGCGAAAATAGCCGAATGAAGGTCTAGTGCAGCGGATGAAGGTTAAACATAGCGAAGATGTCATCAAACTGCAGGACAATCATACCCCCGATGGTGCTATCAACAAAGCCCTTGCCCTATGGCACCTTGGCCACAAAAACCGGGTATGCCACCTCATTCTCGGAGAGACGCCGCTTCTCCAAAGATAGAACACTGTCATGCAGACTCTGCATAGCACCGGTTGCAGCATTGAGCAGATTAGCTGGTAGCATCGGCCTACCCGGCACATGCACCCTCCTCGAGATATCCTTAGGTGAAGGTGGCCCATCCTGAGCACGGATCATACTCGGTCTCGGCTAGCTCGCACCCTTGTTATTCTTTCTTTTTCGTCCCTTCTACTTCTTCTGCTGTAATGGGATCGAGTTCTCCTCAGAGACCACCTTCTTGAGTGTGTTGGGCTGATAATATTTCGCACCTCGGCTATCTGAGGCTCGGTGAAGGCGGCAGCTGGAGGCGGCTCTTGAGAACTGAACGCCAGACGACGCCTGTTGCAATTGGGTTTCTCCGCGGTACCAGCTAGATCACGATCGTCTTTTGCAGGGTTGGGTTCTTGAGAAGGAGGCCCCAAGAATTCGTCACCGTACCCATGTTCGTTGAAGTACTTATTAACCCTGGTAAATGTACCATCGTCGTCGTCCGGACCCTGTGCCATATGCATGTCCGGATCAGCTGATGGCGGTAGTGTTGCGGCGGTCTTGCCATGGCTTGGCACCGGCATGACTGGCGGTGTTGTATGTGGGGTGTTGTACCCCGCCCCAAACGAATCTGGCTCTTTGGCCAAAGCATGGACCAGCTTATGCAGGTGCTGAGGTCATCACATCATCTTCGTCAGCCCCAGGGGGTCGATACGGAGGTAACAAGTCATCGCAGCCCCGCAGCAACCGAGCCAGTTGAACCCTATACGCGGTGGGTGGCATCGGATTACCGTGGAACAGGTGGTTGCCCGGTTGAACGATTCTGGCCTAGGTGATATCAATCAACTCGCCATCCACGAAGTGCAGGAGAGTGCATGGAATGTCGACGGCGCCCTGTGAAAACATGTAGGGCGTCAGGGATGCCCAGTCAAAGGCAAGGAGATGAAGTCATCGGCCGAGAGGCTTAGTTACCGTGTTGGCGTCGAGCTCAGCTAATGTCGAGGCACCGCCAACGGCGGGCGTGCAAGTGACGGAGGGGCCGCTTGCTGCCGAGATGCCGGCCAATGTATTGTTCCCACACCCGGGTGTATTAAGCTCCAACGCCGGCGCTGACGCCGGAGACACCAATGGCGCCACCGGCGCGTTGTGCGAGTTGCTACCCGTGAAGCTGGGAATCGGGGGCGGCCCCTGTTGACCGCCCGCAATCCACACCTGCAACCCCTCAATCAAGGTAGGCACAATGGTGGTGATCGTCGCTCCCAGTTGGTCTCGCACTTGCTCTTCGACTATCTTCGGAATCCGCGCCACTTGTGCCTTGTAAGTGCATCTAGTGCCACCCCTAGTTGGTTTTGGAGTATTGACGACAAACCTGGTTGAGGGACTAATATGTTTGTGAGAATTGCAGGATAACACGAGTAGTAGTCCCTCATTGATTTGGTTTACCTACCGAAGATGACCCCGAAAAATGTATGAAGACATTGAAGACAAAGGTGGTATGTGAAGGTGTTCACATTGAAGACTATGACAAGAGAAGACATCGCGTGAAGACTATGGAGCGCGAAGACATAGTCGTTTCGTTGTTTCCTTTTCTTCTTTGTTGAGTCATAGGAACCACCGTACTATTAAGTGGGGTCCAAGTGAACCAGTCAGAATGACTGAAGTGATGCTTAACCAAAATCATATGTCTTCGAGCGAAGACAATGAAAGCAAATCTTATCCAGAGCTGGATAAGTCAGCTTTGCTTGTAGCTCAAGTAAAGTTATCGTGTGTGTTTGAAATCTGACCGTTGGAACACGTGTCAGTTCCTTAGTGACCCAGGGTCATTTTGGACAAATTAGGTCGGGTTGCCTAGTGGCTATAAATAGCCCACCCCCTACACCATAAATTGGTTGGCTGCTGAGAGTTAGTGCACGGCTTTTGTCGTTTGAGAGCAACCCACCTCGAAGCCTTTGAGAGAGAAATCCTTGCGAGGACAAAGCCCTAAACACCCAGAGCCAAAGAGTGTTAGGCATCACTGAAGTCTTCCTATCTGTGTGATCTGAAGACTTATTACACTTGAGGACTGTGAATCCTCCAGCCGGTTAGGCGTCGCATTCTGAGCATCCAAGAGTCATTGTGGATCGCCGGTGAACGAAGTCTTTGAAGGTTTGGAATTCTACCTTGAAGACTTAGCAGAGTGATTGGGTGAGGACTGGGTGTCCTTAGCTCAAGGGGAATAAGGTGAAGATGCGGTCTTCTAAGTTAAATCTCAGCCTCCCTAACCAGATGTACAGTTGTCACAGCAACTGGAAACTAGTCCAACAAATCATTGTCTTCAACGAGCAACTGGTTCTATCCTTCCCATCTCTTCATTTCCAGTTGGTCCTTGTGAATTCATTGCCTGTTTGCATAATCTATTTGTCTTCATTGTGTGACTGCTTGTTCTGGTTGGCTTCACACTGTCTTCCATCCCGATCCACACTGCCTAGCTGCTATTAGTCTTTGTGCATTCACTTCATTGAATACTTGACTATGGCTTGCCTAGTATAGTCTACCTTCCGCTGCATGTTAATAGGTTCATTTGTATCAATTGTCTTTGAAACTTCCATGTTTTGATGACTTTCATAAAAATCGCCCATTCACCCCCCTCTACTCGATAACTAGCACTTTCAATTGGTATCAGAGCAAGGTACTCCCTTGTTCTGTGTGATTCGGTTTAACCACCTGGAGTTTTAGCTATGTTAACTGCAGGGATAATCAAAGTCTCCGCTGCGTGCCCCGTCTTCGATGGAACTGAATATCCCTACTGGAAGAATAAGATGCGCATGCATCTTGAAGCCATTGATGTCGACCTCTGGTATGTCGTCAAGAATGGCATCCCCAAGGCTGGTGAAGGTGTCACCGCTGCTGATGTTAAGAAGTTCGTTCAACTGGATTCCACTGCCAAGAATATCATCTGTGGTCATCTGACCAAAGGATAGTATGGCCGTGTGAGTGCTCTGGAAACATCCAAGCTAGTCTGGGACTGGCTCTCCAAGGTCAATGAAGGCGTCTCAACCCAGAGATATCAAAGGATCAGTGTCCTTCGCAACCTCTTCAACCGCTTCAAGAGAAACGACAATGAGAATGTTCAGCTCACGTTTGATCGACTCACTGACATCACAAATGAGCTTCAAGCTCTCGGCGCTACTGAGATCACCAAGCATGAAATCGTCAAGACACTCCTGAGATCACTTGACAGCTCATTTGACACCCTAGCCCTGATGATTCAAGAACGCCATGACTTCAAGACACTTGATCCATCTGACATACTTGAAAGGCTCAACACACATGAGTTTCAGCTTTCTAAGAAAAGAGATATCTACGGTCCCAACTATGGCCGAACTCGGGCCTTGAAGGCAAAAGCTGTCTCCTCATATGAAGAAGAATCTGACTGCAGTTCTGATGATGCTGAAGACATTGGAAAGGAGCTTGCTATGCTTGTGAAGAAGTTCCAAAAATTCACCAAGAAGAAAGGCTTCAGAAAGTCTTCACGATCAAGCTCAAGGAATGATGAAGCTTCTGCTCATGACTACAAGAAGAGAACATGCCACAAGTGCAAGAAACCTGGTCACCACATCTCTGAGTGTCCGCAGTGGGACAATGAGAACAAGAAGAAGAAGAAGAAGAAGAAGAAGAAGAAGAAGAAGAAGAAAAAGAAGAGCAAGGAATATGATTCTGACGACAAGAAGAAGAAGAAATACTCAAAGTCTTCTGCCAAGTCTTCCTCAAAGTCTTCATCACACAAGAAGAGCTCATCTAGCAAGGCTCCTGCGTTTGTTGGCAAGGAAATGGATTTAGAGGAGGAGTCTGCGTCTGAGGAGGCGGAGGTGGAGTCTGAGGAGGAGTCCGATTCTGGCATTGCAAGTCTGGCTACAGCCTACGTTGCCAAGTCCATCTTCAACACTGAAGACAATGACTTCATCACCGACGCCGATGCTGACGACAAGGACAACTCCGCTCCCACCTACTGCTTCATGGCACGCGGTGCCAAGGTAAACTCACGCACCACTCACTATCAAACATCAAGTGAAGATGACTCTGATTGTGGTTCCAAACCCAGCTACAAAACACTTGCTAAAATTGCAACTGAACAACAGAAAGCTATGGAACATATTCAAAAACTGTTAGACAAAAGCGATGACCTGTTAAACGCTGAAATGACTCGATCTCAGTCCTTAATTGAAGACATAAAAAATCTTCATGTTAAGTATGAGGAACTTGAAAGTCGTCATGAAACGCTCTCAACAACTCATGAAAAGCTTTCCTATGATTATCTTCAAAGTTAGCAAGATCTTGAGAAATTGAGAGCGGCTCATGAAGATCTTCAAAAGGAAAACAGGTCACTTCGCACCAAACAGATCAGTCCCTCTCAGGAAGGATTTGAACCACCATGTCTTAAATGCATTGAGCGTGACAACGCTACTTCTGTTGCTGGATGTTCTAGTGCTGCTACTATTGCAATATCTTCAACTATTGATGTGGTAACTAACCCCTCTGCTCAGGATGCCACTGCTATTGCTGATGAAAATGCTAGGTTGAAGACATTGCTTGAAACAAGGATGTACAAAAGTCTCAAAGGGCATCAGACACTATGCGATGTCCTCAAAAGGCAGATCCTGAACTAAAACCCTAGGAAAGAGGGTGTTGGGTTCGAAAGGAAAATGAATGCTGATGGCTCTTACTGGAAACCTGAGCAGTACCCTAAAACCACATGGGTTGCTGCAAAGGAACCTTTAGTGGATCCATCCACCCTATCTGGCTTCACTTGCACTAATCCTATTGTCATCGATGAATCCTTTGATGCAAACTATAAACTGTTTAAGAATCAGAATGGTGAAGTGTTTGCTAGGTATATTGGTACTAACTGTAGGAATGGGCCACCTATGAAGAAAGTCTGGGTGCCGAAAAGGTGTCTGGAGAATCTTCCTGTGAATGTCATCATGACACTACAAGTGAAGAAGACAAACCCCAGACCACAGGCTTCATATGGTCCAAAGGCTTCATACAGACAGAGGACTCACCTGAGTCGCACTAATGCAAATGTTTTGCAGGGAAACCATACTCAGGCCTATGAATATGAGCGCGTTTCATCGAACTGCCATGTTCATAAGACCCAGAACTACTCTGCTTATTCTTATGAGTACTACTGTCCACCTACAAGACTATTTGCTAGGGCTCCAAAGCCAAAGTTCTCAGATGCTGCACTTAGACTCATTGCTTCTAAGCCACCCTTGAAGATGTGGGTGGCTAAGAAAGCTTAACTCTCTTTTGTAGGGAAGGGTCTCCAGCCGAAAATCAAATGCGTCTGAAGCTATAGCTGGGGACCTTAAACATCTTGTAGGGCGCAAGATCAAATGCCCAAATGGTCTTATTATGTATTTTGTTCTTGAGTCGCTTGTTACTTGCCCTATCAGTCCGAACCTCGATCTAAGCTTTCGTAATCCACTTGCTCGTCAAATGTTTATGCTTCACAATTCTCTTCATGAAGCCTATCCCCCTAACTGCACTGTAGGGTATGACACCAACTGCTGGATTATTGATAGTGGATGTACTAATCACATGACTGGCAAGCGAAGTCTTCTCATGGACTCAACTCTACGTCCATCTGACAAAAGTCACATCACATTTGCTGATACTGGTAAAAGCAAGGTATTGGGTCTAGGTAGAGTTGCAATCTCAAAGGATCAGCACATGGATAAAGTGATGCTTGTTGAATCCCTTGGTTTCAACTTAATGTCCGTCTCAATGCTTTGCGATTTGAACTTGATTGTGATATTTGGAAGAAATCGTTGCCTAGTTCTAATGGAATCTGACAAGTCTCTAGTCTTTGAAGGGTATCGAAAAGATGATTTGTACATGGTAGATTTCTCAGCAGGACCACAACTCGCGGTATGTCTTCTTGCAAAAGCTTCAGAATGCTGGCTCTGGCATTGGAGGCTAGGGCATGCTGGTATGAGGAACTTGCATAATCTTGCAAAGAAGAAGCACGTCATAGGCATCGAGGGCGTCAAGTTCAAGAAGGATCACTTATGCGGTACCTGGGAAGCTGGAAAGATGACGAGGGCCAAGCATCCCTCGAAGACAATCATGACAATGACTCAACCCTTCGAACTGCTACACATGGACCTCTTCAGTCCTACTCACTACTCAACTCTTACTACTACTGCTTGTCTTTATGGCTTCGTCATTATTGATGATTATTCAAGATACACATGGGTGCATATAATCCTCTACAAGACTGAAGTGCAGGATGTCTTCAGACGCTTCGCCAATCGAGCCATGAACAACTATGGCGTCAAGATCAAGCACATCAGAAGTGACAATGGCACTGAATTCAAGAACACCGGCCTCGACACTTATCTTGATACATTGGGCATCACTCATGAGTTCTCAGCTCCGTACATGTCACAGCAGAATGGCATCGTGGAACGCAAGAACAGAACACTTATTGAGATGGCTCGGACGATGCTCGATGAATACAAGACACCAACACTACAACAAGAACCCCCCTTTAGCAACGCATCGATGCATCGTCGTATGTCCATATATGCGTTGCTAAGGTCTACACCAACGGATTAATATGCGTTGCCGTAGATGGCGTTGCTAGGGTTTACAACAACGTATATACATGCTTTGGTAAACGACATGTAGAAGCGTTGCAAGGTAGCAACATATAGAGTTGTAGCCTAACAACACATCATATGCGTTGGTGACTACCCTGCACAATGGTGTAGCATGTCATGGCAACGACTAGAGGCTTCACTACATAGCATGAATAGTTGATGATATTTTATAAATTGACATCCAGAATTACTAGGTCAATATATCTAGTGTATAGGAGCCACAATATAATAAACAAGAAGGTCTCATATATTAGATCAACTACGTTGCATTACAAAGAACACGATCTCAGAGATTACAAGATGTGAAACTATCAAGTAGTAGCCAAATTCTGGACCTTGCAATCAACTATAACGTTTCAAACATTGTCCTGAAAATGACATTCTAATTATCCAGTTGTAGCCTCATTCTCATCCTTGCAATCAGCCTCCAAGCCATGCATTATCCATTTTATCTTGGCAATCTACAAAAATAAATAAATGAGATGAGTAACTTAATGTAGATTAAATCAAGTTAATAGATCAGCAAAATGTAAAAGACAAGCAACATAAAGAGCTTGAAGGTCATGACATTAGTAGCTTTGTATGCAGAAAAGGAGAGTAATAGCCTACATCTGACAAACACTTTTGATCCTTGTTTTCTTATGAAACAATCTACTATATGCCATCAATTGAGTTAACGTAAACCTTAAAGCAAACATACTATGTAAGAAATGAGGTACTACCCTTAAATAAACATGTTCTAATAGACAATACATCCTTTGGTTTCAAAGAAAGATCTACAATTCTATAGAAAATACTAATAGATGCAAGGTTTCAGCAATTCAAAAATACTTTATATTCAAATAAAATGATTCACACATGGCCAAATTTGGATGATCCTGAATTACGTACTGAGATACATGCTCACAAATGTGATTTACCAAGACATATATTTATATACTGGAAATTGCCCGTGTGTTGCAACAGGAGCGTAATTAGTGGTTCAACATTAACTGTGTCAAACATAAATCTTTTTGGGGATTGACATGTCCATCGGATGACATATTTTAATGTAAGACGGTCAACATTTTTGTACCACAAAATAATTCCTATTCACTCACTATATTCGCATTCTAAATCCAAGCAACTACTATGAAAAAATGACTGAATTTTGATAAAGTTCCCTTTATCCAGTAAAGGTACATAGCTAAATTTCATCATATATAATTCAAGCCAAACCAATTCTGCAAACAAGTTAAAAAGGAACAATATAGGCATCAAGTACACACTACTACATATAGTTATACAACTGGATGTCATGTGTCTAATGCAAATCTATCATGAATCATGTATTGGTTATGATTTGTGAGTCAAGTGGATTTTGATTTAACTTCTCCTGGGAGCTCCTTTATCATTATTATTGCTCCCTTGAATTCTTCCTACCTACTCAATGGTTAAATTTTAGTACAACAGTAGCAAGGAAAATTTTAGTACAACAATGCAAAAATTAGTAACAAGATAATTTAGTGAAACATGGTAAATTTTAGTACAAAATTGATATAGTAAACTTTAGTACATGAAGTCTTAACTATCTTGTCACTAGCCTCTCTAAGCTACAGGACCCTTGGCAACCCTGTATTCAATTGTACATATAAGTTTAGCACAATATTTACATTAACATAAAATATAAAAGGAATGCTAGAAGATATCAAATGTAGCATAGCATGAAAATTGCATTAGTGGTAATGTAGATTGGGAAATTACACACTTTATTGCTCAAATACCATCAACAAATGATCTTTCAGAAGATTCTGAGACATTTGCTACTCGAGGAAGTTAATATTTGAGAGCAAGCCAGAAGAACTTACACAAATGTTTTAGCTTCCCAACTGCATACATCACACGACTGTTCACTTTGGTATCCACCTTTTCTTTCCTAGATGGGCAATCTCTTTGTAATATATAAACCAAAGAAGGGTTGTGACATCATGTTCAGTGTATTAAAGATGTTTTGCATTCACAATAGCTCAATATGGTTTACTACGCAAAGTAGGGTGTATTACCTTGAGCATATTGATGTTTATATCAACTCCTAATTTGATAAAATGGCCAAGGAAGAACCAGGGGGACATAAATATTTCATGATCTTCTGAAGAATCATATCCTGATTGAAGGAAGTTCGGAGCCTACAACATTTAGATCCACGAGTTCTGATTGAGTAATTGGAGCAAAGTGAAATCTTACAGGGTTGGACTCAAACACTAAAGTTATTATTGAAGCAAGTAAAGAAGAAACAAAAGGTGGTACAGTCATAGTATACCATAGTTCCTACATCGAGCAACTTCACAATCTTAAATCCTAGGGGAACACATAACCTTATAACCTAAGAAATCAGTACCATAGTTTTCTCTCACGGGGTTGGCACTCTGTGAGGGTGTAGGATCGAAAGTATGTCTAGAGGGGGGGGGTGATTAGACTACTTGACCAAATAAAAATCTAGCCTTTTCCCAATTTTAGTTCTTGGCAGATTTTAGCAACTTTGGATAAGTCAAGCAATCTTAACACAATTCAAGCAAGCATGCAAAGAGTATATGAGCAGCGGAAAGTAAAGCATGCAACTTGTAAGAATGTAAAGGGAAGGGTTTGGAGAATTCAAACGCAATTGGAGACACAGATGTTTTTGTCATGGTTCCGATAGGTGGTGCTACCGTACATTCACGTTGATGGAGACTTCAACCCACGAAGGGTAACGATTGCGTGAGTCCACGGAGGGCTCCACCCACGAAGGGTCCACGAAGAAGCAACCTTGTCTATCGCATCATGGCCATCGCCCACGAAGGACTTGCCTCACTAGCGGTAGATCTTCACGAAGTAGGCGATCTCCTTTCCCTTACAAACTCCTTGGTTCAACTCCACAATCTTGTCGGAGGCTCCCAAGTGACACCTAGCCAATCTAGGAGACACCACTCTCCAAGAAGTAACAAATGGTGTGTTGATGATGAACTCCTTGCTCTTGTGCTTCAAATGATAGTCTCCCCAACACTCAACTCTCTCTCACAGGATATGGATTTGGTGGAAAGAAGATTTGAGTGGAAAGCAACTTGGGGAAGGCTAGAGATCAAGATTCATATGATGGGAATGGAATATCTTGGCCTCAACACATGAGTAGGTGGTTCTCTCTCAGAAAATGTGTATTGGAAGGGTAGGAATGTTCTGATGGCTCTCTCCATGAATGAAGAGTGGGTGGAGGAGTATATATAGCCTCCACACAAAAACTAACCGTTACACACAATTTACCAATCTCGGTGAGACCGAATTAAGAAACTCGGTCGGACCGATTTAGCAAACCTAGTGACCGTTAGGATTTTCGGTGGGACTGAGATGCAACTCGGTAGGACCGATATGGTTACGGTTAGGGCATAACATAGTCTCGGTGTGACCGATTACCCAAACTCGGTGGGACCGACTTTGGTAATAAGCTAACCAGAGAGTTGGTTAGGTAAACTCGGTGGGACAGATCGCTCATTTCGGTGGGACCGAAATGTTACAAAAGGGAAACAGAGATTTTACATTGCAATCTCGGTGGGACCGATCGCTCATCTTGGTAGGACCAAAACGTTACGAAGGGAAATAGAGAGATTACAACCCCATCTCGGTGTGACCGAGATCCCTATCGGTGAGACCGATTTGCCTAGGGTTTGTGGCAGTGGCTATGACATCTGAACTCGGTGGCGTCGGATAGAAAGAATTGGTGGGGTCGAGTTTGACTTTTGGTTTAGGTCATATGTGGATGTGGGAAGGTAGTTGAGGGTTTTGGAGCATATCACTAAGCACTATGAAGCAAGAACCTCATCAAGCAACACCTCATCCCTCCTTGATTGTATTGGCTTTTCCTATAGACTCAATGTGATCTTGGATCACTAAAATATAAAATGTAGAGTCTTGAGCTTTGAGCTTGAGCCAAACTTTTTGTCCTTAGTATTTTGAGGGGTCCACTTTCCTCATCCATGCCATGCCATTCATTGTGCTTTTCCTGAAATATTAATCTTGGAATAGCATTAGCTCAATGAGCTATATGTTGTTAGGAATTACCAAAACCACCTAGGGATAGTTGCACTTTCAATCTCCCCCTTTTTGGTAATTGATGACAACATATAGATCAAAGCTTTGACGAATGATAATAAGAGTGAAAAACATTGTCGCTTTGAGAAGTATGTGAAAATCAAGAGCTCCCCCTAAATTTGTGCATAGTTTATGATTTGCTTTGGAATGCAAATGCAGAGAGAATTAGGCCATGGGTTACTCTTCCATGTCACATACATCTTGGTGGAGTGCTCAAAATGATAATAATTAAATACATGCACTCATCACCAAGCAAAGTGAATGATCATATAGGGATAAAATGATAATGTCATCCAATCAAGCATTAGTGTAGCATATGATCAAACACACATGATCATCCAAGTATCACACAGACAGAAAGTATCTCAATCAAGCAAATAAAGTTCAACCACCAAAGCAAGAGAGAATAAAAAAGCAACGCTCTCTCTCTCTCGAAGCCTATGATCTATACATTCCCCCCCTTAGGCAACAAGTTACCAAAAAGTTCCTAGAAAATGCATAGCACTAAATCGTCTCTCAGGCTTGGTCCTCAGGTGGTGGTCTCCGGATAACTCCAAGAACGAAGGCTTCAGTCGATGTAGATGGAGCTGATGGAGTAGGTGCTGGAGCTGGTGGCACTGAAGTTGTAGCTGGTGCAGATGAAGTGGCTCTGGTGTCTGGAACAGACACTGCAGCAGACCTCTGAGCTCTAGGCACTCTGGCAAATGCATTAGTGGTTGTCTTGCCCTTCCTCTCCCGCATAGCATCCTGAAGTTGCTCCACAACAGACTGGATCTCAGTTACCTTCACATCCAAGTCATAGAACTTCCGCTCCACGATCCTTTCCAAGATCTCCTGGTTTTGAGTCAGGGTGGCCAGTCCCTTCTCAATCCTCAGAGTGGATGCAATCAAGTAGCCAAGCTAATCTTTCTTGCTCTTCAGAAGATACTGAGATGCTTCTTCAGTAGTTGGCATCCTTGCAGCCTTTGCCTTCTCCTTCTTGGCTTGTGCGTGCATAGAAGATGGTTCATTTTCACCCATCACCACAGTGTTGTCCTTAAAGTCAGGGTAGATGGGAAGGTGCTCCTTGTCCAGCAGATATGTGCCAGTGCCCATCTTGGAGTTAATCAGCTCCTAAATCTGTGGGGCATATCCACAACTCCTCTTATGATCTGCAGCTGTCCTCTTTATAGTTTCAACTATAAGACTCATGACCTTGAACTTTTGTGGAACATCAAAAATGTGCAGCAAGTTGATGGAGTGACCTCTGATCATCTTGTGATCACCTGACTTTGGCAAGAGAGTGCGCCTGAGGATCCAGTTGATAGTTGGCAAGCCTGACAAAAGGTAATGTACAGATCCAAACTTGTGTGTCTCAAGAGCAGCATCTGGGATCTCCTTGTACATGTGTGCCATGGTGTTATGATCCTTCTTCTTCTTGGCATAGACATCCAAGTCATCTTCACTCTCTTCTGGAGCATCGATCAATTTCCCCCATTCAACAACCGTTGACTAGTACCTAGTGCCTTCAGACATCTAGACAATCCTTCCATCTGCGTAGAAGTGAGCTGTGGAGTAGAACTGCATGATGAGCTCATCATTCCATTTTGTGAGCTTCTGAGCCACAAACTCATCAACTCCACAAGCCTTGAAGCTGTCATATACACCAGGGAAGTGATCCTCGTTTTCCTCAATGAATTTCCAATCAACCCATCTCATGTCACACACTATGGGCTTCTTGTCAAGCAACACTATCTCATAGAAATCCTGTTGTTCCTTTGTATGGAACCTGTAGTCCACAGCAGTCCTTCTCCTGGTGGCATATGGATCTGACTCCCTCCATAGCCTCAATCCTGAATCCTTCCTTATCTTCATGTTCTCAGCTACTGGATGAGCATCATTGTGATCTGGATTTTTTGGCTTCAACTTCCTCAAGACATGTGACTCATCTTCTTCTTCCATTGCAGCTTCAGGCACTGGGCCCTTGTTTTTCTCCTCAGCAGGGATGTTCCTGGTGCTCCTCTTTGGTTTTGGCTTTGGAGCTGGAGCAGCAGTCTTAGGAGCAGTCTTAGGCTTAGATGGAACAACCCCTGCCCTTATAGCATCTCCCATAAGCTTTTGAGCTTTGGGTGCTGGTTCAACATCTTCTTCATCTTCCTCTTCAGAGTCTCTCATGATTGAGGATCTCCCAAGCACTCTGGCAGTGGTCTTCTTGACCCTCTCTTTCCTCTT
The DNA here is from genome assembly GCF_056163025.1 of Triticum urartu. Lineage (NCBI taxonomy): Eukaryota > Viridiplantae > Streptophyta > Magnoliopsida > Poales > Poaceae > Triticum > Triticum urartu. Next base: position 248,766,663 of record NC_141878.1, on the reverse strand, counting down.
CTTCCCTTCTGTAGCACCCTCTTTGGGTTCAGATTCCAAAGGTACTTGAGTAGAGGCTCTGGCTTTAGACATGGGTATTCTCTTTGCAGGTACTTTGGTCTTCATACCAGGCTTAGTGGCAGCAGCAGTGCTATATTCCTTCTTAACCACTTTCTTTTTGGAAATGGCCTCATCCTCAACTGCCACATAGTCTTCATTCTTAGATTCTCTTCTTTCTGGCCCTGGTGGCAGCCTTTGGCAGATTGCTTGGTGTGCTCCTGCTGCCATCATCTGAGCTGCTAGAGGGACTAGTGCCCTCACTCAAGTGAACCTGCTCCTCTGACTTATTCTGACTGCCACTTTGATCAGACATAATGCAATCTCTGACAGCTGACCCTGTGAATAGATTATAGATGAGGTAGAGTGGATGAGCATCACAAAGTACAGAGGTTTTTGCAAAAGAATGAATCAAAAACTTAGTTTTAGTTTTCCATAGAAAGCATTTCGGATCTACCGATTTGCAAACTCGGTGATACCGAAGCAGCTTTTGGCACCTAAACTAGTGAACTCGGTCAGACCGAGTCACAGTTCGGTGGCACCGAGACTGCTAGGGTTTCACAAAGTGCTGAACTCGGTCACACCGATTTGCAATTCTCGGTCAGACCGAGAATCACATGTGTAATGGCCTGAGCCAAATCGGTGGAACCGATTTCATCAACTCGGTCGGTCCGAGATGGTTTCGGTGGAAACCTAACCCTAAATTTTCAATTCACGACTAAACTACGGAGTGTTTTCGATGTATAGAATGGTTTCAATCGTGGCAAGATACATGGCAAAGCAATGTGCTGGGGAATCGGAGATAGAACAGCACAGAGTTCAAGTTCATACCCTAGTTCGGTGATGAACTTGCTACGGCAGCAACGGCGGAGATGATTCCCGTTGACGGCGGCGGAGACCAGCGACAGGAGGCGGCTGGCGACGAGGAGGACGATCCGGAGACCCAGGGAGGCAGAGCGGGCTAAGCGTGGGCGAGGAGGTTCGGGAAGTTTTCCAAAATTTGACTCGTGGATATATATATAGCCCGACCCTGTCGGTGTGACCGAGTGGAACAACTCGGTGGCACCAAGATTCATAACTGCAAGCAGTTACTGAAACTTGGTGTGACCGAAAAGTTCGAATCGGTTACATCGAGATTGAAAACCTAGATCGACTTAGTGATCTCGGTATGACCGAAATGGATGAATCGGTCAGACTGAAACACACAAAGAAGTTTTGCAAGTTTAAGTCTATGACGAATCGGGGACTCACCTCACACAGAGTGGTTCGAATCTGACTTGATCAAACTTTGTGATACAACATGAGTAGAGTTTGAGACGAGAAAAGCATAGATAGCTAGAGAAGGTTCTTAGGCATTCTTGTCCATCCACTTGGCCAAAAGAAAAGGAAACCAATCGATCAAAACAACAAGTGGATGTCCTCGAATGAGTAAATTATGCAACCAACATGCTCACACAATAAAATGACAAATTAAATATGTGGCAAAGCATGCACAAACAATTCTAGCATCTATCAAGCAATTGGCGATGACTAGGTCATCTATATATGAGTATATTGACTTATGAGTCAAATGAGAACATTTGATCATAGGTCATACTCATCGTTTAAGCACAAGTGGGGTTACCACTTTTACATAAAGTGTTGTTGTGTTCACACCATTAGAGTTGTTTTAACTCAATTGTTAGAGTAAAGCTCCCCCTAGATGTGAGATCCCCCCTAAGAGGGATGAACTAACCTTGGGTTTTGTCGATGATGACTTCATGTAGGTGTTGAAGATGTGGATGCTCTAAGTTGATGTAGATCATTCGGAGCTATCCTTTGGAGTGAGTTGCACTTTCAATACCTACACGGGTTCGTCCCACAAGGAACAAACAAGGATATCCATAGACATAGAGTGATGCACACACAAGGTGATGTCTATGAGAGCATTAGGTTACATTGTCCCTTGTCATACCAACAAGAGGGTTTGTGACTCCTTGAACTAGTGCAAGATGTGGAAGTTGATTGCACTTGTTCTTGCCAAAATGATAAGAGTGAGGTCTGTTGGCGGAGTCACCCTCAAGAACTCTCTAGTTCTTCTTCTTCGGGATCCACACCATCTTGATGGGAATCCTCGGAGTTGTAGTTGTACTTGATGAAGTGGAACTTGATGTAGTCTTGGGAACCCACTTGACCAAGGCCTTAGGAGCTTCTTCAAATGCATCAATTTCCTCTTGAAGCTTGTCCTTGCCTTTTTGCTTGTGGTCTTGTGGTGGAAGATCATCTTGAGCTTGTGTCCCTTTGATAGAAGTAGGATCATACTTCTCTTGTTGAGGAACAAACTTCGTCTTGGGGTATTGATCTTCTTCCCACTCAACTCCATTGGCATTGAACTTTTGTTCAAAACCAATACCTTGATTCTTCCGGTGCCTTCCTTGCTTGCGTACAATTTCCTCGAATTGCTTACTCCCGACAAGGCTCTTGTAAACACCTTTCTCTATAATTCCCTTCAATAAGCTATTTTCTTGCTCAAGTGTAAATTGGCTAAGAGAATCATTAGTGGAATCAAGAGAACTACTAGAAGCAACAATATTGGATTTAGCATGATTATTGTTACTACTAGAGGAAGAATCTTTCTTGTTCTTGTTACTAGACTTGACTTGAGGCATGTAAGTGGATAAGAGTAAACGCTTGGCAATGTAAGAAGAACTTTTCTTGTGAATTTCATCATTGATTGCCTTCAAGAACTCATGCTCTTGCTCAAGGTTGAGCTTTTCAAAATGTAATTTCTCATGAGTCCTTAAAAGTTCTCGATGATCTCCTAAGATAGTTTCATGAGCTAACTTAAGAGTGTTTAGTTCTTTAGTTAGAGACTCACTCTTCTCCTTATCATTGTCATTCGTTTCATCATAGTATTCATCACTATAGTTGTCAACAATTAAATCATCATCACCTAACAAGTCATCTTGATCACTATTGAAATCAACATACTCGGGGTGTGATACCTTTGGACCTTTGGCCATGAAGCATCTTACAATTCCTTCATTTGGTGAATAAAATATATCGTAGGAGTTGGTTGACACAAGTGCTAGACCGGCAACACCTTCATCTTGAGTATATTCGGAGTCGGAGTGATAGCTTCTCTCGGAGTCATTGTTGGAGTCAGAGCCGGATACCCATTCACCAACATGAGCTTGATCTCTTCGTTTTGTGTAGCTCCTTGATGACTTGACCTTCCTTTCTGAATACTTGCTTCTCCAAGAGGGTCTTCGTTCATATCGATCATCCCTACTCCTTCTCTCCCTTGATGGTGATTCTTCTCTTCTACTTCTTCTTTTGGGAGAATCTTCTCTTCTCTTGTGGGGAGCCGTACACTCATTGGAGTAGTGTCCGGGTCTTCCAAAATTGTAGCAGTTTTGCTCTCGATTAGAAGATCTTTTGTCATTGTAGGACCTTGACTTGGAACTTCTCTCTTTGCTTCTATTCTTGTAGAACTTGTTGAAGTTCTTCACCATTAAGCTCAGTTCTTCATTGAAGGTTTCTTTCTCACTTGATGATGTGGGGGCTTCACATGAGGCTTTGTAAACACCACTTGACTTGTTATGGAGCTCCTCCTTATCCTTGAGTGACATCTCATGAGCAACAATTCTTCCAATGACTTCCGTTGGCTTGAGATCTTTGTAATTTGGCATCATTTGGATCAATGTGCATACGGTATCGTATTTTCCATCCAAGGCTCTTAGGATCTTCTTGATGATGAATTTGTCGGTCATCTCTTCACTTCCTAAGCCGGCAATCTCGTTTGTGATAAGAGCAAGCCTAGAGTACATTTCAGCAACACCTTCACCATCCTTCATTTTGAACTTGTCAAGTTGACTTTGAAGCACATCCGACTTGGATTCCTTGACGGAGTCGGTACCTTCATGCATATCAATCAAAGTATCCCAAATTTCCTTTGCATTCTCAAGACGGCTGATTTTGTTGAATTCTTCGGGGCACAATCCGTTGAAGAGGATATCACAAGCTTGAGCGTTGTATTGCAGCATTTTCAACTCTTCCGCGGTGGCTTCACGATTCAGTTCTCTCCCATCAAAGATTTCACCTTGCAAGCCAACACACATAATAGCCCAAACGGCGGGGTTATGTCCCAGAATATGCATTTTCATCTTATGCTTCCAACTAGCAAAATTAGTACCATCAAAGTAAGGACCTCTACAGTGGTAATTTCCCTCGCTAGACGCCATAATCTCCTAGGTTGTGAAACCAAGGCCATGACTTCCAAAAGCTATGAAAATCAAGGCAAATGGAAACCAAAGCTCTGATACCACTTGTAGGATCAAAAGTATGTCTAGAGGGGGGTGATTAGACTACTTGACCAAATAAAAATCTAGCCTTTTCCCAATTTTAGTTCTTGGCAGGTTTTAGCAACTTTGGATAAGTCAAGCAATCTTAACACAATGCAAGCAAGCATGCAAAGAGTATATGAGCAACGTAAAGTAAAGCATGCAACTTGCAAGAATGTAAAGGGAAGGGTTTGGAGAATTCAAACGCAATTGGAGACACGGATGTTTTTGTCGTGGTTCTGATAGGTGGTGCTATCGTACATCCACGTTGATGGAGACTTCAACCCACGAAGGCTAACGGTTGCACGAGTCCACGGAGGGCTCCACCCACGAAGGGTCCACAAAGAAGCAACCTTGTCTATCCCATCATGGCCATCGCCCACGAAGGACTTGCCTCACTAGCGGTAGATCTTCATGAAGTAGGCGATCTCCTTGCCCTTACAAGCTCCTTGGTTCAACTCCACAATCTTGTCGGAGGCTCCCAAGTGACACCTAGCCAATCTAGGAGACACCACTCTCCAAGAAGTAACAAATGGTGTGTTGATGATGAACTCCTTGCTCTTGTGCTTCAAATGATAGTCTCCCCAACACTCAACTCTCTCTCATAGGATATGGATTTTTTCGAAAGAAGATTTGAGTGGAAAGCAACTTGGGGAAGGCTAGAGATCAAGATTCATATGATGGGAATGGAATATCTTGGCCTCAACACATGAGTAGGTGGTTCTCTCTCAGAAAATGTGTATTGGAAGTGTAGGTATGTTCTGATGGCTCTCTCCAAGAATGAAGAGTGGCCGGAGGGGTATATAGCCTCCACACAAAAACTAACCGTTACACACAATTTACCAATCTCAGTGAGATCGAATTAAGAAACTTGGTCGGACCGATTTAGCAAACCTAGTGACCGTTAGGATTTTTGGTGGGACTAAGATGCAACTCAGTAGGACCGATATGTTTAGGGTTAGGGCATAACGTAGTCTCGGTGTGACCGATTACACAAACTCGGTGGGACCGACTTTGGTAATAAGCTAACCAGAGAGTTGGTCAGGTAAACTCGGTGGGACCGATCGCTCATTTTGGTGGGACCGAAATGTTACAAAAGGGAAACAGAGAGTTTACATTGCAATCTCGGTGGGACCGATCGCTCATCTTGGTAGGACCAAAAAGTTACAAAGGGAAACAGAGAGATTACAACCCCATCTCGATGTGACCGAGATCCCTATCGGTGAGATCGATTTGCCTAGGGTTTGTGGCAGTGGCTATGACATCTGAACTCGGTGGCGCCGGATAGAAAGAATCGGTGGGGCCGAGTTTGACTTTTGGTTTAGGTCATATGTGGATGTGGGAAGGTAGTTGAGGGTTTTGGAGCATATCACTAAGCACTATGAAGGAAGAACCCCATCAAGAAACACCTCATCCCTCCTTGATAGTATTGGCTTTTCCTATAGACTCAATGTGATCTTGGATCACTAAAATATAAAATGTAGAGTCTTGAGCTTTGAGCTTGAGCCAAACTTTTTGTCCTTAGTATTTTGAGGGGTCCACTTTCCTCATCCATGCCATGCCATTCATTGAGCTTTTCCTGAAATATTAATCTTGGAATAGCATTAGCTCAATGAGCTATATGTTGTTAGGAATTACCAAAACCACCTAGGGATACTTGCACTTTCAGAGGGCGGCTCGAGCAGGCCGGTGGTTCCACAGCATGTGGGCACGACGAGAAGAGCTGCGATGTTTCTCAGCATAGTTAATTAATTGTGCAGTGCTGCCACGACACCATTCTACAAGTACCGCAATGAAAAGGTCAAACACAAACTTCATGCTGAACTCAGCACACGGAGCAACCTTTCAAACTGAGTCAACTATTAGTTAATTAAGGGAGACAATGTTTTGGCAACTCACAACCATGCTGCAGCCTCGCGTGCATGTTCATCGACAAAACAGATAGAACTTCTACTAGGATGAGAATGAAATCCAACAAACACACACGTGTTGGCTGAAGCAATGTCAGTTTCAGAACCTGTAAGGGAAGATGAAAATAAGGATTATATATACAACAAAGAGGAATATTAGGACTCATGGACACATGTGAGACTTATTCCTATAGTATTACACAACATCTGAGAATGAAATTGGTAAGGATTCATCCACACAAATAGCAGCAAGAACGGACTATTGATAGAAAAAAAGGACACACACATTCTTTCAGAATTAACACATATGAACTCAGCCATACATCCAATTAGATCAACCAAAATAGAAACAACAGGCTTGCATGTGCAGACCTAGATAGTAGTGCACACTGAAAGATGCAAGCACAAATTAAAATACCTAGAATTTTGAAGTGAAATTTTGAGCCTCCGGCAAGGTTACTGACCGTGATGGGCTGTTATCTAGCCGTGATGTACTACACCACAATGGCTAAAACTAGGTAGTGTAGACCACGCTTGCGATTTCCGGCAAAGAATCGACCATGGAATGATGCTATGTCACGGACAAGGAACAGAGAGGGTACGAATAGAGGAGAGAAATTCCTTACTAAATCATCAGTGTCAGAGGCGAGGTCTAGAGGCGAGCAGCACCGTCGAGCCCGAGCTGGCACCGGCACATACGGGAGATGCGGGGTAGAGGGCCTACGCGGGAGTCACACCGGCGGCCCGTGGCGGCTAGGGTTGCTGTAGGGGCATGTGCAGCAGCATGGAGGAAGTCATGACGATGAAGGATCAGAGGAGAGGACTGCACGACAGCCAGACTTGTGAGCGACATCGTGGGAGAGCGCCTCACCTAGCAGAAATTGGTGGTGGTGGGCAGTACTGCGGTCATGGAGCTCGGGTGAGAGGGGAATCGTGGGGAGGGGAGATGGCAGATAAGAAAAAGGGCTGGATGGGGTACGCCCGTGCAGGGTGATTAATTAGATTTTTCCTAGGAGAGAGAGGAGGTTGGCGCATAGTAGGTGTGGGTGGGATAAGTTGGGGAGGTGGGAGATTAAAACAAACAACACATATTATCATTTCGTTGGTGGGTATGTGTTGTTATAGGTGGGTTCTTGTTGTAATGCAAGAAAGTTCTGGCCTGAAGCTATTGATACTGCATGCCATGTCATCAACCGTGTTTATCTTCACAAGCTTCTGAACAAAACATCCTATGAACTCCTCACTGGTAAGAAGCCGAACGTCAGTTACTTCAGAGTATTTGGTGCCAGGTGCTGGATCAAGGATCCACATCACACTTCAAAATTTGCACCAAAAGCACATGAAGGTTTTGTGCTCGGTTTCGGAAAGGACTCGCACTCCTACAGAGTCTTCAACCTCTTTCACTATAAAGTGGTTGAAACTGTGGATGTGCGGTTCGATGGGACTAATGGCTCGCAAAGAGAGCACCTGCCAAATGTGCTAGGTGAAATTTGACCCAGTGAATCCATCAAGCTTATGGGAACTGGAGAAATCATACCATCTGAAGTACAGCCTGAAGAGGAACTTATCATCTCCGCACCCAATCAACCTGAAGACAATCCTTCAAACGATGAAAATGATCAGCAAGAGAAAAATCTTCGTCCAGTTCATCCTTGTGTTGCAAATGAAGTACAGATTGAGAAGATAATTGATAGCATCAATGCGCCTGGTCCACTCACTCATTCAAGAGCAACACAACTAGCAAATTTTTGTGGGCACTTTGCTTTCGTCTCAATATCTGAACCCAAGAAAGTTGCTAAAGCCTTCATGGAACCTGAATGGATTCAAGATATGCAAGAAGAGCTTCAACAGTTTGAGATGAATAATGTATGGGAACTGGTCAAGCGTCCTGATCCTCATAAACACAATATCATAGGCACTAAATGGATATATCTCAACAAACAAGATGAGCATGGTCAAGTTGTCAGAAACAAAGCTCGTCTCGTTGCTCAAGGATACACTCAAATTGAAGGGATTGACTTCGATGAAACATTTGCTCCTGTGGCTAGGCTTGAAGCCATTTGCATATTGCTAGCCTATGCAAACCATCACAACATCCTGCTATATCAAATGGATGTGAAGAGTGCATTTCTCAATGGCAAGATTGAAGAAGAAGTGTATGTTGCACAACCGCTTGGCTTTGAAGATCCAAAACATCCTGACATGGTTTACAAGCTCAACAAGGCACTGTATGGCCTCAAACAAGCCCCTCGTGCTTGGTATGACACGCTCAAAGACTTCCTGAAGAGAAAAGGCTTCAAACCTGGTTCCCTGGATCCCACACTCTTCACAAAGACATATGATGGTGAACTGTTTGTGTGCCAAATATATGTGGATGACATTATCTTCGGCTGCACCAACCAGAAATACAGCGATGTGTTTGGATACATGATGCAAGAGCAATATGAGATGTCCATGATGGGTGAGCTGAAGTTCTTCCTTGGTCTTCAAATACGACAGCAACACAATGGCATCTTCATATCTCAATAGAAATACCTCAAAGAATGCCTGAAGAAGTTTGGAATGCAAGACTGCAAAGGTTATATGACGCCAATGCCTACCAAGAGTCATCTAGATTCTGACGGCAATGGTAAAGAGTTCGATCAAAAGGTATACCGCTCCATGATTGGTTCTTTGCTTTACTTATGTGCATCTATGCCAGATATCATGCTTAGTGTTTGCATGTGTGCCCGATTCCAAGCGGCACCAAAGGAATTGCATCAGTTAGCTGTGAAGCGAATTCTTCGATATTTGTCTTACACCCCAACACTAGGACTATGGTATCCAATGGGCTCAGAGTTTGATCTAGTTGGATTCTCGGATGCTGATTATGCTGGTGACAAGGTGGATCGCAAGTCTACATCAGGCACATGTCACTTTCTAGGACGATCACTTGTGTGTTGGTCTTCAAAGAAGCAGAACTATGTATCTCTCTCCAGTGCTGAATCTGAATACATTGCTGCTGGATCTTGCTGCGCTCAGCTTCTATGGATGAAGCAAACACTCAAAGACTATGGCATTCATCTGAAGCAAGTGCCACTCTACTGCGACAATGAAAGCGCCAGCAACCCAGTTCAGCACTCGAAGACAAAGCACATTCAGATCGGTCATCACTTTCTAAGAGATCATGTCATGAAGGAAGATATTGATATCATTCATGTCAACACTGAAGAGCAGCTGGCAGATATCTTCACAAAGCCCTTGGATGAGAAAAGGTTTTGCAAGTTGCGGTGTGAGCTAAATATCTTGGAATCCTCAAATGTCCTGTGATCATGCACACATCCTAACACTTATGCATGTTGATGACTTAGATGTGCAAACACACGAAGTAACGTATATCTTCAACTAATGAAGACTTACACTCTAAGTGTGAATACATTAACGCAGAATTTGACTTCGGAGCGCGACGATAATTGTGCACCGTGTCTGGGTCTAATACTTCCCATACGGTGGGTAACGCCACCAGCAAACTTTTGTTTGGAATACTTTCTGTTAGCGTTACATTTGCAAAGTCTTCGCATTCGGTTTGTCTTCATTGTTAACATGGCTTCATGTTTATCTTCAATATACTGGTTTGGTTTCTGTCCTCTACAACATTCACTTATAGCTATGTCTTCTAGTTGAATCTTTTGAACTAAGTGAATATGATCGGACCCTGACCTTTCTATGCTCCCGTCTTAAGTCTATCTATCCAAATCATATGCATTCTATTGAAACTGTCGAATGTCTTCGCTGCGTCCTTGTCAGCAGAAGATACAGAGACAAACATTAAATCTGTTTTAAATGCTCAATCCTTTTTGCCTGAAACCCGGAGAAGCGGGAATGACCACCCGACAATCCAGGCGTGCGTGGGAACGTGGAACAACCTCCAATGTGTTGCATGATCGCCACGTGTCCTTCAAATGTGAACCGCCAGGGGCACCTACGTAATAAAGTTGTGCCGTCCCTGTCCCTATAAATACATGCTTCACCTCAGTCATTATCTTTTCTTCCACTTCTCTCTTTCGCACAAACCCTAGTGCCAGCGCTAGCCCTCGACGATGCCGGCGACGAAGCGTTTAGCTGCCATGACCTCACCGACGCCGTCATCACGCCGGCCGCGGACATCGTCTTCTCCGCTGTCGCCGTAGGTGTCCTCCGTCGCCAAGTTAGGGCACGGAAGATCAAACTACTCGGCTTCTTCTCCTACTCTGTCTAGCAGTTCCTCGAGTGGTAAATAAAAACTCTTTTTACAGTCTTTTTGATCCAATAGATTCATCCTTTTCAACCACAAGTGGTTTCTGTTCCTACAAAGTTAGATCTATCTTGTTCTGCATCTCATAGCATGCCTAGTATGTTCACTTATGCTTCACAAAGTAGTTAGATTCCTCACTTGTACTTATTCGTGGTTTCGTACAAATCTGGAACCAACTCTCTACATATGAGTGAATGTCTTCGCACTATGAGGTCGATGTCTTCTAAAACTGATTTATCTTCAAAATCTTCTGAGAATGCATATGACCTCTTCCCCTTCCCTCGCATCTCTAATGCTTTCACAGGTACATGTCTGTGGGAGAATCCCTTGGTTCTCATAGTCTGCATTCATTTGCAGAATTCTTACAACATCACATAAATTCTCCTAAAGCCAGTTCCCGTCTGACCAGTAGACGGAAGACTTTGACAGTGTTGAAGCCTTTCAGTCTAAACTTCATGGCAACAGAAAAGTCTGTAAGGAAGGGTGGCAGACAGCGCCGTGGGAACACCTCAAGAGAATTGCCTCCTGACCTCTATGAGCTGTACAAGACAGATCCAGAGGAGGACTACAATCAGCGAAAAACCCGAATCCAATGGATTCGAAGATATTGGGCAGAATAATGGTACAAGTACAGGTTTGTGACCCAGGAATATGCTGAGAAGAATGCCATGAAGCGACCCTGGGGAGACATCTTGTACAAAAATCTTCCACCCAGGTCCAGAGCTGAAGCCATTGAACAAGACTTCTATCCTTGCATGGTCTGTGGACCACAGCCTGCAGATGCCGACCCATCTTCATTGCTATGGTGTCGTGACGACAATCTGTTCAAGTGCAACTTCCAGTTTGCCAAGAACTCAGTCAAAGAAAAGAAGAAGTCGCGGGGATTAGACTTCAATCCAGGCCCCTCTGCTCCTCGTGCCGATGGCACACGCGAAGCTGAACCCAATCTTGTTGGGCCCTTCTACAACCTAGAAGGTCTCATCACTCATATTATGGTTCAAGGGACAGCCATGGATGAACCTGCAGATGACTCTGATTCTGACGAAGCGCCTGCACCACCGAAGCCAAAGAAGCTAAAGAAACCTAAAGCTTCGAAGCCTTCCCCTGCACCAAAAGCTTCGCGGGTGAAGCCTCTGGCCACTGCTCCTCCTACGCCAAGTATGCAGTCTGAAGATCTCCCACGCATCTCCAAGTCTGAGAAGAAGAAAAAGAAGCCTATGCACACCACTGGTCCAACACTGACCCCTGCTGCTGTTTTGAGAAACGAGAATGATGCCATTGATATGTCCAGCGATGACGATCTTGGCGATGACGCTCTTGAGCAATTGATAAAGAGCAAGCAAGAGGCAGAAATCTTCAATGATCTTCCCCTCTTTGATGTGAAAATCTTGTACAAGTTTATTGATGAGTGGTTTGACAACCCAGATCTCAGTTTTGATGACCTTCAGCTCCCAATTGGCCTCAGTGTCTCCTTCCACAGAGCCATTGCTCCTGAGCTGGCTCTTGCACAGAAGATTTTTGAGCTGAAGCACAAAATTGACTATGAAAAGGCTCAGTTCAAGAAGCACATAGCCAAGCTCAATGTTGAAGACATTCAAAACTTCAAGGTCATGATGCATGAGCTCAAGGAGGCATTCCACAAGAAACGAGAAGAAGCAAAAGGTTCTCGTGAGCACATGAAGAATCTTGCTGCCAAATGTGTTCAAGGCTACAATGAAGCTGAAAAGCGCAAGGCTTTGGGGCAACCAGGCATTGACCCCAGAATGGTTGCCAAGAAGAAGAAGAAGCCAGCTGTGGCAGAACCAGAAGCATCAAGGCAGGAAGAACCTCGCATTGTCTTCCCGGCCAGTATGACAGGCTCGAAGCCTAAGGTCCCCACAGTGGCTTCAGAGTTCAAGAAAACTACAGCAGCTGAAGCCGACGCCAGAAAGTGCAAGACTAAAGCCACCAATGATGATGCTCCCCCAACCAAGAATAGAAAAAAGAAGAAGAGATACTAGACTGCTTCCACAGAGCCCCTGGTTGTCAAGCCGATTTCTGTTGCTTGTCCTGAATCTGCACAACAAGAACGTCGAATGATAGTTCATGAGCCTGCTTCCACAGAGGCTCCTGAAGCTGAAGAGAATCCAGCTGTTGACCCCACCACAGCTGAAGACATTGGTCCTCACGACAATGTTGAAGATGATGAAGTCTTTCCTCAGATCGAGCTCAATTTGGTATCATCGCCTGTTCTTACGAACAACGAACTCATCAGCATTGGTCGTCCATTGACACCAATTGCTCAGGATGACTCATGGGCTAATCACCCACAAGACTCCCCCCATCAAGCAGAAACACCTGTTACTCCCCCAACTCAAGTCACCACTCCGGTGATTGAAGATGAAGATTTTTTTGGCCCAACCAACTCCATCTCCACAGGCGTCACCAGCTTTCCGCAGGCTTCGCAAAGGACCAAGGCCACAGGTCTCTCTGTCAAGTGTTCCAGAAGGAGAAGAGCGCCAATCCGTTTCACGTGAAGTCTTTCCTGAAGCCACTCCTACTGCGAACATCCCTGAATCTGAAGCCAAGACGGCTGAAGATATTCCGGCTGCATCAGCCGATGATCAAGAAGAAGAACCAAGAGATGAGGAAAGAGTTGCTACACCCCCGTCCAACCCTGAAGTTGTTCTCGAGGAGAACGTGTCCGACCCTCCAGCTCCTGAAGTGGAGGTTACCAATACTGATGCGGCCACCAACATCAACACTGAAGCCAATGATGTTGTCATGGCTGAAGCTAATGTGGCGCATGAAGCTAATGTGGTGCCAGATGTCACTGCACCTGAAGCTCATACTGCACCTGATGCAAATCTGCATCTTGAAGCCAATGCCTCTGCTCCTGTACCACCTCCCAGGCCACACACCATCGAGCAGGCATATGATTGTGGTTAGCTTGTTACAGTCCGCTGGCCAATTCTGGTTCCTCCGCCTGCTCCCGGCCCTTAATTTGCCTATCATGTGGAGCACATGCCTTAGGTCCAGAAGCCAAAGCCAAGGCTACCACGGTTCCTAGGTACTGCAATGTCCCCAGGATCGTTTAATCTGAATGGATTCAAGACACACAACACATTCTTTGACAGTGACAAGAATCCCTACACAAGGCCAAGAATCTCCTTAGATCGATTCTGGAGTTATCCGCAGTGAAGCTACTATTCTTGCATCTTGTACAATCAGGGGTGCATCTTCCCACATATGCGTCTTGATTGTGAAGCCATTGCTGGACTGCCATGCCTTGAAGAAGCCCTTGACTGCTTTCGTGATGCAGGTCTGCTAAACTTTGTGACTGCCAAGGAACACTGGAATGAAGAACTTCTGCTTCAATTCTATGCTACCCTCCACATTCGTGGATACAACAGGGATCCGAAGACTTGGATCCTTGAGTGGATGACAGGAGATGTTCATCATGAAGCTAATGCCCGAGACATCATTGAGCTTATAGCCCTGCCCACTCCTGGCAAATAATATGAACCAGGTTGTCAACAACACCAGAATGCTTTGGAGAGCATTTTCCAGAAGCCTGAGCCTAATATGAGCCAAATTCTGAGCATGATGAAGCCTTTGCCACGCGACGCTGAATACCCAACCGACTTCTTTGTTGAAGATCTAGAGTATCTGCCCCGCACCATTTACCATATCATCAGAAAGACTCTATGGCCTGTCAAAGGACATTCCTCTGCAGCGAAGCTTGAAGGAGCAATGAAGACTTTGGTTTTCTATATCTTCAATGGCATAAGCTTCAATGCTCAAGACTTCTTCATCAGGCAGTTGGCTGCATCTGGCTCCGACATCTTTGGTCTGAAGTTCTATGCTCCATGGGTAATGCGCCTTATCAAGCTTCACTCTGCCTTCAACTACCTGCCATCTGCGCGTAATCATCTTGTATTCTTGCCAGAGGTTGATTTGTCTATTGAAGCTATTTACCCAGAGCCTACAAAAGATCCAATCTATCTTCACAATGTTGTCGAGGGATGTGTCGAGGGATGTATCCAGAAAGTTGGTTGATGTCAAGATACATGCTGATTAATTTTTGTTTCGGTTGAGAATCAGGCACCTTCTAGGTCAAGAAAATTGGGCATGACCTTTGCTAATTTTCTTGACCTAGGAGTGCCCCATTCTCAACCGAAACGGAAATTAATCAACATTTCAGGAGAAAGGGGTCATTTCAGAAGATCACAAGTAGCAGCAGCATCACTTGACAAAATCACAAGTAGCAGCAGCATCACTTGACAAAATCACAAGTAGCAGCAGCATCACTTGACAAAATCACAAGTAGCAGCAGCATCACAAGTGGTACAGCAGCAGCATCATCACAAGTAGTACATCAGCAGCATCATCACAAGTAATACACTTAATTGGCATAAAAGAACAAAAAACAACATAAATTGGAAAACAAGCAATACTTCTAAAACCAGTTGCAAGCAAATGTACAGTAAAATAAAATGATCCCATAGTGTACTTAATTTAGAACACATGGAAGAAACTTGACTAAATGTACAGATTTTAGAAAAAAAATCCAAGTTAACTAAATGACTGATTCAATTTCAGGCAACTTGGAGAAGAGAACACTTGATCATTGACTGTACTTAATTCAGAACACATGGAAGAAACTTGTTAGAAACTGAAACGGTTAATATTGAGAATTAAGTTACTCTAATGGAGTACCAAATTTTGAGAACAAGCCGTCTGAAAAGAGCACTAGCTAAGATCTAATCCTTATGTCCAGTTAACCACTAATTTACTGTAACCAATGTTCAGAGACAAATCAGACTTGACAATAAACATCAAAATTTTAGACTTGACAGTAAATATAGTGGAAACTGAAGATTATTTAGGAACACACTTGTTCCTAAACTTGATGTCGATTTAGCAACACAGTCTTCAGTGAGAGTATAAAAAATAACTAATCCATCTACTTGAGTGATTCTACACTAAACCAGAACAAGTTGATGTTCATTTGTAACTACTCCATCTCCTGGTGCGCCATTAGTAATTTTTTTGGATTTTTAGTTGCATTCATTTGTGAATTGGTAATACATTTATGAATATGAAAAAATATCATCTAATTTGAAAAAATATTCATGAATTCAAAAAGTGCCCATGAAATTTAAAAATAGTCATGACTTCAAAAAATATTAACAAATTCAATACTTTTTGTGAGTTAGAAATTCAATACCAGAATAAACCTAAATAAAAATTGGTATACCAATGGCGCACCTCCTAGGGGTGCACCATAAGTACCTTGATAGCAATGGCGCACCTTCTCCTGGTGCGCCATTAGTAACTTTTTTTTTGGATTTTTAGTAGCATTCATTTGTGAATTGGTAAAACATTTATGAATATGAAAAAATATCATATAATTTGAAAAAATATTCATGAATTCAAAAAGTGCCCATGAAATTTAAAAATATTCATGAGTTTAAAAAATATTAACAAATTCAATACTTTTTGTGAGTTAGAAATTCAATACCAGAATAAACATAAATAAAAATTGGTATACCAGAATAAACATAAATAAAAATTGGTATACCAGAATAAACATAAATACAAGAATAAACATAAATAAATATTCATGAGGACTAGAACAGAAGAAATATCATTTCCATATGTCGAAATACAATCGAGAAATGAAGACTACAATTTAAATACAATCGACCTTAGCTAGCTATCTTTTCACAATCTTCTTGCCCTTCTTTTTCGCAAATGGAGTTCTTCTCTTGAACGGACGTCCTTTAGGTAGGGTGGTCCTGCTTCTTCTTGTGGTGTATGGCACTTCATCGTCGTCGTCATGTTCCATCTTCGGGTCAGCGTACTTGTCTAAGTCTTGCTCATTGGCGACTCCATCCATTCCGACGATATTCCTTTTGCCTCTACTCACGACAACACGACTGGGCTTTGACGGGTCGGTAATGAAGAAGCATTGGTCCACTTGGGAAGCCAGTACCCATGGCTCATTTTTCGCTGTGATGTTTGCGCCCTTGGTCTTGGATTTGGCTTCGGGTATAACCATGGTGGTGAAATACCGGTCTTCTTTTAGGATGCTCTTGGCCCATCTGACACGGAACATCGGGACCTTCTCTCTAGCATAGCTCAGCTCCCAGATCTCATCGATCCTTCCGTAGTATCTGTCCTTGTCATTACCGGTGTAGGATTCCATCGTTACCCCGGAGTTTTGATAACCATCACTCTTCATGTCCTTTTCCTCGGTGTAGAATGTGTAGCCGTTGATATCTTACGCCTCATAGGTCATCAGGTTGTGCTCGGTGCCCTGTGACAAGGTGAATATGAGTTTTTCTTCTCTGGAAGAGTCCTCATGTAAAGGGTACGACAGAAGATTCTCCTTGAAACAATGCGTGAAACATGAGTTGTGCTCTTTGATTATATCTCCGTCCGTCCTCTGTTGGCCTCGGTCATTGTACGTCTTCTCAATATAGGTTTTGTGCTCTACCACCCAAGGATCGACCACGTATATGTGTTGTAGCGCGACTAGGTTGCTCTTTCAAAGTCGGCGAGTCGACCCTCGAAGTCGACATGCATTTCACGGTGACCCTCGTGGCGACCCCATCCAGCGAGCCTACCGAGGTGCCTGTTGACGGGCAGACTAATGGGGTTCTCGATGCCTAGATAATTCGTGCAGTAGGAGATGCACTCTTTGGTTAGAAATCCCCTGGCTATGCTTCCCTCTGGACGTGACATGTTGCGAACGTATCCATTGATGACACCATTCATCCTTTCGAACGGCATCATGCTGTGCAGGAACGTTGGCCCGAGTTGGATGATATCCTCCACGATATGGACCAGCAGATGCACCATAACGCCGAAGAATGCGGGTGGAAAGTACATGTCAAGCTGGCATAGTATCACCATGATCTCTTCCTGTAGCCTTCTGAGTTGCCTCACGCCAACTGACTTCCGAGAGATGACGTCGAAAAAGTTGCATAGGCCAAAAAGCGTTTCATGGACGTGAGCGTCCATGATCCCACGGATTGCAACTGGAAGTATCTGCGTCATCAGCACGTGACAGTCGTGAGACTTCATCCCGCTGAACTTCTGCTTCGCTGAGTCTATGTATCTGCTTATCTTCCCCGTGTAACCGTAAGGAAGTTTTACTCCTATGAGGCAGGTGAAAAACTGCTTGATCTCCTCCTGACTTAGAGTGAAGCACGTGGGAGGGTATCCATTTCCGATCTTCTTGGCCTTTTTGCCTTTGCGATGACTTTCCGTGTCCTTCGCCTCATCATCATCATCATCATCATCAGCAGCAGCGTGATGCTCCTCCCTGATGCCCATTGATTTGAAGTCTACCCTTGCTTTCGACCCATCTTTGGTCCTCTCTGGCATGTTGAGCAGGGTAGCAAGCAGACTCTCGCACACATTCTTCATGATATGCATGCCATCAAGGCTGTGAGGCACATGGAGGATCTTACAGTATGGCAAGTCCCAGAAAACAGACCTTGTTTTCCATACCTTTAGCAGCGGCTCTGGTGCCTTTCGCTTCTTTCCCGGCTCTGGCGCCTTTCGCTTCTTTCCTGGCAGTGGGCAATCTTTCCAATTTTTCAACAGCTCGTCTATATCCTCGCCGCTCCTCGTACGCGGGCGTCTTCGGGGTTCGGTTTCACCATCGAACAGATCCTTGCGTTTTCTCCATGACTCATCTTCGCGAAGCCACCTTCGATGTCCCATGAACACTGTTTTCGAAGACCCAGGATCTCTATCTAGTTGGCGATACATTGTGTCATCCATGCACCTGACGCATCCAGAAAATCCATGGAGCACCTGCCCGTGACATATCCGTAACCGAGATAGTCGTGCACCATCATGAGTTGTGCGTCTCTCATAGGGAAATATTCTTTCTCTGCGGCGTCCCATGTATTGGCTAGCGTTTTCCACAGCGTGTCTAGCTCCTCTTTCAGCAGCCCTAGATACAGATTGATGTCGTTCCCTGGTTGTTTCGGCCCTTCAATTAGCATACTCATGTGAATGTACTTCCTCTTCATGCACAACCAGGGGGGAAGGTTGTACATCCACACAAACACAGGCCAGGTGCTATGTGTGCTTCTCTGGCTGCCAAACGGATTGACTCCATCGGTGCTCGTGCCCAGCACGATGTTCCTTGGATCGTCCCCAAATTCTGGGTGTTCGAAGTTCAACGCTTGCGACTGGCTCACATCCTTAGGGTGACTCAGCATCTTGTCTTTTTTATTTATCTCCGGATCATTTCCGTCATCTTCTCGCTTCTTCTCCTCCCTATCCGGGTGCCAACGCAGGAGCTTTGCTAGCTTAGGGTCCGTGAAATACCGCTGAAGACGAGGAGTGATCGGAAAGTACCACAACACTTTTTGAGGAGCTTTCTTCCTCTTCTTGTATCGAGTGACGCCGCACACCGAACATATGGTAGACTCCGCGTGCTTGTCCCGATAAATGCTGCAATTGTTCATGCACACATGGTATTTCACGTGCGGTAAATCCAGAGGACACACGATTTTCTTCGCCTCCTCAAAACTGGTCGAGCACTTGTTCCTCTTGGGAAGACGTTCGTGCCAGAATGACATGTTCTCGTCGAAGCATGCGTCGGTCATTTTGTGTTTTACCTTCATCTCCAGAGCCATGAGCGTTACTTTCAGGCGGGTATCCTCTGACCTGCATCCTTCATACAATGGAGTAACCGCGTCTATCTCCAGTTGATCCAGCTTGGCTTTCTCTCGGGCGGCAGCTCTTGCGTTATCCGTCTGCTTGAGAAGCAACTCTTGAATATGAGGGTCCTGCACCCAGCCCAACGATGGTCCATCGTCGTCTGCTCCGGCATCTTCATCTTCATGATCATGCCCTTCGTCTTGATCTTCCTCATCATCATGTCCGGCATCTTCTACATGATGACTGTGTACTGCATCTACATCGTGATCATGTCCTGGAGATTATTCGTCTTCTCGCCCGCCCTCGTCGCGGTTGTCTTGCTGCCCTTCCTCATTTCTTGCCCGGCCCCCATGGACGACTTCATAGTCATCTTCATCACCTTGCCACCGATAGCCATCCATGAAACCACGCAAGAGTAGGTGGTCCCGCACCTGTACGGAATCCGGGTCCATAAGGCTCTTCAGCTTGCATCTTTGACACGGACATCTTATCTCCATCTCGTTGTTTTGAAGCATCTTGGCCTTCGCGGAGCTCAAAAACCTATTCACGATGCCTTTGGTCATCGTGCGGACCATGGTCGCCTGCGAGGTAGAGCAAAACGATATTTTAGAACAAAAAAAATTGCCATGACTTTGCCTAAAAATAGGACCAAAAAGAATGCATAGTGCCAAATTCTCGCCGAAACGGAAATGAATCAACATTCCGACAAAATATTGGCAACTATCGCATTTCAAATACTGGTACCTGCGAACACAAACATATGCAACACCACAAACATACATTGATCTAGGCCATAAAAAGTGTGCACGTTGTTGGAGGTAGAAAAAAGTAGATCTAGAACATAAAGAAAGCTTTCCCCTTACTTACCTATCAAAAAAAAGGAAATTTAACCACTTAATTTGGGTGAATCTATGGTGCAAATGAGGTGAGGAGGAGGAGGCAGCTGAGACCAAGCTTGGTAGAGGTGGATAGAATGAAGTGCGGAAAGTGAGTGTGGTAGGTGGCTATCCAAAATATCTAGCTACTCCCAGGTTACCAATGGCGCACCACCTAAGAATGCGCCATTAGTAACCAGGGTAGTGGCGCACCAGGTGACAGTGCGCCATTACTAGTTAAAACTAGTAATGGCGCACTATCCCCTGGTGCGCCACTGCTAACAATTTTTTATCTTTTTTTCAAAATTAGTAATGGCGCACCACACACCAGGTGCGCCATTAGTAATGAGGACATTAATGGCGAATAGCAGTGGCGCACCACATACATGGTGCACCATTAATGTCCATATTAGCTATAGTCGTTTTCGTAGTAGTGAAGGCAGCAGCAGCAACAACAACAACCCATCGCCACCACCACCAGTTGACAACTTAGCCCATTTTCTGAGGTTACAACCGCTGGTGTTTTCCAATAGCACCGAGCCCATAGTTGCAGATGACCGGCTACATAGGATTGGAAGGGAGTTGACCACTGCAGGTTGCACAGATGCGGAGAAGGTGCGTTTTGCCGCACACCAATTGGATGGACCTACAGCCTCATGGTGGGAGAATTACACAATCACGTTCCCTATAGCCAATATTACTTGGGAGCAGTTTCAGCAAGCATTCCGCACTGCTCACGTTTCAACTAGAGCTATGAGCATGAAGAAGCGTGAGTTTCGCAACTTACGCCAAGGAAACCGTACGGTAGGGTAGTACGTGGAGGAGTTTAGCAACCTAGCTCGCTATGCCCCGGAGGATGTGGCCACCGATGCCGCGAAGCAAGAGAAGTTTATGGAAGGGCCGAATGATGAGATGAGTGTGCAGTTGATGGTGGCAACATTTAAAAACTACCAGGAATTGGTAGATAAGGCCCTCATGATTGAAGGAAAGCAACAACAATTTGAGAGCCGCAAAAGGAAGTATGGACAAGGGAAGTACAATTCAGGAGCTCAGCAGAAGCCTCGTTTCACCCCGAGCTCGGGAGGATTTACCCATAACCAAGGTGGTCATACCCACAACGGAGGAAGTTCGCATAACCACAGTGGCCCCAAGAATGGAAACGGGAATGGAGCAGGCAGCAACCAAAACCTCTCTAACCCAAGCACGCCTGCCAAGAAGGATTTAAGTCACACCATTTGTTTCAAGTGCGGGAAGATTCGACACTATGCCACCGAGTGTTCTGAAGCAAAGAATGGAAATGGAAATGGAAGCTCTGGGAAGAAGCCCAACCCTTTCAATAGGGGACAGGTGAACCACGTGAACGTGGAGGAGGTTGAAGAACAGCCCGATGCAGTAATAGGTAAGTTTTTGATACATTTCAAGGGGATTTGTGGATAAGTATAAGTTGCCCACCAAAGTTCTTAGGACACCTATGTTAGTAAGCTCACCTAGAGCTGAGTATATGGAAAGTAGTGGATGTTTTCAGATGCCATTGACCATAGGTAGGCATGTTTTCCACCTCGGACTTAACAATCTTGGAATCACAAGGATTAGATGTGATTCTCGGTATGGATTGGCTATCAAAGTATGGAGGAAACATTGATTGCGCCAGTAGGTCAATTCTACTCACCACACCGGAGGGTAAAAGGATTAAGTATGTATCCAGGCATACTCCTAAGAGTACTCACGTAAATTCCCTCACGGGAGTTGTTCAGGAAGAAGTGCCCGTAGTAAAGGATTACCCAGATGTATTTCCAGAGGAACTACCAGGCATGCCCCCGGATTGAGACATTGAGTTTTTTTATAGAATTATTGCCAGGCACCGGACCAATATCAAAGAGACCGTACTGGATGCTCGCAAATGATCTGGATGAGATTAAGAAATAGATTAAGGAGTTACTGGAGAAAGGTTACATTCGACAAAGTTCGTCACCATGGGGAGCCCCAGTGCTCTTGGTTGAGAAGGATAAACCTCTGAGAATGGTTGTTGATTATCGCGCGTTGAATGAAGCAACGATCAAGAACAAGTACCCACTGCCGATGATCAATGATTTGTTTGACCAGCTGCAAGGAGCTAAAGTATTTTCCAACATCGATTTACGATCAGGGTACCACCAGCTGAGGATTCGAGAATAGGATATACCTAAGACAGCTTTCACCACAAGGTACGGGCTGAATGAGTACATGGTCATGTCATACAGATTGACTAACGCCCCTGCCTATTTCATGAGTATGATGAACAAGGTGTTTATGGAGTTCTTGGATAAGTTTGTTGTGGTGTTCATTGATGACATTTTACTATACTCGAAGAATGAAGAAGAGCATAAGGAGCATTTGCGCTTAGTTCTCGAGAAGCTCAGGGAACATCAGTTATACGCCAAGTTCAGCAAATGTGAGTTTTGGTTGAAGGAAGTTGGATTCCTTGGACATGTTATATCAGGAGAATGTATATGAGTAGACCCTACTAAGGTCCAGTCAGTCACTAAGTGGTTGGCACCCAACTCAGTTGGAGAGATTCACAGTTTCCTGGGACTCCCAAGATATTATCAGAGATTCATTGAGAATTTCTCTAAGATTGCAAAGCCCATGACAGAGTTGTTGAAGAAGGACAACATGTTCAAATGGACGGATGAATGTGAGGCAAGTTTTCAGGAGTTGAAGAAACGTTTGACTACAACCCCAGTGCTGATTCTGCCAGATATACGCAAGGACTTCCAAGTGTATTGCGACGCATCTCGTTTAGGACTTGGAGGCGTGCTTATGCAAGATGGAAGAGTTGTTTCGTTTGCCTCATGACAGCTTCGACCACATGAATTGAATTATGCCACATATGATTTGGAGTTAGCAGCCGTAGTGCATGCACTCAAAACCTGGAGACATTTTCTTATTAGAAACCACTGTGATGTGTACACGGATCATAAGAGTTTGAAGTACATTTTCACGCAGAAGGAGTTGAACCTCAGGCAAAGGAGATGGTTGGAGCTTATAAAGGATTACGATATGAAGTTGCACTATCATCCAGGCAAGGCCAATGTCGTAGCAGACACTTTGAGCCGGAAGAGTTACGCCAATACCTTCGTAAGCGGAGGATTGCCAAAGGAGTTAGCTGAAGACCTCAGGGAGCTACTTTTGGAGATAGTCCCTAGAGGTTTTGTTGCAGCACTGGAACTTCATTCGACATTATTGGGAAAAATTCGAGAAGCTTAGAAGGATGATAAGGAAATTGCTGAGATAAAGGAGAAGATGAGCAAAGGAAAGGCCAAAGGTTTTCGCGAGGACGAGCACGACACCTTATGGTTTGAGGACCGTGTTTACGTGCCCAATAATGCAGAGATCAGGAAGTTGATACTTCAGGAAGCTCACGACTCGCCATACTCGATACACCCCGGAAACACCAAGATGTATTTGGATTTGAAGGAGCGTTTTTGGTGGACGGGTATGAAGAAGGACATTGCCGAGTATGTAGCCGTATTTGATGTATGTCAGAGAGTGAAGGCAGAACATCAGAAGCCAGAAGGATTACTGCAGCCTATGTCGATACCTGAATGGAAGTGGGATAAACTTGGCATGGATTTTATCACCGGATTACCCAGGAGCCGATCGGGATATGATTCTATTCGGGTAGTACTGGATCGCTTGACCAAAGTGGCTCACTTTATCCCAGTGAAAACCACCTACACCAGTACGAAGTTGGCCAAGATATACATGACCAGGATCGTATGTATGGAAGGAGTTCCGAGGACTATTGTATCAGATAGAGGAACCCGGTTTACTTCAAAGTTTTGGCACCAGCTGCACCAGACTCTGGGCACCAGGCTAGAGTTCAGTACAACTTTTCATCCACAGACAGATGGACAGATCGAGAGAGGCAATCAGATTCTGGAAGACATGTTGAGAGCTTGTGCACTTGATTATGGATCTACTTGGGATGATAATTTTCCCTACACAGAGTTTTCATACAACAACAGTTAACAAGCCAGTTTGAAGATGGCACCTTTTGAAGCCTTGTATGGACGAAGGTGTAGGACACCATTGATGTGGGACGAAGTTGGAGACCGCTAGTTGTTTGGACCAGATTTAATCAAAGAGTCAGAAGAGAAGGTTAAGCTGATTCGAGATAGACAGAAGGTAGCTCAGTCCAGGCAGAAGAGTTATGCAGACTCAAAACGCAAGGAAGTAGTCTATGAAATCGGAGACAGAGCATATCTTCGGGCGTCACCCCTGCGAGGAGTTAAACGTTTTGGAGTTAAGGGAAAGCTAGCCCCAAGATTTGTAGGACCATACCAAGTTTTGGAACGTATGGGAGAAGTGGCCTACAAGTTGGAGTTACCCGAAGGAGTATCAGGAGTTCATGATGTGTTTCACGTTTCCCAGTTGAAGAAGTGTCATGCTGAGATGGCCGATATTCCTCTGAGAGATACAGTGCCCCTGGAAGCAATTCAGTTGGATAGTGATCTGACCTATGAGGAGAAACCTGTCAAGATTCTCGAGTTTGCCAGCCGAGTTACACGCAGTAAGGTTATCAAGTTTTGTAAAGTTCAGTGGAGCCACCATACCGAGGATGAAGCCACTTGGGAACGAGAGGATGATCTACGGAAAGACCACCCACACCTATTTTCTAGCCAACCCGAATCTCGAGGGCGAGATTCATCTTAAGGGGGTAGGTCTGTAACATCCCAAATTTTCAATTTGGAATGTTATACATAGGTCATCATATGCATATCATATTTTATATGCATTTTGGCTTTGTGATCCCAAAAATCCTAAGCAACTCAAGGACCCACGGAGAGAGTTCGGGTTTTTATGGTTTTCATATTTGAATTTTCTCAAATATTGAAAAGTGGATCAATTTTATTTTATTATTTTTCTCCCCAAAAATATTTCAAATTAAAAATATACGAGAGGAGATAATATGACTTCTCCAAAGTAATTCAAATATTGGAGGAAAATTATTAAAATCAAATACATTATTTTATTTGGATTTTATCTCTATTTTATTTGAAATTAGAAAAATATGCATTTTTTAAAAATTGCATTTTTAGGCCAAGAAAATGTTCATTTTGTTCAGAATATTCTATTTAGACGGCGAAAATTTGTTTTGGTGTTTTTAGATTTTTCTTTTATTTTTTGGGATTTTTTCGGTGAAAACTGTTTTTAAAAAAACGCGAACCACCTTAACGGACCGTGTCCGAACAGGACACTGCCGCCCGAGCCTTTATAAGGCGAGGCGAGGTCGCCCCAGCCCACCGAGCCGCACCGCGCCCCGCCCCAAACCCTAGCCGCCGCTGCCCGCCGCCGCCGCCGCCGCCGCTGCCATGCCGCTGCCCGCGCCGCCGCTGTCGCCGGATCCCGCCGCCGGAGCCGCCTCCATTGACCGCCGTTGACCGGTTGGTTTTTTAGTTTAACCCAATTTTTTTTAGTTTCGCGGTTTATTTTATTAGATCGGTTTTTCGTCAGTTTTTTTATTTAACGAATGTTCGTTCATTTAGATCTGTTAGTGAACGGTTTTCGTTAGATTGGTTCTGTTAGCGAACGTTCGTTCGTTAGTCTTTTTCTTTTTATTTTATTTTAGGCCAGGGACCTATCCGCGATTATTTTTATCGCAGATTAGCCCCTGATTTTCAAACCCTCGTAACTTTTTAACCATTTGCCCAAATCCAGTGAAACCAATTCCAAAATCTTCATCCTGAAACCCTCTTTCTGTTTAATAAACTTGAACAAGGTTTTGACCATTTAAAATTTTGTTTCAAGAAGATTTGTTTTCGAAATTCTTTTGACCGTAGTTTCTGTTTCGTAGCTCCGATTCAATTGATTCTTTTTGCAGATCGAATCTCTTCAGTTGAGTTTTCTAATTTGATCTTCTCATTTGAAGTTTTCCCCTTGAATCTATGCTTGAGTGCTTATGTATGCTATTGTTTGTTTGCGCTAGAATTCCCAGAGTGCGCAGCGTGCTACTACGAGTCACTAGGTTTGGCGGATCATCAGCAAGGCAAGTAACACTTTGATCATATCCCTTTTACCCAGTTTTTATGCAATAGTTTCAACCCTCAAACATTGCATGAGTAGGATCTCTTAACTTGTGGGTTTGGGAAGTAGATGATGAGGTAGAACCTATTGCACTTTTATTATCCAACCCTTGGGAGTTACTTCAATGTTATGCTTATATTGCCATGCTATGCTCGTAGACGTGGTTTGGGTTTGAGTGTATCCATGACAGATGTGAGATTCTTAATTAATGGTTTACTTAAGGTGGCTACTTAAATACACATCTGGGTGGATTGGTTGCGGGCACCTGGAGAATCCAGTGTTGTCCTAGGATATCCCGGAGTACCCGTGTGATCATCCTATGGTTCGCCACCCAGGCTCAAAGGGATCATAAGATTATTCATGCTAGAAACTTCCGTGTGCAGCCACAAGCTAATATGGGCTCTAACATAGTTGAGTATGTTGCATGACCTCTTTCAGTGGTGGGCTAGCAGATGTAGGGGAAAGTAGGTGTAACTGTCCACCCAGAGTAAAGAGTTAATGTTTCTGAAAGACTGTGTCTCGGTCATCCGTTTCTCAAACACCATGTAGT
This sequence comes from Triticum urartu, assembly GCF_056163025.1. Lineage (NCBI taxonomy): Eukaryota > Viridiplantae > Streptophyta > Magnoliopsida > Poales > Poaceae > Triticum > Triticum urartu. Next base: position 248,739,964 of record NC_141878.1, on the reverse strand, counting down.
GTGAGAAATACAACAGAGGAGATCAAGTCTTGTGGAGAAAAGTTCGTAAACCTCTGTAGAGTGTACAAACTAATCATGGTTAGCCGTGTCCCCGGTTATGGACATCTTGAGTATCTGGTTCTTGGATATCATGTGGATCTCATCACTCTAAATTAATATGTTGGGATGTTAATACTGCTTAATGGGGATTGAGTTGGAGGAACCTTCTCAATGTTTAACAACTACCATGATAGTTAAATAAAATGTATTCCTTTGTTGTGGAGAAAATTGGCTTTTCGCAAAAACATTACAACCATAGAGCCTCCACCAACCATATATGCATGTAGTGATAGCATTTACTTGTTTCATTGCTCTACTATGTTATCTTGCCAGCATATTCCATGTGCTGGCCCATTTCCCGGGCTGCAATGTATCATGTTGCAGACTTTCCAGACGAAGAGTAAGGTGCGCTAGGTCGTTTGTCGTGCACTCAGCTATGCCGTTGGAGTTGATGGACTCGCTTTATCTTCCAAGCCTTCCACTGTTATTTTACTTAGATGGCATTAAGCCATACTTGTTGTAATAAGTTCTATTTTAAGACATTTGATGTAAGAAGTGTGTGATTGCTACTCTGTTATAAATCCTTCAAGTATTGTGTGTGTCAGCATTACAGATCCAGGGATGACACTTATGCACAGATATTCGACCGTTTGTGGTTGGATCTCTACATATCGGTTTTGCTCAGCCCCTCTTATAGCATTGCTAGTTGCAGGTGCAGAGCAGGTTGTTCCATGTTGGAACATGGATATGTTGGGATATCACAATATCTCTTATTTAATCAATGCATCCATATACTTGGTAAAGGGTGTAAGGCTTGGCCTTTTGCTTGGTGTTTTGTTCCACTCTTGTCGCCTTAGTTTCCGTCATACCAGTGTTATGTTCCTAGAATTTTGCGTTCCTAACACAGTCGGGGTCTTATGGGCCCCCTTGTATCTTTGCCTAAAGTAAAGCTTTCCTGAGGAGATCCAACATTTGTTTTACCATTTGCCTAATAACAACTAAAATTTTGCATACGGAGTAATTAACCTGTGGACTCTTAATCAACCCCTAGGCCAGTGCTCGACATGAGTGTTGGTCCACCTACCTAGCAGTCGGCGGTGCCGCTCTTTGGCTATCGTCCACTTTGTATAGACAGATGAGTCTGTAGATAGAGAGCGCGACACGGATCTGACTCACCGGGAGATCTTCCTGGGATAGTTTTACTTTCTTCGAAGAGCTTGTGCACTGGGATTCCGAGAATACTCGGGGTGTCCCACGATGGAGGATTGTCTCTGCGGATATTGAGCTTGTCATGGGCTAAGTTGGGACACCCCTGCAGGGTATAAACTTTCAAGAGCCGTGCCCACGATTATGTGGTAGATGGGAATTTGCTAATATCTGGTTGTAGAGAACTTGACACTTGACTTAATTAAAAGACACCAATCGTGTGTGTAACCATGATGGTCTCTTTCCGAGGAGGTTCGGGAAATGAACACGATGGGGTTATGTTTGAACGTAAGTAGTTTAGGATCACTTCTAGTTTCACAAACATTGCGTAGTTTCTCATCTTACTCTTGTACTCGTATGTTAGCCACCATATTTGCTTAGCGCTTGCTGCAACTCCACCTCATAACCACATCCTACCCATAAGCTTAAATAGTCTTGATCTCGTGGGTTTAGAGATTGCTGAGTCCTCGTGACTCACAGATACTATCAACACAGTTGCAGGTGCCGATGATACCAGCGCAGGTGATGCCACCGAACTCAAGTGGGAGTTCGACAAGGACCTTGGCCATTACTATGTGTCTTTTCCTGATGATCAGTAGTGGAGCCCAGTTGGGACGATCGGGGATCTAGCTTTTGGGTTATCTTCTTTTCATTTGGATTTGTCCATAGTGGGACTATGTCTGTACTCTGAATGATGTATGAATTATTTGCTCATTGTGTGACGTGGAGATTGTAAGCCAACTATTTATCCCTTCCTCGTTCATTAAATGGGATTGTGTGAAGATGGCACTTCTTGCGACAAAACCAACATGCGGTTATGCCTCTAATTCATGCCCCGACACGTTGGAGATATAGCCGCATCTTGGGCGTTACAAGTTGGTTGTCAGAGCCGTCCCCGACTTAGGAGCCCCCTGCTTGATCGAATTGCTGACGTTGTTGAGTTTAGAACAAAAATGTTTTGAGTCTTAGGATTATATATATCGGAGAGTAGTATTCTTTTTACTCGTCAGCCCCTTCGTCGCTCTGGTGAGGTCTCCTGACGTAGATGTTTTGACTTTCCACTTCTCAAAATTCACTAATTTTTTTAGGATCACGCGGGTATCTTGGGATTGTTCTGATATTCTTGTGACGAGAACATTGTTCTTGGTGCCTCCTGACATTTAGGGGTTGTGGTTGTGTCCCGGGGAGTTGAACTCCGAGGTGTTGTCGTCACAATTTTATCGTTGCAGTTCTGGAATACCTGAGTTCGCCAACATCGAAAATCTCTTTTATGTAGTTTGTGGTGAGAGAACCTCGACGCCACCCAGTACCGGGGAGGGAGTTCGGGAGTATTGCCATAGCTCGTATAATGGATGCTTTTCAAAGGTTGAGGTACACGATTTCTGGAGTTTTCTTGGTTATGTGTTGATGGAAGGGTACAGTTGGAGCGTAGGGCTTGTTAGTTGTGTGATATATATTGTGCCTCCCTGTATCCCTGACACCAGATTGCATAACCAGAAAGTTTTGGGTGTTAATAGGTGGGAATTCAAGTAGCTCTTGGTTATTCTTCCGGTAGATATTTGGTATGTGATTGGGTAATCCTTACCACTTATTTGTTCCAGTCGTACATTGTTGTTTCATTCATCAACCTTTATCTAAGTGGCTTCTCACCTTAATGGTCATGTAATGTTAACTTTGGAATTCATTCGTCCAATCTCTCTTCGAATGTTTATTGTGAAGACTACATGTTACAATTTCTATCCGTTGATTCAGCTTGTCTATCTATATATCATGGTTCTAACGGATGTCACCCTCTTCAGGATGGCTCCTCCAACGCGTCTGAATCCGGACCGCAATGATGGGAATCAGGCGAACCCTCCGCCTCCGGAGGCATGGCAAGCAATCATGGCAGCCACCAATGCCCACACCCAGATGCTTTTTCAACTCTTGCAAAAGCGCAACCAAGGTTATCAAGGTCAAGGGCAATTCAACAATCAACCTCAGTTTGCTACCCTCAACCAGTTCCTTGCAAATCAGCCAAAGTCTTTCAGCTTTTGTGCCGAGGCCACAGACGCCAATGATTGGCTCATGGACATCAACAAGCATTTTGAATGTAGCAATGTTAGGCCTGAGGACTACGTCAAGTTCGCTTCTTTTCAGCTCAAGGACCAAGCAGCTGATTGGTATCGGCAATACAAAGATTCTATAGGAGGTTGAGTGATTACCTGGGATGACTTCTGCCGAGACTTTCGAGCTCGTCACATTCCAACAAGTCTTGTTGAGAGCAAGCGTGAGGAATTCCGCAATCTCAAGCAAGGAAGCATGTCCATGTACCAATACAACATCCAATTTTAGAAACTTGCTCTCTTCGCAAGGTAGGACGTTCCTAATGAAAAGAGCATGATCTATCACTTCAGGGGTGGCCTCAGAGAGGATCTGCAGTTAGCTCTCGTTCTTGTTGAGCCTACTAAGTTCGACCAGTTCTATAACATGGCCCTCAAGCAAGAAGGTGCTCAGCTCAAGTGTGAGGCTTAAAAGAAGAGAATCTGGGATGCAGTTCAATCGTCTTCGTCCTCTCAAGTGGCAGCTAAGCAACATAAGTTCAGGCTTCCTCCTCCTCCATTTCGTCAGCCCTACCAGTAGAAGAACAAAGGTGGCCATGGATCTTCCCACCCACCCAACCCAGCTATCAGAACAAGTCTCAGACTCAAGCTCCATGGACAGGTGCTCCTCCACCTTTCCATCCACTTTCAGAGGTCACTTGTCACATGTGTGGTTTGAAAGGGCATTACTCAAACAAGTGCACCCAGAAGCGCCTTCGCCCTCCTCCTCCGGCCAGGTCAGCAAGCAATGCAGTTGTCAAGCACAATCCCAAGTTTGCAAAGGTCAACATATTGAATGCAGCTCAAGCAGAGGATTCTTCAGATGTGATCATGGGTAACCTCATAGTTAACTCTCTTCCTGCCAAAGTATTGTTTGATTCGGGTGCATCGCATTCTTTCATTTCCTTGCCGTTCTCTGAGAAGCATGATTTATGCCCCATGTATATTCCAAGGCCTCTATCAATAGTATCCCTGGGAAAGGTGATGACCTCTCGTATGATGGTTCCGAATGTCGGTATCGAGATGGGTAATTATAAATTTCTGGCTTCCCCAATTCTTCTCAGCAATTCCGATATTGATCTTATTCTCGGCATGAATTGGCTTTCTTAGCACAAGGCCTTTATTGATTATGCTGCCAGGGAGATCAAATTGACGCACCCCTCTGAGGATGTGATCATCTATGCCGCTTGTGATGATACCATTCGGTTGTTCTCTCTCAATGAGAAGGGCAAGTTAAACGCTATTTCTCATATTCCAGTGGTTTGTGAGTACCAAGATGTCTTTCCAGAAGAGCTTTCGGGTATGCCTCATCACCGGCCAGTTGAGTTCGTTATCGATCTTGAGCCTGGTACTGAACCCGTTTGCAAGCGTCCATACAAGCTTGGACCAAAGGAGCTGAAAGAATTGAAGAAACAGCTCGACGAACAAGAGCGTATGGGTCTGATCAGACCGAGTTCATCTCCGTGGGGTTGTGATGTTCTTTTTGTCCATAAGAAGGATGGCACGGACTGACTTTGCGTCGACTACCGTCCATTGAACAAGAAGACAATCAAGAACAAGTACCCACTTCCCAGCATCAATGAGCTATTCAAGCAACTAAAAGGTGCAAAGGTGTTCTCCAAGCTTGACCTCCGTATGGGTTATCATCAGATTCACATTCGAGAAAAAGATATCCCTAAGACAGCATTCAAAACAAGCTTTGGTTCTTATGAATATACTGTCATGTCTTTCGGCCTTGTCGATGCTCCTCAACGTTCTCTCGAATGATGAACTTCATATTCAACCCCTACACAAATGAATTCTTCCCGGTGTATCCCGTTGATATCTTGGTGTTCTCCAAGAATAAGAAGGATCACGCCAAGCATTTGCGATTGGTGCTCGACAAGCTCAGAGAGTATCAACTCTATGCAAAGTTCTCCAAATGTGAGTTTTGGCTTGATGAAGTTATTTACCTTGGCCACATCATCTCTGCCAAAGGCATTGCTGTTAATTCAAAAAAGGTTTCTGCAATTGTCAACTGGGAACCTCCTCAGAATGTCAAGCAGCTCTGTAGTTTCCTTGGGCTTGCAAGCTATTGCCGAAGATTTGTTGAGAATTTCTCAAAGATTGCAAAGCCTCTTTCCAACCTCCTCCAGAAGCATGTCAAGTATTCCTGGACTCCTGAGTGTGATGTTGCTTTCAACACTCCCAAAGAGAAACTCGTCTCAGCGCCTGTCCTAACTCCTCCTAAGGAATCCAAGCCATTGGAAGTTTTCTGTGATGCCTCATTGCAAGGTCTCGGTGCCATGTTAATGCAAGAGAAGAAAGTTGTGTCCTATACTTCTCGTCAGTTGAATCCCGATGAAAGGAACTACCCCACTCAAGATCTTGAGTTGGCGGCACTTGTCCATGCATTAATAACATGGAGACATCTCTTGTTGGGAAGGCAAGTGGACATTTTTACCGATCACAAGAGCCTCAAATATATGTTCACTCAACCCAACCTCAACCTTCCACAAACTTGTTGGGTCGAAATGATTTAGGAGTACAATCCAAGTATTGAATATACTCCAGGCAAGGCAAATGTGATTGCAGATGCTTTGAGCAGAAAGGCTTATTGCAACAGCTTAATTCTCAAGCCATTCCAACCGGATCTTTGTGAAGCTTTTCGCAAGCTCCACCTCCAAGTTGTTCCTTGAGGTTATCTTGACAACATTCAAGTCACTCCGACTTTGGAAGATCAAATTCGTGAGGCACAACTCCTTGATACCATGGTGAAGAAGGCTAAACACGGTATTGCCAAGGGCTTATCCAAATACAAGTGCTATCGCATTGATGACAGGGACACCTTATTATTTGAGGACCGGATTGTGGTCCCAAAAGGTGATCTAAGGAAGGTCATAATAAACGAAGCGCACAATTATCTTATTTCCATTCATCCAGGCAGTTCGAAGATGTACCATGACCTCAAGCAATCATACTGGTGGACTCTAATGAAGCGAGAAATAGATCAATTCATGAATGAATGCGATGTCTGTTGAAGGGTGACAGCAGAACATCAACGACTAGCTGGTCTCCTCCAACCTCTTGCTATTCCAGAATGGAAGTTTGATCATATAAAAATGGACTTTGTCACTGGCTTTCCCAAGTCCAAGCGTGGGAATGATGATACCTTCGTTGTCATTGACAAGGTTACAAAAGTGTCTCATTTCCTTCCAATCAAAGAATCTATCACGACAGCTCAGTTGGCAGAGTTATACACCTCCAGAATTGTCTTGTTGCATGGTATTCCACAACTGATCTCTTTAGACCGTGGATGCATTTTCACTTCTAAGTTCTGGGACTCCTTCCAGAAGGCCATGGGCACCAACATTCGCTTCAGCATGGCTTTCCATCCTCAAACAAGTGGCCAAGTCGAGTGAGTCAATCAAATCCTCGAAGACATGCTTAGAGCTTGTGTCATCTCTTTCGGTATGAAGTGGCAAGATTGTCTCCCATATGCCGAATTCTCCTAGATCAACAGCTTCCAAGAAAGTTCGGGCAAGGCCCCATTCGAAATTCTATATGGCAGAAAGTGTCGTAGTCCTCTAAATTGGTCCGAGACTGGTGAACGCTAACTTCTTGGCAATGACTTGATCACAGAAGCTGCAGAAATGTGTAAAGTCATCCGTGAAAACCTCAAAGCCGCGCAATCGCGCCAGAAGAGTTACTATGATAGCAAGCACCGTGACTTGGCTTCGAGATCGGGGACCATGTCTACCTCCGCGTCTCTCCAATGAAAGGCACTCGATGCTTCGGTATCAAAGGGAAGCTTGCCCGAAGATACATGGGTCCTTTCTAGATCATTGGCAAAAGAGGCGACCTCGCCTATCAACTTGAGCTTCCGTCCAACTTGGCAAATGTGCACGATGTGTTTCATGTGTCACAGCTTCGCAAGTGCTTCAAGACGCCTGAGTGCACTATCAACTTCGAAGAAATTGACCTCCAAGAAGACTTGTCTTATCATGAGCATCCTGTTGCCATTCTTGAAGAAACCGAGCGCAAAACCCGCAACAAGTCGATCAAATTCCTGAAAGTTAAGTGGTCTCACCATTCCGATTGAGAAGCCACCTGGGAGCGCGAGGATCACCTCTGTTTCGAATATCCAGAGTTCCTTCAGTCCTAGACCTCAGGACGAGATCCTCTTGTAGTGGAGGAGAGTTGTAACACCCCAAATGTAAAACTTCCATATTTGGAGAAGTATCCAACCTTGTCATGTTCAATACCAAGTGGTTTTCCTCTTTGTGGGTTTCATTTTGGGTTTGCTTTGTTTCGCATTGCATTGTCTTGTCATTACTTTTCATATTTATTTTTGCCATCACATGTTTGCATCATGTTCATATCATGTTGTGTGGTGTTTATGTCATCTTGCATTCTCATCCTCACCATGCGCATTGTGTGTTTCATGCATGTTATTTTGTTGTTTGACCCATGTGTGATCCATGCATGAACTCCCCAGCATCCCTACACCTCTCCCCTTTCTTATTTTGGCAGGCAACACTATTTATCAACAAATAATGTTCATCTTCTCCCTATAAATCTGGCACCATGCGTTGAACCTCCCTGCCAAATTTCACCTCATTTAGAATTGTTTTGGTTGGGTTCAAAAATGCATCAAGTTTGAATTTTATTCAAACTTTCATTATTTTTCTACCTCTAAAATTGTCCATACCAATTTATTAAAATAGGGCATATTTCCAGGAGCTCAGGGATATTTTTGTTTCTGCCAAATACCTCTCCTACCTCCCTGGACTTTTCCTTTTCTACAGCTATGAATTTAAATTTACAGAATTAAGTAAAAAGGGGAAAGCACTCCTAGTGCAACAACCTTGGCCTTTTCCCTCTAGCCAGCCAGCCCACTTACCTCTTTCGACCCAGTCAACCCACCAGCGACAGGAGAGTCATCCACCTCTTGTACGGCGCGTATCGAGGGCGCCACGTCGACGAGCTCAGCAATTTGACGGCCGCCCGACGCCCCTAGTCCCTATATATCTTGTCCTAGCCCTAGCCCCAACCTTCCTCGTCCAGTTCCACCACTCTCCTTCCCTCGCCGCCGCCTAGGTAAGACTCCACGCGCCTCACTGTCGTCCTGCCCGCCATGCTCCGACCAAGCTCGAGCTCGAGCACGGGGTAGCCCTGACGTTGCACCTCCGACCCTTCTGTCGCTATGGAGAGCACCAAGGCACAGCCTCTCTTTGCCCCCATCCACGACCGTGAGCCCAGCGCCTCCGAAGCACCCTCCCCGTCGTCCTCTTCCTCCCCTAGTTCATGGACCTGAAGCCCTGTCAGGTTCAGAGCTCCCTTCCATCGCCTGCAACGCGTCTCCGTCGACCTCTTCGTGTCTTAGGGTGAGTTGGGTAACACACCCCCTCTCCCTTCCATCCCATGGCGTGTAGACTCCCACAGGACTTGTCCGATCCGTGTTTTTACCACGCTCGCAGTGCTCCGGCAAGGTCTGAAGTTTTGTTGCGCATGTATCTACTATGGATCATCCGCATGTCCCCGCGCCCCGGTTCCCGCCTAGTTGTAGTCGCCTCGCGCCCATCCTGCATGCACGTGCTCGAACGCAAGGAGTAGCGGCCTCGCCCAGCCTTGCCGCTGCTGTACCCGAGACGAGCATGAGCTCGTACTCGAGCTAGTGCACACACATGCCCCTGCATGTAGAAGCTCCAAGCACATGCGCTCCCACACCACTTCCGCACCCCTGCCGGTGATCCTCAGCTCCGGTGGATGCTGCCGTTGCTCACCGGCAGCGTCGCCATCCTCCCCGTGCAGTGTGGAAGAAGAAGGCCCGTCGTTTTGGGGCTCCAAAAGGGACCGAACGCTTTACTCACCACGACCCGCCACCTAGCTCAACTGGCGCGATCATATTTGTTTGGGGTGCTAATATTTCTTTAGTGTGTCACAGACAACCAGGACCCACCTGTCATCCCCTAGCACCCTCCTCCTTTTTTTTGTTCTTACTCAGTAATTCCAGCGAAATTCCATTTCTGGAATATGCTAGATTTCCATTTCGGGCCCTATCCAATTCTAGACATTCCAATTCTGGCAGTATTCCATTTCAGTCAATATTCCTTTTAGGCAGGTTATGTTTTGCATATTTGTGATGATTTTTCTACAGTAACTCCCACATATTATATATGTTTTGGGGGTAGAAAAATCCTACCAATCTAGTGGTGGCATTAGTTTTTGCATATGACCAAGTTCATGACCATGTCATTTTACATCATGTTACTATTTTGTCTTTTTTGTGTAATTTAATTCAAACATGCTATGGGGTATTCTGGCACATGTGTAACTTCATTTTCATGCCTACTTCATGCTAGATTTCATTCCATGTCTTTTGGTGCACTGTGATGAGTGCCACAAGCTTGCAAGGTTGCCTTCATGAATCTGCTTAGGCCATGACATGAAATTCTGCTAAGTCTTTAAACAGTCATATCATTTGCCATGTTTTCCTTGATGCTACCATCCATTCTGTGGTTTTTGGATCAAGCTCAATAAGGGAGTTTCATTAAGTGCATTTAGTACTATCATGTCCTGATCCTGTGTAATGTAATATGTTCTTGTAGCATATAGTTTGCTATGCATAAAACTTTGCTACCTGATGCTGTTTCTATCCTGATGCATGAATTTCTGCCAAGGCTGATAAGCTATTAACTTTTGCAATTTTGCCGTGTTGTTTTAGACTTGTTCTAGGGGTTCTAGCAGTAGCTCAGTGTTCATGATTTGTAGAGCTTCACCTGTACTTCACTGCCATGCATTGCGTTTTCATGTTTGGGTGATGTAGTATATTTATACCTTGCATCTAAGTGGCCATGTTTCTGTTTTAAGCAGTTTGCATCATCTCTTGTGTTGCTTGTCATTTACCAACCGTGCATCTGTTTCTAGTGATCCTTATATTGATTTTGACCGAAATCACTCACTCTTTCCAATGGCAATCTTGGTTTGCCAAGTTGATTCCATGATCATCTTTTCCCTTTCGGAGTATCCATATGCATCGCACATCGTATCTTGCATTCCATGTCATGTCTTGCATCATGTTGCTTGTGCATTGCACCATGATTGACTATTGTTCCGTTGCTTGTGTTCTTGCCTTGGGTAGAGCCGGGAGACGAGTTCGTGAACGAGGATCCGGTTGAGTACGCTTACGAGGAGCAAGCTTTCGATAACTTTGAGAACTTTGCAGGCAAGATGACCATTACCCTCGATATCACTTCTATCTTTGCTTGCTAGTTGTTTGTTCTATCTCTATGTCGCGCTACCTACCACTTGTTTATCATGCCTCCCATATTGCCATGTCAAGCCTCTAACCCACCTTCCTAGCAAACCGTTGTTTGGCTATGTTACCGCTTTTGCTCATCCCCTCATGTAGCATTGCTAGTTGCAAGTGCAGAGCAGGTTGTTCCATGTTGGAACATGTAAATGTTGGGATATCACAATATCTCTTATTTAATTAATGCATATATATACTTGGAAAAGGGTGGAAGGCTTGTCCTTTTGCTTAGTGTTTTCTTCCACTCTTGCCACCTTAGTTTCCGTCATACTGGTGTTATGTTCCTTGAATTTTGCGTTCCTAACACGGTCGGGGTGTTATGGGCCCCCCTTGTTTCTTCGCCTAAAGTAAAGCTTTCCCGAGGAGATCCAAAATTAGTTTTACCATTTGGCTAATAAAAACTAATTTTTTTCATAGGGAGTAATTAACCTGTGGACTCTTTATCAACCCTCGAGCTAGTGCTTGACATGAGTGTTGGTCCACCTACCTAGCAGTCGGCGGTGTCGCTCTGGACACGGATCTGACTCACCAGGAGATCTCCTTGGGATAGTTTTCCTTTCTTCGAAGAGCTTGTGCACCGGGATTCCGAGAATACTCGGGGTATCCCGCGATGGAGGATTGTCTCCACGGATCGTGAGCTTGTCATGGGATAAGTTGGGACACCCCTGCAGGGTATAAACTTTCGAGAGCCGTGCCCGCGGTTATGTGGCAGATGGGAATTTGCTAATATCCGGTTGTAGAGAACTTGAAACTTGACTTAATTAAAAGACACCAACCGTGTGTGTAACCATGACGGTCTCTTTCCGAGGAGGTTCGGGAAGTGAATATGGTGGGGTTATGTTTGAACGTAAGTAGTTCAGGATCACTTCTTGACCACTTCTAGTTTCACAACCGTTGCCTAGTTTCTCATCTTACTCTTGTACTCATATGTTGGCCACCATATTTTCTTAGCGCTTGCTGCAACTCCACCTCATAACCACATCCTACCCATAAGCTTAAATAGTCTTGATCCCGCGGGTTTCGAGATTGCTAAGTCCTCGTGACTCATAGATACTATCAAAACAGTTGCAGGTGCCGATGATACCAGCACAGGTGATGCCACCGAACTCAAGTGGGAGTTCGATGCGTACCTTGGCCGTTACTACATGTCTTTTCCTGATGATCAGTAGTGGAGCCCAGTTGGGACAATCGGGGATCTAGCTTTTGGGGTTATCTTCTTTTCATTTGGATTTGTCCGTAGTCAGACTATGTCTGTACTCTGAATGATTTATGAATTATTTGCTCGTTGTGTGACGTGGCGATTTTAAGCCAACTATTTATCCCTTCCTTGTTCATTACATGGGATTGTGTGAAGATGACCCTTCTTGCAACAAAACCAACATGCGGTTATGCCTCTAAGTCGTGCCCTGACATGTGGGAGATATAGCCACATCTTGGGCATTACAAAATCGTTCCTTGCACCTTCGCCGTAAGCCATGCCACCGACATGTGGGACACCCGGTTTCTGGGATCACCCTACCATCTCTAGCATGCTCCGCACATCCGCACACTTGCTTCTTTTGCACCGATATCTCAATGAGTTGTCGGAACCGGAATGTTGTCGTGGCACCATTTCCGTTGTCGTTGCCATGGCACCCCTTTCGTTCCACCACGGTGACAAATGCTTCATAATATGCTCATGTCAACATTTTCATAAAACTTGCATATGTCATCCACATCATGTTAACAACATGTAAATGCTTAAAATTGTTGCTTGCATTAAAATTGCTAAATGACATATGGGATTTTTCGGAATTATTGTTTGTTGTTCCGGCCCCATTTAAACTTGTCTAGATAGGTAGTTTTATTATGCTTCGCCTCTTGCCAGGTTTAACAACATTTAATATTGTTGAGTAGCTTAAACAAGAGCAAACTAAATAAATGAATGAAGCGTTTCGTCAATATGCAACTCCTTGCATATTGAGCTCCACTTAATTTGTAGTATTGTTTCTTGCACTTTGTCATGCCATGCCTCATTAAACTGGACATGCATCATACTTGGTTGTGCATCATGACATGTTTATATGTGATGGTTGTTTACTATGTTGTTTGCTTCTTTCCGGTTGCGCTTCTCCTTGATAGTTCTGGTTATGTTGCGATTGTGAGGATTCGTTCGACTATGTTGCTTCGTCTACTTTTTGGACTCGTTCTTCTTCTTTGCGGGATTTCAAGAAAGATGACCGTCACCTTGGATCTCACTACTATCTTTGCTATGCTAGTTGTCTCGATGCTATCGCTATGTCACACTACCTACCACTTGTTTATCAAGCCTCCCAAATTGCCATGATAACCTCTAACCTTTTTACCCTTCCTAGCACACGGTTGTTTGGCTATGTTACCAATTTGCTCATCCCCTCTTATAGCGTTGCTAGTTGCAGGTGTAGGTTGTTCCATGTTGGGACATGGATATCATGGATATCATGAGATATCACAATATCTCTTATTTAATTACTGCATCTATATACTTAGTAAAGGGTGGAAGGCTCAGCCTGATGCCTGGTGTTTTGTTCCACTCTTACCGCCCTAGTTTCCGTCATACCGGTGTTATGTTCCATGATTTTGCGTCCCTAACACGTTGAGGGTTTATGGGCCCCTCTTGACAGTTCTCTTTGAATAAAAGTCTTCCAGCAAGGCCCAGCATTGGTTTTAACATTTGCCATAATAATACTTGAACCTAATAATTAATTGGCATAGGGTGTCATGAACCCAAGGATTTTCTACATAGCAGGGGGCCAGTGCTGATGGTGTTGATCCCAAACAGGCAGCCTGCGAGGCCACCTCGGGGAAACTCGAGGGTTAGTTTTACTCATAGCTTGTCCCATCCGGTGTACCCTGAGACCGAGATTGTGCAAGTCCTATCAGGCTAGGTTGGTGCATCGGGAGGTCTTGCTGGACTTGTTTTACCATTGTCGAAATGTCTTGTGCACCGGGATTCCGAGTCTGATCGGAGGGTCCCGCGATGGAGGATTGTCTCCGCGGATCATGAGCTTGTCATGGGCTAAGTTGGGACACCCCTGCAGGGATTAAACTTTCGATGGCCGTGCCCGTGGTTATGTGGCAGATGGGAATTTGTTAATATCCGGTTTTTGAAGACTTGAAGTATTCTCAATTTAAAATACACCAACCGAGTGCGTAACCGTGACTGTCTCTTTTAGGGTACGTTCGAGAAGAGAACACGGTTGGGTTATGTTTGAACGTATGTAGTTCAGGACCACTTATTGATCATTACTAGTTGGCGACCGTTTGCGTAGCTTCTCATCTTACTCTTGTACTCGTGAGTTAGCCACTATACATTGCTTAGTCGCTGCTGCAACCTCACCACCTTACCCCTTCCTTACCTATTAAGCTTTGCTAGTCTTGATACCCATGGTAATGGGATTGCTGAGTCCTCGTGGCTCACAGATTACTACACCAACAGTTGCAGGCACAAGTAATGCGATGATCATGACGTGAGAGAGACGTTTGCTTGTGTTGGAGTTCTTCTTCCGCTTCTTCTTTGTTCAGGGGATAGGTTCCTAGTCGGCAGCCTGGGCTAGCAGGGTGGATGTCGTTTGAGCTTCTGTTTTTGTTTCATCCGTAGTCGGATGTTGTTCTATGTATGATGTATTATTGTGGCATTGTATGCCTTTTGTATGTATCCCAAATATTATTTAATGGTACGATGTAATGATATCCACCTTGAAAAAGCATGTCAATATGCGGTTCTATCCTTTGTGGGACCTTCGAGTCCCTTTAGGATAGTGTCGCATATTGGGCATGACAACCGGGGCCTCTATAAATAGGACTAGCCACCACCATAGTCAGGGATAGGCTCATCTTGTATCAGATACACTCCACCGAGGCCATCTGACCAGCTCATCGAGCATAAGAACACCTCTCCTCAGGAGGCTGTTCATCCACTATACTGCTTCATCCTTATCCCATGAGGCAATCCACCACACCACACTGGAGTAGGGTATTACACCACAACGGTGGCCCGAACCAGTATAAACCCTCGTGTCTCTTGTTCCTTGGGTTCGGCAAGCCATGCCTTGAGATCGTTGCGAGAGCGAGCTAGGAAGAGCGAGATCTTCGTGCGCACCCCAGAGTTCGAACATCAAGGGTTTGCCAGAACCCCGAATCCGCACGTACTTTATTAGATATGGTGTGATCTATGATGTCTCTTACCGATTTACCACTATCGTTTTGGGGTTATGCATTAGAGACAACTGCATTCATGTTAAATAGGGCACCGTCTAAATCCATTGAGATGACACCATATGAACTGTGGTTTGGCAAGAAACCTAAGCTATCGTTTCTTAAAGTTTGGGGTTGCGATGCTTATGTGCTTCAGCCTGATTAGCTCGAACCAAAATCAAAGAAGTGCGTCTTCATAGGATACCCAAAAGAAACTTTTGGGTACACCTTCTACCACAAATCCGAAGGCAAGATCTTTGTTGCTAAGAATGGATCCTTTCTAGAGAACGAGTTTCTCTCGAAAGAAGTGAGTGGGAGGAAAGTAGAACTTGGTGAGGTAATTGTACCTTCTCCCGAATTGGAAAGTAGGTCATCATAGAAAACTGGTCCAGTGATGCCTACACTAACTAGAGAGGAAGCTAATGATAATGATCATGAAACTTCATATCAAGTTGCTACTGATACTCGTAGGTCAACCAGAGCATGCGCCGCACCAGAGTGGTACGACAATCCTGTTCTAGAAGTCATGTTACTAGACCATGACGAACCTACGAACTATGAGGAAGTGATGATGAGCCTAGATTCCGATAAATGGCTTGAGGCCATGAAATTTGAGATAGGATCCATGTATGAGAACAAAGTGTGGACTTTGGTTGACTTGCCCGATGATCGGTGAGCCATAGAGAATAAATGGATCTTCGAAGAAGACTGATGGTGATGGTAATGTTACTTTCTACAAAGCTTGACTTGTCGCGAAAGGTTTTCAACAAGTTCAAGGAGTGACTACGATGAGACCTTCTCACCCATAGCGATGCTTAAGTCTATCTAAATGATGTTAGCAATTGCCGCATTTTATGATTATGAAATCTAGCAAATGGACGTCAAAACTTTATTCCTTAATTGGATTTCTTAAAAAGGAGTTGTATATGATGCAACCAGAAGGTTTTGTTGATCTTAAGGGTACTAACAAAGCGTGCAAGCTCTAGCGATCCATCTATGGACTGGTGCAAGTATCTCGGAGTTGGAATATACGCTTTGATGAGGTGATCAAAGCATATGGTTTTATACAGACTTTCGGAGAAGCCTGTATTTACAAGAAAGTGAGTGGGAGCTCTATAGCATTTCTAATATTATATGTGGATGACATATTGTTGATTGGAAATGATATAGAATTTCTAGACAGCATAAAAGGATACTTGAATAGAAGTTTTTCAATAAAAGACCTCAGTGAAGTTGCTTATATATTGAGCACCAAGATCTATAGAGATAGATCAAGTCGCTTGATAGGACTTTCACAAAGCACATACCTTGACAAGATTTTGAAGGAGTTCAAAATGGATCAGTCCAAGAAAGTGTTCTTACCTGTATTACAAGGTGTGAAGTTGAGTAAGACTCAAAACCCGACCACGGAGGATATATAGAGAGAAGGAAAGTCATTCCCTATGCCTCAGTCATAGTTCTATAAAGTATGACATGCTGTGTACCAAACCTATTGTGTACCTAGCCATAAGTCTGGCAGGGAGGTACCAATAGTGATCCAAGAGTAGATCACTAGACAACGATCAAAATTATCCTTAGAGGACTATGGAATTATTTCTTGGTTATGGAGGTGATAAAGAGTTCATCGTAAAGCGTTACGTCGATACAAGCTTTTACACTGATCCATATGACTCTGAGTCTCAATCTGGATCCGTATTGAAAGTGGGAGAAATTAGCTAGAGTATCTCCATGCAGAGCATTGTAGACATAGAAATTTGTAAAATACATTCGGATCTAAATGTGGCAGACCCATTGACTAAACTTCTCTCACAAGCAAAACATGATCACACCTTAGTACTCTGGGTGTTTATTCACATAGCGATGTGAAGTAGATTATTGACTCGCCCTTTGGGTGTTGGTCACATGGCCATGTGAACTATGTGTGTTAATTACATAAAGATGTGAACTATTGGTGTTAAATCACATGATGATGTGAACTAGATCATTGACTCTAGTTCAAGTGGGAGACTGAAGGAAATATGCCCTAGAGGCAATAATAAAGTTGTTATTTCATATTTCCTTATATCATGATAAATGTTTATTACTCATGCTAGAATTGTATTAACCGGAAACTTGAGACATGTGTGGATACATAGACAAAACACTATGTCCCTAGTAAGCCTCTACAAGACTAGCTTGTTAATCAAATATGGTTAAGTTTCCGAACTATAGACATGTGTTGTCATTTGATCAATGGGATCACATCATTAGGAGAATGATATGATGGACAAGACCCATTCGTTAGCTTAGCATAATGATCGTTAAGTTTTATTGCTATTGCTTTCTTCATGTTATATAGATATTCCTTTGACTATGAGATTACGCAACTCACGGATACCGGAGGAATACCTTGTGTGCTATCAAACTTCACAACATAACTGGGTGATTATAAAGATGATCTACATGTATCTCCGAAGGTGTTTTTTTGGTTGGCGTAGATCGATATTAGGATTTGTCACTCCGAGTATCTGAGAGGTATCTCTGGGCCCTCTCGGTAATACACATCATAATAAGCCTTGCAAGCAATGTGACTAATGAGTTAGTTACGGGATGATGTATTATGGAACAAGTAAAGAGAGTTGCTGGTAATGAGATTGAACTAGGTATGACGATACCGACGATTGAATCTCGGGAAAGTAACATACTGATGGCAAAGGGAATAACGTATGTAGTCATTATGGTACGACCGATGAAGATCTTCGTAGAATATGTGGGAACCAATATGAGCATCCAGGTTCCGCTGTTGGTTATTGACCAGAGAGGTGTCTCGGTCATGCCTACATAGTTCTCGAACCCATAGGGTCCGCATGCTTAAGGTTCGATGACGATTTTGTATTATATGAGTTATGTGATTTGGTGACCGAATGTTGTTCGGAGTCCCGGATGAGATCACGAACATGACGAGGAGTCTCAAAATGGTCAAGAGGTAAAGATTCATATATAGGAAAATAGTATTCGTACACTGGAAGTGTTTTGGGGGTATTGGGTACGTATCGGGTCACGGGAAGGGGTTCCGGGCAACCCCCGACCAACTATATGGGCCTAATGGGCCAAGAGAGGGACAGACCAGCCCCTAAGGGGCTGGTGCGCCCCCTAGGCCGAAATAAGGGGGAAAGCAAAGGAGGGAAGGGAGAAGTAAAGGGGAGGATTCGGCCTCCCCCTTTCCTTCCCACCCCCCTCTCTTTCCTCCCCCCTCCGACACTTATGGAAGGGGGAGGCCGACTTGTAGGAGGCGCCCAAGTAGGATTAATCCTACTTGGGGCTCCCCTTGCTGCCCCTCTCCCTCTTCCACCTATATATATGTGGGGGGGGCACCGCTAGAACAAACAACATTGATTCCTAGCCGTGCGCGACGCCCCCCTCCATAGTTTACGGGTCCGGTAATATTGTCATACTGCTTAGGCGAAGCCCTGCGCGGATCACTTCACCATCACCGTCAC
This sequence comes from Triticum urartu, assembly GCF_056163025.1. Lineage (NCBI taxonomy): Eukaryota > Viridiplantae > Streptophyta > Magnoliopsida > Poales > Poaceae > Triticum > Triticum urartu. Next base: position 248,721,650 of record NC_141878.1, on the reverse strand, counting down.
CACACCGTCGTGCTGACAAAACTCTCCCTCGACACTTTACTGGATCAAGAGTTCGAGGGACGTCATCAAGCGGAACGTGTGCAGAACTCGGAGGTGCCGTACGTTCGATGCTTGATTGGTCGGAACGAGAAGAAGTTCGACTACATCAAGCGCGTTGTCAAACGCTTCCGCTTTCGGTCTACAAGGGTACGTGGACACACTCTCCCCTCTCGTTGCAATGCATCTCCTCTTGCGTGAATGTAGGAGATTTTCTGAAATTGCATGCTACGTTACCCAACACTTTCAACTTAGCTTTCTCTAGGAACGCATTAAAATTCAAGGGAATGGTAGCACGGGCCATTGATCTATAACATAGATATGCAAAAACTATCAGGAATAAGTTCATGATAAATTAGGTTCAATTAATCATATGACTTAAGAACTCCCACTTAGATAGACATCCCTCGAGTCATCTAAATGATCATGTGATCCATATCAACTAAACCATGTCCGATCATCACGTGAGATGGAGTAGTTTTCAATGGTGAACATCTCTATGTTGATCATATCTACTATATGATTCACGTTCGACCTTTCGGTCTCGAGTGTTCCGAGGCCATGTCTGTACATGCTTGGCTCGTCAAGTTTAACCTGAGTATTCCGCATGTGCAAAACTGTCTTGCACCCGTTGTATGTGAATGTAGATCTTATCCCACCGATCATCACGTGGTGTATCAGCACGATGAACTGTTGCAATGGTGCATGCTCAGGGAGAACACTTATACATTGAAATTTTAGTGAGGGATCATCTTGTAATGCTACCGCCGTGCTAAAAAAATAAGATGCATAAAAGATAAACATCACATGCAATCAAAATATGTGACATGATATGGCCATCATCATCTTGTGCCTTTGATCTCCATCTCTAAAGCACTGTCATGATCTCCATCGTCACCGTCTTGACACCTTGATCTCCATCGTAGCGTCGTGGTCGTCTCGCCAACTATTGCTTCTACAACTATCGCTGACGCATAGCGATAAAGTAAAGCAATTACATGGCGTTTGCATTTCATACAATAAAGAGACAACCATAAGGCTCCTGCCGGTTGCCAGTGACTTTTACAAAACATGATCATCTCATACAATAACGTATATCACATCATGTCTTGACCATATCACATCACAACATGCCCTGCAAAAACAAGTTAGATGTCCTCTACTTTGTTGTTGCAAGTTTTATGTGTCTGCTACGGGCATCTAGCAAGAACTGTTCTTACCTATGCATCAAAACCACAATGGTGATTTATCAAGTTTGTTGTTTTAACCTTCAACAAGGACAGGCCGCAATCAAATTCGATTCAACTAAAGTTGGAGAAACAGACACCCGCCAGCCACCTTTATGCAAAACTAGTTGCATGTCTGTCAGTAGAACCGGTCTCATGAACGTGGTCATGTAAGGTTGGTCTGGACCGCTTCATCCAACAACACCACCGAATCAAAATAAGATATTGGTGGTAAGAAATATGATGATCACCGCCCACAACTCTTTGTGTTCTACTCGTGCATATCATCTATGCATAGACCTGGCTTGGATGCCACTATTGGGTAACGTAGCATGCAATTTCAAAATATTTTCCTATGCTCACGCAAGATCTATCTCGGAGATACATAGCAACGAGAGGGGGAGAGTGTTTCCACGTAACCTCATAGACCAAAAGCGGAAGCATTTGACAACGTTGTTTATGTAGTCGAACTTCTTCTCGTTCCGACCGATCAAGCACCGAACGCACGACACCTTCTAGTTCTACACACGTTCAGCTCAATGACGTCCCTCGAACTCTTGATCCAGCAAAGTGTCGAGGGAGAGTTCCATAAGCACAATGGCGTGGTGACAGTGATGGTGAAGTGATCCACCCAAGGATTCTCCTAAGCACTACGTGAATATGACCGAAGGCGTAAACTATGGAGGAGGGCGTCGCACACGGCTAGGAATCAATGTTGTGTGTTCTAGCGGTGCCCCCCGCATACACACACACACACACACACATCTGGGCTATTCTGTTTCACGTAACAGAATATTATTCTGTTACCCTACTTGAACTGACGATTCCAGGCGGTCATACTGATGATTTTCGAGCGGTTGAACTGATGCTTTCTGTTCTGTTTAACAGGTCATCTTCTTTAGTTCAAATTTTTTTTTCCAATTTTTTTGTCAGAACTGGGCGTGTAATATATCGTTGGAAATCTCTTGACAACTATATTTCAAGTATATTGAACTTTTTGCAAAATCATTATGGTTTAAGAGCAGTTTTGAAAAAAACTGTTTTTTTCAAAATTGAAAACACGAATCGTATTTTGGACTGAATTTTCAAACGGTTTGTCGGAATTGCGCAAATAAGATGGATTTAGAAAGCTGGTAAAAATCCGCATCTTCCATATATCTACTGTTTTTTCAAATTTTATACAATTTAAAAGTAATTTGATAAACGGTGAAATTCTGGGAGAAATGTATTTTCGCGTTTTTTTGCAAACAGTTTGTCGGTTTCATGCAAATGATATGACGTTAGAAAGCTATGGAAAATGCACAACTTTTTCGTATAGAAATGTTTTTCTAATTCCTTACAATTTAAACTCGAATTTGAATACGGTCAAATTTATTTCGAACGTGATTTTTTTAAAGTTTGTCGAAATGGGGAAAATAACATACCGTTGGATAGCAATTGAAAATGCGGAACTTAGTCATGTTGAACGCTTTCCCAAATTCGCAACCGTTGAAGAGTAATTTGAAATACGGCGAGACCCATCGTGTTGTTTTTTCGGTCGAAAAATAAAATACATGTACTGATCTTTCGTGCGTGTTTATACTGATGTATTATTCATAGAGTAATTTTGAATACGGTGAAGCCTGTCGTATTCTTTTTCCGTTCTGGATACAAAGTACTCGAACTGATCTCCGTATGGATTTTGTACTAAGCACATTTTCACAGATTGAACTTTTACTTTGTTTTTTGGGTATGGTTTTACTCTTAAAGTTTCAATGGTTTACAGTAGCATTGCCCTTGTACTTACATAGTTTATATCGTCGAACTCAATGGTATTTTATTCAAAAAGAAAATGTTTTGTTTTGTTTCTCTTTTTTTTGAACTCAACATTTTTTTAAACGATGTTCTGAACTTCTCTCATTTTACGACTTGTACTGAGGTACTTACTAACCAAGATTTCCATGGGGTTTCTTTTTTTGCTTGAACTTTTACAATTTGAATTTCTGCCATTTCTTTTATTCCGGAGGGACCACCGTTTTTAACTCGTACTGAGGTACTTATGTAACGCCCTCGATGCGGCTATATCTCCCACGTGTCGAAGCACAACTTAGAGGCATAACCGCATTGAAAGCAATGTCGCAAGTGAGGTAATCTTCACACAATCCATGTAATACATAAGGGAAAGAGATACATAGTTGGCTTACAATCGCCACTTCACACAATTACATGAATAAAGCATAACATCAACTAGTTACAATCAAGGCCCGACTATGGAGCCAAAATAAAAGAAGACTACCCCAAATGCTACACAGATCCCCGATCGTCTCGACAGGGCTCCACTACTGATCAACTGGAAACGAAACAACACGAAGGACAAGATCTTCATCGAACTCCTCCTTGAGCTTGGTTGCATCATCTGCACGGTTCAACGGCACCTGCAAGCTGGTTTTGGAAGTATCTGTGAGTCACAGGGACTCAGCAATCTCACACCCTCGCGATCAAGACTATTTAAGCTTATAGGTAAGGTAAAAGGTATTAGATGGAGCTGCAGCAAGCGACTAGCACATATGGTGGCTAACATATTCGCAAAAGAGAGCGAGAAGAGAAGGCAAAAGCACGGTCGATGAACTATGATCAAGAAGTGATCCTAAAACAACCTACGTCAAGCATAACTCCAAAACCGTGTTCACTTCCCGGACCCCGCCGAGAAGAGACCATCACGGTAACACACGCGGTTGGTGCATTTTAATTAAGGTCAACTTCAGGTTTTCTACAACCGGGCATTAACAAATTCCCATCTTCCCATAACCGCGGGCACGGCTTTCGAAAGTTCAATACCCTGCAGGGGTGTCCCAACTTAGCCCATCACAAGCTCTCACGGTCAACGAAGGATATTCCTTCTAGAGGGAAGACCTAATCAGACTCGGAATCCCGGTTACAAGACATCCTCGACAATGATAAAACAAGTCCAGCAAGACCGCCCGATGCGCCAACATCCTGATGGGAGCTGCACATATCTCGTTCTCAGGGCAACACCGGATAAGCAATCCGTACAACTAAAACCAGCCCTCGAGTTTCCCCGAGGTGGCGCTGCAAGGGGCTCTAGTTTGGACCAACACTTAGACAAGCACTAGCCCGGGGGGTTTAAAATAAAGATGACCCTTGGGCTGGCCTAACCCAAGGGAAAAAAGGCTAGGTGGCAAATGGTAAAACCAATGTTGGGCCTTGCTGGAGGAGTTTTATTCAAAGCGAACTGTCAAGGGGTTCCCATTATAACCCAACCGCGTAAGGGACGCAGAATCCGGGAACATAACACCGATATGACGGAAACTAGGTTCACTTCCCGGACCCCGCCGAGAAGAGACCATCACGGTAACACACGCGGTTGGTGCATTTTAATTAAGGTCAACTTCAGGTTTTCTACAACCGGACATTAACAAATTCCCATCTGCCCATAACCGCGGGCACGGCTTTCGAAAGTTCAATACCCTGCAGGGGTGTCCCAACTTAGCCCATCACAAGCTCTCACGGTCAACGAAGGATATTCCTTCTAGAGGGAAGACCCGATCAGACTCGGAATCCCGGTTACAAGACATCCTCGACAATGATAAAACAAGTCCAGCAAGACCGCCCGATGCGCCGACATCCTGATGGGAGCTGCACATATCTCATTCTCAGGGCAACACCGGATAAGCAATCCGTACAACTAAAACCAGCCCTCGAGTTTCCCCGAGGTGGCGCTGTAAGGGGCTCTAGTTTGGACCAACACTTAGACAAGCACTGGCCCGGGGGTGTGACGCCCCTGGTTTGACCGTACACTAATCATACACGCAAACGTGTACGATCAAGATCAGGGACTCACGGGAAGATATCACAACACAACTCTACAAATAAAATAAGTCATACAAGCATCATATTACAAGCCAGGGGCCTCGAAGGCTCGAATACAAGAGCTCGATCATAGACGAGTCAGCGGAAGCAACAATATCTGAGTACAGACATAAGTTAAACAAGTTTGTCTTAACAAGGCTAGCACAAACTGGGATACATATCGAAAGAGGCGCAGGCCTCCTGCCTGGGATCCTCCTAACTACTCCTGGTCGTCGTCAGCGGGCATCACGTAGTAGTAGGCACCTCCGGTGTAGTAGGAGTCGTTGTCGAAGGTGGCGTCTGGCTCCTGGGATCCAACATCTTGTTGCGATAACCAGAATGAAAGGAAAAGGGGGAAAAGAGGGAGAAAGCAACCGTGAGTACTCATCCAAAGTACTCGCAAGCAAGGAGCTACACTACATATGTATGCATTGGTATCAACTGGAATAAGGCTATCATATGTGGACTGAACTGCAGAATGCCGAAATAAGAGGGGGATAGCTAGTCCTTTCGAAGACTACGCTTCTGGCAGCCTCCGTCTTGCAGTATGTAGAAGAGAGTAGACTGAAGTCCTCCAAGTAGCATCGCATAGCATAACCCTAACCGATGATCCTCCCCTCGTTGCCCTGTGAGAGGGCGACCACCGGTTGTATCTGGCACTTGGAAGGGTGTGTTTTATTAAGTATCCGGTTCTAGTTGTCATAAGATCAAGGTACAACTCCAAGTCGTCCTGTTACCGAAGATCACGGCTATTCGAATAGATTAACTTCCCTGCAAGGGTGCACCACATAACCCAACACGCTAGATCCCATTTGGCTGGACACACTTTCCTGGGTCATGCCCGGCCTCGGAAGATCAACACATCGCAGCCCTACCTAGGCACAACAGAGAGGTCAGCACGCCGGTCTAAACCTAAGCGCCCAGGGGTCTGGGCCCATCGCCCTTAGCACACCTGCACATTGCGTGGGCGGCCGGAAGCAGACCTAGCCTAGTAGGTGTTCCAGTCCAATCCAGCGCGCGCCGCTCCGTTGCTGACGTCACGAAGACTTCGGCTGATACCACGACGTCGAGTGCCCATAACTGTCCCCGCGTAGATGGTTAGTGCGTATAGGCCAGTAGCCAGACTCAGATCAAATACCAAGATCTCGTTAAACGTGTTAAGTATCTGCGAACGCCGACCAGGGCCAGGCCCACCTCTCTCCTAGGTGGTCTCAACCTGCCCTGTCGCTCGCCTCAAAGTAACAGTCGGGGGCCATCGGGAACCCAGGCCCACCTCTACCGGGATGGAGCCACCTGCCCCTTCAGCCCCCATCTCTGAACAGTAACACAGGTAAGGTAACTGTGTAAAGTATATTGTATATGCCCATGATCACCTCCCGAAGTGATCACGGCCCAGTGGTATAGCATGGCAGACGGACAAGAGTGTAGGGCCACTGATGGAACACTAGCATCCTATACTAAGCAGTAGGATAGCAGGTAATGGTAACAACAGTAGTAGCAAGGACAGGCTATGCATCAGGATAGGAATAACGGAAAGTAGTAACATGCTACACTACTCTAATGCAAGCAGTATAGAGAAAAGAGTAGGCGATATCTGGTGATCAAAGGGGGGGCTTGCCTGGTTGCTCTGGCAAGAGAGAGGGGTCGTCAACTCCGTAGTCGATCACAGGGGTACGGGCAACGGTCTCGGAGTCTACCGGAAAAAGTAACGGAGGGGGAACACAATAAATAACAGAGCCATCAAAGCATAACATGACAAACGCGGTGCTAGAGGTGATCTAACGCAGGGATAGGTGATACCGGCGAAGGGGGGAAACATCCGGGAAAGTATCACCGGTGTTTCGTGTTTTCGGGCAGATGAGCCGGAGGGGGAAAGGTGCGAGTTTGATATGTTAGGGGTGTGTGGCGGACGAACGGGCTGCGTATCCGGGTTCGTCTCGTCGTTCTGAGCAACTTTCGTGTACAAAGTTTTTCCAACCGAGCTACGGTTTATTTTATATTAATTGTTAAAATTTTTAAAACATTTTCTAAATTCAGGATTTAATTTAATTCGAAATTAAATTTGTATTTAAATTCTATGGGTACACAGGAAGTGTACCCAGATCGTGTCTAAGGGGCTGACAGGTGGGGCCCTGGTCAAATGTCCAGTCAGCGTTTGACTGGACCATTGACTAGTCAAAGGGGGCCCGTGGGACCCAAATGTCATTGACTGGGTTATCCTAGTCAGCGGTTTGACTGGTCAATGGACCCATGTGTCATTGATACATGTTTTACTAAACAGCACTTGATTAACTAATCTGGTTGATTTGGTTATTATGCAGGTTAATTAAGTTAACTAATTAACTTACTAGCTAATTAATTAATTAATTAATTGAACAATATTTATTTAATTAATTTCTTTTTACGTTTTATTTTTGGGCGTGGGCCCCATCTGTCATAGGCACAGGGCCTTGCGGGTCGGGCGAAGGGCGAAGGGCATGCGGGTTACGGGCACGGGCGCCCAGCCCGATTGGGCATTCGCCCAGATCGAAAGGGGGGCGACCATGGGCACGGCGAGGCCGCCCGCCTGAGGCGGCAGTGGCGAGGCCACCACAGGGCGGCGCGCGTTGCAGGCGGTTGAGGCCAGCAGGACTCGCAGCGGTGGCGAGCGGGGTCGAGAAGGGCGGCAGCAAGCAACGGCACCAGCAGTAGTAGGGCGAAGCAGTGGCGGCGACACCGGAGCAGTTAGCAGCGGCAACAGAGGCAGTTAGCAGCAGCCGTAGAGCAGGGGCGGCCGGCGCGCGTGCGGGCGCCGGTGAGCGAGGCCATGGCCGAAGTGGCCGGAGCAGGGGAGGGGGAGGAGGTGTCGGGCCTCACCACGGGGCCGTGGGGTCTAGGCAGCGGTGGTGATGATGCGTAAGTCAACGTGGTGGCCTCCGGGCCTCGATCCAGCAGCGTAGACGAAGCAGGGGTCGACGACGGTCCTCCCAACGAGATCCCAGGCGGCAGAGTGAGTGCGCGGGCGGGCGAGGTCGACGGCGGCCATGGCGATGTGCGGCGGTGGAGTCGGGGCGGATCCCCTCGATCCAGATCGAGAGGAGGCAGAGGGAGTCCGGCAGGGAGGGCGGCGAGGTGGTTCCGATGAGGGGGGGAGTTGGGGAGGAGAGCGATGGGCCGAGGCAGCAGGAGGGGCAACGGCGGAGCGGTCCGGCGAGGGGCGCCAGTGCGGTGGCGACGGGAATCGGCGGCGGCGTCGGGCCGATGGGATCGGGGGTCTGCCCCGATCCAGATCGGGCAGAGGAGGAGGTAGCGAGGGGAGTGGGGGAACGTGGGGGAGCGAGTGGGGACCGGGTGAGGGTTAGGGTTACAGGGGGAGTGGATAAGGAGGGGGTAGTGGGGGGGCAGCCTGGGCCTGTGGCCGAGTGGGCCGGCCTGCTGGGCCGAAGCCCAGTGGGGGCCTTTCTCTCTTTCCCCCTTTTTTTGTTTGTTTCTGTTTTTTTTGTAGTTTCTTTTGTTTTATTTATTTTTTTGGTTTTATAAAATATACCACTAGCCCCTAAATTAGTATTTATAAATACTCTATTGCCACCTTAATTTCTCATACCTAATAAAATAGTTTAATGTTTTAATATTTATAAAATGCATCTAATTATTTGTATAAGCCACTATTTTATTTAGTTCAGTGCTTTTAATTATTTTATAAAAATGTGATCCTCCACCATAATTACCTAAGCATTATTTGCCACCTCTAGAACATTTTTATTTTAATGTTTGAAAACTTTACCGTTTGACCTGATTTTGAATTTTTGAATTCGAACGGGATTGAACCATCGTGAGATTTACAACAGTAAGAGTGGTGATGTGGCATCATTAGCAGGGGTTACTGTAGCTTGATTATCCGGGCGTCACAATTCTCCTCCACTACAAGAAATCTCGTCCCGAGATTTAAGAGGGGACTAGGGGGAAGTTCTGGTTACGAAATTCTAACGTGTCTTCTTGGTCTTGGTTGCCCTTCTTGAAGAGGTTGATCCATAGCGTTGATGTCTTCATTTCTCTACACCCATGCATCATGAGGAAGCTGTCGTCCTTCCTTTGGGAGCTCCATCGTACTTACAGAGGAGTAAAGTATGGGTATACAGGAAGAATGGAATTCTGCATGGTTGCTTATCCAGTAGATAATCATTAGGGAACGTGGCGAAAAGTAACTCTCGAATTGAAATTTACGAAAATATCGAGAGCAAGGTAAGGAGGTAACATGGGAAGTTTCGAGCGCATAGGCAATCATTCATTGCCTGAAGTGAAGTGTGAAAGGGGTTCAAAGCAATGGGAATAAGTATTGCGTCAGATACCAGATTAATGATCTCAACAGAAGGTGGCTCATGAATTACACACGAGGCCACGCGTGAGGAATAACTTTGGGAACAGGGGGTGTATAGGAGAGTCAGGTTTCGATCCTGAGGAACTGTGGGTTATGGGCCCACCATGTGGGTTAAAAGCAGGAAGGGCGGTGACGTATTGCACGATCATGAAAGCAAGGCATGTCAGAGGATAGTCTGTCGGTTATGTCGGCAACAACATCGGTACCAAGGGCGAGGGACGAAGAGAACCATTTTCCTTCTCGTTGAACGAGGCGGACCAATAGGTAGAGTTCTCGTCCATCGGCGGTTACCAGAAAGTTTTCAACAATAGTAACAGGGTCTTATTGACAGAGTCGTACAACCGAGGTGTTTATATAAGCAGCGTATCATTACTTCTTAGATCATATAAACCACGAGAAAGTTTAAACAAGACAATGGAAAGGAAAATGTGATCATCAGATTTAAACAGAACAATGGAAAGAAAAATGTGTTTAAACACATATGTCAGGGGTATATCCTTCCCAAAGTCAAGCAGAGCATGGTGTCCAAGACAGGACATAAGGTAGAAAACCCTTTAGGTAAGGGGAGAGAGAAATTTCATGACATTACCCATACAACGGTGTTTGGATAATTGAGCAAGAAACATTTAGCATTGGATTTCAAACATTCTTGTTGAAAATCGAAGTACCACAGACATGCTTCGAGATAGCATTGACATGGTCTTCAAGCAAAGATCGGACTTTGGATATGCAAAGGATCCATCAGGAACAACTTATAGAATAAGTCTTACAATTTCCTCGTGGAAGAATGGCTAACCTTGCTGAAAAGGAATTTATAACAATAGGGCCTCGGGGCAGGTGTGCTAGGCACGACATCACCTTACTGGGTCACATAAGGACCAATGTTATAACTCTTGGAAATATGTTCCAACCATCATATCTGACTGAGATTCAGATCTGAATGGTGTTAGGATAACTCAGATTTCAGGATACCTGAGAAGAAAGTGCAACACAAATTGTCAAGATGACATTTTAAGATTCTCGGAAATCGAACTATGGAAGCGAGTTCCGCAACAGGAGTTCATCATTAAACCCAGGTCAGGATGTGGTGGCTGATAGGCTCAGCAACAAATCATCGAGATTTCCAAAGGATGGATTTCCACAATTAGGTGAACAAGGAAATATCATTTGTCGGATCAAATGATATGATGATGTATGCTCGAGGGAAACATACACAACTGAACAATGATAGAAGGGTGCACCCAGGAATCTGGACTAGGTAGCACGATCAATGTTTGAATGATGATTCAATAAGCAAATAGCCTTAGAATGAAACTATAGACCAATAACTGCAAAGTAATAGGGTTGCTAGAAGTTTTGAATTTACACATCACAGACCCTTTGTCGAAAGGTTTCATGAAGATGCAATCAAACATCAACGGCAACAAGAAAGGGAATAACGAAGCGACAAGTTATAGGATCAATATATAAGATGCAAGCTCAGAACCAAAGTTGCCTTTCAAGACAAGCAACATGATGTTGAAAGCTCGACATAAGTCGTGCTCACACACTTAAGAACTCGTGCACCAGAGAAGGACGAGGTAGCACAGTCAAAGATAGCAAGACCAGGATGCAGCCGATAGTCTAGGAATGACCAGATTGAATTCAGAATTTCCCAGTAAAAATACTAGGGGTATTTTATTTGTAGTGCGGAATAATTTCACTAGTCGGTGTTCTCGGTTGACAACAACCTAGAACCTAAGAACAATTGGACCTGGTGAGTAATAACAATTGATGAAGAACCCATAAGAAGTTATGATGTTCCATGATATTCTTGAGATACCAGATTGTAATACTCGACGGTAGAGCAGAGTAGAGGGTGGACACGTGAAGTGATCTACAGAAGACAAGTACTTCATCTTGTCTGAGAAATGGAATCAAAGGGGATCAATCTTGGTCGGAGCCATGATAGCAAAGGATCAATTCACAGGTACCAGATGATATTATACCAAGGAAATAGTTATTATTACAAGAAGTTTCCATGATAGGATCTACATCATGTCCATGGGCATGAACACAAAGTTCAAGGTCGACTCCCACTTCTCCAATGCATAACCTTTCATTTACTTCTCGCGTTCGATGAAGTTGTAGTGTTGAAATTTTATCTGGCAAAATACCAGAAGAGTATGACTCATGAAAACTTTCGAGTTCACACGGTTTTAGAGAAGGTTGTATAGGTTCAACCCATCGGGGCTTCATAGAAACATATACCACAAGTTTCAAGAGTAAATATCACAAGCTCGAAAGTAGAGCATGGTTAGAAAAGCAGATGATACAATTTACCAAAGGTATCATATACCCATGGAAAGGCTCACAAGATTATTGAATAGGAAGGACACTGCCGGATAATAATCCAACAAGGGATCCTATGGTCTACAATGGAGCTGATGCGAGTATCGATACCCAATCAGAGGAAGAAAGAATGCAAATGCATCGTTTTACAGAACATCTGAATAATTCAACGTTTAAATAATAAAGGAATTATGATTTTCAAATCAAGGGATCAGGAGCAAACGCTCTGATCAAGGACGGACAAGTTGAATAGACTTAGGGGTACAATCGACGACAATTTGATTGGTCGATAACTAGCTCATGTTCAAAATGACGTGTGAGCCAGAAGGATGAATCATTGGATCTGATTGAGGATGGCGAGCATTCACAACATTTTGAATCAATGGACTCAAAATGATAATGATAAGGGATGCCAATAAAATTATAGACTTATGGGATTAACCATAATGCAAGCAAGTAAGAACTTCAAGAGTAATAGGCTACTCAAGATTTTCGGAAGTTCAAATAGTATTTTGAAGACTTTTGTGAAATACATGAACCAACTGGGGATGAGCAAATATCCGGTGAGTGCTAGAAATTTACCCATAGTGGTATTCATGTGGCAAATAAATGCAAAGCAGTAGACACAAAGTATTCTCGGAACAATAGAGAATTTTGGGGCATCTTGTAATATCAAGATCAATGAGGAATGATTATATGAATGGCACGTGTACGTGGTTATCCATAAAGGTTTATCGATAGAAGGGAATTGCAAAAGCAACACGCACAAGGTCTCGAGAGAATATCGGAGAGTATCTTCAGAATCTTCTAGTGCAGCAGGTGATCATCTGAAGTGAGGGGCTCTCCGGGAGAAAATATTTTCAAGAACCTAAAGTTAGTTTGTCTTTAGCAAAATCATTTAACCCGAATAGAAGAGAGATCAGAGTCCCAGAGTATAGGTCGAGGAATAAAAGATCCTAATACCACCCAGATGGCGACGTGGGCCCATAAGGCACACAACCATGTTAGTAAAAGTTTTTGTAATGTCTAGACTCAACTTCGTCCAAGGAGTGTGGAAGGGGGATTCCTACAGGCAGTCGGCTCTGATACCAACTTGTGACGCCCCGGTTTGACCGTACACTAATCATACACGCAAACGTGTACGATCAAGATCAGGGACTCACGGGAAGACATCACAACACAACTCTACAAATAAAATAAGTCATACAAGCATCATATTACAAGCCAGGGGCCTCGAAGGCTCGAATACAAGAGCTCGATCATAGACGAGTCAGCGGAAGCAACAATATCTGAGTACAGACATAAGTTAAACAAGTTTGCCTTAAGAAGGCTAGCACAAACTGGGATACAGATCGAAAAAGGCGCAGGCCTCCTGCCTGGGATCCTCCTAACTACTCCTGGTCGTCGTCAGCGGGCATCACGTAGTAGTAGGCACCTCCGGTGTAGTAGGAGTCGTTGTCAAAGGTGGCGTCTGGCTCCTGGGATCCAACATCTGGTTGCGACAACTAGAATGAAAGGAAAAGGGGGAAAAGTGGGAGAAAGCAACCGTGAGTACTCATCCAAAGTACTCGCAAGCAAGGAGCTACACTACATATGTATGCATTGGTATCAACTGGAATAAGGCTATCATATGTGGACTGAACTGCAGAATGCCGGAATAAGAGGGGATAGCTAGGTCTTTCGAGGACTATGCTTCTGGCAGCCTCCGTCTTGCAGTATGTAGAAGAGAGTAGACTGACGTCCTCCAAGTAGCATCGCATAGCATAACCCTAACCGATGATCCTCCCCTCGTTGCCCTGTGAGAGGGCGACCACCGGTTGTATCTGGCACTTGGAAGGGTGTGTTTTATTAAGTATCCGGTTCTAGTTGTCATAAGGTCAAGGTACAACTCCAAGTCGTCCTGTTACCGAAGATCACGGCTATTCGAATAGATTAACTTCCCTGCAGGGGTGCACCACATAACCCAACACGCTCGATCCCATTTGGCCGGACACACTTTCCTGGGTCATGCCCGTCCTCGGAAGATCAACACATCGCAGCCCTACATAGGCACAACAGAGAGGTCAGCACGCCGGTCTAAACCTAAGCGCCCAGGGGTCTGGGCCCATCGCCCTTAGCACACCTGCACGTTGCGTGGGCGGCCGGAAGAAGACCTAGCCTAGTAGGCGTTCCAGTCCAATCCAGCGCGCGCCGCTCCGTTGCTGACGTCACGAAGACTTCGGCTGATACCACGACGTCGAGTGCCCATAACTGTCCCCGCGTAGATGGTTAGTGCGTATAGGCCAGTAGCCAGACTCAGATCAAATACCAAGATCTCGTTAAACGTGTTAAGTATCTGCGAACGCCGACCAGGGCCAGGCCCACCTCTCTCCTAGGTGGTCTCAACCTGCCCTGTCGCTCCGCCTCAAAGTAACAGTCGGGGGCCGTCGGGAACCCAGGCCCACCTGCCCCTTCAGCCCCCATCTCCGAACAGTAACACAGGTAAGGTAACTGTGTAAAGTATATTGTATATGCCCATGATCACCTCCCGAAGTGATCACGGCCCAGTGGTATAGCATGGCAGACGGACAAGAGTGTAGGGCCACTGATGGAACACTAGCATCCTATACTAAGCAGTAGGATAGCAGGTAATGGTAACAACAGTAGTAGCAAGGACATGCTATGCATCAGGATAGGAATAACGGAAAGCAGTAACATGCTACACTACTCTAATGCAAGCAGTATAGAGAAAAGAGTAGGCGATATCTGGTGATCAAAGGGGGGGCTTGCCTGGTTGCTCTGGCAAGAGAGAGGGGTCGTCAACTCCGTAGTCGATCACAGGGGTACGGGCAGCGGTCTCGGAGTCTACCGGAAAAAGTAACGGAGGGGGAACACAATAAATAACAGAGCCATCAAAGCATAACATGACAAACGCGGTGCTAGAGGTGATCTAACGCAGGGATAGGTGATACCGGCGAAGGGGGGAAACATCCGGGAAAGTATCACCGGTGTTTCGTGTTTTCGGGCAGATGAGCCGGAGGGGGAAAGTTGCGAGTTTGATATGTTAGGGGTGTGTGGCGGATGAACGGGCTGCGTATCCGGGTTCGTCTCGTCGTTCTGAGCAACTTTCGTGTACAAAGTTTTTCCAACCGAGCTACGGTTTATTTTATATTAATTGTTAAAATTTTTAAAACATTTTCTAAATTCAGGATTTAATTTAATTCGAAATTAAATTTGTATTTAAATTCTATGGGTACACAGGAAGTGTACCCAGATCATGTCTAAGGGGCTGACAGGTGGGGCCCTAGTCAAATGTCCAGTCAGCGTTCGACTGGACCGTTGACTGGTCAAAGGGGGCCCGTGGGACCCAAATGTCATTGACTGGGTTATCCTAGTCAGCGGTTTGACTGGTCAATGGACCCATGTGTCATTGATACATGTTTTACTAAACAGCACTTGATTAACTAATCTGGTTGATTTGGTTATTATGCAGGTTAATTAAGTTAACTAATTAACTTACTAGCTAATTAATTAATTAATTGAACAATATTTATTTAATTAATTTCTTTTTACGTTTTATTTTTGGGCGTGGGCCCCATCTGTCATAGGCACAGGGGCCTTGCGGGTCGGGCGAAGGGCGAAGGGCATGCGGGTTACGGGCACGGGCGCCCAGCCCGATTGGGCATTCGCCCAGATCGAAAGGGGGGCGACCATGGGCACGGCGAGGCCGCCCGCCTGAGGCGGCAGTGGCGAGGCCACCACAGGGCAGCGCGCGTTGCAGGCGGTTGAGGCCAGCAGGACTCGCAGCGGTGGCAAGCGGGGTCGAGAAGGGCGGCAACAAGCAACGGCACCAGCAGCAGTAGAGCGAAGCAGCGGCGGCGACACCGGAGCAGTTAGCAGCGGCAACAGAGGCAGTTAGCAGCAGCCGTAGAGCAGGGGAGCGGGACGCGGCAGGGGCGGCCGGCGCGCTTGCGGGCGCCGGTGAGCGAGGCCATGGCCGAAGTGGCCGGAGCAGGGGAGGGGGAGGAGGTGCCGGGCCTCACCACGGGGCCGTGGGGTCTAGGCAGCGGTGGCGATGATGCGTAAGTCGACGTGGTGGCCTCCGGGCCTCGATCCAGCAGCGTAGACGAAGCAGGGGTCGACGACGGTCCTCCCAACGAGATCCCAGGCGGCAGGGTGAGTGCGCGGGCGGGCGAGGTCGACGGCGGCCATGGCGATGTGCGGCGGTGGAGTCGGGGCGGATCCCCTCGATCCAGATCGAGAGGAGGCAGAGGGAGTCCGGCAGGGAGGGCGGCGAGGTGGTTCCGACGAGGGGGGGAGTTGGGGAGGAGAGCGACGGGCCGAGGCAGCAGGAGGGGCGACGGCGGAGCGGTCCGGCGAGGGGCGCCAGTGCGGTGGCGACGGGAATCGGCGGCGGTGTCGGGCTGATGGGATCGGGGGTCTGCCCCGATCCAGATCGGGCAGCGGAGGAGGTAGCGAGGGGAGTGGGGGAACGTGGAGGAGCGAGTGGGGACCGGGTGAGGGTTAGGGTTACATGGGGAGTGGATAAGGAGGGGGTAGTTGGGGGGGCGGCCTGGGCCTGTGGCCGAGTGGGCCGGCCTGCTGGGCCGAAGCCCAGTGGGGGCCTTTCTCTCTTTCCCCCTTTTTTTGTTTGTTTCTGTTTTTTTGTAGTTTCTTTTGTTTTATTTATTTTTTTGGTTTTATAAAATATACCACTAGCCCCTAAATTAGTATTTATAAATACTCTATTGCCACCTTAATTTCTCATACCTAATAAAATAGTTTAATGTTTTAATATTTATAAAATGCATCTAATTATTTGTATAAGCCACTGTTTTATTTAGTTCAGTGCTTTTAATTATTTTATAAAAATGTGATCCTCCACCATAATTACCTAAGCATTATTTGCCACCTCTAGAACATTTTTATTTTAATGTTTGAAAACTTTACCGTTTGACCTGATTTTGAATTTTTGAATTCGAACGGGATTGAACCATCGTGAGATTTACAACAGTAAGAGTGGTGACGTGGCATCATTAGCAAGGGTTACTGTAGCTTGATTATCCGGGCGTCACAGGGTGGTTTAAAATAAAGATGACCCTTGGGCTGGCCTAACCCAAGGGAAAAAAGGCTTGGTGGCAAATGGTAAAACCAATGTTGGGCCTTGCTGGAGGAGTTTTATTCAAAGCGAACTGTCAAGGGGTTCCCATTATAACCCAATCACGTAAGGAACGCAAAATTCGGGAACATAACACCGATATGACGGAAACTAGGGCGGCAAGATTGGAACAAAACACCAGGCATAAGGCCGAGCCTTCCACCCTTTACCAAGTATATAGATGCATTAATTAAATAAGAGATATTGTGATATCCCAATAAAATATCCATGTTCCAAACATGGAACCAGTTCCAATCTTCACCTGCAACTAACAACGCTATAAGAGGGGTTGAGCAAAGCGGTAACATAGCCAAGCAACGGTTTGCTAGGACAAGGTGGGTTAGAGGCTTGGTTCAACAATATGGGAGGCATGATAAACAAGTGGTAGGTATCGCAGCATAGGCATAGCAAAAGAGCGAGCAACTAGCAAGCAAAGATAGAAGTGATTTCGAGGGTATGGTCATCTTGCCTGAGATCCCGCAAGGAAGAAGAACGAGTCGATGAAGAAGACAAACAAACGAAGTCGAACGGATCCTCACAGACATGACGTTATCGGAACTAACCCGAAGAAGCAACACCGGAAAGAAGCAAACAACATAGTAAACAACCACCACATAATCCTGGCATGATGCACAACCAAGTATGATGCATGTCCGGTTTAATGATACATGTCATGGCAAAGTGCACAAACAACTCTACAAGTTAAGTGGAGCTCAATATGCAACGAGTTGCATATGGACGGAACACCACATCAATTATTTAGTTCACTCTCGGTTAGGTACTCAACAATATTAAATGTTGGTTAACATGGCAAGAGGTGAAGCATAACAAAACTATACCATCTAAACAATTGAAATGGGGCCAGATATAATAAACAATGAATCTGGTAGATCCCCATATGCCTTAGTAATTTATTGCAACAACAATTTTAAAACATTTAATTGTTGTTATCATGATGCGGATGACATGAACAAGTTTATGCAATATTTATGAAAATATTGACATGATAAGATATGAGGCATTTGTCATCGTGGCGGAAACGAAAGGTGTGCCACGACAATGAATCCGAAAGTGATGCCACGGCAACATATCGGTCTCCGGTAACTCGGTTGAGATACCGATGCAAAGGGGAAGTGTGCGGGAGCGTGTCGTGCAAGATGGTGGGTGATCCCGGTAACAGGGTTCCCCACGAATTAGCAGCAGAAGAGGAGGACCGAGCAAGTGACAACTCGGGCACGGTGCAAACACAGGGTGCAACTCATACAACACATGCAAACGTCCACGGACGGTCGTCTCGATGGTTATACCTTCGAAGCATGCGAACGGGACGGTTCGAGTTCGTCGAGGGAAGTAGAGGAAGTAGTCGTTCACGGGTCATCGAGGGAAGTAGTGGTACTTTTCCAAAGAGGAACTTGATGAACCCAACATCTCCAAGGCGACGTTAGTCGTACACGGCAACGGTAACTTGTAGGGTCGCCCATTTCATGGTACTTAGGTGAATCCACGAGAAATGGTAGTCGTACATGGTTCATCGAGGAACCTGACGTTTCGTCCTGTAGTCGTTCGAGCGTCCGATGGTAATGGTACTCGGTCGCTTCAAAGAGGTACTTGGGGTCATTCGAACTTTCCAATCTCTTCATCTCGAAGGGGTACTTGACGTTCTTAGCGATTCCGAAGATGATGGTAGAGGTAAACTTGTTGTAGGGGTACTTGTCAGATCCACGGCGACGGTAGAGGTACAAACGTTCTTGCGGTACTTGTCGGTCCGGTCTTGGTGTAGATGTACATGGCAAACGTAGTGGTACTCGCAGACTTCGGCGGCAGTAGTCGTACACGGTTCGTAGGGGTACTTGACGTCCACGGGGCCGACGGCAGGCGTTCTAAGCATCGGGCGTCCGGGTACTTGGTGAAATCCTCGGAGATGGACTTGGCGGTCCGGGTACGGAGTGGTTGTAGACGTTCTCGAGATGTTCTCGGGTCGATGGTACTTAGCAGGGAGGTAACCATCGGGCTGCCGTTTGTCGGAAACGAGCTGCACCAAGGAAGATCGAAGCAGCGGCGGCAGCAACAGAGTTGGCTGAAGGGGAATGCTCAGGCAGGAGCTCCATAGCACAGCGAGGCGACGAGGAGGTCGGGTGGCGGCGACGAGCGGCGCCGGGAAGAGCATCTGCAGTAGGGCGTGGAGGGAGGAGTAGCAGAGGAAGGGGTCGCGCGGAGGGGCCATGGCGACGACGAACTTGGAGGCGGGGCGGCGTCGGGCGCGCAGGTGGCTGGTCGCCGGCGCGTGGAGGAGCAAGGGCGATGTGGACGAGGTGACACAGGGTTGGCGAGGAAGGAGAGGCCGGCAGGGGGCGTGGCCATGGCGGGACGCGGCTGCTCATGGAGGACGGCGAGCGCCGGCAATGGAGGACGCGCTGCGGCACAACTGCGTCGGAGCAGGAGGCCAGCTTGGCTACGCGACATGGAGGCGCACGGGAGGAGTAGAGGTACAGCCAGCGGGCGGAGGAGGCGAAGGACGGCAGCGCTGGTGGGGCTCGGGGCTCGCGCATGCTGGGGAGCACCTCTCCCTGGTGATGCGTGTGGGAGCGAGGGAATGGTGCGCGAGGCATGTGTGGCGGCAGAGGGAGGACGAGGGAACGAGTGGTCGAGGGAAGAGAGATAGGGTTTGGATGGATCGGGCTCTGTTGGGCCTAGCAGGCCGGCCTCGGTGCAAAAGGGCTGCGGGAGGCTGGCGGCTGGCCTTGGCCAAATAAGTGGGGAGGGGGAAAAGGCCATGAGGACTCGGTTGAACTCCTCTCTCTCTCTTATTTTTAGCAGAAAACAAAATAAGGAGAATAAAAGGAAAAAGGGAGGTTAGGGAAAGAATTTGAGTACGCGGATAAATTTCCCGGACTCGCAAAAATACGGGGAATTTGATAAAAATGGCCTGAGGATTTTTATAGGAAGAAAAATCCACACGCGTTGGATTTAGCTCGGAAGGTTTTTAATTTCGAAACCCATTCAAATGAACTCCAAATGGGTTGAAATTATAGGAGGTGACCCTACACAATAGATGTGATTTATGGGCAGATTTGGAACATTAATGGAGAAAGTAAAATTGCAAACCCAATTTGCAATTTAACTTAAAAGGTCGAAACGGAAGGGTAGGAGGATGAGTCGGGTAAGGGAAGAGTTGAAGTGTAGTGCAATTGTGTTATGGGTGATTCCGACTAAAAGAAATATTTTATAATAGCTCCCTAAATATTAGGAGGATATGTTATAAAGAGAACTCACCATGTGATTTAAATGGATCAAAGATCCATGCCATTTATTTAGTTGAGTTTTTAAAAAGAGGGTGCAAGATGACATGATGCAATGCATATGGTGCAAAGATGAAATGCAACGGACCAAACAAATCACACGACGAAACCCGGAAATCATGGAAGGCACCTGAAGCTCCAGACTTGGGGCGTTACAACTTACTACACCTGAACTAGGGTGGTTGTCGCGTGGCTCGGCGAGGAAGAAGATGAAGCTCAGGGGCGAGGCTGGATCCGGCCGGTAGGATGCTGCGCAAGGTGGGGGGTGACATGCGCAAGGCGGCGGGGCTCGGGGTGGCGGCGCACGGCGAAGGGGCTCGAGGTGGTGGCGCGGGGCAGGGATGACGGTGTGCGGCGGCCGCGGGAGGCGGGGACGGCTCGCGGCGGCAGCAGGAGGCGGAGACGACGGCGTGATGGATGGCAATTTTCTGTGATCACTCTATAAGGGGCTGAGAGTAACAGAATATTATTCTGTTACTAGTAACAAAATAGTCCAGCCGTATATATATAGGAGAGGGGCAGCAAGGGTGCCCCAAGTAGGAGTAATCCTACTTGGGTGCTTCCCACAAGTCGATCTCCTCCCTTCCATAAGTTTCGGAGGGGGAAGGAAAGAGAAGGGGGGGGAAGGAAAGGGGGAGGCCGAATCCTCCCCTTTCCTTCTCCCTTCCTTTCCTTCTCCCTTCCCTTCCTTCCCTTCTCCTCCTATTCGGCCTATAGGAGGGCACACCAGCCCCTTAGGGGCTAGTCTGTCCATCTCTTGGCCCATTAGGCCCCAATAGTTTGCCGAGGGTTGCCCGGAACCCCTTCTAGTGACCTGATACGTACCCGGTACCCCCGGAACACTTCTGGTGTCCGAATACTAGAGTCCCATATATGAATATTTAACTGTCGACCATTTCGAGACTCCTCATCATGTCTGTGATCTCATCTGGGACTCCGAACAACATTCGGTCACCAAATCACATAACTCATATTATACAAAATCGTCATCGAATGTTAAGCGTGCGGACCCTACGGGTTCGAGAACTATGTAGACATGACCTTTATCGGTTAATAACCAATAGCGGAACCTGGATGCTCATATTGGTTCCCACATATTCTACGAAGATCTTTATCGGTTGTACCATAATGACAACATACGTTATTCCCTTTGTCATCGGTATGTTACTTGTGCGAGATTTGATCGTCAGTATCTTCATACCTAGTTCAATCTCATTACCGGCAAGTCTCTTTACTCGTTCCGTAATACATCTTCCCACAACTAACTCATTAGTCACATTTCTTGCAAGGCTTATTATGATGTGTATTACCGAGAGGGTCCAGAGATTCCTCTCTGATACTCGGAGTGAGAAATCCTAATCTTGATCTATGTCAACCCAACAAACACCTTTGGAGATACCTGTAGAGCGTCTTTATAATCACCCAGTTACGTTGTGACATTTGATAGCACACAAGTTATTCCTCCGTTATCCGGGATTTGCATAATATCATAGTCGAAGGAATGTGTATTTGACATGAAGAAAGCAATAACAATAAAACTGAACGATCAACATGCTTAGCTAACAGATGGGTCTTGTCCATCACATCATTCTCCTAATGATGTGATCCTGTTCATCAAATGACAACACATGTCTATGGTTAGGAAACTTAACCATCTTTGATTAACGAGCTAGTCTAGTAGAGGCTTACTAGGGACATGGTGTTTTGTCTATGTATTCACACATGTATCAAGTTTCCGGTTAATACAATTCTAGCATGAATAATAAACATTTATCATGATATAAGGAAATATAAATAACAACTTTATTATTGCCTCTAGGGCATATTTCCTTCACTAAACGCTCTTATAATTCTTTACAGGGGGAGTACCTGTCAAGTTGATTTGATACAAACAAAATATGCCCTATAATACACACATAATCCTTGTTTCTAATTGGCTTTTTCCTGATTCATGAGCGCACACTTGAAACTGGTAATAAGAAGATAGTCACCCGATTTGTTTGTGTTCTATTTTCGTAAGCATGTCCAGAATAATAGGATAGTTTAATTTGAGAAAAATTGGCTGGAAGAATGATGTAAATTGATACTCTTATATCAATCTCGAGAGATATGTGGTTTTTATTTTTTTCATAGATGTACGTTGCTGTCGGATCCATTGGTCCTTCATGATTGTAGCTGCTCGTTCTCCTCATAGACCGTCTATTTCTCCTTCCTTTCCTCAATCAGATTTTTCCTCGGTTGTTCTTGATGTTGACAGACAACAGTTCTTTGAGTGTGGGCTGACGTGAAGGCTAGACCTTTTGTTTTCCTGGTTGATGCTCGTCGTTGGTTGTATGCGGAGGCGTTGTGGTGGTCCAAATTTCCTAGGTTGTCTTCTACCTCTGGACAATTGATTGGTTGACATGTTAATGTGACAAAACTGACTCATGCCCGGCCTGTAGTGCTCTTCCTGTTAGGGAAAGTCCAGAGGAATCTACTTCGAGAGGTGTCGTAATATGGGAGGTATGCATCTGTGATTCATTTGTTTGCGCATCCATGCATCTTTGGTTTTATCTGCATGATGACACTTATTTACAGGAAATAATTCGTTCTGCCCCAGGGGTGTTCCTTTGCGTTGTAACTAGGGTGTTGTCTCCATCTGCTAGGTAGTTGTTGTTCTTTTCCACTCGCTGCATTGACTCCTATAGCCTATTGTTTATTCCTGCCCAGTTTGTTTTATATATGCATGTTAGCATGTATATGGACAAATTCATGGGGTTTAGGGTCTAAATAGGTTGTAGATGATTGCTAAAAAGTGATTATTGAAGGATTGGAGTCAAGCTTAGGATCAGTTTATCTTATGGGCCTATACTACAATGTTTACTTGGCTTGTTAGAATACATGTAGCATGAGGTATTTCTCTCCTCATTTATTTGGCTATAGGTCCTTGTTGGTTGCAATCTTGGGTGCTTTAACAAGGAGCAATTGCACAATGTGATTGTGGTTACTGATGTCTGCTAGAACTACGTTGGTATTTCCCCAAATAGGAAGGGATGATGCAGCACAGTGACTGTAAGTATTTCCCTCAGTGATGAGAGCAAGGTTGTCGAACCAGTAGGAGAACCAAGCAACACTACGTAAACAACACCTGCACACAAATAACAAATACTCGCAACCCAACGTGTAAAAGGGGTTGTCAATCCCTTTCAGGTAATAGCGCCAGAGATTGGCAAGCGGACGTGATAAAAATATGATAGATGGGATAAATAAATCTCGGATAAAATAAATTTTAGCAAGGAATTTTTGGGTTTAATAGATCTGAAAATAAAAGACAAATACATTAGATCGTAAAGGTAAATATATAAAAGAAGAGACCCGGGAGCCGTAGGTTTCACTAGTGGCTTCTTTCGAGAAAAATAGCAAACAGTGGGTAAATGAATTACTATTGGGCAATTGATAGAACTTAAAGTAGTCATGACGATATCCAGGAAATGATCATTATATAGGCATTACGTCCAAGATTAGTAGACCAACTCCTGCCTGCATCTACTAATATTACTCCACACATCGACTGCTATCCAGCATGCATCTCGTGTATTAAGTTCATGGAGAAACGGAGTAATGCAATAAGAACGATAACATAATGTAGACTAGATCTATTTATGTAGAAATAGACCCCATCATGTTATCCTTAATAGCAATGATACATACGTGTCGGTTCCCCTTCTGTCACTGGGATCAAGAACCGAAAGATCGAAGCCATCACAAAGCACCTCTTCCCATTGCAAGATAAATAGATCAAGTTGGCCAAACAAAACCCAAATATCGGAGAAGAAATACGAGGCTATAAGCAATCATGCATATAAGAGATCAAAGAAGACTCAAATAACTTTCATGGATAAGAAGAGATTGATCTGATCATAAACTCAAAGTTCATCGGATTCCAACAAACACACCGCAAAAGAATTACATCATATGGATCTCCAAGAGACCATTGTATTGAGAATCAAACGGAAGAGAGGAAGCCATCTAGCTACTAACTACGGACCCTAAGGTCTACAAAAGACTACTCACACATCATCGGAGAGGCACCAATGGACATGATGAACCCCTCTGTGATGGTGTCTAGATTGGATCTGGTTATTCTAGACTCAGCGGTGGCTGGAATTGATTTTCGTCGACTCCCCTAGGGTTTCTGGAATATTGGGGTATTTATAGAGCAAAGAGGCGGTTAGGGAGGCACCCGAGGTGGGCACAACCCACCAGGGCGCGCCTGGGCCTACAGGGACGCCCTTGTGGCTTGTGCTCCCCTCGGAGCACCCCCAGGCGCTTCTCCGACCCATTGGATGTCTTCTGGTCCAAAAAATCCAGAAAAAGTTTTGCTGCTTTTGGACTCCGTTTGATATTGATTACCTACGATGTAAAAAACATGCAAAAACATCAACTAGCACTTGGCACTATGTAAATAGGTTAGTACCAAAAAATGATATAAAATGACTAAAATATGATTATAAAACATCCAAGAATGATAATATAACAGCATGGAACAATCAAAAATTATAGATACGTTGGAGACGTATCAGCATCCCCAAGCTTAATTCCTGCTCGTCCTCGAGTAGGTAAATGATAAAAACAAAATTTTTGATGTGGAATTCTGCCTAACATGTCATCTCGTTTTCTCTTCTTTATAGCATGGACATTTGGACTTTTATAGGATTCAAGGCAATAATCTAGTTTTGACATGAGACTTAAATACTCAAGCATATCAACAAGCAACCATGTCTTTCAAAATATCAACGTTAAAATAAGTTATCCCTAGCCCATCATGCTCAATCATTGATCCATTCATGAAACACACTCGCATATTAACTACACCCAATGCTGAAGTACGATCATAGTGCCCCCTAGTTGGTGCTTTATAAGAGAATATGGAGACTCAAATTAAAAATAAAAATTTCATAAAGTAAAAGAAAGGCCCTTCGTAGAGGGAAGTAGGGATTTGTAGAGGTGCCAGAGCTCAAAGCGAAAATTGAGAGATAAAAACTTTTTGAGAGGCATACTTTTCCCACCAATGAAAATGACTTAGAGTTCCAAACACTTTCCATGCTAGATATATCATAGGCGGTTCCCAAACAGAAAATAAAGTTTATTCATTTTTCCACCATACTTTCACTTTCCATGGCTAACCGTATCCATGAGTGCCTTCCATACCAACACTTTCCAAGGAATTTATTATTTGACAACATAAAGTAAATTCATTTCTCATTTCGGTACTGGGCATCCCTAATACCTTTGCCTTAATGACAAGTGAATAAACACTCATCTTGAGAATAACACATCTAGCATGGAAAATATTAGCCACCCCTCACCGCCTCGCGAGCGGTACAAGCACACAAAAGAGAAATTTATTTTTAATATTAGAGATGACACATACAACTTTGCTTAGAACGGAAAAAGAATACCGCATATATGTAGATATAGTGTACTCACATGGAAAAACTGGTTTAAAGGATTTTGGACGCACAAGTAGTGATCATACTTAGTGCAAAATGAAGGCTGGCAAAAGATTGAGAAGCGACCATCCAAGAAATGAATAATCTCATAAGCAAGCATTAAGCATAATTAACACCGAATAATGCAACACAAGTAGGATGTAATTTCATTGCATGACTATTGACTTTTGTGCTTGCATAGGGAATCACAAACCTTAACACCAATATTCTTACTAAAGCACAATTACTCATCAACATGACTCACATATCACATCATCATATCTCAAAACTATTACAAAGAATCAAGTTTATTTTGTCCAATGATCTTCATGAAAGTTTTTATTATATCCTTCTTGGATATCTATCACTTTGGAACTAATTTTCATGTGTTGCTTTTGATAAGCTCAAATAAATATAAGTGGAGATCATGAGCATAATTTTTCTTTCTCTCAAATTGATTTATGTGAAGCAAGAGAGAATTTCTTAAAAAAATTACTAACTCTCAAATAAATCTAACTGAAGCAAGAGAGCATTTCTTCAAAAATACTAAAGCACACCGTGCTCAAAAAGATATAAGTGAAGCACTAGAGCAATTCGATAGCTCATAAAGATTTAAGTGAAGCATAGAGAGAAATTCTAACAAGTCATGGCATAATTTTTACTCTCTCAAATAGGTGTGTCCAGCAAGGGTTCATGACTTTTAAACAAAAAGCAAAACAAGCAAAGACTCATATCATACAAGACGCTCCAAGAAAAACTCATAGTATGTGGCGAATAAAATATAGCTTTGAGACCGATGGTCGTTAGAAGAAAGAGGGGACACCACTCGAGGCATCCCCAAGCTTAGTTGCTTGCTTACTTTGTATAATAGCTTGGGATGCCATGGGCATCCCCAATCTTAGGCTCTTCTTACTCCTTATTCCTTCATCCATCGTAAGATAACCCAACACATAAAAACTTCAATCACACAAAACTCAACAAAACCTTCGTGAGATCCTTTACTATAAGAAAACAAATCACTACTATAAGTGCTGTTGAAAACCAATTCATATTTTATTCTTGCATTATATCTACTGTATTCCAACTTTTCTATGGAAAAAAAATCTTCAAAGAAAACCATAGAATCATCAAAACAAGCACACAACGCAAATAAAACAGAATCTATCAAAAACAGAACATTCTGTAGCAATCTGGGTATTTTGAATACTTTTGTAACTCCAAAAACTCTGAAACATTAAGACGACATGAGAAATTTGTATATTAATCTTATTCAAGAATAATTGGTATTTTATCACGCTCTGGTTAAAAATGGAAATTATTTTCGTGAGCGCAAAATTTTCTGTTTTCACCAAGATCAAACAACTATCACCCTAGAAGATCCTAAAGGCTTTACTTGGCACAAACACTAACTAAAATACAAAAAACACAATCATAATAGTGGCATAATTGTGCTAACACTCAAGTACAGGAAGCAAAAAGCAAAAATAAATTTTATTCATTGGGTTGCCTCCCAACAAGCGCTATTGTGTCACGCCCCTAGCTAGGCATAAAGCAAGGATCTAAGTTTTGTCGTCCTTCTGCTTAATTTCCTTAGAGGTGTTTTCATCATGGGTTTGTAAAAACAACATAGAACATATTATCCCTAGAAACCTTAGGACTATTAAGTTGCTTAACATCATAACCTCTGTGATTTCTGGCAACAATCCAAGAGTAATGTTGATTAACATTATTGAAGACTTGCTGGATTATATCTAAAATAGGGACTTCCTTTTTAAGATTGTCATCAAAGATTTGATTATCCCCAAGCAAATGCATTAACACATAATCACTATTGTAAAGAATTTCATATACCACTCACGATTCATACCATAGAAATCAAAGATTTCCCTAGCTTCCTGTATGATATAGTCAAACTCATTCATAAGTACAAGAGTGGCGAACTTTTTGGCCAAAGGATTCTTTATAGCGGGAAGCTCAAAAAAACAATCTTTGCAAAGTAGGATGAGTACAGATAAATTTACTTTCAAGTTTCAGAACTAGTGTTGAAATAGCATCCGCATAAGATTTAGTAGTTCTAAGTATAGGGCCATCATCAAGACTAATATTTCCCACACAATTGAAAAATTCTTGGATACATTCCTTTCCCATAACATTCCCTTGCTCCAAGATAAAAGTTTTAGTATCCAGATTTCCCGTACGTCCAATATTAGGAGTTAGGCCATCATTTGTTGTTGCCATACCGAAATCACTGATGATTGCAAGCAAAGGATAGATCTGACGAGAAAATGGTGAACGAAAAAGAGAGGGCGAATAAAATGGCAAATTTTTGTGAAGTGGGGGAGAGGAAAACGGAAGGCAAATGTAAAATAATGTAAATTGCAAGGAGATGATATTTGTGATTAGGAACTTGGTAGATGTTGATGATGTCTCCCCGGCAACAGCACCAGAAATTCCTTTTGATGTCTGCTAGAACTACGTCGGTATTTCCCCAAAGAGGAAGGGATGATGCAGCACAGCGACGGTAGGTATTTCCCTCAGTGATGATACCAAGGTTATCGAACCAGTAGGAGAACCAAGCAACATTACGTAAACAACACCTGCACACAAATAACAAATAGTCAAACCCGACGTGTAAAAGGGGTTGTCAATCCCTTTCGGGTAAGGCGCCAGAAATTGGCAAGCGGACGTGATAAAAATATGATAGATGGGATAAATAGATCTCGGATAAAATAATTGTAGCATGGTATTTTTGTATTTTTGGGTTTAATGTATCTGAAAATAAAAGGCAAATAAAATAGTCGCAAAGGAAAATATATTAAAGAAGAGACCCGGGGGCCCTAGGTTTCACTAGTAGCTTCTCTCGAGAAAAGTAGGAAACAGTGGGTAAACGAATTACTGTTGGGAAATTGATAGAACTTCAAATAATCATGACGATATCCAGGCAATGATCATTATATAGGTATCACGTCCAACATTAGTAGACCGACTCCTGCCTGCATCTACTACTGTTACTCCACACATCCACCTCTGTTTTCTACCTCTTGAGCACTGCGTTGGTTTTCCCTGGAAGAGGACTGGGTGGTGCAGTAAAGCAGCATAAGTATTTCTCTCAGTTTTTGAGAACCAAGGTATCAATCCAGTAGGAGAACAAGCGCGAGTCACCTCGTACCTACACAAACAAATAAGAATCTCGCAACCAACGCGATAAAGGGGTTGTCAATCCGTTCACGGCCACTTCCAAGAGTGAGATCTGATAGAGATGATAATAATAAGATAAATATTTTTGGTATTTTCATGATATAGATTAAAAGTGAAGATTGTAAAATAAAATAGATTGGAAACTTGTATGATGGAAAATAGACCCGGGGGCCATAGGTTTCACTAGTGGCTTCTCTCAAGATAGCATAAGTATTACGGTGGGTGAACAAATTACTGTCGAGCAATTGATAGAAAAGCGAATAATTATGAGAATATCTAGGCATGATCATGTATATAGGCATCACGTCTGTGACAAGTAGACCAAAACGATTCTGCATCTACTACTATTACTCCACACATCAACCGCTATCCAACATGCATCTAGAGTATTAAGTTCATAAGAATAGAGTAATGCCTTAAGCAAGATGACATGATGTAGAGGAGTAAACTCATGCAATATGATGTAAACCCCATCCTTTTATCCTCGATGGCAAAAATACAATACGTGTCGTTTCCCTTTCTATCACTAGGATCGAGCATGGCAAGATTGAGCCCAAAGCTAAGCACTTCTCCCATTGCAAGAAAGATCAATCTATTAGGCCAAACCAAACTGATAATTCAAAGAGACTTGCAAAGATAAATCAATCATACATAAAAGAATTCAGAGAAGATTCAAATATTGTTCATAGATAAACTTGATCATAAACCCACAATTCATCGGATCTCGACAAACACACCGCAAAAAGAAGTGTTACATCGAATAGATCTGTAAGAGAATCGAGGAGAACTTTGTATTGAGATACAAAGAGAGAGAAGAAGACATCTAGCTACTAGCTATGGACCCGAAGGTCTGAAGTAAACTACTAACACATCATCGGAGGTGCCATGGAGTTGATGTAGAGGCCCTCCGTGATCAATGCCCCCTCCGGCGGAGCTCCAAAAAAGGCCCCAATATGGGATCTCTTGGGTACAGAAGGTTGCGGTAGTGGAAATAGAGTTTCATGGTGCTCCTGGATGTTTGCGGGGTACATGGATATATATAGGAGGAAGAAGTAGGTTGGTGGAGCAACGATGGGCCCACGAGGGTGGAGGGCGCGCCCAGGGGGTAGGCGCGCCCCCTGCCTCGTGGCCGCCTCATTGATTGCTTGACGTCCACTCCAAGTCCTCTGTGTCACATTTGTTTCAAAAATCATGTTCCCGAAGGTTTCATTCTGTTTGGACCCCGTTTGATATTCCTTTTCTACAAAACACTGAAATAGGCAAAAAACAACAATTTGGGCTGGGCCTCTGGTTAATAGGTTAGTCCCAAAAATAATATAAAAGTGTAAAATAAAGCCCGTTATCATCCAAAACAGATAATATAATAGCATGGAACAATAAAAAATTGTAGATACGTTGGAGACGTATCAAGCATCCCCAAGCTTAATTCCTGCTCGTCCTCGAGTAGGTAAATGATAAAAACAAATTTTTTGATGTGGAATGCTTCCTAACATATTTCTCAATGTAATTTTCTTTATTATGGCATGAATGTTCAGATCCGAAATATTCAATGTAAACTTGAATATTGACATAAAAATAATAATACTTCAAGCATACTAACTAAGCATAATAACATGGCCAAAGAAAACTTCATCCCTACAAAATCATATAGTTTGGTCATGCTTCATTTTGTCACACAAGAATGCTCTCATCATGCACAACCCCAATGACAAGCCAAGCAATTGTTTCACACTTTAGTAATATCAAACTTTTTTCAACTTTCACGCAATACATGAGCGTGAGCCATGGATATAGCACTATGGGTGGAATAGAATATAATGAAGGGGGTTATGTGGAGAAGACAAAAAAGGAGAAAGTCTCACATCGACGCGGCTAATAAATGGGATAGGGAGATGCCCATCAATTGATGTCAATGCAAGGAGTAGGGATTGCCATTCAACGGATGCACTAGAGCTATACATGTATGAAAGCTCAACAAAAGAAACTAAGTGGGTGTGCATCCAACTTGCTTGCTCACGAAGACCTAGGGCAGTTGAGGAGGCCCATTGTTGGAATATACAAGCCAAGTTCTATAATGATAAGTTCCCACTAGTATATGAAAATGACAAAACAAGAGTGAGGGAGTCCTGGATTAGGGGGTCTCCGGACAGACAGACTATATCCTTTGGTCGGACTGTTGGACTATGAAGATACAACATTGAAGACTTCGTCCCGTGTCCGGATGGGACTTTCCTTGGCGTGGAAGGCAAGCTTGGCAATACGGATATGTAGATCTCCTCCCTTGTAACCAACTCTGTGTAACCCTAGCCCCCTCCGATGTCTATATAAACCGGAGGGTTTAGTCCGTAGGACAACATACAATCATACCATAGGCTAGCTTCTAGGGTTTAGCCTCTACGATCTCGTGGTAGATCAACTCTTGTAATACTCATATCATCAAGATCAGTCAAGTAGGACGTAGGGTATTTGAAAGTGCGTTATATCGACTAGAGGGGGGTGAATAGGCGATTTTTATGAAAGTCTTCAGAACATGGGAACGATAAAATTAAACCTATTAGACTACACTAGACAAACGATAAGTTTCAGGTTTTCTACAACTGGACATTAACAAATTCTCATCTGCCCATAACCGCGGGAACGGCATTCGAAAGTTCATAACCCTACAGGGGTGTCCAAACTTAGCCCATCACAAGCTCTCACGGTCAACGAAGGATATTCCTTCTCCCAGGAAGACCCGATCAAACTTGGAATCCCGGTTATAAGACATTTCGACAATGGTAAAACAAGACCAGCAAAGCCACCCAAATGTGCCGACAAACCCCGATAGGAGCTTCACATATCTCGTTCTCAGGGCACACCGGATTGTCCAAGGTTCCGGTAGGCCAGCCCAGAGTTGCTCCTGGTGGCCACCGGCAGCTGACTAGTTGGACGAACACTCAGAGGAGCACTGGCCCGGGGGGGTTTAAATGAAGATGACCCTTGAGTCTGCAGAACCCAAGGGAAAGAAAAGGCTAGGTGGCAAATGGTAAAACCAATGTTGGGCCTTGCTGGAGGAGTTTTATTCAAGGCAAACTGTCAAGGGGTTCCCATTATAACCCAATCACGTAAGGAACGCAAAATCCGGGAACATAACACCGATATGACGGAAACTAGGGCGGCAAGAGTGGAACAAAACACCAGGCATAAGGTCGAGCCTTCCACCCTTTACCAAGTGTATAGATGCATTAATTAAAATAAGAGATTTTGTGATATCGCAACAATAAACAAGTTCCAACAAGGAACAAACTCCAATCTTCACCTGCAACTAGCAAGGCTATAAGAGGGGCTGAGCAAAGCGGTAACATAGCCAAACAACGGTTTGCTAGGACAAGGTGGGTTAGAGGCTTGACATGGCAATATGGGAGGCATGATAAAGCATGTGGTAGGTATCGCAGCATAGGCATAGCAAAAGAGCGAGCATCTAGCAAGCAAAGATAGAAGTGATTTCGAGGGTATGGTCATCTTGCCTGAGATCCCGCAAGGAAGAAGAACGAGTCCAAGAAGAAGACAAACGGACATAGTCGAACGGATCCTCATAAACGTGACATTATGGGAACTAACCCGAAGAAGCAACACCGGAAAGAAGCAAACAACAAAGTAAAAAACCATCACATAAGCATGGCAGGATGCGCAAACAAGTATGATGCATGTCCGGTTTAATGAAGCATGGCATGGCACAAAAAAAACTACAAGTTAAGTGGAGCTCAATATGCAATGAGTTGCACATTGACGGAACACCACATCAATTATTTAGTTCTCTCTCGTTTAGGTACTCAACAATATTAAATGATGGTTAACATGGCAAGAGGGTGAAACATAACAAAGCTATACCATCTAAAAATTTAAATGGGGCCGGATATAACAAACAACAAATCCGGTAAAACCCCATATGCATTTAGCAATTCAAAGCAACAACAATTTAAACGTTTTAATTGTTGTTATCATGATGCGGACGACATGAACAAGATTATGCAATTTTAATTAAAAGTTGACAAGAGAATTGTGAAGCATTTGTCACCGTGGTGGAAAGGAAAGGGGTGTCACGGCAACGATAACGAAAATGGTGCCACGGTAGCATTCCGGTTCCGGTAACTCGATTGATATACCGATGCAAAGGAGAAGTGTGCGGATGCGTGTAAAAGATGGTGGGGCGCTCCCGGATTCTGGGTGTCCCATGAGTTGGCGACAAGGAAACGAGTGACAATTTGAACAGGGTGCAAACACGAGCATCTCAAACATCGCAAGCATTCGTTCACGGACGTCGCCTCGAGGTTATACCTTCGAAGCGTGCAAGCAGGACAGTTCTCGTTCGATGCAAAGTAGAGGAAGTAGACATTCTCGCGATGGCGGTAGTGGAAGTAGTCGTTCTCGCACGCCCTAGGGTCGACGGTAGAGGTTATCGCGATCTCGGCGACGATAGTGGTACATGTTTATCGTTGCATGAGTTTCCGTAGACGTCCATGTCATCGGTGTCGTGGTACTTGGGGTCTTCGGACTTTCCGGTCCCGTTTTTGCGACGGTAGTCGTTCACATTTGTTTCGGAGAGGTACTTGATGACTCCAACGTCTTCGGGGCGACGGTAGTTGTACACGGTCCACGAGACGTCGATCATTCGGGGTCTGACTTGCGGGTCTTGCCGACATGAGGCGGTTTTGTGTAGACGAACTTGGCGCATCCGAAGGGTCACACTTGTCGTCGTGGGAAGTTGGTGAATCCGAGGTCTTTGAGGTCGACGGTAGTTGTTCTCATATCGTCATGGTACTTGGCGATTTCGGAGATGGGGGAGGACGAACTTGGCGGTCCTCGTAGAACTAGTACTTGGCGTTATCTCCGGTTCGGTGGTCGTTTTAGGCGTCGGGCGTCGAGGTAGTTGGCGTAAAACCTTGTAGTCGTGCGGGAGGTCTTAGCAGTCCAGCATGAAGCCGCGAAGAAGCACAAGACACCCAGCGCGAGGAGGGCAGGAATGGTCGAACGGTACAGGACCGAAGCTCCGACGAGCTGGACCCCAACGAGGCTGGGTCGGACGGGGCTTGAGGGGAAGCTGGAGGCGTCGGAGTCCTTTGCTCAAGCACAAAGGGACGATGGCGGCTTGAGGTGGAGGGGAACACGACGGGGTGGACGACAGCGGCAAGCTCGTTGGCATGCCTGGTGGCGGATCTCGCTGGGCGACGGAGGCACGACACTGTCGAATGGAGGCCATGGGCGATGGGGGTGGCGCGGAGCAGCAACCTGCTGCTGGTGGTTGATGCGGACAAGGCAAGGGGCGGCGAAGCGTCATGGCTGAGGGAGCAGAGGGGGAGGCCGAGCAGGGCATGCTGGTGGTCGTGTGGGCGCGACGGCGGCGAGGAGGCCGATGGGCTCCGGCCTGGTTCCTGGACCGAAGGAGGAGGGAGGATGAGGGGCGCGCGGGATCGGGCGTGGGGTGAGGACTTCTGCGGGAGGAGGATGAGGGAACCTAGCGGGACTCCTTCAGGTGCGTGGGGTTGGCGGCGGTAGGGGAGGATGAGAGGGAGCGGTGAGAGGAGGGGTTGCCTAGGGTTAGAAGGGGTGCGGGCTGGGCCTTAGAGGCCGGCCCAGTGGGGAGGTAAAAGGCCAGGGCCTTGGGCCTTTTGGTGGAGATTCTAAGAGGCCAGTCAGTGCAGGCTGCCTCTCACTCTCTCTCTATTAAACTATTTCCTTTAACATAAAAAGCATAGAGAGAAGAGAAAAGAAGAGGGGGTAAGGGAAAGAATTACGCATGCGGGATAATTTTTACGGACTCGTAAAGATGTGCACGGTCCACGAAAAATAGGACAGGCATGATTGCAAGAATTTAATTCAAAGTCATTTGAATTTAATTCAAATGGTTTGAACAAGGACTAGGAATTAGAGGTGTCCAAAAATGTTCGGATTTTTGGTGGAGCTCTAGAAAATGATGAAAGAAATATAAGGCAAGGTTAGAGAGTCAACACTTGAAGAAGAAAAAAGGCCAAGGGATTTAATATGCAAGTGTGTTAAGGTGAATTCCAAATAAATGGAATATTTATAATAGCTCCATAAATATTAGGAGGATAATGTTATAAAGAGAAGCCACTCTTCCCTCGATTTAAATGGA
This sequence comes from Triticum urartu, assembly GCF_056163025.1. NCBI lineage: Eukaryota > Viridiplantae > Streptophyta > Magnoliopsida > Poales > Poaceae > Triticum > Triticum urartu. Next base: position 248,686,613 of record NC_141878.1, on the reverse strand, counting down.
TCGAAGATCCACACAAATTATTTAGCGGGTTTTAAAACGGGTTGCATGATGACATGATGACATGATGCAAGGCACATGATGCAAAGGGGAATGCAACAAGCAAAAGAAAACACACGACGAAACCCGGAATCCATGGAAGGCATCTGAATCTCCGGTTTTGGGGCGTTACATATATAGTAGTCCCACCGTCAAACTCCTATGGCTAAGTGAAAGTGTTAAAGCAATATAGTCCGATTGCCTCGTTCGCTGCGCTACCACCTCCTTCATGGACCAATACGTTGGATCAAGTGTGAATACGCGTTTTTTGCGAACACCCCCGCATTATATGCGTGGGGGCTGAAGCCGATGACTGCAATCTTTCAGGTTATATACATATATACATAAACAGCCGCACAGGAGGCATCATAATACTTTCGTGCAAAAGTATAAACACAGCCTTCATAATTCAATATAACATTGTTTTTCGAATGGGAATACATGTCACTAGATCATAATATTCTTCGAGCACTGAGCCTCCATCGAACGAGCGCCTTCAAGGATTTCTTCAAAGTAGAGCTCGACAGCTACTCGGCCCATGGCCGAACCCTGTGTTGCAATAGTGGTGGTCTCGATCTCTGCCCAGTATGTCTTGACACGGGCAAGTGCCATCCACGCACCCTCTGTGCACGCCGACCTCTTCATAGCGTCGATGTGCGGCACGGCACCAAGGAATTGTTGCACTAAACTAAAGTAACTATTCGGCCTTGGCCCTTCAGGCCAAAGATGATCCACAACAGACCTCATGGCATGTCCGGACAACCTATGGAGCTCGTCCCACTCGGCCATTCGCTCATTCAACAGCAGCGGACGCACTGGAGCATGAAACTGTGACCAGAACAGCTTTTCCACTTCACGATCTTTTTGATCCTTGAAGTACTCGGACGCATCAGCAGCACTTGCTGCCAAATCCACGTATGCGTCTGCAGTACTCCATAGTTGATCAAGAGGGGCATACTTTGGATCTCCGAACTTAGTCCCCAACAAAAAGGGCTTCCCAACCACGATATCTCCAGCTTGACGTAGCTCCTCCTTCGTCGCTCTGATTTTGGAGCGGGTTTCCTTGGCTGCTACCATGGCCTTCTCCAGGTCCGTCGCCTTTGCTCGACTTTCTTTTTCAAGAAGCTGGTAACGGTCGGCGGCATCTTTCAACTCAACGACCATATTGGCCATTCTTTCCTTGCTCTAGCAATGCGCGACATGTTCGGCCCTCAGCTCTTCGACCGCCTTTAGAGCGGCTGCATCGCTATTTCTGGCTTGTTCCTTGGCTCGGGCAAGTTCCGCCCGAAGGGTCTCCACGGTGGCAGCTCCATCTGCAGTCACAACATATTAAAGATACTGGCATCATGCTCCTATTACTATGTGTTGATCACTGGAGAAATCACATACCCTGTGCCTCGTCAAGCCGCTTGTTGACAAGCACGATGTTGGCATCTGCCGCATCAAGTTGCCGCTTTAGCTTGGCAAACTCATCAGTCCGGCTAGCCACCGGACCTTCAGCCATCTGCACATGAAGGCGGCCTGATTATTACCTAGGACTATGATCCTTTTTTTGCCGCCATTCTCGACGGCAACCAGAGTCTTAGGGGCTACTATCTGCATAGGGCACACCTAACGTATGCGGTACTGTCAAAAACATACAATATTTCACGTACCTCAAAGCCTTTCAGCAGACTCATAAAAGCTTCATGCAACCCGCTTTCGGCGGATGAAACCCTTTCAATCACCGTACCCATTAGTGTACGATGCACTTCTGAGATGGCCGCTTGCTCCAGAAGATCCTTCAGTGCGTCCGACCGCACACTGTGCGGTTCCGGACTCTTTCTGTTGCTCTCTTTAGGAGCTGAATACTGAGGGCTTCGGGTGGCCAAAGGATTACCCTCTGGCCTTGGCGGATCAGGAGAAACCCTCCGCGACGACACTTCAGGGTCGCCCACCTCATTAGGCGGGGTGGCAGGGGGAGGTGTTTCGCTCTCCATCATCTCCGGAAGAAGATCCCCCAAAGACGAACTCTGTCGAGAAGGGCTATGATCCGAACTACAAGATATAAGCTTCAGTTATTATCTTCAGAAGTAATCTAGGATATTTTCATTATTAAGTACTTTTTGTTTACTTACAGCTCGGTCGAGGGATGATCCCTTTGTGGACACTGTGCGGCAAGAGTACCCTCCGAGGCAGGACCCTCTGGCGAAGATTTCTTCCCCCGTTTGGAAACCTTTGCTTCCGGGTCTTCAGAGGTGGTCCTCTTCCTTCCTCGAGGAGAGGGAATGTCAGATTCTTCTCCGTGGTTATCCTCCTTCGTGGAGGTTCTAATTCCCCGGTTTGGACGAATAGTGAGTGAGGCCCGCTTTCGGCTTCTTTATTCCCCCCTTTATCTTCCACTGAGGGCGTCTGATAAGGCGCCGGCTCGAGCATTCTGTCTAGTACGAGATTGGCCGAGCCTTCGGGAAGGGGGGCTGAACACCTGATCATCTTCACCTTGGTTATCCAGTCCTGGTCAAAGAGCGACTTTACAGAATGATGTTATGATAAATAAAAAGACAGCGTGTTCGGCCATGGGATTACTTACTTGGCTATCCGGGCGATTACAACTCAGACCCGCATCCTCGGTAGTGTCCGAACACTTTATTTGGGGTTCGAAGAACAATTTGTACATCTCTTCGAGCATCATGCCGAGGAAGTACTGAATTGTTTGTGGTCCTTCCGGGTTGAATTCCCACATACGGAGGGGTCGACGTTTGCAAGGCTGCACTCGACGAACTAGCATGACTTGCATTACCATGACCAGGATAACATCTCTCTCATGGAGATCTCGGATGCGACTCTGCAATATCAACACATCATTTACTGGCCCCCAGCTTAGCCCCTTGTTGATCCATGACGTCAATTGTGGTGGACGGCCCGAGCGAAAGGCTGGGGCGGCTACCCACTTGGTACTCTAGGGAGCTATGATGTAAATCCACTCACGTTGCCACAAACTGGACACCTCTGGGAAGGAACCCTCTGGCCATGGAGCATCAGCGGTTTTGCTTATTACGGCACATCCGCACTTTGCGTGTCGCCCCTTGATTATCTTTGGCTTCACATTGAAAGTCTTGAGCCACAAGCCGAAGTGTGGGGTAATGCGGAGGAAGGCCTTGGACACGAAGATGAACGACGAGATGTGAAGGAGGGAATCCGGGGCCAGATCATGGAAATCCAGCCCATAATAGAACATGAGCCCCCTAACAAAGGGATCCAGAGCGAGGCCCAGCCCTCGGAGGAAGTGAGAGATGAACAACGCTCTCGTTGGGTTTGGGAGTGGGGATGACCTGCCCTCGAGCAGGCAGCCTGTGCGAGATTTCGGCGGTCAGATACCTGGTCTCTCTCAGCTTCTTGATGTCCTCCTCTGTGACAGAGGAAGACATCCACCGACCTTGGAGGTTGAATCCGGACATGGTTAATGGTCCGAAGTGCCTGACCTGAGCCTTGGATGTTGGAACTCGAGGCGGGGAAGGATTCGATTGAGCATGAGAGGGAAAAAAGGACAGGCCTTGGCCTCTTTATAAAGAGGGTGAATATCAAGCGTCCTCCTCGTGGCCGTTTGAGACTTGCCTAAAATCAAGGAGTCATACAAACAGGAACGATTGGGTTACCCACGTCCGTATTGATGAGAATCTCGTAATAAGGGGGACACGATCTCTGCTTTGACAAGACGTGCCAGGAAAACCGCCTTGCGATATGTGCGGTGCTGGTTGAGAAAAATGGTTCGAAATAAAGACCGGGCCATGGCATGATGTCACGTTGCTAAACGTGTTAGCAGATTATATTTTTGGAAATATTATTCTCTCTACGGTGGTATGTGGAACTTGTTTTGCAGAGCTGGACACTATCCTTGTGTTCAAAATCTTCTATGGAGTATTCGGAGGAGGAACCCGCCTTGCAATGCCGAAGAAAAATCTGTGCGCCGGACTCATCGTCATTGAAGGCTGGTTCAGGGGCTACTGAGGGAGTCTTGGATTAGGGGGTCTCCGGACAGCCGGACAATATCCTTTGGCCGGACTGTTGGACTATGAAGATACAAGATTGAAGACTTCATCCCGTGTCCGGATGGGACTTTCCTTGGCGTGGAAGGCAAGCTTGGCAATACGGATATGTAGATCTCCTCCCTTGTAACCGACTCTGTGTAACCCTAGCCCCCTCCGGTGTCTATATGAACCGGAGGGTTTAGTCCGTAGGACAACATACAATCATACCATAGGCTAGCTTCTAGGGTTTAGCCTCTATGATCTCGTGGTAGATCAACTCTTGTAATACTCATAACATCAAGATCAATCAAGCAGGACATAGGGTGATACATCTCCAACGTATCTATAATTTTTGATTGCTCCATGCTATATTATCTACTGTTTTGGACATTATTGGGCTTTATTATCCACTTTTATATTATCTTTGGGACTAACCTATTAACCGGAGGCCCAGCCCAGAATAGATGTTTTTTGCCTGTTTTAGGGTTTCGAAGAAAAGGAATATCAAACAGAGTCCAAATGGAATGAAACCTTCAGGAACATGATTTTCTCAACGAACAAGACCCAGGAGACTTGGACCCTACGTCATGACACAAAAGAGGAGGCCACGAGGTAGGGTGGCGTGCCTACCCCCTCAGGCGCACCCTCCACCCTCGTGGGCCCCCTTTTCCTCCACCGACGTACTCCTTCCTCCTATATATACCTACGTACCCCCAAACGATCAGATATGGAGCCAAAACCCTAATTCCACCACCGCAACTTTCTATATCCATGAGATCCCATCTTGGGGCCTATTCTGAAGCTCCGCCAGAGGGGCCATCGATCACGGAGGGCTTCTACATCAACACCATGGCCCCTCCTATGAAGTGTGAGTAGTTCACCTCAGACCTACGGGTCCATAGTAAGTAGCTAGATGGCTTCTTCTCTCTTTTTGGATCTCAATACAATGTTCTCCCCCTCTCCCGTGGAGAACTATTCGATGTAATCTTCTTTTTGCGGTGTGTTTGTTGAGACAGATGACTTGTGGGTTTATGATCAAGTCTATCTATGAACAATATTTGAATCTTCTCTGAATTCTTTTATATATGATTGGTTATCTTTGCAAGTCTCTTTGAATTATCAGTTTGGTTTGGCCTACTAGATTGATCTTTCTTGCAATGGGAGAAGTGCTTAGCTTTGGGTTTAATCTTGTGGTGTCCTTTCCCAGTGACAGTAGGGGCAGCAAGGCACGTATTGTATTGTTTCCATCGAGGATAACAAGATGGGGTTTTCATCATATTGCATGAGTTTATCCCTCTACATCATGTCATCTTGCTTAAGGCGTTACTCTGTTTTCATTAACTTAATACTCTAGATGCATGCTGGATAGGGATAGCGGTCGATGAGTGGAGTAATAGTAGTAGATGTAGGCAGGAGTTGGTCTACTTGTCTCGGACGTGATGCCTATATACATGATCATGCCTAGATATTCTCGTAACTAAGCTCAATTCTATCAATTGCTCAACAGTAATTTGCTCACCCACCATAGAATACTTATGCTCTCGAGAGACCACTAGTGAAACCTATGGCCCCCGGGTCTATCTTCATCATATTAATCTCCAACTACTTAGTTATTTCCTTTGCTTTTTTACTTTGCTTTTACTTTACTTTGCATCCTTATCATAAAAATACCAAAAATATTATCTTATCATATCTATCAGATCTCACTCTCGTAAGTGGCCATGTAGGGATTGACAACCCCTTATCACGTTGGTTGTGAGGATTTATTTGTTTTGTGCAGGTGTGAGGGACTGGTGCGTAGCCTCCTACTAGATTGATACCTTGGTTCTCAAAAACTGAGGGAAATACTTACGCTACTTTACTACATCATCCCTTCCTCTTCGGGGAAAACCAACACAGTGTTCAAGAGGTAGCAAGAAGGATTTCTGGCGCCGTTGCCGGGGAGGTCTATGCAAAAGTCAATATACCAAGTACCCATCACATACCCTTATCTCCTGCATTACATTATTTGCCATTTGCCTCTCGTTTCCTCCCCCCCCCACTTCACCCTTGCCGTTTTATTCGCCCTCTCTCTCTATCCTCCCTCTCTTTCTCTATTTGCCTCTTTTTGCCCGCTTGCTTTTTGTTTGCTTGTGTGTTAGTTTGCTTGTTTGTCACGATGGCTCAAGATTACACTAAATTGTGTGACTTCACCAATACCAACAACAATGATTTTATTAGCACTCTGATTGCTCCCCTTACCAATGCTGAATCTTGTGAAATTAATACTTCTTTGCTGAATCTTGTCATGAAAGATCCGTTTTACGGCCTTCCTAGTGAAGATGCCGCTACCCATCTAAATAGCTTCGTTGATTTGTGTGATATGCAAAAGAAGAAATATGTGGATAATGATATTGTTAAATTGAAGCTATTTCCTTTTTCGCTTAGAGATCGTGCTAAAGCTTGGTTTTCGTCTTTGCCTAAAATAGTATTGATTCATGGAACAAGTGCAAAGATGCTTTTATCTCTAATTATTTTCCTCCCACTAAGATCATCTCTCTTAGAAACGATATTATGAATGTTAAGCAACTTGATCATGAACATGTTGCACAAGCTTGAGAGAGAATGAAACTAATGATACGTAATTGCCCTACTCATGGTTTAAATTTGTGGATGATTATATAAAATTTTTATGTCGGATTGAATTTTGCTTCTAGAAATCTTTTAGATTCGGCCGCGGGAGGCACTTTTATGTAAATCACTTTAGGAGAAGCTACTAAACTCCTACATAATATTATGGTTAATTATTCTCAATGGCATACTGAAAGATCTACTAATAAAAAGGTGCATGTGATAGAAGAAATTAATGTTTTGAGTGGAAAGATGGATGAACTTAGGAAATTATTTGCTACTAAGAGTGTTTCTTCTGATGCTAATGATATGCCCTTGTCTACTTTGATTGAGAATAATAAAGAATCTATGGATGTGAATTTTGTTGGTAGGAACAATTTTGGTAACAACGCATATAGAGGAAATTTCAATCCTAGGCCTTATCCTAGTAATCCCTCTAATAATTATGGTAATTCCTACAACAATTCTTATGGAAATTATAATAAGATTCCCTCTGATTTTGAATCTAACATTAAAGAATTTATTACTTCGCAAAAGAATTTTAATGCTTTGATTGAAGAAAAATTGGTTAAGATTGATGAGTTGGCTAGGAACGTTGATAGAATTTCTCTTGATGTTGATTCTTTGAAACTTAGATCTATTCCATCTAAGCATGATATCAATGAGTCTCTCAAAGCCATGAGAATTTCCATTGATGAGTGCAAAGAAAGAACCGCTAGGATGCGTGCTAAGAAAGATGCCTTTATAAGAGCGTGTTCTTCTAGTTCCTATGAAAATAAAGATGAAGATCTAAAAGTTATTGACGTGTCCCCTATTAAATCTTTGTTTTGCAATATGAATCTTGATAATGATGGGACTGAATATGATCCACCTTTACCTAGAAGACGTTCCAATAATTCGGAATTTTTTGATCTTGATGCTAAAAATGATAAAAGTGGGATTGAAGAAATTAAAACACTAGATGTTGCTAAACCCAGTATTATGGATTTCAAGGAATTTAACTATGAAAATTGCTCTTTGATTGATTGTATTTCCTTGTTGCAATCCATGCTAAATTCTCCTCACGCTTATAGTCAAAATAAAGCGTTTACTAAACATATCATTGATGCCTTGATGCAATCTTATGAAGAAAAACTTGAATTGGAAGTTTCTATCCCCAGAAAACTTTATGATGAGTGGGAACCAACTACTAAAATTAAAATTAAAGATCATGAATGCTATGCTTTATGTGATTTGGGTGCTAGTGTTTCCACGATTCCAAAGACTTTGTGTGATTTGTTAGGTTTCCGTGATTTCAATGATTGCTCTCTAAACTTCCACGTTGCGGATTCCACTATTAAGAAACCTATGGGAAGAATTAATGATGTTCTTATTGTTGCAAATAGGAATTATGTGCCCGTAGATTTTATTGTTCTTGACATAGATTGCAATCCTTCATGTCCTATTATTCTTGGTAGACCTTTCCTTAGAACGATTGGTGCAATTATTGATATGAAGGAAGGAAATATTAGATTCCAATTTCCATTAAGGAAAGGCATGGAACACTTTCCTAGAAATAAAATTAAACTACCTTATGAATCAATCATGAGAGCCACTTATGGATTGCCTACCAAAGATGGCAATACCTAGATCTATCCTTGCTTGTTATGCCTAGCTAGGGGCGTTAAACAATAGCGATTGTTGAGAGGCAACCCAATTTTATTTTTATTCCTTGATTTTTTCTCCTGTTTAGTAATAAATAATTTATCTAGCCTCTGTTTTGGTTGTGCTTTTTGTGTTTAATTAGTGTTTGTGCCAAGTAGAACCATTGGGAAGACTTGGGGAAAGTCTTTTTACACTTGCTGTGAAAAACAGAAACTTTAGCGCTCACGAGAACTGCTGCCCTTTTATTTGAAAAGTGCTATTTAGTTAATTCTTTTTGCATATGATTAATAGATAAATTCCTCACGTCCAGCAATTTATTTTAGAATTTTTGGGGTTCCTGATCTTGCGCTAGCTACAGATTACTACAGACTGTTCTGTTTTTTTGACAGATTCTGTTTTCCGTGTGTTGTTTGCTTATTTTGACGAATCTATGGCTAGTAAAATATGTTATAAACCATAGACAAGTTGGAATGCAATAGGTTTAACACCAATATAAATAAAGAATGAGTTCATTACAGTAACTTGAAGTGGTCTTTTGTTTTCTTCCGCTAACGGAGCTCACGAGATTTTCTACTTTGAGTTTTGTGTTGTGAAGTTTTCAAGTTTTGGGTAAAGATTTGATGGATTATGGAACACGGAGTGGCAAGAGCCTAAGCTTGGGGATGCCCATGGAACCCCCAAGATAATCTAAGGACACCTAAAAGCCAAAGCTTGGGGATGCCCCGGAAGGCATCCCCTCTTTCGTCTACTTCTATCGGTAACTTTACTTGGAGCTATATTTTTATTCGCCACATGATATGTGTTTTTCTTGGAGCGTCTCGTATGATTTGACTCTTTATTTTTTAGTTTACCACAATCATCCTTGCTGTACACACCTTTTGAGAGAGCCATACATGATTTGGAATTTGTTAGAATACTCTATGTGCTTCGCTTATATCTTTTGAGTTATATAGTTTTGCTCTAGTACTTCACTTATATCTTTTAGAGCACGGTGGTGGATTTGTTTTAAAGAAACTATTGATCTCTCATGCTTCACTTAGATTATTTTGAGAGTCTTAAATAGAATGGTAATTTGCTTAAAATCCTATTATGCTAGGTATTCAAGATTAGTAAAATTTTCTTATGAGTCTTTTGAATACTAAGAGAAGTTTGATGCTTGATGATTGTTTTGAGATATGGAGCTAATAATATCAAAGTCGTGCTAGTTGAGTAGTTCTGATACTGAGAAATGCTTGTGTTGAAGTTTGCAAGTCCCGTAGCATGCACGTATGGTAAACTTCATGTAACAAATTTGAAACATGAGGTGTTATTTGATTGTCCTCCTTATGAGTGGCGGTCGGGGACGAGCGATGGTCTTTTCCTACCAATCTATCCCCCTAGGAGCATGCGCGTAGTGCCGAGGTTTTTGATGACTTGTAGATTTTTGCAATAAGTATTTGAGTTCTTTATGACTAATGTTGAGTCCATGGATTATACGCACTCTCACCCTTCCATCCTTGCTAGCCTCTTCGGTACCATGCATTGCCCTTTCTCACATTGAAAGTTGGCGCAAACTTCGTTGGTGCATCCAAACCACGTGATATGATACGCTCTTTCACACATAAACCTCCTTATATCTTCCTCAAAACAGCCACCATACCTACCTATTATGGCATTTCCATAGCCATTCCGAGATATATTGCCATGCAACTTTCCACCATTCCGTTTATCATGACACATTCATTATTGTCATATTGCTTAGCATGATCATGTAGTTGACATAGTATTTATGGCAAAGCCACCGTTCATAATTCTTTCATACATGTCACTCTTGGTCCATTGCATATCCCGGTACACCGCCGGAGGCATTCATATAGAGTCATACTTTGTTCTAGTATCGAGTTGTAATCATTGAGTTGTAAATAAATAGAAGTGTGATTATCATCATTTTCTAGAGCATTGTCCCAAGTGAGGAATTATAAAAAAATAGAAAGGTCATATAAAAAAAGAGAAAGGCCAAATAAAAAAATGAGAGAAAAAGAGAGAAGGGACAATGTTACTATCCTTTGCCACACTTGTGCTTCAAAGTAGCACCATAATCTTCATGATAGAGAGTCTCTTGTTTTGTCACTTTCCTATACTAGTGGGAATTTTCATTATAGAACTTGGCTTGTATATTCCAACCATGGGCCTCCTCAAGTGTCCTAGGTCTTCGTGAGCATGCAAGTTGGATGCACACCCACTTAGTTTCTTTTGTTGAGCTTTCATACATTTATAGCTCTAGTGCATCAGTTGCATGGCAATCCCTACTCCTTGCATTAACATCAATCGGTGGGCATCTCCATAGTCCATTGATTAGCCTCGTTGATGTGAGACTTTCTCCTTTTTTGTCTTATCCACATAACCCCCTCATTATATTCTATTCTACCCATAGTGCTATGTCCATGGCTCGTGCTCATATATTGTGTGAAAGTTTATAGGTTTGAGATTACTAAAGTATGAAACAATTGCTTGGCTTGTCATCGGGGTTGTGCATGATGAGAGCATTCTTGTGTGATGAAAATGGAGCATGACTAAACTATATGATTTTGTAGGGATGAACTTTCTTTGGCCATGTTATTTTGAGAAGACATAATTGCTTTGTTAGTATGCTTGAAGTATTATTATTTTTATGTCAATATAAACTTTTGTCTGGAATCTTTCGGATCTGAATATTCATACCACAATTAAGAAGAATTACATTAAAATTATGCCAAGTAGCACTCCGCATCAAAAATTCTGTTTTTATCATTTACCTACTCGAGGACGAGCAGGAATTAACCTTGGGGATGCTTGATACGTCTCCAACGTATCTATAATTTTTGATTGCTCCATGCTATATTATCTACTGTTTTGGACATTATTGGGCTTTATTATCCACTTTTATATTATTTTTTGGACTAACCTATTAACCGGAGGCCCAGCCCAGAATTGTTGTTTTTGGCCTGTTTTAGGGTTTCGAAGAAAAGGAATATCAAACGGAGTCCAAACGGAATGAAACCTTCGGAAACGTGATTTTCTCAACAAACAAGACCCATGAGACTTGGGCCCTACGTCAAGACACGAAAGAGGAGGCCACGAGGTAGGGGGCGCGCCTACCCCCCCAGGCGCACCCTCCACCCTCGTGGCCACCCTGTTGCTCCACCGACGTACTCCTTCCTCCTATATATACCTACGTACCCCAAAACAATCAGATACGGAGCCAAAACCCTAATTCCACCGCAGCAACTTTCTGTATCCATGAGATCCCATCTTGGGGCCTGCTCCGGATCTCCGCCGGAGGGGGCATCGATCACGGAGGGCTTCTACATCAACACCATAGCCCCTCCGATGAAGTGTGAGTAGTTCACCTTAGACCTACGGGTCCATAGTTAGTAGCTAGATGGCTTCTTCTCTCTTTTTGGTTCTCGATACAATTTTCTACTCCTCTCTTATGGATAACTATTCGATGTAATCTTCTTTTTGCGGTGTGTTTGTTGAGACCAATGAATTGTGGGTTTATGATCAAGTCTATCTATGAACAATATTTGAATTTTCTCTGAATTCTTTTATGTATGATTGGTTATCTTTGCAAGTCTCTTCGAGTTATTAGTTTGGTTTGGCCTACTAGATTGATCTTTCTTGCAATGGGAGAAGTGCTTAGCTTTGGGTTCAATCTTGCGGTGTCCTTTCCCAGTGACAGTAGCGGCAGCAAGCCACGTATTGTATTGTTGCCATCGAGGATAACAAGATGGGGTTTTCATCATATTGCATGAGTTTATCCCTCTACATCATGTCATCTTGCTTAAGGCGTTACTCTGTTTTCATTAACTTAATACTTTAGATGCATGCTAGATAGCGGTCGATGAGTGGAGTAATAGTAGTACATGAAGGCAGGAGTCGGTCTACTTGTCTCGGACATGATGCCTATATACAGGATCATGCATAGATATTCTCATAACTATGCTCAATTCTGTCAATTGCTCAACAGTAATTTGTTCACCCACCGTAGAATACTTATGCTCTCGAGAGAAGCCACTAGTGAAACCTATGGCCCCGGGTCTATCTTCATCATATTAATCTCCTACTACTTAGTTATTTCCTTTGCTTTTTACTTTTCTTTTACTTTACTTTGCATCCTGATCATAAAAATACCAAAAATATTATCTTATCATATCTATCAAATCTCACTCTCGTAAGTGGCCGTGTAGGGATTGACAACCCCTTATCGCATTGGTTGCGAGGATTTATTTGTTTTTTGTAGGTGCGAGGGGCTGGCGTGTAGCCTCCTACTAGATTGATACCTTGGTTCTCAAAACTGAGGGAAATACTTACGCTACTTTGCTGCATCATCCCTTCCTCTTCGGGGAAAACCAACGCAGTGCTCAAGAGGTAGCATAGGGTATTACCTCCATCAACAGGGCTCGAACCTGGGTAAACATCGTGTCCCCTGCCTCGTGTTAACATCCGCCTTAAACGCACAGTTGGGGACCCCCTACTCGAGAACCGCCAGTTTTGACACCGACAAAGAGACTCTCTATCATGAAGATCATGGTGCTACTTTGAAGCACAAGTGTGGAAAAAGGATAGTAGCATTGCCACTTTTTTTGGGCCTTCTTTTTTTGGCCTTTCTTTTTTTTGGGACAATGCTCTATTAATGATGATCATCACACTTCTATTTATTTACAACTCAATGATTACAACTCGATACTAGAACAAGATATGAATCTATATGAATGCCTCCGGTGGTGTACTGGGATTGCGATGAATCAAGAGTGACATGTATGAAAAAATTATGAATGGTGGCTTTGCCACAAGTACGATGTCAACTACATGATCATGCAAAGCAATATGACAATGATGATGCGTGTCATAATAAATGAAATGGTGGAAAGTTGCATGGCAATATATCTCGGAATGGCTATGGAAATGCCATAATAGGTAGGTATGGTGGCTGTTTTGAGGAATATATAAGGAGGTTTATGTGTGATAGAGCGTATCGTATCACGGGGTTTGGATGCACCGGCGAAGATTGCACCAACTCTCAAGGTGAGAAAGGGTAATGCACCTTACCGAAGAGACTAGCAATGATGGAAGGGTGAGAGTGCGTATAATCCATGGACTCAAGATTAGTCATAAATAACTCACATACTTATTGCAAAAATCTACAAGTCATCAAAAACCAAGTATTACGCGCATGCTCCTAGGGGGATAGATTGGTAGGAAAAGACCATCGCTCGTCCCCGACCGCCACTCATAAGGAAGACAATCAAATAACTCCTCATGTTTCAAATTTGTTACACAACGCTTACCATACGTGCATGCTATCGGACTTGCAAACTTCAACACAAGTATTTATCCAATTCACAACTACTCAACTAGCACAACTTTGATATCACTATCTCCATATCTCAAAACAATCATCAAGTATCAAACTTCTCTTAGTATTCAATGCACTTATATGAAAGTTTTTATTATGCCTAAAAGAAAATTGCCATGTTGTTCTAAAGGACTCTCAAAATAATATAAGTGAAGCATGAGATATCAATTATTTCTATAAAATAAAACCACCACCGTGCTCTAAAAGATATAAGTGAAGTACTAGAGCAAAAACTATATAGCTCAAAAGATATAAGTGAAGAACATATAGTATTCTAATAAATTCCAATTCATGTGTGTCTCTCTCAAAAGGTGTTTACAGAAAGGGTGATTGTGGTAGACTAAAAATCAAAGACTCAAATCATACAAGACGCTCCAACCAAAACACATATCATGTGGCGAATAAAAATATAGCTCCAAGTAAAGTTACCAATGAACGAAGACGAAAGAGGGGATGCCTTCCGGGGCATCCCCAAGCTTAGGATTTTTGGTGTCCTTGTATTTTACCTTCGGGTGCCATGGGCATCCCCAAGCTTAGGCTCCTGCCACTCCTTGTTCCATAATCCATCAAATCTTTATCCAAAACTTGAAAACTTCACAACACAAAACTTAAAAGAAAATCTTCGTGAGCTCCGTTAGTAAAAGAAAACAAACCACCACTTCAAGGTACTGTAATGAACTCATTCTTTATTTATATTGGTGTTAAACCTACTATATTCCAACTTTTTTATAGTTTATAAACTCTATTACTAGCCATAGATTCATCAAAATAAGCAAACAACACACGAAAAACAGAATCTGTCAAAAACAGAACAGTCTATAGTAATATGTAGGTTTAGAATACTTATGGAACCCCACAAATTTTAAAAATTTTTGCTGGACGTGAGTAATTTATCTATTAATCATCTTCAAAAATAATTAACTAAATATCACTATCCAGTAAAAAATGGCAGCAATTCTCGTGAGCGCTAAAGTTTCTGTTTTTTTACAGCAAGATCAAAAAGACTTTCCCCAAGTCTTCCCAACGGTTCTACTTGGCACAAACACTAATTAAACACAAAAAACACAACCAAAACAGAGGCTAGATAAATTATTTATTACTAAACAGGAACAAAAAGCAAAGAACAAAAATAAAGTTGGGTTGCCTCCCAACAAGCGCTATCGTTTAACGCCCCTAGCTAGGCTTAAAAGCGAGGATAAATCTAGGTGTTGCCATCTTTGGTAGGCAATCCATAAGTGGCTCTCATAATAGATTCATAAGGTAATTTAATTTTCTTTCTAGGGAAGTGTTCCATGCCTTTCCTTCACAGAAATTGGAATCTAATATTCCCTTCCTTCATATCAATAATTGCACCAATCGTTCTAAGGAAAGGTCTACCAAGAATAATAGGACATGAAGGATTGCAATCTATATCAAGAACAATGAAATCTACGGGCACATAATTCCTATTTGGAACAATAAGAAAATCATTAATCTTTCCCATAGGTTTCTTAATGGTGGAATCCGCAAGGTGCAAGTTTGGAGAACAATCATCAAATTCACGGAAACCTAGCAAATCACACAAAGTTTTTGGAATCGTGGAAACACTAGAACCCAAATCACAGAAAGCATAGCATTCATGATCTTTAATTTTTATTTTAATAGTATGTTCCCACTCATCATAAAGTTTTCTAGGGATATAAACTTCCAACTCAAGTTTTTCTTCATAAGATTGCATCAAAGCATCAACGATATGTTTAGTAAAAGCTTTATTTTGACTATGAGCATGAGGAGAATTTAGCACGGATTGCAACAAGGAAATACAATCTATCAAAGTGCAATTATCATAATTAAATTCCTTGAAATCCAAGATAGTGGGTTCATTGCTATTTAAAGTTTTGACCTCTCCAATCCCACTTTTATCAACTTTTGCATCAAGATCTAAAAACCCCGGATTTTTGGGACGCCTTCTAACTAAAGTTGACTCATCTCCAGTCCCACCATTATCAAAATTCATATTGCAAAACAAAGATTTAACAGGGGACACATCAATCACTTTTACATCTTCATCCTTATTATCATGAAAACTAGAAGAACACGCTTTTACAAAACAATCTCTTTTAGCACGCATCCTAGCGGTTCTTTCTTTGCACTCATCAATGGAAATTGTCATGGCTTTGAGAGACTCATTGATATCATGCTTAGGGGAAATAGATCTAAGTTTCAAAGAATCAACATCAAGAGAAATTCTATCCACGTTCCTAGCCAATTCATCAATCTTAAGCATTTTTTCTTCAATCAAATCATTGAAACTCTTTTGTGAAGTTATAAATTCTTTAATACTAGATTCAAATTCAGAGGGAATAGTATTATAATTTCCATAAGAATTTTTGTAGGAATTACCATAATTATTTGAGGAATTACTAGGAAATGGCCTAGAATTAAAATTACCTCTATACGCGTTATTACGAAAATTGTTCCTACCAACAAAATTCACATCCATAGATTCATTATTATTCTCAAAGAAAGTAGACAAAGGCATATCATTAGGATCAGTAGGAGCACTCTTATTAGCACACAATTTCATAAGTTCATCCATCTTTCCACTCAAAACATTAATCTCTTCAATTGCATGCACCTTTTTAGTAGTAGATCTTTTGGTGTGCCATTGAGAATAATTAACCATAATATTATCTAGGAGTTTGGTAGCTTCTCCTAAAGTGATTTCCATAAAAGTGCCTCCCGCGGCCGAATCTAAAATTTGTATAATCATCCATAAATTCAAACCATGTGATGGGCAATTACGTATCATTGATTTTATCCTCTCCCAAGCTTGTGCAACATGTTCATGATCAAGTTTCTTAAAATTCATAATATCGTTTCTAAGAGAGATGATCTTAGCAGGAGGAAAATAGTTAAATATAAAAGCATCTTTGTACTTATTCCATGTATCAATACTATTTTTAAGCAAAGATGAAAACCAAGCTTTAGCACGATCTCTAAGCGAAAATGGAAATAGCTTAAGTTTAACAATATCGTTGTCCACATCTTTCTTCTTTTGCATATCACACAAATCAACAAAGTTGTTTAGATGGGTAGCGGCATCTTCACTAGGAAGGCCAGAAAATGGATCTTTCATGACAAGATTCAGCAAAGCAGTATTAATTTCACAAGATTCAGCATCGGTAAGCGGAGCAATCGGAGTGCTAATAAAATCATTATTGTTGGTATTGGCAAAGTCACACAATTTAGTATTATCTTGAGCCATCGTGACTAGCAAGCAATCCAACACACAAGCAAACAAGAAGCAAGCGAAAAAGGGGCGAACGGAAAAAGAGGGCGAATAAAACGGCAAGGGTGAAGTGGGGGAGAGGAAAACGAGAGGCAAATAGCAAATAATGTAATGCAAAGGATAAGAGTTGTGATGGGTACTTGGTATGTCTTGACTTGGCGTAGATCTCCCCGGCAACGGCGCCAGAAATCCATCTTGCTACCTCTTGAGCACTGCGTTGGTTTTCCCTTGAAGAGGAAAGGGTGGTGCAGTAAAGCAGCGTAAGTATTTCCCTCAGTTTTTGAGAACCAAGGTATCAATCCAGTAGGAGACCACGCGCGAGTCACCTCATACCTACACAAACAAATAAGAACCTTGCAACCAACGCAATAAAGGGGTTGTCAATCCCATCACGGCCACTTACGAGAGTGGCATCTGATAGAGATGATAATAATAAGATAAATATTTTTGGTATTTTTATGATATAGATTAAAATTAAAGATTGTAAAATAAAATAGATTGGAAACTTGTATGATGGAAAATAGACCCGGGGGCCATAGGTTTCACTAGTGGCTTTTCTCAAGATAGCATAAGTATTACGGTGGGTGATCAAATTACTGTCGAGCAATTGATAGAAAAGCGAATAATTATGAGAATATCTAGGCATGAACATGTATATAGGCATCACGTCCATGACAAGTAGACCGAAACGATTCTGCATCTACTACTATTACTCCACACATCGACCGCTATCCAGCATGCATCTAGAGTATTAAGTTCATAAGAATAGAGTAACGCCTTAAGCAAGATGACATGATGTAGAGGGATATAGTCATGCAATATGATGTAAACCCCATCTTTTTATCCACGATGGCAACAATACAATACGTGTCGTTTCCCTTTCTGTCACTGGGATCGAGCACCACAAGATTGAACCCAAAGCTATGCACTTCTCCCATTGCAAGAAAGATCAATCTAGTAGGCCAAACCAAATTGATAATTCAAACAGACTTGCAAAGATAAACCAATCAAACATAAAAGGATTCAGAGAAGATTGAAATATTGTTCATAGATAAACTTGATCATAAACCAAAAATTCATCGGATCTTGACAAACACACCGCAAAAAGAAGAGTTACATCAAATAGATCTCCAAGAGAATCGAGGAGAACTTTGTATTGAGATCCAAAGAGAGAGAAGAAGCCATCTAGATACTAGCTATGGACCCGAAGGTCTGAAGTAAACTACTCACACATAATCGAAGGGGCCATGGAGTTGATGTAGAGGCCCTCCGTGATCAATGCCCGCTCCAGCGGAGCTCCGGAAAAGGCCCCAAGATGGGATCTCTTGGGTACAGAAGGTTTGTGGGGTACATGGATATATATATAGGAGGATGTAACGCCCGGATAATCATGCTACAGTAATCCCACGCCAATCATGCCATGACACCTCGGTTACTGTTGCTAACCTCGCAATGATTCAAAACAGTTTCATATTTAAATTCTAAATAAGTCAAATGACAAAAGTTTTCAAAATATTAAACAAAAATGTTCGGTGTGTGACAAATATTGCTATGGTAATTATATTGAAGAAAGCATAATTTTACAAAGTGCCTAAGTGCTTTAAACTAAATAAAACAGAAAAGAAAATTAAATAAAAGTAAACGATCAAAACAAAAAAAGAAGAAAAGAAAAAGAAGGGAGAAAGCCCCCCGGCCCTTGGGCTTCGGCCCACCATGCCACAACCGACCAGGCCGGGCCCAACTGGCCCAGCCGGCCACTCCCCCACTCCCTTATCCCATAACCCCCGAAACCCTAACCCACTCCCCGTCGACCCACACCCCACTCTCCCACTCCCTCGTCTGGATCCGGATCGGGAGGAGCCCGATCCCATCGCCCACCCCCTCGCGACGACCGCGCCACCCCTCGCCGTTGGACGTCGCCACGCCGGAGCTCCCCCGCCGGCCTGCTTCCTCCTCCCCACTGGCCTGCTCCCACATCGCTCGTGGTTCCCGTCGCCCCCCTCGACCCCCGCTACCACGGTCCCTACTCCCCCACCGTGAGCTCCCTCCTCTCTCTCCCTCGCTCTGCACGGTCACCGCACGCCGCCGTTCTGCCCGCCTCTACTCCTCGTGCCGTGGTGCACGCGCACGCCTGCGCGACCGCAGCCGCGCCCGCTCGCCAGCCCCGTAGTCGCCGCGCTTGCTGCCTGCGCCCAGTGCGCGCCCGCACCGTCCACCCTCCCGCTGAGCCTCCCAGCTCGCGCCTACGCTGCCTTGCTGCTGCCGCCCTGAGCCCGCGTCCCGCCTCCCTCCGCGCCGCTGCGCCCGCTATGCTGCTCACCCCTCCGCGCGCCCCTCTCCCGTGCAGGCCTACACCGCGCCCTGTGCCTTGCCTCCGTCGCACGCCTCTCTCGCCGCGGACGACGCCTCCCCGTGCGCACGCCGCAGCGCCGCCTAGACGCAGCCCCTGAGCCTGCCGGTGCCATTGCTATGGCTCTGCCGCCACCACCACTACGCCCCACCTCGTCCAGCCTGCCTTGTCGCCGTCTGCCGGACCGGCCCTCGCCGTGCCCCGGCAGCCGCGCTGCTGGACCCGCCCGAAGCCAGCGCCCGGGGTCACCTCATCGGGTGGTCGTGGCCGAGCCCCTACGCCCGCGAACCCGGCGCCCGTTAAGGCTATGAGCCACTGGACAACGGGGCCCACGCCCCAGAATGTAATTAAATAAAAAGAGATAAATAAAAATAAAAATAAAATTAAGTAATTAATTAATTAAGGATTTAATTAAGTTAAACAACTAATTAAACTAACCACACATTAGTTACCTAATTAACCTGCTTAGTAAATTAATTAATTAGTCAATGATAGTGGGGCCCGCCCCCTAATTAATCCTGTTTAGGTTAACTAATGTGTTTAATTAAAATGGGTCACTGAGAGGTGGGACCCACCTGTCAGGTTTACCAGGTCAACAGATGACGTCATGATGACGTCAGCAAACACTATTCTGGATAATGTTGATTTAATTAATTAAATAAATCCTAAAAATGATTTAAATCTTTGAAAATTAATATAAAATAAACCGTAGCTCGGATGGAAAAACTTTGTACATGAAAGTTGCTCAGAACGACGAGACGAATCCGGACACGCAGCCCGTTCGTCCTCCACACATCCCTAGCATAGCAAACACGCAACTTTCCCCCTCCGGTTCATCTGTCCGAAAATGTGAAACACCGGGAATACTTTCTCGGATGTTTTCCCCCTTCACCGGCACCACCTCGTACCGCGTTAGGGTACACCTAGCATCACGCTTTGTCATGTCATGCATCGTCATGCATTTGTTTGCATTATATTTATTGTTTCTTCCCCCTCTTCTCTCGCTAGACACCGAGACCGACGCCGCTGCTACCCAGTACGACTACGGTGTTGACACCCCCCTCTCTCTTGCTAGAGCAACCAGGCAAGCCCCCCCCTTTATCACCAGATATCGCCTACTCTTCTCTATACTACTTGCATTATAATAGTGTCGCATGTTACTGCTTTCCGTTAATCCTATCCTGATGCATAGCTTGTCCTTGCTACTACTGTGGTTACCTTTACCTGCAATCCTAATGCTTAGTATAGGATGCTAGTTTATCATCAGTGGCCCTACCTACTTGTTCGACTGCCATGCTATACTATCGGGTCGTGATCACTCGGGAGGTGATCACGGTTATATACTATATACTTTATACATGATACATGTGGTGACTAAAGCCGGGTCGGCTTGTGGAGCACCCGCGAGTGATTCACGGATTGGGGGCTGAAAGGACCTTTGTCCCAACGGCCCTCTGTGTGGATCTTTGTGGCGAAGCGACATGGCAGGTTGAGAGGTGGGCCTGGCCCTGGTCGGCGTTCACGGTTATTTCAAGATAACACGTTTAACGAGATCTTGGTATTTGATCTGAGTCTGGCCACTGGCCTATACGCACTAACCATCTACGCAGGGACAGTTATGGGCGCTGGACGTCGTGGTATCAGCCGAAGCCTTCGTGACGTCCGCAACTGAGCGGCGCGCGCTGGGTTGGACCGTTTAACGCAACTTCCTTTGTAATGGAGGTTGCTAGGTCTGCTCTCCGGCCGCCCACGCAACATGCAGGTGTGCAATGGGTGATGGGCCCAGACCCCTGTGCGCATAGGATTTAGACCGGCATGCTGACATATCTGTTGTGCCTAGGTAGGGCTGCAATGTGTTGATCTTCCGAGGTCGGGCATGACCCAGAAAAGTGTGTCCGGACAAAGGGGATCGAGCGTGTTGGGAAATGTGGTGCACCCCTATAGGGAAGTTAATCTATTTGAATAGCCATGATCTTCGGTAACAGGACGACTTGGAGTTGTACCTTAACCTTATGACAACTAGAACCGGATACTTAATAAAACACACCCTTCCAAGTGCCAGATACAACCGGTGATCGCTCTCTCACAGGGCGACGAGGAGAGGATCATCGGTCAGGATTATGCTACACGATGCTACTTGGTGAACTTACCATCTACTCTCTTCTCCTGCTGCAAGATGGAGGTTACCAGAAGCGTAGTCTTCGATGGGACTAGCTATCCCCCTCTTATTCCACCATTCTGCAGTTCAGTCCACATATGATACCCTTATTCCATTTGATAACAATGCATACATATGTAGTGTAGCTCCTTGCTTGCGAGTACTTTGGATGAGTACTCAGGTTGCTTTTCTCCCCCTTTTCCCCTTCCCTATATCCGATTGCTGTGACCAGACGATGGAGTCCAGGAGCCAGACACCACTGTCGATGACGACTACTACTACTCGGGAGGTGCCTACTACTACATGCAGCCCACTGACAACGACCAGGAGTAGTTTAGGAGGATCCCAGTCAGGAGGCCTGCGCCTCTTTCGATCTGTATCCCAGTTTGTGCTAGCCTTCTTAAGGCATACTTGGTTAACTTATGTCTGTACTCAGATATTGTTGCTTCCACTGACTCGTCTATGATCGAGCTCTTGTATTCGAGCCCTCGAGGCCCCTGGCTTGTAATATGATGCTTGTATGACTTATTTTATTTGTAGAGTTGTGTTGTGATATCTTCCTGTGAGTCACTGATCTTGATCATACACGTTTGCGTGTATGATTAGTGTACGATTGAATTGGGGGCGTCACAAGTTGGTATCAGAGCCGACTGCCTGTAGGAATCCCCCTTTCCAACTCCTTGGCCGAAGTCGAGTCTAGTCATTGAAAAACTTTTACTAACATGGCTGTGTGGCTTATGGGCCCGCGTCGCCATTGGGTGGTATTAGGATCTTTTACTCCTTGTCTATACTCTGGGACTCTGATCTCTCTTCTATTTGGGTTAAATGAATTTTGCTAAATCTAACATTAGGATCTCGTTATCACTTTCACCTGGAGAGCCCCTTAGTACTGATGATCGTCTGCTGCACGTGGAGACCCTAAAGATACTCTCCGCTGCTAACCCGAGAACTTGTGTTCATCGCGTTTGCAATTCCCCTTCCACCGTCAACCCTTATGGATAACCACTTGCAGTTGTTATTCTTACATTCATCCCCAGTTGGTCTTGTTATTACAAGATACCCCAAATTACTCGTCGTTGTTTCCATAATCCTTTAAGCTTACTGCCTTGCTGTTCTTTGTCATCAGAATACCTATGGATAATTCTCGCACTTATTGAGTATCCGCTCATCCCCTAGTTGTTCATGTGTTTCACAATGGTCTTAGAAATACTATTCGATCCTCCAAAAATCCTTAGTAGCTTATTGCTCTGCAATACTTGTCTACTTGCATTATGGATGCTTTCCATATGTCTGGCAATATTCGTTAGTATCCTTAGACACCGTCATTTTGATCCTATTAATTCAACATGAGTGCGAATGCATGCAATCATCAGTTGATCCTGTTAAATTACCTTTCTGGCTCAGACGTCATTTTTGAACATGAGCTTGTTCTCGACCAATCTGTTTGCCGTCAATTGTACCCTTAGGTCTATTGAACTTATCCACCCTTGATCAAAGCATCTGCTTCTGATCCTTCTATTTGGAAATCACAATTCCTTTGATATCTAAGCATTGAATCATTTAGGTGTTCTATAATCTGATGCCCTGGCATCCTTTCTTCAACTGATTGTGTGCCGATGCTCACATCAGCACCGCTATGGACCGTCAGATCCTTTATTGGATTATTATTCGATAGTGTCCTCCGTATTCAATAACCTTGTGAGCCTTTCCTCGGATACATAATGCTTTTGGTAAATTGTATCCTCTGTTTTCTCAACCATGCTCTGTTTTCGAGCTGGTGGTATTTACGATTGAAGCTTGTGGTATATGTTTCCACGATACCCTAACGGGTTGAACCTATGCCTTTCTTAATCTGTGTGAACCCGAAAGTTTTCACGGGTCATACTCCTCTGGTAATTCACAAGGTAGGTTTTGACACTGAAATCATTTTTATCTAGAGCAGTGAATGAAAGGTTATGCATTGAAGAAGTGGGAGTCGACCTTGAACTTTGTGTTCATGCCCATGGACACGATGTAGATCTTATCATTAAAGCTTCTCTTAAATTAATTTTTTTCCCTTGGTATAAGTTCTTATATCTGGGATCAGGCCTTTTGCAATCGTGGTTTCGGCCATATGTTCTTCTTTGACCCCGTTTCACGGGCAAGTTTAGGCACTTGTCTTCTTTGGATCAATACACCAGTCCAACCTTTACTTTGATCTTCCGTCGAGTATTACACCATGGTACCTCGATAATATCAAGTACTACATAACCTCTTATGAGTTCTTCATCAAGTACTACATTCTCACTGATTCCAATTTTTCACGGGCTCTAAGTTATTAAACACTCAAAAACCGATAACTGAACTGAGTCCACACTACGGTTCAACAACTATTATAAATCTTCTTTGCTTACGAGTTTGTACCCGATCACATCCTTCCTACCCTATTTGGCTATATCATTACTATGATGATTTTAACTGTGCTACCTGGTCCTTATTCCCGGAGCACAACTTTCGACGATGAGCTAAGCTTACGTCGATCTTCCTCTTCATACCATTTTGCCTTAAACTACGAGCTTGGTTTCGAGTTTGTGTCATACCCTTGGGTTCAATAACCTTTCGCTTCATCATTCCTTTGGCTTGATGTCATCGCCGACCGATTACATCTTCATGAAATCTCTCAACAATTGTGTCGTGATCATCATCGGCATTCTGAGCTCTTCCAGGATGTCAATTGAGTTCATTATGAGAAATACCATCCTCGCCCTTGATGATCTGTGTTATCACCGACCACCTTATTGACTTCCCTCCAACACAAACTTATTCATGTTTTGTGTTATACCTTGAGATCCTTGCTATCCAGCATTTGTTCTTCTTTGCCTTGGAGTATTATCATCTTTTATGTCAAGAATGTCGTGAGAATTTCACCACCTCTTCTCGCCATCTCCGTTCATATCTTGGTCCCCATGTTGTTTCTAACCGGGATACCAGCCATTTAACTATGATGTGTGAAGTCAAAACTTCTAGCAACCCTATTGCTTGTAAGTTATATCATTTGATCACCCTTCTAACATTGATCTTGCTTCCTAAGCCCATATTTCGGGTGCAGCTTTCAATCAATGTTTAATTGTGTATGCATTCCTCGAGCATACACCATTATATCATTTGATCTGACAAAAGTTATCTCCTTGTTCACATGATTGTGGAAACTCATCTTTTTGGGAATCTCGAGGTATGGTCGCTGAGTCCATCAGCCACCTCCTCATCCTCTCCTTGGTTTACTGATGAACTCTTTATTTGGAACTCGCTTCCACAATTCATTTACCAAGAATCTTACGATATCTTCTCGTCAATCTGTGTTGCACCTTTTCTTCTCAGGCATCCTAAGTCTGAGGTATCCTGACACCAATCGGATCTGAACCTCGGTCAGATATGATGGTTGGAACATATTTTCCAAGAGTCATAACATTGGTCCTTCTATAACCCGGTAAATTGATGTTATGCCTAGCACACCTGGCCGGAGGACCTATTGTTATAGTTTACTTTTTAGCAAGCTTAGTGATTCCTCCATGAGGAAATCGTAAGACTTATCTTATAAGTTGTTCCTGATGGATCCTTTGTGTATTCAAAGTCCGACCTTTGCTTGAAGACCATGTCAATGCTATCTCTAAGCATGTATCTGGTACTCCTATCATCAATAAGAACATCTGTAGCACAATGCTAAAATTTCCTTATCAATTATCCAAGCACCTTTGTATGGGTAATATCATGAAATTTATCTCCTCTTACCTAAAGTATTTTCTATGTTATATCCTGTCATGGAAATCAGGCTCTGCTTGTCCTTGGGAAGGATATACCCCTAAAATATGTGTTTAAACACATTTTCCTTTCCATTTTTTGGTTTAATCTGATAAACATACTATCATTTCCATTGTTTTGTTTAAAATTTCCAATAATCTGACTTAACTGAGTAGTGATAATTTCCTGCTTAGGTAAGCACCTCGATGTACCACTCTGTCAGTAAGACCCTGTTACTATTGTTGATGACATTCCGGTAACCACCGATGGACGAGAACTTTGCCTATTGGTCCGCCTCGTTCAACGAGCAGAAAAATGGTTCTTTTCGTCCCTCGCCCTTGGTACCAACGATGCTGCCAACATAACTGACCGGTTATTCTCTAACATGCCTTGCTTGCATGATCGTGCAAGACGTCACCCCTCTTCCTACTATTAACCCACATGGTGGGCCCATAACCCACAGTTCCACAGGATCGAAACCTGACTCTCCTGTACACCCCCTGTTCCCAAGGTTGTTCCTCGTGCGTGGCCTCGTAAATAATTCACGGACCACCTTCCTAGTGATCTATTTTGGTAACACACGCAATACTCATTCTTCGACGCTTTGAACCCCTTCTGTTTCAGACATCGAACGATTGTCTATCCGCTTGGAACTCCTAATTGTACCTTCTTACTTTGCTCTCGATGTCTTTCATTTGTTCAACTCGAGAGGTACTCATGTGTTCATTCATGGGATACCCCAGACGATTACCCCTTATAGCATTCTATCCTTGTCGAACTACACTTTTCCTATTTGTAAGTACGAAGGAGTTCCCAAAGGAAGGAGGCTGACTTGATCATGATGACCTGAAGCAGAGAAATGAAGACATCAACATAAGGGATCAACTTTTGGAGAAGAGCAAGCAAGACCGAGAAGACCCGATAGATTTGATACCAAACATTCCCCCTTACACTACCACTTAAATCTCGGGATGAGATTTCTTGTCGTGGAGGAGATTTGTAATTCCCGGATAATCATGCTACAGTAATCCCATGCCAATCATGCCATGACACCTCGGTTACTATTGCTAACCTCGCAATGATTCGAAACTGTTTCATATATAAATTCTAAATAAGTCAAACAACAAAAGTTTTCGAAATATTAAACAGAAATGATCGGTGTGTGAAAAATATTGCTATGGTAATTATATTGAAGAAAGCATAATTTTACAAAGTGCCTAAGTGCTTTAAACTAAATAAAACAGAAAAGAGAATTAAATAAAAGTAAATGATCAAAACAAAAAAAGAAGAAAAGGAAAAGAAGGGAGAAAGCCCCGCGGCCCCTTGGGATTCGGCCCACCAGGCCACAACCGACCAGGCCGGGCCCAACTTGTCGTATTTCGGGTTCCGGTAGACCCATAAGGTTCGAACTCTGGGGTGCGCGCGAAGATTACGTCTTCTACCTCTCCGTCTAGCAAGGACCTAAACTACTGAAAGAACTGCGCAAGAGACACAAGGTTTATACTGGTTCGGGCCACCGTTGTGGTGTAATACCCTACTCCAGTGTGTGGTGGGTGGGTTGCCTCTTGGGGCTGATGATGATGAACAATACAAGGAAGAATAGCCTCGCGAGGGTCTGCTCTTGGCTGGGGCAATGAACTGCTGGGAGGAGTTCAGCGACCTTTCTCTCTCTCTCTATGCTTCCAACTTCTCTATCGAGCCTCCCCTTCCTTTTTTCCAACCCCCTTGCTCTGTGGGCGGCTGGTCCTATTTATAGAGGCCCTGGTCCTCTTTCCAAATATTGAGCGGGAAGGGAGCCAACAATGGCGGGCTAATTTGAAGGGGGACAGCAAGTATCAGCTATCCTGACAAAAGTAGTCTTCGCCAAGCTCTAGTGATGACGCCGTCTTGGGCTCCACGGTGACCTCCATCTCGTAGTCCTCCTGGTCTTGGTCTCGTTGCACCGAAATGGCAACCTTTGCCTGATGCCTCGGTACTCCGCGGCTGCGCTTGCTCCCTTTGCACCAAAGAGGAAAGGAGGACGCTGCGCGGGCTGGCACCCGCCTGGCGCCCTGAGTCGTCACGGCTTGTGTCACGGGCACCTCGCGAGGTATCCCGCCTTGATTTCTCCGCCTCCTCGTGAACCAGCCTGACGAGGCCACGCGTGAGGAAGCTCCACGTCGTCCGCCCCACGAGGCTTGGCCCCTCGCGAGGGTCTTGAGTCTTGTGTTGGTGAAGATGGGCCGTGCCAGGCCCCCTTTGAGCCACGCCGCAGGCCGCGGGCAGGCAAGTCTGGGGACCCCCGTTCCCAGAATGCCGACAGTAGCCCCCGGGCCCAAGGCGCGTCCGGACTTGGCCGTGCTGAGTGGCGAAAGGGCAAGGGCAAAGCGCCGCGGGCCCTAACAGCCTGCGGCCTTGGGCGCCGCGTGGCGGTTGATTGGACGTGGGCGTCTCCACTTCCCCATGGCGCATCGGTAACTGCACGGATTGGACAAGTCCCTGCAAGCAAAGCGGGTCATAATTACCTGCGATCGTGGGGGCCGTTGGTTGGCCATCGCCAGCCATAAGTACGGGCCGACGCGCGCCCTTTCAGTTCATCCCCCCTTGCTTCTCCTTTTTCTTCATGGCCCCGTCGAGGAGGTTCCCGGCCGCCGAGAAGGGGAAGGCTTGTCGGGTTGAGCCCGCCTCTCCCCCACCCAAGCGCGGCCGAGAGCGCCCTCGCAAGCATCCTGTGGCCACCACGGTGGTTCCCCGCGGCCGTGGAGGCGATCTTCAGCACGGCGACGGGCGGATTGCTGCAGCCGGGGGGCGCGCTCCGGCTGCGCGTCCCCCAGGCCGCGCGTTCGTGCTGCTGAAGCGCTGCCGGAGTTCGTCGTGTGGTCGGCGGAGCTGACGAACACTCGGCTCCCGCTTCCTCGCTTCCTCCTCGGCGAGCTCCCGGCCGGCGCCCTGGGCGGCCTAGGGCTCCAGGCCGACGGCTGTTGCAGCCGGGCCTCATGGGTCTCCCTGGAGGTCTCCGCAGCTGGGAGCCTATCCCTGGCCCGAGGTTGGCAGACGTTTTCCCGTGCGCGTGGCCTGAGCCGTCGGTGCACCCTACACTTCAAGTTCGACGGCGACGCCACCCTCTACATCAGGGTGTTCGGGGAAGATGGTCGCCGCGCAGGGTGTTGCCCCGAGGGTGACGACCGCGGCTGGGAACTCAGCTCCGGTGATGATGGAGGGAGCAGCGCTTGCGCGGCTGGCGGCATTCGGGGTTCCTCAAGCTTTTCCGGTTCTTCTTCAGGCGGCGACTCCTCTAGCGGTTGCCGCGATCATCCTCCACGCCGTCGTGTATGCTTGGGGGGTGGCAACGTGTCCGCACGCCGCCGCGCCCTGGTGAAGCACGAGAGGGAGTCCGCCTGAGCTCCGGAGGCAGCTCGGGCCTTCCCCGCGGGCCGGTGTGAGGCGAGCCGCGCCGGATTTGTTCTTCCTTTTCCCTTTTTCCTGCGTAACAAAGACAATAGTGCGGAGCCTCACGGGGGCGTGTTTGGGTTATCGCTGTTAATCATCGTTTTGCTTTCATTACCGTTCGTTCCGGCTGTGAGGGGGGTGACTGACCCAGGCCCTTTGTTTGTGTCGCGGTGCCCGTGGGGCACGGACTGGAGGGGTGCTCCTGTAAGGGGCCTAGGTCGTGAACTCTTTGAATGACTAGGATAGGAACGCTCGCAAGGGCGCTCAACTGCCCCCCCCTCGCGAGGCCTTGCGCAAAAGAAATCGAGGCAGGAGAGTGAAAAGCCGAAGAATCGCAAGCCAAAGATGGCAACAACTTCAATAAAACCTCAAATGCAAACAAACAAGCCAATTGCAGAAAGCAAATGAAAAAAGCCGCGTCCGGCTCCTAATCTAGTCTTCGACGTCTTCTCACCAGCGCGGAGCTAAGTGCTGCCACTGGGCGTGGGAGGGAGCCCCAGGGCCTGAGGCCAGCGCTCCTAAGACTCTGGGGCGTGTACAGCCCCACTCATTATTACGTGAGAGTGTCACGGGCGGCGAGCTTCATAGGCGTTGGCCTTCTTCACAGGCTCCGGGCCTTTCTTCTTAGGGGAAACGAGCTTCACAGGCATTCGCCTTCTTCACAGGCTCCAGGCCTTTTCCAAAAAGGATGATCTTCACAGGCGTTCGCCTTCTTCACAGGGTCTGGGCCTTTTCCAAATAGGATGATCTTCACAGGCGTTCGCCTTCTTCACAGGCTCTGGGCCTTTTCCAAAGAGGATGATCTTCACAGGCGTTCGCCTTCTTCACAGGCTCTGGGCCTTTTCCAAAGAGGATGATCTTCACAGGCGTTCGCCTTCTTCACAGGCTCTGGGCCTTTTCCAAAACGCGATAGCTTCACAGGCACTCGCCTTGCTTCACAGGCTCTGGGCCTTTCCAAGGGTAGATCCTCCGGAGGTGCTGGATGTTCCATGCATTCTGGACCGGCACTCCCTCCTGAGTCTCCAAGCACGCGGAGCCGGGCCTGGAAACATGAACAACCTTGAACGGGCCCTCCCACATGGGAGAGAGCTGGTGCAGTCCCTCCCTGGAGAGAACCCGCCTGAGAACGAGGTCTCCTACCTCGAGAGTCCTGTGATGGATGTTGCGGCAGTGATATCGCCGTAGCGCTTGCTGGTACCTCGCCGCTCACAACGCGGCTTCTCGGCGACGTTCCTCCCCCAGCACGAGGTCCATCCCCCGCATGGCTTCCTGCTGCGCCTCGTCGAATGCCAGGACCCGCGTGGAGCAACGTCTGACCTCGTGAGGGAGGACCGCTTCCGCTTCGTAGACCAGGAAGAACGGGGTCTCTCCAGTTGGTTTGGTCGCGGTGGTGCGGATGGACCACAGCACGGACTGAAGCTCGTCGTACCAACCTCTGCCACAGGCCTCCAGCTTCTTCTTGAACATCCTGGTCTTGAGGCCCCTCAGGACCTTCGCATTGGCTTGCTCGGCTTGGCCATTGCTTCGGGGGTGTGCCACTGAGGCGTAGCATATCTGTGTTCCAAGGTTAGCACAGTATGTTTTGAAGAGGTTACTGGTGAACTGCGAACCGTTGTCCGTGATGATGTGATTCGGCACCCCAAACCGGCTCACGATGCCCTTGATGAACTTGATCGCGGAACCCGCGGGAATGGTGCGGACAACCTCTACTTCAGCCCACTTGGTGAATTTATCCACGACGACGTAGAGGTAGCGGTAGCCCCCTGGCGCCCGAGGAAACGGGCCCAAGATGTCCAGCCCCCCAGACTACGAATGGCCACGAAAGGGGGATAGTCTGCAAGCCTCCTGCTGGCTGGTGGATCTGCTTGGCGTGGAACTGGCAGGCTTCACAAGCTTTCACTAGTTCCACGGTGTTGTTGAGCGCGGTGGGCCAATAAAACCCACTGCGGAACGCCTTGCCGACGAGGGTCCGCGATGATGAATGATGTCCGCAGTCCCCGCCGTGTATATCTTCCAATAGTTCCTTCCCTTGCTCCCTGGAGATGCAGCGCAGGGATACACCGTTTGGTCGCTTCCGGTAGAGCTCTCCATCTTTAATGCAGTATGTCGTGGCCTGGCGTGCCACTCGCTCTGCTTCCTCCTCCTTCTCTGCCAAGGTCCCTTGCGTTAAGTAGCTCCGGAGCTCCGTGATCCAACATCCCTCCTGAGGCTCCATCGTCAGGAGCAGGCGCGCTCCTGAGGCCGGGCCATAGGTCGGAACTCCCGAGGCAGGTGGTTGGGGGAGCTCCTCCCAGGGCAGAGCCGTGTTTGATAATGACGGCACAGCTGAGGGCTTGAAGAGCCGCTCCTCGAAAACGCCAGGCTCCTGGGGTAACCGTCTGGACGCACGCTTGGCGATGTCTTCGGCCTCCTGATTGGTGCCATGGGGCACATGCTGCAACTCCAACCCCCAGAATTGCTTCTCCATCCTGCGGACTTCCACAAGATAGGCTTCCATGTGCTCATCCTTCGGCTCGTACACCTTGTTGGAGAAATTGACAAGGAGCTGCGGATCGCCTTTGATGGTGAGGCATTTCACTCCCAGGGCGGCCGCGGCCTTCAAGCCCGCTATTAAACCTTCATACTCCGCTATGTTGTTGGATACCTTTTCGCCTTGCTGGAAGCAGAGTTGCACGACGCAATAGAGCTTGTCCTGTGTGGGCGATATAAGCACCGCCCCAGCTCCAGCGCCATGCCTGGAGAACGCCCCATCGAAGTACATGACCCAGCCTTCTGGCGCCTCGCTTCCCGGGGATAGGGACCGATCTTCATCAGCCTTGAGGCCTGGCGCCTCCGTCCACTCTGCCACAAAATCCGCCAACGCTGCTCCCTTGATGACCCTGGTCGTGCTGAATTCGAGCTGAAACGCTTGCAGTTCTATGTTCCACTCAGTGACCCTTCCAGCTGAATTAGGGCTCCTGAGCACTCTCTCCAGGGGGTATGACGAGACGACCTTGATGGGGTGACCCTGAAAATAGTGCCGCAGCTTGCGCGAAGCCACCAGTAGTGCGAAGAGGAGTTTCTGAGGCATGGGGTACTGTGCTCTTGCATCCCGCAGCATTGTGTTGACGAAGTACACTGGGTGCTCAACGAGGCGGAGTGCGTCAGTGCTGGTGGCTCCTTCCGGAGACCGTGGCGCCTCTTGAGGCAATGAGGCCTCCTGAGACTGGCCATCTGGAAGAGGGGCCTCTTCCGCCTCTGGTGCACCCCTCTGCGGCAGTTGATCCTCCTCAGCCGCAGTGGCGGTTTCTGTTGGCCTTCCTTGTCTCTGCTCTGCCTTGTCCCGGGCTGCTGCCGTGGTTTTGATTCGGCGCTCCTCTCTGACTGCCACCAAGGCTGCGCTGGCGGAGTAGGGAGTGGCGGCAAGGTAAAGCACCAGGGGCTCCTGAGGGCGCGGAGCCACCATGACCGGTGGGCTGGTCAGGTATCTCTTGAGATCCTGGAACGCCTTGTCGGCCTCTTCAGTCCACTCGAAGGGCCCCTTTTTCTTCATTAGCTGGAAGAAGGGCAGGGCTCGTTCTCCCAACTTGGAGATGAAGCGCCCTAGCGCGGTCACGCGCCCCGTGAGCTTCTGCATTTCTCTGAGAGTCTTTGGCGGGCTCATGTCTTCCACCGCCTTGACCTTCTCTGGGTTAGCCTCGATGCCTCGGTGGGACACGAGGAAACCCAAGAGCTTGCCCGAGGGGACTCCAAACACACACTTCTCTGGGTTGAGCCGTAGGTTCACTGCGTTGAGGCTCGCGAAGGTTTCCTCCAAGTCCTGTATCAAGGTCCTGGCCTCCCGAGACTTTACCACAATGTCATCGATGTAAGCTTCAACATTCTTCCCGAGCTGCGGGCCCAAGGTGATGTGCATCAGCCGCTGAAAGGTCGCCCCTGCGTTACGCAGCCCGAATGGCATGCACGTGTAGCAGTATACCCCAGACGGGGTTAGGAAGGCTGTCTTCTCGACGTCTTCTACCGCCATCTTGATCTGGTGATACCCAGAGAAGGCATCCAGGAAGCATAACAGGTCGCATTCCGCAGTGGAATCGACGATCTGGTCGATGCGGGGGAGCAGGAACGGATCTTGCGGGCATGCTTTGTTGAGGTTGGTGAAGTCGACACACATACGCTCCTTCCCTCCCTTCTTTGGCACAACGATAGGGTTGGCCAACCAATCTGGGTATCGGACCTCGCGGATGACCCTAGCGGCTTCTAATTTGCGGGTCTCTTGGACGACGAAGGCCTGCTTTTCTGTGGACTGCCGCCTGGCCTTCTGCTTCACAGGGCGCACGTTGGGGCACACGTTGGGGCACACGTTGAGGTGATTCTTGATTACACTCCTATGGATCCCTGCCAACTGGTCCGGCTCCCAAGCGAATACCTTCTTGTTTGCGCGCAGGAACCCGACCAGGGCCTCCTCCTGCTTGGGTTTGAGGTGGGCGCCTATGGTGAAAGTGGCGTCGGTGGATCCGTCCTCATCGACGGGTATCTGCTTGGTTTCTGCCTTGTCTTGGGTGAACAACTGCTTCATCTTGGCGGGTGCAGCCCCCTTGGGCCCGGGGGTCTCCAAGTCGGCGGGCTGTACCGACGCCGCCGTCTTGAAGGCGAGCATGAGCTCCCGCAGCGCATCCCCGGTGTCTCTGTGCACAGTGAGGACACCGCTGCTCCCGGGCATCTTCATGAGGTTGTACGCCGGGTGCGTCGCGGCCATGAATTGGGCCAGCGCTGGGTAGCCGAGGATGGTGTTGTAGGGGAGGGCGATGGGGGCGATGTCGAAGTCAACCAGCTCCATGCGGAAGTTGTCGTAGGTGCCGAAGGTCACTGGGAGCCGAATCTGCCCCAAGGAACTGGACGACTTGCCCCCAACGCCCGAGAAGGGCCGGCTGGGTTGCAGCCATTCCAGGGGTATGCGGAGGAGGTTGAAGGCCTCGACCGAGAGCATGCTGAGGCCCGTGACGCCGTCAACGAGGGTTCTGGTGACGGCCACCTGGCAGATGGTGGGGGTGCACAATATGGGGAGCGCGCCCGAGCAGGCCGAGTTGGAGGGGTGGTCCTCCGAGCTGAAGGTCAGGCCGTTCTCAAGCGTCGCCCGATCCAGGGGAGCCCCCTGCCGCGTGGAAGCGGCGCTGACCCGGCGGACGAACGACTTGACGTGGTGACTTGTGGGCGGCGCCTGCGAGCCACCCAGGAGGGCCGCGACGACCGGGGGTGCTGGTGTAGCGCGATGGGACGGCGCAGGAGAGCCCCCTGCGGCGCGGATGAGCTCGGGGGCGGCCCGGCGCTCCGCGCGGGCTCGTCGAGCATCAGACATGAGCGTGATGATCGGAGGAGAACGGAGCGGTGGAAGACGAATTCCGGCACAAGGACCTAAACTACTGAAAGAACTGCGCAAGAGACACAAGGTTTATACTGGTTCGGGCCACCGTTGTGGTGTAGTACCCTACTCCAGTGTGTGGTGGGTGGATTGCCTCTTGGGGCTGATGATGATGAACAATACAAGGAAGAACAGCCTCGCGAGGGTCTGCTCTTGGCTGGGGCAATGAACTGCTGGGAGGAGTTCAGCCACCTTTCTCTCTCTCTCTCTCTATGCTTCCAACTTCTCTATCGAGCCTACCCTTCCTTTTTTCCAACCCCCTTGCTCTGTGGGCGGCTGGTCCTATTTATAGAGGCCCTGGTCCTCTTCCCAAATATTGAGCGGGAAGGGAGCCAACAATGGCGGGCTAATTTGAAGGGGGACAACAAGTATCTGCTATCCTGACAAAAGTAGTCTTCGCCTACGCAAAGCTCTAGTGATGACGCCGTCTTGGGCTCCACGGTGACCTCCGTCTCGTAGTCCTCCCGGTCTTGGTCTCGTTGCACCGAAATGGCAACCTTTGCCTGATGCCTTGGTATTCCGCGGCTGCGCTTGCTCCCTTTGCACCAAAGAGGAAAGGAGGACGGTGCGCGGGCTGGCACCCGCCTGGCGCCCTGAGTCGTCATGGCTTGCGTCACGGGCACCTCACGAGGTATCCCGCCTTGATTTCTCCGCCTCCTCGTGAGCCAGCCTGACGAGGCCGCGCCTGAGGAAGCTCCACGTCGTCCGCCCCGCAAGGCTTGGCCCCTCGCGAGGGTCTTGAGTCTTGTGTTGGTGAAGATGGGCCGTATCGGGCCCCCTTTGAGCCACGCCGCAGGCCGCAGGCAGGCAAGTTTGGGGACCCCCGTTCCCAGAACGCTGACACAACTGGCCCAGCCGGCCACTCCCCACTCCGTTATCCCATAACCCCCCGAAACCGTAACCCACTCCCCGTCGCCCCACACCCCACTCTCCCACTCACTCGTCTGGATCCGGATCACGAGGAGCCCGATCCCATCGCCAACCCCCTCGCGACAACCGCGCTGCCCCTCGCCGTTGGACGTCGCCACGCCGGAGCTCCCCCCGGCCTGATTCCTCCTCCCCACCGGCCTGCTCCCACGTCGCCCGTCGTCCCCGTCGCCCCCCTCGACCCCCGCTGCCACGGTCCCTACTCCCACAGCGTGACCTCCCTCCTCTCTCTCCCTCGCTCCGCACGGTCACCGCACTCTGCCGTTCTGCCCGCCTCTGCTCCTCGTGCCGTGGTGCACGTGCATGCCTGCACGACCGCAGCTGCGCCCGCTCGCCGGCCCCGTAGTCGCCGCGCTCGTCGCCTGTGCCCAATGCACGCCCGTACCGTCCACCCTCCCGCTGAGCTTCCCCGCTCGCGCCTACGCTGCCTTGCCGCTGCCGCCCTAAGCCCGCGTCCCGCCTCCCTCCGCGCCGCTGCGCCCGCTGTGCTGCTCACCCCTCCGTGCGCCCCCTCCCATGCAGGCCTACACCGCACCATGTGCCTCGCCTCCGCCGCACGCCTCTCTCGCCGCAGACGACGCCTCCCCGCGTGCGCGCCGCAGCACCGCCTCCCCGCGGCCCCTGAGCCTGCCGCTGCCATTGCTACAGCTCTGCCGCCACCACCACTACGCCCCACCTCGTCCAGCCTGCCTCGTCGCCGTCTGCCGGACCGGCCCTCGCCACGCCCCGGCAGCCGCGCTGCTGGACCCGCCCGAAGCCAGCGCCTGAGGTCGCCTCATCGGGTGCTCGTGGCCGAGCCCCTACGCCCACGAACCCGGCGCCCGTTTAGGCCATGAGCCACTTGACAACGGGGCCCACGCCCAGAACATAATTGAATAAAAAGAGATAAATAAAAATAAAATTAATTAATAAATTAATTAAGGATTTAATTAAGTTAAACAACTAATTAAACTAACCACACATTAGTTACCTAATTAACCTTCTTAGTAAATTAATTAATTAGTCAATGACAGTGGGGCCCACCCCCTAATTAATCCTGTTTAGGTTAACTAATGTGTTTAATCAAAATGGGTCACTGACAGGTGGGACCCACCTGTCAGGTTGACCAGGTCAACAGCTGACGTCATCAAACACTATTCTGGATAATGTTGATTGAATTAATTAAATAAATCCTAAAAATGATTTAAATCTTTTAAAATTAATATAAAATAAACCGTAGCTCGGATGGAAAAACTGTGTACATGAAGGTTGCTTAGAATGACGAGACGAATCCAGATATGGAGCCCGTTCGTCCGCCACGCATCCCTAGCATAGCAAACACGCAACTTCCCCCCTCAGGTTCATCTGTCTGAAAACGCGAAACACCAGGAATACTTTCCCGGATGTTTCCCCCTTCACCGGTACCACCTCGTACCGCGTTAGGACACACCTAGCATCACGCTTTGTCATGTCATGCATCGTCATGCATTTCTTTGCATTATATTTATTGTTTCTTCCCCCTCTTGTCACGCTAGACACCGAGACCGACGCCGCTGCTACCCAGTACGACTACGGTGTTGACGACACCTCTCTCTTGCCAGAGCAACCAGGCAAGCCCCCCCCCTTGATCACCAGATATCGCCTACTCTTCTCTATACTGCTTGCATTAGAGTAGTGTAGCATGTTACTGCTTTCCATTAATCCTATCCTGATGCATAGCATGTCCTTGCTACTACTGTTGTTACCTTTACCTGCAATCCTAATGCTTAATATAGGATGCTAGTTTATCATCAGTGGCCCTACCTACTTGTCCGTCTGCCATGCTATACTATCGGGTCGTGATCACTCGGGAGGTGATCACGGGTATATACTATATACTTTATACATGATACATGTGGTGACTAATGTCGGGTCGGCTTGTGGAGCACCCGCGAGTGATTCACGGATTGGGGGCTGAAAGGACCTTTGTCCCAACGGCCCTCTGTGTGGATCTTTGTGGCGAAGCGACAGGGCAGGTTGAGACCACCTAGGAGAGAGGTGGGCCTGGCCCTGGTCGGCGTTCGCGGTTATTTCAAGATAACACGTTTAACGGGATCTGGGTATTTGATCTGAGTCTGGCCACTGGCCTATAGAGCACTAACCATCTATGCGGGGACAGTTATGGGCACTCGACGTCCTGGTATCAGCCGAAGCCTTCGTGACGTCAGCGACTGAGCGGCGCGCGCCGGGTTGGACCGCTTAATGCAACTTCCTTTGTAATGGAGGTTGCTAGGTCTGCTCTCCGGCCGCCCACGCAACGTGCAGGTGTGCAATGGGCGATGTGCCCAGACCCCTGCGCGCATAGGATTTAGACCGGCGTGCTGACCTCTCTGTTGTGCCTAGGTAGGGCTACGACGTGTTGATCTTCCGAGGCCGGGCAGGACCCAGAAAAGTGTGTCCGGACAAAGGGGATCGAGCGTGTTGGGAAATGTGGTGCACCCCTATAGGGAAGTTAATCTATTCGAATAGCCGTGATCTTCGGTAACAGGACGACTTGGAGTTGTACCTTGACCTTATGACAACTAGAACTGGATACTTAATAAAACACACCCTTCCAAGTGCCAGATACAACCGGTGATCGCTCTCTCACAGGGTGACGAGGAGAGGATCATCGGTCAAGATTATGCTACACGATGCTACTTGGTGAACTTACCATCGACTCTCTTCTCCTGCTGCAAGATGGAGGTTACCAGAAGCGTAGTTTTCGATAGGACTATCTATCCCCCTCTTATTTCGGCATTCTAAAGTTCAGTCCACATATGATACCCTTATTCCATTTGATACCAATGCATACATATGTAGTGTAGCTCCTTGCTTGCGAGTACTTTGGATGATTACTCACGGTTGCTTTTCTCCCCGTTTTCCCCTTTCCTATATCCGATTGTTGTGACCAGACGATGGAGTCCTGGAGCCAGACACCACTGTCGATGACGACTAATACTACTCGGGAGGTGCCTACTACTACGTGCAGCCTGCTGACAACGACCGGGAGTAGTTTAGGAGGATCCCAGGCAGGAGGCCTGCGCCTCTTTCGATCTGTATCCCAGTTTGTGCTAGCCTTCTTAAGGAATACTTGGTTAACTTATGTATGTACTCAGATATTGTTGCTTCCGCTGACTCGTCTATGATCGAGCTCTTGTATTCGAGCCCTCGAGGCCCCTGGCTTGTAATATGATGCTTGTATGACTTATTTTATTTGTAGAGTTGTGTTGTGATATCTTCCCGTGAGTCCCTGATCTTGATCGTACACGTTTGCGTGTATGATTAGTGTACAATTGAATCGGGGGCGTCACAGAGGAAGAAGTAGGTCGGTGGAGCAACGAGGGCCCACGAGGGTGGAGGGCACGCCCCCTGCCTCATTGCCGCCTCGTTGATTGCTTGACGTCCACTCCAAGTCCTCTGGATCACATTTGTTCCAAAAATCACGTTCTCGAAGGTTTCATTCCGTTTGGACTCTGTTTGATATTCCTTTTCTATGAAACACTGAAATAGGCAAAAAAACAGCAATTTGGGCTGGGCCTCCGGTTAATAGGTTAGTCCCAAAAATAAGATAAAAGTGTGAAATAAATCCCATTATCATACAAAACAGATAATATAATAGCATGGAACAATCAAAAATTATAGATACGTTGGAGACGTATCACTGTTCTGCATGCATCTAGTGTATTAAGTTCATGGAGAAACGAAGTAATGCAAGAAGAATGATGACATGATGTAGACAAGATCTATTTATGTAGAAATAGACCCCATCTTGTTATCCTTAATAGCAATGATACATACGTGTCGGTTCCCCTTATGTCACTAGGATCAAGCACCGTAAGATCGAACCCATCACAAAGCACCTCCTCCCATTGCAATATAAATAGATCAAGTTGGCCAAACAAAACCCAAATATCGGAGAAGAAATACGAGGCTATAAGCAATCATTCATATAAGAGATCAAAGAAGACTTAAATAACTTCCATGGATAAAAAGAGATAGATCTGATCATAAACTCAAAGTTCATCGGATCCCAACAAACACACCGCAAAAGAATTACATCATATGGATCTCCAAGAGACCATTGTATTGAGAATCAAATGAGAGAGAGGAAGCCATCTAGCTACTAACTACGGACCCGAAGGTCTACAAAAGACTACTCACATATCATCAGAGAGGCACCAATGGACATGATGAACCCCTCAGTGATGGCGTCTAGGTTGGATCTGATGGTTCTAGACTCTGCGGTGGCGGGAATTGATTTTCGTTGAATCCCCTAGGGTTTCTGAAATATTGGGGTATTTATAGAACAAAGAGGCGGTTCGGGAGGCACTCGAGGTGGGCACAATCCACCAGGATGCGCCTGGGCCTCCAGGCGCGCCCTGGTGGGTTGTGCACCCCTCGAAGCACCCCCCAGGTGCTTCTCCGGCCCATTGGATATCTTCTAGACCAAAAAAATCGACAAAAAGTTTCGCTGCGTTTGGACTCCATTTGATATTGATTACCTGCGATGTAAAAAACATGCAAAAAATAGCAACTGGCACTATGTCAATAGGTTAGTACCAAAAAATGACATAAAATGACTATAAAATGATTATAAAACATCCAAGAATGATAATATAATAGCATGGAACAATAAAAAATTATAGATACGTTGGAGATGTTTCAGTTACTACTTTTGATTATACTTTGGAAGCAGTTCTGTGAAGCGATTGTGGCAAGTACTTAGAACTTCTGTTGATGTGCAGTGCTTCAATCGACAATGGAGAAATCAGGTTCATACATGAGTGCTTTATTCCGGGGTGAATGATCTTCCGACTTTCGTTAGGCCGTTGATGTCCCAATGAAGGAGCTTTGTCACAAGCACTGCAATGATGTAGTTTTGTATATGGTATAATCTGTAGGAGTCC
Source organism: Triticum urartu (assembly GCF_056163025.1). Classification (NCBI taxonomy): domain Eukaryota; kingdom Viridiplantae; phylum Streptophyta; class Magnoliopsida; order Poales; family Poaceae; genus Triticum; species Triticum urartu. The sequence continues at coordinate 248,646,722 of NC_141878.1, read as the reverse complement.
TCTCCTTGTTTCCTTTTGTTCTTGGCTTCGCTCCTATTGATTACTGCCAATTATTCTAGCTATTTTCGTCATACCCATGTGCCTATGAGATCTACACAGACAAAATTCATGTTGATTTGTTCAGTTGTGGCATGTATCGTAGCTATATCAGTCTGGTAATTAGTCCTCAGACAAGGTAATTTTCGTATCCCATTTGCATATATTGGATATATGTGGTGGTAGCTTGCCATTGCTAAAAGCGAGGACTCTAAATGTATTTTTGTGTTCTCCCTGATTATCTTAATCAAGCCGCATGTGTTCTGGCCGTCTATTTTCATTTGTCTACATATACAGAATTTCAAAGATGTAATTTTCTCTTATGTAGTTGCCTCATTCTTCATATACTAACCTTCTCTTAAATGATAGATGAGGCAGGTGAATTATCTCTATTATTTTCCTTTCTGTAAATTAGTACAATAGTATATTTTAGTCAACTTAAGGGTATGTTGAATATGACAGTTAATGAAGATGGTCATTCTTGTTGCTGAAAGTGCACAATCTTATTCATTTTAAATTAGTTCCTTATCTTTATGACAAGACTAAGCTGCTAATTTAGCAAGTGTTTCACTTCAACACAGATTGTTGTAAGAAAGAAAGCATTTTTTGCAATAAAGCAAGCATTGAAGGCAGTCCAAAGCACAAGAGCTTGAATTTTTTGCCAACATAAATTTAAGGTAACCTTCTTCATGCATATTTTATTTTATTTCAACCATTTGTATCTAATATCAATACTCATTTTGAACTATATGCTCGGGCCAACCTTTTTTTATGTTATTGGTGTGGTCTGTGTATAATTGTTAACTTGGTTGTGGTTTTAGTGATAGCTCATCACACATTACAACAATCTATTTCCATTCTTTAGCTCTTATGCTCATTTGTGCCCAGGTGCAGCCATAGTAATGCGGAGCATCCTATGGTCATCCCCATGGACCTACCATCGTCTCATCAAGTGCCAAGAGTACCAATGGCACGAGCACGAGCTAGAGCCCTCGAGACCGAGGTGACTTCCTTCCATAGTGATATTCCATATGATCCACTCGAGACATGGTTACTACCTAAGTCTAAATGTTGTGGATGTTCAGGTACCAAGAAGGCCCTCCCGAAGATGCACGTGAAGATGGACAAGTCCCCAAGTTCACAGATGAAGAGGAACGATGGAAGGAATCAGAGAAGTCTCGAGGACCCGGACATCCGGCCTCAAACCCCGGACATCCGAACCCTGGAGCATCTGCCATAGCCACCGTCCAGCCGAAGCTACAGGGCCTGGTCATCCGGCACCCGACCGGAAATCCGACGCCCATGACAGAACACGACCAAAGCTGGACCCCTCCAGCCCAGACGTTCGGCCAAGGGCTCAGACATTCAGCTCCTCCCGAGCTACCCGAGATCCGGCCTCCAGCCCGAAAATCTAGACACCGCCTATCCAGAGAGCATCGAGAGCGGCCCCGCCAGCCCGGACATCCGCCCCCCTGCCCGGACATCCGGCTCCTCGTGAAGGCCCAGACATCCGGCCCGACGCTCGGACATCCGGCTCCACCTATCTGCGCATAGTGAAGGGCCAAGGTCCATGCACCCATTCACCCACTTAAACTATATATACTGCTCCTCCTCCTCCTCTTTCTAGGGTTAGCATAGGTGGTAGCTCATTTGAGAGATAGAGCTTTGCTCATCCATCTGGATATACTCCACCGAGAGAGACCGCGGCCTCTACGGAGAAGATCCATCTTGGATTCAAGACCCCTAATGGGAAGACCCTCAAGACCTCCTCACGGAGAAGAACATGCTACTTGTATCGTCCTTTGTTGATCGTGGATCATGTATCTCTTTGTGTTTTGAGGATCTAGCACATGTGTAATTGAATCTTGTTGGTTTGAGTGATTTCTCTCGTTTTCCCCTCGTGTTCTTCGTAGGATCTGCTCCAATCATGAAAGATCGGCCAATAGGGTTCCACCCTACATCATCTTGTATCATGAGCCTTGGTTGATGACAAATTTGGAGCCCCTACCCTTGTTTTCTAGCCTTGTTTTGTTTATTTTTGTCCCAAATTCGAAAATCCCCACAAAAATAGCCTTCCCAATTTTTCTTTGTGATTTGTAGGTGTGATGAAGTTTTGTTGGATTTGATCCATGGATTTCGTGTGTAGTAGGTAGATCTACCACCCCCATCTTTTCCCCAATCTTCATCCACAAAATCTCTTGAATTTTCCCTGAATTTTTTTCTTTCCTCGAGATCCACCGAGTTCGTCCATGAAGCTAGGACTCGGACATCCGGCCCGTGACCCCAGATATCCGGCACGCTCTCCCGAACATCCGGCCCCTGGCAGCATCAAACCCATCCACCGGACCATTTTTCCGCCTAACTCTCACCAGATTTTGCTCCAGTTCCCACTTACACTTCCGCAACCACCACCGCTTTCCACAACCACCACCGCTTACCTGCTACAAACTCCAAACGTTTTGACACGTTTTGTTTTGAGAATTTGAGTTGTGGTTTCCGTTTCCTATCGCGTTTCGGCAACTTAGGGACGGTTCGACATCAACATCACCACCGCTCATCTTCGCCATGGACTCGTCATCATCACCGACCACTTCATCATCATCCGTCCTAGCTTACACTAGACAAACCATTGACGGTAACCTCGATGACATCTTTGTCTACTCCTTGCCATTGCATTGATAACCACATAAACCATTTTGCGTACCTTTCCTATCGAGACTAGCCTTCGAGTATTGTTGGCAATGTTACTTGTGCACATTTGTGATCATCATCTCATTGCATACATACCACATCATCTTGGTACATATCTCGATATCATCTCTTATGTCACAAGGTTGTCATAGCATATACACAATTACTATCTTGTTTCGTGAAGTTTTGCATACGAGGCCAAAGAAAGAGCTCAAAAGAGAAAGAGCCAAACAAGATTTTAAGCAAAAGAGAAAGATAATCAAAGAGATTTTAAGCAAGAATCATAACATCCCACGACATTAAGATTGTCATACTCGATCATCTTGGATCATATTATAGGAACACCATACACATAGCATACTTGGGATAGAAGTCATTGCTTTTGTTTAGTAGGTTGTGCACAAGTTTCATATCCTCCTATTGTGCAATCAAGGTAGCATCTCTCTAGCATTTTGCAACAAGAGAATTTTCATGGATTCCACATTTTGGCTCATTCCTTGGTTGCACGACCCCATTTATCTATTCGTGTGTGTGTGTTTACATGTACCATATCCTACTATTGGCCTACTTATTGCATTTGCAAATTTGCGAATCTTTTTTAACATTATTGAGTCTCACTAACAATTGCACAAATTTTGTGCCACCATCCTAACTGAGCTCCACCATAAGCTTTCTTTGTGTAGGTCTGAGAGATTGACGAGATACGGTACCAATTGTGCTATTTCCTTGTTACATCATTGAGTGATATTTGATCCATTCTCAACATCGGTCAAGGTACATTTGGTGTTGTTCTTCCTTTCTTCCACTCACACATTTACTTGGAATGATGGATAGACCAACTACTTCTACCAACCCACTCTTCATCAGCCAGAAGAGGACACGAATACCTATGTCACCAAGAACCACCTCTTCGGTGCACTACGAGCATTGCATCAAGAACAACAAGCATTGAGCTACCGCATCGGCAATCTCGCCACCGACTTGCGACATTCCGAGCAACGTACAAGAGACTACTTCGACAACAAGCTCGACGAAAAAAAACAAGAGAACAATGCAAGAATGGACAAGATTCGTGCCTTGTTGGTCAACCGCTCTTCTTCCACTCCATCCTACTCACGAAGGAGCCATTCAAGTCGACACTCCTCCGACACCATCTCCGGCTCAAGTACACCAACATCGAACACTCCTCAACGAGCCGCGTGACAAGACTGTCACGCAAGCTAAACCCTCTACACGGCAATGGTCCACAAGAGCAACTTGAAGAGAAAGAATGTCGAGATCGTCAAAATCAAGCTAGATTCACGCAAGCACAAGAAAGGCAACGTCAATGCCAACAAGAGGAAACAAAATAACAACAACGCCAACAAGAGCTAATGCAAGAAAGGTGACACCAACATCAAGATGAGCAAGACGCCATCGTCCTACGTCGACAACAAGAACGGCGTGAAGCTCAAGCAGTTGAGGCGCTACGTCCCCTCCGACATACAAATCGTGCCGTTGCCAACCGGAACCACTATACACATCAAGAAGAAGAAGCACTTCGCGACGAAGTTTAAGAAAGATGTTATCAAGCACGAGTGCATCGTCAAGTTCCTCAAGATCCTCCACAAGCTAGACAAGAACAACAAGCTCCTATACAACCACAAGATCGACAAGAAGCACAAGTTCACCAAGAGCAAGAAGACAATGGAAATCCTCCGTGCCAAGAGCAATTAGAGGGCGACATTCATCCACGTCAAGGAAGTCACCACCCTCGACCCCATCACAATTAAGAACAACACTACGACATACTCAAGTTCACCATGCCCATGTTTTCCGAAAGCAATGATCTCGAAGAGTATCCTCTGGTACGCATCGGTGTTATACAAATTGTTTTTAACCCCTTTCTACGATGGCATTTGGAACCGTCGCCAAGTGAGTGTGGGTGATAGGGGGGTCCTTCCCACACGATCCAGAAACCATTGGGGATAGGGACCCTACAATACTCCTACTCGTTTCTGCTTGCATTGCCATCGCAGTCGGTATTCTGTGGTGCTACGTTTATGATGCGTGGCCCATCACAAATGGTTCACTATTATAGAATGTGTATGATGTGCGGCCAATCACAAATGGTTTACTATTAAGAATATTAGCTAATTGTCGTACGAGTGTCTGACAGGATTACGAAATGTCGGACCGTCGTAACATCGTCGTACACGACAACTATCGCAAACACTATTCTGTGGTGCAACATTTACGATGCATACTTCATCAGAAACATTTCATGGTTGTGAATCATGGAGGATAAGGCAACTAACACAAACGTTTAGTTTGCCCGCACCATTTGTGATATTGTCTGACATCGCACATGCTTTGCAAACGACAACTGTGTGCATGCTTGCACACATTTCCTCTCTTTGAGCCGTCTCGGATTATGATGTATATCATAAACGTTTGTGTTTTACCAATCGTGTGTGAGAGCACACAGTCAAAAAAAACAACCTGGAGAGCATAACTTCACCGTAATTTAATTGCTGCTATTTAAAATTGTTCCGGATTTGAATTTGAATGTATGCTACAGCTTTATTCATATCCATCAGGTTCAGACAACCAATGCATTATTCGATTCATAGGTACATATATTCAAGAATTACATAAGAACCAAATAAAGAATGATTAACCACAGTTGTATACTTGTACTATTAAAGACGGTAAAGGAAGAGCCGAAATACATTCTAGTTGCTGAACAAGGTGAAGTGGAATGCCCATATTGTGCCCTCCTCCATGGAGAAGGCACACACGACTCTAGTCCAACCCCGTGTAATGGCCAACCCCCCATCCTTCACGGTCTTCATGAAAACATCTAGATAATCATCGTGTTCTGGTAGAAATACATTAACCTTTGCATGCCCACCAATCATGTAGTTTGAGAGGTAATCTTGAGTAAACTGCATTGGCAACCACTGCAAAGGAAAAAGATTGAGACATTGTCATCTAACACAACTCATTATGGGCAATAAAAAGAAGGCTGCAGAGTTCTTACTTACTGAGGGAGTCCTGGATTTGGGGGTCTCCGGACAGCCAGACTATATCCTTTGGCGTGGAAGGCAAGCTAGGCATTACGGATATGTATATCTCCTCCTTTGTAACCGACCTTGTGTAACCCTAGCCCTCTCCGGTGTCTATATAAACCGGAGGGTTTTAGTCCGTAGGACAACATACAATCATACCATAGGCTAGCTTCTAGGGTTTAGCCTCTCCGATCTCGTGGTAGATCTACTCTTGTACTACTCATATCATCAATATTAATCAAGCAGGACTTAGGGTTTTACCTCCATCAAGAGGGCCCGAACCTGGGTAAAACATCATGTTCCCAGCCTCCTATTACCATCCACCTTAGACGCACAGTTTGGGACCCCCTACCCGAGATCCGCCGGTTTTGACACCGACATTGGTGCTTTCATTGAGAGTTCCTCTATGTCGTCGCCATTAGGCTTGATGGCTCCTACTATCATCGATAGCGATGCAGTCCAGGGTTGGACTTTCATCCCCGGACAGATCTTTGTGTTCGGCGGCTTTGCACTGCGGGCCAATTCGCTTGGCCATCTGGAGTAGATTGAAAGCTACGCCCCTGGCCACCAGGTCAGGTTTGGAAGCCAAAACTACATGGCCGATGTCCGCGGAGACTTGATCTTCGACGGATTCGAGCCTCTGCCTTGTGCGTCACGCGGTCACGATGAGTACGATTTAGCTCTACCATCAGACAGTGTTCAGGAGATCGCACCGGCAGCCGCTCCGACCCTCAATTCGGAGCCAGTTGCGCCATCCATGGACGGGTGGATGGACCCCGCCACGGAGGCCTTACCTGATGAAGCTATGTACCTAGGGTAGGGTCATGGACATGTCCAACTTACCCTCCCCAAGGACATCTCTACAAAGAATCAGAAACAGTCGAAGAGAAACCATCAACCACTCGACCATGGAGATGCAATCACTCGACCACCTTGAAGACACTTGACCACCAGAAGATGAGGAACCCTCCACTCTGCAACGGTCAGGACTTAAACCATAGCATTATGAGCATTTATGACGCTTTACTGTAGACGTTACCAGTAACGCCTTTCCTTTATGAACATTGAATCCTGTGTAACGGAGGGGAGCTGGAGTCCTGGTGCACTCTATATAAGCCACCCCCTCCTCTGGGACAAGGGTTCGCATCTTTTTGTAAACTCACACACACATATAATCCAGTCGACCGCCTCAGGGCACCGAGACATAGGGCTGTTACTTCCTCCGAGAAGGGCCTGAACTCGTAAAACTCGTGTGTACAACTCCTTCATAGCTAGGATCTTGCCTCCTCATACTTACCCCCCATTCTAATGTCAGTCTTAGATCCACGACATTACCCTCAGTGGCGATCGAGCCGAACATCGACCTTACCTTGCACGAGAGCCGTATTGTTAAACTGCCGGATCTTTCTCCGGCCACGGACTCCGAACCGCCTGCGCCTGATCCTATTGAATCCAATTGGGCGCCAATCATGGAGCTTACCTCCGCGGATATTTTTCAGCGCTGGCCCCTTGGGGACATACTGAACACATTAAGGTCCCTCTCCTTGTCAGGAGGATCCTGGCCAAACTATGTCCGGCAGGATTGGGATGCGGATGACGAAGAAATTCGCCGCCCGCCCACCACCCACTTAGTAGCCACTGTCGATGACTTAACCGACATGCTTGACCTCGACTCTGAAGACATCAACGGTATGGGCGATGATGCAGGAGACGAACAGGAACCACTGCCCACAGGGTACTAGATGCCCACTTCATGACATGACGTATACATGGTGAACACACCAAAAGAAAACGACGACGAGGAACGGAAGGACGCAACGAAGGGTTGTCCCCTCGAGAAGCAGTCAAAGCGGCGGTGTAAGCGCCGCTCCAAATCCCTCCTCGATAGAAACAATGATCATATAGACCCAGCGTTAGAACAAGGTGAACCATCGCCGGACCACGGCAACACGGAGAATCAAACTGAACAACCTGACTCTGTTAAAGATAATAGTCCGGACGACCTCACACCGGACAGACACCCGGAGCAACAGAATGCCCGTCAAGGGCTTGTTGCCACCGCGGGGAGTCTAAAAAAGCAGAAGCAAAGACTCAAGGCTGCACAAGACACACTCGGAATCAGATGGAGCAAAGTACTCAACGCAGCAGCGAAGTATAGCGGTAATCGCCCCACCAAGAGCTACCCGAAGTGGAAGTTGCTACCTAAATTCGATGAGGAGGCCTTAGATCCCCCGCAACGAAAAATCAAAACGGCTACCTGGCCGGATATACGCCCTCACAGCCAACATAGAGCGGCAAACAACGCCACACATAAGCCAATATGCGATCCACGCGAGGTCTCGCATCAAAAGGATGGCGCAACCAGATTCATCTATGGACCACGCAAGCGAGCTCCAGCATACGATGCAACACAACAAACACCCGAACAACGCGGTACACCCAGATACAGGGGTGCCGCACACCCCCTATGTTTCACCGATGAGGTGCTGTACCATGAATTTCCAGAGGGATTCAAACCCGTAAACATAGAGGCATACGACGGAACAACATAACCTGGGGTCTGGATTGAGGACTATATCCTCCATATCCATATGGCTCGAGGAAATGATCTCCACGCCATCAAGTACTTATCCCTCAAGCTCAAAGGGCCAGGACAGCACTGGCTTAAAAGCCTCCCCGAAAACTCCATTGGAAGCTGGGAAGAGCTCGAAGACGCTTTTTGGGCAAATTTTCAAGGGACTTATGTCCGACCTCCGGATGCGGACGATTTGAGTCATATAACTCAACAGCCCGGAGAGTCAGCCCGAAAGCTTTGGAACATGTTTATAACAGAGGTAAATCACATGTATAAAGTAAGGTAAATACTATTACCTCAATCCAAATAGCGGAAATAACAACAAGGTTGTGGATTCCCATCAACACCAATGGCAAAGTTGAGAGTAGAAATCGTAACCCTAACGTATCACTTACTCGTCGTAAGATTTCCTACAACATGAGACGTTGCAGCCACAAAGGGTCAGCACATTGAATGTACTGGCAAATTCACACCATAGGATAATGATGAATAATAGCTATCACTAAATGCATATTTGGCTGGTGGAAAAGCTCTATGGTTATCATGTTTTTGCGAAAAGCCAATTTTTCCCTACTATAAAGGAATATATTTTATTTAACTACAAAGTTTGGTTAAAATTATTGAGAAGGTTCCTCCAACTCAATCCCAATTAAAAAGTTAACAACACAACAAATTAAGTAATAGTAAAGTGATGAGATCAACATGATAATTCAAGAACTAGATACTCAAGATGTCCATAACCGGGGACACGCCTAACCATGATTAGTTTGTACACTCTGCAGAGGTTTGCGCACTTTTCCCCACAAGACTCGATCTCCTCCATTGGATTTCACACACTACATGGTGTTTGAGAAACAGATGACCGAGACACAGTTTTTCAGATGCAATAACTCTAACCCCAGGTATACCGTACCAACCTACATCCCCTACATCTGCTAGCCTACCACTGGAAGAGGTCATGAAACTTACTCCACTTTGCTAGAGCCCATACTAGCTTGTGGCTGCACACGGAAGTTTCTAGCATGAATAATCTTATGATCCCTTTGAGCCCGGGTGGCATTCCATAGGATGATCACACGGGTACTCCGGGATCCCCTTGGGCAAGCACTGGGTTCTCCAGGTGCCCGGGCAAACCACTGGGTACTCCAGGGTGCCTCAACCAATCCACCCAGATGTGTGTTAAAGTAGCCACCTTAAGTTAAACCTTAGATAACAATAACTCTCACATCTTTCATGATTTCTCTCAAGACCAAACCACGTCAACAAGCATAGCATAGCAGTAAGCATAACATAGAAGTAACTCCCAAGGGCTTGATAATAAAATGGCAATAGGTTCTACCTCATCATCTACTTCACAAACCCACATGTTATCAAAACCTACTCATGCAATGTTTGAGGGTTGAAACTAATGCATAAAAACTGGGTATGAAAGGGGTATGATCAAAGTGTCAACTTGCCTCGTACTGTTGATGAAGATGATTCGCACTCATAACTCCTGATAGTTCTACTCATCACACTCCGTTCAATCTATCATGAGCAAGCAATAGTAACCACACATAAGCAATCACTCAAAAGATCGGAAAGAACAAAGAAGACAATTCGAAAAACATCAAAACCAAGCAAATAACTCTTGCAATATAAAACAATTTCTAACAGTACCAAAATTGTGTGGATTTGGCCTTATCAGAAAGTGTATGTCAAGAGCTTTGATTTGAAAAAATAATCAACTCAAACGGAGTTATAAAACTCAAGTTACGAACAAAAGAAGATTCAAATCAAATCTGTTTGAATTCAAATTTTAAAACTTTCAAAACATGTTTAAGTTGTTTTACTGGATAGAGGGGATCATAACTAAGAAGTGGGCGCTGGTTTCGTTGAATTTGGACATGCAAGTAAAAAGTTGCGCTAGTTTGAAAAGCAGGGGCTAAACTGTAAATAAAACATCTACAAAGAAGTCACTGAGTAAAACTATCAGAAAAAAGAAAAATACCAAATAATGAATGTTCGCTACACTGGCTTACAAGACGAAAACCGTTCGCTACAGATCCTAAACTAGCAAACGCCCACTAATTAACCTAACTAATAAATAAAACCGGCTTTAGAAGAAAACTAGAGAAAACCAAAAAAATATAAACCGGACCGGGGGCGGTTTATACCGGTTTGGGGCGGATCGGATTCGGCGGTGGCGGTTCGGTCAACTCCGGCGGCTTCCCGCGGCGGCGGGCGTCGACGAGACGGCGGCGGGGCTGTGCGGCGCGGGGCGGCGCGTAGGCGAGCAGCAGTGCGCGGCAGCGGCGGCGCAAGGTGGCGGTAGCGGCGACGGCGGCGGCAGGCGTGGCGCGGCAGCGACGCGAAGGAGAGACAGGGTGTCGAGCGGTGCAGCTTATAAAGTACGAGGCAGGGATGCTTGCGTGAGGGGACAGGAGAGTCCGGCCTCGGCACGGACGCCGAGCTCAGCGCGGCGGCGATGCCGTACGGGCAGCGGAGTCCGTCGCCAGCTCGGGGACGGCGCGGCTACGCGGGGCTGGGCCGCGGCCTGGCGCTAGCTGGGCCGGCCCAGTCGGCAGAATTTTTTTTAATACACGACAAAACTAAAATAAAAACCAAATAAAATAAATTTTAACATAGGCATATAATATATCTAAATTTTCAGAAAAAGATTTCCTTCAACTTGAACATTTTTCTAACATCAAATAAAATCCACACAAATTCAAATAAATAAATAGTGCTACTGCTCTAATGAAATCCAATAAAAATCATTTTAAAAATACCAAAATAATTTCAAATTTATTTCTCTCCAACTTTCTATTGTAGGGAATCATTTTACCCTAATTTCCATATCTTTTGTTTTTGGAGAAAAATAGTTTGAATAAAAACAAAAATAACTCCAAATTGAAAATGATTTCAAAGGGGTGTTAAATTTGGTTTCTTTGAAACTTCGAACTCATATTTCATATAATTTGAAGAAGTCATTTTATCTTCTCTCGTGAAAATCATTGAGTTCCATAAAGTTTCTGAGTTGGAAAAATATTTCCAAAATGAAATTCAAATATTTTTGAAAACCCTTTTCATTTATTTAAATGGAAGAAGTCATGTCATCTTCTCCCTAGGGTTTTGTATTTGAAAAAAAATTGAATTCACGGAGAAGATAAATGCCAAATGAAAGTTAGGGAAAGTCCTTTTATTCCCTCTCATTAAGCTTTAAAAAAGTTTCGAATTCACTCACTTTCAGTCAATCAATCTCACAACAATCAAACAAAACAAAACGCAGACTAAGGCATAGCCTAGTGGTGGGAAGAGGTTGATGCCTTTCCACCCACCCAGGTTCAAGGCATGGTACTTGCAATTTGGGTTTGTTGCACCAATTATACTGTAAGGGGTTCCCTTACAGTCTTTCAAAAAAATAATCAAACAAAACTATCTATTTAATATAACATTCCAAAATTTAAAATTTTGGGATGTCACAAACCTACCACCCTTAAAATGAATCTCGTCCTCGAGATTCGGAAAGGCTAGAAAGAAATAGGTTAGGTTCGCGGGTCTTCTCAAAATCCATTGATCATCTCCGGGGTCTCGGGTGCTACCACCCTTAGAAGCATTGTTACGGTTCCATCAAAACTCATATACTCCATCCTTATTGTTGGCAGTGTCGGTCTTCTCAGATCTTTAGGATAGTTCCTTCTCTGGCTCTTCTGGTAGTGGCATAACCTTTTTCCTCAATTCTTGTGTCATTTCACCTTGGTAAGATTCTTCTGTGACTGGGTCTTCTTAGCTGATAGGTCTAGCGCCAATACTAAACAACTATCGATATCTCATGGTGGTCAACCATTTATGGTTTCTCCTGCAGGAAATGGGTCTGGGCTTCTTTCTCACCGTATGACCTACGATTGGCAACAACTGCCTTGTACCTGGGAAAAATACTTATACCATTCTAAGGTTCAAACAAGGTTTAATATCGTCATATCTCTACTATGGGTAAGTCACTCAGATATACCATCCCATATATCAAGGCGAATAATACGAGTAAGTCGGTATGGTGATCAATCCATCCCGCACCCAAATCATTACCTTGTATACGGTTTAGCGAATCTCGCATTCTAACACTGGGTCATCCTCACAAGTATTGCAGAATTTCTCTTGTCAATGAACCAAGTTCGGATAATCCATTGATTCTGCAAGCCAGGCAAACAATCTGTCGTTTCTTCACAACTATCAGGTTTTTGCATTCCTCCTATAAAATTGTCGGTGGGCAAGGTCGTAATCTCTTCTAGGGTTTTTCCTTCAGCAAGGGTGTGCTTGCTTCTTTGCAGGTCCTGGGGCCTGTGGGTTATGGCCCATCCCATCACTTGTAAACCTTGAACTCATCGTCGGGGCAATTGATCATCTTTCCAACATCCAGCTTCCCAGTATTCTTAAATCCATCCAATGGCATTGTCTTTCTTCCTTCTATCTGTACCAAACTAAAACTTGATTACTCCGACTCATCATGGAGTTGCAATTGCTCCATATTACCAATATTCAACCTCATTTATATCCAATAGTACTTCGTCCCTTCATACTCTTGGGGTATCCTATATATCGAGACAAAACTCATACTTATTTTTTTCCGAAGTCCACTCCGTGGAATATCATTATATTTTCTAGGGGTCAACTTTCCTCACGGGATAATACCACCCTTCAAATACCCAAATTCATCCTTAGACCATATTTCTCATATCATCGAAAATGGTCAAAAATCTTTCTCCATAGAGTAACAACTCATAAAATTCCAAATCAATACCAACGAGGCTAACTTTATTGATTCCAAATTATTACAATCTCCTGCATTTCCATTACATGCCTTAACTCAACTCTTCAATATAAAAGAATTGTTCCCACTACTACTACTATATCCCTTTTGTTCAAAACTCAACTATTTAGCACAAGCCTCCTTATCTTTGGGACAATCTCTGGCAAAGTGCCCTACTTCATTACAACGGAAGCATATTACTTCTGACAAATCTCGAGGTTTCCTTGTGATTTCAAAGCCTCCTTGGGTCCTCGGCTTCCTTTTTGGGCAACCGCTGAAGTAGTGCCCTGACTCCTTGCACCTGAAACAGGTGATATGACTCAGGTCCTTCCTAGAATCCAATCTATTTCTCTTCCTGGATTTTTCCATTCCAATCAGGGCTTCTATTTTCCTGTGGGACATACTCTACTTCCTCTATCAGGAATTCTACTAGATCTCCATTCAAAAAAATCTGGGAGATGTGTCCTTCTTCTCCACATGAATAGCACGACTTAGTGCAGGGTTTAATTGGGTCTGCTTTGGGTGTGTCCTCCACCTCTTCTTTCATCACTGGTTCTTCTAAAATTTCCATGAGG